>NC_073265.2:33675000-34925000 GCF_029289425.2 Pan paniscus | reverse complement strand
AAGCTATAGTTTGCTGATGCCCAAATCAAAGAAGCAATGATTTTTTTTTTCTAGAATGGGTGGGGGTCAAAAAAATGTAGAGTAAAGAACTCTGCTTAAAAATATTAAATGAGGCTGGGCGTGGTGGCTCACGCCTGTAATCCCAGCACTTCGGGAGGCTGAGGTGGGTGGATCAGAACAGCCTGGCCAACATGGTAAAACCCCATCTCTACCAAAAATAGAAAAATTAGCCAGGCGTGGTGGCAGGTGCCTATAATCCTAGCTACTCAGGAGGCTAAGACAAGAGAATTGCTTGAACCCAGGAGGCAGAGGTTGCAGTGAGCCAAGATCGTGCCACTGCACTCCAGCCTAGGCAACAGAGCAAGACTCCATCTAAATATATATATATATTAAATGAGGCCAAGCACAGTGGCTAATGCCTATAATCCCAACATTTTGGAAGGCCAAAGCAGGAGGATCACTTGAGCCCAGGAGTTTGAGACTTGGGCAACATAGGGAGACCCTATCTCTACAGATAACTTAAAAATTAGCTGGGTATGGTGACACATGCCTACAGTTCCAGCTACTTGGGTGGAGGGGTGGGGGTTGAAGTGGAAGGATCACTTGAGCCCAAGAGGTCAAGTCTGCAGCGAGCCATGATCACTCTACTGCACTCCACCCTGGGCAACAGAGCGAGACCTTGTCTCTAAAAAACCCAAAAAAATTAAATGGCTATATTCACTGTGGGCAAAGCAACATCTCTAAAGATCATATTTCCCTTTTGGAAAACTGTGTTCCTGTTTGAGGGCCATAAAGAGTTTGGAATCTGGACTGAGAACACTTGAGGAGGCCACAGCAGCAGGACATCAAGGGCAATGGAAAAGGAGTGGAGACGTCCAGTGGGTGCCACCACAGAGAGGTGAGGCCTGTGGAGCCAGCAAGCAGTCACTCAACATCCAGGCTTAAAGTGTGCATGGGTGCAGGCGTGCGGGACTTGGGTTTTTGCCCTGTATTACAATCCCCTTCTATCATGCCCATGCCTTCAGTTAACTTTTGTTAAATGCCACATCCTGATCTTTGCTGTGCTGGGAGTAATTAAAGGAGCATCCTGGGGCAGAGAGAAGCAGAGAAGGGGACATGAGCTCCGGAAAGCCAGACTCAACATGGCAAGATGGGTCTTGCTCACAATCGCATAAGGGTCTGGACAGAGGATTGGTGGCAAGTAAACCCAAGGACAGATTTGTGGAAAAAGTGTAGCATTGCCTTGGGATACTCAGAGGATTTGGGGAAGGGAATCTAAGAAGAAATGAAGATCTGCTTGGGAACAGCTAGTACTATTGTAATTTGGACATTGAAGAGAAGAGTAAATAGACTTTCACACAGGTGAAATATTAGGTTGGTTCAAGTAATTGCGGTTTTTGCCACTACTCTTAATGGCAAAAATTTAGAGACATTACTCTTAATGGCAAAAACCGCAATTACTTTTGCACCAACCTAAATAGCAGGTAAAGAGCACTCATTATGGTACTGTTTGAATAAAAATGGGTTGGAAACAACCCAGATATAATTAAGAGTGGACTCTTTAAATAAGCTCTAGAGCAACCATAGAATAGGTTGCAGATTGTAAGACACAAATGTAAAAACAATGGGGATGCTCCCTCCGTGGTTGGGGGACTGTGGAAGCCACGCAGATGCACTGCAGGACTGGGAACAAGACTTTCCACTTAGAATATTTTTGTTCAGTCATATTCAGTCTTATCTATCTGGAACATCGAATTAAATATTTGTTTGAAGAAGGCTAAAAGCTGGGTAATCTGGGCCTCACATCACAGGTAGTTTCACCACATAAATGCTGCAGGCTTACATTAAATGAGTGTCATTTCAAAGTATCACCCCACAGACTACCTACAAATTACAAAGACAGAGAGAGTACTTTTACAATGAAAAAAAAAGAGAGAGAAAGAGAGAGAGAACACCCCTTAACCCAGTGAGGAAGTCTAGCTTCACTAAAGACAAGACAAACTAACATGACAGGCTCCTGAGGTGCCACAGAGGGAGGTACGCAGCCTCAGGTATGGAGATTTTTGCCAAAACATATAACCTGAATCTAACCATAAGAAAGCAACTAGACAATTCTAAATTTTGGGGTATTCTACAAGGTAACTGGCCTGGAATCTTCAAAAATATCGATGTCGTGAAAGTAAAGAAAAAAATGTCAGAAGGCCTGCTCTATATTAAAGGGAACCAAAGAGGCAAGACGCCCAGTGCAGTGTGTGATCCTTGACTGGCTGGTGGATTTAAGGAGGGGCTGGGACAAAAAAGGACATTTTTAGGAAAATATACATAAATACGGGCTGGGTGTGGTGGCTCACGCCTATAATCCTAGCACTTTGGGAGGCCAACGTGGGCAGATCACCTGCAGCCAGGAGTTCGAGACCAGCCTGGCCAACATGGTGAAACCCCATCTCTACTAAAAATTAAAAAATTAGCCAGGTGTGGTGGTGGGTGCCTGTAATACCAGCTACTTGGGAGGCTGAGGAAGGAGAATCGCTTGAACCTGGGAGACAGAGGTTGCAGTGAGCTGAGAGTGCGCCACTGCACTCCAGTCCAGGCAACAAGAGTGAAATTCTGTCCCCCCACCAAAAAACAAACAAACAAACAAACAAAATATATATATATATATATATGTACACACACACACACATAATATATACATACATAATATACATATATACATAAATACGATGAAGCAAATGTCACAAAATATTAATAATTGGTTAATACCTGAAGGGTATATGAGTATTATAATTTATTTCAAATTTGTATAGGTTTGAGATTTTTTTTAAATAAAAAGTTGGAAGGAAATTAATATTAATAATGAAAAAGACACTCAGTGAGTTTCCTAGATGGTCTACCTTGAGGTTGAAATAGTCAGCAAAAGTAACACAATCTGTTCCACAGGTGTCTAATTCACACAAAACATGACCATACTGAAGGTCTTGTGTTTTATAGCATCCAGAGAAGCCAGTTCCTGTCAGTAGAGGACAGAATCTAAAAGGCAATTCTCCCCATCACTGCTGGTGCAGAACATCGAGGTGAAGAATTTAGTTTTCCAGGCTGAGGCCTTAATCGTGTACCACTCAGGGCATGCTCCACTGTATTTGTCTTAACAGGACAATTTTCTGGTCTGCAAGCTTTCATTGACTTGCATGTGTTCTCTGGGAAAACAAATGCTCCTTGAGCTTTATGGTGTCTCAGGCAGAAGAAAAATAGCCAACCTCCCTGGTGTCAGAGGCAAAGAATACCAGGGATGCCAGTATGGCAGTATGAGAAGTAACAGAATTCAAGAGACCTAGAAAAGTGATGCACTCTCTCTAAGGCCCCTTCTTCTGACAACAACCCCTCTGACCTAGAAAAGGTAGATAAGATCATGCTACTCTGGGGCAAAGCACTCAAAAGGTACTTTTTGCTGTATATGACACTGGGTTCATTGACAACTTGCTTCTGTCTTAGGAAGGCCTTTTTTTTTTTTTTTGAGATGAAGCCTTTCTCTGTCACCCAGGCTGGAAAGGAGTGGTGCGATCTTGGCTCCCTGCAACCTCCACCTCCTGGGTTCAAGCAATTCTTCTGCCTCAGCCTCCTGAGTAGCTGGGATTGCAGGCGCCCGCCACACGCCTGACTAATTTTTGTATTTTTAGCAGAGATGGGGTTTCACCATGTTGGCCAGGCTGGTCTCAAACTCCTGGCCTCAAATGACCTGCCTGCCTGAGTCTCCCAAAGTGCTGAGATTACAGGCAGGAACCACTGTCTCTGGCCGATGCCAAGCTTTTGTTTTTGTTACAATCATGCCTTGAGGTGACATATTTTTGAGAAAGGGAGAAATAGAGCTGGTTAACTTACCTACTGCAGCAGCGGTCTTTGACGTAGGAAGGTTGGTGCAGTCCCCAATCCCAAACACATTTGGGTACCTCTTGTGTTGCAGAGTTTCTTTATCCACATCCACCCAACCAGCAGCATCAGCCACAGGACTGGTCTTGAGGACATCTGGTGGGCTCATTGGTGGTGTGACATGAAGCATTTCATACTACACACAAAGAGAGAATCCACATTTTCATTTATTCAATATTTCTACAGCTCCACAAGCTCTCCCCCCACCTTCCTTACTCCATACACTGTGCTATGGCTGCATGGAGCATTATACAATCAGCACTTGTACCAGTCCATGCCCTCTCCAAGATCTTATGTGTTCTCCCGGGGAATGGTGATAAGCTAAATAACCATTCTCTCAGTTGACGTGATCTCCCCATACAGAGACCAAGAGAGCCCTGTGGCCACACACGTACGGGTACATGAGACATTGGAGTAAAGCTCGCTAATATTCTGAAAAAACCCATTGATGTTTCTATTAGTACTAAAATAAGGGGGTGGTATATTTCAGTTGCAGTCTCCCTGACCCTCAGCTGTCAACTTGTAAAATTTAGCACCTCAGCGTTATTCTGTAAGGTGATGCTCAGCATCCCTTAAACTTGTAAAGGACATGTTAGGAGCTGGTAAGAAAGCATCATTCCCAAATATGTGTCAACTTCAAAACACATAAAGAAAACTGTCAGAACACCAATTTAAGATGAAAAGGGGTGGTAAAAATATTAGCTAGCACTTTGGAAAAGGAGCAAGGGGTCTGATTCAGTACTGGATTTACTTTTCAGTGCAGAAGGCAGGGGTGAATTTTTTTCCAAAACACCGTATCAAGGTTACTTTGGTAGTGGTGCACTGACCCATCCTAATCACTTTTGAGGGCTCATTTAATTTTTTTGTTTATGTAATATTCTTTCACATTTTGTAGTTGGTTCTTATTATTCTTTTTATTTATTTTTAACAAACACCTTCCAGCAAATTCATCAATTTGCTAGTGGGTCCAGTTAAGGACACATTGATTGAAATGTTCACGACATGTCATTAGGGTAAAAACTTAAGCATTTGAAGACAATTCCAACCTTTTGAGATAGTCAATAGCCCTTCATTTCCACAAGAAGTCCAATGGCCCCATGCCCTCCGAGAGGCTCAGCAGTCACTGATGGCAATGGGAATTAGGAAGATGACTTGTACTTATTACAACTCTCAGACAAATATAAGCTTAATTAACCTCAGGGAAGGAGCACTGCAAATGGCTGCTGCTCATCTGCAGGATAATCTTGGGTGGAGGGTGGCTCTTGGGGACATGGGTCCCTGAGGTCAGGTCTGTTAATGAACATTGAAACTGAATGCATGTTTGCAGGATAATGGATGAAATGGTCAACAGCTATCATCTACTAAATTATTAATCTCCTGTCTGCATTTCCACAGTCTACTAGAACTACTTTTGAGACAGTGTTTCACTCTGTTGCCAGACTGGAGGACAGTGGCTTGATCATAGCTCACTATAGCCTCGAACCCCTGGGCTCAAGCAATCCTCCTGCCTCAGCCAGGAGGCACGCACCACCACACCCAGCTAGTTTGTTGTTGTTGTTGTTTCTTTTATTAGAGACTCGGTATGCTCTGTTGCCCAGGCTGGTCTCGAACTCCTGGGCTCAAGCAACCCACCTGTCTCAGCCTCCCAAAGTGCTGGGATTACAGGTGCAAGCTACCATACCTGACCTAGAACTACGTTTTTGAACTGAGGTCTAAACCTTACTAGAGTCATCTCGGTGGAGTTAATGTGTTTGAATTTCACAAGTACACATAAATTCCACACCTCTTTTCTAAAAGAAAAGCTGAATACTTTCATATAATCATCATAAAGGTATGGAGTTTTACCTGAGCTAACATCCTACAAAAGGGTCTACTTTATGGATTTATTAGAAATTAATGGCCAGGTGCAGTGGCTCATGCCTGTAATTCCAACACTTTGGGGGGCCAAGGTGGGCAGATCGCTTGAGCTCAGGAGTTCGAGACCAGCCTGGGTAATGCAGTCACACCCCTCTCTACCAAAAACATAAAAAATTATCTAGGCGTAGTAGCACATGCCTGTTGTCCCAGCTCCTCAGGAGATTGAGGTAGGAGGATGCCTTGCTGGAGGCTGGGAGGTGGGGGTTGCAGTGAGCCAAGATGGCACCACTGCACTCCAGCCTGGGTGACAGAGCAAGATCCTGCCTCCAAAAGAAAAAAAGAAATAAAAAGAAATTAACATTGGGCCAGGTGTGGTGGCTCACACCTGTAATCCCAACATTTTGGGAGGCCAAGGCGGGCAGATCACTTGAGCCCAGGAGTTTGAGACCAGCCTGAGCAACATAGCAAAACCCAGTCTTTAAAAAATACAAAAATTACCCGGGCATGGTGGTGCATGCCTATAGACCCAGCTACTCAGGAGGCTGAGGTAGGAGGATTGCCTGAGCCTGGGAAGTAGAGACTGCAGTGAGCCGTGAGCCACAGTTGTACCACTGTACTCCAACCTGGGTAACAGAGTGAGACCCTGTCTACAAAAAAAAAGAAACAAACAAACAAACAAACAAACACTGGCACTTTGTTGTAGCTTGTTCATTATCTATCATTTATTTCTGTAACTGTATAGGATAAATAACTTGGTTCTCCTTTATTAACATACATAGTCCATTCAGTGTGGTGGTTTTCAAACTTTAATGTTTATTAGCAGCATTGGGGAGACTTGTGGAAAATACAGGTTCCCAGACTGCCCCATGCCAAGATCCCAATCTAGTAGATCTGGGTAAAGCACGGGAATCTGTACTTTAACAAAATCTGCTAGTGATTCTGATATGTAAAATCTGTGGATCACATGCTTACAATCTCTGGCTTGAAGGAACAGGTTCATTTACAAAGAAAAATAGAATGCTATTATTTGGACAAGTCACTTCATCTCTTCGGTCTTTAGTTTGCTTATCCATAAAGAAATGCACTAGACTAGACAATCTCCAAAGTGTCTTCTAGTTCCTCCGCCTCCCAGATTCAAGCAATTCTCTGCCTCAGCCTCCCGAGTAGCTGGGATTACAGGCTCCCGCCACCATGCCCAGCTAATTTTTGTATTTTCAGTAGATACAGGTTTCACCATCTTGGCCAGGCAGGTCTCAAACTCCTGACTTCGTGATCCACCCGCCTCGGCCTCCCAAAGTGCTGGGATTATAGACTTGAGCCACCACATCCGGCCCAATTCTTCACACCAGTTGTTCTCAATCTTGGTTGAACATTAGTCATTAGGGGAATTTTTGAAACTCCCCATCCTCAATCTGCACCCCAAACCAATTAATTAAAACCTCTTGTAAAGAGACCAGACATCAGCACATTTTAAAAGCTCCCTAATATGTAGCCAGGGTTAAGAGCCACAGCTTTACATCCTTCTGATGGATTTTTTGAAATTCAGATTTTAAGAGTGGAACTAAATATCTGACCTGAAATCCTATAATTCAAAGGGGACACAAATATCTTCTTTAATTACAAACCTCTTAGAAGAATAATAACCATTCATTTATCCACACCCCTACCTACAACCTCAGCTATCCAGAGGACAGCTGGGAACCAAAGTACTAACAAAGTTAAGTTCATGCACTCAAGTTCATACACTTTGTTCATAAAAGTATGCTTCGGGCTCTTACTCATAGCCCATTTTAGTGAAAGCCCAACTTGGGCTCACTCAAACGGACTCTCTCAAATGGGCTCTTTTGTAAAGTAAAAATGAGTTCACTCATATGAGCTCTCACTCATAGCCCATTTGAGTGAGGCCATTTGAGGAACAGCAATTTAAAAGAGCTAAAGCTGGAGGGACCTCCCAAAGTCACTAACAACTGCCTGACAGCCAGGAAAAAGGAAAACTACAAAAAGGACACACATAAAAACAAAGAGCAGTAATTTGAGACCCTTTTGTAAAGTGATAACTAGCTCCAAACATTCCAGTAGCTTCTGTGTGCATAACTACACAGGAGCTATTCAAAATGATGACCCTGAGCTGCTGCAGATAGACACTAGATGAGCCTGGGACAACCTGTGACACCAGAAAGTAAAGGAAGTGCTCAAACACATGATGGGGCATGTCACAGGGACACAAGAGCCAGCTGGAAGGGAAATCTACTGACCAAATCCAAAACAATTTGAGCACCAAAATAATTAAAAACAATAATGAATGATAACACCGTAAGAAAAAATATAGGAACTCATGAGTTCATACCAATAGTTAATTAACTAAGAAGCAAAGACTCTCGCTGAAAGAATGCCAAGAGCTTACTGGTAAATGTGCAGGATGTGTCACAGTTAGAAAATCACCATTTTACAACCACCATAGTAAAGATTTGATTAGGCAAGGATCATCAATGGATGCTAACTCTAGTGGGGAGACTTGAATGAGTAGACTATTTGCATGGTTTTAAAGTGTCTTCCCACAGACTTCTTATTAGTAGCAAGGGAGAAAACAAATTGTAATTATTCCATGGAAAAACTGGACCACATCTTGACTGCTGATCAAAATTAACATCACCAATGAAGGGCAGAGGAACACTGTATGCTTGCAAATGTGATACCTTAGAAGGGCACAATGCTTATGCAATGTTCCAGTCTAACAAACAGAGCCTGAGGCCAGGTGCGATGGCTCATGCCTGTAATCCCAGCACTTCAGGAGGCCGAGCAGGTGGATGGCTTGAGGTCAGGAGTTCGAGACCAGCCTGGCCAACATGGTGAAACCTCGTCGCTACTAAAAATAAAAAATAAAAAAATTAGCCGGGCATGGTGGTGCACACCTGTAGTCCCAGCTACTCATGAAGCTGAGGCAAGAGAATCGCTTGAACCTGGGAAGCAGAGGCTGCAGTGAGCTGAGATTGCACCACTGCACTCCAGCCTGGGTAACACAGCGAGACTTCGTCTCAAAAATAAATAAATAAATAAATACATATCAAAGCCTGAAACTAATCACAAGAAAACATTGACAAACTCAAAATGAGGAACATTCTACTGAAAGAAAAGTGGTGGGGGAGAGGGCTGTATTATTTCAAAATATCAATGTCATAGAAGACAAAGAAAAGCTATAGAAACATCACAGATTAAAGGAGGCTAAATAGACCTCACAATTGAATGTAATACCTGACTGTAGCCTGAGTCCTGCACTGGAGGAAAACATGCTATAAACACAGTTGGGCCAATCAACTAAATTGAAATATAAATAGTAAGTTAAAAAATTGTATCTGTGCTAAATTTCCTGAGTTGATAATGGTACTGTGGTTATGTAAGAGAACACTTCTATTTTAGAAAATTAACACTAAAGTATTTGGGGCTAAAGAGAGCTGATGCATGATATATGTAAATTTCCTTGGAAAAACTAGATATGGATGGATAGATAGATAGACAAAGGCAGATAGACAGAAGACAGAGATAAAGAAAGAAAAAGAAGGAAGGAAGGAAGAAATCAAATGATAAAGCTAAAGCAAACGGTAAAATTCTACAAGTGAATCTAGGTAAAAGCTACATACAATTTTCTTTGTACTATTTTTATTTTGTAACTTCTCTGAGATTATTTCTTTTTTTTTTTTTTTTTTTTTAGACGGAGTCTCACTCTGTCACACAGGCTGGAGTGCAGTGATACAATCTCGGCTCACTGCAGCCTCCGCCTTCTGGGTTCCAGTGATTCTCCTGCCTCAGCCTCCTGGGTAGCTGGGATTACAGGGATGTGCCACCACGCCCAGCTAATTTTTGTATTTTTAGTAGAGATGGCTTCACCATGTTGACCAGGCTGGTCTCGAACCCCTGACCACAGGTGATCCGCCTGCCTCGGCCTCCCAAAGTGCTAGAATTATAAGCAAGAGCCACAGTGCCCGGCCTGAGATTATTTCCAAATAAAAGTTTTTAAAATTATGACCCTGAATCATCAGTAACATTTCAAGTGATATTTAGTGCACTATTTTAAAAAGGAAAGATGTATGCAATAAATTTTAGAAAGAGCTGAGCTTAAAAGCTTAAAATTTGAAGTTTGAAGTTTAGAAGCCTAGTCTTTGGTTCACCTCAAAATTCCTTTTTATGGAACCCTTCATTTCTTGAAAAATTCTGAATGAATAAAATCTGACTCTGTAACATTTTCTCATTGCCAACAGCTTTTGCCAAAATGATGTAAACAAATATTCTTCCATGCATGCTTCTCCAGATGCTTTTACAACTTGTTCTTAACCTCATAACACCTCCAGAAAGTACTATTCCCACTTCACAGAAGAAGAAATTCAGACACCAAGGCCAACCCCATACAACAAAGGCCAAATCTTTCCAAGAAGTATGGTAGCTCTGCCAGATCCTTCAAGGGGAAATATTTTTAAAGATAGCCTCTTCCACAAGTGAAAGACATCCCTGTTGTTATTTTTTCTTTCTTCTTTTGTTTTTTGAAACGGAGTCTCGCTCTGTTGCCCAGGCTGGAGTGCAATAGTGTGATCTCGGCTCACTGCAACCTCCACCTCCTGGCTTCAAGCGATTCTCCTGCCTCATCCTCCCCAGTAGCTGGGACTACAGGTACCTGCCACCACGCCCAGCTAATTTTCGTATTTTTAGTAGAGACAGGGTTTCACCATGTTGGCCAGCCTGGTCTCGAACTCCTGACCTCAAGTGATCCGCCTGCCTTGGCCTTCCAAAGTGCTGGGATTACAGGCGTGAGCCACCATGCCCAGCCAATCCCTGTTTTCTTGAACTACTCACAGGGTTACTTCCTGCTCACAAGCAGGACTGTTTCTCACATGCCACCAATTGAGACAATCACCAGATCTTGCATTCGAGGAAGCCCTCCCTTACCTCTACACAGTAACCAAAGTTGTGGAATATTTTTGGCTACTTCAAGTGACTCGATGCCAGGAAAAGTTGAGTCAAAGGAATAGGACAAAAATTCACTTGGCACCAGCTAACGACACCTTCTCACCTCCCACTGACACAGCCTCTTACATCTTTCTCTTCCCCACCCATTTTGGCCTACCTTCTTGCCCTAACACTTCCCTAAGATGCTCATTTCACCCAGTCTTCCCCAGCACACAATGATGGCAGATAGGGTGGTGTGAGCCCCCATGTATCTATGGCACGTTTCAGCAGACAACGCTTCAGGCTGACAGCTTAGCCTCACCACTCACTGAAATCACTTGGGTCTCTCCTGGTTTGTCCAGGTTCTCAAATACAGCCTCTTGTTTATCGGCTCGGACTTCAATGAGGTTTTTCTTGTAGTTAACAGTAAGGTTCCGCTCCTGGATGATCTCCTGCAGGGCATCTGCATACTTCTTAACCCCGAAAATGGCTCCAAGAGAAGTGTTGAAAATGATATTGGCCTTGGATCGCTTCCCTGTCTGAGAAAAATAAGAAAACCATTAACACCAAAGCATGACTGCAGCTGCCTTTTTTTTTTTTTTTAAATCCAGACAAGAATTAAAGCCCTCAGCAGGGACCTTGCTAGCTTTTGCCACCATTATGTCCTGGCAGGGCAACGGGTAGACCAATCCACTGCCTCCTCCTTATGTTCTGCCCATGACATACAACTAAGTACACACTTGAGTTGGGGGCTGAGGTGGGCACTGTTCAGCTGAAGGCCAGAGCTGAAGGTTAGGTCCAGGTCAAGATAGAATAGAGTAGAATGGAATGTTTATTCATATATTCATGTATTCATTCACTCAATAAATATTTAACAAAGTTCTAGAGTTGGCAAGATACTGTCCTAGGTGCTGAGGGAACAGCAGTGAGCAAAACTGAGTACCAGCCAGGCGCAGTACCTCACACCTGTAATCCTAGTACTTTGGGAGGCCGAGGCAGGCAGATCACCTGACGTCAGGAGTTCCAGACCAGCCTGGCCAACATGGTTTGAGACAAGCCTGTCTCTACCAAAAATATAAAAATTAGCTGGGCGTGGTGACAGGCGCCTGTAATCCCAGCTACTCAGGAGGCTGAGGCAGGAGAATGGCTTGAACCCAGGAAGCGGAGTTTGCAGTGAGCTGAGATTGCACCATTGCACTCCAGCCTGGGTGACAGAGCAAAATTATGTCTCCAAAAAAAAAAAAAAAAAAAAAAAACTAAACTAAAAAACAGTAACAACAAAACCCTGAGTTCCTACCTTCTTGATATTGTTCAGAGAGGCCAATATTCTCCCAAATGCCTAAGATCAGAGAGGCCAATATTCTCCCAAATGCCTAAGATCTTTTGGTACTCGAACCTTCCTCATAGGCCATCCAAGACTTGGGAGAAAAGAGTTACACAAAGGAAGTTTCCAGGACGGAAGAAACAGCTGGTTTCTTCTTCTTTCCTTTGCTCGGCTCCTTTCATGATTTGCTCACCCGGATCTCACCATTTGAAGAATTCAAATGGGTAAGTGTCTCAAAAGGCTGTGCCAACCCTTTATGACCCAGAATGAACTTTCTTGGAGTCAGAAATGATTACTGGAACTGTCTTTAATTCCCTACCTCACAGGGTTGTCACAGTTTACAGAGCTCAGGGGAAGGTCTTGATCAGTCCCAGCCTCCATGAGCACATTCAACCACTCCCCAGCCCGTTCTTCCCCACCCTTCTTCCCATCTGTCCCCATACACGACTATGGGCTGCCAGAAATCCTGCCACTGTCTCAAGCCAAACCGCACTTTGGTAAACTAAATGTCAAACCCCAGGCAAGAGCAGGGAGGGCAAGAACAGCTTCCCTTACAAGCTTAAGCCAGGTGTACTTGAGCTGCAGACACCTGCTCTTACACAGAGAGCATTTGGAGAATGCTGAGAAAGTCTCCTCCTGCCCAAATATCTCTTTTCTTGAAGGTTTAAAGTTCTATGAGAACATTTTTTTGCTTTTTAAATTGGCATTTTCCCTATCATATTTTTTTAATGTATACCCAAGGGACAGAAAATATTCATGACCTTAAACTTGAGTGGAAGTAGTGGATAGCATTATGGATAAAAATGAACAATCTGCAACTAATTGTCTCACTATATGGAAATATTTAAACAGTCTCTAACATATCTCTCCAGTAGACTTTTTTTTTTCTTTTTTTTAAGACGGAGTTTCGCTCTTGTTGCCCAGGCTGGAGTGCAATGGCACAATCTTGGCTTACCACAATCTCCGCCTCCCAGGTTCGAGCAATTCTCCTGTCTCAGCCTCCCGAGTAGCTGGAATTACAGGCATGCACCACCACGCCCAGCTAATTTTTTTTGTATTTTTAGTAGAGACGGGATTTCTCCATGTTGGTCAGGCTGGTCTTGAACTCCTAACCTCAGGTGACCCGCCCACCTCGGCCTCCCAAAGTGCTGGGATTACAGGCAAGAGCCACCACACCCGGCATCCAGTAGACTTTTACACACATATTTAAAAAGTATGTAACAAAGACTATATAATATTATATAATACAGCTAAATTTTTCATGTACGCTATGACTGTAACCAGATTTAAGTATACAGAAAAACAGCTGGAAAGCCATGTCAAATTGAAAACTGCAGCTTTATTAAAGCAATTGGATCATGAGTGATTTTCTCCTCTTTTATATTTTATAAACTTCCAGTTAACTAATTTTGTACACATGTAATAAAAATTCAGAGATAAAAAAGGGATTACGATAGAGATAAAATGGAATTCTTGCAATCAGTGAATTAGCACTGTCCGCCCTGCTCATCTCTGTCCCCGGAAAGGAAGCATACCTTCCTGAAGTAGGCTTCTGATAAGTACATGATCTTCTGAGGGGCTCCAGCACACTTCACTGGAGTATTTGGGAAGGTGAAGATGGCATTGCCCTCTTTGAAGTCCTGCAGAGCTTTCCATGTCTTCTCTACAGTCTCAACTGAATAATTCGACCCTATTTTGGGATGAGCAAAACCTTCAGGTAGACCTTTAATCTGCAACAAAGTACACAAAAATTATTTTAAACAAAAGTGCAAATGTCTTTAGAGTCCTTGTTCTTTGCCATTTCTACAACCTTTCAAATATTTCAGTACTATCATTACCCTCCAATACCCACATGCCTAGAGCAGGCAGGTGAGTGAGGGTTCTAAGACCAGAGCTGTGGCACCTGTAGTCACCTGTCAAACTGCAGAATGGGCTCAGCTCAGAGGAACCCTCCAACTCCCTGGCCTTGAGAATACAATTTGAATACAACTTTTCCCACCATCGGAGTGAGGACAAGACGCCAGCCAGCCTTCCTTTTAGGAGACCCAGTTGCCTCACTGGAAAGAACAACTGGCAGGACCAAGAGCCATTTATATCATCAAGAATAGCAAACTTAAATCACTCTTTATCAGGTTGTACCAGTCCAAACTCTAGATAAAGGCATTAAAGCCAGGTACCTAAAAACATGGACTTTAGGATCCCACATACCAGTTTGAGTCCTGGCTCTTCCACTTACTAGCATTGTGACCCTGCGTAAATTACCTAATACTTCTAAGCCAGTAGGTCTCCAAGTGTGGTGCTCAGACCAGCAGCACAAGCATCACCTGGGAACTTGCTAGAAATGCAGATTATCAGGCCCCACCCTAGACCTACTGAATCAGAAACTCTGGGAGCAGGCCCAGCAATCTGTGTTTTAACAAGCCCTCCAGGTGATTCAGATGCACACTCAGGTTTGAGAATCTTAACGTTCACCATCTGTGAAATGGGGATAAGGTATCTGCTTCACAGGGTTGTAGGCAGAAGCAAATGAGGCCATGCATGTAAAGGACACATGCACATGGCAAATGTCCTGTAAATGTTAGCTGATTATTGCCAATAAGATCAACTGGACACCTATTATAAATGTTAGAAGGCTCATAGAGTGCAATGAAGATGTCACAGACTGAGTTAAAGAGACTTAAGCCTCAGTTCTCAGCAAGAGCAGGTTCAACTTCAATCATCAAGAAACAGTCATCAAGATGGGCTGGTCCTTCAGAGCCTCCCCAGCCCATTCTCTGGGCCACCTCCAAAGTCACTCCAGACACTTATCCCTGAGGTCTCAAGGAAACAGAGTCCTCTCATCTCCTCAGTAGCCTGAGTTCATTACTTATCACACTCAATGTTAAAAGCAACTATTTGTTACTGTTCACCCCTGTTACAGTTAGATAGTAGTAACATTGGCAGTCTCAATAATAATATCATTATTATTATAAAATCACCTTGCATTTAAATGTTTTCAAAGTTTCACATCAATGCTAACAATGGATATTCACTATGTACCTCTGAGGGAGGCAGGGGAATATTAACCCCTAGAATGGATGGAGCCCTGCCCAGAATCTTAAAGAACCAGACACCAAGGCCTCTGCCCACCTGCCTGGGGGTCTTCGCACAGGACCGCCATACCTTCTAGTTCCCAAAGCAAATCTCACTATCCAAGAGATAAACAAGCAGAAACAAGCCGTTGATGTCTTATCACCTTCATTAGTTTTCTCTAGTTTTAAGAAGCTGTCGTTGATGGAAAAGTTGCCGTAAAGTGGTAACCAAGCTCCTTTCAGGAAAACCTGTGTCAAAAAGGGTGGTTTTGACCCCTCATCTAGTCAGAGTTGCTTCCCTGGGAATTCTGAAGCAGAGAGAGCTAGAGAGGAGGGGAGAGAGGGAAAGGGAGAGTCAGGGAAAGAGATGAGATGTGACTCCTCCTTTGGCTTCCAGCAACAGGCTGTGCACTGGGGAGCCGTGGACTATCCTATCACACAGAGTAAACCGGCAGGCAGGACGGCCTGCTGCAGAGACCCTGTGAAGCTGGCCTGAGAAAGAGGCTAAGAGAGATGGACAAAGAGAGGCTGCCTGAGTCCAACAGAACCCAAAGTGGAGATCCAGCCCTGCCAGAGGCCCAGCTACATCCTTGCCCTAGTGTTCTAGAAACATCTCAGTATTTTCATCAATGATCTCCAATTTTTATTTACACCAACCTGAGTAGTTTCCTTGAAATTGCAATCAAAGAGTCCCAAGTAGCACAGTGACCATGGTTAAGTTATTACATTCCCTTAGCCTCAGTTTCCTCATCTATTAAGTGAAGATAAAAATGCCTCCCTCACAAGTAGTTGTAAAGAATCAATTTTTGATTCCTGACTGGGCGCAGTGGCTCACGCCTGTAATCCCAGCACTTTGAGAGGCTGAGGCGGGTGGATCACTTGAGGCCAGGAGTTTGAGACCAGCCTGACCAACACAGTGAAACCCCGTCTCTACTAAAAAAAATACAAAAATTAGCCGGGCATGGTGGTGGGCACCTGTAATCCCAGCTACTCTGGAGGATGAGGCAGGAGATTGCTTTAACCTGGGAAATGGAAATTGCAAGTGAGCTGAGATCACACCACTTCACTCCAGCCTGGGTGACAAGACTCCATCTCAAAAGAAAAAAGAAACAATATTTGATTCCTACCATGGTTCCTGGTATGTAATAGAGATTCCATAATAATGGCTACTTTTAAATATCTCTGTGACTTGGTTTGCTACAAGAGGCTGCTATGAACTCTGAGCACTGGCCTCTGCAGTGCTTCTCACATGACACTGGGGCTTTGGGAAGACAGTACCATGGAGACGCATTGCCTTTGCTAGGTCAACACTGTGGGGTCCTTTTTGGAAGGTATGGCCCCCTTGAAAGTAGTTGTAATAAACACCTTTCTCCATATCGTCTACTTCATAGCTTGTCTGTCATTATAACAGACTCACGACCCACGGCACCATGACTCAAAACCATCTTACAACATTCACAACAACTTGTAGCTTCTCTGAACTTTCCCACAACACAACCCAAGACATTTTCACTACCCTTCCCCTGGACATGACACAATTCAACACACTTCAAAGATTCTTACTGGGCCAACTCTGTTGAGGCCCTTGCCCAGGTCACATTCCTGAAGCTTGTTACCCGGTTAGCACAGATGTTTCCTGTACTCCAACTATTTATCTGTAGTCCCCAACAACCTTCTGGAAATGATAATATTTACCGATTTACTCTGCTATGTTTTAGAAAAATAAAGTTGAATATCACAACTTTCAAATTGCATCTGGCTCCCTAGCTCACTGAAAAGGGGGATCTGAGGAACTTCTGGGTGGCATTTCCATTGCATCGGTTACTTCACACTAAAAACCCAGCATCGACACAACAAAACCCAAATGTCCCTCCAGCAACAGATGAGCTAACTGCTGGTGTTCCACCCCTTAAAGTCTGCTTTAAAATTTATAATCTAAACCCTACTTCCAAAGCAGAATGTAATCTTCAATACAGCCAACTCAGTCCCACATAGAAAGACATGTTTCTTACAAATGTGGAAAGAAAACTGCTGTTTTGCAAGAATTAATCATTAAGGCATGAGCATGCTGAACTCTAATTAAAGCTTAAAGCTAGAACATATGGTTATTATTGACAGAATCTTAGAGAAGACTTCCTTAAAACTGTAAAAGGACTGCCAAGAAATAAAACCAGACGAGATTTTCTTAGAACCCCTTTCTTGTCAAAATGAATATAATAAAGCAACTAAATGCAGCATTTGCTCCTGGCATAGATAAGCCAGCATAACACAGAAACAGTTTCACACAGTACCTTCTCATAGTCCAGCTGGATTCCGAGAGCAATAATAAGATATCGGTAGGAGATCTGCAACACAAAAAGACATTATTTTAGACCAGGACTCAAGAAGCAGCAACTCAAGGACTGACTCAGGCCCCAGATGTGGTTCCATGTGGCCTAAGGGAGGCAGGGAAATATTATTAGCCCATAGAACAGATGAGAAAATCGAAGCAGAACAAGGTTGGGAGTCCTGCCCAGGTTCCCATTTTTTAATCTGAATGTCTTGGGGCTGGGGGAGGTGGGCAGACTGGCAGGGAGGGATGCATGTCCACTCCCATCATGCCCTCTGCCGTCTATGCCTCACACCTCACTGCTTCACAAATATTTTGTAAGCTGCCTAGCCCCAGAAAGCTTGAGACAGCTATGTGTTTACACAGTGAGAGGCCACAATTATTTGTACAGTGCTTGTATTAACACTTTTTCGTATTGAGAGGTAAGAGAAGGGCTTCCTAATCTTAAAAGACAATCCACTGTCTAAAATCTATGGGGTAGGCCAGGCACAGTGGCTCACACCTGTCATCCCAGCACCTTGGGAGGCCGAGGCAGGTGGATCACTTGAGCTCAGGAGTAGGAGACCAGCCTGGGCAACATGGCAAAACCCTGTCTCTGCAAAAAATACAAAAATTACCTAGGTGCGGTGGCATGCACCTGTAGTCCCCAGGGGGGCTGAAGTGGGAGAATCGCTTGAGCCTGGGAGGTGGAGGTTGCAGTGAGCAGAGATCACACCACTGCACTCCAGCCTTGGTGATAGAGTGAGACCCTGTCTCAAAAAAAAAAATAAATAAATAAATAAATAATATATATATAAAAATATATATTAGTATATTGTATATTAAAAATAAGAAACTAAAATCTATTGGGTAATATGTGAGTCCCAAGCAAGTCTGACCTGTCATGTGGATTGGACCAATATCGTAATTGGGAGATTGCTCTTTTGAGCAATCTCAAGGTCATTGAAAGGCTATGACATAGTGTACCTGATCTTATTTAATGACCTGTATGGGATGAAAAAAGTCCCTTCTTCAAATATGGGTATTGTATCCATAAGTAGCATGATGGAAATGTGGGTTTAGGACAAAGAGGAAGACAAGTTTAGGCCAAAAAGTGTAAACAAAGTGGCCGTAAAGTACAAGAACTTGCCTAGAAAACTGGAGTTGGAGAATGATTGCAGTGAGACTCAGGAGCCCAGAAAGAAGAAACAGGTGGTGATTACTATGATCCTGTACTAAATGGCGGAGCAGAGCAAGCAACCCGAGCGAATTGCAGTTGGAGAGAGAGGACTCCAAGACCTGAGAGTGCTTGGCTCTGGCTGAGGAGCCAAGGGAAGTAACGTGCAGTCAAGAGGCCCTGCCCTGGCATCCGGGAGCTTCAGCCCCAAAGCCACCTCCACAGCAGGCTTTCCCATTATGACACGATCACCCTCACCACTGGCCCCTCCCAGGAGCTCCACAGCATAGTCTGCATGAGGCTTCCTAGCACTTGTTCTCCCCAGCACACTGACCACTCCTAGAGGTTAAAAGTTATGTCTTATTCCTTACATTCCTAGAATCTAGCACAGTCACTAAATTAAAGTGAGGAACTCTGTAATGTTTGGTGGGTGAATGGATAGATGAATGATTTCAGTTGCTTGTGAAAAGTACAATTTCTCTAAGTGGAAGATAGTATAAGCATTTTCATCTGTATGTTTTGCCTATCCATAGAAAGATGATGTCTTGGCCAGTGCAGTGGCTCATGCCTGTAATCCCAGCACTTTGGGAGGCCGAGGCGGGTGGATCACAAGGTCAGGAGTTTGAGACCAGCCTGGCCCACATAGTGAAACCCTGTCTCTACTAAAAATACAAAAAATTAGCTGGGTATGGTGGCGGGCGCCTGTAGTCCCAGCTACTCGGGAGGCTGAGGCAGAAGAATTGCTTGAATCCAGGAGGTGGAGGTTGCAGTGAGCCAAGATCACACCACTGCACTCCAGCATGGGTGACAGTGAGAGACTCTATCTCAAAAAAAAAAAAAAAAGAAAGAAAGAAAGAAATAAAGGAAGATGATGTATTGAAATTCCATCTTCTGTAGGAAAGGGCACCAGGCCCGTTAAATGGCCGGCCAAACCATGTTGAGCAATCCGGGCATATTAGGTAAGAGCTAGCATGGGGTCTGGTAGTGATGATCTACAGGTGAAACATATGACCACTGGAAACAAGAGGAGCTTTTGGTTTGTGCAGGCCACCACCAAGCATGATGCAAATAATATTGATTACGCTCTATTTTATTAGAGCATAATATTCATTATGTCTAAGGACTAAAAACATGCCAGCTTAAGATTATGGGGAAAAAATCATTAAGAGAGAATAAACCCTCCATAGCAAGAAAGCAAGAAGAAAACCTCAAGCCTTTTGAATGAGTTCAAGTTTTCAGGTCAGATGACCTAAACCCCCAGGAACAGCAAAAGCTTATAGACAAGACTTTTGAGCAGTTACGCACAACAGTGTAGACCTTGCCAGAAGGCTGAATATCTGCAAGTATTCTCATATTACACAGGGGTCAGAAGACGTAAATTCTGACACGAACACCTTAGTAAATAGGCTATTAATCCTTTGCAAAACTCTAGACTCAACTACTAAATAGACATTTCATAGTAATTTTTTAAAAGATTAGCTGGGCATGGTAGTGTGTGCCTGTAGTCCCAGCTACTCAGGAGGCTAAGGCAGATCGGCTCAGAACTCTTGAGCCCAAGAGTTCAAGGAGCAGTGAGCTGTGATCTCACCACTGCACTCCAGCCTGGGCAACAGAGCAAGGCTGAAGGGAGAGGAGGGGAGGGGAGAGGAGGGAAGGGGAGGGGAGGGAGGAAGGAGACAGAGGAAGGGAGGAAGGAAGGAAGGGAGGGAGAGAGGAAGGAAGGAAGAAAGGAAGGAAGGAAGGGAGGGATGGAGGGAGGGATGGAGGGAGGGATGGAGGGAGGGAGGGAGGGGGAAGGAGAAGGAAGAAAGAGAGGGGAGGAGAGGGGAGAAAGGAGAGGAGAGGGGAGGGGATGGGAGAAAGGAGAGGAGAGGGGAGGGGATGGGAGAAAGGAAAGGAGAGGGGAGAGGAGGAGAAAGGAGGGGAGGGGAGGGGAGAGGAGAGGAGGGGAGAGGAGAGGAGGGGAGGGGAGAGAAGGGGAGGGGAGGGAAGAGAAGGGGAGGAGAGAGGAGAGGAGGGAAGGGGAGGGGAGGGGAGGGGAGAGGAAAACGAGCACCAACATAGGTTCACAGATGATAAGCCTGCTGCTTTCAATCAGCAATCAAGAACTGCTGGCATATAGTAGATACTCAATAAATATATCCTTTTCCTTTTTATGTATTCTTTTAAAAATAACAGCAACATTTATTGAGCATTTACTCTGTGCAAGGTGCTGTTCTAAGTGCTTCATATGGTTTCATTCATTTAACACTCACAACAACTTCATAAGGTATCTAGGTACTATTATTATTATTATTATTTTACAAATGAAGAAACAGACACAATTTGCTCACAAATATTTACTGAGCACCTTCTATGTGCCAGATATTGTGCTAGGTCCTGGGCATAAAACAATGGACAAGAAAGATACACTTCCTGCCCTTCAGAAACTCCATCTAGTGAGTGAGATAGGCATTACCAGATAATGACACAAATAATTACTAAATCACAGAATGCTGTGATAGCACATCAAGGGATAACCTGACCTAGTCTGGCAAGTCAAGGAAGGCTTGCCTGAAGGAGTCATATCGAAGCTAAAGATGAGTAGCAGTTAGCTAGGGATAGAGGTGGAAGCAGCATGTGCAAATGTCCTGGGGTAAGAAAAAGGCTGAGGCATTTGAGGAAATAGGAGGCCAGTATGGCAGGAGCAGGAACAAGGAGAGAATAGAACCAGGTTAAGCCTGGAGAAGGAGCAAGGACCAGTCTACACAGGGCCTTGAGATGTGTTTCAGACAAACACACCCCTGGATCAGGGAAGAATCAGAGACACACTGAGTCTGGGTTTCAACAGTGCCTTCAGCTCAGTCTTTCACCAATAAGGTGGGAAAGTGTAAACGAAGAATGGAATGGGCTGGGCATGGTGGCTCATGCCTGTAATCCCAACACTTTGGGAGGCCGAGGTGGGCAGATCATCTGAGGTCAGGAGTTTGAGACCAGCCTGGCCAACATGGCAAAACCCTGTCTCTACTAAAAACACAAAAATTAGCTGGGCGTGGTGGCACATGCCTGTAATCCCAGCTACTCGGGAGGCTGAGGCAGGAGAATCACTTGAACCTGGGAGGCAGAGGTTGCAGTGAGCCAAGATCACACCACTGCACTCCAGCCTGGACAACAAAGTGAGACTCTGTCTCCAAAAAAAAAAAAAAAAAAAAAAAAAAAAAAAAAAAAAAAAAAGACAGAATGGAATGATTTGGTCACTTGAATAATATTTGCTAAAGAATGTTGACTAATTTTGCGCAATCTAAAAAAGCTCTCTAGTGACATGTTACAGAATTAAAACCTTGAACTTATATGAAACCACCTGTGAATAACAGATAGGAAAAATTGCTAATGGATTGACAGAGTCATAAATCCAAAAGACCCAGATGTGTTGGGAGGATGAATTAAAACCAGCAGGATGATTTCTCACATGAGATGTCACGTGTATTTCTGATATCTGGCTATGAAGTCATTTTGCTTCATAAAATCTTGGAAGAAAGTCCCACTACATTGCACCAACTTCTCTGCCCTAAAACAAGACACTACAGCTTTCCTAAGTGTCTAGCCTTAGGAGTAATAGGTAGGACTCAGCAGTGAGAACACCTAGTAGTGCCTGTCATTCCCAAGAGATGAGTAAAGTATATGGTCCTTGAGATGAGCATGAACCCAACCACAGAAGGCTCTAAAGCTCTTCCTGCAGCTTGAAGGGGTCCAAACAATGAGGCAGGCCCTGCTGTACCAAAGAGATGCTGTGTGTGATATGAGAGAGGTCTCCTGGCCCTTTGTTCAGGAGACTGGCAAGGTAAAAGAGCCACCAAGCTCAACCTTGTGATTGAGAACAATCTTGAGAGTAATTCAGTCCGATCTCCTGGAGACACTGAGAAAAATAAGAAAGTTCTGAACTATTAACAGGACAAAAGCCATATATAAAAATTTTAATTAAAATAAATATATATACATATAGGTATTTGCTTATATATATTCATTTCTGCCTTTAGGTAAAATCAATAACAACTATACTTTTTCAGGATGGGGGAAGCCTGACTTGATCGTGGGTCATGTGAAAAGGGCCCAGCAATTTGCACCGACCTCAAGCCCAGCATGAATCAGCACCGTGGTAACTGTCACGAAAAAGGCAAATGCTAACTTATGCAGCATGAGATCATGGGAGAGAATGGCTCCACGCTATTCTGGGCTGTTCTGTAAAGTTGCCTTCTTTCCAGGCACCTCTTTCATGGGGCACTAACAAGCCAGATGGTGTTTAAAGCAGAATAAAGAGGGGGCTGGGGGGACTGGAAACCATGAAATGTGAGGAAGAATTGAGGGACATGAGGATGGGGGGACACATCTACCTAGAGAAAATTTACATAAAACATAAGAGCCATCTTCAAATAGCTGAAGGGTTTCTCCACAGAAAAGAGAGAAGACATTCTTCTCTCATACACAACAGGACAAAACAAGGAATAAAAGTATTAAGAAAGGTATTAAGTGTATTAAAAACAATAACATCCTGGGTGTCCAAGAAAGAATACAAAAAAAGTTACAGGAAGGTGGATTCTGGCTCAGTGAAGACAGAACTTTCATATAACCCACGTGTCTAAAAAAATGAAGAGTTAACTTATCAGAGAACTCCTTGGCCATGGACTATGTAAATACTAACCTATTTTAAATTCAATCCCCCACCTCCACGTGCCCCAATACCAATTAGCTCCAAATCAGCTCTATTTTTTTTTCATGAATAACCATCATATTCTAACATACTATATAATTTACTTATCATGTCTATGTTGATTGTATGTTCTCCCTGACTAGAATATAATATCCAGTTCAATAAGAATTTGTGTCTGTTTTTGTTCACTCACATATCCTTAATGCCTAAAACTGCACCTGGCTTATAGTAGATGCTTAATAAATATTTGTAGAATGAATGAATGGAGGCCAGAAAGCCAAGGATCATAAATGCTATACAGCAGGTACTCTTTTTTTCTTTTTGTGTTTTTTTTATTTTTTTATTTTTTGGAGACAGCTCTGTCACCCAAGATGGAGTGCAGTGGCGCAATCACAGCTCACCACAGCCTTGAACTCCTGGGCTCAAGTGATCCTCCCACCTTAGCCTCCCAAGTAGCTGGAACCACAGCACACACCACCACACCTAGCTAATGTCTTAATTTTTTTTGTAGAGACAGGGTCTTACTATGTTGCCCAGGCTGGCCTTGACCTCATGGGCTCAAGTGATCTTCCTACCTCAGCCTCCCAAGGTGTTGGGATTACAGGTGTGAACCACCATGCTCAGCCAAAGCAGGTACTCTTGATCAGGGTCCAGGGAAAAGCTACAGAAAATCTCTGAACTCCCTAAAAGCAAATGCAAAATCTGATACATAGGTGCATTTTTCTAGAGAGGGCTTTCATCTGGTACCCAGAAAGATCCATGACCCAAAAAAAGCTTAACAATGCCTCAGCAGGCCGGGCACAATGGCTCACCCCTATAATCCCAACAATTTGGGAGGCTGAGGCAGGTGGGTCACTTGAGGTCAAGAGTTCGAGCCAGCCTGGCCAACATGGTAAAACCCTGTCACTACCAAAAAATACAAAAATTATCCAGGCATGGTGATGCGCACCTGTAGTCCCAGCTACTGGGGAGGCTGAGGTGGGAGAATCGCTTGAACCCAGGAGGTGGAGGTTGCAGTGAGCCAAGATTGTGTCACTGCACTCCAGCCTGGGCGACAAAGTGAGACTCTGTCTCAAAAAAAATAATGCCTCAGCAGATGAATCTCTGTTGGAGGAAGGGTTGGACTTGAAAACGTTTTAGGATCCTCACCCAACTCTGATTCTACAATTCCGTGAAAATGCCAGAGTCCCCAGTTGAAGGGGGAAGGGGCAGAGGATTAAGACCAATAACACCCTGTGAGCCCAAAAACCACAGGAGCCTGGAACAGGTCAGAGCACGGTGGCTGCACTGCCTGCCCCTGCCCTGGGCTCAGCAGCAGGTGGGGGAAAAGAAAGCTGCAGATGGCTTCTGAGCAGGCCTTCCACCATCCTGCTCTTATCACCTCAGTCAAACATGGGGCGGCCACTGCTGAAAAGCTTTGACCCCTGAGTGGTGAGGGTGGGAGACTTCTAAAAGGTGCTGAGCAGTTGTGAGCCTCAAGCTCCAGCAACAATTCTCCTTAGCGCTGGCATGAACCTCAGACTCACAGGATTCCCCTACAGTTCTGGCAGAGTGCCCCCCAGGGTGGCTGGATGGATATTTTCCAGCATCCTATTGTTCTGGGAGGCTAGGCGACCGGTAGAAAATCTGATTGCTTCAGAAAAAGAGAAGGAGGAAGGTGCTTGCTATTTTAACATGTAGCAACGTATAAACAAATGGTTTGATAAACATTCAGGTGCAAGATAGTATACTAAGCAATAGGGTGCACAGTGGGTGTTCAACAAATACTTATCTTAGTTGTTTATTAACTCAATATCACTCTGTCCTTCCATCTATCCTCCACTTACCACATACCCTGCCATCTTGTGCAGTATTCAACACACATACGTTCATGCACACACATGCATATATACCGCTCTTTCAACACAAGGCTATCCAGTTTAAGATGGCTGCATATTAATACAAGCTGTCAGATTAACAAAAAATCCAAAGGCCCCAGTGGTTACCTTCTCGTCGTCGTCTGTGTGAATGCAGTTCTTGTCTGGGTTAAACTCAGTCACTCTAGCTTTGATCCATTCTACACCAGATGGAATCACACTTGCCGTGGGACGACCAGATGAGGACAATTGTTTGGCACCAGCACCCACCAGTGTCCAGATTGGCTGGTAGAAATGTCTCTGAGAAACAAAGTATTTGAAGATTTATTGCAATTTGACACTGATCAAAAGGGGTCATAGCTAACAGTATGGGCTAGATTCTTTCAATCACTCCCTCCTGACCTTTAGAGCATCGTATGGAAAAGTCTCCACAAAGTTAGCTCCGTCTATTAGGCGTCTCCTATTACGGTAAGCTCTGAAGGACAGTCACTCCACACAAGAATTCTTCCAAGATCATCAGAAAAGCTATAAACTATCTTTAGTGACCACTGCATTATGTATTGCTGAAAGTTGATTTGGTGTTTAATATGTACATGTTATATGCACGTGCATATCTACACACATATTATGGATACTTCATGTGAACAAATATTTTAAAAATTAAGCCCAGCAGCCTAGATATGGCTCCTCAGGAGCATGTGGAGACAGTGGTAAGTCTGGAAAGTTTACAGCCCCTTCCAGAGGTCCTCTAAACTTCATTAACTTTCAACTGTGTTTCCCGAGCCCAGTGAGGGCTGTGTTTCCTGAACAGCCCTTCTACTTTCTCAGAGACTCAGAGATTTTACACCAAAGACAATAAGTACCAGATCCTACTCCACAATGCAATGCATACCCAAACTTTCACTACTATCTTCTGGAGTTTTCTTGCTTCAGATGGTCCTTTTTTTTTTTTTTTTTTTTTTTTTTTTTTTTTTTAGACAGAGTCTTGCCCAGTCACCCCAATCACCCAGGCTGGAGTGCAGTGGCACGATCTCGGCTCACTGCAACCTCCACCTCCCAGGTTCAGGCGATTCTTCTGCCTCAGCCTCCTGAGTAGCTGGGACTACAGGCATGTGCCACCATGCCTGGCTAATTTTTGCATTTTTAGTAGAGATGGCATTTCACCATGTTGCCTAGGTTGGTCTTGAACTCCTGACCTCAAGTGATCTGCCTTCCTCAGCCTCTCAAAGTGCTGGGATTACAGCCCTGAGCCACTGTGCCCAGCAACAGCCCATTCTTGATCTAAGTTAGTTGTGAAAGTTCTGGACATAGGGGCAAAGGGCAGATTTGTTTAATGGCCTCTAAGAATTCCAATCCACTTAGAGTAGACTGGGGACCAAGAGCTCTCAATATTGCCAAAATGCCTCAAAGTAGCTGGCCAGCACTGCCAAAACCCACAGAGAGGTGAAGAGGACACCAGGAATGACTTTGCAATCTCCCTACAACCAATAATGTGATCCAAGAGGGAGGAAGACAGAGGTCTCCATTTATGAGAGCTCATCAATGGCCAGTCTATCTTGAACAGTAAGAGGAGCAAAAATGCAAGCTCAGATTTTATTTTTAGACTATGAACATCAGCTCCAGCTATCACTAAACCAGACTCAGCAGGGAAAGTACCAAGCCTGGGGCTCTGGCAGCTCCTTCCAGAAATTCCTGTCCTGTACTTCCTCACGGGGCAGGACAAACTTGATTCTGGCCGCCTGAATTGTGCCCAGGTCCCAGAAGAGCCAGTCTCCTTACAAAGAGAAGCCCGACTGGGAGACCCGCCCACGCATTAGCTAAAATACAACATATACCAGAAACAGTAGCCACCTGACACAGCTCTCAGACCACTGTCATTTAAAGTGAGGTTCCTGAATTGAACAGACGTCACTTTAAAAAGGAAAATGATAGAGACTGCCCCCTAGTCTCCTCTCAAATCATGGCCCTGGTTAACATCATTCCCTACTGGGGACAAATCTTGAAAAGGAGTATGTCTTCCTTGTCCTGTCCTCCCCCTGAAACAGGCACCTGATCCATTTTGCTTTTTCCTCCCAAGGATACAGCTCCCAACCAGTACATGCCTAGTTCCACAGGAAACATTAGGCAAACCACCAAAAATCTTGAATATTTTTCTGAAGCTTTTGGACAATCTTAACATGTTTTTTGTGAGACAGCGCCTTACTCAGTCTTCCCTCCTAGTGTCAGCTACCTTTTCTCCCTTATAATCTGCCCTTGCATTTCAATTTCTAAGCCCACTGACAGCTTTCCAGAGGCCTTCCTGCTCCCCAACTCATCATCCCTTCTCCAGACAGGAACAGATAGGCAAGTGCAGTGGCCATTGATTTTCCTCTGGGCAGGAGGTTGGCACTGGGAGAGTGTCATGGGTTGAATTGTATCTCTCTCAAAGAAGGATGTTGACGTTCTAACCCCAGTACCTGGGAATGTAACCTTATTTGGAAATAGGGTCTTTGCAAATGTAATCAAATTAAGATGAGGTCATTCTTGAATAGAGTATGCCATAAATCCAATGAATGGTGGCTTTATAAAAGGGTCATGTGAAGACACAGGGACACAGAGACACACAGAGAACATTCTGTGAAGATGGAGGCAGAGAAAGGAGTGGCACAGCTGCAAGCCAGAGAGTGGCAAGGATTTCAGGGTAACCACCAGAAGCTGGGAGAGAGGCATGAGACAAAGCCACCTGCCCATCCCTCTCACCCAGGCTGCAGAGGGCGCATGGCCTTGCCCATAGCTTGGTTTCAGGCTTCGAGCCTCCAGAACTGTGAGGGAATAGATGTCTGTTGTTTTAAGCCACCCAATTTGCAGTAATTTGTTATGGCAGCCCTAAGAAACTAATACAGAGGAGAACACTAAAAGCCAAGAAATCTGTCCTCCCTCTCTCTTTCCCTCCACTTCCTCCCAGTCCTCCTGGATAGGCTGCTTTCTGTGCCCAGGAGAAGCCCTAACCTGGACATATGAAGACCCATTGCTTGATAGTCATACCCAACCCCAGAACACACACACACACTCACACACACACACGTACACACACACCCAGGCCCTCAAAAGGGGAGGCTTACCTCACTGGGCTCAACAATGGCCACATTCTCTGCACCCACTTTCCTCTTCATGCGGGCAGCCATGGTGATTCCGCCACTGCCCCCACCCAGCACCAGCACCTCATAATGGTTCCTGGCCGCATGGCTGGCCCCGGTGTGCAGCTGAAGGGGGCCGACCTGCTGAGTGCCCAGCCTGAGCAGGCAGGCAAAGAGCTGGGCACGGGGCCCTGATACCACAGCCACCAGTGGCACCATCTTCAGGCAGGATCAGGCTGGAAGGGAAGAGACAGGGCTGTGAGTGCCAAGGTAGAAACCATCATGGGACTGAAGCGTTTTCTTTCCAGGAGGAAGGGAGGCCGGTGTCTGGCCCGCTCCAGCTGGTCCCCATCATCTCTCAAGACCACTTTCCCCACTGGCTATAGTCCCAAGGTCTCCTGAGAGCACCCAATTGGTAGCTATCAATTGACTACACTTACCATTTCTCCCCTTCCTCCTACGTTCAGGCTATCGAGGACTTTGTTTGAACCAGGTTCCCCAACTCTTTAAGTCCTTCCTAATAACCTGTCTGTACCCATCCTTGTCCATCCGTAAGATCTAGGGCACCATCTGGTTGTATCCAGCTGTTGGCCCATTCTCCACGGAGGCACACTCCCCAGTGCTTTCTGTGGATTTTCAGTCCATTAAAACTGATATACGAGTCCACAATTAGAGACCTACAACATTCCTTGCAGTAAAAGGCACCTGAGACCTTGTTGAAACAGAAACCGTCTAGCAAGAAACCCACCTTCTGCAACTCAGAGTACCCACCAGGGCAATCAAGGCCTCAGCCCCCATCCAGAGGCCTCCTGGCTCTGCTTGCCCAGGGAAATATAATGTAATCAAATCACTGGCTACAGACACACAAGTGAAGGCCCTCCACACCTCTAGCAATTTCAACCAAATGATTTTAGAAAGCCATAAAAGGAGCCCTGCCTGGTATCATAAAGTTATATTTTATGGAAGGAATCTGCACATGCTGCTGACTAGTCTTTTATTACATCCAATTCAGTAAACAATTTCTCCTTAATAGTTCCTCCGAGAGACTCACTTTACCTTTAAGAAAACCTGTTTCTACTCTGAGCAGTTAGTGCTTTGGCAGAGAGGAATTTAAGCCTTCTCAAAGACTGACCTTTGCTTTACCCCACGCACAAAGCTGGCCTGACATCCAGGACTCCATCCACTTGTAAACCTTGAGTGGCCCCGGCTCATGATATCTCCCTCCCTGGGTATGACAGTGCCCCAAATCCTACCGTCAAGTCCAGTTCTTAGGGTTCAACACTGCTCCAAGAACCCTTTATTAAAATGCAAGTGTCCAGCTGGGGACTAACACTTCTAGCTGCTAAGGTTACTAACTTCTTAATAAAATGACTTAATTATATCATTTCCATCCTCCCAACTGGAGAAGAGGAAGCCTGCACAAGGGGATTAGAGAAAGCTGGCAGGACAGAGGAGCTACAAAAAGAAAGAAAGGCCTTGGAGAGGGGGAAAAATAATAGGGAATGGGAAAGAGGAGCTGAGGGGCTGTTAAGATTAACTTAATTCCAGAGTTCTGGTGCCCCGACAACTTCTTCAATATTTCAGATCTGAGAAGCAACCTAGAGCTGTAGGAAGGGGATTTGGAGGCCCACGGTAAGTAGGACAGGCTCATACAGTGTTTCCAGGAGTCTAGAGTCAATAAAACCCTTCTGGAAACTTACCCTTTGACCCTGCATTTCCATTTCTAGGAATCTAATCTAAGGAAATAACCTCTAATACTGAAGAAGAAAAACCACTACAAAGACATGTTTCACAAATGTATTCATAATCTGGTCACCCCTCTGCTAATTGGTTTGTGGATTAGGGCTAATTACGTCCTGGGGACAGAAAAAAAAAAATGCAGGCTCCACACGTGCCAGGGAAGGCTCAGGTCACCACTTTAATATGGGGGTAGAGAGCAATGCAAATATCAAAACACTGGGGAAAGGTTAACTAAAATATGGAACACAAGATGATTTCTGTAGTCTTTTAAAATTATGTTCATAAACAATATATAGACCAGGCGTGGTGGTTCACACCGGTAATCCCAGCACTTTGGGAGGCCAAGGCAGGTGGATCACCTGAGGTCAGCAGTTCAAGACCACCCTGGCCAACATGGTGAAACCCTGTCTCTACTAAAAATACAAAAATTTTTAGCCAGGCATGGTGGTGTGTGCCTGTAATCCCAGCTACTAGGGAGGCTGAGCCATGAGAATTGCTTGAACCCAGGAGGCAGAGGTTGCAGTGAGCTGAGATCATGCCACTGCACTCCAACCTGGGTGACAGAGTGAGACTCTGTCTGAAAAAAACAATAAAATAAAATAAATAAAAAATGTTTACATCATGATCAGGATACAAATTAGAAATGCAATATTCTCTCAGCTATGTAAGAGAAAATATATTAGAAAAAACAAAGCCAAAATTTTAACACTGGCAAGTGGTTTTCTCTGGGTTTTAGAATAATGAGTGATTTTGATTTCTTCTGCCTTTATGTATTTTATAAAAGTCTCTACTATACACATACATTAATATTGGCTGGGCATGGTGGCTCACACCTGTAATCCCAGCACTTTAGGAGGCTGAGCGAGGGGGATCACCTAAGCCCAGGAGTTTGAGACTAGCATGGAAAACATGGGGAAACCCCAACTCTATTTAAAAAAAAAAAAAAATTAGCCAGGCATGGTGGTGCATCCAGCTACTACCAAGGCTGAAGTGGAAGGATCACTCAAGCCCTGGAGGTGAAGGCCACAGTGATCTGTGATTTCACCACTGTACTCCAGCCTGGGAAGAGAGGGAGACCCTGTCTCAAAATAAATAAATAAAATTAATATTAATAAAATCTTCCTTTAGATGATAATTAACATTTACAAAGTCCTTTACATAAGCATTTAACTTGTGAGTTGGCTACCACCATCATTACCATTTAACAGATGGTAAAACTAAGGCAGATAGCAGTTAAGTGACTCTCAAAGTTATATAGCCCATGGGTGGACTGTGATTTGTACCCAGGTATTTTGGTGTCAGAGCCTCTACTTTAAACCACTACACCATACTATCTCTATGATCTTTAGAACAATATGTCTCAACAGCAACAAAACAATGCTTGTGTGATAATGTTAAACGGGGGGAGGGGGGGAAAAAAGGCCAGGCACGGTGGCTCACGCCTGTAATCCTAGCACTTTGGGAGGCCAAGGCGGGTGGATCACAAGATCAGGAGATCGAGACCATCCTGGCCAACATGGTGAAACCCCGTCTCTACTAAAATACAGAAAAAAATTAGCTGGGCATGGTGGTGTACACCTGTAGTCCCAGCTACTGGGGAGGCTGAGGCAGGGGAATCACTTGAACCCAGGAGGCGAAGGTTGCAGTAAGCCAAGATTGCACCACTGCACTCCAGCCTGGGCAACAGAGTGAGACTCTGTCTCAAAAAGAAAAAAAAAAAAAGATATACTTTCTACAACTTCCCAGAAAAGGGAAACCATTTTTCATGGTACTGATACCTAAATATTAGCAATGGTTTTAATGATTATAATTATTTTTCCTCTTCTTTGTATGTACTTTTCACAAATTTTCTTTAATACACTGTACATTTTAAATTTTAAAAATTACTCAAATAGATTTTTTTTAGATTGAAGAGAAGAAGAAAGATATTGATGTTTCATACGGAAGGAAGAAGATATTTTATGGTGTGTACCCAGTCATCACATCCTGCTTTTCTTGCTAAATGTCCACAGAATGATAGAATCACAGCAAAACTTCTCACTTTCCAGAAAAGAAAAATCATGTTTTTCATGGTCCTGACACTATATCTATCTCCATGGAAAAAGCCCCATAGGAAGCGCCCCATGGGGCAGGGGCAGGAGGAGCAATCTAGGAGGAGGCCTGGCTAAGTTTCTGGTTTCCAGCCACCCTGTCTGAGGTTATTTGGCCTCCAAGTGATACAAGAGTTAAGAAAAATTTACTTAGGCAGATAGTGAGGGTACGGAAGTCCTCGGTAAGGTTTTCCTTTTAATGAAAAGCAGCCCCAAATCATTTTCCTGTCTAACAAAGAGCAGCCTGTAAAATCGAGCTGCAGACATAGATGCTGGCAATCATATTCAAGATGGCGGCTCCATTTTCCCTTTGCTTTGTCAGCCATGTGTACAGTAAGGAGCAGACAAGATGGCCCCAACTAAGGGGAAAGTTCATTTGCATAATAAGATGAGGGTGGGGAGGCCAGCCTTCCTGATGCGCTATGTAAACGTCATACCTGATCAAACCAATCTGTGAGCCCTATGTAAATCAGACACCGCCTCCACCAACCTGACTATAAAATCTGACATAACCACCACCGGCCGCGTCTTTCCACTCAGAAGACCCCTCTCTCTCAATAGAGAGAGTTGTTTTTCTTTCTCTTTTCTCCTGTCTATTAAACCTCCACTCCGAAACTCCTTGTGTGTGTCCGTGTCCTAAATTTTCCTGGCGCAACATGATAAACCATGGGTATACACGCCAGTCAATGTAGCCACTTCACTAGCTCCCTTCCAGTCTAATACTTCACGGTTCCTCTCTTGAAAATTTACACAAATATTTCCCTCACTCAGCCAAGAAGGCTACTTCTGCTTTATTTCATTAATTATCCATAGCCTATTCCTGGATTCAGTATTTATAAATAAAAAGTCCTCTGAATCAGATTTATTGACATCATTAATAGTCACGAAGCAGAATGTCCTGGCCTTTGCAGTCAAATTTCACTTTCCAACTATAAGAAACAACTTCACAAACACAAAAGAATGTGTTATAAGAAATGTCCAAGTTTCAAAATGCCCAAAAATCTCAATTACTTTCTAATTCTAACAATGTAACATCACCTAAACTTCCAAATCAGAAAACCCAGAACCATAATCCAACCCTGCCTATGGAGAAGGTGGAGCATGATGCAATGTCAAAGACCAGAAACAAACCAGGGCAATAATGCAGAATCATAATTTTTTAATGCCACTTTTTTTTTTTTTTTTTTTTTTTTGAGTCTCGCTCTGTCACCCAGGCTGGAGTACAGTGGGGAGATCTCGGCTCACTGCAACTTCCACTTCCTCAGTTCAAGCGATTTCCCCATTTCAGCCTCCTGAGTAGCTGGGATTACAGGCACAAACCACCATGCCTGGCTAATTTTGGTATTTTTAGTTGACACAGGGTTTCACCATGTTAGCCAGGCTGGCCTCATGTAATCTGCCCGCCTTGCCGTCCAAAGTGCTGGGATTACAGGCATAAACCACCCCACCCAGCCTAAATGCCACTTTTAAACCATGGTGTAATATAAAACATATTCTGTCTTTGTTCCTGGTTCCCAGCTCCAAGTTCCTAAAACCCTTGGGATTACCTGAGTGATGGAAGTGTCATTTGTTTTTCATAATGAGTCCCTGAGTTTATGCTAGTAAGGTGACTCAAGGTGGGATCCCTAGATGGCTTCAGGAGGGGGCTGGTCACCAGAAAAACCAAACATGTGACTACGATTAGAGGGTTGGAACTCTCAGCCCCACCTCCAACCTTGGGAGGGAGAATGGGGCTGGAAATTGAGCTCTATAACAAGACAAGAGCTTCTGGGTTGGTGAACTCACTGATGTGCTGGATGGTGGTGTGACCGGAGAGGGCCTGTAAGCTCCGCACCACCCTGCTACCTTGCCCCGTATGTCTCTTCCACATGGCCATTCCTGAGCTGTATCCCTTATACTAAACCAGTAAACTGAGGTAGAGTGTTCCCCTGAGTTCTTTGAGTAGTTCTAGCTGATTATAGAACCTGAGGAGGATGGATCATGGGAGCCTTGGAATTTGTAGTCAGCTAGACACAGGTGTGGGTCCCCTTGGGGCCAGCAGCAGATGCCCTGCCTGGCTGGCGTCTGAAGTGAGGGCAGTCTTGTGGGACTGAGCTTTAAACTACGGGGCCTCCACTAACTCCGGGAGCTAATGCCACAATTGAATTGAATTATTGGGCACCTAGTTGGTATTGATTGGTATTGAAAAAGAGAACATATATTTGATGTTAGAAGTGGCATCAGAAAACTTCACTTAGGAACCAACAGTAATTTCTGACATTGACCTAAACCAAGTTTATAGCAACAAGCAGAGAAAGATACAATTGAAGGAAGCAACAGCCACACAATCTTTCTTTTTTCTTTTTTTTTTTGAGGCGGAATCTTGCTCTGTCGCCCAGGCTGGATCTCGGCTCACTGCAACCTCCACCTCCCAGGTTCAAGCAATTTTCCTGTCTCCGGCCCCCACGAGTAGCTGGGATTACAGGTGCCTGCCACCACACCTACCTAAGTTTGTATTATTAGTAGAAATGGGGTTTCATCATGTTGGCCAGACTGGTCTTGAACTCCTGACCTCAAGTGATCCACCTGCCTCGGCCTCCCACAATGCTGGGATTACAGGTGTGAGCCACCGTGCCCGGCCAGCCACACAATCTTAATGAGAAGGCAAAAAAAAAAAAAAAAAAAAAAAAAAAAAAAGGAGGCTCACGCCTGTAATCCCAAAACTTTAGGGAGGCTGAGATGGGTGGGTCACTTACTTAAGATCAGGAGTTTCAGAACAGCCTGGCCAACATGGTGAAACCTGGTCTCTACAAAAACTAGAAAAAAAGTAGCTGGACCTGCCGGCGTGGTATCCCGTGCATGTAATCCCAGCTACTGTGAAAGCTGAGGCACAAGAATTGCTTCAACCTGGGAGGTGGTGGTGGCTGTGAGCTGAGATCACACCCCTGCACTCCAGCCTGGGCAACAGAGTGGGACTCTGTCTCAATCAATCAATCAATCAATCAATGGAAGATCAAACTGGACCCTAAAGTCAGCAGAGAAGAAATAGAAAACTGAAAACTTCTGTCAACAAGGAGCATAAATCTGATATGATTTCTTAGTCTCCTCAGAAGATAGCCTGAAACATACAGCTTTTTTAAGAAATAAGAATTAACTACCGGCCAGACGTGGTGGCTCACGCCTGTAATCCCAGCACCTCAGGAGGCCAAGGTGGGCAGATCACTTGAGGTCAGGAATTTGAGACTAGCCTGGCCAACATATCAAAACCCCCTGTCTACTAAAAATACAAAAATTAGCCAGGCGTGGTGGCACACGCTTGGGAGGCTGAGGCACAAGAATTGCTTGAACCCAGGAGGCGGGGGGTTGCAGTGAGCTGAGATCATGCCACTGCACTCCAGCCTGGGCAACAGAGTGAGAGTCTGTTTTTAAAAAAAAGAAAGAAGGAGAAGGAGAAGAAGGAGAAGGAGGAGAAGGAGAAGAAGAAGAATTAACTACCAATGATACAGGAGAATGCAGCCACTTCATCTCTACATTCTTACAAGATGAAATACACTTAAAAATCAAGGCCAGGTACGGTGGCTCATGCCTGTAATCCTAGCACTTTGGGAGGCCCAGGTGGGAGGACTGCTTGAGGCCAGGAGTTTGAGACCAGCCATAGCCAAGATGCCAAAACCCCATCTCTACCAAAAATACAAAAAAAAAGAAATTAGACGGGCGTGGTGGCACATGCCTGTAGTCCCAGCTACCTTGGAGGCTGAGGTAGTGAGAGGTGACAGAGTGCTGGCAGCCCTCGCAGCCCTCACTCGCTCTCAGCGCCTCCTCAGACTTGGCATCCGCTCTGGCCATGCTCAAGGAGCCCTTCAGGCCGCCACTGCGCTGTGGGGGCCCCTCTCTGGGCTGGCAGGGGCCACAGCCAGCTCCCTCTGCTTGCAGGGAGGTGTGGAGGGAGAGGCGCGGGCAGGAACCGGGGCTGCCAGCGACGCTCGCGGGCCAGCACGAGTTCTGGGTGGGCGTGGGCTCAGCAGGCCCCACACTTGGAGTGGCAGGCTGGTGCCACAGGCCCGGGCAGTGAGGGGCTTAGCACGGGCCAGCAGCTGCAGAGGGTGCACCAGGTCCCCCAGCAGTGCCGGCCCGCAGGTGCTGCGCTTGAATTCTTCTCCAGGCCTCAGCTGCCTCCCCACAGGGCAGGGCTTGGGACCTGCAGCCCACCATGCCTCAGCCCCCCAGCGGTGGGCTCCCGCACGGGTGAGCCTCCCTGACGGGCACCGCCCCCTGCTCTGCGGTGCCCTGTCCCATTGACCGCCCAAGGGCTGAGGAGTGCAGGTGCGTGGTGCGGGACCCGGGGGCAGCTCCGCCTCGGCTCTGGCACGGGATCCACTAGGTGAAGCCAGCTGGGCTCCTGAGTCAGGTGGGGACTTGGAGAACTTTTACGTCTAGTTCAAGGTTTGTAAAGGCACCAATCAGTACCCAGTGTCTAGCTATCTGGTGGGGACTTGGAGAACCTTTATGTCTAGCTAAGGGATTGTAGATACACCAATCAGCACTCTGTGTCTAGCTCAAGATTTGTAAACACACCAATCAGCACCCTGTCAAAACGGACCAATCAGCTCTCTATAAAAACAGACCAATCAGCTCTCTGTAAAATGGACCAATCAGCAGGATATGGGTGGGGCCAGATAAGGGAATAAAAGCAGGCTGCCCGAGCGAGCAGTGGTAGTCCTTTCTGGTCCTCTTTCACGTTGTGGATGCTTTCTTCTTTTGCTCTTTGCCATAAATCTTGCTGTTGCTCGCTCTTTGAGACCACACTGGCGCTGCCCTTATGTGCTGTAACACTCACCGTGAAGGTCTGCAGCTTCACTCTTGAGCCAGGGAGACCACGAACCCAGCAGAAGGAAGAAAGAAACTCCAAACACATTCGAACCTTAGAAGGAACAAACTCCGGACACGCCGCCTTTAAGAACTGTAACACTCCCCACGAGGGTCCGCAGGGTGATTCTTGAAGTCAGTCAGACCAAGAACCCACCAATTCCGGACCCAGTAGGAGGACGGTTTCAGCCCAGGAAGTGGAGGTGGCAATGAGCCAAGATCATGCCATTGCACTCCAGCCTGGGCGACAGAGCCAGACCACATTGCAAAGGCTTAAAAAAAAAAAAAAGTCAGGCACAGTGGCTTGTGCTTGTAATCCCAGCACTTTGGCAGGCTGGGGCAGATGGATCACTTGAGGTCAGGAGTTAAAGACCAGCCTGGCCAACATGGTGAAACCGCATCTCTACTAAAAATACAAAAATTAGCGGGGTGTGGTGGCACATACCTGTAATCCCAGGTACTTGGGAGCCTGAGGCAGGACCCCCACTTGAACCCGGGAGGCAGAGGTTGCAGTGAGCTGAGGTCACGCCAGCCTGGGTGACAGGAAGACTGTCTCAAAAAAACACACACAAAAACAACAACAACAAAAAGCATTGCCCATGTCCCACCTTCTCATTCCCCCTTACCCCAGCAATTCTAAAAAAATGAGGCCAGGCACAGTGGCTCACGCCTGTAATTCCAGCACTTTGGTAGGCCAAGTCAGGTAGATCACCTCAGGCCAGGAGTTTGAGACTAGCCTGGCCAACATGGTGAAACCCTGTCTCTACCAAAAATACAAAAAAAATTAGCTGGGCATGGAGGCAGATGCCTGTAATCCCAGCTACTCAGGAGGCTGAGGCAGGAGAATCAATTGCTTGAGCCAGGGAGGTGGAGGTTGCAGTGAGCCAAGATTGCGCCACTGCACTCCAGCCTGGGCAACAGAGCAAGACTCTGTCTCAAAAAAAAGAAAAAGAAAAACATCAATAAATAAGGTAAATTTAACTTTCATTTACCAAATGGCACATGAAATATATTTTATAATCAAATAGTATTATGCTTTTAAGTTAGATTAAAATTCCTCTATTCTAAATTGATTGTGTCCCTCCTTCAAAGGATGGGAATGAATGCTTTGATATGACTGCAGTCTAACTGGAGAAGTAAAGTCCCTGTTGATTGAAAGATAAGACAGCGGACTGGGCATCCCCTACTTCCATTACTGGCCCCTGGTTCCAGACCTGGTCTGGACAAGTCTTTGGGACTTCATACCTTTCCACTACAGCCCTTCCTGGACGAGCAATACAGACTGCCTGTGTCAAAAGCTTCCTAATCTTATGTCACATGACATGGTTTGTGAGCAGCCAGGGCACCTGGCAGAGTTCAAACAGAGCTGCTGGCTAAGCAAGAATTACTCAGAGCATTCTTAATGAAAGATTCACCAAGCCAAGGATTGTCATCAACCCTTGAGCTATTTTTGCTTTTGAGGACACAGTGGGTCTTTGATTTACAATTGTTTCCTCTCAAGCCTAGGCCAGGCTGGGCCCACTCTGCTTTGGGTTTCAATAACCACAGGGTCAACCTTTAACAGATCACCTTTGTAGAACACTTCCAAAATCAAAGAGGAAAACGGTCATTAAACAGTGTCCAGCTCTTGTTGCCTACCCTGTTCTTCCCGCCAGACCTGGCCCAAGCTTACTGTGAGCTGTTGGTCTGGATCTCTGTAGCTTCCTGTCTCAGGGCACGAATGAACACTGTGTACACGGCACAGGTCAGGCTTACACCTGGTGCCCAGGTGGAGGGACTGTTGGAAAACTCATCCTCCTCCTCAACTAAATCCTCCCACTTGGGCTTTCTGGGCGTATTTAATTAATTAAGTCAGCCCTAATGCTATTATCAGTTATTTACACCTCTTAACCAAATATTTTCTTATTTCAAATCCAGAAGACAGGATTTGGTAGGAAAATAATCTATTCTGGCTGGGTGTGGTGGCTCACGCCTGTAATCCCAGCACTTTGCGAGGCCAAGGTGGGCGGATCACCAGGTCAGGAGATGGAGACCATCCTGGCCAATATGGTGAAACCCCGTCTCTCCTAAAAATACAAAAATTAGCTGGGTATGGTGGCACATGCCTGTTATCCCAGCTACTGGGAAGGCTGAAGCATGAGAATCGCTTGAACCCAGAAGGCGGAGGTTGCAGTGAGCCAAGATCGTGCCACTGCACTCCAGCCTGGTGACGGCGGCGCAAGATTCCGTCTCAAAACAAAAAACAAAACAAAAAAAAACTATCATTGAAATAATAACTAACATTTATTGTTTACCAGTTGTACTTGTGCTGTCTCAAAGACTCCTCATAACCTTATAAATAAAATCCCCATTTTACAGATGATAAAATTGAGGGTTTGAGTAGAGATAGAGAACTTGCCTAAGGTCACATGACTAAGCAACAGAACTTAATTCAAACTATCTAATAATTCAGGAAAAATGCCTGTTGGCTGAAATTATTTTATTTCATTTTGTTTTTGAGACAGTCTTACTCTGTCGCTTGTCGCCCAGGCTGGAGTGCAGCAGCATGATCTCCACTCACTGCAGCCTCCGCCTCCTGGGCTTAAGCGATTCTTGTGCTTCAAGTCTCCCAAGTAGCTGGGATTACAGGCACCCACAACCACGCCCAGCTAATTTTTCTACTTTTAGTAGAGGCGGGATTTTGCCATGTTGGCCAGCTTGGTCTCAAACTCCTGGCCTCGAGAGATCCACCCGCCTTGGCCTCCCAAAGTGCTGCGATTTACCGGCCTGAGCCACCGGGCCTGGCCCAAGCTACTTTAAATTTGAATGAAAATAAAATAATCCCAGCACTTTGGGAGGCCAAGGCGGGCGCACCGCTTGAGCTCAGGAGTTCGAGACCAGCCTGGGCAACAGGGCGAAACCCCATCTCTACTAAAAGTACAAAAATTAGCCAAGCGTGGTGGTGTGCTTCTATAATCCCAGCTACTAGGGAGGCTGAGGCAGGAGAATCACTTGAACCCAGGAAGAGGAGGTTGCAGTGAGTGGAGACTGCCTCACTGCACTCCAGCCTGGGCCACAGACAAAGACCCTGTCTCAAAAAAAAAAAAAAAAAAAAAAAAGTTAAAGTAGCTTGGTTGAATCCCATGGAGTGAGGTGGGAGGTGAGAGTGAATATATGTTTTGTTTTGTTTTGTTTTTTTCTAACAGAGCTTCACTCCGTTGCCCAGGCTGGAGTGCGGTGGCATGATCTCGGCTCACTGCAACCTCCTCCTCCCGGATTCAAGCGATTCTCCTGTCTCAGCCTCCTGAGTAGCTGGGATTACAGGCGCCCACCACAACACCCAGCTAATTTATATATTTTTAATAGAGACGGAGTTTCACCATGTTGGCCAGGCTGGTGTCGAACTCCTGACCTCAGTTGATCCACCAGCCTCGGCCTCCCTGTTACTAAATTTTAGCTTACTAAATAAACTGAAAAGAAAGAAATTAAGTTTTTTTGGCAGAGAAGGGCAAGGTACAATAATAGTACTGATTTAATTTTTTAGGAGTCTTTATCTTTCAGAAATACACACCGAGATTCTTATAGTTGAAATGACTCGGAATTTGCTTGAAAATATTTTAAGAGGTGTAAGTGGGTAGGGGTGTAGATGAAACAAAATGGGCCATGAGTTGGCAATAATTTGAAATCAGTGGATGGATATATATGGGCATTCCTTGTGGCAGTCTATTTTTGTACATGTTTGATGAAAGTTTACACAATAAAAACTTCAAATGAGTGAATGAATGAAAAATTAAAAAAAACTAAGAGTGAACACTGGTTTTGCTCTTTAGTCACTGAAATGTTAAGGTTTGGGCATATTTCAATAATAGCAAGATATTAGCAATACAAGTAATAGCAACACAACTTGTAATCATACATCCTCCCATGTGCATAGAGCTTTACAATTCACAGGGCCCAAACCTGAGCCCACACCGGAAGTATTGATATCACTTTACAAATGGGAAAACTGAATTCCGAGAGGTGAAGTCACTCAAGGGTTTCACACAATGCATCAGCAGCAGGGCCAGAGCTAGCATGAATTCTTTTTCTGACAAGCAACTTTTTCTGAATATCCTTTGCAGCAGCAATGCAGGCATTAGCAGGAGCTAGCAATTCAGAGAAGGAGCAATTCCCAGTCTGCACCTTCCAGCTCCAGGGATGGCCTCTGTGCTGCGATAGGGCAGAACAGAAGAGTCCTGCATCTCTGGGTGGCCCCACATGCTGTCTCCTAGAGGGGCCGGCCTCTAAGCAGGGGCAGATCTGGGTTTTATGGGCATTGAACCCTATACAATTTGGGGCTTCAAATCTGGGGTTTCATAACCCAAAATTACCAATACAAAATTAGATACAATATCCAATATGTATTTTGAATGAGAAAGTAAATCACAACAAATACCTGGATCCTTGGTGAGTCAGGACCCTTTGTTCTGCGATCTCTTTTAGAAAATGTATCAGAAATACAAACATAGCAATGCTTGCTAGTTACAAGCTGGCTGCCTCCTGGAACATGGGAAAACTCCCTGCACCCACAGCCAATAAAGGGTCAAAACAAGATTTAACTGGAGGAGGTGAAAGGAATGAGGGAGGCGACCAAAGCAAACATCATCATTTCCCTATTACATGAAGGACATTCCTGGAGACTGGCTCACAAGATTACAGAAGCTAAGTCCCAATTCTGTAGTCAGCAAGCTGAAGACCCGGGAGAGCCTATGGTACAGTTTCAGTCTCAAGGCCAGCTCAAGACACAGGACAAGCCATGTTTCAGTTGAGTCTCAACACAGAAGAACATCCGATATCCCAGCTCCAAGACACTCAGGCAGGCAGGGCTGATTGTCTCTCATTCACGGGAGTGTTCGCCTTTTTGTTCTACTGAGGCTTTCAGCTGATTGCGTAAGGCCAACCCACATTGGGGAAGACAATCTGTTTTGCTCAATCTACCCATTCAAATGTTACTCTCATCCAGAAACCCCCTCACAGGCACACCCAGAATACCGTTTGACCAAATTTCTAGGCACCCCATAGTCCAGTCAAACTGGAACATAAAATTAACCATCACACCCTCTGACTTAAACTCTAAGAAGGCAGGTCTAAATCTGGAAATACCTTAAAAAGGAAATTGTTACTGTCACCTGATTAGCATGGGTTGCCAAGAAAATGCCAAACATTAGCCCATAAATGAGATCCTTAGCATAATCTCCTCTTAATCCAAAATACATGCAAGTAATGTGTCCAGTAATATTTACAGCACATATCAATGGCACTGCATTAGATACTTCATGAAACCAGGAAGGCAACTGACTGTTTCCCCTTCCTGTCAATATTCTGAATCCTGCTGTATTAATTCTATTTTTCATTGTCTGTATTTTTTTATGGTTTGACATTTTGGGGCCTTGCTAATCCCAGAGACTGCCCCTCCCAGGACTAGCTAACTCTGAGAGATGGTAAATGGCTTGCCTGGCTTGCCTATGACCACACCTTTGATATGTAAACCAGTCAATCCAGAGCCATATTCTGAACCACCTCCTCTATTTGGCTTTAACCCTGCAAGAGGAAATTTTCCCCTGCCCTTATTATTCCAGGGCCAGGCATCAGACAACTACAACTATAAGCAGCTCATGAATCCTGGAGCACTCTAAAATTATTCAAACTAGCCAATCCCAAACCTGGCCAGCCCTTTCTCCTGCCTCACAATACAGTCTTTTGCCTGTTCTTTCCCCTCACTTTTTCTGCCCCCTGACCTATGCAGGTGCTTTCCCATATGGCCCCATGTGAGGTGTTATGCCTCCTGTTTCTAGGGAACTGTGAGTAAGAGCTTCTTCCTTCATGGCAGTCACCTCCTGATCTGTTGGCCTCACCATACTTGATTAAAACAAATCCCAGGTACGTTGTAATACATCTAGATTAAAATGCATGTGCCAACTATTCAGTCAGATGGAAGCTTTTACATGTTTAACACATTTTTGCTCGGCTTCTTCTCCTCACATATCCACTAAACTGTCAGGCGGCATTTAAAAAGCCAGGCGCGGTGGCTCATGCCTGTAATCCCAGCACTTTAGAAGCCGAGGCAGGTGGATCACTTGAGGTCAGGAGTTTAAGACCAGCCTGGCCAACATGGTGAAACCCTGTCTCTGAAAAATACAAAAATTAGCCAGGCATGATGGCGGGTGCCTGTAATCCCAGCTACTCAGGAGGCTGAGGCAGGAGAAACGCTTGAACCTGGGAGGCGGAGGTTGCAGTGAGCCGAGATCGCGCCACTGCACTCCAGCCTGGGCACAACAGAGCAAGACTCCGTCTCAAAAAGGAGAAAAAAAAAATACGCCGTCTCTATGCCGTCTCTAAAATGCAATTTAATTACATAGTACCGAAGAATGTTACAATTTGTGGGTGATTGAGCTAAATTTTTATAAATTTTTGCAACTAAATAACATAGCTACAGTTTGAGTTTTTAAGGCAGTAACCGCTCTAGAAGAAGCAGCACGTGGCCTTCCTTTCTTTTGTCATATACTATCCTCCATTCTATTGAAACTTAAGATATCTTCTCCACCAAGAAAAATCTTCACATCTATTTTATCCATTTAACCTTGATAGAGGGCATCAGCCAGAAGTGCTCAGAAAAGAAGGTGAGAAACAAGTTTTCTGCAGCATATAAGTCTATGTGCAAATCAGGTTTATACCTCCACTGAATTTGTCTCAATCACACAGGGGCTAAGTTTGCAGAACTGAAAATCAGGAAAGATAATCTAAGCTGAATTTTTATTAGGAGAATTTTTACCTGCACAAATGATATACGATTAAATTACTTACATTTAGCTATGCTAAATATGTAAGTGTATCTTTATGAAATAGACTTACATGAAATTCGCATGGTCACAATTCTGCTGCTGTTTAAGAATGTTTCCAGGCCAGGCATGGTGGCTCACGCCTGTAATCCCAACACTTTGGGAGGCTGAGGCAGGCGGATCATGAGATCAGGAGATTGAGACCATCCTGGCTAACACAGTGAAACCCTATCTGTATTAAAAATACAAAAAATTAGCCGGGCGTGCTGGCACGCACCTGTAGTCCCAGCTACTCGGGAGACTGAAGCAGAAGAATTGCTTGAACCTGGGAGGCGGAGGCTGCAGTGAGCCGAGATCGCACCACTACACTCCAGCCTGGGTGACAGAGCAAGACTCCATCTCAAAAAGAAAAAATAATGTTTCCACAAATATTCATTGAGCGCCCACTGTATGTAAGGATGCATGCTGAGAGACAGCAATTTCTCCAGGCCTGACCCCCTCCCACTCTTTTAGCTAGGGCATTGAGGCTTTACATGGGAAAACAAAGTTCTGGAAAGTGATCGCACAAAGGGGCAGCTTTGAGTAAGAGAATCTTCTGGTGTTGGAACAAATTAACCCTCCTGTTGGAGGAGAAACAAAACCAGTTTCACATGGGCTGATTTTGACAAATCAGTTAGGAGACTATTGGAGTGGTCCAGGTGTGAGCGATAAGCTCCTGAATTAGGTGTTAGCATTAGAAATGCAAACAAAGATTCAGATAAGATAGAGGCTGGGAAGAGAGAATAATTTCGGGAGACGTTGGAAAGGCTTCTGGAAGAAAAAAAAAGTCAAAGTTGACATCTAGACAGCTGAAGAAAAAGGAATTATGTGAGCAGAAAAAGGGAAGTTATGGCAGGGACCTGTTCCGGCTACTTTTGGACAGTTGGGTTCAAGATTTTGAAAGTAGAATCACTTGCAATGAGAATCTCCTAACGGTGGATATAAAGGAGGGCAGTCTAGCGCACTGGGAAGAGGGAGAAATGAGATTGGATAGGCATGTGTTACTAAAGTTTAGGTCTGAGAGCTTAATCCCAGACAATGGCAATTTGATCTAGGGGTCACAAAGCAGCAACCTGCAGGCCAAGTGCAGGCCAGAGCTGTGTTTTGCTTGGCTCGCAGTGCTTTTCTTGAATTTTGAATTAGTCATCAACATTAAAAAATTTGGAGATCTCGACAAAAAATATTCCAGATTCTTGGCCTCTAACACTAAGCCCACATTCTCACATGGAAACTCTTGGCTGGAGCTGAGCAGTCATTGGTCTTCTCCACCATGCACAAGGTTTCAGTTCACTCCAGCCCCACTCAGCCTATGTTGTTCATTTGTTACCTGCTCAGCCCTGGTGTGCATTTCAGCCTGTGGTTACTGCTAATGGCAGTGAGAGCCCTTGGAAGGTCTTAATAAAACTGGATTTATAAAGAGTCCCCAGGGGAAGCCGAGAGGATGAACTGGAGCAATTCAGTTGAGTTCAGCATTTTTGATTGTTTACTAAATGCCAGGGATTGCGCTAGGCACTGCACAGCCAGTGATGGGTAAGAAGAGTCTGTCTGTTATAACAGGAAAGACCAGGAATACGAAGATCCATTAAGCGGCTGTTTCAGAAATTCAGGCACAGTGAGGGCGGGGTCTGAATGGGAACAGAGATGAAGGGTGTGAATGTGAGACACACATTGACATTTTTGCGACAATCAGCTATAGGGGATAAAGAAGAAGAATGTGAACGATGACATTATATCCACTTGTTCAGGTGAATATAATGAAGACAGGATGTGAGTAGCAATACTAGAATTACTCAAAGTGGAGTAAAGGTCCAAGGCACTGTGAGGGAGAAGGAAAGCACCCCCCTTGAAAACTGAATGAGTGTTGTTCCGAGAAAGGATAGCAGCTGTGCTCTTCCTCTTGGCACACCTCCGCTTGAGTAATGGCAGTGCTATTCTTGCCTTGTGTGTTCAGGAACTGGATTACTATATTGTTAACAAATAAAGAAAATGGAGCAATCTTCACTTAGCCCTGCAGGGCCATGTTGAAACTCTCCCTCTGGAGCTGTTATAAATCCAAACATTTGTTTAAATATTAAGCTGTGAAGCAAGTACACCAGTAGTGGGCCAGGACTGAGTCACTGGGGAAATAGGAACAATCTACATAGCTCTCTGATGATTCAAGGACTGGGAGCTGCACTGGGGTTCTTTAGTTCCCTCACTCTTCAGGGGCAAAACTGTAGGAATTTTCTTTGCAGAGTTACTGATTAAGAGTTGCTAATGAGGACTTTACAATGAAACAGTGGCTCCCTTTGCTCCTGAGAAATTTCCTACAAATTATCCTGACCTATCCTTATTTTACAATCAGAGAATGCATTATAACAAGAGAACTGACAATTTCACCAAACCAATACAATTGCTAAGCAGAAAACACAAATTATATTTACATAAGGAAAATGCTTGCATTCAGATTCCAGGAAAGAAAAAATATGTCAGTCAATTGGATTATTTCAAATGAAAGTTAAGAGTTTTGACTGAATTATATAGGGGGAAAAAAAACGAAAGAACACCTTGTTTTTCTGCTTGCTGTAGCCAGTGGGAGCCTGACTTCTCACATTCTAGTACCTAAAGAAGCACAACTTAGCTCCCCTTCAACCCCACCACTCATAGCTGGCCTCTGGTCGGGTAATTTTCAGGTTTCCTTTCTAGTCTGTATATGCCTGTGTGTGCCCATCTGCAGACTGTAGGACATGACTCACTGGAAAAAGAAGCCTGAGGTGGAATCAATGTACTCCCAGTCACACAACAGGGATGAACTTGTTTTCCTGAGTTTGTTAAATGACCACATTAAAATTACTCATCAGCCTCAGGAGCATTGGGATTTCCACTCAGAGTCTCACATGCAAGGAGTTCACTGTAAACCGGACTGGCCATTTCATTCAAGTATATCATTCCTTGGAATCCAGTGTGTGAGGTCTTACCATAATGAGAAAACACTCTTTAATTTCAAGGTATACATTTGCTATTTGGACATAGTTGGAGAGACTCTAAACTCAATCCTTTAATAGTTGAGACAGAATGAGGTGTAGACAGCTCACGTCTCTTCTGTGTCCAGCTAGATGACAATGACCCGTTCCTGGTGAAGCTTTGTCTGAGGGCATATCAAGAGTCAAGAGACCCAGGACCACAGTCCAGGGAGTGCTAGGTACAGCTCTTCCTGACCCATTTTGGGCCATGCTTTCTTCATCAATGGAATAAAGGATCAGGTTGGGTGGCATCAAAGGTCCCCTGCTTCTCTAAAACTTTGCTATCCTCTAAATGAGAAAAGGAAAATGGAAGTTCACAAGCAGGCTTTCAAATGGGGACGCTTGTTCTAATAACTCCTTAGATTGATCAGAGATGTGAATTTTTGTGGCAAAGAATAACAAGGCTTTAATAAGCAGGTCTGGAACATAATTAGAATGGAAACCATTCCTCTCAATCTCTCCCCGCAAGTCCCCAAATCATTTGTGGAAGTGTTGATATGTGATAGGCATTGTGCTATGCACTTTACATAATTACTCACAAAAACCAGAGAGGTGGGAATTATTATTCCCATTTTATAAGTGAGGAAATGGAGATTGTAAGACCATGAGATAGTCATTTACCATTTTGAGTCCATTTCCCTGAGTGTAAAATAAGTGGAGGTGTCTAGTTGCCATTAAAGACCTTTCTTACTCAATGATTCAAAACAAGCTTGGATTTGATCACCTAGACCTTCAAAGGCTCATGATTTTCCTCCAAACTCAGATGGCCCCTCATCCATCTCAAGCATCATTTATGTGCTCACAGAAACACAAAACCACATTTACTAGACCCAGCACTGTCTTGAAGAGCTCTCACAATCTATACTCCAAACATGGTGGTTGTTAAAACACATCATTTTCCTAAGGAGACATCATGGGCTACCTTAGAACAAATAGCCAAAGATATAAGAAAGTTATCATAGAGTGAAATCACCACAATCCCCACTTCCAGAAGCAGCCCTCCCTCCCAGAAGTCAGGAATTGGTACCAGGATACAGACATAGCCATTTTCTCTCCATTCATGTAGCTAGGGCCAGAGCTGCTGGTTCCCAGCTAGGTGGCATGAAAGTTCCCTGAGGGCTGGGCTAGGGCCAAAACATGGAGATTCATTATGATCACAAGGGAGTCACCCCATGGTATTTAAGGATGATCATAACATCATCACCCATCACCCACCATACATTTACAAAGTACTTACTATGTACATGGCACAACAGCTAACCTAGGTCACTTGCTGAAGAGGCCAAGTTTTTCTTTTCCTAACAGTCAAAATCATGAAGCTGAATATGGCTTTAACAACTTCAGGCAGGATCCTAGGGACCACACAGGGTGTCTGTAGAAGGAAAGTACATGGGATACTCTTCTGCATAGGTTGGGTAAGAGATCCTAAGAGCAAGTGATGGACATGTCAGGATCATGACTTCAAAGAGATGGTGCCTAGTTGTAGCCATTTTTTTTAAACCTATTGTCCATTTGGTAGAACCATTTGTATTAATTTTCTAGGGCTGCCATAACAAAACACTATAGACTAGATGAAGTCTAGAACAGAAATTTATTTTCTCAAAGTTCTGGAGATTGAAAGTCCAAGACCTCAGTGCTGATGAGACTGGTTTCTCCTGGGATCTCTCTCCCTGGTTTGCAGATGGCCACCTTCTCACTGTGCCTTTGCGTGGCCTTTTCTCTGTGCACATGTGCTCCTGACGAGTCATCTTCTTATAAGGATACTATTCATATTGGATTAGGGCTCCACCTTAATGACCTAACTTAATTATCCTTTTTTTTTTTCTTTCTTTCTTTTTTTGAGACAGAGTCTTGCTCTGTTGCACAGGCTAGAATGCAGTGGCATGATGATCTTGGCTCAATGCAACTTCCTCCTCTCCGGTTCAAGCAATTCTCATGCCTCAGCCCCCTGAGTAGTTGGAATTACAGGTGCACACTACCCCACCCAGCTAATATTTTGAATTTTTAGTAGAGACGGGGTTCCTCTATGTTGGCCAGGCTGGTCTCAAACTCCCAGCCTCAAGCGATCTGCTTACCTCGGCCTCCCAAAGTGCTGGGATTACAGGCATGAGCCACCATGCCTGGCTAATTATTCTTTTATTGAGACAAGGTCTTGCTATGTTGCTCAGGCTAGCCTCGAACTTCTGAGCTCAAGCAGTTCTCCCACCTCAGCCTCCCAAGTAGCTGGGGCTACAGGTGCTCACCACCACTTCTAACTAAGGCACTATCTCCTAATACAGTCACATTCTAAGATACTGGGGGTTAGGGTTTCAATATATGAATTTGGTGAGTCCATAACACCAGTATTTGCCCTTCCCAAAGTTACAGACATAGATAGTCCCAGTGTGTTCTAAATTTCCGAGGGTTTTTTTGTTCTGTTTTGTTTTTTTCCACAAAGTTCTCTACCTCCTGTCCCAATTTAGCACTTTCTCAATGTAAATCACAGGGATGGTTGGCTAGATCTACTTTTCTTTATTATTATTACCACCTACATCTGGGGATTACAAAGATTTTTCAGGCTGGGATTAAGAAGCAACTAGTTGGCTTCCAGCCAGGTCTGGGCAGCTTTCCATAAGCTATCCAAACTGCTCCTATTTACCAAGTCTTCAGAGTCAAAGAGGAGTTATATAGTAGATAGTGGAGCAGGGAAAGGTGAAAGGAGAAGAAAAAAGTACATCTATGCCCAGAAATGCCTTGTCATGGGTCCGTCTCCATTCTTTTTAAGACATTTCCTGTGTTACAACACATGGGATTAACAAAGCTAGACACAGGCAACATGGAGGAGAAACTGTTCTGCAAAGGAATCCGGTTTCCTTTCAACATTCAGTTTCATTTTCACTGGCAGAACACCAGCCACACAGACACGCAACACAGACCCTGGGCCCTGACTGACATTTCAAGCACCCCCGTTCCAAATGTGTTTATATATTTTTCCAGCCAGAAAAAAAAAAAAAGCCCCAAATTTAAACAAAGTCATTTCCCAAACCACCAGCTGTCTCCTTAATGAATTTTGTTTTTTGGACTTAGTCACAAGCAACCCTTTCTAACCCACTTATTCATTCAATAAATAATGAGTACCTCCCCAGGCTTGGGGATATAAGGCCATAAGCTTGGGAGGGATACAAATAAGTTCTGATAAATGGTATCTACTTCAGCCCTCTACACTAAGTGCAGTGCTGGGTGCCTTAAATACTTGGGAAGGTGTTATTATCTCCACTGTACAATGAAGAAGCTGAGGCGAAAAGAAATTCAAAAGCCAAGGTTAAGCTGGGTGTGGTGGCTGCTTTGGGAAGCAGACAAGGGCAGATCACTTGAGGTCAGCAGTTCAAGACCAGCCTAGCCAATATGGTGAAACCCTGTCTCTACCAAAAAATACAAAAATTAGCCAGGTGTGGTGGTGGGTGGCTGGTGTAATCCCAGCTACTAGGGATGCTGAGGCAGGCGAATCGCTCGAACCTGCGAGGAGGTTGCAGTGAGCAGAGATCGCCTCACTGTACTCCAGCTTAGGCGACACAGCAAGACCATGTCTCAAAAAAAAAAAAAAGCCAAGGTTACAATGGGCCTTGGAAACGTCAATGGAAGTGTCAAGCCCAGAAGCCAAGTCATCGGGTCAGTGCCCTTTCTACTATCAGAGGATCTTAACCTGGACCCAAAAACTTAGATGGAAAAGTATTTTACATCTTTATTTTTACGGATATTTAATATTTACATATTTTATTTCTCTAGTATCTAACTGAAATTTAACATTTACTTCAATTATGTATGTAGCCAACAAACCACAGCAGTATTGGCAATACTAAGACTTTGTCACCAATAGAAATCACAGATATTGGCCGTGTGCAGTGGCTCATGCCTGTAACCCCAGAACTTTGGGAGTCCAAGGTGGGCGTATCACAAGGTCAAGAGATCGAGACCATCCTGGACAATATGGTGAAATCCTGTCTCTATTAAAAATACAAAAATTAGCTGGGTGTGGTGGCACGCACCTGTAGTCCCATCTACTCAGGAGGCTGAGGCAGGAGAATCACTTGAACCCAGCAGGCGGAGGTTGCATTGAACCGAGATCGCGCCACTGCACTCCAGCCTGGTGACAGAGTGAGACTCCGTCTCAAAAAAAAAAAAAAAAGAAGAAAGAAATTACAGATATTTTCTTATATTACAAGTATTACCTATATCTTGAAATAATTGTTTATGTTCTTTACTACTTCAAAATTATGGTAACTATTTAATCCACTGCTAGATCTTGTTATTTAATAACCTTGTTATTAAATAATGCATTCGTTTTTTAAAGACATATATATTACCATATCATAAATTCTTTTAATGTTTTGACATGTGTTTTGCAATTGGTTTCCTTTATAATACTCTTCCTTTTGTTTTATACCTTTAAAAAAGCATTGTTCTGGTCCAGCGCGGTGGCTCAATCCTGTAATCCCAGCACTTTGGAAGGCCGAAGTGTGCGGATCATTTGAGGCCAAGAGTTCGAGACCAGCTGGGCAACATGGTGAAACCCGCCTCTACTAAAAATACTAAAATAAGCCAGGTGTGCTGCGCCTGTAATCCCAGTTACTCGGCAGGCTGAGGCAGGAGAATCGCTTGAACCCGGGAGGTGGAGGTGGCAGGGAGCCGAGATCGCGCCACTGCACTCCAGCTTGGGCGACAGAGCAAGACTATGTCTCAAAAAAAAGTATTGTTCTGAGAGAGAGTCTTTAGCCTTCCCAGAAATGCCAAAGGGGTGCACAGCACAAAAATGGAACAGAGCCCTGCATTATAGCAATGGGCAGCGCAGGCAAAGCCAGGGGCTCTGTTCAGCGTCTTTGAGCAAAAAGCCAGGTTGGAATTTTGATAAATAAAAGAGACAGATGAAGAGGAAAGGAAATGAGCCCAGATTCCACCAGAAGACCCCTTCTCCCTTTCCACCAATTACTGTTCAGCAGGTGCCCTAAATCCTCTCCCCTTCAGGTTTCAGCTGCAGCCGACCCCTCGAGCGCCCCCTCTGTCCCACGCGCAGTGTCGGTGGATGACTGTGTCAATCCCTGGCCCCCGCACGCCGAGCACCCACTCCCGCTCCAGGACGGTGCCGAGTGACAGTCAACAGGTGGAAGGCGCCAGAAACGTCCACACACTAAGACCACGGATACTTCGGTTTTTAAGCACCCCTCGCGGGTTGGCCTCTCCGCGGCCCTGAGGCTCTGACACTCCGAGAAGGAAGCAAGAGTCCCAAGACCCGGGTTCCAGACAAGAGCAGCAAGAGCTGCAGGTGTCCGGAGTTGAGGAAGCAAAGTTTGGGGCGCGGCGCACCGGGTCTGCGGAGTCCCAGCTGCGGAAACTGAGTTAAGCTAACAAACAGCCTCAGTGGTGGTCGCTGTCCCCGCCCAGTCTCCCTCCGCTGGCCCAGGGCCAAAGATCGGCCGCGGATGCCTCTTACCCAGGCGTGAGCGGAGCCTTCGGTCACTGCGTTGGCGCAGCAAAAACCTTCGCTCCCTTCTGGGTCTCAAGGCCTGGACTGGGGCCCCGCCCGCCTGCGCTCCCGGCCCTCCAGGCGGAGGCTGGAGGCGGGGAAAGCGAGGCTCCCCCCAGGAAAGGTCCCGAAAAGTCCCGCCGTGCCCCGCCCGGCGCCGCAGCCCAGACACCATGGTCAGTGAACACACCAGGGCGTTGAGCGCTCACGGGGCACAGAACCAGGAACAAGCGTCCATCCGGCCTGGGGCGCTGCCGGCTGGGCAGACTCGCCCCTTGCGCGCCCTGAAGGGCGGCCCCGCAGGATAGGGCGCACAGGCGGAGGACACCGAGGCCACCTGACGCTTCCGCCCCTGGGTGCCAACAGCGTTTTGTAATCAGGGCAGGCAAAAGCGGAGGCGGGGCGCTGTGCAGAGAGGCTCTGGCTGTTCCCACTGGGTCCTCCTATGTGCCCTGGGCTTCTCACCAGGTTCACACAGCTGCCCAGAAACACAGGTATTCCCGCGTTCATTTCACAGAGAAGGTGACCGAGGTTCAGCTTTGGTGTGCGCTGGAGCCCTTCCTTCAAAACGCGCAGGCAGGGGTAAGCTGGCTTCCAGCCAGCCACTGGCCTCCACAGTGTCCCATCCCATATTCATGACTGGACATTTTCAGTTGGCGGCTCTTTCCAGGTGGATGTAAAGTCTCAGTGAGTGGTTCTCCACCATATCAGATTCAGTAACCCTTTTTACAATAAATACAGGGTGTCCCAAAAGTCTCATAACCTGAGAAGTACAAGTGCTAGAAGCTTTCAAAAAAAACAAACAAAAATAAACCCTTGAAAGTTTGAGTTTCTTTTACACTTATTTGGTTTTATGAATTTTGAATATATATATATATTTTGTTGTTGTTGTTATTGTTTTTTGAAACAGAGTCTCACTGTGTTGCCCAGGCTGGAGTGCAGTGAGTAGAGCAATCTCGGCTCACTGCAACATCTGCCTCATGGGTTCAACCAATTCTGGTGTCTCAGCCTCCTGAGTAGCTGGGACTACAGGTGTGTGCCACCATGCCCGGCTAATTTTTGTATGTTTCAGTAGAGATGAGGTTTCACCATGTTGGCCAAGCTGGTCTCAAACTCCTGGCCTCAAGCGATCTGCCCTCCTGGGCCTCCCAAAGTGCTGGGATTACAGGCGTAAGCCACCATGCCCAGCCTTAAATATTATTTTTTTTAAATGTTTTCAACTGATACTTTCTATCTTTAATCAAAGAGACTGACTATATCTATGGCAAAATCATCATGAACAATACACTACACACGCAGACTGTAGACTTTTATTGGTAACTCAATTCCATCTGCAGCATTGCTTCTGTGACATGATTTTCTTTTTTTTTTTTTTTTTTTTTTTTGAGGCGAAGTCTCACTCCGTCACCCAGGCTGGAGTGCAGTGGTGTGATCTCAGCTCACTACAACGTCCACCTTCCGGATTCAAGTGATTCTCCTGCCTCAGCCTCCCGAGTAGCTGGGACTACAGGCATCCACCACCACCCATGGCTAATTTTTGTATTTTTAGTAGAGACAGGGTTTCACCATGTTGGCCAGGCTGGTCTTGAACTCCTGACCAAGTGATCCACCCACCTTGGCCTCCCAAAGTGCTGGGATTACAGGCGTGAGCCATCGCACCCAGCCAACATGATTTTTTGAAATGGCAAATAACTCTGGTAAAGAAGCTCTGAACAAAACAAAGTATACTCTTTTCTTCCTTTATTCCAGTAGAAACATTCCTGGAAATTTTAGTATGAAAACCATGCAAAATGCTTAATGTTTATAATTATCTGAACTAGAACCTAAATAACTTTACCAAAAAAATGGTTTTTTGCATACTTGAATGTTGGTGCAAGGCACAGGACACCAGAAATTGTGCAGGACTCTGGACAGTTAATTGGGTTTTTGGTTTTTTGGGTTTTTTTTTTTTTTTAATTGAGACAGGGTCTCACTCTGCTACCCAGGTTTGAGTGCAATGGTGCGATAACAGCTTCCTGCAGCCTCGACCTCTGGAGCTTAAACAGTCCTCCTACCTCAGCCTCCCAAATAACTGAGACCACAGGCATGTGCCACCATGCCCAACTAATTTTTTTCTAAATTTATTTTTTTTTTTTTTTGTAGAGATGGAGATCTCACTACATTGCCTAGGCTGGTCTTGAACTCCTGGGCTCAAGCCATCCTCCCGCCTCAGCCTCTTAAGGTGCTGGGATTAGAGGAGTGGGCCACCATGACTGGCCAGGACAGTTCATTGTTATATGGCCCTGTTCACATAGCAGGGGAGGTTGGCTTCCTTGGTTCCCACTCTCTAAATGCCAATAGACTCTCTCCCAAATTTATGACAAATAAAAAGTCCCCTCCTATATTTCCAAAATGCTTCACCCCACTTCCCAGTCCCATCACCCTCCACATCCAAGCCAAGAAGCCCTGGTTTAAATGGGAAGGATGCAGGCGGGAAGGAGTCACAGGAGATGTGCTGCCTGCTGGGTGGTTTGAGATTGATGGCTGTGGAATCAGATTCAGAGTTAAGAAACATGTCCTGGGCTGGGTGCGGTGGCTCGTGCCTGTAATCCTAGCACTTTGGGAGGCTGTGGCGGGCAGATCACGAGGTCAGGAGTTCGAGACCAGCCTGGCCAGCATGATGAAACCCCGTCTCTACTAAAAATACAAAAAAATTAGCCGGGCACTGTGGCACGTGCCTGTAGTCCCAGCTACTCGGGAGGCTGAGGCAGGAGAATTGCTTGAACCCAGCAGGCGGAGGTTGCAGTGAGCCAAGATCGTGCCACTGCACTCCAGCCTGGGCAACAGAGCGAGACTCCATCAAAAAAGGAAGGAGGGAGGGAGGGAGGGGAGGGGAGGGGGAGGGAAATGTCCTGACCATATCCCACATGCTGAGATCCTCCAGTGTATGTATTCTACTATCTCACTCAAGAGCCCTCCTTCCAATGCAAAAGAGAATACTTCAAAGGAGAACAGAAGTTGTAACTTGCCCATCAGACAAGGAAGGGGACTGAGAGTTGACTCACTTACTCATGCAGTCATTCTTTCATCTGGTGGATATTCTCTGAGTCCTTGCCTTCTGTGTCCAGCAAGCCCTGTGCCTGCTGTCTAGGCACACACTGTTGAAAAAAATCAGACTTGATTCCTACCCATGTGAAGTTTGCAGAGGAATGAAAGTGCACTTGGGATATGGGAAACTGAAAGAAGAATCATTAAAGGATGGGAAGAGGAAGTGATAGGAGGAGCTAGCACTAAGAGGAACACACCCCAATTCAAGAACATCCGGGAGAAGGAAAACAAATCCAAATCAGGGCTCTGGGAAGATTTGCAGACACGTGGGCAGGAGGGGCTGGCAACAGGAATGGGTGGAAATAGAGAATGGAACAGTGAAAGGGATCCTTATCACAAGAAAGGGAAGGCTCAGGAGGAAGATCAGAGCAAAGAGGCTGATCCTCCAGTACTGTCTTTCCTGCTTGATCAGCAAGCCCCACCCTCATCCCTTCCCTGCTGCAAATGCTTCCTGGATGAGTAGCTAGAGAAACAACTCATACCCTAGCCTCCCCAGCAAACCCTCCCTAGCTGGGACAGTAACCCAGCCAAGGCTTCACAGCTAAGCAATGAGACTTGTGGGAGAGCTGGGAATGAGTTCTTGCTATGCATCAGGGAGCAAGCATCACATGGTGTTTCATCCTGCCAAGCCACAGGGCAGTCTCAGAACCAGATAGGCAGATGAACAGGGTGTATTAGTTTGTTTTCACACTGCTGATAAAGACATACCCAAGACTGGGAAGAAAAAGAAGTTTAATTGGACTTACAGTACCATGTGGCTGGGGAGGCCTCAGAATCATGGAGGGAGGCGAAAGGCGCTTCTTACATGGCAGCGGCAAGAGAAAATGAGGAAGAAGCAAAAGCAGAAACCCCTAATAAACCCATCAGATCTCGTGAGACTAACTCACTATCATGAGAATAGCACTTGAGAGACCAGCACCCATAATTCAATTACCTCACCCTGAGTCCCTCCCACAACACCTAGGAATTCTGGGAGATACAATTCAAGTTGATATTTGGGTGGGGACACAGCCAAACCATATTACAGGGCAATACTTGTGTTTCATGCCTTGTTTTTAAAAGACAGCCCCAACACCTCCCAAACATGCTGTTTTCCTCACAGCTAATCTGCTTATCAAATAATAACTAAAACTACATCAGTCTACAGGGTAGCTGGAGTAACCTCATCTGTGTCATTGAAGGTCAAGTTGTTGTTGTTTTCAGACAAGAAGCACTAATGTATATGGAGGTTCTGTCTCAATCAGCATTATCGGTTGCAAGAAAGAAACCAGCTCTGGATGCCTTAAGTAGAAAAGGGACATTAGGCTGGGCACAGTGGCTCACGCCTGTAATCCCAGCACTTTGGGAGGCCAAGGCAGGTGGATCACGAGGTCAGGAGATCACCACCAGCCTGGCCAAGATGGTGAAACCCCTACTCTACTAAAAATACAAAAATTAGCCAGGTGCAGTGGCAGGTGCCTGTAATCCCAGCTGCTCGGGAGGCTGAGGCAGAGAATTGCCTGAACCCAGAGGTTGAGGTTGCAGTGAGCTGAAATCGTGCCACTGCACTCCAGCCTGGGCAACAGAGCGAGATTCTGTCTCAAAAAAAAGAAAAAAAAGAAAAGGGACATTAAAAGGCTCTCAAGGATTCACAGAACCATTAAAATGATGGGTAATGATGGGAGGAGAAGTGCACAGGAATGAGGACAGCTGTGGATAATCAAAAAGCAGAATGTCCACCTTCTTTTAGTAGAAACAGCCTGGCTACCCCCAGGATGCTCCCATGTCATCACAAATTACTGTAGAATGAATGACACAAATATAAAGAGAGTGAGAGTGAAAATTCTCAGTGGGAGTTTCCAATTGACCAACTGTATGTCAAAGGCCAGCATTGTAGCTGTCAGAGCAGGGAGAGAATATACTTGGCCCCCTTACTTCTGCCAGAACTATTATGATGGGTATTCCTTCAAAAAATGGAAAGGGGGATTGAATACTGGCAGCAGCAGATGGGGAAAGAAAGATGTCTACTATAGGCTCCACAAATATAAGATCTTCTTATCATATACTTTTTTCTACATATATAAACAAAGTGGTATAATAGTGAAAATTGGCTGGACACAGTGGTTCATGCCTGTAATCCCAGCATTTTGGGAGGCCAAGGTAAGCAGATCACTTGAGGTCAGGAGTTCAAGACCAGCCTGAGCAACATGATGAAACCCTGCCTCTACTAAAAATTTAAAAAAAAAAAAATTGCCAGGTATGGTGTCACATGCCTGTAATCCCAGCTACTCAGGAGGCTGAGGCATGAGAATCACTTGAACCTGGGAGGCATAGGTTGCAGTAAGCCGAGATCGTGCCACTGCACTCAAGCTGGGGCAACAGAGCCAGACTTTGTCTCAATAATAATAATAATAATACTCAATCCTAGAGCCACAAAAGGTTCTGCTAAATAAATGTATACTAGAGTGCGGGAGGGCAGGGAGGGGTGTGGCTCAGGCAGGCTTAGACTCTACCCAGAAAGGTCTCCTAGGACATAAGAAAAGTACTGGATCTAACATCAAGTCTTTCTCAGAAATCTGGTCTCAAATCGCGTTTGGGGCAATTCTTTACACCTGAATTTTGTCATCGTTAAAATGGAGATAAGGCCAAGTGTGGTGGCTCATGCCTGTAATCCCAGTACTTTGTGAGGCCAAGGCTGGTGTATCGCTTGAGCTCAGGAGTTTGAGACCAGCCTGGGCAACAAAATGAGACCCTGTCTCTATAAAAAAATGCAAAAATTAGCCAGGTATAGTGGCATGTGCCTGTGGTTCCAGCTACTCATGAGGCTGAGGTGGGAGCTGGCTTAAGTCCAGGAGGCAGAGGTTGCAGTGAGCCGAGATCACACCACTGCACTCCAGCCTGGGCTATAAACCAGACCCTGTCTCAAAAGAAAAAAAAAAAGGAAAGAAAAAGGAGTTAAAATATTTTCTCCTACTTCAAGAACTACCTCAAAGATATGCCAAAAGAATGAACATTGTGTCTCTTGGGCCATAGAATACCTCAGAGCAAGTGGGACTGTGGAGACCAAAAGTTATCTTTGTGTTTGCACATCATCACTCTAAAAGAGAATATATTAATTTGTCTCAGTTAGCTGCAGTAATAAAGTACATATTTTGACTGGGCACAGTAGCCCATGCCTGTAATCCTAGCACTTTGGGAGGCCGAGGCAGGAGGATCACTTAAGCCCAGGAGTTCACGATTTTCAAGATTACCCTGGGCAACATGGCAAGACCTCATCTCTACAAAAATTATAAAAATTATTTTTAAAAATATTAGCCAAGGCCAGATGCAGTAGTTCACACTTGTAATCCCAGCACTTTGGGAGGCCAAGGCAGGCAGATTACCTGAGATCAGGAGTTTGAGACCAGCCTGGCCAACATGGAGAAACCCCATCTCTACTAAAAATACAAAAATTAGTCGAGCATGGTGGTACACGCCTATAGTCCCAGCTATTCAGGAGGCTGAGGCAGGAGCATCACTAGAACCCAGGAGGTGGAGGCTGCAACGAGCCAAGACTGCGCCACTGCACTCCAGCCTGGGCAACAGAGTGAGACTCTGTCTCCAAAAAATAAATAAATAAATAAAAGTAGCCAGGTTTGGTGGCGCATGTGTATGGTCCCAGCTACTTCAGAGGCTGAGGTGGGAGGGGTGCTTGAGCCCAGGAGGTCACAGCTACAGTGAGCCATGATGGCACCATTGCACTCCAACCTAGTTGACTAAGCAAGATCTTGTCTCAAAAATATTGTACGTTCCAGGAACAGCTTACATACAGCTTGTGGGAGCCAGGGTGGGCAAAAAGCATGCCACTACAATATTGAGGATGTGTGCTCTGCTTGCTGATTGCAGCTTCTGATCATAAAGATGCAGACAAAGAGGCAGGTGGCCATGTTGTTGCACCTGCCCCCCCACCCCGTTGCAACCTCCTTTCCCTCAAGCTGAAGTGACTTTCAAGTGATTTAAAGATCCAGTACCCCTTCCTCACCTCTTCATTTTTCTTTTTTCTCTCTTTTAATAGCCAGACATTAAAGACTAGGACACTCAAAAGCAACTGTATATATGGGGAAAATTAGAAAGTGACTGTGTATTCTCAAAGAAATGCATAGATTTAGGAAAGATCTGAGAAGACCCTAAGCTGACACCTTAGCTGATCTTTGCACAGAGACAGCCCACAACAATTAACGATAAAAAAAAATAATAATAAACAGCAAATTCTGGGAAAGGGGAAAAATATGATTTCCAGAGTTAACACATTATTAGATTTAAATGTCCAGTTTTCAACAAAAATCACAAGGCATACAAAAAGAATAGAAAAGTATGGCCCATTCAAAGGAAAAACTAAATCAATATGAACTGTCCCTGAAAAAGACGTGATGGCAGACCTACTAGACAAACACTTTAAAACAATTATTATAAAGATGCTTAAAGAACAAAAGGAAGATGTGGAGAAAATCAAGAAATCAATGTATGAACAAAATGAAAATATCAAAAAATAGATGTAAGATCTAAGCCAGGCACAGTGGTGAATGCCTGCAGTCGCAGCCACTCAGAAGGCAGGGGGGTCACTTGAGACCAGCCTGGGAAACATAGCAAGATCCTGTTGAAAAAGAGAGAGAGAAAGAATGAGAGAGAGAAAGAGAGAGAGACAGAGAGAAAGAGAGAGAGACAGAGAGAAAGAAAAAGCAACCTTAAAAATAATCTAAAAAGAAATTTTGAAGATCAAAAGTACAATAACTGGACCAGGCACAGTGGCTCATGCCTGTAATCCCAGCACTTTGGGAGGCCAAGCCAGGCAGATCACTCAAGGCCAGGAGTTCAAGACCAGCCTGGCCAACATGGTGAAACCCCATCTCCACTAAAAATACAAAAATTAGCCAGCTGTGGTGCCTGTAATCCCAGCTACTCAGGAGCCTGAGGCATGAGAATCACTTAAACCTAGGATGTGGAGGTTGCAGTGAGCTGAGATCATGCCACTGCACTCCAGCCTCCCACTACTGAGAGAGATTCTGTCTCAATTAAAAAAAAAAAAAAAGTACAATAACTGAAATGTAAATTCACTAGAGGGATTCAAAGGCAGATTTGAGCAAGCAAAAGAATCAGTGAACTTGAAGATGATAGAACTTGAAGACAATAGAAATTATTAAGTCTGAGGAACAGAAATAAAAATTACTGAAGGAAAGTGAACAGAGCCTAAGACATCTGTGGGACACCATCAAGCAGATCAACATACACATTGTGGGAGTTTCAGAGGAGAAGAGAAAGAGAAAGGAACAGAAATAATATCTGAATACATAATGGCTGAAAACTTTCCAAATGTGATAAAATATATAAATACAAACATACAAAAAGCTCAACTCCAAGAAAGATGAACTCAAAGAGACCATACTAAACATATTATAACTAAAATTTTGAAAAACAAAGACCAAAAGAGAATCTTGAAAGCAGCAAGACAGAAGCAATTTGTCTCATACAAGGGATCCTTGATAAGATTATCAGAATTCTCATCAGGAACTTTGGAGGCCAGAGAGCAATGGGCCAATATATTTAAAGTGCTAAAACAGAAAAAAAACTGTCAACCAAGAATTGTATAACCAGCAGATCTGTCCTTTAAAAGTGAGACAGGAATTAAGATATTTCCAGATAAACAAAAAAACGAGAGTTTGTAACCACTAGATCTCCCCTGTAAGAAATTCTCAAAGGAGTTCTTCAGAGTGAAATTAAAGAACACTAGACAGTAACTCAAAGTTGTATGAAGAAATAAAGATCTCAATAAAGGTAAATACATGGGCAATAATAAAGGTTAGTATTGTTTTAACAGTCTTAATTCCACTATTTTTTTTCTACGTGATTTAAGAGATGAACACATTTTTAAAATTATTAGCCTAAAAGGTAGTGCTATAGTTTGGATGATTTTCCTCTCCAAATCTCATAATGAAAGTTGATCTCCACCAGGTGCAGTGGCTTATGCCTGTAATCCCAGCACTTTGGGAGGCCAAGGCAGGCAGATCAACTGAGATCAGAAGTTCAAGACCATCCTCGTCAACATGGAGAAACCCCATCTCTACTAAAATACAAAAATTGGCCAGGTGTGGTGGTGCACACATGTGGTCCCAGCTACTTAGGAGGCTGAGGCAGGAGAATTGCTTTAATCCAGGAGACAGAGGTTGCAGTGAGCCAAGATCATGCCACTGCACTCCAGCCAGAGCAATTGAGTAAGACTCCATCTCAAAAGAAAAATCTCCAATGTTGGAGGCAGAGCCTGGGGCCTAATGGGAGGTGTCTGAGTCATGGGGCAGATCCCTCGTGAATAGATTAATGTCCCTTTTAGCCTTCTTTGTTTCCTCTCAACTACCCTTTACTTTTCTCCCTCTTTTTTTTTTTTTATACTTTAAGTTCTAGGGTACATGTGCACAATGTACAGGTTTGTTACATAGGTACACATGTGCCATGTTGGTTTGCTGCACCCATCAACTTGTCATGTACATTAGGTATTTCTCCTAATGCTATCCCTCCCACAGCCCCCCACCCCCTGACAGGCCCCAGTGTGTGATATTCCCTGCCCTGTGTCCAAGTGTTCTCATTGTTCAATTTCCACCTATGAGTGAGAACATACGGTGTTTGGTTTTCTGTCCTTGTGATAATTTGCTTAGAATGATGGTTTCCAACTTCATCCATGTGCCTGCAAAGGACATGAACTCATCCTTTTTTATGATCGCATAGTATTCCATGGTGTATATGTGCCACATTTTCTTTATTTTTTTTTAAAGATGGAGTCTCACTCTGTCACCCAGACTGGAGTGCAGTGGCGCGATCTCGGCTCACTGCAAGCTCTGCCTCCCGGGTTCACGCCATTCTCCTGCCTCAGCCTCCCAAGTAGCTGGGACTACAAGTGCCTGCCACCATGCCCGGCTACTTTTTGTATTTTTAGTAGAGACGGAGTTTCACCATGTTAGCCAGGATGGTCTTGATCTCCTGACCTTGTGATCCACCCGCCTTGGTCTCCCAAAGTGTATGTGCCACATTTTCTTAATCTAGTCTATCATTGATGGACATTTAGGTTGGTTCCAAGTCTTTGCTATTGTGAATAGTGCCACAATAAACATACGTGTGCATGTGTCTCTATAGTAGCATGATTTATAATCCTTCGGGTATATACCCAGTAATGGGATCGCTGGGTCAAATCATATTTCTAGTTCTAGATCCTTGAGGAATCGCCACACTGTCTTCCACAATGGTTGAACTAGTTTACAGTCCCACCAACAATGTAAAAGTGTTCCTATTTCTCCACATCCTCTCCAGCATCTGTTGTTTCCTGACTTTTTAATGATCGTCATTCTAACTGGCGTGAGATAGTATCTCATTGTGGTTTTGATTTGCATTTCTCTGATGACCAGTGATGATGAGCATTTTTTCATATATGTGTTGGCTGCATAAATGTCTTCTTTTGAGAAGAGTCTATTCATATCCTTTGCCCACTTTTTGATGGGGTTGTTTGTTTTTTTCTTGTACATTTGTTTAAGTTCTTTGTAGATTCTGGATATTAGCCTTTTGTCAGATGGGTAGATTGCAAAAATTTTCTCCCATTCTGTAGGTTGCCTGTTCACTCTGATGGTAGTTTCTTTTGCCATGAAGAAGCTCTTTAGTTTAATTAGATCCCATTTGTCTATTTTGGCTTTTGCTGCCATTGCTTTTGGTGCATGAAGTCCTTGCCCATGTCTGTGTCCTGAATGGTATTGCCTAGATTTTCTTCTAGGATTTTTATGGTTTTAGGTCTAACATTTAAGTCTTTAATCCATCTTGAGTTAATTTTCGTATAAGGTGTAAGGAAGGGATCCAGTTTCAGCTTTCTACATGTGGCTATCCAGGTTTCGCAGCACCATTTATTAAATAAGGAATCCTTTCCCCATTTCTTGTTTTTGTCAGGTTTGTCAAAGATCAGATGGTTGTAGATGTGTGGTGTTATTTCTGAGGCCTCTGTCCTGTTCCATTGGTCTATATATCTGTTTTGGTACCAGTACCATGCTGTTTTGGTTACTGTAGCCTTGTAGTATAGTTTGAAGTCAGGTAGAGTGATGCCTCTAGCTTTGTTCTTTTTGCTTAGGATTATCTTGGCAATGCGGGCTCTTTTTTGGTTTCATATGAACTTTAAAGTAGTTTTTTCCAATTCTGTGAAGAAAGTCATTGGTAGCTTGATGGGGATGGCATTGAATCTAAAAATTACCTTGGGCAGTATGGCCATTTTCACAATATTGATTCTTCCTATCCATAAGCACGGAATGTTCTTCCATTTGTTTGTGTCCTCCTTTATTTCATTGAGCAGTGGTTTGTAGTTCTCCTTGAAGAGGTCCTTCATATCCCTTGTAAGTTGGATTCCTAGATACTTCTCTTTGTAGCAATTGTGAATGGGAGTTCACTCATGATTTGGCTCTCTGTTTGTCTGTTATTGGTGTAAAGGAATACTTGTGATTTTTGCACATTGATTTTGTATCCTGAGACCTTGCTGAAGTTGCTTATCAGCTTAAGGAGATTTTTGGGCTGAGAAGATGGAGTTTTCTAAATATACAATCATGTCATCTGCAAACGGAAATTTGACTTCCTCTTTTCCCAAATGAATACTCTTTATTTTTTTCTCTTGCCTGATTGCCCTGGCCAGAACTTCCAACACTTTGTTGAATAGGAGTGGTGAGAGAGGGCATCCTTGTCTTGTGCCAGTTTTCAAAGGGAATGCTTCCAGTTTTTGCTCATTCAGTATGATATTGGCTGTGTGTTTGTCATAAATAGCTCTTATTATTTTGAGATACATTCCATTAATACCTAGTTTATTGAGAGATTTTAGCATGAAGGGCTGTTGAATTTTGTTGAAGGCTTTTCTGCATCTACTTTTCTCCCTCTTTCTTACTCCAATTCTCTTTTCTCTCAATTATTTCTCACCTTTTTCTTTTTTCTTTTTTCTTTTTCTTTTTTTAAATGGAGTTTTGCTCTTGTTGCCCAGGCTGGAGTGCAATGGCCTGATCTCGGATCACCACAACCTCCACCTCCCAAGTTCAAGTGATTCTCCTGCCTCAGCCTCCCAAGTAGCTGGGATTACATGCATGTGCCACCACACCCGGCTAATTTTGTATTTTTAGTAGAGACGGGGATTCTCCATGTTGGTCAGGCTGGTCTCGAACTCCCGTCGTGATACGTCTGCCTCAGCCTCCCAAAGTGCTGGGATTACAGGCTTGAGCCACCGCGCCCAGCTGATTTCTTACCTTTCTCTTCCAAATGTCTCTTCCTCTCCCAGGAACCTCTACCACAATCCCATGTCCAAAATACAATCAGCCTTGTCAGTCAGGGGAGAAGCTATGGTAAAAATGGGATACAAATTAAGTTTAATCTCTGTGTGACCTGCACTGTACATTTGAAATCAAGTCATTTTATGGGTAAGCAGTATCCAGCTGGGATCCAGGAAATAAGAAGCCTAAATTGCTTTTATTGGTGGGAAAAAGAGATTTTATGTTGGAGGGTTTGTTACATACAAGTGTGAAAAGATAGCAGAATTAAGGCTCTGTGTTAATCCATGTACTCTGAGAAGCAGGCATCAAGACAGAGCTAAACATACAAGGATTTTTAAGCAAATTCTTGGGGAGAAAATGAGAGGGAGATGGTTGAGATAGCCATCAGCCTACAATGCAAGTCTGACCTCAAAAGAACCAGACAGGGACGAAAAGTTGAGTGGAAGTTTTGTATACAGCTGTGTACTCTAAGGAAGGCTTAGCAAAACTGTCAGAGCCAGTCTTAGAGAAATCCCTTATTTTCCAGGCAGAATCAGCTTAATGAGAATGTCACCTGTATAGTCACACAGGGCCAATACTTGGCTTAATCCTCTGCTGCTGCCATCTTAAATTTTTTCATCATATTTGACAAGGGGCCTGCATTTTCATTTTGCACTAGATCTTGCAAATTATGTAGCCATCTCTGTTCTCAGGAATGGGTCTGCCTAGTATCCTTGCTGAGCTGTCACTGGGCTAGGAGTAGCCCATGAGAAGCATCCTCAGTACAAACATAGCAGTACACTTCAGAGCAAAGTAACTGGGGCCCAGAAAATGAGGTTCCCTGTAGCTGAAGGTCTGTGAGTCATGTCCTAATGGCCACCACAATCTACCCCTTGAGCCGTATAGATGTACTTCTCCACACAGGTGCAAGGAGCAGCTCCTCCGTAGTCCTCATGGGCCTTCCATCCTAAGGGGCAACTGAGCAGAGGGGGTTGGTTGGATGAATTACAGTCCCAAGATCACCACAGTTGATCACAGGACCACAATTAGTACTTACCTTCTCCCTCTTCCACTATTCATTCTAAATCCCCTTCACCCTCAGCTATCGCCTTGGCCGGTCTTGGTGGCTTACCTGGTGGTGTAACCCAAACCTTCATTCCTGAGGGGTCTGAACTCATGATAATCATACTCTTCTAAGGCTGAGGTTGCCGCGTCTATCTATTCACAGTTATAATGGGGCTAGGGAGTACAGGAGGTACCCAAATGAATCACCCGAGTTCCACACATCTTCCTCCTTGCCCCATCTTGTAAATGAACTTATCTCCCCCTAACGATCACTTCAGTGCTTTTGCTAGTATACCAGCTCCTCTCTTGTCTGCTGGTGCCTGAACACAAGAAGTACAAAGCGCCCTGTCAGCAGCCACAACTTATAGTTCAGTGGCACCTTTATTATATCCCTGGCAAGAGTGTGTTCCCTTTGAGAATCAGGACCTCCAGTCATGCAGAGCCTAGAGTTGCAGAGAAAGAAAGCAGAAAATCCCCCAGTGGATCGCTGGGGAATGGTAGTAAGTGGGTCACTGGAAACGATGGTAAGTAGGGCCACTTCTCCTTCCACCCCTTAGTTTCCTGACCCTTGTATCCTTCCTACTAGGGAAGTAGAACCATAGAGAGGTCACTGATTTAATAAATGCACCATGTCCTGAAAGATGGCACTTCATTATTTCACATCCTTTCTCAGAGCTACCATTTCAGTTGTAACTTTAGAAGACCATCTCAACAATCTATAAGGCCAGTTGCTTCTGGGTGGTGCAGTTCATAACACAACCAGAGAATCCCATGGTCAGGACCCACTCCCACACCTCCTTCACTTGAAGTAGATTCCCTAGTTGGATGCTCTGCCGCATAGGATTCCACAACTGTGGATCAAGCATTCCCTAAGCTTCCAGATGGAAGTGCTGGCTGAGGCTCTGTGGGCAGAAAAGCCATACAATATTAATTTACAGTTTGCCTTAGAGTTATATTACCTATCCCACCTCCTATTATAAGATAGTCTGAGAGATCTGGACCTCTTAAACATCCAAGAACATATCACATTGATCCATTACACTGAGATGACATAAAGCTCATTAGACAGGACCAGCCAGAGGGGCAAGTATGCTGGAGGCCTTGATGAGACGCGTGCATTTCAGAGCGTAGGAGATAAACCCTGTGAAGAGTCCAGAACAGGCCATTTCAGTAACATATTTGGAGGTCTGGTGGTTGGAAGTATTCTGGAATAGCCTGTTCTAAAGTAAAAGGCAAATTGATGTATCTTCTAGCCCTGTTTTGAGGAAAGAAGGCAGTGCCTTGTGGGCCTTTTTGTGTTCTTGAGACAACATATTCCACCCCTGGGGGATATATTTCTGGCCCATGTACTGGGTGACACAGAAAGCTTCTGGCTTGAGTGGGGCTAGAACGAGAAAGGGTGCTGCAGCAGGTCCAAGCCATAGTGCAGTCAGCTCTGCCAGCCGACCCCCACGGTGTTGGAGGTGTGAGTGGTGGGAAAAGATGTAGTGTGACCACTGAATGGATCTGCAGGCCTCCTGGGCCCATTGTAAACTGGACTTTATCTAGCACCCCATTTTTTAGTTGGTCCTCCTAAACTCTGCTCTAACAGCAGGGCCATGATGCTTCTTTGGGTCTCTCAGTATCCGTGCAACTCAGACCCTTTGTCCAATAGTCTCTTTTTTTTTTTTTTTTAGGGGGAGGGAGTCTTGCTCTGTCGCCCAGGCTGGAGTGCAGCAGTGCGATCTCGGCTCGCTGCAACCTCCGCCTCCTGTGTTCAAGCGATTCTCCTGCCTCAGCCTCCCAAGTAGCCAGGATTACAGGCGCCCACCACCACGCCCAGCTACTTTTTGTATTTTTAGTAGAGACAGGGTTTCACCATATTGGCCAGGCTGGTCTCGAACTCCTGACCTCAAGTGATCCAGCCTCAGCCTCCCAAAGTGCTGGGATTACAGGCATGACCCACTGTGCCTGGCCTGTCCAATTACTTTATAAATGTCTGATTATTCCCCCTTCAGTGTATAGTCACCCAAGAAAATGGCCATAGGTCCCTTTGAGGAGACTAGGGGAATCATCACAGTATATGTTTGCCATCATGTTGCACGGTTCTTCCTTCAACCACCTCTCCAGTCCATGTATCCAGATCTAAAAATTAACTTAAGTCTGGGAACTGGGCAAGGGAGCCGGATTTTTATTGAAATTACTGCCCTCAGCCTCTTGCTCCTCCAATTTGCTTTAAAAAAAAATAGATCAGGGATCAGTATATGATGGCCCGGGAGCCATTGATGGCCTGATCTAGTCAATCATCTATTTTTCATAAACAAAGGTTTGTTAAAACACGGGACACTCGTTTGCTTACATATCATCTATGGTTGCTTTTGTGCTACAACAGCTGAGCTGAGCAGTTGCCACAAAGAGCGTATGACTTGCAAAGTCTAAAATAGCCCTTTACCTGAACAGTTTGTTGATCCCGTTATAGATGCTAAAAGCATCCCTGTTGACTGCCTGCCTATTTTGCTTCTAAGTGCAAAATAGACACTATGCTCCATTAACCATGTCCACAGCCCCCTGCTGGTAAAGCCCAGTGATTGTCCCTCAAACCCTGCCTTTTGGTGGGTAAGGCAATTAAAGTCTCCTGGCTCCTGGCAGTTAAGTGCCACCTCCTGGCCCCCATCATGCCGACAGATGCTGACAAGCTCAGCTTGTAACCACCACTCCTACCATCAGCACGGCCTGCAGAACTTCTTAGTGATGGTGCCCTTCTCATCAATGCATTTCGATGGCTGGGAGAGTGGTGTATCTTGTGTGCCTTCTCATAGGACATATTCTCTGGTGGGTCTTTTGGCCATATATATATATATAAAATATATATAATATATAAAATATATATAATATATAAAAAATATATATTATATATAAAACACATATAATATATATAAAACACATATTATATATAAAATACATATAATATATATAAAACACATATAATATATATAAACTACATATATACAAAATACATAAAATATATAAAATATATATAAATACATAAGATATATATAATATATATTATATATGATATATATTTTATATATCATATATAATATATATCATATATCATATATAATATATATCATATATCATATATAATATATATCATATATGATATATATGATATATAAAATATATATTATATATAATATATATTTTATATAAAATATATATTATATATATAATATATATTATATATTATATATTATATATATAATATATAAAATGTATATTATATATATAAAATATATATTATATATAAATATATATTATATATGAAATATATATAATATATATTATATATACTATATATGAAATATATATTGTATATATAATATATATTATATATCAAATATATATAATATATATAAAATATATATAATATATAAAATATATTTAATATATATAATATATATAAAATATATATAATATATAAAATATATTTAATATATATAAAATATATATAATATATAAAATATATATGAAATATATAAAATATAAAATATATATAATATATAAAATATATAATATATGTAAAATATATATTATATATAAAATATATATAATATATAAAATATATATAATATATATAAAATATATAATATATATAAAATATATATTATATATAAAATATATAATATATAAATATATAATATATATAAAATATATATTATATATAAAATATATAATATATATAATATATAAAATATATAACATATATAAAATATATATAATATATATAAAATATATAATATATATAAAATATATATAATATATATAAAATATATAATATATATTAAATATATATTATATATAAAATATATAATATATTAAATATATATTATATATAAAATATATAATATATTAAATATATATTATATATAAAATATATAATATATTAAATATATTATATATTTTATATATTATATATTTAATATATATTATATATTTTATATATAATATATATTAAATATATAATATATAAAATATATAATATATATAAAATATATATTATATATAAAATATATGATATATATTAAATATATATTATATATTGAATATATATAATATATATTGAATATATATTATATATATTTTATATATAAAATATATAATATATATTAAATATATAAAATATATTTTTAATATATATATATTTAATATATATTATATTATATATATTTAATATATATTATATATTAAATATATAATATATATTTAATATATTATAATTAATATATATTTAATTATATATTTATTATATATTATATATTTAATATATAGATAATATATAATTATTATAATATAATTAATATATATGTTAAATATATATTATATATTATATGCAATATATAATATATATTTAATATATATTTAATATATAATATATAAAATATATATTAAATATATATTATATATTATACATATTAAATATATATTTAATATATAATATATTATATATATAATATATTATATATTTAATATATAATATATTATATATATAATATATAATATATATCTAATATATAATATATTATATATATTTAATATATAATATATTAAATATATAAATATATAATATATAAATATATTTATAATATATTATATATTTAATATATAATATATTATATATTTAATATATAATATATTATATATTTAATATATAATATATTTAATATATAATATATTATATATTTAATATATAATATATTATATATTTAATATATAATATATTATATATTTAATATATAATATATTATATATTTAATATATAATATATTATATATTTAATATATAATATATTATATATTTAATATATAATATATTATATATTTAATATATAATATATTATATATTTAATATATAATATATTATATATTTAATATATAATATATTATATATATATATGGCCAAAAGACCCACCAGAGAATATGTCCTATGAGAAGGCACACAAGATACACCACTCTCCCAGCCATCGAAATGCACTGATGAGAAGGGTACCACCACTAAGAAGTTCTGCAGGCCGTGCTGATGGTCAATATTAAATTATATATATATAAAATTAAATATATTATATATTTAAATATTAAATTAAATATAATATATATTTAAATATATATTTAATTAAATATATATATATATATATTTTTTGAGACGGAGTCTCGCTCTGTCACCTAGGCTGGAGTGCAGTGGCGCGATCTCGGCTCACTGCAAGCTGCGCCTCCCAGGTTCACGCCATTCTCCTGCCTCAGCCTCCCGAGTAGCTGGGACTACAGGCGCCCACCACCCCGCTCGGCTAATTTTTTTTTTTTTTTTTTTAGTAGAGACGTCGTTTCACCATGTTAGCCAGGATGGTCTTGATCTCCTGAGCTCATGATCCACCCGCCTCAGCCTCCCAAAGTGCTGGGATTACAGGCGTGAGCCACCGCTCCCGGCCTATATTTTCGATTTTAAAATAAATATAATACCTTATTACAAAAATAGAGATGGGGATTCACCGTGTTGCCCAGGCTGGTCTCGAACTCCTGAGCTCAAGCAGTCCACCAGCCGCAGACTCTCAAAGTGCTGGGATTATAGGTGTTAGCCGCTGCGCCTGGCCTGGCCTTATATAATATAGTCCTTCAAACACGTCCACTTCCTTCAGCCTCTTTATTCTTATCTGTACTATCTGCCTGAGTGAAGAAGTAAAGGAGGGTTGGGGAGAAGCATTAAACTACCAAGCAGAGCTTCAGCAAGGCTAACAGGGAGTCCTTGAACCAAAGTCAGAGAAGTCCCATGTCTTCCAGGAATAGACCTGTCTTAGTATCCCTGCCGGCCTTAACTATTTGCTAGGAGCAGCCTGTATAGGAAGCATGCCTGGGTGCAAATGCAGATAGGTCTCAGAGTACAGCAATGGAACCCTTAGGCCATTTTGTTCCCTGTGGCTGGAGGTGTGTGAGGCACATTCTCCTGGCCACCATAGGAGCCAGAACAAAGACCAGGATGGGTGTGACACAGCCTGATTTAAATGCCAGTCTGCATCTTTAATAACAGGTCTGACTTGTAAAGTAGTACAAGCTGCTGCTCAGGATGGCACTGCTTTCAGGAGTGTCTTTTGAGTCAGTAGAATAAGACGGCTCCCAGGCAGACTGCATAGGGACAAAGTGATTCGTGTGTGCCTCACCTCCTCTCTCCTTGCTATTATGCTTGCAATCCAAACAGGAAAGAAGTACTTGCCCTGACTCAGAAGCAGTCTATTCCCTGTTCCTCCATTCTGAGAGGGTGAATTGACAGATCTTAGGATTCCTCACTTGAGGCCTAGGCTGTGAGGTGGTTAAAGGCCAAAAACAACCCACCTGCAACGAGTGCATTTGCCTGGAAGCTGCAATTGCAGCAAGAGCCATTGATGTCACAGTACGTTAATGCCAGTAAGAGTCTTAGGGATCACCTCCTGTCTGTACATTTATCCCTAAGGGAAACTAACTTTCTCCAGTGATAAAAATTTCGCTTCTAGTACTAGCTATGCTCTTTCTTCAAAGCTATGAAGGTGCAAAATAGATGGAGCTGAGTGGTAGGCTACAGACCCAGAAATGCAGGCCCAGGAAGGCAGAATCAAGGATAGATTTCTCCAGATGGTGGTGGGGATGAAATGTCTCAAAACAGCCCTGCCTTAACGGGAATGTCCTAACCATCCCGCAGTTGTTAATTTCTCCTAGCAGCTTTGTCTTCCTTCTATCAGCATCATTGTTATCTCAAGGAGACGCTCCTGAGCCAAATCTCACCCAGTTCTAGTCTCACTGTTGCTCATTTCTATCCCTAGAGGTGTGGAGTTTTACCGGCTGTCTAGAATTAAAGCAACCTTGCAGGAAAATAACAGTTCCGTGTATCCTCACCACTAGGCTCTCTCCTAACAGAGAAACTCATGCCTTCTTCACTTTTGTTCTTCTAATATCATCAGACTGGATAAAGAAAAATAGCAGATAGATTGGTGTAGCCCCGTAATTCCCCATTATGGATATAGTTTTATCAAGATATTTAAAGTAAAACTCCTAAGGTCAATTTCTATCTCTACTCCTAGGGTCTCCAACTTAAGAAAATTCACCTTTTTCCAAAAATCAAATCCCAGCCCCACCACCTACACCTGTGTGATCCTGGGCAGTTATCAGACCCAATGCGTCTCAGCTTCCTCACCTGTAAAATGGTAATAACAATAGTTACCTCCTAAGGTTGCTGTTATGAGATAACATGTATAAAGCAACTGAAATATAATACACGCTCAACAGAGCTGGGGCTCTGAATTTTAGGTTTGAGAAGGAGCTGACATAGATCTGGTATTAAAAATCCAGCCAAATATGAGAATAAGAAAAGAAATTGGACAACATGAAGGAAACACCCAGCAAAAAAAAGGGAAACACCCAGGTGTGTGGCCGAGAGGAAGATTACATCTCTGTGCTGGTCATTGATATCTTCGTCCTTGAATTCCTGGATTAGCAGACATGGAAAATACATAACTCCTAAGTAGGATCCTTATTATTAAATTAAATAATGTACAATAAAACATTTTGAAAAATATAACTTACTAGAATAACCTACAAGACAGTGATATGCTTATAGTTGCAATAAACAGAGATCTGTTAGGGACAGGAGGGCGGTATGGTAAAAATGTTTGTGAAAATGTGGAAAACAAGAACCTTAGCCTAGAACCCAAGAAAAGTCTAGCGCCCAAGTCTCACAGAGCCCATACAGGCAAATTGGCTGAGGATCCAAGGCATTTTGAGGGAGCTGGTTACTTTGTCCCCTTTCAGAAGCAGAAGTTCATCAACCTCCTACTCATCTCCACTTAATACTCATCTACTCTGTCAGTATCTGTGTGCCCTCTCACTTATTTAATTACTAAAGGGTTGACTCTCTCTGACTATTCTAGTGCATATTCCCCAGACGGTAATTGACTAAGCCATTGAGATTCCCTGCAGTCTCCATCTAGGCAGAGTTTCTCCTGCCAGGCCAATTCATCACTGACTAGCCCGTGGGTTGGCTACTCTTGGGCCAGGTGTCCACCCCATATCCAATCAGTTAAGGCCTGACATTGTAGGCTCAGATGAATAAAAGCATGGAAACACATGGGATCCCAAAGATCCCAGCAAGATCTTTGGACTGGAATGTTTTTCTTAAATGACGATTCTGAGCATGGCTGTTAATAGATGACAGATGAATTGATCATTAATTGATCAAAACCTCAAGCCTAACATCAAACTGGGAGACTCAAGAAGTTAGAAAATATCTTAAATCCTATAAAATGTTTCAGATAGATTGCTTTCAAGCATCTCACTGTTTAAACAAAGGTCAGACCATACAGAAAATCCTAATTTGCCTAAAAAGTTATAGTTAAAAAGGCTTAGGCCAGCCAGGAGTAGTGGCTCCCACCTGTAATGCCAGCACTTTGGGAGGCCGAGGCCAGGAGTTCGAGACCAGCCCGGCCAACGTGGCAAAACCCCATCTCTACTGAAAATACAAAAAATTAGCCAGGGGTGGTGGTGGGTGCCTGTAGTCCCAGCTGCTTTGGAGGCTGAGGCACAAGAGTCGCTTGAACCCGGGAGAAAGAGGTTGCAGTGAGCCGAGATCGCGCCACTGCACTCTAGTGTGAGCAACAGAGCAAGACTATCTCAAAAAAGAAAAAAGGCCTAGGCCGGCCAAACTTCATCAGACCAATTGAGACAATACTAGAATTTGTAGAACTAGGAGAACAATACCACAAGATGGCAGCATTATCCCTTTTGTGCCTTGTACTGTTAAAAAGTCTGAGAGCCAGATTATCTGTTGAGCCTGCTCTCAATCTGCCCACCTCTTTCCTGAAGCTATTTTTAAGAGAACTGAGCAGCCCCTAGTTGATGGAGAATATCTAAATCTAAATAGACATGGCATCTATTTTTGTATCCTCCAGTTCACTCATTATCTCTGAGCTCATTTGATTTCTAAAATCTCAGGACCTGTTATCATTATTTTTTAGTCTAATTAAATACATAATTAGGCATGGAAGCAGTGGCTTGTATTATCCAAGGATTACAAGCTCCTTAGCCATGTCTGAATTGCAGAAATTCAATTTTTTAATTGTAACATTCTTTATTTGGCATTTATGTAATCCAGTTTTTCATTATAACTTTTAAAAATATATGTATATCTCTTTCCTACAAGATTCAATTCAAGCCCAAAATACATACTGAAAACCAACTATGAATGTTAATTTTATGTGGGAATTTGGGTAGGCCATGGTGCCCAGTATCTGGCCAAGCACCAGTCTAGATGTTGCTGTGAAAGTATTTTTAAATGAGATTAAATTTAATTCAGTAGACTTAGAGTAAAGGAGATTGTCCTCCATAATAGTGGGGGCCTCATCCAAGCAGTTGAAGGCTTTAAGAGAAAAAGACTGAGATCCCCAGGGAAGAGGAAATTCTGCCTCCAGACCGCCTTTGGACTCAAACTACAACATCGACTCCTCCCTGGGTTTTCAGCTGTTGGCCTGCCCTACAAATTTCAGACTTGCCAGCCCTCACAATAAGCTATAGACCAGGCACCGCACCATGGAATACAAAGATAATTAAGAAATATCTTGGGCCGCACACCTGTAATCCCAGCTACTTGGGAGGCTGAGGCAGGAGAATCACTTGAACCCAGGAGGCAGAGGTTGCAGTGAGCCGAGATCGGGCCACCGCACTCCAGCCTGGCAACAGACCAAGACTCCGGCAAAAAAAAAAAAAGAAAAGTAAAGAAATATCTTTGATCTCATGTTAGGAAAACTCCCTACTGGAACCAATAATTGCCTCCATAAGTGGAGGGCAAGCTCAGACCAAAGGAAGAGGTAGACCACTCCAGGTTGGTAGGTAGCCAAAAATTTATTCAGGGGAAACTTACATAGTAGGCAGTCTTGGGCAGCAGCAAGACAAGGTACATCTCAGAACTTGCAATATACACCTAACCTTTTATACCATGAAAATAAAAGTGCACAGAAAGTCTCTGATGTCATGTTAAGCCATCTGGTTGCTTTCTTAATCTATTTACTCTAGTTACCTTCTGTCTCTTTAATTCCTACTTACAAGGATTGTTTGGGTTCCCTACAATGAATGTTCCTAAGCATGCTGGGCAGAGGGTGGGACTGCAGGGAATGGGGTAGGGGGAGGTTCCAGGTGGCAGCAGCAGTTCACTGCTTCCTACGACTCACTTCAGTCATATACCCAGAACGCATCTGAAAAACACATGAACACATAACTCATACTGTAAGTGTTAAGACAATGTATTATGAAAATACTGTGGGAACACAGAAAAATAAATTCTTTGGGTGGCAGTGAGAAAAACCGTAAAGAGGTGCCATTTGACTTGCAAAGAATAAACAGGTCTCCAACAGGCAGACATTAGAGGCAGTGGAAACCCGATGAGCAAAAATAGATGTGCAAAAGGTGGCAAAATAAGTAGTCCCCCATGTAGATATGTGACTTCGAGGTACTATGATATAATATCCAACATTTGAGCTGTTACTATTTTGTTAATAAGGGCTTTTATATAGATATCATGAAACTTTACATACTTATCAAGTTACAAGCTCTTAGAATCCTAACTTCACGATTTTAGAAACTTAGGAACACAGAATTTAAGCAATTTGTCTAACGCCCCAAATCAAGCAGGAACATGAACCAAAGCAGTCCGACTTTATTTATTTATTTATTTATTTATTTATTTAGGGACAGGCTCATGTTCTATCACCAGGCTGGAGTGCAGTGGTGGGATCATGGCTCACTGCCTTGACCTCCTGGGTTCAAGTGGTCCACCCACCTCAGCCTCCCAAGTAGCTGGGACTACAGGCATGTGCCACTACACCTAATTTTTTCTTTTCTTCTTTTTTTTTTTTTTTTTTGGCAGAGATGGGGGTCTCACTATGTTGCCCAGGCTGGTCTCGAACTCCTGAGCTCAAGTGATCCTCCTGCTTCAGCTTCCAAAAGTGCTGGGATTATAGGTGTGAGTCATCATGCCCAGTTTCAATCTGACTTGAGTTCATAATCCTACACACCATATTACTAAGGCCCTATATGCTTTAAAATTTTAAATGTTATAATCAAAGTGGAGCCTAGGAACCTTCAGGTTTATAGACATATTTTTGTTTCTTAGTATTCCCTTGTCTTTTTTTTTTTTTGAGACGGAGTCTCACCCTGTCACCCAGGCTAGAGTGCAGTGGGGCGATCTTGGCTCACTGCAACCTCCGCCTCCCAGGTTCAAGCGATTCTCCTGCCTCAGCCTCCCAAGTAGCTGGGATTACAGGCACGCCCTACCACACCTGGCCACTTTTTTGTATCTTTAGTAGAGACGGGGTTTCACCATGTTGGCCAGACTGGTCTCGAACTCCTGACCTTCTGATCCACCTGCCTCGGCCTCCCAAAGTGCTGGGATTATAGGCATGAGCCACCGCACCAGGCCTGTATTCCCTTGTACTTTTTAACTCTCTCTTCTAATGGACTAATAAAAGTCAGGCCTAAAAATAACAGTGAAAATCATTCTCAGAGTGATTTTCAGCCCATCCTTATCAGGATTTGAACATTGCAGGCTTCCTAGAGCTCATTAGGAATATATTTATGGTCTAAACCAGAATGAACAGCTACAAACTTTTCCTCCGTTTACAATAAAGTGACAGTAGGGGGCGACTTTTTGTTACTTTTAACCAAAAATAGGTGGATTCTGTTTATTCTTTACAGAAAAATAGGTGGATTGTTTATTCTTTACAGAATAAGCCTCCCTTATTCAAGGTACGTACATGAAGCATAAATTACCTTGACCTTCCACGTTGGTCTAGGCCTGTTCTTTTCTCTTTCTCAATCACCACCCCCATCCCATCCCAAATTTTACCCACCTTCTCTTTGATTGCCCTTCTTTTACAGTGTGTTTCTTTGGAATTTTTGCTTTAAGTGCTTTTCAAATTGCAGTCATTAGAACTGTCTCTCTTGACTACTCACTTCATTCTCCTACAGGTTTTGAAAATAAACTTAGTCTCACTCAAATACTAACCTGAAGACTAAATGGAATCTGACCTCATACATACAAACTGAGCTAAAACAGTAGGAATAAACTTGTAATCCCAGCACTTTGGGAGGCCGAGGCAGGCAGATCACGAGGTCAGGAGATCAAGGCCATCCTGGCTAACACGGTGAAACCCGTCTCTACTAAAAATACAAAAAATTAGCCAGGCATGGTGGTGGGTGCCTGTAGTCCCTGCTACTAGGGAGGCTGAGGCAGGAGAATGGCGTGAACCCGGGAGGTGGAGCTTGCAGTGAGCCGAGATCGCGCCACTGGACTCCAGCCTGGGAGACAAAGCCAGACTCCATCTCAAAAAAAAAAAAAAAGCATCTCTCAAGCCATGCTGGATGTTGCGGAACAGGATGCAGTGTCAGACATGGGAGTTGTCCACATCATCGAAAAGGACAAAATCACCACTAGGATTGAAGGCCTGAATGGACTAACCCTGTTCGCAGAGCCCACTTTTTTTTTTTTTTTTTTTAAATAAAATAGCCTTAAAAAAAAAAAAAGGTAAAAATCTGACCTAAAATATACTATCAGTTGGAAATTTTCATTTTTTATAAGTCATACATGCAGGGATCCTTTTGAAGCACTTTCTACCAAACTACTAATAGTAGGTATTATTTTTGTTCTCAAAGAAAAGTGAAAAACTTTATGAAATTGGTTTGACTAGAATCTTTTCACACTATCATATTTATTTATTTATTTAATTTTTTTTTTTTTTGAGATGGAGTCTCGCTCTCGCTCTGTCGCCCAGGCTGGAGTGCAAGCACACCACCACACCCTGCTGATTTTTGTATTTTTAGTAGAGACAGGGTTTCACCATGTTGGCCAGGCTGCAGGCTGGTCTCGAGCTCCTGACCTCAACTGATCCAACTGCCTTGGCCTCCCAAAGTGTTAGGATTACAGGCGTGAACCACCATGCCTGGCCTCTATCCCTTTTTTTTTTTTTTTTTTTTTTTTTTGACACAGGGTCTCACTCTCACCCAGGCTGGAGTGCAGTGGTGTGACCTCGGCTCACTGCAACCTCTGCCTCCCAGTTCAAGTGATTCTCCTGCCTCAGCCTCCTGAGTAGTAGCTGGGATTACAGGCATGCACCACAATACCCGGCTAATTTTTGTATTTTTTGTAGAGACAGTGTTTTGCCATGTTGGCCGGGCTGGTCTCGAACTCCTGGCCTCAAGTAATCCACCCACCTTGGCCTTCCAAAGTGCTGGGATTACAGGCATGAGCCACCGTGCCTGGCCTTTCTATCACCTTTCTAAAAGAAATTTCATGAGTGGACCCATAATTCTGTGACACAATAGATGGAGAACATTAAGAGAAAGATAACAGGTGAGAAGAGAAAAGAGTAGAATGTTTGAAATAATGTACATGAAGGGGAGTATATAGCGCTGTGCACAGAAGGATGCTTGATAAATGACATCAGATAATTCAGAGACTTTTTTAATTAAATGTGTAAAAAGCAGTTCTCATCTTACAAGCTCAAAATCAGACGAATGTATGAGGGTGTATAATTGTTATATTTATAAACTGTATCACCCAAAAACTCAATGAGGACACAATCTATATTACATTCAACATTTGCATATTTACATGATACTTACTGCAAAGTAAATACAAAATGAACTCCCATCATTTTAGTTCAGAACACAAGTGATATAATTTCAAAACAAAAGCAATTTTTTTCAACAAAGAACAGAAGTCTCCCAAGTACCAATTCACTATTTTGCAGAAAAATACAACACTAATTTATAAGATTTCCATTCCAGTTTAGTCAGTAAGATACATTGTTTGTTTGTTTGTTTGTTTTGTTTTTAGAAACAGGGTCTCACTCTGTCATACGGGCTGGAGTTCAGTGGTGCAATCAGAATTCACTGCAGCCTTGAACTCCTGGGCTCAAAGAATCTTCCCACCTCAGCCTCCCAAAGCACTGGGATTACAGGTGTGAGCCATCACAGTCTAGTAAGGTATGTTTTTGTTACTGAAATACAGCTAAAGTTTTGGATTTTAATCACCAAAATAACAGTACTTCTGGTTTACAATTGACTTTAAAATAGAGGATACTAATATATATTTATTTTCATATTTTTTTTAAATCTTCAAAACTGAAATACAATTCTGAAAGTATTTGTGCCTTGTCATTTGTTCAATAAATTTGATTTGTTTTTAAACAGGTCACAAAAGTTCAACTAACTAACCAGAATTCTATATCTATTGCCTGTCTACTGGGGTTCAGTCTTAAGTCTGACTATATCAAAAGCAGCAGCTCAGAATTTATTTCATAAAATTAATCCCAAGAGTTACTGGGTAGCTTTTAAAGTATTTCATTGCTTATAATACAACTCACTAGATAGATAGTCTATACTAGTGACTCGTGACATCAAAATTATCTGGAGAGCTTTTTAAAAAATACGTGGGATCCACATCATAACTACACTAAGAATCAAGAATGTCTGTATTTTTTTTAACGTTCCCAGGTGATAATGCTATGCAGCCGTGCGTGGGAAACCCCAATGTACCACTAAGCCTGTGGTTCTCAACTTTTCAGGTGCACTGGAATCACTGGGGGAAACTTTAAAAACAAAAAGCAAAGCAAAACAAACAAAGAAAACAGATGTGCTTCAGTAGATAGAGAATTGTGTGCAGGAACCAGCATTTTAAACAACCACTGCAGTTGGTCCCAAATGACTCAGAAACGCTGTACTACCTTTGTCAGATATCATATTATAATGAGTACATTCAGCAATTTAGGTGACATTGTCTGCAAGCCCTAATGAATCCTGCCCTAGGCAGTTTTAGCAAGTGTTTGAGGGCAACACTCAGCCTTTCAAATAAAATATATTTATATTCTTAAATATTAGGTCAAAGTCAACTGAATTGTGAGACCATCATTCATTAAAGAAGGCAAATGCTCTTTCCAACAATTTAAACCTTTAAACAAACCAGTTCTTAGCCCTCAACTTAAACCTAATGCTTTCTCCATCGTTAGCCTGATATGTGATCAGAGGTAGTGATTCCATCTTACCAGAAATGTATTGTGGATTATAAAAGATACCATTCATACATCTTCACAGGCTCTGTACAGTCCCTATGTAATGGAGATTGGAGACCAGTTGGATATTAAATAATACTGTAAAACAGTAAACAATACACTCTTGATTTTAAACGTTGAAATCTCGTATTTCCCTCAAACAATAAATTCTTACATATAATATCCAGAAAAAAATTCTAGAAAACACTAAAGGTATCACGCTGCCTCTTTTGTGAAGCTATTTACTAATTTTTCACCATCCCTGTAATTATCTATAAAGTGGGTACTTGATGTACATCATTCCACTTCAAGAAATTGTTTTTTCTTTTTTTTGGAGACGGAGTCTCGCTCTGTCACCAAGGCTGGAGTGCAGTGGCACGATCTTGGCTTACTGCAACCTCTGCCTCCTGGGTTCAAGCAATTCTCATGCCTCAGCCTCCCAAGTAGCTGGGACTACAGGCGCACGCCACCACACCCAGCTAATTTTTGTATTTCTAGTAGAGACGGGGTTTCACCATGTTGGCCAGGATGGTCTCAATCTTTTGACCTCGTGATCCGCCCGCCTCGGCGTCCCAAAGTGTTGGGATTACAGGCGTGAGCCACCGCACCCGGCCTCACTTCAAGAATTTTTTACAAGCACAGAAACTATATCTCAGTGTATGATAACTGTTACTATAATACTATATTGTATTATAAATATACAAGCTCATTTGAGTGTGTGATAGCTCCACTACCTCCACCAAGCTTTAGGGATATATATAATCTACTTTGAACCCAAAAGCCACAGAAGCAGTGACAACGACGCTAAGAAGCAGAAAGAGTATATGGTTAGTAGAATCTATCTGGCATCTTGCTCACCTGAACTACACCTAAAGTGCTGTTATTTCCCGTGCATGCACTTTTCCATTATGTTCTTCACAAAGGCTCACCTCTTTTCCATAAGCCACCATGCCCAGTCCACAAACCAAATTATTTTTAATGTTCAACAGAAAAGAAAGGTAGCAACAAGTTCCTTATTTTTGTTAATTCCTTGTTTCTTGTAATAAAGAGTATCACTTCCTCTCACCAAAAAGCTATAGAGCTTCTGATGAAATTCAACTGTTCAAAAGGTTTACCTCTTTTCCAGGGGTAGGTGTGATTAAACAGCTGGCACTTCTTCTTAACAAAGTAATGAAAAGGCAATTACTAAAAAATCAGCATTGTATTACCAGAAAGGCAAGTCATTTCATAAAATAAGAACTGGAGAGTTTTAAATCCATATTCATTAAGAAGCTAAAAAATTCATACTAATTTTTAACCACTTAGAGTTTTGACTCACAATAATCAAACCACTTTCCAGTTTATAAATAATTCAAGATCAAAATAATAAATTTTAAAATTAAACAAAATTTGAAAAACTTACATATAAATATCAAAAACCAAGCAACATGACGTCTGCTACTTGGAAAAAAGGCATGGAGACACAGTAATACCGGAATAAGGATTTCAACATATGACATAATGGCGTAAGGCACTACCTCAACTTCAGTCTACACTTGAGTCATCATAACCCAAATATGGGACAGGAGAAGAAAACACACAAACACAACTTTTCACATCCTTTTGGCTGGTCTGGCAGTTAACTGCTTTTCTCTTTCAAACTCCTTCTCTCGTTGCTGCTCCCTTTCCAACTCTTCTTTTTGCCTCTTCTGCTGCAGTTTAAGTGCTCTTTTCTGTGTTAAAAAAAAAATTTAAAAACCAAGAGAGCAATCAGGGGTTACAGGTTTAGCCTAATTTGAAAATAACAGTGCTCTGCTTTGAGGTAATTCATTCACACTAATAAACTTCATCTTGGACATTTAAATTTGGGATAATTTAAGGTCCCTTTGATTCAAAAAAATTTGTTGCTCTAAACTCTTATTAAATGAGAACTGTAGGGCATATCCAGAGAATCTAAGCCTATCAGCCCAGCTATTAGTAAAAATGCTCAGAGTGCAGTTGAAAAAAAAATGGTATTTTTAAGGCTGCATGCAGTGGCTCATGTCTGTAATCCTAGCACTTAGGGAGGTCGAGGCCAGAGGGCTGCTTGAGCTCAGGAGTTTAAGACCAGCCTTGGAAACGTAGTGAGACCCTGTCTCTAATATTTCTTAAACAATGACATTTTTACAAAGAAAACAATGTACCATGAATGAATTATGCTATTGTATATGAGGGTATAAAAGTCAAAATATGAATACTGGCTGGGCACAGTGGCTCACGCCTGTAATCTCAGCACTTTGGGAGGCCAAGGCAGGCGTATCACCTGAGGTCAGGAGTTTGAGACCAGCCTGGCCAACATGGTAGAACGCTGTCTCTACTAAAAATACAAAACTTAGGTGGGCGTGGTGGCGGGCACCTGTAATCCCAGCTACCTGGGGAGCTGAGGCAGAAGAATCGCTTCAACCCGGGAGGCAGAGGTTACAGTGAGCCGAGATTGCACCATTGCACTCCAGCCTGGGCGGCAAGAGCAAAACTCCGTCTCAAAAAAAAAAAAGAATACTGAAAAAAAAAAAACAATTAAACCTCTACTTTTGTAAAGAATGTGAAAGAATTTTCAACTCACTTTTAACTTTGATGTTTTTTCATGAAGCATCAGCATCTCTTTTCTTATATTCACCAACTTGGCATGATAGTGTTTAGCCTCAGCAAACTTAACATGGAAAAATAAATGAAAAGTCAAGTTAAAATAGACTAAAATATCAAAATGAATAAATAAGGCAATATATAAATGATAGTTTGTGCTTCCTAAATTGGTCAAAATTTTTACAGCCTTATCTTCACATTTTAATTCCAAAATAAAGATTTCCTTATACTGTTAGTAGGATTTGAAAGACATTTGATTTAGTTCAGATTGACAAAAGTGTTACTAAACATAAAATAGACATTTATATTAAGATGGGCATAGACAATATTTTGCTTTAAAAACATATACTTCTAAAATTTCAGATAAGACTATCTAATAATGCTATCAGTTTCATTTAAGAAAAGTAAAACATTCTCTCTGCCTTTACAAGAGACAGACTGAGCCAGAGCACATGAAACAGTTTAAGTGAAGTGTCTGCCCATAAGGAAAACCCAAACTGTGGCCACAGAGCCCTGGACAGAAAGGACTGTGGACAAGTCTAATCCATTCCTTGGGCTGCTTTAGTCAGACTAAGCAGAATGATCTCTGTGAGGACACTTTCCTTCTTGAGGAGTCTTAAGTACAGACTTTACAACTCAGCCAAGCTGCATAATCTAAAATGAAGTCTTATGTCAGGAGAAGATGGGAGGATGATGCAAGCCTAGAGATGTCAGAGAGAAGAAGAAAAGCACCCTATTTTCAGACAAGGTTACAGAAAGAGAAGAAATGAAAGAAACGTCAGTAGAGAGATTCACAGCCTTAATGTAGCTGCAAGTAAAGTCATTGTCTGATTAGCTCAGAAGTTACAGTCCCTTTTTACATGTCCTGGGCCTTCCAGTTTTCAGTTCCCAGATGATAATAAAAACTACCCTTGACTAAGAGAAGAAGAAAGAGGAAGACTCCATCCTGCCCCTTCAGACTAAAGCAACAGTATTACATCTGCTTGGTTAATTCATTCAACATTCATTCATTCAACAAATATTCCTTCTGTTGCAACACGATTTCAGTGGGGAACACAAAAGTAGGTCAGTGTAGCCTTGCCCACCTCCCTCGCAAGAAACCAGGAACTACTGGGCAGATGGCTCTGTATTTATTTCCACAAACCTCTAATGCCAGAGAATATGAACTTTGTTTTTAATTGTTACAAATGGAAAACATTAGTAAACCATCTTTGTCCAAAGAAAAGTCCATTTTTTGAGGTATGCATGAATGGCTACAGTCATGTAAACCCAGCTTCTTTTTTTCTTAATAGAGATGGGGTCTTGCTACGTTGGCCAGGTTGGTCTTAAACTCCACGCCTCAAGTAATCCTCCTACCTCAGCCTCCCAAAGTGCTGGGATTACAGTCATAAGTCACCGTGCCCTGCCCACAAACAAAACTATTTTTAATGTTCATCAGAAAATAAAGGTAGCAACAAGTTCCTTTTTTTGGTTAATTCCTTGTTTCTTAAAATACAGAGTATCACTTCTTCTCATCAAAAAGCTATAGAACTTCTGATGAAATTCAACTGTTCAACTATTTATATTGAAAGATATAACTGATCATTCTCAAAGCGTCCACTTCAGCCTATGGCATTAATTTATTATAGCATTATGAATATGCCATATAATTAAATAAAATGCTAATTTAAGAAACCATGTAATTGGTAAAGAGAAATGCACTTTCTTTAAAGAAAAAAAAATGGTACCCCAAAGGTTCTTTACTTCCAGTTCGCTCTTTTTGTTTGTTTTTTGAGACAGGGTCTCCCTTTGTCACCCAGGCTGGAGTACAGTGGCACAATCACAGCTCACTTGTGGCCTCGACCTCCTGGGCTCAAGCAATCCTTCCACCTCAGCTTCTGGAAAAGCTGGGACTACAGGCATGTGCCACCATGCCCGACTATTTTTTTAAATTACTTTTTGTAGAGATGGGTTCTCACTATGTAGCCCAGGCTGGTCTTGAACTGCTAGGCTCAAGCAATCCTCCTGCCTCAGCCTCCCAAAGTGCTGGGATTACAGGTATAAGCCACTGTGCCAAGTCTAAGTTCTCTTTTCTAAGTCTTCAATTATAAGCAGATCTATTCCAAATGCACAAATAAGTTCAATTTCCTACTACAAATTCAACATTTGAAAGATAATAATTCAACACAACAGAAGTTCAATCAAGGTTTCTTGTTAAAAAGACAAATTCTAAGCTTAAAATCTTAGCTATTGCTTAGCTGAGTCTTAGCTATTGCTAAGACAAGATGTCATTAAATTACATCAACTAAATCGTACTTACCAAAGCATTAATATCCAACATAGAATGACATTCTTTAAATTTTGAAATCTCTTGTTCCAGTGTGTCTAACAATACAACTTGGTTCTGTCTGAAACAAAAACACACAGCCAAGACAAACTCTACATATTTAAAGTACCGGTCCATTAAAAGGAATCATATTCATCTTGGTTAATGGTAACAGTTAGAAATTAAGTAGGAAATGTATTAACTCTCTAAGGTTTATTTAATATAGAATAAGATTTTTCAAAATAATATTCTAAAGCCACATTCTGATAACTAAATGTCTTTTATTCTTGCTTCAATTTCTAATAACTAAAATAATCCAATCATTTAAAAGTATTTTATTACTTGTTACTTTTAACAACTCTCTGTATTATTCCAAAAAAGAAGTTTTTTATAGTATTTTGCCCAAGAAGTTCAATGTTTTATATATCTTAAAATTGCAACATTCCCATAAAGGAAATGAGGAACAATGGTTTTTCAGATTAGAGGTGAGGAAGATGCAGTATCAAGGGATAGTAAGTCAAAAAGAATAATTAAGCAGCAAGATGAAAAAAGCATAGGACTGGAAATCATAGCTTTCCCCGGCCAACAGCCAGTTAGTTATATGATCTTAGAAATTCAGTTTATTTCTCTGGCCTAACTCCCCTCATTTACAAAGTGAGAAGATCAGACCAGATAATTTCTAATGTTTCTCATTACAATTCTGATTCAAAACTCATTGAGGAAGAGAAGCCAACTTCCTTGATATTTCTTTCCACATCAATCAATGTTAGGATCACAGGAATAAGTGACATTAAAAGGGTCACCTACCTGAATATTTTAAAGAATGCTACAAAGAAAAATACGTGATTTGCTTGTAAAACTGTGCTATCTAGAGAATAATGATTAAAAAAAAAAGAAATAGCAACGAACAGGCTCAGGGCAATTACAACATCTCTACTATCCAGCACTGAGTCTGGCATACCCTACAGGTCATAAATTCGTCTCTTGGCTGGGCACAGTGGTTCATGCCTATAATCCCAGCACTTTGAGAGGCCAAGGAAGGAGGATTGCTTGAAGCCAGGAATTCAAGACCAGTGTGGACAACAAAGCAAGACCCTCTACAAAAACAAAAACAAAAACACACACACACACAAAATGAGTTGGGTGTGGTGGCACACACCTGTGGTCCGAGCTACTTGGGAGGCTGAGGCAAAAGGATTGCTTGAGCCCAGGAGTTAGAAACTGCAGTGAGTTATAATCACACCACTGTACTACAGCCTATGTGACAGGGTGAGACCCCGTCTCTACAAATATAAATAAATAAATAAATAAATAAATAAATAAATAAATAAATAACTTTGTCCCTCCAGCTTGGACTAGAGATCACAGAAAGTGAAATACAGAATGGATGAGAGGAAAACCCAGCAAGTCAACCATCCGAGATACGCAGGACAGCAAAAATAGGCTGTTAGAACTAGAAAACAATAGAAGGGGGAAAACAAAAAAATCAATGAGACAAAAAGGTGGTTCTTTAAAAGATCAATAAAATTGATAAACCTCTAGTGAGACCAATCAAGAAAAAAAAACCCCAAAGTATTAGTATTATTCATGAAAGAGCAGTAATCACCACTGATCCCATGACATTAAAAGGATAATAAATGAATATTTTCAACAACTCAGTGCTCATAAATTTGATAATGTGGATGGAATGGACTAATTCTTTGAAAGATACAAACTACCAAAACTTATACAAGGAGAAACAGGAAGTTTATGTAGGCCTATATTTATTAGACAAATTGAATCAGTAAGTAATAACCTTCCAAAAAAGACAGTACCGGGACCAAACGGCTTCACTGGTAATTTTTACCAAACATTTAAGGAAGACGTGATACCAATTCCCCACAGTCTCTTCCAGAAAATATGTCAGTCCTCCTTTATCTGCAGTTTTGCTTTCTTCAGTTTGAGGCACGTACAGTCAACTGCAGCTGTGCTATATCATCACAAGAAGGGTAAGTACAGCACAATAAGATATTTTGAGAGAGAGACCACATTCACTTAACTTTTATTATAGTATAACTGCTGTATTTTATTATTAGTTATTGTTGTTAATCTCTTACTATGCCTAACTTATAAATTAAACTTTATCATAGGTATGTAAGTATAGGAAAAAACATAGTGTATAAAGGTTGACATCCATAATCTGAAAATCCAAAATGTTGCAAAACCTGAAACATTTGGACAATGAATGACCCACCTGACCTCATGTGATAAGTCACAGTCAAAAAACTCTGTTTCATGCACAAAATTATTTAAAATATTGTATCCACTAGGGGTCTTGGAACATATCCTCCTTTGGATAAAGGGCAACAACTGCAGAAGCAAAAGGAGCACCTCCCAACTCATTCTATGAGGCTAGCATTACCCTAAAGCCAAACCAGATAAAGATATTACAAGAAAGAAAAACTATAGACCAGTATCTCTCATGAACATCGATATAAAACTCCTCAACAAAATATTAGCAAATTGAATCCAACAACGTGTAAAAAGAATTACATACCACAACCAAGTAAAATTTCTGCCAAATACGCAAAGCTGGTTCAATATTCAAAAATTCAATCAATGTAATCTACCACATCAACAGGCTAAAGAAGAAAAATTACATGGTCCTATCAATTGATGTAGAAAAAGCATTTGACAAAATCCAGCATCTATTCATGACTATAAACCATCAACAAACTAGGAAGAGAGAGGATCTTCCTCAACTTAATAAAGAATACCTTGAAAAACCTGCAGCTAACATTTAGGGTGAGAAACTACATAATTTTCTCCTAAAACTAGAACAAGCTATGTCCCCTCTCACAACTCCTATTCAACATCATACTTTAAGTCCAAGCTAATACAGTAAGACAAGAAAAAGAAATAAAAGGTATACAAATTGAGAAGAAAGAAATAATACTGTCTTTGTTCCCAGATGATTTCCTATGTGGAAATTCCCAAAGATTCAACAAGAATCCTCCTGAAACTAATAGGCAAGTATAGTAAGATTTCAGGATACAAGGTTAATATACAGAAGTCAATTTCTTTCCTATGTACCAGCAATGAATTTGAAATTTAAAAAACAATACCATTTATAGTAGCTCCCCATCCCCAGTGAAATATGGTGGTACAAATATAACAAAATATATACAGGAGCCATATGCAAAAAGTATAAAACTCTAATGAAAAATATCAAAGAATATCTAAATAATAGAGAGACACTCCAAGTACATAGATTAAAAGACTCAACTGTTGTTGTTGTTCAGATAGGGTCTCACTTTGTCACCCAAGCTGGACTGCAGCGGCATGATCATAGTTCACTGCAGCCTTGAACTCCTGGTTCAAGGGATCCCCTGCCTCAGCCTCCCAAGTAGCTATGACTACAGGTGCACACCACCATGCCAGGCTGACTTTTTAAATTTTTTTGTAGAGACAGGGTCTCATTACATTACCCAGGCTGGTCTCCAACTCCTGGCCTCAAGAGATCCTTCTGCCCCAGGCTCCCAAAGTGCTTGGATTACCAGCATCAACCACCACACCCAGCCCTTCAATATTTTTTAAGATGCAAATTATTTCCAACTTGATCTAAGGATTCAATGCAATCCCAATCAAAATCCCAGCAAGTTATCGTATAGATATCAACAAACTGTTTTAAAGTTCATATGGAAAGGCAAAGACATAGAAGAGCCAATACAACACTGAAGAACAAAATTGGAAGACTCACAGTACCCAATTTCAATACTTACTTTAAAGCTACAGAAATCTGGCCAGGCACAGTGACTCACTCCTGTAATCCCAGCACTTTGGGAGCCTGAGGTGGGGGATCACCTGAGGTCAGGAGTTCAAGATCAGCCTGGCCAACATGGTGAAACCCCATCTCTACAAAAAATACAAAAATTAGCTGGGCGTGGTGGCGCGCACCTATAATTCCGCTACTTGGGAGGCTGAGGTGCAAGAATCACTTGAACCTGAGAGGCAGAGGTTGCAGTGAGCTGAGATCGCGCCACTGCATTCCAGCCTGGGCAACAGAGTGAGACCCTGTCTCAAAAAAAAAACAAACAACGACAACAACAAAAAGCTACAGAAATCAAGACAGCATGGTAATGGCAAAAGAACAGACATACTGATCAATGGAACAGAATAGAAAACCCTTATTAAATAAACCTACACAAAAACAATAAACTTCTCTTTGACAAAGGTGCAAAGGTAATGCAGTGGAGAAAGGATAGTTTTTCAACAAATGGTGGCCAGGTACAGTGGCTCACACCTGTAATCCCAGCACTTTGGGAGGCCAAGGCAGGAGGATCACTTGAGCCTAGGAATTCAAGACCAGCCAGGGCAATATGGTGAAACTCCATCTCTACAAAAAATACAAAAATCAGCCAGGTGTGGTGGTGTGCGCCTGTGGTCCCAGCTACTTGGGAGGCTGAGATGGAAGGATCACTTGAGCCCAGGAAATGGAGGCTGCAGTGAGCTAAGGCTGTGCCACTGCACTCCAGCCTGGGCAACAGAGTGAGACCCTGTCTCAAACAACAACAACAACAACAACAATAAATGGTGCTGAAGCAACTGGATATCCATGCGCAAAGAAATGCATCTATTAATAGACACAGACCTTACAAGCCTCCATAAAAATTAACTCAGAATAGGCCGGGCGTGGTGGCTCACACCTCTAATCCCAGCACTTTGGGAGGCCGAGACAGGCGGATCACCTGAGGTCCGAGACCAGCCTGACCAACATGGAGAAACCCCGGCTCTACTAAAAGTACAAAAATTAGACAGGCGTGGTGGTACATGCCTGTAATCCCAGCTATTCAGGAGGCTGAGGCAGGAGAATCGCTTGAACCCAGGAGGCAGACGTTGTGGTGAGCCAAGATCGTGCCATTGCACTACAGCCTGGGCAACAGGAGAGAAACTCCATCTCAAAACAACAACAAAAAATTAACTCAAAAGAAATCATAGGTCTAAATGTAAAATGCAAAACTAGAACTTCTAGAAGAAAACACAGGAGAAAATCTAGGTGACCTTGGTTTGGTGATGAGTTTTTAGACACACTACCAAAAGCACAATTCATAAAAGAAAAAACTGATTATATTTTTTCTTATTTATTAAATAAATTTATTAAAATTAAAAACTCCTGCTCTGCAAAAGATACTGTAAAGAGAGTAATAAGACAAACCACAGTCTTGGAGAAAATATTTGCAAAACACATAAAGGACTCATATCAAAAATATACAAAGAACTCTTAAAACTCAACAATAAGAAAAACAATCCAATTTTAAAATGAGCAAAAGATCTGAACAGACACCTGTTATCTAACAAAGAATTTGTCTGATCTTTGTCCCAGGTTTCTGGCACAGAGCTTCTAAAACCCTTGGAATTTTCCAAGTGACAGAAGTGTCTTTGTTATCCATGAGCTCCTTGGATCACACCTGAGTTTACGCTAATAAAGTGACTCATGATGGGCCCCTAGAGCTTCAAGATGGGAGGCTAATGAAAAATAACAAAGAAAGAACATCTAAATAATAGAGACATTCCAAGTACATAGATTAAAAGACTAAATTTTTGTTGTTGAGATAGGGTCTCACTCTGTCACCCAGGCTAGGGCACAGTGGCATGATCATGGTTCACTGCAGCCTCGAACGCCAAGCTGCTGAACACACTGATGTGCTGGCAGTGGGGGTTTCCTCTCACTGGGAGAGGAAACAGAAGTTTTGTGTTCAGGAACCTCCCAGGCACTACCCTGTGTGTCTCTGCATTGGCTTGTCCTGATCTGTACCCTTTATAATACAACTGTAATTTTAAGTACAGTGCTTTCCTGACCCGTAAGTCTGGCCACTCTCAAAGAAGGTTCCAGAGAATGTGGCTGGGCACAGTGGCTCACACCTGTAATCCTAGGACTCTGGGAGGCCAAGGTGGGCAGATCACTTGAGGTCAGGAGTTCAAAACCAGCCTGGCCAACATGGTGAAACCTGTCTCTACTAAAAATACAAAAAAATTAGCTGGGCGGAGTGGTGCGCGCTTGTAATCCCATCTACTTGGGAGGCTGAGGCAGGAGAATCTCTTGAACCCAGGAGGCAGAGGTTGCAGTGAGCCGAGATCCCACCACTGCACTCCAACCTGGGTGACAGAATGAGACTCAGTCTCAAAAAAAGGGAGAAAGTTCCAGAGAATACAGTGGGGCAGAAAAGATGACTCAACTTCATTCCCTTGAAGCTTTGTATAATTTACAGTAAATATGCTGACAATGTTTGTGAAGCCTTAATGCAGTGTCTGAGGAATGATTATCTGAGAGAAAAGCTACTTCCTTACAAGTTCCAAGTGTGAATTATCTCGAAGGGAGCTCCATGGAGGCCACTGACAACTGCACCTCTGTGGCTACTTTAGGGGCCTGGATCCCAGAACCTTGTTTTTTTAGTTTCCAATGTTCTTAAAATGATAAATACATATAAATGAATATTTATAACCTTTCTTATATATAAAGCTAAATTTTTTTCTTGGTCTTCCTTACTTATTGTTAGCTACAAAATAAACTTAATCCCTACCTACCACTACCTTCTCCTTTACTTCTCTGTGGACCTGTTTCTATAATGAAGAGGTTTTACCAAAGGTTTGATGGCAGAGCCAGGACTAGAATACAGGTGGCTCTCAGTCCAGTACTCTTTCCCCTATATCTTTATTAGTAGTGAAATTTGTGGAGATGGGGAAAAGAGGAGGAAATACTCTCTTTTTCCTTTCTCTGAAATTTGTTTACCTTTCCTTAACAGTCAAGAAGCATATTAACTACTAATGCATCATATTCAATAGCTAATTCTAATACTACCTGTGTAATCTTTTCCAAATTACTTAACCTCTCTGAGCCTCAGTTTCCTCAATTGTAAATAAGGATAATACTAGATACTTCATAAAGTTGGTGTCAGGAGTAACTGAGATATGTTAAAGTGCTGGGCATATAGTACATATAATAACAAACAGTAGCTAATTTTACTATCATCGTCAAAATAATCATTGTTGTCTGGGTGCCTAGGAAGATAAGTAGGGGCTATTCGAAACACTAAATTTTAGACAATATCATCATCAATTAAACTCTGCAATTAAAACTTGATTCCCAGCTTCCTGCAAGTAAAGTATTTTTCAGATATGTTTGCTTGCAGAGTTTCTTACCTTCCATCTATCACACCTCATACAACAACAAAGATTGATTGGCATCAAAATATAAGGTATATCACGCGCTAGGGATAAAAAAAATCTTGTTTGGGATTAGCACAAAACTGAGAAGGTTGCCAACTCCCTAACTATAGTAGTACACATGTAGTCTTAGAATAACTCAGTACCACTTTTTTTTTTTTTTTTTTTTTTTTTCAGAGACAGAGTCTCACTCTGTCACCTGGGCTGGAGTGCAGTGGCGCAGATCTCAGCTCACCACAAACAGCCCCCTGGGTTCAAGCGATTCTCCTGCCTCAGCCTCCCAAGTAGCTGGGGCTACAGGTGCACACCACCACACTCAGCTAATTTTTTGTGTTTTTAGTAGAGACAGGGTTTCACCAGGGTGGTCTAAAACTCCCGACCTCAAGTGATCCGCCCGCCTCAGCCTCCCAAAGTGCTGGGATTACAGGTGTAAGCCACCGCACTCGGCCTCAGTACCACTTTTATATGCATTTAGCACCTTAACACTAAGGATTATAACATTACTTATAATTATAAAATAAGCACAGTTATTATTCCTCTCCTTTTGCCCTAATAAAGGCCTCTTAAGTAAATTTTCAAAGGGTAGGTCTCAGAGCAGCAGCAGTTTGTAGCCAGTGTAAAGCTGACCACCACAGAAAGAAATGACAGACAGACCAGCCTGGGCTATCCAGAGAGGTCCCGACCCAGGAGGAGGCAGAAGCTGAGTCTGTTGTCTGTGGATGGGAGCTGATAAAGCCAGAGTATATGTTTTTGTATACTGATCCCACTCTATGGGTTCTGTTCTATCTTAAACTGTTTTCTTAACATATCCTCTAATCTTTACTTACTAGTAAAGTTATCTACTGGGAATGAAACAGATCATCTCAGAAAAGATACTTACAGATCTCTGGCAACTCATTTGAACTAGCAACTGAAAACAAGCGTGACTTTTATGGAGGCAATTTTTCAACTCTACTCAGAAACAGGTGTATATCCACCTGAACAATCCCCAATAGGCAATACTTTCATAAAATAATGATAAACGCCAAACCTAATCACAGATTCTAGGTAAGATTTAGGAGTACTTCTTAGAAGAGATCAAACACCCTAGGAGTATTCATTTCACTTTTTACATTTAGAATACTATGTACTCCTCTATTCCCATCTGCTATCAATAAAGATATAGACATACTCAATTATAATTGCATGTTAAAAAATATTATGTCTTAACACAGTATACAATTATACAAATTATGACTACGCCACAGAGGAAATGAGTGTATATCTGGTTTTTTATTAGCTTACGTGAGTTCCTGGAGGGCTTGTTTTGATCTCTGCAGATCTGGCAAATAATGAGAAAGCAATCCTTCTGCCAGTTGCTCCACAGCTTTGTCTTCTATAGTCAAGTCCTCTATTAACCCTTCATCTGGAGAAGTGTCACTTAAACCTGTCCCCAGCAAAAATCAAATTTAGGAACCTTTTATTTATTTTATTTTTTTAGGCTGGTCAACTGAAGCAGTGGGATTAGAGAAGGAACAAAGAAATCTGTAACTGGTTGTGATCAATTAGTTGTAAACACCACTGCACTCTGACCAGCCGGAACCTTTCAAATTGACACAGCTAATAAAAGGAGGTTGGGGAGTAGCAGGTAGAAAGGAGCCCACAAATGGGGTTGAGAGCACACACACACTCTCCCAACCACAGGTATCCTTCTTTTCTTTTTAAACTTTTACCTCTGAGCTTCCTTTAAAAAATGAGTCATGAATGTTCAAAAAATGTTTTTAAGTTACTACTATAAGGTAAAGTCTATGATAAATGAACATTAACATACACAAAATTCTGTATCTTTATATATTTTTCAGGGCAGAGGACTTATAGTTTTCACTGGATTATCAAAGGAGTCTGAGGGCCAGGGGCAGTGGCTCACACCTGTAATCCTAGCACTTTGGGAAGCCAAGGTGGGAGAAGTGCTCAAGCCCAGAATGGCTGGGCACGGTGGCACACACCTGTGGTCCCAGCTATTCAGGAGGCTGAGGTGGGAGGATAACTTGAGCCCAGAAGTTCATGGCTGCAGCAAGCTATGATCGCACCACTGCACTCCAGCCTGGGCAGCGGAGCGAGACCCTGTCTCAAAAAAATAAATAAATATAAAAATAAAAATAAAATAAAGGAGCCTGAGGCCAAAACGTGGGTAACGCTCACTGAACTAAAGCATTCTTGCTTTCAAAAGCATGAAGAAATTATATAAACAAAAATGCAATGCCTAAAATAAAGTATGTTTTCAATTCTATGGAAACAAAAATGTAGGTCAACATTGATTTTGCATATAGTTCGATATGTTATTTACATGTAAAAGGGGGGTTGTTGTGTTATTTGTTAGGGAGGAGAAGAGGGATTTTCTAAGAATTTCTTCTCTCTTAAGATTCAACAACTTAATTTACCATAGAAAATGGTGTATAATCATTGTCTTGTGTATAAATCTAGACCTGATGCTGGGATCAATGCCTCATCACTTTCCTTTGAATAATAAAAGTGTAAGCATTGTGCCAGGTATTCAAAAACATCTAAGATGAATATCAATCACCATTCCTACCAAGAAAAATACAATTTCTAAATAGGGTTTAATGGTCTGTAAGATGGAATCACTGATTTATAATCAGAGAAAAAAAAGTAAGATGGTCACTTTACTAAAATTATACACTAAAATTATGATTAATATTAAACTCTGAAACATCTCTCTTCAATTATAGTCTGGTAACCATCAGTAACATCAAATTACATCACTCTATAGAACAGTTATCACAACACATTGCTTGTGACACATTTCTAAGTACAATTTGTGCCACAGATTTAAATTTTGGCAAAATTGAGAAAAACAGTCTTGGCACAGTGGCTCATGCCTGTAATCCCAGCACTCTGGGAGACTGAGGTGGGCAGATCACTTGAGGTCAGGAGTTTGAGACCAGTCAACCAGTTTCACCAGTTGATGGTGAAACTCCATCTCTACTAAAAATACAAAAATTTCCCGGGCGTAGTGTTGTATGCCTGTAAGCTCAGCTACTCGAGAAGCTAAGACACAAGAATTGCTTGAACCTGGGAGGTGGAGGCTGCAGTGTGCCAAGATTGTGCCACTACACTCCAGCCTGGGCGACAGAGCAAGACTCTGCCTCAAAAAAAAAAAAAAGATTGAGGAAAACAACATGCTATCATATTCGAAGCTTTTTGAAAATCAAAATAAAATTATATAATTTTTATTTTAACCCTACGAAACACATGAACAAACTTTGGACTTCTCAAAGTTGCAAGGCAACATTCAAATAGGTAAGAGCTAACTAGAAACTGAAGCACTATATAAAATAAAAATACAAAAACCAAAAAAAGAAAAAATATATAGAGAGAGAGAGACAGAGAAAAGTGAAGCACTTAGGGATATTAATGTACCAACTGTATAGGAAGTGAATAAATTATAACCACCAATTATGCCGTTGCTTAAGGCTTGATTACAATAACAATGCAATCAGCAACTTTAAGTATTAATAAATATAGAAAACAATTTTCTTAATGTTTTATGATAGGAACACCCCAAAAAAGGGCATTTCAACTTTAAGGAATAACAACTAATTCACTTCGCTTAACAATATATACATACATTTTAACTCACAAACCCTCCTCCCACCCCAATGTTCTGGTTAATTATTGGATGAGTCTCAGTTACTCATTTTTTGTTTGTTTGTTTTGTTTTGTTTTTCTCTCTTTTACCCTCTGCTTCCAATGGCTAAGAAGTCACTCAAGTTTTTATATATATTTAATTACTAAGTTCAAGGTGCTTCATTGTGCGAGGGTAAAGAAGAAGAAAGGGAGGGTCCTTATTCTATTCATACGAGAAAGGTTTGCTGAACATCTATATTATGTACCAGGTTCTGAGATTACAACAATAAATAAGGCAAGTCCCCTTCCCTGGAAGGGCACAATACGAGGAATCACAGAATATGAGAAGTGAGGAATTACAGAAAATGAGAAACAGAAAATGTTATGGAAATTCAGGGGAGAGCGACTTTCATTAGGGAAGTCTAAGAAAAATTCCTAAAGGAAGTGTGGACACTGAGCTAAGGCTCAAAGAATGGATGGAGTTTTCATTCCTCTTTGTCTATTCGAGTGTTACTCACTGTAAAAACTTAAAACACTACAGAGGGAGGCACAAACTGAAAAGTAAAAATACTCCTTCTTACCCTCTAACTCCAGCATGAGCTACTCTGGAGTTTCTCACAGAGCCTTCCAGAAATTGTCTTTGCGTATCTATGCATATATTATTTTTATGACAAACGAAATATTACTCATACCATTCTGCAACTTTTAAAACATATATCTTAGGTATCTTTCCATACCAACATATAGGGATCTACTACATTATTTTTAACAGAATAGAATTCTACCATAGTTTGTTTAACCAGTCCCCCATAGATGGATTATTTAGGTTATTTTCACTTTTTGCTATTTCAAACAATGCTGCAGTGAGCTTCCTTGCTTATCTGCATATTTGTGTCACTTTCTGTAGGATAAATTCTTAGAAGTAGACTGTTGGGACAAAGAGTTTATGCATTTTTTAAACAGACATTGCCAAACTGCCCTCCTAAGAAATTGGCACCAATTTGCACTCCCACCAACAATCTGTGAGGACTATTTCCAAATGGGGAAGAAATCTATGGCAGGAGTGGAATGGATGCAATATGGGTAAAGAAAGCAGCATGAGGAAAGGCTGGAATACAGTACAGGATTCTTCTGGAGAGGCATGGGGCATATGCAGCATAGCAATAGTGAGCTTTAAGACCGGAAGGCCAGTAAGGGCCTCTAAATGCCAAGTTAATGGTTTGGACCTTTGTTAATAAGTAGTGAGGAGCTATTTAAGGTTTCTGAGTTCAGGAATGACATGACTGAAGCTTTATCTTGGGACAGTGATGTGATAGCAGTAGGACAAATGCGTTGAAAGAGTAAGACTGGAGGTGAACCAGCCTTTGAACGGCTGTTTTAAAGGTGAAATTACAAGGAGATGGAATTGTATAGGAGAATCCCCTAGAGGTGGAAGGAGAGAGAGAGGAAAAAGTCCAGAGCAATTTCAAAGCTTCAAGTCAGAGTGACCTACCACCATTAACAGGATGAGACATGTTTTCATTTATGTACATGCCTTACGTGAGATTAGTGCAAAACAGCCATGTCAAAGTATCCAGCTAGCAGATGGAGAAGTAAACAAGAGTTAAGAGAGGGGCCCAAGTTTCAAATACATACAAGGAAGTCATATTTATAGAAGCGACTTAATGAAAGTGTGAAGAGATCCTTGAGGAAAAGCATGAACAGGAAAGTGCTGAGAGCACTATTTGGGGGTAACCCCTATATTTCTGAAACAGGAGGTAAAAGAAAAAGCATATCCAAGGAGCCCTGCAGCCTTTCTCATCTAAGGCCTCATCTGAACCACAGAACACAGAAAATGCTCTGAGTGACCATTTTCTCAGTTCTCCCAAGGATGGTACATAAATAGTACCATTTTGGGTGCACAGCAAGTTAATTCATTCCATTCAATGGATGCCTTAGGGCATTAGAGCTTAAATCCCTCCTGGAACTCGGTCGAGAAGACTGCTGCAGGAATAGGGATGAAGTAATATCACCAAGCTGACCAAGCATTTCATGAGTGGTCAATATTATAGGATACGTCACCTCTCTGAATTATAAGCTGATCATCTTTCTGGTAAATCCATCCCCCACCACTGCCGTATGACAAATAACCAATGACGTACCGGAGTCAACACATAAACTCAGAATGGCTTCACCATCAACCGCCTTCAATTGCACCCCCAATACAAAGCTTCCCCTCGGGACTTCAGTTCCGCGCATTGCGCTGGGCAGAGGGGCCGGCGCGGTTCCCCATTTCTGCACTCGGGGCAGGGCCCGGGGGCCGCAGCCGCCAAAAGCCGCTTACTCCCCCAGGGTTTCTCCGGAGTTCTACTCACTCAGGTCCCCGCCCCTCACACCCAGCCCGGGCCGCGCTTCCCACCCGACAGTACGTACCAGGCGTCGGCTCCCCGGCCTCCAGGCAGTAGGGTGGCCGTGTCAGGGCCCCGTCCGGAGACGACGGCCCAGGGACACTCATGTCCCTCCAGCTGGGAACACAGGGAAGAAGCAAACGTGTAGCTCGTCAGAAGCAAGAAGGAAGCACCTAACGACTCCAGTGGCTGGCCGGACAGAAGAGATTGTCGCACCCGGAAGTGACGGGGGCGAAAAAACTGCAGGCTTCAGTCACGCGCTCGAGAGTTGGCTCTGCCCCATGGCGTTGTGGGGACCCCGCGCTGATATCGTCGTCTGGCCCCGGACGAAGTGTCAGCGGACTCAGCAGTGTGGGGCTCGAGTCCCTGCGATCCGATTGGTGGGAGCTGGGGGAGGACGGTGGTCGGTTTGGGCTGCTCACGGGGTGGGTCACGAAGACCGGAAGAGCGTTGTCTTTGTTGGACGCGGGCGAGCCGTCAGGCTTTGTTCCCTGAAGCTAGGGAGAAAACAGGACTTTCAGCCCTCACGCGGCACAGCTTTTTAGTGTTGTCTCCGTGTTTAGGGAAAACCTTCAGAACACGGAGTGCTCGCTTTCCCTGCGATTTGGACCATTAAAAAATTCGATGCCTAGGTCTCTGCGAGCCTCAGCCTTGCTAACTAGGGTTTTGCCACTTTTCCGGGCTCCCCTTGTTAAGTGTAGATGAAAGATTTAAGCCCTCCGTTGCAGCAGCTACTGAACAAATTCGGCCAAGTTATCAGAAACTGCACTTGCTGAGATCCTGTGGAATGATCTCTTGAATTCTGTTGGAAAACACTTAGAAAAGGGCATAGGCAGCTTTGGACCAAAGAAAACGATTTAGCTCTGCCATCTCCGGCTTATACCCTCTCATCTCAACTGTAATGGTGGCCTCCTAATGTTGCTCCCCAATTATGCCTGTTCAGTTTTCTCAGCTGCAACCAAAGCTTATTTCAAAAAAATAAGAATTTGCAAGACTCAGAAACTTGCACTGGTTCCCCATTGCCCTTATCAGTGCATTCACACCCTTTCCTCTTTGGGCCTCTTTTCCTCTTAGTATTAGCTCCTTCTTATTAACTATGGTAGGCAGAATAATAGCCCCTCAAAGATGTCCACAGCCTAAACACCAGAAGCTGTGAATATGTTAGCTTGCATAGCAAATGGGAATTAAGGTTGTTAATTACCTGGTGTTGAAATAGATTATCCTGGAATCGCTTTAACCAGGGAGGCAGAGGTTGCAGTGAGCTGAGCAGCTCCACTGCACTCCAGCCTGGGCGACAGGGTGAGATTCCATCTCAAAAAAAAACATTATCCTGGATTGTTCCAGTGGGCTGATTGTAATCATAAGGGCCTCCAAAACTGCAAAAGAGAGTCAAGAGTGACAAGTAACTATGAAGAATGATTAGAGAGATACAACATTGTTGGCTTTGAATATAGAGGAAGGGAGCCTCCAGCATTGTGGGTGACCTCCAGAAGCTGGAACTGGTAAGGAAACATTCCCCTGAAGCCTCTCTAATGCTCTGATGACACCTTGATTTTATCCTCACGTGATCAATGTTGGACTTCTGACCAACAGAACTGTGAAATAATCTCTTAAGTTTGTGATAACTTGTTATAACACCAATAATAATGTACTACCCTTCAAGACATTCTTTATTCCATGTGAGCATTCTCCTAAAATTATGCCCTTTCATGTCTGCAGTGCTCTTGCTTATGCTTCAACCTGAAATATTCTATCCTTTTGTAAACCAAAAATAAAATTATAAACCCCACAACTGACTGATGGACCCCCTGCCCCTCACCTCTTGGCCAAGGGCATTCCAAAGTAAACCTGAAAATCTAGTTATTCCATCATCTAGATGGAAGTGGGGATGGGGGGTTAGTCCGGGGGTGGGTCGGACATGCCTCATTATACCCTCCTCCCTTTGGAATTCAGGCTGAGCTGAACAGCATTCACATGAAAACAGATCTTAAGACTGCCAGACTTTTTCTAGCTTTTCTAGAACTTTATTTTTGACACCAAGCCAGCCTGACTCTAGTATAGCATCACGACAGATAGCAGGCCCTGAAAGAAATTGAATTATTTAACCCCAAAATATATTCCTTTGACATATTTTTAAATGGCCCTGCAAAGCTGTATCTTGTGGGGGAAAACCTACAGTCTGTAGGAAAGCCCTGTTCCTTTCCAGGTGTTTTCCCTTACCCAGGAGAGAATTAACCAAGTCTGGCACCTTTTTAGGTCTGATAAGAGCTCTACCTGAGGCTTCATCTGCATAATAAAACCTTGATCTCTGCAAGGCACAGTGGCTCACGCCTGTTAACCGCCTGTTAACCGCAGCACTTTGGGAGACCAAGGCGGGTGGATCACCTGAGGTCAGGAGTTCGAGACTAACCTGACCAACCCGGAGAAACCCCCATCTGTACTAAAAATACAAAATTAGCCAGACGTGGTGGTCCATGCCTGTAATCCTAGCTACTTGGGAGGCTGGGGCAGGAGAATTGCTTGAACCCAGGAGGCGGAGGTTGTGGTGAGCCAAGATCATACCACTGCACTCCAGCCTGGGCAACAAGAATGAAACTCTGTCTCAAAAAAAAAAAAAAAACCTTGGTCTTGGGCCGGGTGTGGTGGCTCACGCCTGTAATCCCAGCACTTTGGGAGGCCGAGGCAGGCAGATCACCTGAGGTCAAGAGTTCGTGACCAGCCTGGACAACATGGTGACTAAAACCCTGTCTCTACTAAAATTACAAAAAAAAAAAAAAAAAAGCCAGGCATGGTGGCGGGTGCCTGTAATCCCAGCTTCTCGGGAGGCTGAGGCAGGAGGATCACTTGAACCTGGGAGGCGGAGGTTCCAGTGAGTCGAGATCACACCATTGCACTCCAGCCTGGGCGACAAGAGCAAAACTCTGTCTCAAAAAACAACAACAACAACAACAACAAAATGTTGGTGTCCACAACCCCATATCTTAACCCAGACATTCTATTGACTCCAGGTCTTTAGATAATAACTTAAGTCTTTTTTGTTTGTTTATTTCCTAATATAGAGGTAGAGTCTCCCTATGTTGCCCAGGCTGCTCTGGAACTCTTGGCCTCAGGCGATCCTCTCACCTCAGCCTCCCAAAGCACTAGGATTACAGGCGTGAGCCACCACGCCAGCCTGATAATCTTTGAATTGCCTGTGACCCTGAAGTCTCTGCTTCCAGGTGTCCCACCTTTCAAGACCAAGCCAATGTACATCTTACATGTTTTGATGAATGTCTTAGGTCTTCCTAAAGTATATAAAACTACACTGTAGCCTTGTCAGAGGCATTTGAGCCAGAGCAACTCCATCTTGAATAGGACTGGGTAAAATGAGGCTGAGACCTATTGGGCTGCATCCCCAGGAGGTTAGGCATTCTTAGTCACAGGATGAGATAGGAGATCGGCACAAGATACAGGTCACAAAGACCTTGCTGATAAAACAGCATGTGGTAAAGAAGCCAGCCAAATCCCAACAAAACCAAGATGGTGCCAAAAGTGACCTCTGGTCATCCTCACTGCTCATTATTTGCTAATTATAATGCATTAGCATGCTAAAAGACACACCCACCAGCACTGTGACAGTTTACAAATGCCATGGCAACATCAGGAAGTTACCCTATATGGTCTAAGAAGGGGAAGAACCCTCAGTTCCAGGAATTGCCCACCCCTTTCCCGGAACACTCATGAATAATCCACCCCTTATTTCGCATATAATCAGGAAATAACTATAAGTGTAATCAGTGAGCAGCCTAAGCCGCTGCTCTGCCCATGAGTAGCCATTCTTTATTCCTTTACTTTCTTAATAAACTTGCTTTCACTTTACTCTATGGACTCACCCGAATTCTTTATTTTGCGAAATCCAAGAACTCTCTCCTGGGGTCTGAATCAGTACCTCTTTCTGCTAACTGCCTGACCACCTTGGGCATATGTTCTCAGGATCTCCTGGAGCTGTGTCATGGGCCATTGGTCACTCACATTTGGCTCAAAATAAATGTCTTCAAATATTTTACAGAGTTTGACTTAATCAACATTTTCAAAGTCCTACTTTTCAGCTGGGTGCAGTGGCTCACACCTGTAATCCCTAGCACTTTGGGAGGCAGATCAGCTGAGGTCAGGAGTTCAAGACCAGCCTGGCCAACATGGTGAAACCCCGTCTCTACCAAAAACACAAAACTTAGCTGGGCATGGTGGCACACGCCTGTAATCCTAGATATTCAGGAGGCTGAGGCAGAGAATCACTTGAACCCCGGAGGTGGAGGTTGCAGTAAGCCGAGATGGCACCACTGCATTCCAGCCTGGGTGACAGAGCAAGACTCTGTCTCAAAAAAAAAAAAAAGTCCTACTTCTCTTCCAAGGCTCAGTCTTAAAGCCTTTACTTTAAAATCATTCACAATCCCACTACTCCTTTCATTCAGAAGTTACGGTAATAACCCTTTATCAACTACAAAGCATCCTGCTATTTTAGCACTTAATCCGTTCTTTTTTTTTCCCCCTTGGTAGAAACGAGTTTTGCTATGTTGCCCAGGCTGGTCTCAAACTCCTGAACTCAAGCGATCTGCCAGCCTCAACCTCCCAAAGTGCTGGGATTACTGGCATGAGCCACCATGCCTGTCCACTTAAATTATTCTGTATTAGTTATTTCCCTTGTCTCCCTCTATTAGATTGCAAACTCCGAACATACGCTCTTATTCACAGAGAATCATAATAGGTTCTCAAAAAATATTCAATGAATGAAGTAAGTATTGATTCTCTAGCCCCATTTCCAGATATCTATAATCTGTAAAGTCTGCGTCACACAATACGACATTTGATAAACTGCCTGGCAACCTTAGTTGGTAGTTAGCATTATCTCCTAACTAGATAGTAAGGCCGTTTAGAATGAAGCCATGTCCTATGGGTTGTCTGTACCTCTTTATCTCTTAGCACAGTATTAACCATATTACATGAATTTGAAAATACTGGTTATTTTTTATTATTATTTAAAATAAAAACAAGGTCTCACTATTTGCCCAGGCTTGTCTTGAACTCCTGAGCCGGAGTGATCCTCCTGCCTCAGCCTCCCAGTGTTAGGATTACAGGTGGAGCCACCACACCTGGCCAAAATACTGGTTATTTAAATTCAGTGGATGAAATTAAATTGTGACACCCTGCCAATTTTTAATTATCTTCTATTTTGCTTTACAGAACAATTCATGTTGGAAATTTGATGATCTTTTTCAGCATTTTAACTTTACTTAATGTGACAAAAACTAATCAGCTAAATAGACAAGGCGGACTTTGTACCAAACCCATCTTGCTTTTCCCTTTCTCCTTTTCCCTCTACCCCCACAGATTTCAGCTCAATGCATCTGTTAGAGGCATTCCAAGCAGAGTGACTCTGTCTTGAACAGAGGCTGGGTAAAATGAGGCTGAGACCTGCTGGGCTGCATTCCCAGGATAGGCATTCTTAATAACAGAATGAGACAGAAGGTTGGCCCAAGATGCAGGTCACAAAGACCCCACTGATTAAAAGGATGCAGTAAAGAAGCTGGCCAAAACCAAGATGGTGACAAAAGTGACCTCTGGTCATACTCACTGATCATTATACACTAATTTTAATGCATTAACACACTAAAAGACACTCCCACCAGCACCATCACAGTTTACAAATGCCATAGCAACGTCCAGAAGTTACTCTATATGGTCCAAAAAGGGGAGGAACCCCCAGTTCCAGGAACTCCCCCTCCTTTCCTGGAAAACTCATTGAATATCCACCCCTTGTTTAGCATATGATCAAGAAATAGCCATAAGTATACTGAGCCAATCAGCCCGTGCCACTGCTCTGCCTATGGATTAGCCATTCTTTTTTATTTTTTGAGACGGAGTCTCGCTCTGTCGCCCAGGCTGGAGTGCAGTGGTGCGATCTCGGCTCACTGCAAGCTCCATTTCCCAGGTTCACGCCATACTCCTGCCTCAGCCTCCCAAGTAGCTGGGACTACAGGCGCCCGCCACTATGCCAGGCTAATTTTTTGTATTTTTAGTAGAGACGGGATTTCATTGTGTTAGCCAGGATGGTCTCGATCTCCTGACCTCGTGATCCACCTGCCTCGGTCTCACAAAGTGCTAGGATTACAGGCATGAGCCACCGCGCCTGGCGAGTAGCCATGCTTTTGTTTGTTTACTTCTCTAATGAACTTGCTTTCACTTTACTTTGTGCATGCGACCAAATTCTTTCTTGCATGCGACCCAAGAACCCTTTCTTGGGGTTACTAACACATCAGGTGTTTGTTGAATACCCTCTGTGTTCCAGTCTCTGTGAAATGGCTGCTATATGCTTAACATAACACTGCATGTGGCACAGAGCTCAAAAGCAAAATACTAGAATTTGATTGCAAGGATGTAAATACAGTTTGTTGATTTATATCTCTTTTAAAATGCCTTTCATCTCTCCCATTCCCTTTTATGCACCAAAGTTATAATTCACTCCAAACATCTGAATATCTAGAACTGGAAGGCATTGTAGGGGGTAAAAGTAAAAATCCTGGTTCCTGTCCACCAAGAATTTATATTCTACCATTTAAACATAGTAGAATTAGTGAGCATGACAATAAAGTGCTGAATTACGTGGAACAGGACCTGGAGGAATGTAAAGGACATGATGTCATCTTAGTTTCCTATGGCTGGTGTAACAAATTACAAACTTGGTAGCTTAAAACAACACAGTTTTATGGGGTTTTTTTGTTTGTTTGTTTGTTTTGAGACAGAGTCTTGCTCTGTCTCCCAGGCTGCAGTACAGTGGCGCCATCTGTGCTCACTGCAAGTTCCGCCTCCTGGGTTCACGCCATTCTCCTGCCTCAGCCTTCCCAGTTGCTGGAACTACAGGCGACCGCCACCACGTCGGCTAATTTTTCATATTCTTAGTAGAGGTGGGGTTTCACCCTGTTAGCCAGGATGATCTCGATCTCCTGACCTCGTGATCTGCCCGCCTCGGCCTCCCAAAGTGCTGGGATTACAGGCGTGAGCCACAGTGCCCAGCCACCAGTTTTATTTTCTTATAGGTCTGGAGCTTAGAAGTCTAAAATCAGGCTCAGTGGGCTAAAAATGAAGGTGTCAGCACAGCTTCTTAATTCTGGAGGTTCCAGGGAAGAATCTGCTTCCCTAGAATTTTGCCTCTTCCAGTTTATAGAGAGGCTGCAACTTTTTTGTCTCATGGCCCCACATCACATGGCCTTTTTCCCCCTGCTTTCATTGTCACATCACCATCTTTCCCACTCTGATCCTCCTTCCTCCTTTATATAAGGACTCTTGTGATTACATTAAGCCCACCTGCATAATCCAGGCTACTCTTCCCATCTCAAGGTCCTTAATTTAATTACATCAGCAAAGTCCCTTTTGCCATGGAGGCTAGCATTCACAGACTCCAAGGACTTGAATATGGACATCTTTGGGGGGCCATTATTCATCCTATCACAGATGTGCAGTTGTATAGTGCACAAGTGGAAAGTAACTAGGGAAAGTTTTAAAATTTAATAGAGGAATTGGGATTTAAGCCATACCTTAAAAGACAGGTAAAATGTAATCTGAAGAGAAAAATTAGTAAAGTCTTTCAGGAAGGAGAAAAACATCATGAGTAGCAAAAATATACTTCAGATTCAAGGGCCTCAAGGCACTAACTGTCCTCTGGAGAATACAGCAGTGACACAGATTAAATGGTTAGTAGGAGGACCTAATAGAGAAAGGTGTTGCATAGTCTGTTAGACCAAAAGAATTTAAGAAGATAAAAGAACATAAAATGTAGCTCTGAATAAGTTAGTTCAAAGAAACTATATCTAGAAAGTGTTAAACACTTTGTGTGTGTGTGTGTGTGTGTATGTGTGTGTGTGTGTGTTATATTCATAGCAAAAATAAGGCCATTGGATTTCAAGGACTATGAAATGCAAAAGAGGAAGAGCAAATATAATGCAATAAATAAATCAAAACTTTATTCACCTTTCAGTTTTGCTGTTTTAAATGTTTCTATATCCTTTATTTTTTGCTGACCTAAAGGGAGAAGGTGGGTAAGAGATTCAAGTAAAGAAAAAAATATTAGTCCATGAATATTTTTTACTCCTTTTATGGATCAGATGTCCTATATTTAGAATGTGTTTGACCTACTTCTCTCACAGGCATTTATTTCCACCCTCCCATTTATCTCTCTTTTGATCTTTTTCCAAAAACAGAAGAAAGTATTGGGGGACGACAAAGCAGGGGGTGGCGCAAAATATTTCAGTAAGATGTAAGGACTGGCCAGGTGCAGTGGCTCACGCCTGTAGTCCCAGAACTTTAGGAGACGGAGGTGGGCAGATCACTTGAGGCAAGGAGTTCAAGACCAGCCTGGCCAACATAGGGAAACCCCATCTCTACTAAAAATACAAAAAATTACCAGGCGCAGTGGCTCATGTCTGTAATCCCAGCTACTCAGGAGGCTGAGGCACGAGAATCACTTGAACCCGGGAGGCGGAGGTTGCAGAAAGCAAAGATCGCACCACTGCACTCCAGCCTAGGTGACAGAGCGAGACTCCGACTCAAAAAAAGAAAAAGAAAAAATAAAATAAAATAAAAAGATGTAATTACCAGGGCTGCAGAGAAAAAGGGAGGAGAAGGGGGAAGATACACAAGAGAAAGATATTACAGCCCATGACCTTATGCTTCTATTGGATAGATGTTGAAAATATGAACACATTCATATAGGCTGATGCTCTTGCAAAATAATTAAAAGGAAGGGAAGAAATTGTAAGTAGAAAATCAAAGAAATTGAAGTACTAAAGAAAAACAGTTTACCATTTTGCCTATGGTTAGCCACTTTTTTTAAAACCACTTTTCACTTGTATTTACATAAGAAATATTCTTTCACATTAGCAAAGTGCTGAAATACTTCCACCCACTGTAACTCTGCTACACTTTCCACATTCATTCCTTGCATTATATAACAAACATATTTTTACATGGATTATTTCACCAACACCTCCTCCTAACTCTGCCACCAAAAAGTTTTGCAAAATATATGCAGAAGTCAAAAGCAATGGCTTTTGAAATTTTTAGAAAATGAACACAATTACTAGAAACATTTTATTTTAGTGATCATGGCTCACTGAAGCCTCAACCTCCCGGGCTTAAGCAATCCTCCCACCTCAGCCTCTCAAGTAGCTGGGACCACAGTCAGGTACCACCATGACCCAATAATTTATTTTAATTTCTTGTAGAGATGGGGGGGGTCTCCCTGTGTTGCCCGGGCTGGTCTCAAACTCCTGGCTCAAGCAGTCTTCTTACTTCGGCCTCCCAAAGTGTTGGGATTATGGGCATGAGCCACCATGCCCAGCTGCAATATCTTACATAAGCAAATACAAGCCAAGTTTTGTTCAAACTTCTATTTTCTTTTTTTGAGACAGGGTCTCACTCTATGCCCAGGCTGGAGTGCAATTTCTCAATCATGGCTCACTGTAGCCTCAACCTCCCGGGCTCAAGAGATCCTCCCACCTCAGCCCCCCAAGTAGCTGGGACTACAGGAGCGCACCACCACACCTGGCTACTTTTTATATTTTTTTGTAGAGACAGGGTCTCACTATGTTACCCAGGCTGGTCTTGAACCCCTGAGCTCGTGATCCACCTGCTTCAGGCTCCCAAGTGTTAGGATTACAAGCGTAAGCCACTGCACCCAGCCCAAACTTCTATTTTCATATAAACACTAAAGTAATTTTTTTTTTTGAGACAGCGTCTTGCTCTGTCACCCAGCCTGGAGTGCAGTGGCACGATCTTGGCTCACTGCACCCTCTGCCTCCCAGGTTCAAGCAATTCTCCTACCTCAGTCTCCCGTGTAGCGCCACCACCCTGGCTAATTTTTTTTTTAAACATATTTTAGTAGAGACAGGGTTTCACTATATTGGCCAGACTGGTCTCAAACTCCCAACCTCAGTTGATCCACCTGCCTCGGCCTCCCAAAGTGCTGGGATTACCAGCATGAGCCACCATGCCTGGCCTAAAGTAATTTATTAAAATAAGAGATTAAAATTCAACTTCCCTTATCTCTTTTATGTTATTCGAGGGTCACTAGAGAACTAGAGATACGATATCAGGTACTACTGCACAGTCAGGGCAGGCTAGGCTATGGTCCTGTAATAACCTTCACATCTCACGGCTTAACACACACACATCTATTTTATGAAGGACTCTGCTTCACAAAGTCTTCACTCAGAGACCCAGGCTGACAGCCTGCACCATAAGGAGGAACACCCCCAGTCATTACCATGGGAAGAAGAAACATGGCAAATTGCACAGTAACTCTTGAAGACTTTCACCCTTAAGGTGACAGAGGTTACATTTCATTACCCACAGCCAGCCACATGGCTACACCCAACATCAAAGGGGTGGGGAAGCATTTTCCTCACAGGTGCTTGGGAAAGGAGAAAAACAGAAAGTGAATAGCATCAGTGACTATCACAGGTGCCAGCAATTAGAGTCTTTCTTCTATTAGAGTCTTTCTTCTTAAGGCAATCTGAGAAAAGGCAGGTTTTTTTAGAATGGGATTTTTTTTATAGACTTTTTTTTTTTTTTTTTGAGACGGAGTTTCGCTCTTGTTGCTCAGGCTGGAGTACAGTGGTGCGATCTCAGCTCACCATAACCTCCGCCTCCCGGGCTCAAGTGATTCTCCTGCCTCAACCTCCCGAGTAGCTGGGATTACAGGCATGCACCACCATGCCTGGCTAATTTTGTATTTTTAGTAGAGACAAGCCTTCTCCATGTTGGTCAGGCTGGTCTCAAACTCCCGACCTCAGTTGATCCACCTGCCTCGGTCTCCCAAAGTGCTGGGATTACAGGCGTGAGCCACCGTGCCCGGCCTAGACTTTATTTTTTGGAACAGTTTTGGGTTTACAACAAAGTTGAGCAAAAAGTACAGAGGTCCCCTATGTCCCCTGCTCACACACACTCATACCCCTCACTACCAACATCTCCCACCAAAATGATTCACATATTACAATCAGTGAACCTACATTAATACATCATCATCACTCAAAGTCCATAGTTTGCATTAGGATTCACTCTTGATATTCCCCATTCTATGGGTTTTGACAAATGTATAATGGCATATATTCACCACTGGAGTGTCATACAAGATAGCTCCACTGCCCCAAAAGTCATCTGTGCCCACCTATTCACCCCTCTCTCCCTGCAACTCCTGGCAACCACTGATCTTTTGACTGCATAGTTTTGCCCTTCCCAGATTGTCACATAATTGGAATTGTATAGTATGTAGTCTTTTCAGACTGGTTTCTTTCACTTAGTAATATGCATTTAAGCTTCCTCCATATCTTTTCATGGCTTAAGAGCTCATTTCTTTTAGCACTGAATAATATTTCATTGTATGGATATACCACAGCTTGTACATTCACCTACTGAAAGACATCTTGGTTGTTCTCAAGTTTTGGCAATTATGAATAAAACTGCTATAAACGCCAGGTGCAGATTTTTGTGTATATGTAAGTTTTCAGATCAGTTGGGTAAATACCAAGCAGTGAGATTTCTGGATCATAAGGTAAGAGTATGTTTAGCTTTGTAAGAAACTACCAAACACTCTTCCAAAGAGGCTGTACCATTTTGCATACCAACGTGCAATGAATGAGGGTTCCTGTTGTTCTACATCCACACCAGCCTTTGGTGGGGTCAGTATTTTGAATTTCACCCATTGTAATGGGTGTGTAGTGGTATTTCATTGTTTTAATCTGCAATTTCCTAATGGTATATGATGTTGAGCATCTTTTCATATGCTTCTTTGCTATCTATATATTTTCTTCGATGAGATGTGAGTTGACATCTTTTACACATATTTGAAGCAAGTTGTTTGTTTTCTTATCACTGAGTTTTAAGAGTTATTTGTATATTTTGCATAATAGTCCTTTATCAGACATGGTTTTGTTTTTTTGTTTTTTTGAGACGAAGTCTCACTCTGCCACCCAGCTTGGAGAGCAGTGGTGCAGTCTTGGCTCACTGCAACCTCTGCCTCCTGGGTTCAAGTGATTCTCATTCCTCAGCCTCCCAAGTAGCTGGGATTACAGGCATGCACCACCACACCTGGCTAATTTTTGTATTTTTAGTACAGACGGGGTTTCACCACGTTGGCCAGGCTGGTCTCAAACTCGTGACCACAGGTGATCTACCTGCCTCAGCCTCCCAAAGTGCTGGGATTACAGGTGTGAGCCACTGCACCTGGCCTATCAGACATGTTTTTGAAAATATTTTCTTCCAGTCTATGGCTGGTCTTCCCATTCTCTTGATTTAATTTTTAAAATGAACATTAGAAAGCAACTTAGGACAGTATGTCTCTATAGAAAGAGGGCAGATTTTCAAATTACTCACAAAAGCACATGACCAGTTTTGACATTTATAGTCAGGGACACCTTTCTGAGGTATACCTCCATAGAAATGATAGCAGCAGCGACTCATCTAGAGTGGCCATTGCCAAGATGCCAGCTACAGCAGGGAGGCACTGGGTAGTTCCTTAAAGGAAAATACACTCCATGGAGCAGGCAGGAGCCCTGCCCTTCGGCTGCAGACCCAGGGGTCTCTGTGCTCTTGGGAGCCCAGAGCCAGCTCGCTCCCAGAGCCCCCTGCCAGCACCTGTTCCTGCTGCCTGGCTTCTCCCACTGTCAGCTCCTGCTCTAATCCTGGAGCAAGGTTGGAGCTGAGCCCCGGCATTGTTGCAGCCCAGCCAGAGGGGCTCATGCTCATGGCAGTGCTGACACACCAGCCCCCAGCCACATCAGTCCCCTCCAGACTTTGGGTAATGAGGATCATGGGAGGGAAGCCGAGGGGGACTGCAGGTAGCTCAACACTGGCCTGCAGGCACCTCTTGGCACAAACATCCTGGGTGCCAATGAATGGCCATGAGAGGCAGACAGGCTCCTGGGAGGAAGGGGGTGGGTCCCCAGTGAAGCTCCACTTTCAGGCCAGGGAAGGTCCTACCAGTCCTGCCCACCAGAGGGGGAACTTGTGGTGCTTTTTCCTGAGCCCACCTATTGCTGCCCATGGACCAATCAGCATATACTTTCCCCACTCTGAATGAAAACCATAAAAACCCCAGACTCAACCAGAGCAGGGCAGACATCGGGATGGCCAGCTGCATAGAGGAACTACCATCTCTGCTGAGAGATGAACATTTTGGGGGATGACCTGTCAGCAGAGAGGAGCCATCCACTCCAGGCCTCCTCTCTGCTGAGAGCTGCACACTCGATGGGACGACCTGCCCACAGAGAGGACCTGCCCACAGAGAGGACCTGCTCACTGCGGGTCTCCTCTGAGCTGTTCTGACCCTCAGTAAAGTTCTTCTTCGTCTTGCTCACCCTCCACTTGTCTGCATACATCACTCTTCCTGGACACAGGACAAGAACTTGGGCAAAGTCACCACCACCCACAGAGGTTTCCAGCCAGAAAAGCAGCACCTCAAATATCCCAAGAAAAGAAATAGCAAAGGGCTAAAGTCAAAAGATTTGTTTCAAGCCCAGCTAAGATAATCATTAGCTGTATTAGATTTTTGTCTAACCAACTAGCAAGTAGAGAAGTCCAGACCTTCCTAAACAAACAAAGGAAGTTTTGATCGACTGAGCTTGAAAGTCCGGGGGCTGCTCTGGCTTCAAGGATTTCTATGTCTTCTCCTCAGCCAAAATAGGAATCTCTCCCTCTCTCTACCTTTGATTCTCCACTCTGCTTTCTCCTATGTAGCATTCACTCTAGCAGCTCTCTCAATGTGATAGGAAAATAGCTCCAGGGTTTCATGATCCTTACATCTCCCAAGTAAAGTCAGCATGCTCCTAGCATTCATTTATTTCAATCCCTTAAAAAAAAAAAAAAAAAAAAAAACTCAAAGCCAGGCACAGTGGCTCACACTTGTAATCCCAGCACTTTGGGAGGCTGAAGCAGGTGGCTCGCTTGAGGTCAGGAGTTCAAGACCAGCCTGACCAACATGGTGATACCCCGTCTTTACAAAAAATACAAAAATTAGCCAGGTGTGGTGACGCATGCCTGTAATCCCAGCTACTCGGGAGGCTGAGGTAGGAGAATTGCTTGAACCCAGGAGGCAGAGGTTGCAGTGAGCCAAGATTGCACCACTGCACTCCAGCCTGGGCAACAGAGCAAGACTCCATCTCAAAAAAAAAAAAAAAACACTCAAATACTTGGATTACATGCCCACCCGTATACCAATCTCTGCATCCAGGGGAATATAGTGGACCCTGATGGGTCAGTGTGGGTCACACATAACAGACAGAGGCAGAGCCCCTTGACTGACAGACTTGCTAGGAGTTATAGAAAGGCACTGGGTAGTTCCTTAAAGGAAAAATCAGAGTCCTATTACCAAAAAGAGGAAGGAAATTGGCCCAACCAAAACAATAGATGTCAACTATATCAGTTATGAGATTTTAGTCAAGTCACTTACTCTCTGAACCTCTGTTTTTTTCATCAGTAAAAGAGGCATGATAATGATAATACCAGACCCATTACTCGGTGTAGTTCTTGTAAGAATCAAGCACGCATTATATGAACAGGATTTGTAAACTGCTGCAAGACACTATTGTAAATAATAGCACCCACTAAACGAGCATTTATTATGGCTAGAAGAAATAGTATTATTTCTGTTATCAGTGCCTTGGATACATATATTCACTAACCTTAATGTGATCTCTTAAATAGACTTTAGGTTTCCTAAGTAACCATTCAACCTTAATTTGGCTTCTTATGTAGACTTCTCTGTTGAAATAAGAGGGACTAAATGACTTAAATGAATATCGGACGGCTTGGCAATTCTATGTTTTATTAAAATTCACTTCTTTTATACAAATCAACTTCATACAATAGGCAGTTTTTTAGTGGTTAATATCAACTGGTTAAGCTGGCAACTGAAGTTGCAAACCTGCAAAATTAGAAGATCAAGCTGTGAGGGATAGAGAACATCACCAATACCAGTGTTCTGCTTCTGTTGGCAGGTGGGGTATCTTTTTTATTTTTTATTTAGTATTATCAAATCTGACAGTAAATGAATATCCGTAATATTGAGTGTTAATCATTTGAAATAGTATCAGTGTTTTTGAACTATTAGTAAAACTAGTCACAAATGATGATTCATTCAAATAACTTTAAATATTATTCAAAAGACAGCGATTCTTCTTCCACTTTGGGGTTTTCACAAAATTCATTTGTTAATCTGATATGTAGATATCAAAGTAGCCATCAGTCATTATTACTTTATTCTCTATGTTATGGAAAAAGTGTGATTTTAATGACCATAGGCATCATATATTATTCCAGGACTCAGCTTTCCTTTTAGGATAGATTTATTTAAATTAGCTAGGAGATAGATCATGCTTCATTTAAAATTGCTAAAATAAGTACTTGCATTAGCTATGCAAAATAGTCCTTTTTTTACTTAAAATGTTCTCTTCAAAGTGTTTCAGTTGCTAAATGTGAATTATTTCCAAAGATTCTCCAGACCAAAAGGTGAGATGATATTTTAAAAATTCAATTTCCTTATAATGTAATGAGGTCAATAATACAAAGAGTTCAGAGTCTCTGATTCCTTTTTCAGTTTAAAAATGCCAGTGGATCAAGTAATTTCTAAATTATTGCCCTAGTCTTTGGACTTCCTATAAATTTCTTGTCAACATTTTTTGAATTTACTTAGGAAAGTGCTGTCTTTAAAATTAATTATTCACTTACCTTCATTTTAAAGTATTTTTTCTAAACTGCTTATTTGATGTAGTAGATGAAAGGGTATATTTAAAGGCATTAGTTTTTATTAACAGCTAAAGATCTCAAGATGTCATTTTTCCCTCTAAGTTTTCAGAAAAGTCTCTATTATGCGCTCCCAGAGAGAAAAATAGACTTTAAATTAATTTACTTAATAAAGAGATAAATATAGTCTGTCTGTATCTCATCATAAACTTAGGAGAACTAATCCCTGAATGCCAATGACTACTGCAGGATTTTATCAGTCCTGGTTTTCCTCAGTCCCACCGTCACCTTCCCTGCTCTGCCCCATACCACAGGAGCTGGCTTCCTGGTCCCTGTGCCAGCTTGCTTCCAGCTGAGTTTGGCCAATGGGAGGCACTAGTAGAGGTTACAGGCTGGGAGATTGGAAGGGGGTGGTAAAGAAGAAATCAAGGTATTTTTCCTTCCTTTTTGCCTCAGAAGGCAACTGGAGCAATGACTGGCTCTCCCATCTGGCCCTAGCTCCCAGTTGGAGTGTCCTGCTGTGAGTCCAACTTTGTCAGATATATCAGGCAGGGTCCAATGAGGAGAAAGAATGCACACAGCAATTTAAACAGGGAAAATTTAATATAGAAATTTAGGCCAGGCACAGTGGCTCACACCTGTAATACCAGCACTTTGAAAGGCCAAGGAGGGAGGATTGCTTGGACCCAGGAGTTCAAGACCAGCCTGGGCAACATAGCAAGGTCCCAACTCAAAAAATAAAATATAATTAAGTTAAATTAAATTTTAAAATGTAGAAAGTTATTCACTATTAGAGAGATATTGGAGCAATGCAGTAAGAAAGATAATTCTAAAGAATACAAGAATAGCAGATATAAGAAGCAGTCACAACGTTGGGACTGAGATAAAGCATCCAAGTAAGATCTCTGCAACCTCACCAAGACAAAAATCCAGATCTTGTTGGAGATGGAATAGTGTTGGTTCACTAGATAGTGAAGCTGAGGTGCCATGCCAGAAGCACTTGCTGAGGTACTAAGACAAGCTATCTGCAGAGAGATACCAAACCTTGCCACCCATTGCAAAGCTACCTTAGGTGATGCTGGGGAAACTCCCCATGGGGAGGTACTGTGTGCTGCCAGCTAGGAAATACTGCAGGAGCTGGGCACTACAGAAGCCATGTGTGTTGCAGGAGCCAAGTATTGCAGATGCTGTACATACTGCAGGAGCACCGGTGAGAGGAGCACATGGAAGTCAGGAAGAGAGAGAAAAGAACGTTTCTCCTGCAATGTCTCTCCAGCACCGTCTACCAACAAAGCTTAATATCATGCCAGAAGAGAACTATTTACAAGGCCTATATTAGTTTGCTATTGATGCATAACATATTACCGCAAACTTAGTGGTTTAAACAACACAAAGTTATTATTGCACAGCTCCTGTGGCTTAGGAGTCTGGCACATTTTGTCTGGGTACTCTGCTTAAGGTCTCACACAGCTGAAATCAAGGTGTCAGCTGGCTACATATTCATCTGGAGGATCAACTAGGAAGTGATCCACTTCCAAGTTCATTTAGGTCACTGGCAGAATTTAGTTCCTTGCAGTTGTAGAACTGAAGACCTTGTTTTCTTGCTGGCTGTCAACCAGGGACCACTCTCAACAACTAGAGGGTACTCTGGCCATGTCACCCCCTCCATGGGCCCTCTTAACTTTGAATCTCCTCGCCCAAGAAGAGTCCTCTTTCCCTTTCAAGAAAGCACCTGAGTAGGTCAGACCCACTCAGGAAAACCACCCTTCGATTAACTCAAAGTTAACTGATTTGAGATCTCAATTATATATTCACCTTTGTCATCTGATGTAACCTAATCATGGGAGTAAAATCCATCATGTTCACAGTCCCATCTATACTCAAGGAAAAGGGATTATATAGGACCTGTACACCAGGAAGGTGAGAATCTTGGGAGCCATCTTAGAATTATAACTATAGGCAATGAAGAATGGATTTGGAGTGAAGAGACAATAAATTGACGACTGGCATACCAGGTAACCCCTACCCCTGGGTTCCAGGAACACCACCTCTTCTCCAGCCAAGGGGACAGTGGCTGCCTGTCATTGCTAATCTCTGGATTGCCTCACCATCCCCTGTTGATTAATAATTATCAAGAGTAACAATTCTCTATCATAAACTCTATTTTCAAATACTCAGAATAATTTATGTCTTCCTAGTTAGAACCTTACTAAGACAAAGTTTTGCTAATATCTTTCCACCCAGGTAACGTTAGCTAAAACCATAAAAGTGGCAATGTCTGTAAATGTAACTGGGGTCTGTACTACCTATGTGATAGCTGTACCCCCTGTCTGAGCCTGCCTGTACCCAGTCCAGATGTACCACTTCCCAATTACAATGGGTTGCTGTTAGGCGTACCTGACCTTATGACTTGGTGGTTCAGAAGCTAGCTCATAATGGGCCCTTCTGGCCACATGGATACATACTACATAATCAGATGCTCCATTTCTGTCAAGGCCAGTAGCACACCAGAAGCTGAGTTTTAAAAGGTCTATAAATTCTGTGTAGATGCTGGGCCTTGTTCCAGATCCTGGGGTCTATGTGGGCTTGCCATAAACTGCACAAGACATCTTTTCCCACCACTGATACCTCCAACATTATAGGGGCTTCTCAATCTTAAGACCAAGTAACAGTGCTGCCTGCATCACAGGCTGGACCTGCTACAAAGCCATGTCTTGCTCTGAAAAGCTTTCTATATTACACCATAAATGAGCTGGAGCTTGGTACATGCTGCCACCAGAACATAGAATTCTACCAGGTATTGCGTTTCCTTCCTGGTGATGGGAGATACAAGCTCAACAATGTATCCTTTACTTCAGAGGGGATGTCCTAGCATGCCCTCCACTAGACCTCTAAAGATTTCACTGATGTCTTGGAACACTGAATCTTCATAGGGTTTCTCTCCCACTCTCTGGAGCACAAATTTTTTTCCAAGGCCACCAACATGTTGGCGATTTCTTGCTCATCCAGTTCAATGAAGTCATAGTTATAATAAACCAATGTGATAATCTGCATCTCCAGGTGATCTAAATGTCTTTCTACTACATTATGTGAAAGGACAGAAAAGTTAACATAGCCCTAGGGCAGAAACATAAATTAATACTTATTGTGTCCATTCCCACATGAATGCAAACTGATTCTTTTTTTCTTCTTCTGTTTTTTTTTAATTGAGATGGGGTCTCACTCTGTTGCCCCATCTGGAGTGAAGTGGTGCAATCTTGGCTCACTGCAACCTCTGCCTCCCAGGCTCAAGCCATCCTCCCACCTCAGCCTCCCAAGTGGCTGGGACTAGAGTTGTGAGTCACTACGCCCAGCTAATTTTTGCATTTTTTTGTAGAGATGGTGTTTCGCCATGTTGCCCAGGCTTCTCTTAAGCTCCTAAGTTCAAGGGATCCTCCCACCTTGGCCTAGACCCATCATCTCACAACCATCTCCATAGCCCTCTTTGTATCAGACTCCTCTGGAAAACAGTCTATTTTTTTCTGCTTACTATGATAATCTCACCCACTTTGCATGTGATGGTTTAAGTGCTACTACCTAACCTCGGTTACATGATAGGATCCTACCATGCCCCTGTCTATTACGGAGCCCAGTTTTACAATGGCATATCTTACTTCTGTGGCCCTGGCCTGTAGAAGATCACTGAGTTTCTCAATGATTCTGGTGCCCCCTTTTACCAGCGCATTCCTTATCCCTTTAATAAATGGACTATCATCTGGATTCTTCTGCAGAACATAGCAGATGGGTTTTCCAGATTTATATATCTACTCTAGAGAGCACATATCTCTGAGCCCTTTACTCCTTTACTATGTTCCAAAGCAGTCTGAATTTTCTATTATATTTCTTCTAAGCTTTCTCAAAAACTATCTTGGCAGCAAGTTAACACTATTTCCCAAGGTGTTAAATCCTGTGTTATGGAAGAGTGCTCCCTTATCCATAAATTCTTCTTTATCTCCACTGATCCAGCCTCTTTAGAATCCAGTTCCATATATTCACTCCCAGCTCCTGCCAATACATACTAGCTATATCCTGCAGCTCTTTTAGCCTGTGATCCATGTTTCCCTTAGCAGCTAAGGGAGGTGGTAGGGTACAGTGTTCCCTGATCCTAGCATTAGTCTGGTGGCCAGGTGGGGAAATGAGAGTTGATTATGGGAATGGATGGATGTGGTCTTATGCATTATGGGGATGATGCAAGGCAAAGGCCTCTATGTCATTTTTTAAAACTATTAACAATTTATTTAAAACTATTTAAAGCTTTATTCTTAAATTAGCAACATTCAAAAAAGATTTTCACAACTGGAGTCAGAGCAAGTGCAGAGACCCCAAAACAGATGGTTTTTCCTTAATTCATCAGGCTGGAGCAGAGTTTAAACCAAGCTGGAACCACTCAGCCACGGACTGCAGCATCCACTTGGTCCAGAGCTTGTACAAATAGGAGCCATAAACCACGACCTCAGTGAGGTCTGAGGATTTCAGAGCCTTCAACTCAAGCATGGCCTTACTCACCTGCTCAGTGTAAGGGATCTGTGACCCTTCTGGGCCATATGTGACTTCCAGCAGCTGCGTCTAGGCCTGAAACACCTCTGGATCTTCCAGGTCTTTGGGAACTTTCACCCACAGTGAGATATTTTTACATTCTGGGAGAATTCCCATCTTGCGACCCTCACAACCAACCACTCTCCTGCAGAAGCTAGGCCTAACCATCTACATCGTTTTAAGTAAAGTGGGATCATCGGCCTTTCACAGGAAGGACTGAGCTGCTTCTTCAGACCCAGAGGGTCGAGGGGAATCTGAGGATTCAAGATTTTCAAGTTTATCAACCTGTATTTTTCCATCTCAAGTTTCAGGATCCCACTCCCTCCCAGTAAAGACACTGACATTGATGTAACACACTTGGCATGGCTGAGGATTCACTCTTCTATGTATTTTTTTAATTTTTTGAGACAGGATCTCGCTCTGCCACTATCGTGACTCACTGCAGCCTCGACCTCCCAGGCTCAGGTGAACCTCCCATCTCAGCCTCCCAAGTAGCTGGGACTACAGGTGCACACTGCCATGCCCGGCTTATTTTTTGTAGAGATGGGGTTTCACCATGTTGCCCAGGCTGGTCTTGAGCTCCTAAGCTCAAGGCATCCATCTGCCTTGGCTTCCCAAAGTGCTTGGATTACAGGTGTGAGCCACCCACAGTGCCCTGCCAATTCACTCTTCTTTTTTTTTTTTTTTTGAGACGGAGTCTTGCTCTGTTTCCCAGGCTGGAGTGCAGTGGTGCAATCTTGGCTCACTGCAACCTCTGCCTCCCAGGTTCAAGCAATTCTCCTGCCTCAGCCTCCCAAGTAGCTAGGATTACAGGTGCCCACCACCATGCCCAGCTAATTTTTGTATTTTTAGTAGAGACAGGGTTTCACTATGCTGGCCAGGATGGTCTGAATCTCCTGACCTCGTGATCTGACCTCGTGATCTGCCTACCTCAGCCTCCCAAAGTGCTGGGATTACAGGCATGAGCTACCACGCCTGGCCACCAATTCACTCTTCTATGGAGCAAATTTAGCTCCTGTTTTAGTCCTGGGCCTTTTTCTTCAACTTTTGCTGCCATCTGACTTCAAGATTTGAGAGTCTACTTATTTCCTGACTAGGAGACCCTCTGGCTTTCATATTTCATCTTTACATTAGTCCATTTTCACACTGCTATAAAGAACTACCTGAGACTGAGTAATTTATGAAGAAAAGAAATTTAATTGGCTCACAGTACTGCAGGCTGAACAGGGAGCATGGCTAGCCTCAGGAAACTTACAATCATGGCAGAAGGTGAAGAAGAAGCAGGCAAGTCTTAACATGGCAGGGCAGGAGGGAGACAGAACAAGTGGGGAACTGCCACACACTTTTAAAACATCAGGTCTCATGAGAACTCTATCATGAGACAGCACTGGGGGATGGTGCTAAACCATTAGAAACCACCTACATCAAATTGCCTCCCACCAGGCCCCACCTTCAACACATGGGGATTACAATTTGACATTAGACTTGGATGGGGACACAGAACTGACACTGAAGTAGCTGGGATTACAGGTGCCCGTCGCCACACCAGGCTAATTTTTATAATTTTTAGTAGAGTCAGGGGTTTCACCATGTTGGCCAGGCTGGTCTCGAACTCCTGACCTCAAGTGATCCACCCACCTCAGCCTCCCAAAGTGCTGGGATTACAGGCGTGAGCCACTGTGCCTGGCCCCAAATTCCCTAATATGACATTCAAGGGCCATCACAATCTGGTCCCTACCTAGTTGGACTATTGTTCCTCGACATTCACTGATATTCTGCCTGTTCTGATGGTTATTTTCTAGATACAATGTGCACTTCTATATCTTCGTACCTTTACACATACTGTTCCTTCTTCCTGGAGTGCCCTATTTATCCTCTTTCATTATCAGAATTCACTGTCCAAATCCCAAGTCATATATTGCCTCATGTAGGAAGTCTTTCTTAGTACCACTACAACCAGAATTAATGTCTCCCACCAGCCTTTGTTTATATCTCCAATAAAGTCATTTCCATAGTCTACCCTGTATTACAGTTACTAAGTTTGTGGCTATGTTTCCCACTTGGTTGTGAACTTGTTACAGAAACGCCAGGGGTTCGGTCTAGGTCCTGTTGCTCACTGTATGGAATGTCAATCACTGAGACAATGAGTAGTGCCAGGGAAGAGGCTTTAATTGGGTGCTGCAGCAGAGGAGAATGGGAGATAAGTCTCAGATATGTCTCCCCGACCAACTAAAATTGGGAGGTTTATGAAGCGGGGAAGTTGGGGAAAAAAGGAATTAGGGATGGGTAGAGAAGCAATCATGATGGATGAGGGGGTCTGGCACCTCATTGTGTGGATGTGGTGATCTCATGAGTTTCAATTCTCTGCCTGAGGGTCAGTTTCCTGAGGAAGGAACTGAGGTAAGACAAATGTAAGTTTCAAGTCTTAAGACCAGGGAGAATCAATTCCTACATTTGTTCAAAAACCATAAATATTAGTTCTCTGAGACAATTGGGACAATTTCAAACTCTTTCAGGATTTGCGCTGTCAAGATTTCACTCATCTTTAGATGTTTATTGCCTAATCCAGTCTCTTTCCCATGGTAGGATTTATATTAGAGTATATATTCAGCTGCTGTAACAAAGATCAAGGTAACAATGGTTCAAACAAGGCAGAAGTCTATCTGTTCACACAGGGACATGGGGTCCTGGTAGCTTGTAGCTCTGTCACCCTTTGGGTACTGGCCTCATCTGTATGGTCCCAGAGGGCCCCAGCACATCCCCATGTCAGGAAGCAGGTTGGAGAAGGGTTGGAAAGAGAGGACACATCTCTGTGCCATGACCTGGAACTGCATGTATCACCCCCACTCAAATCCCAAAGACCAGAACTTAGTCACGTGCTAGTCTTAGTTGCAAGAAAGGCTAAGAGATGCAGTCTTTCACTGAACAGCCACGAACATAGGTAAAACATTGGAAAGATGGGGAGTATTGATGGCTGGAAAGCAACTAGCAGTCTTGCTACAGAATCAGTGGGTGTTTGCTTTTAAAAGTTACATTAAAAAACATGAACATTCATTTCACTGACAGAAGTATGCTGGAAGATTGGGAAAGAGAAAAGGTAAGACAGAAAAAAAGACACAGTTGGAACAAGATAGCAAGATAGCTGCTGAGCAGCAAAGAGAAGAGAGAGATGAGATGAGAGAGAAGCAAGAAAGAGAATCAGCATGCCCTGCCCCATTAGCATTATCAGGAGAAGCCCCTGGCTGTTTGGAGCCCAGTTCTCTCCCAATAGGATGGCCCTACATGCCTCAGCAAGGACTCCTTCAAAGTCACTTGAGCCTACAATAGGATTCAGATTTCTGGTGTGTCAGAAATAAGAAACAACTCAGGATTGTCACCACCAACAATTATTCCAAATAACTAGGTATCTCAACTGTTTAGAGTCTTCTTTCTTAAAAAAAAAAAAAAGGTAGAAAAAAACAACAACAGGGGGTCTCGCCTTGTTGCCTAAGCTGGTCTTGAACTCCTGGCTTCAAGTGATCCTTCTACCTTAGCCTCCCAAAGTGCTAGGATTACAGGCATGAGCCATGCACCCAACTGAGTTATCTTTCTTTTAAATACTATTTGCCCAAACCTTCTCCAGTTTCGGGAGTTGTGGGTGCGTCTTCTGTTTCCTTGCCCTTTTCCTTCCTCCCTTCCTCCCTTTTACTTGAGGGGAGGAAGACGGCAAGGAATGGGAAGATGAACCCACAGGAAAAACTTAAGGAGAAATTGCTAGTCCTCCCTGCTTATACCATATTCTCTATATTAACCAAATTTTAAGTCTAGATTTGTTACTGGGACTATGGGATTGCCAATGTCCCTTTCTTAATGTAGTATTTCTCTCTTTATTCCTTCCTCCACATTTCCTGTGCTACAAATAAATTAATATTCCTAGTCATTACATTGTTATAAAAGTTAAACATATTTCTTTCTTTCTTTCTTTTGTTTTTGAGACTGGGTCTTGCTCTGTCACCCAGATTGCAGTGCTGTGGCACAATTATGGCTCATTGCCCTGCTGACTTCCTGGGCTTCTGTGATCCTCCCACCTCAGCCTCCTGGAGTTGCTGGGATTACAGGTACATGCCACCATGCCTGGCTAATTTTCTTGTGTGTGGGTCTCACTATGTTGCCCAGGCTGGTCTCAAACTCCTGGGCTTACATGATCCTCCTGCCTCGGCCTCTTAAAGTGCTGGGATAACAGGCATGAGCCACCATACCCAGCCCTTTTGTGATTGTCTTGTTTCACTTGGCATAATGTCTTCAAGTTTCATCCATGTTGTAACATGCGTTAGAATCTTCTTCCTTTTTAAGGCTGAATAATATTCCACTGTATGTATACACATTTTGTTTATTCATCCACCTATGGGCACTTGGGTTGCTTCCTTCTTTTGATTATTGCGAATGCTGCTGCTATGAATATGGATGTACAACTATCTGTTCAAGTTTTTGCTTTCACTTTTTTGGGGGTCTATAATCAGAAGTAGAAAGGCTGGATCATATGGTAATTTTATGTTTAATTTTTTGAAGAAACACCACACCGTCTTCCATAGCAGTTGCATGGTTTTTGTTGTTGTTACTGTTGTTTTGGTTTTTTTGGGTTTTTTTGAGATGGAGACTTGCCCTGTCGCCCAGGCTGGAGTGCACTGGCACAGTCTTGGCTCACTGCAACCTTTGACTCCCGAGTTCAAGTGATTCTCCTGCTTCAGCCTCCCAAGTAGCTGGGACTAGAGGCATGCGCCACCACACTCAGCTAATTTTTGTATTTTTAGTACAGACATGGTTTTACCATGTTGGCCAGGCTGGTCACGAACTCCTAACTTCAAGTGTTCAGCCCACCTCTGCCTCCCAAAGTGCTGGGATTACAGGCATGAACCACCATGCCCAGCGTAGTTGCATGTTTTTACATTCCCACCAATGCACAAAGGTTCCAATTTTTCCACATCGTGCCAACACTTATAGGTGTGTGTGTGTGTGTGTGTGTATAATAGCCATTCTAATGGGTGTAAAGTGGAAAGTAGTAACTCCTTGTATGCAGATTTTTTAAATAGATAGGATCTTGCAATGTTGTCCAGGCTGGAATATAGTGGCTATTCACAGGTGCAATTATCACCCACTCCTCAAACTCCTGGGCTCAAAAGATCCTCCTGCCTCAGCCTCCCTATTAGCCCAGACTCTACAGGCACATGGCACTGGGCCGGGGGTCCTTGTGGTTTTGATTTGCATTTCCCTAATAATTAGTGATGTTAAGCATCTTTTCATGTGCTTATTGGCCATTTGTATATCTCCTTTGAAGAAATGCCTATTCAAGTCCTTTGCCTGACTTTAAAAATTGGGTTGTTTGGTTTTTTGTTGTTGAAGTATATTTCTTCTTTATATATTCTAGATATCAATGACTTATCAGAGCTATGATTAGCTAGCACATATTTTCTCCCTTCCCTGGGTTGCCTTTATAATCTGTTCATAGTGTCCTTTGATGTACAAGTTTTTAATTTTGATGGAATCTAATTTATCTTTTTTCTTTTGTTGCCTATCCTTTTGGAGTTATAGCTAATAAATCATTGCTAAAATAATGCCACAAAAGTTTTCCCCTATGTTTTCATCTGAGTTTTATAGTTTTAGTTCTTATATGTAGGTCTGTAATCCATTTTGATTTGCTTTTTGTATATGGTGTAAGGTAAGGGTCCAAATTCTTTTTTTTTTCTTTTTGCATGTGAATATCCAATTTTCCCAACATCATTTGTTGAAAAAGACTATCCTTTCCTTACTGAATGGTCTTGACACTCCTGTCAAAAATCATTTGACCATATTTTTGAAGGTTTATTTCTGAATCCACTGATCCATATGTCCTTCTTTATGCCAGAACCACACTATTTTGATTATTATAGCTTTGTAGTAAGTTTTGAAGCTGGAAAGTGTAAGAAGTCCAACTTTGTTCTTCTTTTTCAAGATTGTTTTGGCGATTTGGGGCCCTGGAGATTCCTTATGAATCTTTTTTTTTTTTTTTTTTTTTTTTTTTTTTTGAGACGAAGTTTCCATCTTGTTGCCCAGGCTGCAGTGCAATGGCACAATCTCGGCTCACCGCAACCTCAGGCTCCTGGGTTCAAGTGATTCTGCTGCCCCAGCCTCCAGAGTAGCTGAGATTACAGATATGCACCACCACGCCCGGCTAATTTTGTATTTTTAGTAGAGACGGGGTTCTTCCATATTGGTCAGGCTGGTTTTAAACCCCCAACCTCAGGTGATCAGCCCACCTCGGCCTCCCAAAGTGCTGGGATTACAGGCATGAACCACCGCGCCCGGCCTCCTTATGAATCTTATGATGTATTTTCCTATTTCTGCAAGAAATGTTTTTAGATTTTTTTTTTTTTTGAGAGCTGCTGGGGTTCTCACTGTGTTGCCCAGGCTGGTATTGAACTCCCGGCCTCAAGCAATCCTCCTTCTTCAGCCTCCCAGTGTTGGGATCACAAGGGTAAGCCACCATGCCCAGCCATTGTTAGGATTTTGACAGGGATCACATTGAATCTGTAGTTCACTGTGGGTAATATTAACATCTTAAATAAGAAAACTTTTTGGCCGGGCGTGGTGGCTCACGCCTGTAACCCCAGCACTTTGGGAGGCCAAGGCAGGTGGATCATTTGAGGTCAGGAGATCCAGACCAGCCTGGCCAACATGGTGAAACTCTTTCTCTACTAAAAAATACAAAAATTAGCTGGGCATAGTGGTTTGTGCCTGTAATCCCAGCTACTCAGGAGGCTGAGGCAGGAGAATCGCTTGAACCCAGGAGACGGAGGTTGCAGTGAGCCAAGATTGCACCATTGCACTGCAGCCTGGAGGACAGAGTGAGACTCTGTCTCAGAAAAGAAAAAAAAAAAGAAAACTTTTTGATGATGAAAAAATTCTGTATCTTATGATGATAGTTACATAACTACATGCATTTTTCAAAGTTCAAGGCTGGGCATGCTAGCTTACACCTATAGTTCCAGATGGGAGGCTGAGGAAGGAGGATCACTTGCAACCAGGAATTCAAGAGTGGCCTGAGCAATGCAGTGAGACCCTGATCTCTACAAAAAACAAAAACAAAAACAAAAAAAAGCAACAAAAAAAAACAATTAGCCGGGCATGGTGGCACATGCCTGTAGTCCTAGATACTCAGGAGGCTGAGGTGGGAAGATCACTTGAGCCCAGGAGTTCAAGGCTGCAATGAATTATGATCATGCCCCCGCACTCCAGCCTGAGTGACACAGTGAGACACTCTCTCTAAAAAAAAAAGAAAAATAAAAAGTTGGGGGCGGTGGCTCACGCCTGTAGCACTTTGGGAGGCTGAGGCGGGCGGATCACAAGGTCAGGAGATCGAGACCATCCTGGTTAACACGGTGAAATCCCGTCTCTACTAAAAATACAAAACATTAGCCGGGCGTGGTGGCGGGCGCCAGTAGTCCCAGCTACTTGGGAGGCTGAGGCAGGAGAATGGCGTGAACCTGGGAGGCGGAGCTTGCAGTGAGTCAAGATAGCACCACTGCACTGCAGCCTGGGTGACAGTGCAAGACTCCGTCTCAAAAAAATAAAAATAAAAAAATTCATTGCACTGTACACTTGAAATGAGTACATTTGATTGCAGGTAAAGGATACCTCAAAAAATTGATTAAAAACTTTAAAGGCTGGGTGCAGTAGTTCACATGTGTAATTCGAGCACTTTGGGAGGCTGAGGCAAGAGGATCCACTTGAGCCCAGGAGTTCAAGATCAGCCTGGGCAACATAGCAAGTCCTTGTCTCTTATTAAAAAAAAAAAAAATGTGGCTGGGCACGGTGGCATTCACCTGTAGTCCCAGCTACTCAGGAGGCTGAGGTGGGAAGATCACTTGAGCCCAGGAGGTCAAGGCTGCAGTGAGCTGTGATCCCACCACTGCACTCTAACCTGGGTGACAGAGTGAGACTCTGCCTTCCCCCTGCAAAAAAAGATAAAAGGAAAAAACTTTAAAAAGATATCCTGAGCCTGGGCAACATAGCAAGATTCGTGTCTCTACCAAACATTTAAAAATTGGCCAGGCATGGTGGCACACACCTGTAGTCCCAGCTGTTTGGGAGGCTGAGGCAGGAAAATTGCTTGAATCCATGAGTTCAAGTCTGCAGTGAGCTATGATTCCAACACTACACTCTAGCATGGGCAACAGTGCGAGACCCTGTCTCAAAAAATAAATAAATAAGTTAAAAAAAAAGAAAAAGAAAAAAGATTTTGTGGACTATGTGCTGGAGAAGCTTGTGTCACTGTGTATGGGGGAGAAAAAACACCATGAAAAGCCTGCTCTCTCTAGCCAAAAGACTCAAACAGGGCAGCCCAACAAGACAGAAAGCTGAGCACTGAGTCACAAGACATAAGATCTCTCTCTATGGCACCAACACAATTTACAACATCCTCCCTTGACTTTTGGGTATTGTATTCTCTGACATTCTACCTTTTCAACCACTTCTTCTAAATCTGTCCTAAGCCTTAGTGTCTTCTAATTATCAGTAGGCTTCAGCCTCACTTAAATGAAGTGAGGCTGGTGAAAACCTGGTGCCCTAAATGTGAGTCTTCAACCAGCTACATCCTGCATCCAAACCCAGGAGCAGGCTCTGAATTATGCCTTCATCTTTAGGACTCCTTGCATTTGTTCATGTAGTCCACTTAACCTGAAATGCTCTTCTCCATCCATCAAAATCCTTCTTAACCTTCAAGTCCCAGCTGATGGACTCTACTCAGCTTTCTGAAGTCCCTCAGTCAGAACACACTGCTTCTTCCTCTGTGTCCTGGGCTTCTAGCACAGACGGTCAGAATGAAACAAGCCCAGGACACAGAGGAAGTGAATCTGTTTATTTTATTTGCACCACCTGCCAATGCCCTAGACATATATTTGATGGATGAATAAATGAATAATTTGATCTTTGTAAAGACTTCCACAGGAGACAAATTAAATATGGGAGATAAATGTGGTCCCTAAATATATGCACAGGGGTGAGAAGATGGGGGAAGCCTAAAAGTAGATGTTAGGTGTAGATCTCAAGGTGTTCTCATGGGAGGAAACCTAGAGGTGCTGGTGAAGGGTTATTAGGTGGGTACATTGGTGGGGGTGGTAGAGGACTATGTAGAGATAAAATAAAAGATTCAGAATGGCTGATATTTCAGGAGATGGAGGGGACAATGAGAAAGGGTGACCATGCCTGTGACCAGTTCTTGCCTTTTGAATAGGTACCCCACCCCACACATACCTTCGCTATTTTTATTTCATATTGTTCCTTTAAGATTTCTTCATAAAACAAAAATACTCCTGAGCATGCAGCTTCTATCAGCTACATTTTAGTTACCAGTTGAGCCAGTATGTGAAAGCCAACTCCTGTAGGAAATAGAGTGTGATGGTCAGCTTTATGTGTCAATTTGGCTAGACTACAGTCCCCTGTTATTCAATCAAACACTAATTTATGTGTTTCAATGAAGGTAATTTGTTGATGTAAATTAAATCCATAATCAGTTGACTTTGTATAAGAGAGATTATTCTAAATAATCTGAGTGGGCCTGATTCAATCAGTTGAAAGTTTTTAATTGCAGAACTAAGGCTTCTCTGCAGAAGAAGAAATTTATCTGTAGTTAATAGCTTCAGCTGGTGTCTAAGAGACCAGGCCTGCTCTTCTAGGGTGTCTTGCCAGCTGCCACCATCACATAAGCCAATTCTGTGCAAAAACTCTCTTAATGTATACTTCTGGCTGGTTTTGTTTGTCTGGTTGAACCCTGAGGGTTGGAGGTTCAGCATAAGGAGGCTTGCACGGAGGAATAAAGGAAGAGAATCAGGCAGCAAAAGGAGTGCTGGTAGGGGAGTTGATTTGATAATTTTGCCTAAGGCAGGTATTATTTGGGGGGGGGGGGTGCGGAAAGAAGGACAAAAAAGACAGGAGCCAGAGGAGACCAAGAATTCAAGAATGAAGGTGGAAAAGGTGAGGAGACTGGCTATCCCACAGACTCACTCTTCTTGAGCAACTTCAGTTGTTGGCAGTGCAGGAGTGAGGGAAAGGAGGATTGACTTTCAAATGGGATCTATCTGCAGACTGCTTGAAAGTTATTCTTCAGACAGCACAAGCTCACTTTGCCTTCTTTGTGCATTTCTTTTTTTTTTTCCCAAGCCAAACTGTATCCAGCTTTATTAAAGATGATTTCCATAAAGAATCATGGTATTTTGGGCAGGACATGGGCAGACAATCGTTAACAGTATACAACAACTTTCAAACTCCCTTCTTCAATGGACTACCAAAAATCAGAAAGTCACTGTAAAACCCAACGAGGTCTTCATCTGATGCTCTGAACCGGCAAAGTTTAGTGAGGGTTGACATTTCACATTTAGCATGCTGTTTCATAGCTTTTCATGAACCGACCCTGGCTTTCAGGAAGTGAAAGGAAAATGACAGAATTTATCTGAAGATCCACAACCTAGAAACAGGAACCACTGCTCTTTGGAGGGCAAAGTCCAGATTGCCTGACACACTGGTAACCAATTATTGGGGGTCAGGTCCCAGAAGATGTCTGGGTTTAAGGGATTTAAGTCCATTCTGAAAGGTAGAAACAGAGAAGAGGACATAAAAAACGAATTTGTTTTTCCATACCACAAGGCTTTTGTACCAAGGTGGCCATGTGTATCAAAGTCAGGGAATCCCTCTTCCTGGGACCCAAGAGGAAGTCTCTCAAAACCAGAAGGAAAAGGTGTTTTCCCCACATCAGTCCAGCTTCAGGGGCTTTCTATTAGTGACATATGGCCCTTCTCCCCAAAACAACAATGAAGTATTCTGTGTACTAACAACATAGCTTAAAAAAAAAAAAAAAAAAAGCTAAACAAAATCTGCATTTTTATAAAACTTGATTTAAAAATAGTATTTCAAACTGTACAGTCACCAGAAGTACACAGTTATCAAAAATGCACACACTTCACTTGGCATCTCCAGCACCTTTGGCTTTCTGTGCCTATTCTGTTTTGGCATCTCCATTTTCTGCAGGGTTACTCCCCTCCTTGCCAGCATCAGCTTTTCCCTTCTTCTCTTTAGGTACCTTCTCTCTCTTCTTTGCAGAGGCCTTTCTGGGCTTCGGCTGTGGCTTTGGAGGAGCAGGTTTAGCAGACAACCTTGTGGATCTTCTCTGCGGTTCCTACTTAACCTTGGCTTTATCTCCTTTAGCATCCCCTTCAGCCTTTCTCTCGGGCATGGTGGCAGCGACGGTGGTGGGACATAGGCGCTGGGCAGCGGAGCGCGGGCTTTGGTCGGTCTAGGGGTCATCGCCTCTTCTTCTTCACACTGCTCCGCTTTGTGCATTTCTATTCTTTCTTGTAGCCAGAGAAGTAAATGCATATCTTTGCAACTAACACTTCCAGACTCATCTGCAAAATCAAGTGCACTAAATACATAAATAAACAAATAATCAATCATGGGTCCTTTTTAGATAGTGTTTCCCCCCAAATACCATGAATAATTTCAGTACATTTTTGATAAATACTAGTAGGTATTGTAAACTAAATGTGTATTTTAATAACTCAGATGCAAGAAGATCTAAAGCTGGAATAAATTAGATGTTTGGATAAATATACACTTAGGTCAGCTAATAAAAAGATGGCAATGTATGTGAGCTTTAAAAGGAAGAAAATGGCCCTTGACTCTGGTACAGCCTTCAAGGGACTAGCAGAAGTCAAGTGCATGGGCTTGACAAAAACCAGAAATAAGCAAAACATTAGAGATCCAAAACTGGGCAAACCTATAATTGTAAATTGAAAATAATCTACAATTAGATGAGAAATGTAAAAAATAGGCTAAAATTTTTCATATACAAATTAAATAAAAAGAAATAAGTTGAGAAAAATTTGAAAATCTTTGTGGTAAAAATTTCTTCTGAAAGAAACAAACTATAATATACACCATAAATGGATAAATCTCAAAAACATGCTGAGAGAAAGAAGTCCACACTAAAAAGTGCACACTGTGTGATTCCTTTTATATAATGGTGTAGAACAGGTTAAAACTCATTTGCAGTGGAAACTAATCAAAACAATGGCTAGCTCTGGGGGAATGGGGATGCAGAAAGGGATTGACTGGCACGGGTAAGAAGGAACTTTCTAGGGCAATTATTAGTCATCAGGAAAATACAATTAAATGCAAATTAAGACTATGATGAATTGCCACAATTAAGACTACAACGAATTACCACAATTAAAACTATGCATAAGGATAGGCATATACATCAGTAGAATTGAGAGTCCAGAAATAAATCCATACATTTATGGTCAACTGATTTTCCACAAAGGGATCAAAGCAACTCAGTAAGGAAAGAACAGTCTTTACAACAAATGGTGCTGGGACATCTGGATATCCACATGCAAAAGAATCAGTTTGGACCATTTCTTCACATCATGTACAAAAGTTAACTCAAAGGGGTCATACACCTAAATGTAAGAGATAAAGCTATAAAACGCTTAGGAGAAAACACAGGTGTAAATCTTCGTGACTTTGGATCAGCCAACAATTTCTAAGATACAATATCAAAAACACCAGCAGCAGCAACAACAGCAACAACAACAACAAAAAACAGATAAATTAGAATTCATCAAAATTAAATGAAAAAAAAAAACCCACCTGACAATACCAAATGTTGGTGAGATGAGGAATGATCACTCATACTTTCCTAATGGAGGTGTAAAATGATATAAACACTTTGAAAAATTAGCAATTTCCTACCAAGTTAAACATATATCTATCCCATAACCCAGGAATTCCACTCTTAGCTCTTTACCTAAGAGAAACAGTGAGTACCTATGAATATTCTTACAAAATTCTTTCTTTTTTTTGAGATGGAGGCTTGCTCTGTCACCCAGGCTGGAGTGCAATGGCACAATCTTGGCTCACTGCAACCTCTGCCTCCCAGGTTCAATCTCCTGAGTAGCTGGGATTACAGGCACCTGTCTCTACACCTGGCTAATTTTTGTATTTTTTTATAGAGACAGGGTTTCACCATATTGGCCAGGCTGGTCTCAAACTCCTGGCCTCAAGTGATCCACCAGCCTCAGCCTCCCAAAGGAAAATTATTTTTATGAAGAATGTTGTTGACTCAGTAGCCCCAGTGCAAGGAAGTTTCTCAGGCAAGATGACAGCAAAGAAGCTCTGGTGGTCCCTATTTGGGGGAAGAGTTCAAGCTTAGGATATCTCTTTGGAAGTCTTTATCAAAATACCCAGCTATCAAGAAAAGTCAGTAACCTCCTTTTTTTTTTTTAAGGAACTTATCTGATCTTAGAAACTAAGCAGAGTTGGGCCTGGTTAGTGCTTGGATGGGAGATCTCTTGGAATACTGAGTGCTGTAGGAAGGCCAGGCATCGTGGCTCACACCTATAATCCCAGCACTTTGGGAGGCCATAATGGGAGGATCACTTGAGCCCAGGAGTTTGAGACCAGCCTGGGCAACAGAGTGAGATGCCATCTCTACAAAAAATAAACCAAAAATTAGCCAAGCATAGTGACATGCACCTATAGTCCCAGCTACTTGGGAGGCTGAGGTGGGAGGATTGCTTGAGCCCAAGAAGTTGAGGCTGCAGTGAGCCAAGATGGGCACCACTGTACTCCAGCCTGGTCAATAAAGCAAGACCCTGCCTCAAAAAAAAAAAAAAAAATTCACTGCAAAGAGAGAAAAAAGAAAGATAAATTGACCCCCATAATTGTGCTTAATCTGCCCAAAAGTTGAACTGAAATGAGATTATCGTTCCTGGTCTGGTTACCAAGTATTACATAACAAGCTACCCCAAAACAATTTTGTAGGTCATGAATTTAAGCAGAGCTCAGTTGGAGAATTCTGTTCCATGAGGCATTGGTGGAGGACACTTGGCATTGATCTGGCACGTAGAGTGGTGTGGCGGGTCCAAGCTGGTTTCCCTCGTATTTCTGATATCTTGGCTAGAAGACCAGGCTAAACAGGGATTACTAACCACAGCATCTACACATTGCCTCTCTAGCACAGTGGCTCAGGGTAGCTGGACTTTTTATGATGACAAGAATCTATGAACAAATGTCCTAGTTAACAAGGCAGAGGCTGCATGGTCTTCTGTAACTTAGGCTTGAAATTCACATAGCAACACTTCTGCCATTCTCTATTAGTCAAAGCAGTCATGAATCCACCCAGATTCAAAGGAAGGGAATATAGATCCCACACTCAATAGAGAAATGTCAAAGAATTTGTGATCATCTTTTAAAACCATTACAATCCTACTGGAAGATCCTTTAATAAAACACTGTACAGGCCATGTGCCCTGGCTGTCATAAGAGCCAAGTATAAAGGAAAGAAAAGGTATAAATAACCTGGTATTGCTGGGGACAAATCTGGGCTGGGGACAGAAAAAGGAAATATTTTGCTACAAGTTCCTTGTCTTGCCTATGATTCCTGGTACACCACTATGGAAACACTAAACAATCAAAATTGTACTGCCAAGCAAATCTTTTTTTGTGGGGTGGTGTTGGGGGAACATTTTGCACGGGATGGAAAAGAGAAGTAAGGCAGGGAGTCTTCATTCTCTAACCCTGTAGTCAGTGAGCATTAAGTATCTTTTTGTTATTAGGACTAATAAAATAATAATATGTTATGTTTATTTGTATATTGCTTATAATTTTCAAAGGCTTTCATGTAGGTTATCCCATTTGATCTTGGCAATAATACTGTAGGATTAATATTATTAACATCTTCATGATACAGATGAAGATGCCAAGGCTCAAAGTCAATAATTTCATTGCCAAGGTCTCAAAAAGGTTATAGTAAGTACCAGGGTAAATCAAGACCCAAAGTCCAGAATTCCAAAGTGTGGTTCAGATACCTTGTTACAGTCATCAAATATTAATTCTAGATTTGGGGATTTAAATCCCATGCATTCTGGTGACATATGCTCAAAACCAAGCAGAGAAAGGAAATCTAACAATATAAAAAGAAACATGAGTCAGACTTTTGGTCAGCTCTGTGGTGACGTTAAGGCACAAGAGTGGAGTGATTTGATTCATAAACTTCCCTTCTGCAACAATACCGTGGAGCAGAGAACCAGTGAATTTCCTCACTACAAATCAGTGTAAGATCCTGACTCTCATACATAACACGATACAACCACATTTGGGCTCTTTCATGGCATGAAAAGGAAAACACTCAGAATCACTTTAGCTTTGAACCTGCAGAATCATCCATATACATTCATATTAAATGCACATGCTTCTTGAAAAAAATAAAACAATATATAGAAGTATAGAAAGTGTCAGGCCTCTGAGCTCAAGCCTGCATGTATACATCCAGATGGCCTGAAGCAAGTGAAGAATCACAAAAGAAGTGAAAATGGCTGGTCCCTGCCTTAACTGATGACGTTACCTTGTGAAATTCCTTCTCCTGGCTCAGAAGCTCCCCCACTGAACACCTTGTGACCCCCGCCCCTGCCCACCAGAGAACAACCCCCTTTGACTGTAATTTTCCACTACCTACCCAAATCCTATAAAACGGCCCCACCCCTATCTCCCTTTGCTGACTCTCTTTTCGGACTCAGCCCACTTGCACCCAGGTGCTTAAAAAGCTTTATTGCTCACACAAAGCCTGTTTGATGGTCTCTTCACACGGACGCGCGTGACAGAAAGTAATCGGCCCGGCACAGTGGCTCACATGTGTAATCCCAGCACTTTGGGAGGCCGAGGCAGGAGGATCATGAGGTCAGGATTTCGAGACCTGCCTGGTAAATATGGTGAAACCCCATCTCTACTAAAAATACAAAAATTACCTGGGTGTGGTGGCACACACCTGTAGTCCCAGCTACTCGGGAGGCTGAGGCACAAGAATCACTTGAACTCAGGAGGTGGAGGCTGCAGTGAGCCGAGATGGTGCCACTGCACTCCAGCCTGGGCGACAGAGCGAGACTCCATCTCAAAAAAAAAAAAAAAAAAAGAAAGTAAATAAAGTCTCTCCTCCCTACTCTTTATTCCTAGACTTTGGTATATATCCTTCCAGTTTGGTGTGTGAGTTTATCTACACACACACACACACACAAATTTGAAATAAATAGTATTATTCAAGTATCATTCTGCAATGTGTTTTTCTTACTTAAAATTTGTATAGAGGTATCTCATTTTTTTCTATTGGCTACATAGCATTACATATGACTAAGCAATCACTCATTGATAAAATATTTTTTACTTCATTTTATTTTTCTATTTTAAAAAGTTTTTTTAGGCCCAGCACAGTGGCTCACGCCTGTAATCCCAGCACTTTGGGTGGCTGAGGCAGGCAGATCACAGGGTCAGGAGTTTGAAACCAGCCTGGCCAACATGGTGAAACCCCATCTCTCTACTACAAATACAAAAATTAGCTGGCCATGGTGGCACATGCCTGTGAACCCAGCTACTTGGGAAGCTGAAGCAGGAGAATTGCTTGAGCCCAGGAGGCAGAGGTTGCAGTGAGCCGAGATTGCGCCACTGCACTCCAGCCTGGGCGACAGAGCAAGATTCTGTCTCAAAAAATAAAATAAATTTGTTTTTAATTTATAGAAGTAACATTTGCACATGTTTGAAAAAGTTAGACTGTACCGAGTTGTCTTAAATGAAAAACAAAAGTCTCTTGCCACCCGTCTCCACAACACCCACACTCCACACCCATTACCCAGAAGATTTATTAATAGTTTGTTTTTAAGTTATATTGTTGATTACCATTGAATCGATATATGTAATATATTTGTTTTTCTTGATTTATTAACTGTAAATATTATCTATTGACTCATCACAATAAAAAATTAGGAACGGTTTAAATTAATGAGTTCAACACAGAATGAAATATGGCTTTTGGCTATGAACAGTCTCAGCCTGAAGCTAATAATGAGTCATTTTTTGTGGTAACATAACTTGGTGGCTATAACCAATATTTTTCTTACAGAAATATCATAGGCTGGGCACAGTGGCTCATGCCTGTAATTCCAGCACTTTGGGAGGCTGAGGCGGGCGGATCCCTTGAGCCCAAGAATTTGAGACCAGCCTGGGGAACATGGCAAAATCCTGTCTCTACAAAAAGTACAAAAATTAGCTGGGCGTGGTGGCATATGCCTATGGTCCCAGCTACTCGGGAGGCTAAGCTGAGCCCAGGGAGGTCAAGGCGACAGTTAGCCGAGATCACGCCACTACACTCCAGGCTGGGTGACAGAGTAAGAGTCTGTCTCAAAAAAGAAAAAAAGAAAGAAAGAGATATCGTAGCTCAAAGCTCAGTAATAATTTGGATTTAGATACAGATGAATTCCTCCAGGAGATGGAATATCTCAGTTCACATCATGGCTCTGCTTTCAATTAACTGTGACTGTGAACAAATTACTTAACTTCTCTGTGCCCTAGTGTCTTGTCTCTTTAAATAGAAATAATAGCTATCTCACAGATCTGAAGGAGGATGAGATTAAACCATGTTTTTGAAAACAATTTGTAAACACAAAGGAGGTTTTACTTTAGCCATCTCTGTAATTCCAGGAGGCTGGTGTTGGGCAAACGGGCAGAGAGATTGGGCCAGAAAGTCGAGAATCCTCATACGGTCCTGCTATTTCTCAGGTTTTGAAGTGGCTATGTTGTCTGGAGTATAAACTTGAGGTTCGTCGTCACGTGCCAGGAAGATTTAGGACACGTACACACATAAGAAGTTTAGGAGCGGAGGTTTAAAAGGCAGAAGAGAAGAGAAAGAGAAACAGCTTCCTCTACACAGAGAGGGATCTCCGAGCAAAAAGGAACAGCTGGTGGTGAATGCACCAAGTTGTATAACTCAGTTTGAAGAGGCGGTATCTGATTTACATAGGGCTCACAGATTGGTTGGATCAGTTATGACGTTTACATGGTGTGCCAGGAAGGCTGGTCTCCCCACCCTAATCTTCTCATGCAAATGGACTTCCCAGTTGACCTGCGCCATCTTGTCTGCTCCTTACAATACACGTGGCTGGCAGAGAAGGGAAGATGGAGCCTCTGTTTTGAAAATGCCTAGTCCTTAGTTCCTGCTAGCATGCACCCGTGCAAGCTCCCAGCTTGCAGGCTTCTCTTTGTTAGAAAATGATCTGGGGCTGCTTTTCATTAAAAAGAAAAGCCTTAGGAGGACTCCCATGCCCTTACTATCTGCCTAAGTAATCCCTTCTTAACTCCTATGTCAGTTTCAGCCCCTAAGATATCTGATGGAATGGAAGTGCCAGGAGTGGAAGATGAACCAGCAGTTAGGTTAGCAGTGTCTGTCTCTCATGTATCCCAAGAATGACAGTTTCTAAAGCAAAAGCAGAAGCTGGAAGCAGCAGAAATAGATGCCTTTTGCCATTGGTGGTAGCAATTGAGGCACCACTCCTTTGGCTTGGAGCAGGACTGACGTACCTGATATAGGGACAGGGAATGTGATGGGAGAAGCCTATGAGTGTAGGCATCAGATGTCTAGGTCTTTGAAGATCTGTCCTTTCTGTTCCTAGAACTAGATCCTGGGACAGAAGAGCAGAAGGGGAGAGATGGCTACAGATGTGCCTATGTCATTCTCTTGGGTGACTACTACAGTCCCATGGCATGAAAGTCATATGGGAGAGCTCAGACCCCAGAAGTCTCTACCGTCTCTCTGCTTTCTTGAGGTTAGTTTTCATTCTCTAAAAATGATCTTTCATTCACTGATTCGTAGACACACAAGGAAAGTTTGTCCACAGGCCAGGTGCAGTCGCTCACACCTGTAATCCCAACACTTTGGGAGGCTGATATGGGAGGGTCATTTGAGGTTAGGAGTTCGAGACCAGCCTGGCCAACATGGTGAAACCCCGACTCTACTAAAAATACAACAACAACAAAAAAATTAGCAGGGCATGATGGTGAAAGCCTGTAATCCCAACTACTTGGGAGGCTGAGGCACAAGAATTCCTTGAACCTGGGAGGCAGCGGTTGCAGTGAGCCAAGATTGCACCACTGTGCTCCAGCCTGGGTGACAGACAGAGACTCTGTCTCAAAAAAAAAAAAAAAAGTTTGTCCTCTAATTAATCTAAACATTTCCATGAGAATGCCGCTGCTAGAGTTCCCTTTGAGAGACAGTACTAGCTGGATTTCCTAGGCCAACTAAGAATTCCTAAGCCTAGCTGGGGAAGATGACTGAACGCACCTTTAAACACGAGGCTTGAAACTCAGCTTACACCTGACCAATCAGGTAGTAAAGAGGGCTTACTAAAATACCAATTAGGCTAAAAGCAGGAGGTAAAGAAATAGTCAAATCATCTATCATCTGAGAGCACAGGGGGAGGGACAATGATTGGGATATAAACCCCAGGCATTCGAGCAGGGAGGGGCAATCTGCTTTGGGTCCCCTCCCCTTGTATGGGGTCTCAGTTTTCACTCTATTAAATCTTGCAACTGCACACTCTTCTGGTCCATGTTTCTTCCGGCTCGAGGTGAGCTTTCGCTCACCATCCACCACTGCTGTTCGCTGCCATCGCAGACCTGCCATTGACTTCCCCCTCTAGATCTGGCAGGGTGTCCTCTGCGTTTCTGATCCAGCGAGGCATGCATTGCTGCTCCCGTTGGGGCTAGAGGCTCACCATTGTTCCTGCACAGCTAAGTGCCCAGGTTCGTCCTAATTGAGCTTAACACTAGTCACTGGGTTCCACGGTTCTCTTCTGTGACCCATGGCTTCTAATAGAGCTATAACACTCACCGCATGGCCCAAGGTTCCATTCCTTGGAATCTGTGAGGCCAGGAACCTCTGGTCAGAGAACAAAAGGCTTGCCACCATCTTGGGAGCTCTAAGAACAAAGACCCACCCGTTAACACCTTGTTGAGGGCAGCATTTCACAATTCTGAAGTACGCTCCCTTGTCAGACCACAGGCTTGTTCATGGTGGACTTGATCAGATTAGGTTTTGTTGTTTTTTTTTTTTTTTTTGATGGAGTTTCACTCTGCCGCCAGGCTGGAGTGCAGTGGCGCTATCCCTGCTCACTGAATCCTGCACCCCACGGGTTCAAGCGATTCTTCTGCCTCAGCCTCCCAAATATCTGGGATTATAGGTGCCCACCACAACGCCTGGCTAATTTTTTGTGTTTTTAATAGAGATGGGTTTCACCATGTTGACCAGGCTGGTCTCGAACTCTTGACCTCAGGTGATCCACCTGCCTCAGCCTCCCAAAGTACTGGGATTAGAGCAGATTAGGTTTTAACTGTGCTATGTGCTGGATAATGGACAGCACTATGTGAGATATGGTTGGTATGAGGAGGGAACAATTGTGAGGCACTCCTCAAGATTTGCAGATGAGAATGAGAATCACTTGAACCTGAGGTAGGGAGGATGCAGTGAGCCAAGATCGTACTACCGCACTCCAGCCTAGGCGACAGAGCGAGACTCTGTCTCAAAAACAAAAACAAAAAACAAAAAAAAACCATTTGCAGATAAGAGAATAAGCCACTCTCTGAAGGTTATTTTAGCAAGAATTCAATGCAAAGGAGGGAATCAGTTATCTGTTGGAGTAAACTAGGAGGCTGTAAATGAGCAATCAAAGAGATTGAGCCCCTCAAAGATGCTCTGTGAGTATTTCGGGGGAGGCAGGATTGTACTGAAGTTGTAATTTAGTAAACAGAGATCAAATCAGTTTTTTCTGGAGAAAGACGAGAACAAAAACAGGTAGTTACGTCATTTTATACAGATAGTAGGTACTATCATTTGAATACGGCCCCTCCAAAATTCAGATGTTGCCAAAATGATAGGATTTTTGTTTTGTTGAGACAGGGCCTCACTTTTTTGCTCAGACTGGAGTGTAGTGGCATGATATCGGCTCACCGCAACCTTCGTCCCCAGGCTCAAGTGATTCTACTGCCTCAGCCTCCTGAGTAGCTGGGATTACAGGTGCACACCACTACTGCCTGGCTAAATTTTGTATTTTTAGTAGAGACGGGGTTTCACCATGTTGGCCAGGCTGCAATGTGATAGTTTTAAGAGGTGGGGCCTTTAAGTGGCAATCAGGCCATAAGAGCTCCTCCCTCAGGTTTGGGATTAAGTGCCTTAAAAAAGAAGCTTCGGGCAGCATTTGGTTAATTTACCCTTCCACCTCCCCTCCAGGGGATGAGGCCCTCACCAGACAACCAAACCTGCCAGCACCTTGATCACAGACTTCCCAGCCTCTCAAACTGTGAGAAATAAATTTCTGTTCTTTTTAAGTTGCCCAGTCTAAGGTATTCTGTTATAGCACACACAGACTAAACCAGTAGGGCATTAATCTTTTGTGCTTGGATCCTACGGCTATCTGCCCTTGCTAGGATTGCAGGTGGACCCAGAAGTCTTAATCAAATTAGTTTTCTAGGTTGTATTTCTGGTTAAGGTAACTTGAATAATCAGGCCACCTGACTGTTTTATTTATTTCTGTAAATTACTGTCACTGTCTTTAGATTTTTAAAATTTATATTAAGAAAAATTTCAGGCTGGGCGCAGTGGCTGACGCCTGTAATCCCAGCACTTTGGGAGGCTGAGGAGGGTGAATTACCTGAGGTCAGGAGTTCAAGACCAGCCTGGCCAACATGGTGAAACCCTGTCTCTGCTAAAAATACAAAAAATTAGCTGGGTATAGTGGCTCATGCCTGTAGTCCCAGCTATTGGAGAGGCTGAGGCCAGAGAATCGCTTGAACCTGGGAGGCAGAGGTTGCAGCGAGCCGAAATCACTCCATTGCACTCCAGCCTGGGCGACAAGAGCAAAACTGTCTCAAAAAGAAAGAAAGAAAGAAAGAAGTTTCAAACACGCAAAAGTGAATATATATAATTAATACTGTGAAATACCCTATAACTAGACTTAATCATTATCAAGATTTTCCTACACTTGCTTCACTTTCTCCCACTTTTAAAAACTAAACTAAACTATTTTAAAGAAACTTAAACAAATTTACAGAAACAAACAACTCCATTAATAGGAACAGACACTTTTCAAAAGAAGACATACATGTGGCCAACAAGCATATGAAAAACAGCTCAACATCACTGACCATTAGGGAAATGCAAATAAAAACCACAATGAGATACCATCTCACACCTGTCAGAATGGCTATGGTTAAAGTAAAAACATAATAGGTACTGTCAAGGTTGTGAAGAAAAAGAAATGCTTATACACTGTTGGTAGGAGTGTAAATTAGTTCAACCATATGGGAAACAGTGTGGTGATTTCTCAAAGATCTAAAAACAAAACTACCATTTGACCCAGCAATCCCATTACTGGATATACTCAAAGGAATATAAATCATTCTATCATAAAGACACATCCACACGTATGTTTGTTGCAAGACTATTCATAATTGCAAAGACATGGAATCAACCTAAATGTCCATCAGTGGTAGACTGTATAAAGAAAACATGGTACATATACACCATGGAATACTATGCAGCCACAAAAAAGAGTGTGATCACGTCTTTTGCAGGGACATGGATGGAACTCGAGCCCATTATCCTTAGCAAACTAATGCAGGGACAGAAAGCCAAATACCACATGTTCTTACTTATAAGTGGAAGCTAAATGATGAGAACACATGAACGCAAAGAGGGGAACAACACACACTGGGGCCTACTGGAAGGTGGAAGGTGAGAGCAGGGAGAGGATCAGGAAAAATAACTAGTGGGTAGTAGGCTTAATACCTAGGTGACAAAATAATCCATACAACAAACCCCCACGACAAGCGTTTACCTGTGTAACAAACCTGCACGTGCACTCCTCAACTTAAAACAAAAGTTAAAAAAAAGAAAAATTTCAAACATACAAAAGTATTCCAGGTTTTTAAATAAGTAAAAGGAAAAAAGTGAAGAAAATAATATAATGAATATATATAAGGTATAATGAATAGTATGAAATACCCTATAACCATGTTCAATCATAATCAAGATTTTCCTACACTTGCTTCACTTTCTCCCACTTTTATAAACTAAACTATATAGTCAGGCGTGGTGGCTCACACCTGTAATCCCAGCACTTTGGGAGGCCAAGGTGGGTGGATCACCTGAGGTCGGGAGTTCGAGACCAGCCTGACCAATATGGAGAAACCCCGTTTCTACTGAAAATACAAAATTAGCCGGATGTGGTGGCACATGCCTGTAATCCCAGCTACTTGAGAGGCTGAGGCAGAAGAATCGCTTGAACCCGGGAGGCAGAGCTTGCGATGAGCCGAGATCACACCACTGCACTCCAGCCTGGGCAACAAGAGCGAAACTCCCTCTCAAAAAAAATAAAAATAAAAAAATAAAAATAAAAATAAAAAAACTAAACTATATTAAAGAAAATCCTAGACCCCTCCCCACTGCCATGGTGTAAATGTTTCTGTCCCCCAAAATTCATATGTTGAAATCCTACCCCACCCAGGTGATATTAGGAGGTGGAGCCTTTTTGGAGACGATTAAGTCATGGAGACAGAGCCCTCATGAGATAAGTGCCAAGACCCCAAGAGGCCCCTAGCCCCTTATACCATGTGAGGACAGAGGGAGAACACAGCCATCTCTTAAGCAGGAACCAGGCCCTCACCAGACATGGAATCTGCTGGCACCTGGATCTTGGACTTTTCAGCCTCTAGAAATGTGAGCAAAAAATTCCTGTTGTTTCTAAGCCACCAAGCATATAGTATTTTGTTGTAGCAGCCCAGGCTGACTGAGATAACCATTCACTTTAGTGTGGATCTCTAAAACATACAAACATTTTCTTGCATACTCACAATATTTTCCTTTGTATTTACTAGTTTTCGTAAGCTAGGTTAGTGGGAGATGAAGGCACTCTCAAGCTGTTAATAAAATCAAGTTTCAGACTCTGATTTCACAATGAACTTAGCAAAGTAAAGTCCACTTTGTGAGGACTCTTCTAATCACCAGGATTCCTCTGTCTGAACATGTTTTAATGATTGAACAACAATCCAGGCCCCCCTTGCTTTTCACATGTACAAGTCTATACACACTTGTGTGCAAATGCATTCACCATGCACACTGATATGGTTTGGCTCTGTGTTCCCATCCAAATCTCACCCCATTATCCCCACATGTCAAGGACAGGACCAGGTGGAGGTAATTGGATCATGGGGGCAGTTTCCCCCATGCTGTTCTCATGATAGTGAATGAATTCTCATGACATCTCATGGTTGCATTAAGCAGCTGGCATTTCCCCTGCTTGCACTCACTCCATCCTGTTGCCCTGTGAAGAAGGCACTTGCTTTTTGCCTTCTGCCATGACTGCAAGTTTCCTGAGGCCTCCCAAGCAATGTGGAACTGGAAGTCAATTACACTTCTTTCCTTCATAAATTTCCCAGTCTTGGGCATTTCTTCATAGCAGTGTGAGAACAGACTAATACACACACACAAACACATGCAAAACCAAGGGAAAAAATGAAGTAGGCTGGGCCCGGTGGCTCACGCCTGTAATCCCAGCACTTTGGGAGGCTGAGGCTGGTGGATCACCTGAGGTCAGGAGTTTGAGACCAGCCTGGCCAACATGGTGAAACCCTGTCTCTACTAAAAATACAAAAAATCAGCTGAGTGTGGTGGCGCATGCCTGTAATCCCAGCTACTCAGGATGCTGAGGCAGGAGGATCGCTTGAACCCAGGAGGCGGAGGTTTCAGTGAGCGGAGATCACACCATTGCACTCCAGCTTGGGCAACAAGAACAAAACTGCATCTCAAAAAAAAAAAAAAAAGAAGTAAACCCCTTTTTAAGCCCAGTAAATCAGTTTAAATCTTTTAAAAAGCATAACTTGAATCTACTGTAGCAATTCTGGTAGGCTGTTGAGATGAGTGGATATGCTACCTACACAGAGAACACAAAATGCAAAGGTTAACATCTATGCTGGCCAATTTTTTTTTTTTTTTGAGATGGTCTTGCTCTCAAGACCTGATTAGAGTCAGAAACTTGATTTTTTTGGCAGCCTGAGAGAGCCTTTATCTTCCACTAACCTAGCCTGCAGTGAGCTGTAATCATGCCAGGCTGGAGTGCAGTGACTCAATCATAGCTCACTGCAGCCTCAACCTCCCAGGCTCAAGTGATCCTCCTGCCTCAGCCTCCCAAGTAGCTGGGACTACCACATCCATATGCTGCACCACCATGTCCATATGCTGGCCAATTTCTAAAAGTGGCTTCAAAAAGAGTAAATAGAACATCAGAGATATAGGAAAGTATCAGCTTCTGGAGAAGGGAACTGAAAATCATAAGGTACCACAAACAGGCAGTATTTCATGCCAGGGCAAAATTCTGCTGGTTTTGCCTTATCATTCCTATCTTGCTGTGTAAGAATCTCAATATCTTCCCCTGCCTTCCTCCATCATACTCATGTGCCCAGGGGAATGACTTCACAGGAAGTTCCTTCCTTTCCCTTCCTTTCTCTTCTTCATCCCTACCCTAACCCCCCAACCCGCCAATGCCTCTTCCACTAACTCCACAATGTCTTGATTTTAAAAACTAGGGACACATTTCTTTGGTCTAAGACATGTTTAGCACATAGCATAGCATCTGGCATACAGACTCTTTTTTTTTTTTTTTGAGACAGAGTTTCACTCTTGTTGCCGAGGCTGGAGTACAATGGCACGATCTCAGCTCACTACAACCTCCACCTCCCGGGTTCAAGCGATTCTCCTGCCTCAGCCTCCTAAGTAGCTAGGATTACAGGCATGTGCCACCACGCCCGGCTAATTTTGTATTTTTAGTAGAGACAGGGTTTCTCCATGTTGGTCAGGCTGGTCTTGAACTCCCTACCTTAGGTGATCCACCGGCCTCGGCCTCCCAAAGTGCTGGGATTACAGGCGTGAGCCACCACCCCCGGTCGGTATACAGACTCTTAAGGAATATTGAATGGATAGGTGGATGGATAGATGGATGGATGATTACTGTTTTCAATACAAGGATAATACTTCAAGACCTACCCAACTTCTGATGGAAGTGCAACATGACATTGAGGGGCCATTGGCAAAATTGGGTAACTGGTCATAACAACTGGCTGTATACTCAGGAGGTTGGAAAAGCAAAAATATGACATACATACCCTCCCCACCACCATTATGAACCAACAAGCCTAAGAAAGGAGGAAAAAGGTCAGAGTGAAAAGACAATGGGCACCTGACTCATACAAACCTGATGCAAATCTTGATTCCTAACTGTGTGACTTAGAACAAAATATTTATAAAATTTCATTTATTCCATGTACACAATAGGAACAATAGTGTCTACTATGAAGGATTGTTATAAGGATTATATTAAATAGTGGGCCAGGCGTGGTGGCCCACACCTGTAATCCCAAAACTTTGGGAGGCCAATGTGGGTGGATCACTTGAGGCCAGGAGTTCAAGACCAGCCTGGTCAACATGGCAAAACCCTGTCTCTACTAAAAATACAAAAAAAATGAGCCAAGTGTGGTGGCGCATGCCTGTAATCCCAGCTACTCAGGAGGCTGATGCCCAGGAATCCCTTGGACCCAGGTGGTGGAGGTTGTAGTGAGCCTAGATTGCGCCACTGCACTCCAGCCTGGGTGACAGAGTGAGACTCTGTCTCAAAAAAAAAAAAATAATAATAATTAATTAAATAGTGTATGTAAGGTTCCTAGCACAGTGGGCTCAAAATATTATAATTTTTATTACATGACAATATTTATTATCATTTAGAAATTTATAAAGGGAACCTGGGAAATTATGGTTCATTTGTGAAATAGGCAAGCTAAATAAATAAAATTAATTTCAGAGAAGACCGTCAAGATGATATCTTTAAAGAGAAAATTTGACAAATTTCTGTGAGGTTTTTACATGTTTAAGTGGTTAAAAAAATGGAAAAGTAGATAAACAACAGCTTAGTATTATTCACCTAGAAGCCTTAATAAAACCTCGGACAGGTTTCCAAAGGACAGGCTAATAATAAAAGTTGCGTGAAAGTGGAATGTTTTGTGAGGCAATAAGGAACTAGCTCAGAAGAAAAATAATGGGCGGGCCTGTTGATTCAAGGTAGGGGAGAGAACTAGAGGCCCAAGTGACAGTTCCTGGGAAGGCAGTGGATATATGAAGGGCACGGTAGTCACATCTCTAATTCTGGATTTCTCGATGGAAACTGTGCAGTTCTCAACAGAAAGATGGAGTCCTGTGCACTTGGGGGAATCTGGGCAAGTGATACTTGGGTGTCAGGCACCCACAGAATGGACCTCAATAATAAGAAGGGAGAAGGAGACTAATGTTAATCTAGTAGTGACTATATCAGGCCATGTGCCAGGCACATTATCTCATTTAAGTCACCATAACCCGACACTAGTTATGTTATTACCTCCATTTTACACAGAAAGACACTGAGGCTCAAAGAGATCTTATAATTCATCTAAGTTCACTCTGCTAGTAAAGGGAGGGAACTCTCATAGGCATCAATGCCCCAGGCAGCAGGCTGTGGCCTACTGGGTTGCTTGCTGACCACCTAACTCTGTGCCAGGCACAGTGCCAGGTGCAGAAGATACAGTGGTGTGCAAAGATACAGTCCCTCACTCTCTTGGAGCTTAGAGTCTAATGAGAGTTAGTAGCAGCCATTAGTCAAATAATGCCACTAATGAATATAACATTACAAAGTGAAACATGTAACAAATTGACTCATCTAGACTTGGGGCATGATGGGTGCCATGCAGGAGAGTGGCTCTAGAGAGCTTACCTAATTAACTAGCTAAAAGAATGATGAAGAAAGGTATTCCAAGTGAGGAAGCTGCACATGAAAAGGCCTGTGCTCAGAACCCCAGAAAACACAAGTTTACTGCAGCTACACTACAGCTCAGAGGAAAGAGGCAAGTGCCTGAGCTAAGCGTGGAGGCATGGAAGAGGTTGGAGCCACAGTCAGATTTCCATTTTGAAAGGTCCAGTGTATTTTCACAGGAGCCACTAAGATGCTTGAACAGCCACAAGCAAGCATTCTGGTGGGTTCCGGGGCCCCAGCTATACCCGGCCCAAATGAAGGCAGTTGGGTGGTATAAATACTGCTGCCTTAATAGTACATTTGAGGGCCGGGCACCGTGGCTTATGCCTGTAATCCCAGCACTTTGACAGGCTGAGGCGGGTCGATCACTTGAGGTTAGGAGTTCGAAACCAGCCTGGCCAACATGGTGAAACCTGTCTCTACTGAAAATACAAAAATTAGCCAAGGATGGTGGTGGGTGCCTGTAGTCCCAGCTACTTGGGAGGCTACTTGTGAGGGCAATAGGGTGAGAGTCTGTCTCAAAAAAATAAAAAATAAAAAATAAATAAAAGAAAATAGGCCAGGTGCTGTGGCTCACGCCTGTAATCCCAGCACTTTGGGAGGCTGAGGTGGATGGATCACGAGGTCAGGAGTTCAAGACGAGTCTGGCCAATATAGTGAAACCCCGTCTCTACTAAAAATACAAAAATTAGCCAGGCATGATGGCTGTAATCCCATACCATGGGTGCCTGTAATCCCAGCTACTTGGGAGGCTGAGGTAGAAAACTGCTTGAACCCAGGAGGCGGAGGTTGCAGTGAGCCGAGGTAGCGCTACCTCGGCTCACTGCACTCCAGCCTGGGCAACAGAGTGAGACTCCGTCTCAAAATAAGTAAATAAATACATAAATAAATTTTTAAAAACAGTACATTGGGAAGTGAGGATTGATGAAACCAAGAGCCTAAGTCTCAGGCATCTGTGCTAGGAAAGGACATACTAACATGTGTAAATGATCTGGAGGCCAGCCTATGCGATAAAACCTCTAACAACACTTCTACGCAGATAGGTCTAGATCAGGGGTCAGCAAGTGCTGGGCCAAATCGCGCCAGTGCCTGTTTTTGTACAGCCTGCAAACTAAGAGTGGTTTTTACATTTTTAAGTGGTTGAAAAAAATGCAAAGAAAACTAATATTTTGTGACACATTAAAATTATATGAAAGTCACATCCCAGTTTCCATAAATAAAGTTTTATTGGAACACGGCCATGCTCATTTGTTTATTCTCTTTGGCTGCTGCTACAACAGCAGAGTGACTGACTGACACCTGAGGATTGCTGCAAAGCTAAAATTATTATTATTATTATTATTATTTTTGAGACGGAGTCTTGCTCTGTCGCCCAGGCTGGAGTGCAGTGGAGCGACCTCAGCTCACTGCAAGCTCCGTCTCCCGGGTTCACGCCATTCTCCTGCCTCAGCCTCCCAAGTAGCTGGGACTACAGGCACCTGCCACCACGCCCGGCTAATTTTTTGTATTTTTAGTAGAGATAGGGTTTCACCGTGTTAGCCAGGATGGTCTCGATCTCCTGACCTCGAGATCTGCCCGCCTCAGCCTCCCAAAGTGCTGGGATTACAGGCGTGAGCCACCGCGCCTGGCCTAAAATTATTATTTTTTAAAAAGAACAAGAAGCAGCATTATTCAAATACTGAATTATATTTTTTCCAAGTCTTCTTAATTTGTTTTGAAATGGATCATCTCCTGCCAAACAAAACTACAGAATACATCTTGTGTCTGTCACACATATGCCTACTCTCTGTTTTGCTAAGAAAGAGGTGTTTAATCCTCTTTTCTTTCCCACAGAGAAATGCAACAACTGCTACCATAAGAAGAGCTGCAGACCAATAGTGGTGGAAGTGAAATTATTTATTATCTGGCCTTTACAGAAAACGTTTGCCAATTCCTGAGCTAGATAATCAGAATAGCCTATAAATCTGACCATGTGATCTGACAATTGACAAATGAGCTCTCATGGGAGCAAGTGCAAAATAATGCACTTTGAGATAAAAATATCCAAACTATTTACAAAAGGAAGACAGGCCTATGAGCTTTGAGGTCACAACTCAGGACTAAACACAACTGGGAGGATTAAAGGCAGCTAGAGTAGTAGTACGTGAATGTCCTCCCCTAAATTATAACAATCAGTACACAGTAGAGGGGGTTGGTTATCTGTGGGCCTCACCTGATGTGGGCCTGGGGGAAAATTTCCAGGAAAACTAAACTAGGATTTTCCACTTTCACTTAAAAATTACACATAGGAAGAGGCAGAGGTTGCAGTGACCCCAAATGATGCCACTGCACTCCAGCCTGGGCAGCAGAACAAGACCCTGTCTCCAACCAACCAACCTTTTTCTCCTTTCAAAACTTTTGTTCTAGGCTGGGTGCGGTGGCTCACGTCTGTAATCCCAGCACTTTGCAAGTCCGAGGCAGGCGGATCACCTGAGGTCAGGAGTTCAAGACCAGCCTGGCCAATATGGTGAAACCCCGTCTCTACAAAAATACAAGAATTAGCCAGGCATGATGGTGAGTGCCTGTAATCCCAGCTACTTGGGAGCCTGGAGTGGAAGAATCACTTGAACCCGGGAGGCGGAAGTTGCAGTGAGCCAAGATCGTGCCATTGCACTCCAGCCTAGGTGACAGAGGGAGACTCTGTCTCAACAAACAAACAAACACACAAAAACCTTTGTTCTAGCTTTAAGGCAACTTGGCTTCTCATATCACTGGTCCTGTGAAGGGGGCCATGCAGGGAAATGGCAAAGGTATATCCCCCAGGATTATGAAGATAACCACAACAGTGATCTGCTGAGTCTCTTAACGGCAGTTGTTTAGCATGCATTAGCTTCCCCAGCCTGACCCACAGGTGTCATTTCCACACCTGCAAAGCTGCAGAACTGACCTGGGACCTTGATGGCTCTAGCAGGGTTCTGACCATGGGGGCCCTGCCTGGATGTGGCTGGCCTCCCTCTTGGACAACTCTGACCTCTTCCATTTTCATGTAACAGGAGTCACATCCGGAGTTCCCTGAGAAGACATAACCCAGACCAGTGTGCTACAGGGCCCAAAAGGAACAAGGTGTCTTTCCCAAATAAGATTCTCTCCCCACCCAGAAAAGACTCCACCAATATCAGGGTCCCAGAACCTAGTCTAATGCCCAGGTAAATTAGTCCCAGTAAACTGAAAGTCCCATGTCCTGGGAACCCCCCTCACTCCCAAGCAAACCAAGTTGGTCACCTGCCAGACAGGTTCCTCATTTACAATAGGCCTCTTATCCTACTGTTCCCCAGGGCTCACCTGGGGCTGCTCCACAGTTTCTGCTGCCCCAAGCCCAGCACTCAGAATATTCAGAGCTGCTCCTTCTTGGGAAGGGTAGAGGACAGCATGGGCTGAGGGGGTCACTGGGGACAAGATTGGGATCAGAGAAGATCAGGAGACTAAGGAGAAGGGGTTCCCAAGGAGCCCCAGCTGTTAGAGAGTTGGATCTAAGACTCTGTCTTTAATGCCTGCTTGTGCTTCTGTTCATACAATGCGGATTAAACAGTTACCGGAATCAGGAAAGTTTTTCAGTATTTACATTGTTTAGGGATAAGGAAGAACTACTAAAGGGAAGGCTGCCTTAAATCCTATTGCAAATGAGCAGAATGTAAATTATTCAAATATAAATAACAAAAAGGAGGGTAAAACTGTTGGTCACTATAAAATAGCTGTAATAACTGCAGTAATTTATATTTAATTACCATGTGGCATAGGGATTATGAGACACTGCATCATGCATATCATACACCAAGCTCTTTGTGATAAGGGCAACAAATTCTGCTCCATTGTGTGTGCTCTTGGGGTCAGCTTAAAATCACTAAAGATAAAATTTGGCTTAGTCTTGGGATTTGCTTCAGGGAACACAGGCAGTTCAACAGCAGGTGAACTTGTTATATTTGATTCTGGGAGGACCAACATAAAGATACCTCAAAAAAAATTAATGTCATCTTTATTTGTAAGGGAATTCTGGAAAAAGTTCAAAGTACTTTGCAGATTTTAATCTAATTAATTCTCACAATGACCCCTCAAAGGAGTTTATACAATGGCCCTCATTGTTTGAAGCCACAAGTTACTAGAGGCCACAAAAGAGTCACTTTGTCTGCAGTTGCTTCTTTGTCCTGGCTTGATTCGTAAATGTTATAATGTTCTTTGAAATAGATATAGTATAAATATGAACTAAGAGTGTATTAATAATCACTGATCTTATAAGACACATTGATATCACCACTTAAAAAAATTGCTTAGAAATGGCCTTACACTCCAGCTTAAAGAAATAGAAATGTTTATGTTAAAGGAGAATTTAAGGTTATGGATAAACTATCTATGATTAAAATATTTGCATATATTTGTCCATGAGTATTTACTGGGTTCCTGCTGCAAGTATGAGATCAGGTGCTATGGCTGCAAAAACAGCTTAGGATAGGAATGAAGTAAGAATGTGTGGTGGAGTTCTAAATAAGTTCAAAATAAGTCAGAATGCATCATTAATAAACCAAGGACTGGGTTTAGCAATCCTAAGAAGAGATGAATGTAAGTGGAAAATTCTTTCTTTTTTGAGACAGAGTCTTGTTCTATCGCCCAGGCTGGAGTGCAGTGGCGTGATCTCAGCTCACTGCAACCTATGCCTTCCAGGTTCAAGTGATTCTCATGCCTCAGCCTTCCGAGTAGCTGGAATTACAGGCGTGCACCACCACACCCGGCTAATTTTTTTGTATTTTTAGTAGAGATGGGGTTTCACCACATTGGCCAGGCTGATCTTGAATTCCTGGCCTCAGGTGATCTGTCTGCCTTGGCCTCCCAAAGTGCTGGGATTACAGGGGTAAGCCACCACCCCCGACTGAGAATTCTTGATGATTAGCATTTGTCCATACCCTTGCTTTGTAGTTTAGTTCAGGTGGCATGGTCTTTAATGTCTCTTTCTGGTAAAGCGGTAAAGGAAGATGCTTTCACATACGAAATCTCATTTGATTCTTACGGTGTCCCAATGAGATAGGTAAGACAAACATTATTTTCCACTTTTTACAGACAAGAAAATAAGCTGAACAATTATTAATATTACACTGCTAAGGGTCACAGTGAACGGATTACAAAATTAGATGCTGAATCAGTTTCTTTGAGTTCTCTTGTGGTGCTCCTGTCTATGATGAAACTCCCAATGTATTTCCAAGTTCAGCCTTCCACCCTCAACTTTAAGCTCCTCTAGCCCAGCCACCGCCTCAGACTCTGGGGCTGGTATCCTAACTCCCAAAACCCCTTCTCATCTTGGACCTCCTATTCCTGCTAATTTCAGCCAGATATGCTTAGAGAAATCCATAGGAACATTTACTTTAAAACTAAGGGTCTCAGTTTGGCCGGGCGCAGTGGATCATGCCTATAGTCCCAGCGCTTTGGGAGGCCAAGACGGGCAGATCACCTGAGGTCAGGCATTCGAGACCAGCCTAGCCAACATGGTGAAACCCCATCTCTACTAAAAATACAGAAATTAGCCGGCATGATGGCACATGCCTGTAGTCTCAGCTACTTGGGAGGCTGAGGCAGGAGAATCGCTTGAACCCGGAAGGTGGAGGTTGCAGTGAGCCGAGATTGCACCAATGCACTCCAGCCCAGGCAACAAGAGCAAAACTCCGTCTCAAAACAAAACAAAACAAAACAAAAAAAAGCTAAGGGAAAGCAAAAAACAAAGCTATGAAAACAATGAACTTGACTAAATTTCGGTTTTGGCTGGCAGGTTGGTTTGCCTTACGGGGTAGATGGGCTCTTGACCCTCTCCTTTATCTCCTCCCTGTCCAAAAGGGGGCCTTTGCCATCCTTGGGCAATTCTCGTATCTATTTTGGGTCCTTCTCCTTCTCTTTCTCCTCCCTGAGAGGAGGTATTAAATTGAAACTCCAGCCACTCTGTCAGAGGCATTTAAACCAGAGCAACTCCATCTTGAATAGGGGCTGGGTAAAATAAGGCTGAGACATACCGGGTTTCATTCCCAGACAGTTAAGGCATTCTGAGTCACAGAATGACATAGGAGGTCGGCACAAGATACAGGTCATAAAAGACCTTGCTGATAAAACAGGTTGCAGTAAAGAAGCCGGCCAAAACCCACCCAAAACCAATATGGGGATGACAGTGACCTCTGGTCGTCCTCACTGCTACTCTCCCACCAGCATCATGACAGTTTACAAATGCCATGGCAACATCAGGAAGTTACCCTATATGGTCTAAAATGGAGAGGCATTGCCCGACACGGCAGCTCATGCCGGTAATCCCAGCTCTTTGGGCGGCTGAGGCAGGTGGATCAAATGAGGCCAGGTGTTTGAGACCAGCCTGGCCAACATGGTGAAACCCCATCTCTACTAAAAATACAAAAATTAGCCATCCTGAATGACAGAATGAGACTCTGTCTAAAAAATAATCAATAATAAAAAGGGGAGGCATGAATAATCCACCCCTTGTTTAGCATATAATCAATAAATAACCATAAAAATGGGCAACCAGCAGCCCTCAGGGCTGCTCTGCCTATGGAGTCGCCATTCTTTATTCCTTTACTTTCTTAATAAACTTGCTTTCACTTTACTGTATGAACTCGTCTCAAATTCTTTCTTGTATGAGATCCAAGAACCCTCTCTTGGGGTCTGGATCAGGACTCCTTCCTGGTAACAACTCATAGAAGGAATAAACTATTACACTCACTGTAGTTGTGTATCACATCACTAACCCTTGTTCCACGCATTCAACAACTTTCATCCCCTCCTGAAGAAGATAAGGGGACACATTCTAAAACATCCTATAGGAATCTCCTACGGCCACATACTCCAATAGAGATGCATTCTTGGGATGGGGAATATGCAGAATTTGAACCTCAACCAAGTAGCATCTTCTCCCATATTTCACTTTTAAAAAACTTTTCCACTTTCTTTTTGTTCATTTTCAATGGGGATTTCACAGGATGATGCTGAAGTCTCAAGGTTCTGGCAAATCATTGATATATGAAACAGGGATCTCTCCTGACATGCTTCAGAGTCTAGATGCTTTTCTATAGAGCATTCCATTTTGGGGCAGAAAGAAACTGAGCCGATAGTGTGGGGTAATGGTTAAGAGATTGAGCTCAGAAACAAAGCTGATCCAAATTGAGTTCTTGCTCTGTTTGCTAACTGCATGATCCTGACCAAGATACTTAACCTCCCTGAGACTCTATGTCTTCACCTACATAAAAAATAACAGCTTGGGGCACATGTCCTCAGGACCTCCTGAGGCTGTGTCAAAAGTAAAAAAAAAAAAAGGAAAATAAAAATAAAAATAATAATAGCTGGCATTGATTGAACGCATACTGTGTGCTAGGAATTATGTGTGCTAAGTTTTACATGCTTTACTGGCATTATCTTATTTAATCCTTAGTACAACCCTTGTGAAGTGGGTACTATTATTATATCCATTTTATATGTAAGAAAATTGAAGCATAAAGAGATTAAATAGTTTGCCAGAGACCATACAACTATAAGTGGTGAGGCCAGGACTCAAACACAATCTGTCTGACTCCAAGACCCATGCTTTCAATCACTACCTTCATCACAGTGATGTGGTAATGATTAAATGAGCTAATGTAAGTCAGGTGCCCTCATAGTGCCTGGCACACAAGCCTTAAGTATCCTAGCTATGATATTATTTTCAGTAGGTTTTTTGTTTGTTTTTTTTAATGAGATGGAGTCTTGCTCTGTCGCCTAGGCTGGAGTGCAATGGCACAATCTCTGCTCACTGCAACCTCCGCCTCCCAGGTTCAAGAGATTCTCCTGCCTCAGCCTCCCAAGCAGCTGGGATTACAGGCACCTGCCACCACAGCCAGCTAATTTTTGTTGTTGTTGTTTGAGACAGAGTCTCACTCTGTTGTCCAGGCCAGAATGTAGTGGCACGATCTTGGCTCACTGCAACCTCTGCCTTCCGGATTCAAGCGATTCTCCTGCCTCAGCCTCCTGAGTAGCTGGGATTACAGGCGCGCACCACCAAGACCTGATAATTTTTGTATTTTTAGTAGAGACGGCGTTTCACCATGTTGGTCAGGCTGTTCTCGAACTCCTGACCTCGTGATCCACCTGCCTCAGCTTTCCAAAGTGTTGGGATTACAGGCGTGAGCCACGAAACCCAGCCCTAATTTTTGTATTTTTAGTACAGACGGGGGTTTCGCTATGTTGGCCAGGCTGGTCTCAAACTCCTGACCTCAGGTGGTCTGCCCACCTCAGCCTCCCAAAGTGCTGGGATTACAGGCATAAGCCACAACACCCAGCCATTTTTTTCAAGAGATATCTGGACCAGAAAACAAATTTTGACATAGGAAATTTTATGCTCATCCCTTTCAACTGCCCCAAGGTATGTGTCTTGCAATTCAGTTGACAGGCTTCTGCTATTGCCTAAATCTGCATATTACCAGTTGCCTGGTTGAGAGACTAGCTAAATGGTTGGCAGCCTTTTCCATCTGCCATGCAAGAAGTTATTCAGGCTGGGCTTGGTGGCTCCTGCCTGTAATCCCAGCACTTGGGAGGCTGAGACAGGAGGATCACTTCAGCCCAGGAGTTCAAGACCAGCCTGGGCAACATAGTGAGACCTGCCCCTCCACCCTGTCTCACTAAAATAAAAAATAAATAAATTCTTCAGACTAGAAAAACGTATGAAATCCTTAAAAAAGAATGGCATACTGAGCAATAGCTAGCAAACAGAATTGCAGGCAGTGTGCACTGTTTCAAAAGTTCATTTGTCTATTATTATAAACTCCGAGTGCGTAGAAATAAGGTTGCAAATTGTAGTTACATTCCAAGCCTATTTGCAGAAGTCTATGTATTTAGCCCATTTTGAAGCTCAATGATAGAAATCATGCCACTAGTCTGAGGGCAGGCTGAGGAATAAGAGCCCATGTGATAAAGGAATAAGAAAAGTGTCTTTCCTGGTACGCAGGAAAACTGATACATAACATATTAGTTATCTATTGCTGTGTAACGAAGTATCCCAAAACTTGCCATGTTAAAACAAACATTTCTTATCTCATGTAGTCTCTGTGGGTCATCTGAGAATGGCTCAGCTGGGTGGTTCTGGCTCTGGATTTCTCCAGGTTTTAGTTAGCACTGCCCAGTCTATAGTTATCTGAAGGCTTAGCTGGGACTAGAGGGTCCACTTCCAAAATGGTTCACTCACATGGCTGTTGGCAAGAGGCCTCAGTTCCTCATCACACACGCCTTTCCACAGGGCCACTTGAGTTCCTCATGACACAGTAGCTGGCTCCTCCTAGTGCAAGTGATCCAAGTGTGAGGATGAGGAGGCAGCTGCAATACCTTTTATGACCTAGTCTTATAAGTCACAGAGTCACTTCTGCCATATTCATTATAGGCCACATGCAACTCATTTAGTGCAGTCCACGCTCAATAGGAAGGAAATTAAGCTCCACCTCTTGATGAGTAGAGTATCACAGAACTTGTGGATATACTTTAAAATCACCATATAGAGTTTTTGTTGTCCTCCCATCACTTTCTCCAGGTACCCAGTGAGAAAAATAATAAAAACAAACTGGGATGCAGAACTGCAGCCCTATTCAACAAAGCTTGCTGTAAGTACCCAAAACAATTCACGCTCTTGCCTTAACTTTTCTTAAAAACATTTATCCAATTTCTTTAAATGGAATCTTGTTTGAAGGATTTATACTAAAGAGAAAATGATCACACTCCTAAAATATTTTCTTTATCCATTTGTATCTCTCATTAGTAGAATTTCAGACAGTATAACAAAGTGAAATTCAAAACAACTACAAAAAAACCTACTCCCAAACCCGGTGGATTAAAATATTTGGAGTTAGGAAAGCAACCCCCAGTAAGATCTCTCCTTTCAGCTGATTATTACCAGAGTGCCCTGGTTAACTAGGAAATAGTTTTCCCTTCCTGGTCTAGGGAACATGGAATCTCTGATCTAGGTTTCCTACCTTGATTCCCGTGGCTGCAGCTCTGTAGAAATATGATGGGCATTTAAATCCGAGGAGTCATATTTAAAGGAGTTGATTTCTTGCATCTGAGGCATACAAGATTCTAAAGTGCCATTTCAATCTTCAGAGGAAAATGATGTTTCATGTGACTTTTTATTGTATTTTTTGTAACTTGAAATTTGGTAATACATGGGGACTGTTATAAAAATACAACATTCATAAACGCTGGATAGGCCGGGCGCGGTGGCTCACGCCTGTAATCCCAGCACTTTGGGAGGCCGAGGTGGGCGGATCACGAGGTCAGGAAATCGAGACCATCCTGGCTAACACCGTGAAACCGCGTCTCTACTAAAAATACAAAAAATTAGCTGGGTGTGGCGGCGTGCGCCTGTAGTCCCAGCTACTGGGGAGGCTGAGGCAGGAGAATGGCGTGAACCCAGGAGGTGGAGCTTGCAGTGAGCCGAGATCGCGCCACTGCACTCCAGCCTGGGCAACAGAGTGAGACTCGGTCTCAAAAAAAAAAACGCTGGATAAATAGGAGTTTGCCCTACAATTCAACTCAAGTAGAAGCTAGGGGCTGGACCTTTAAGATGAGCTCTCCTGACAATGTTGTTGTTTTTAACCTAATTTGACTCAATCCAATTTGAGAATACGATGAAAGTTAAAAGACTTATCCCAGAAAATATACATGTCCTCAAAATTTTGCACATAAGTTTAAGGCCTCCCAAACTCCCTAAAACCCACTCAGAAAATCTAGATTAAGAATCTCTAAAACAGCCAGGTGTGGTAGCTCATGGCTGTAATCCCAGCACTTTGGGAGGCTGAAGTAGGTGGATCACTTGAGGCCAGGAGTTTGTGATCCGCCTGGCCAACATAGTGAAACCTCGTCTCTACTAAAAATAGAACAATTAGGCTGGGCGAGGTGGCTCACGCCTGTAATCCCAACACGTTGGGAGGCCGAGGCAGGTGGATCACCTGAGGTCAGGAGTTCGAGACCAGCCTGGCCAATATGATGAAACACAGTCTCTACTAACAATACAAAAAATTAACTGGGGGTGGTGGCAGGTGCCTGTAATCTCAGGTACCCAGGAGGCTGAGGCAGGAGAATTGCTTGAACCCTGGAGGCGGAGATTGCAGTGAGCAGAGATCGTACCACTGCACTCCAGACTGGGCAACAAGAGCAAAACTCCGTCTCAAAAAAAATAATAATAATAAATAATAACAATAAAAATAGAAAAATTAGCCAGGCATGGTGGTGCTTGCGTGTAATCACAGTTACTCAGGTGGCTGAGGCATGAGAATTGTTTGAACCAGGTAGGCAGAGGTTGCAGTGAGCCAAGATCACACTACTGCACTCCAGCCTGAGTGACAGAGCAAGACCCTGTCTCAAAGAAAAAAAAAAAAACTGTAAGATTTTGCTAGGGGTGCATATTGCCATTCCATTGTGATATTATAATTTAGGTTTAAATCAGAAGCTACTACAGAATTTAAATATTGGCTGGGCGTGGTGGCTCACACCTATATTCCCAGCACTTATGGGAGGTTGAGGCAGGAGGATCACTTAAGCCCAGGAGTTCAAGGCCTGCCTGGGCAACATGGCAAAAACCCATCTCTACAAGGAAAAAAATACAAAAATTAGCCGGGCATGATGACAAGCACCTATGGTCCCAGCTAGTCAAAAGGCTGAGGCAGGAGGATAGATTAAGCCCAGGAGGTCAAGGCTGCAGTGAGCCGAGATCGCACCGCTGCGCTCCAGCCTTGGCAACAGAACGAGACCCTGTCTCAAAAAAACAAAAAACAAAAAAGCCACAATTATTTCTTCTTCCTCTTTTTTTGGTTTTGTTTTGTTTTGGTTTTTAAAGATGGGGTCTCCTTCTATTACCCAGGCTGGAGTACACTGGCACAATCATAGCTCACTGCAACCGCCAATTCCTTGGAGGCTTTAAAAAATTTTTTTGGAGAGACAGGGTCTCAATATGTTGCCCATGCTGGTCTTAAACTTCTGACCTCAAGAGATCCTCTCCCCTTGGCTTCCCAAAGTGTTGAGATTACAGGTATGAGCTACTGCATCTGGCTGTTTTTTGTTTTTTTGTTAAACAGACCCAATAGCCAAAAGGACACCTCTATAGGCACACCTTGTTTTACTGTGCTTCACTTTCTCGCACTTCTTAGATATTGCCAGTTTTGCAAATTGAAGGTTTATGGCAACCCTGTGTCAATCAAATCTGTCGCCGTCATTTTTCCAATAGCCTGGGCTCACTTCATGTCTCTGTGTCACATTTTGGTAATTCTCTTAATATTTCAAACCTTGTCATTATTATTATATCTGATATGCTGATCTGTGATCAGTGATCTTTGATATTACTATCGTAATTATTTGGGGACATCACGAACCTTGTCCATATAAGATGACAAACTTAACTGATAAATGTTGTATATGTTTTGACTGCTCCATTGACCAGCCATCCCCCTTCACTCTCCCTCTCCTTGGCCCTCCCTATTACAAGACACAATATTAAAATTGGGCCAGTTAATAACCCTACAATGACCTCTAAGTGTTTAAGTGAAAGGAAGAGTTGTATATCTCTCACTTTAAATCAAAAGCTAGAAATTATTAACCGTAGTGAGAAAGGCATATGGAGAGCTGAGATAAGGATGGGCATGGTGGCTCACGCCTATAATCCTAACACTCTGGGAGGCTGAGGTGGGAGAATTGCCTGAGCCTGAGCAGTAGAGGCTTCAGTGAGCCATGATTGTGCCTGTGCACTCCAAAAAAAGGAAAGAAGGAAGGAAGGATGAAAAGAAGGAAGGAAGAAAGGAAGGAAGGAAAGAAGGAGGGAGGGAGGGAGGGAGGAAGGCAGGCAAGGAAGGAAGAAAGGAAGGGGAAAGGAGGGGGGAAGGGGAAGGAAGGAAGGGGAAAGGAGGGGGGAAGGGAAGGGAGGGAAGGGAAGGAAGGAAAGAAAAAAGAAAGAAAGCTGAGATAGGCTGAAAGCTATGCCTCTTCTTTTTTTTTTTTTTTTTTTTTTTTTGAGACGGAGTCTTGCTCTGTCGTCCAGGCTGGAGTGTAATGGTGCGAGGCTCACTGCAACCTCCGCTTCCCAGGTTCAAGCGATTCTCCTGCCTCAGTCTCCCAAGCAGCTGGGAGCTACTCGGCACATGCCACCACACCCAGCTAATTTTTGTATTTTTAGTAGAGACAGGGTTGTCTCTACTATGGTAGAGGTCCACCATGTTGACCAGGCTGGCGAACTCCTGACCTCAGGTGATCCGCCTGCCTCAGCCTTCCAAAGTGTTGGGATTACAGGCGTGAGCCACCATGCCCTGCACTATGCCTTTTCTTACCCAGGTTGTGAATGCAAATGAAAAGTTCTTTTTTATTGTTTGGGTTTGTTTGTTTGTATTAAACTTTTATCACTTGACTCTGGGAAATGGAAAAGTTCTTGAAGGAAATTAGAAATACCCAGACCAGCCTGGGCAACATAGTGAGACCCTGTCTCTACTTAAAAATAAATAAATAAAATAATTTTTTTAACAAAAAGAGAAAAGTTGGAAGCTAGCAGAGGTTGGTTCATGAGATTTAAGGAAAAAAGCAATCTCCATAACATAAAAGTGCAAGAAGCAGCAGCAGATGCTGATGGAGAAACAGCAACAAGTTGTCCACAAGGTGTAGTAGCTAAGATCATTAAAGGTGACTACAATAAACAACAGATTTTCAATACAGGGGAAACAGCCTTCTATTGGAAGATTCCACCTAGGGCTTTCATAGTTAGACAGAAGTTGATGCCTGGCCTCAAAGCTTCAAAGGACAATCTTACTCTCTTGTTAGAGGCTAATGCAGCCCGTTGCTTTAAGTTAAGGCCAATGCTCATTTACCATTCCGAAAATTCTAGGGCTCGTAGGAATTATTCTAAATCTACTCTACCTGTGCTCTATAAATGGAACAAAACCTGAGTGACTGGCCGGGCGCGGTGGCTCACGCCTGTAATCCCAGCATTTTGTAAGGTCAACGCAGGTGGATCACCTGAGGTCGGGAGTTCGAGACTAGTCTGGCCAACATGGTGAAACCCCATCTCTACTAAAGATACGAAATTAGCCAGGCGTGGTGGCACATGCCTGTAATCCCAGCTACTTGGGAGGCTGAGGGAGGAGAATAGTTTGAAATCGGGAGGCAGAGGTTACGGTGAGCCGATATCGCGCCACTGCACTCCAGCCTGGACAAGAAGAGTGAAACACCATCTAAAAAAGAAAAAATTAATGAATAAAAAAGAAGAAATACCTTTCATAAGGCTATAGCTGCCATTGATTCCTCTGATGGACCTAGGTAAAGTAAACTGAAAAACTTCTGGAAAGGATTCAGCATTCCAGATGCCATTAAGAACATTCGTGATTCATGGGAGGTCAAAATATCAACATTAACAGGATTTTGGAAGAAGTGGATTCTAACCCTAATGGATGATTTTGAGGGATTCAAGACTTCAATGGAGGAAGTAACTGTAGATGTGGTGGAAATAGCAACAGAACTAGAAGTGGAACCTGAAGATGTGACTGAATTGCTGCAATCTCATAAAATTTGAACAGATGAGGAGTTGCTTCTTATAGATAAGCAGAGAGAGTGGTTTCTTGAGATAGAATCTACTCCTTGTGAAGATGCTGTGAACACTGTTGAAATGGCAACAAAGGATTTGAATATTCCATAAACTTAGTTGATAAAGCAGAGGCAGGGTTTGAGAAAACTGGATTGACTCCAATTTTGAAAGGTCCACTGTGGGTAAAATATTATCAACCAGCATCACACGCCATCAAGAACTCTTTCATGAAAACAAGAGTCAATCAGTATAGCAAATGTCATTGTTGTTTTATTTTAAGGAATTGCCACAGCCACCCCAACCTTCAGCAGCCACCATCCAGATCAGTCAGCAGCCATCAACACGGAGCAAAGACCCTCCAACTAGCAAAGAATATGACTTGCTAAAGGCCTAGATGATTGATAGCTTTTTTTTTTTTTTTTTGAGACCGAGTTTTGCTCTTCTTGCCCAGGCTGGAGTGTAATGGCGTGATCTCGGCTCACCACAACCTTCGCCACCCGGGTTCAAGCGATTCTCCTGCCTCAGCCTCCCTAGTAGCTGGGATTACAGGCATGCGCCACCATGCCCGGCTAATTTTGTATTTTTAGTAGAGACAGGGTTTCTCCATTTTGGTCAGGCTGGTCTTGAACTCCCAACCTCAGGTGATCCGCCCGCCTCGGCCTCCCAAAGGGTCGGGATTACAGGCGTGAGCCACCACGCCCAGCTGATTGTTAGCATTTTTTTAGCAGTCATGTATTTTATTTACTTGTTTATTTTTAGAGACAAGGTCTCACTCTGTCGCCAGGCAGGGGTGCGGAGGCACAATCATAGCTCACTGTAATCTCGAACTTCTGGGCTCAAGTGACCCTCCTTCCTCAGAGCAATTAACAAATGTATATATACTTTTTCCTTCCTCTCTCCCAATATTTTAAATTAAGGTATGCACATTGTTTTAGACATAACGCTATTACACGCTTAATAGACTACATTATAAACATGATTGTATTTGCACTGGGACATGAAACATTTGTGAGACCTCACTTTGTCATATTGCGGTGGTCTGGAACCAAATTCGCAGTATCTCCAAGGTATGCCTGTACTAGATTTTCTATGCTTGAGTTTAGTCCATATCATAAATACCTTGGAGGCAAAAGGAACACGGCAGAGAGCACAAAGAGGACAATACCTATTTGCTGAAAAACAGTAGGACACAGAACTGCTGACGACGACAGCCTTGCCCTCTCCAGTTGACTGCAGCAAATGTTGCCAGTTTGCCAGAGACAAGCAATTCGAGGAGAGAAAAGCTGCTTGCCTTTTCAGTTAGCAAGAAAAGTGCTGGGTTTGTCTTCTGCCGAGCACCCGCAACCCAGATCCCGACCCGAGATTCCTGAGACACACTTTCGGTGGAGGGAACTCCTAGCAGCAACGCCCAGCCCCCGGCGTGACCCTCCGACCGCACTTGCCTCCCAGCCTGGGAAGGTGGAAGAGGCCGCCCAGAGTCCCCTCAGTTGGCCAGTGAGTGACCCCTGGGCGGAGGCGGCGCAGGGGCCCCCAAGCCAGCCTCGGGCCGAGAGGCGGGGCGCGCCGCGCGCCCCCGCCCATCGCGGGAGCCCCAGCCCTGCGCTCCAGGCCTGCGTGTCCTCGCGCCGACCCCTCCCTCGCGCGCCTCGCCCGGCGCACGCGCGTGGCCTAGCGCAGGGCGGGGAGAGGCGGCGGCTGCGGGCGTCCGGCCCCGAACCTGTCAGACCTGGGGAGCCGGCCTCCAGCGGCGGGCGCGGCGGACGCGAGCACGACCCCGCTCTCCTGCGGCCGCGGGTGGAGCAGCGCGAGCCGGCCTCGCTGAGCCGGCCGGGGGCGGGGAGATGAGCTGCGGCCCCGCGGCAGCGCCCCAGGTATTAAATAGATGTGCCGCCCCCTCGCGGAGCCCCGGCGGAGCCTCGGGGTTGGCCCTGCGACCCGCCGCTAGCGGCTTCGGAACTTGAGGACAGGGTTGGGCGCCTTTAATTTATAACGTGTTTCGTTTTCCACAGGATGGGGAGGGACGCGCGGCACTGCCCTCGAGAACTGGCGCTCCGGTGAAGTAGGCGCCGCCGGCCGTCCGCCTCCCCCAAGCCGTTCCGCACCGCGGCCGCTCAGCCTCTGCCATGGCCGGCTCTGGCGCGTGGAAGCGCCTCAAATCTATGCTAAGGAAGGATGATGCGCCGCTGTTTTTAAATGACACCAGCGCCTTTGACTTCTCGGATGAGGCGGGGGACGAGGGGCTTTCTCGGTTCAACAAACTTCGAGTTGTGGTGGCCGATGACGGTTCCGAAGCCCCGGAAAGGCCTGTTAACGGGGCGCACCCGACCCTCCAGGCCGACGATGATTCCTTACTGGACCAAGACTTACCTTTGACCAACAGTCAGCTGAGTTTGAAGGTGGACTCCTGTGACAACTGCAGCAAACAGAGAGAGATACTGAAGCAGAGAAAGGTGAAAACCAGGTTGACCATTGCTGCCGTTCTGTACTTGCTTTTCATGATTGGAGAACTTGTAGGTGAGTTGTGTTGCCAACTCACTTTCCGTTTACCTTTCCTCGAGAGTCTTTGTCAAGCTGTAGTTACACAGGCTTTGAGGTTTAACCCATCTTTTCAGGAAGTTTGTATTTATCAAGACACTGATCTCATGTGAAAAGGCCACACGGTTCCAAAGTGCAGCTCAATCTAAGTACAATATAAACTCCCCGAGATAACTTTGACTTTCTCTTCTAGTTGTTCAACCACTGTCATCTACCGTAAAGTTAAGGACGTTATCTTCATTGTGTGTCATGTAACTTCCTCTTTTTACAAAGGTCTGGTAAAATACCAGGTTAATTTTCGCAACGTTTAAAATAGTAAATGATCGTAAATAACTTTAAGATCATAGAATTTTACAGTATGAAGGGACCTTACTGAACACCTGCTCCACCTCCTTTTTTTTTACATGTAAGGATTTCCAGGGCACAAACCAGTGGAATAAGTCGTGAGGGCCACTTAGGGAGTTAATGGAAGAGCCACATCTACAGTCCCAGCATTTTTTTCCTCTACATTTGACCTAAGTGGTTTCTTTTATACGATTTCCTTTTCTATTTATAGCCAAGAGATTTGCAAAATTAATTACCAACTAACATGAAATTTTTGCCTTGTAAGAAGGGCCTGAAATGAACCAGAGGACTCCGCCAAAGTTCTATGAGCCTGGTTTTCTTGTTCATTTTTTAATTATACGAACAATCCGTTCTCAATATAAGATACATTCTTAGTTTAGAGGTTATTTTCAATCACGTCAGTATAACTACTAACTTCTCAGTGACAGTTTACAAAATGACATAAAAGCAGGGAGATGATTCTTACATGTCATCTCTTAAATGATGAACCATGACAAAAACAGGTGGCAGTCCAGATTTAAGATGCTTGACTGGAGGGTTCTATGTGGGAAAAATTATATACATTTCCTACCTTCTTTCATAACACTCCTCCCCAGGGCTCGCTTCAGCCATGCTGGTCTTCTTTTTCCTCTTACAACTCACAAAGCTCTTTTTGCCTCTAAGGCGTTCAAAGTGGCTGGTCCTTCTATCTCAGTGGCTTTCAAACATTTTTTGACCTCACTATAGTAAGAAATACACTTCACATTGTGACTCATTTAGGCATGCATGCATACATATGTATGAGAATATACACAGGTCACATGTGTATAAATATATGTATAACTGAAACAAAAGTTTTCCTTCATGTGATGTATCCTAATAGTTTCTTCAATTGTGGTCCCAGCTCACTAAATGGATTTCGTGTGTCCACTGCAGTAGGTCAGGGCCTTAGCTTGAAAAACACTGCTTTACATAGACTGCCTTTCCCAAATCTTTTCTTGGCCAGTTTCTTGTCATTCGTGTCTTATTTAAAAAGACACCCCGGCCGGGTGCAGTGGCTCACGCCTTTAATCCCAGCACTTTGGGAGGCCGAGGTGGGTGGATCACCTGAGGTCAGGAGTTTGAGACCACCCTGGCCAACATGGTGAAACCTTGTCTCTACTAAAAACCAAATACAAAAATTAGCCGGACATTGTGGTGGGCGCCTGTAATCCCAGCTACTTGGGAGGCTAAAGCAGGAGAATCGCTTGAACCCGGGAGGCGGAAGTTGTGGTGAGCCGAGATTGCGCCACTGCACTCCAGCCTAGGCAACAGAGTGAGAATCCGTCTCAAAAAAAAATTAAGTAAATAAAATAATAAATAAATAAATAAATAATAAAAATTAAAAAAAACCACACCTTTGAGAGACCTTTTCTGACTGACTAAAGTAAATCTCTTTTGTTCCCTGTTCCCTCTCCAACTTTCAAAGTCCTCAGCATCTGAGATATCTTATTTATTTACTCATTTAATATTACCTGTTTCCACTGAAATACAGGCTGAATTCCTAGCACCTAGAACAGTGACTGGCACAAAGTAGATACTCAATAAACTTGTTGAATTAATTCATTTTTATTCTGTTAGATAATTATAAATGCTTGAGCTGTAAAGAAATTAAAAGACAGGAGACAACCTGTGCCCCAGATAAAGCACCATGGTCTCAGCAGACTGAGATTCGGTGACTTGCCCAAACTAACACAACTAGAATATTGAGTCATTCAGGTTTAATGATTTTTGAAGTTAACGTTGAATATTTGAAGTTAAAATAACAATCACAGCATCCCCCCTTAAAATGATTAATAATTCAGAGTTTATTTCACCTAAGTACAAATCATTAAGATATAATTGTCTTGACTTCTCACTTCTGAAATCTGTTATTTGGTAAATGTTGTTTTATGAAAGCCACAATAAGTATTTCCTTTCAAATACTGACTTTATTGTCAAATGTGGAAATATTTTGTTAAACAATACAGAGATGATAGTAGTACTTAGGGTAAGCATTAACAATATTATTCAAAATGTTATATAGAGTTCAACTGTATACAATAGAGCATTTATTAAAGTGTGTCCAAAGTGCTTATAAATAAAGCATCTTCGAGGCAGGCGGCTCACTTGAGGTTAGGAGGAAAGCAGACTGGCCAACATGGTGAAACCCCATCTCTACTGAAAATACAAAAAAATTAGCCAGGCGTCATGGCGCACCTGTAGTCCCAGCTACTGGGGAGGCTGAGACACGAGAATCGCTTGAACCTGGGAGGTGGAGGTTGCAGTGAGCCAAGATTGCACCACTGCACTCCAGCCTGGGTGACAGAGTGGGACTCTGTCTCAAAAAAAGAAAGAAAGAAAGAAAGAAAGAAAGAAGGAAAGAAGGAAAGAAAGAAAGAAAAGAAAGAAAGAAAGGAAAGAAAGAAAGAAAGAAAGAAAGAAAGAGAAATAAAGCATCTTATGTAGGAAGTATGGAGAAATAAAAAATGAAGCAATTTGGCCAGGCACGGTGGCTCACACCTGTAATCCTAGTACTTCTGGGAGGCCAAGGCGGGTGGATCACTTGAGGTCAGGAGTTTGAGAGCAGCCTGGCCAACATGGTGAAACCCCATCTCTACTAAAAATACAAAAATTAGCCAGAAATCGCTTTAACCCAGGAGGCAGAGGTTGCAGTGAGCTGAGATCATGCCACTGCACTCCAGCCAGGGCAACAGAGTGAGACTACATTAAATAAAATATATTTTTTAAAAATGAAGCAATTTGGCCAGGTGTAGGAAGTATCTTATGTAGGAAGTATGGAGTAATAAAAAATGAAGCAATTTGGCTGGGTGCAGTGGCTCATGCCTATAATCCCAGCACGTTGGGAGCCTGAGGATCGCTTGAGCTCAGGAGTTCAAGACCAGCCTGGCAACATGTTGAAACCCCCTCTCTACCAAAAAAAACCAAAAACTTAGCCTGACTTGATAGTGCGTGTCTGTGGTCCTAGCTCCTCTGGAGGCTGAAGTGGCAGGATCGGTTGAGCCCAGGGGGTGGAGGTTGCAGTGAGCTGAGATCCGGCTGCTGTACTCCACCCCAGGTGACAGAGTGAGACTCTGTCTCAAAAAGAAGGGGAAAAAAATGAAGTAATTAAATGAGCTGAGATAGACTTGGTTGGCTTTACCACTTACCTTGCTCTGAGACCTTCGTAAAGGTCCATTCTTTTCTCTTCTCTTTGGAAGTGTATTTTGAGTACTTACACTATGTGCCAGGCACTGTGCTACATGTTCTGAATGTACAATGGAGAACAAAACTATTATGATCCCTACTATCTGGAGAATTTAATGGAAGAGACAATCATTAAACACGTAAGTAAATTTAAAATTTAGATGGTCCTAAGTACTAGGAAGAAAAAGAACAAGGTACTATAAGACATAGTAACCAGTAGGACATAGTTTATGCATGGACCAGGTACATTTAAGCCAAAAAAAAAGAATAGTAGGAGTTACCCAAACAGAGTGAGGGAGTTTTCCAAGAGAAGAGAACAGCATGTACCAAGGTCCTAAAGCCTTCAATTCTTCGAAAGGAATTAGAAAGAAGGCCAGTTTGGCTTCAATGTGTAACCATGAGGGAAAGAGGCAGGAGGAAGAGATCAGGCAGGCCCTGGTAGGCCATGTTAGATGAGTGTAGTTTTTATTTTAAGTGCAATGGAAAGCCAGATAAGGGTTTTTTTTGTTTTTGTTTTTGTTTTTGTTTTTATTTTGAGATGGAGTCTCGCTCTTTCGCCCAGGCTGGAGTGCAGTGGTGCGATCTCGGCTCACTGCAAGCTCTGCCTCCCGGGTTCGTGCCATTCTCCTGCCTCAGCCTCCTGAGTAGCTGGGACTACAGGCGCCCCCCACCGCGCCTGGCTAATATTTTGTATTTTTAGTAGAGACGGGGTTTCACCGTGTTAGCCAGGATGGTCTCAATCTCCTGACCTCGTGATCTGTCCGCCTCGGCCTCCCAAAGTGCTGGGATTACAGGCGTGAGCCACCGCGCCTGGCCAACCAGATAAGGTTTTAAGCAGGAGAGTAACAAGATGGGATTTACCTTTTTGAAAGATTACTCTGCTGTTATGTGAAGAATGGATCGGGAGTTCGAGACCAGCCTGACCAATATGGCGAAACCCCGTCTCTACTGAAAATACAAAATTAGCCAGGCATGGTGGCACGTGCCTGTAATCTCAGCTACTCGGGAGGCCGAGGCAAAAGAATCACTTGAACCTGGGAGGCGGAGGTTGTGGTGAGCCGAGATCACGCTGTTGCACTCCAGCCTGGGCAACAAGAGCAAAACTCCATCTCAAAAAAAAAAAAAAAAGAATGGATTGGAGGGTATATTCTTGGAAGCAAGAATATGAGTCTGTGGTTAGAAGAGAGGTCAAGGTAGAGAGAGATGAGTATATAATGCCGTAGGAATAGGTAAAATTACCTAGAGAGCCCAAGTCTCTAGGAACTCCAACTTTAGAAGTCAGGCAGAGGGAAAAAGGTGTTCCAAATTTTTTTTTTTAAAAAAAGAGAGTATTTCAAAGTGGAAATAAATAGGTTGAAACTGTTGAGAGGTCTAATTAGATGAGAACTAAAACATCCTTTGGATTTGGTAACAGAGTTACAACTGCATTTTTATTGAAAATGAAAATGCTTAATTGAGAGTGTATATAAACTTCTAGGTAAAGATGGCAAATTGAACTCATGCATCTAATTTTGCTTGTTCCTGATGCCTCTCTTATACAATAAACGGATTTTTTTTAATGGAGTCTCGCTCTGTCACCCAGGCTGGAGTGCACCATCTCAGCTCACTGCAGCCTCCGCCTCCTGGGTTCAAGTGATTCTCCTGCCTCAGCCTCCTGAGTAGCAGCCTCCACCTCCCGGATTCAAGTGATTCTCCTGCCTCAGCCTCCCAAGTAGCTGGGACTACAGGTGCACACCATCACGCCCAGCTACTTTTTAGTATTTTTAGTAGAGACGGAGTTTCAACATGTTGGCCAGGCTGGTCTTGAACTCCTGACCTCAAGTGATCTGCCCACCTCGGCCTCCCAAAGTGCTGGGATTACAGGCGTGAGCCACCATACCTGGCCTCTTATACAATAAAGAGATTTTTTTAAAAAAGATATAAATTCACACATATGAGGAAAACTGGAGAGGAAAAGATAGCAACAAAAATTTTGGAAACTGGAAAGGAAACAGATAAAGAAGTAACTGACTTAGTAGACCCAAGAAAGCAAACACCTAAGCCAGCAGTGGGGAAGGCTGAGAACCATCACAGTTTATACTACAGCAGTGATTCTGAAGCTTTAGTGTGCATCAGAATCATATAGAGAACTTGTTAAAACACAAAATCCCAGGGGATGCTAACACTACTGATCCAGGGACCATATTTTAGAACTACTGCACTAGAAAATCCTAAGTAAGCTCCAGATTGGTTGTACCAGGTACCTCTGGAAGTGTGGGTGAAGAAGGCAGCTAAAATAAGGAAAGCTAGTTAAACCTATTTAAAAGCCAGTCAGATATAATAGTAAAATTGTATAATTAGTATACTCAGAGATAAAAAATCACGTATCCATGAAGCAAGAACAGACTACTTTAAAATAGAAATTCAGGGTGGGCGCAGTAGCTCATGCCTGTAGTCCTAGCACTTTGGGAGGCTGAGGCAGGAGGAACAAACACTTCAGCTCAGAAGTTCAAGACCAGCCTGGTCAAGGTGGCAAGACCCTGTCTCTACAAAAAAAAGAAACAAAGAAAGAAAAATAGTAGGGCATGGTGGTGCTTACCTGTGGTCCCAGCTACTTAGGAGGCTAAGGTGGGAGGATCACTTGAGGACAAGAAGTTGAGGCTGCAATGAGCCAAGTGTTTGTGCAATTGCTCTCCAGCCTGGGTGACAGAGTGAGACTCTATCTCAAAGAAAAAAAAAAAAAGAAAAGAAATTCAGGGTAACGAAAAAAGCTTCTGCACAATAAAAACATAGTTGAAATTTCTATTATTTATTTATTATTTATTTATTTATTTATTTATTTTTGAGATGGAGTCTTGCACTGTCGCCCAGGCTGGAGTGCAGTGGCGCCATCTCGGCTCACTGCAAGCTCCACCTCCCAGGTTCATGCCATTTTCCTGCCTCAGTCTCCCAAGTAGCTGGGACTACAGGCACCCACCACCACGCCTGCTATTTTTTTGTATTTTTAGTAGAGACGGGCTTTCACCGTGTTAACCAGGATGGTCTCCATCTCCTGACCTCGTGATCCACCCACCTCGGCCTCCCAAAGTGCTGGGATTACAGGTGTGAGCCACCACGCCCGGCCGAAATTTCTTTTAAACTCCATAGAAAAGTTAGAAGATAAATTAAGGGCTGGGTGCAGTGGCTCATGCCTGAAATCACAGCACTTTGGGAGGCTGAGGTGGGAAGATCACATGAGCCCAGGAATTCAAGATCAGCCTGGGCAGTATAGTGAGAGCTTATCTTCACTAAAAATTGAAGAAAAAAAAAAAAGCCAAGCATGGTGTCATGCTCCTGTAGTCCCAGAAACTTAGGAGGCTAAGGCAGGAGGATTGCCTGAGTCCAAGAATTCAAGACCAGCCTGGACAACATAGTGACACCTTGTCTCTAATAAAAATTAAAAAAAAAAAATTAGCAAGGTGTGGTGGCACATGCCTGTAGTCCCAGCTACAAAGGAGGCTGAGGTGGAAGGATTGCTTAAGACCAGGAGGTCCAGGCCACAGTGAGCCACAGTTGTGCCACTGCACTGCAGCCTGGACAACAGAGCAAGACCCTACCTCAAAAAAAGATGAATTAAGGTACTCTCTCACAGAGTTGAGCAAAAAGATGTATAATTGGAGAGAAAGGGCAAAAACAATTCAGAGGCCAGGCATGGTGGCTCATGCCTGTAATCCTAGCACTTTGGGACGCCAAGGCGGGCAGATCACCTGAGGTTAGGGGTTCAAGACCAGCCTGGCCAACATGATGATACACCATCTCTACTAAAAATATAAAAATTAGCCGGGCGCGGTGGCGCATGCCTGCAATCCCAGCTACTTGGGAGGCTGAGGCAGGAGAATTGCTTGAACCCAGAAGGCAGAGGTTGCAATGAGCTGAGATTGCACCACTGTACTCCAACCTGGGTGACAGAGTGAGACTCTGTCTCAAAAAAAAAAAAAAAAAAAATTGGAATATCAATCTAAACTCCAAATAACAGGAAGGAGTTTGAGAAAGAAAGCAAAGGCTACGAAATCATCAACACTATAGTTTATGGTTTAGGAAGTTTTCCCATAGCTGGAGGATACACATTTCTATAATTTTTTTTTTTTTTTTGAGACAGAGTTCCACTCTTGTTGCCCAGGCTGGAGTACAATGGCGCAATCTCAGCTCACCACAACCTCTACCTCCCCGTAACCTCCGCCTCCTGGGTTCAAGTAATTCTTCTGCCTCGGCACCCGAGTAGCTGGGATTACAGGCATGTGCCACCATGCCCAACTAATTTTGTATTTTTAGTAGAGACAGGGTTTTTCCATATTGGTCAGGCTGGTCTCGAACTCCCGACCTCAGGTGATCTGCCTGCCTCAGCCTCCCAAAATGCTGGGATTACAGGTGTGAGCCACTGTGCCTGGCCACACATTTCTAGATTGAAAGAGCAAATTGGGGGAAAAGAGATCCATTCCAGGGTAGACATTGTGAAATTTTCTGAACACAGAGAACACATCATTACCTACCTCAGGAAGCTGCAGTGTTAGTTGCCTCTGATTTTTGACAAGCATGGGAAGATGGGGGCTGTTCATACAGGGCAAGCTTCAAGTGTCCAGTCAAATAAAAACATCCTTGCACGTCCTTTAGGGAACTACCAGCAGGTCAAATAATGACAGTTCTCTGGGAATGGGGCATTGAAGGAGCTCCAAACTCATTTTGTATCCTCCAGTGGCTGCCAACCTGAGGTTTTCACTGTGATTGTGGCCTGTTGGTTTTCAAGGCTACCATACAGCTGGAGGACAACAAATGGGTACAGCGCAAATTAAAACACCATGAAGATAACTGTTCTTGCTGATATTCAGCCATTTTTCTTGAATAAGTGCTATGTGTATAAGCTTTTGGCTAATTTCCAAAGTTCTGAAAAAGCTGATTTTGACTATTTTTGTCCATGTTTTCATTCTTTTTGTGAAGATGATTTTCAGAGGTCCTTACTTTTTTTTTTGGCTGATGTCACCAACATGTAGCTTTTTAAGTTTAGGTTAATTAAAAGTAAATAATTAAGCCTAGGCAACATAGCAAGACCTCATCTCCTGAAAAAAAAAAAAAAGATAAAAAGATTAGCTGAGCATGGTGGTACATGCCTGTAGTCCCAGCTACTCAGGAGGCTGAGATGGGAGGATTACATGAACACAGGAGGTTGAGGCTGCAGTGAGTTATGATCACATCACTGCATTCCTTCCTGGGTGGCAGAGCAAGACGCTGACTCTCTAAAAAAAAAAAAAAAAAAAAAAAAAAAAAGTTTAATTAATTAAATTCCTTAGTTTCACTAACCATTTTTCTTTTTCTTTCTTATTTATTTTTTGGTAGAGATGGGGTTTCACCATGTTGCCCAGCCTGGTCTCAAACTCCTGAGCTCAGGTGATCCGCCTGCCTCAGCCTCCCAAAGTGTTGGGATTACAGGCGTGAGCCACTGCACCTGGCCCCATTTTTCTTTTTTTTTTTAGTCAATGTCTCACTCTTGTCACCCAAGTTGGAGTGAACTGGTGCCATTATATAAAGCTTACTGCAGCCTCAGACTCTTACGCTCAAGCAGTCCTCCCACCTTGGCCTCCCAAACAGCTGGGATTACAGGCATAAGCCACTGTGCCCCAACCTTACTAGCCATTTTTCAAATGCTGAAAAGCCACATGTGACTAGTGGCTACACCATTGGACAGCTCAGATACAGAACATTTCTATCATCTCAAAGTTCTATTGGACAGAGTTGCTTTAAGGAATTATCCTCATTATAAAATGATAAGTATGCTAAAGCTCAAAAAAATTAACTCTTTCAGACTTTCTGAGATTCCAAAACTTCATGTTGTTTAACACCAACCTTCTCTTGGTGCTTTCCAGCTTTTTCATGCCGGGGAATACATAAAAATGCTATTTGTATAGAGCACTCTGGGGTAAATGGATGTGACTAAAAGATCATCAGCCCCTAGTCTCCTGCTCTTGTCTCTACACACCCAGCTCAGGAATGAGGAGGATCAACAGCTCAGCACACTTACCTGATCATGCAGTTCTGCTGTACATTATAACAGTGATTCTCGAAGTGTGGTTCCAAGACTTGAAGCATCAGCGTTACCTGGGAGCATGTTAGCAATATACATTCTCAGGTCCCATCCCCATCACCATCCCAGACCTACCGAATCAGAAATTCTGGGAGTAGAGTTAAGCAGTTTGTAGTTTAACAACCCCTCCAGGTGATTCTGATACACATAAAAGCTTATTCAGTGAATAGTGCTAGGAAAATTGGTTGTCCATTATGGGACAATACAGACACACAATGAAACAATGTATAATATATATATTAAATGCCTGGAAAATCGATAACAAAAATTGTATCCTAAATACTACCTTTTGTACCCCTCTTCAGAGATGTTGCTAAGTGAATCAGTTAATTTTTACATATTTTATATCGAACTAATGTACATTTTGTAGGTTTCCTCAGTTTAATTTTATGTTCCAACACCCCTCAACAAGTGAACACCCTTCTTTTCTTCAGCTTTGTTGTAATATTTAGATATGGTTATTAATTCACTAATAGTAGAATTAGTAAGTTAAGCAAAAGCTTCAGTACCAAGACACAAAATCACTATGTATTTGCCTTGTGGTTCTTAACTTTCTAAAGGTCATTGACTCCTTGCAGCATGTGTTACTAGAAATGAATATTCTGGCTGGACACATGGGCTTACGCCTATAATGCCAACACTTGCAAGGCCGAGGCGAGTGGATCACTTGAGGTCAGGAGTTTGAGACCAGCCTGGCCAACATGGTGAAACCCTGTCTCTACTAAAAATACAAAAATTAGCCGGGCGTGGTGGCACATGCCTGTAGTCCCAGCTACTCGGGAGGCTGAGGCAGAAGAATCACTTGAACCCAGAAGGCAGAGGTTGCAGTGAGCTGAGATTGCACCACTGCACTCCAGCCTGGGCAACAGAGTGAGACTCTGTCTCAAAAAAAAAAAAAAGAAAAAAAGAAATGGATATTCTCACCAGAAAAATGAACCTATATCTAATATTTTGAATAAAATTTCTGAATACCTTGATTTAATTGTAATGGGATAAAGATTTAGTTAGAAGTTCATGTTTTGTAGGATATTGCATATTTCTAGTTTGATTGCTTGCTTTTTTAAAAAATTAACTTGTTACTTTTTTCCTCCTACTTGTAACTCTAAGGTGGATACATTGCAAATAGCCTAGCAATCATGACAGATGCACTTCATATGTTAACTGACCTAAGCGCCATCATACTCACCCTGCTTGCTTTGTGGCTATCATCAAAATCACCAACCAAAAGATTCACCTTTGGATTTCATCGCTTAGGTAGGTAGTTGGTGTTTCTTTTGCTTTATAATATTTTATAGTAAAACCACAATGAACTATAGCCCTGATTAACTGAACTCGTTCCAGTGATATCTTGTTTGAACAAAGCAAATGAAAATAGATAAACAAAATTTATTCAGAAACATCTTTTCCAGGGTACATTTAGCCTAGTCAGCTAAACAGTTTACACATATAAAATTATATGATGATCATTAATCTTCAAAGGTTGCTCCCTATGTCCTGAAGATATCATCAGAAAAAAGTTTACTTTCAGTTTATTGAACAAAGCAAAACCACATGGGTTTAACCCATTAATGAGCATTAGCTTCTCTCTTTTACTTCAGGTATTTCAGCCAAAGCTACCATAGCTTAGATTTTAAGCAGAGCTATCACAGGTATAATGTATGCTGTGTGGCTGAACTTGACTGCAGCCATCGTATCAACATAATTCTGCAAATGCACACATTTTTATTTGCCTGTTTTGAACAAATTTTAATGTTTAATTATAAAGAGTTAAAATCATACATTGCTATCTACACAGCTCTGCTTCTTACTGTATTACTGTTTTTAAATTTTTTGCTTATTTTGAAAATATGTATAAAATAATTACCTGAACTATTATATGAAGTAACATTTACCCAGATGTCAGACTCAAAAGTAGAACCCAAAAGTTGACATTTAAGTAGCTTCAGCAAAACTTGCCTCAAAGAACTAGAGTTAACATCTGATAATTTCATTTTGTAGGAACACTGATGCTCCTGGCTAATATATCAATCAATTCCTCATCATCTTTTTTATTTTTTAGCCTAAAAAAACTTAGACTGTAGATTTTTTGTTTGTTTCTTTACCTATATTTTCTTTGTATTTGTTTTTTGTTTTTTGCTTTTAAGACAGAGTCTTGCTCTGTTGCCCAGGCTGGAGTGCAGTAAACTTTTTGTTTCTTTACGTACATTTTCTTTGAATTTATTTCTCGTTTTTGCTTTTAAGATAGAGTCTTACTCTGTTGCCCAGGCTGGAGTGCAGTGGTGTGATCTTCTTGCACTGTTGCCCAGGCTGGAGTGCAGTGGTGTGATCTTCTTGCGCTGTTGCCCAGGCTGGAGTGCAGTGGTGTGATCTCAGCTCACTACAACCTCCACCTTCCAGGCTCAAGTGATCCTTCCACCTCAGCCTCCCGAGTAGCTGGGACTATAGGCGTGCACTAGCATGCTCAGCTAATTTTTGTGATTTTTGTAGAGACAGGGCCTACCTACAAGTGGGTCATCCTTTGCCCAGGCTGATGTCAAACTCCTGTGCTCAAGCCATCCTCCTACCTTGGCCTCCCAGAGTGCTGGGATTACAGGTGTGAGCTGCCATGACTGGCCCACAGCATCCAGGACCTCTTACTTAGTGACTGGGTCTTCTGGTGCAAAACTTGACACTGTACCTAAATGATGATATTCCAAGTAGCTATCCAGGTCATCAGGTTGGAAAATTATCTAGCATCCCCACCCCTCCATACTCTCAGCTACTGTACAAAAGAGCTAAAGCCCCAAGTGAAGTTTTTCTTTTGTTAAGCTACTGCATAATGCATGTGAATGTGTTCCTGGCCAGGCACAGTGGCTCACGTCTGTAATCCCAGCACTTTGGGAGGCCGAGGTGGGCGGATCACCTGAGATCAGGAGTTCAAGACCAGCCTAGCCAACATGGTGAAACCCCATATCTACTAAAAATACAGAAATTAGCTGGGCTTGGTGGTGCACACCTGTAATCCCAGCTACTCAGGAAGCTGAGGCAGAAGAACTGCTTGAACCCGGGAGGCGGAGGTTGTAGTGAGCCTAGATCATGCCGCTGCACTCCATTCTGGGCGGCAGAGTAAGCCTCTTGTCTCTCTCAAAAAAAAAAAAAAAAAAAAAAAAAAAAAGAATGTGTTCCTAAAGGAAACTCCACTGCTTCTCAACCTATTATATAGTCATTTGTTTACTGGTTGCCTTAGGATTTTTAAACAGCTTCAAAATTATTTTTAAACATTAATTTTTTTGAGATTTAAACACCTGCAGTTAAGATCTAAGATGTAAACATATCATCATGGAATGGGAATTTTTTAACACTGCTTGAGAGAGTACATTTATATAGTCCTGTGGTTCTTAAACTCTTTTAGGTTATAAACCCTTTGGAATTCTGATGAAAGCAGTGAAACACTCCCGCAGAAACATGCAATAACAGAACACAGAAGATGCTACACATATAAGTTAAGAACCCATAATAATGAAACTTCTATTAAATATTAAAGAAGTACTTAGTGTTTGTTCTACATAGTCACTTTGCTTCTTCGTAAATAAATACTATGTAAAAATAAGAGACAATAGAACTGACCGGTCCTATTGTGTCTCTGGAATTTTCTATAGAAAGTCAAATCTTTCCCTTTCCTTAAAAGTACTAAGTTCCAAGAAGGTAGACCAGACAGCACCATTTGATTCCTGTCTCTCTGAGAGTCCATTAAGATAAAAACATAGAGGTACCAAAACACCAAAGAGAATTACATGATTGGGTTACCAGTAAACACATTTCCAGAAATTTTTGGAAGTTGTAAAGTACATATGAGTGGGTTGAAGGAGAAAACAAGCCAAGAAGCAACGTGTAGAACATACTCTGAACTAGGAACTGGACCAGCCCAACAGATCTTAAGGCTTAGGGACAGAGATGAGCAGAAATGAGAATTGGGGCTGAAAACGGAAGATTAATTGAATAAGTGGGAAGCCGTTCCCAGTGGTCACTATGCCCCTACCTCCCTTCTTACTCCTACCTCTACTCAGGCAGCCTACACTTTCCGCCAAGTAAAACACCACATAGTTCTTCTAGAAAGAAACTGAACAAAATGTTCAGGGAAAACTAAGAATTAGTGTGGAAGTTGATGCTCCAAAATAAGTCTTACTTTTACCAGAATTCAGATTTCTACCACCTCATATCCTGATTCTCCACCTACTCATCCTAAAGGAATATAGTTATCCTCTGCCCTGCCCTACACCCCATATTAATAACCATTTTAGGCTGGGCATGGTGGTTTATGCCTGCAATCCTAGCATTGTGGGAGGCTGAGGCAGAAGGATCCCTTGAACCCAGAAGTTCGAGACCAGCCTGGGCAACATAGGAAGACCCTGTCTCTACCAAAAAATATTATTTCAATTCATTTCTGGCTTATCCTTCCAGCATTTCCTTTTTACAAAGGATAGTTTCCCTATCCTTCTGCCCTAAGTATGAATAGACAACCAAGAATCTTCCAGCATGTGGGAAAAACCAGCAGAATGAATTAAAATGACCAAAACTAAACTAACAGAAAAATTAACCCTAAAGGAAAGAGAAGTAACTTAAAGAACCAGGAGAAGCTGGGCATGGTGGCTCATGCCTGTAATCCTATCACTTTGGGAGGCCAAGGTGGGCGGATCACTTGAAGCCAGGACTTTGAGACCAGCCTAGCCAACATGGTGAAACCCTGTTTCTACTAAAAATACAAAACCTAGCTGGGCATGGTGGTGCCCACCTGTAATACCAGCTGCATGGGAGGCTGAGACACGAGAATCACTTGAACTTGGGAGGTGGAGGTTGCAGTGAGCCAAGATCAAGCCACTGCACTCCAGCCTGGGCAACAGAGTGAGACAAAAAAAAAAAAAAAGGAAAAAGAAAAGAACAGAACCAGGAGAAAAGTTTTTAAATTATCTTATTAATATGCTCAGAATAATAAAACAGTAAACTGTTTTGGAAAAATAAATACAAGAAATAGCTCTTTGAAATTAAAATTATTCCTGAAATTTATTATTTATTTATTTATTTATTTATTTATTTTTGAGACAGAGTCTCACTGTGTCACCCAGGCTGGAGTGCAATGGCGCGGTCTCGGCTCACTGCAACCTCCACTTCCCGGGTTCAAGTGATTCTCCTGCCTCAGCCTCCAGAGTAGCTGGGATTACAGGGGCCCGCCGCCACTCATGGCTAATTTTTGTATTTTTAGTAGAGACGGGATTTCACCATGTTGGCCAGGATGATCTGGATCTCCCGTCCTCGTGATCCACCCGCCTCAGCCTCCCAAAGTGCTGGGATTATAGGCATGAGCCACCGCCCCCAGCCAAGCCTTACTATTAAGAACCTCAGAAAAATAGAACTTAAAAAATAAAAAGAAGTAACCACTTAATGCATATGGTATTTCTTTTTGAGGTGTTGAACATGTTCTGGAATTAGTAGTGATGATGGCTGCACAACCTTGTACATGTACTGAAAACCACTGAATTGTACACTTTAAAATGGTGAATTTTGTTACATGAATTTTATGTCAATTTTTAAAAGTCATCTAAAAAAATGAAAGGGAGGGAATTGTTAAAGATATAGATAGATAGGTATTTCCAGAGCTAAGAAGGTACTCAAGCTTCACACTGAAACTTTTGGGATCTTCTTTTTTTTGTTGTTTTGTATTCTGAAATATTATGAGGGGATATCTAGATATAGACCTTATTTCACTTATTCTGCTCTATGAAATAATGGTGGAAATTTGGAAGAAAAAACTTAGTTTGCTTGAGGAAGATTCAAAGATACATAGAATTTGATGAATAAAGCTGTAAACCAAAGCAGTTGGTGTCCCTGAGTTCCACAGTACCATTGCTTCAGAGTAATCTCTTGAAGTTCTATGGGGAGAGATATATTTACATTTGGACACACTTAAGTAGGGTAGCTCTTGTGATCTCTAATTCCAGACTTGGAGATTCAGGTCCTGAAAACTTCACAGAGGGAATCCCCACAAGAAGCTTGGTTTGTTACCATTCTTGTTGAATTTTGTTTTGTTTTGATGACATGGTGGGGTGGGACAGGGATGGGTTTTTTCTCTGTTGATTTATTTTGTAAATATGCAAAACATGTTGCAAAAGTCAAATTTTATTTTATTATTTTATTTATTTGAGAGTGGGTCTCACTCCGTTGTCCAGGCTGGAGTGCAGTGGCGTGATCTCAGCCCCCTGCATCCTTGACCTCCTAGGCTCAAGCAATCCTCCCACCTCAGCCTCTCGAGTAGCTGGGACTGGGACTGGGACCACAGGCATGCACCACCATGCCTGGCTAACTTTTGTATTTTTTTGTAGAGACGAGGCTTTGTTTCCCAGGCTGGTTGCAAACTCTGCAGCCTGTTTCCCAGGCTGGTTTTGAACTCCTGAGATCAAGTGATCCACCCGCCTCGGCCTCCCAAAGTGCTGGGATTACAGAGATAAGCCATCATGCCTGGCCAAAAATTATTTTTTAAAAGAAAACACAGAGAAGTCTTGCTTTCATTCCCCTCCACTCCATCTCCCCATACCATTCCATAAGAGTAGACCCTTTTAATTGGTTTCTAGCCTATCCTTCCAGCACTTCCTTTTGAAAACATAAGCAAATACATATATATGTTCATATCCTGCTTCTCACCACCCTTTTTTATGCAATAGGCAGTATACTGTATACTCAACTCTAGACCTGGAGGCAGTGATTCTATATAGAGTTCCACCTCCAGATCACTTTATAACAGTACATAGAAGCTTCTGGTTTGAAAATGTCAGAGCTTAAAGGAGGAGAACAACCACTTAACTATTCAGATAGAAGTAATATTCCCTTGCTCCTTTTGAATAAAAATTGAAAACAGGATATTGTCTTGGGATTCTGCATGAGGAAGCAGAAAATTAGATTTCCTGGGAATTTCTTCTACACTGAAGAATGAAATTTTACACTCTATCTGACAATAGTAAATATCAAACCATAGCTTAGCTGTAATTGCCATTTTAGTTGTTATATGGATGTGTTTCTGCTTTAAAAGATCACATTCTCTGTAGGCTTTAGATTGGTTTATATTTATTTATGGACTATTGATTGTAGACTTTTTTTTTCTTTTCTTTCTTTTTTTTTTTTTTTTTTTAATTTTTGAGATGGAGTTTTGCTCTTGTTGCCCAGGCTGGAGTGCAATGGCGCAATCTTGGCTCATTGCAACCTCCACCTCCCGGATTCAAGCGATTCTTCTGCCTTAGCTTCCCAAGTAGCTGGGATTATAGACGTGTGCCACCATTCCCAGCTGATTTTTGTATTTTTAGTAGAGATGGGGTTTCACCACGTTGGCCAGGCTAGTCTCGAACTCCCGACCTCATGTGATCCGCCCGCCGCAGCCTCCCAAAGTGCTGGGATTACAGGCATGAGCCACCATACCCGGTTGATTGTAGACTTTTGATTGGTATTTACAAGGACCCATGAGAGGCAACAAAGAGAAGTCGTCAAGAGAACAGACCCTGAGACCAATAGTTTGGCTCAAGTTCTGGCTCCCTAACTTCCTACCAGTTTGACCTTGGGCAAGTTACCTAACATCTTTGTGCCTCCATTTTCTATTTGTAAAAGGAAACTAATAGTAGTGCCTACTTTATAATAGAGTTATTACAAATATTAAATGAGTTAATATTTGTAAAGTAATTAGAAAAATGCCTGGCACTTCAAAAGCAGCCTTCATTTATTCTTTGGAAATAATTTTAAATGAATTCAAAGTTTATATGTAGCTTTTAGGCATATATACATAAATGTCACTGTAAACTGCAGAATATCCGATCTTTAAAATTTTTTGGTTAAATTTTATCATAATATGGTAACAAATCACATTTATTGCTTTTAGGTGTTAGCGATAAAACAGAGTTTGTCGGTTTTAGTCTCTTATGTAATGGAACAGAAATACGATGAGCCCAGTGGGAGAAAGCAGGAGGAGTTCTTGTCCGTCTCTACTTATACTTTTTGTTTTTTTTTTAAGTTACTAAATATTTTTGACACTGATTTTTGCTTATGAATAGTTTTGAAGTACCAATGAAAATGGGTTCTCACCCAAGTGAGAATAGTTTTGCTAAAAAGGTAGAAATAAAAGAAATTGAAGGAGCAATTCTACTTGATGGTAAAACAGTGATGTTGTTATATGCTATTCACATTTTAGTTTTCTCCTCTTCCCATTAGTTCTTTCTGTACAGTTTAAACTGAATCTGGAATTTTCTTATAGAGAATTAGCTTTACATGATCAAGTACTGTCTATTTAGTTACTCTGGAGGCTATTACTTCCCCTCTCAGTTCCTCCAAATGGTCTGGAGTGAAGAAGGAATCATTTTTGTTTCTTCTGTAACACAAAGATTAGCTATTTTTTCTTGTTTTTAAATTTTTTATTTATTTATTTATTTATTTATTTATTTTTTGGAGACTGAGTTCCACTCTTGTTGCCCAGGCTGGAGTGCAATGGCACGATCTCAGCTCACCACAACCTCTGCCTCCTGGGTTCAAGCGATTCTCCTGTCTGAGCCTCCCAAGTAGCTGGGATTACAGACATGTGCCACCACACCCGGTTAATTTTGTCTTTTTAGTAGAGATGGGATTTCTCCATGTTGGTCGGGCTGGTCTTGAACTCCCGACCTCAGGTGATCTGCCCACCTCGGCCTCCCACCTCCCAAAGTGTTGAGATTACAGGCGCGAGCCACCATGCACAGCCTGTTTGTTTTTTTTTTGTTTTGAGTTCATGACCTTTTTTTTTTTTTTTTGAAATGGAGTCTCCCTCTGTCACCCAGGCTGGAGTGCAGTGGCTCGATCTTGGCTCACTGCAACCTGCCCCTCCCAGATTGAAGCGATTCTCCTGCCTCAGCCTCTCGAGTAGCTGGGACTACAGGCGCCCACCACCATGCCCAGCTAATTTTTGTATTTTGGTAGAGACGGGGTTTCACCATATTGGCCATGCTGGTCTCAAACTCCTGACCTTGTGATCCGCCCGCCTCAGCCTCCCAAAGTGCTGGGATTATAGGTGTGAGCCACAATGCCCAGTGAGTCCATGACCTTCTAAAAGGATTAGCTTTTATTGAATAAAATATTAAATGAGGAAATGAAAATTAATTTCAGGTCTTCTTTTGTCCTGTTGATCTAGGGTAAATAGTTTTACTGTGCCTTTGCTTCTCCTTCTGTAATAAAGAGTTTTTAATATTTACTTATATTGTGGTTAATGTCAAATTACAGCTGATACATGTATCTAATTTGGATTATCTAGTATTCAATAAAAGTATATTACACATGTGAAGGTATATAGAAACTGATAATAGACAAACAGGCAGATGTATTTCTGAAATTCGTGTGTAAATTATCTTTAGATGAATGGAGTCTTTTTTTTTTTTCGAGACATGGTCTTTTTCTGTTTTCCAGGCTGGAATACAATGACACCATCATAGCTCACTGCACCGTCGAACTCCTGAGCTCTAGAAATCTTACCCTCGCAGCCTCCAGAGTAGCTAGGACTGCATGCATATACCACCATACCCAGCTAATTTTTTAATTTTTTGTACAGACATGGTCTTGCTTTGTTGCCAGGCTGGTCCTGAACTCCTAGCTTCAAGCTATCCTTCCACCTCAGTCTCCCAAAGTGCTGGGATTACAACCATAAGCCACTGCACCAGGCCTGATGAATGGAACCTTTTAAAGTCACTAATAGTCCAGGCACTGTGGCTCATACCTCTAATTGCAGCACTTTGGGAGGCCAAGACAGGAGGATCACTTGAGCCCAGGAGTTGGAGACCAGCCTGGGCAACACAGGGAGATCCCGTCTCTATAAAAAGAAAAATTAGCAGATGTGGTGGCACACACCTGTGGTCCCAGCTACTTGGGAGGCTAAGATAGGAAGATTGCTTGGGTCCAGGAGGTTGAGGCTGCAGTGAGCCATGTTCAGGCCACTGCACTCTAGCCTGGGTGATGGAGCAAGACTCTGTCTCAAAAAAATAAAAAAATATAGGCTGGGTGCGGTGGCTCATGCCTGTAATCCCAGCACTTTGGGAGACCAAGGCTAGTGGATCACCTGAGGTTGGATTTTGAGACCAGCCTGACCAACATGGAGAAACCCCATCTCAACTAAAAATACATGTGGCACATGCTTATAATCCCAGCTACTCAGGAGGCTGAGGCAGGAGAATCACTTGAACCCGGGAGGTGGAGGTTGCGGTGAGCTGAGATCGTGCCATTGCACTCCAGCCTGGGCAACAAGAGCGAGACTCTGTCTCAAAACAAACAAACAAAAAAGTAAAAAGTCACTAATATATAATATGTAATAAACAATTGTTTTTACAATGAAATCACCCGTGTTTGATTTATTTATGAGTTTGGATTTTTTAAAAAAAGGATTCGTGTCTGTGAATGATAGTTAGATATTAGTAGTATCATCCTCTATTTCATGTTCTCATAATAATTTATATGTGGTTAGCAGCATTTATCACATCTTTTATAGCTATTTTTATGAAACTCTGTCTCCTAGATGATGAGTTAAATAGGGACAGGAACAGGTAATATTAAACTCTCTGTGTCTGGCACTAATTGTTGGATAGGCATGGTGGCTCACTCCTATAATCACAGCATTTTGGGAGGCCATAGTAGGAAGTTTGCTTGAGCCCTTGAGTTTGAGACCAGCCTGGGCAACAAAGCGAGACCCCTATCTTTACAAAAACTTTTTAAAAAATTAGCCAGCCATGGTGGCATGCACCTATAGTCTCAGCTACTCAGGAGGCTGAGGCAGGAGGATCACTTGAGCCCAGGAGGTCAGGGCTGCAGTGAGCTATGTGCACGCCACTGCCCTCCAGCTTAGGGGACAGAGCAAGACTCTGTCTAAAACAAGACAAAAACATAAATTTGCGTATTCAGGCTGAATAAATAAGGGCATGAAAGCTGTGGAACAGACAATTTAGAACAATGCATAATCCTTAAATCATTTGTTTGGGGAGTAAATGAAACCAGTTACCAAACTCAGAGTAGTGGTGTTTTTGTAATTTGGGACTAAATATTTGGAACTTGAAAACATTTTTCCATAATTTTTTTTTTTTTTTTGAGACGGAGTTTCGCTCTGTTGCCCAGGCTGGAGTGCAGTGGCACGATCTTGGCTCCCTACAAGCTCCGCCTCCCAGGTTCACGCCATTCTCCTGCCTCAGCCTCCTGAGTAGCTGGGACTACAGGCGCCTGCCACCACGCCCAGCTAATTTTTTTGTATTTTTAGTAGAGATGGGGTTTCACCATGTTAGCCAGGATGGTCTCGATCTCCGGACCTCGTGATCCGCCCGCCTCGGCCTCCCAAAGTGCTGGGATTACAGGCGTGAGCCACCGCACCTGGCCACATTTTTCTATAATTCTAAAACTGTGGTCATGTTCACAGAATAGACTATAAAAATACTCATGCCTGTAATCCCAGCACTTTGGGAGGCCGAGGAGGGTGGATCACCTGAGGTCGAAAGTTCAAGACTAGCCTGGCCAACATGGTGAAACCCCATCTCTACTAAAAATACAAAACATTACCTGGGCATGTTGGCGGCCGCCTATAATCCCAGCTACTTGGGAGGCTGAGGCAGGAAAATCACTTGAACCTGAGAGGCAGAGGTTGTGGTGAGCCAAGATGGTGCCATTGCATTCCAGCCTGGGCAACAAGAGCGAAACTCCATCTCAAAAAAAATAAAAAAAAAAAATAAAAAAAAAACATATAGATAGATAGATAGATAGACAGATCCTTAACATAGCTGGATAGTACTGTTGTACTGGTTGTACACCTGACTTAAAGGTCCATTTTGGGCATAGAAAGAAATTTGTCAGAAGGGAATTTTTTCTTCCTTATCTCAGTGAGGGGCTGATCCTATTTGTTTGCTTTAGTTCTTACCACTTAGAACTTCGTGGCTAAATCATCTTTTGTTCAAATCTGAGATCCATCTATATGACCTTTTGGAGAGTAAGTTACTCTCTTGAACTAGAAGTTTCTTCTTCTGTAAACTAGGAATAATATTTGTATTGCAGAATTGTGAAAAGTAAATAATGTGGTAAGGAAAATAAAGTAGCTAACATGGTTCTGGCATAGAGTAAATTCCCAATAAAAGTTAGTTTCAGCCTTCTGTTTTTCCTTCCCTCTTCTACCTGCCTGTATATCATCTTACCCAGATTTTTCATATCTCTCAAGATGCTCCATGCTCCAAAATGGCCTACCGTTCTTCTCCCCCAGTCAGAATTCTTAGCTAAATTGTAGGAAAAAAGATGATTCACTCTGATGATTAAATAACAGTTTTTCAAGACATGCTCTTTAAACTCATAAGTCTTTGGTAATTTATTTGCAATGTAACAGTTCATTTTAGCAAAAATCAGTCAAGGTGAAAGAAGGGTAGTCTTAGATTTGTGGGATACAGTGGCTATTCCAGGAGTCAGTTCTGTTCTGTTGCTACTTTTCCTTCATGTGAGACCATAGATTGTATAAAATCATTCAGGTTTTTATTTTTCATCTGTTTTCTTTCATTATTGTTTTATAATGAACTACAGTCAGCTTTTTGTAGGAAGATGGAGAGCAGGGTAGGGGCCATATGCGGGTTATTTTTAAATGCCTGGATTTATTTGATTGTGGGCATGCTATCTTATTCTGGAAGGTAATACAATTTTGAATGTAATGAAACCACACTGTAGGAGAAATCCCACAAGTTCTCAGGAGGAATAGCATTCTCTTCCAGACAAAGAGGAATGCCATTCTAAAGAGAACAGGCTCCACCCGCTTGCTTGCTTTCTGCCTCTATCCTTCTATCCTTCTGTCCTTCTGGTGAAAGTAATTGACTATATTTATATGGTTTTTCTTCCAGACGGTGGGCTGAAGAGGTTGTGCGAATTAGATAAAGATAATGCTCATGTGAAAGGACTGTAGTAAGCAGAGTTGTTTGTATTTGAAGTAAAAAGCAAGATTTGCACTATGGTAATAAAAATCATCAGCCTGGGCCGGACACAGTGGTTCACTCCTGTAATCCCAGCACTCTGAGAGGCCAAGGCGGGCAGATCACGAGGTCAGGAGATTGAGACCATCCTGGCTAACATGGTGAAACCCCGTCTCTACTAAAAATACAAAAAAATTAGCCAAGCATGGTGGCGGGTACCTGTAGTCCCAGCTACTCGGGAGGCTGAGGCAGGAGAATCGCTTGAACTCAGAAAGCAGAGCTGAGATGGTGCCACTGCACTACAGCCTGAGTGACAGAGTGAGACTCTGTCTCAAAAAAAAAAAAAAAAAATCAGCCTAGGCTCATGGCTAAGTGACAGTATAGGATAGATGTCTTTCCTAATGATACATAGTTTTACTGAGCAGAAACCCTGGCAGAGCTGGCTAGATGATGGATTGTCCTGGGTTAGGTACCTGGTTACAATGCTAATTCCATGTAGTTGGGATTTTTTTATCCCCTCTTGCTCTATGGATAGAAAACTATTTAGCTAAGAAGTCTTCCCGCAAACACACAGCCAAAAATAACCTATAATCTCCTAGTTAGTGATTCATTTTGACAACTTCCTCCCACCACTGACAAAAGTTATGCCTATTAATTATTCACATCTTAGAATTTAATCACATCAAATAAACATCTATAGGAAAAGAATAAATTCCTAGAACTTCCTAGGGATGGGAGTTTTTATTGAGGCCGAAAGAAGACATGAGTGAGGTAGTCCACGCTGGATAGCTAGACGTCAGCTTGAGAGTAGTAGGCATCTTGGGTGTGTTGTAGGGGGAGCAATAAGCAGAAGTAGGAGATTATTTATAATGGAAGGGGAGATCGAAAGACAAACTTTGGAGTTTAGCTTGCCATTCTGGTGGTGACAGTGGGCCACTGAAAATCCTCTATGATGTCTTTAGCCTGAGTTGAAATACAAATACAGGTTGAGCATCCTTAATCCAAAATCTGAAATGCCCCTTTGAGCATCATATTGGTGCTCAAAAAGTTTCAAATTTTGGAGCATTTCGAATTTTGAATTTTCTCATTAGGGGTGCTCAACGTGTACTAGTTTAGAAGTCCTAGGCAAATCCAATATAGCCCACTCTTTTTCCTTCTGTTTCCTTCCTATCCTCTATTGGAAGAAGGTAGAAAAGAAAAATAGCACAAAAGGAATTAGAAGAGAGGATATAGCTCCACTCTCCTTCCCTATTCATTTTTATAGACCTCTGAAACCTGTCTTCAGATATTTGCTATATATAGTTTTTTTAAGCAATGGAAAGACAAGTGTTACATAGTTTAAGTGAAACTGTAACTGAGTTTTGTTAAGTGAACAATACTCATTATTGGCATCATAGCATTAGCAAAGTTAACAGTTATGGTAGGCCAGTACATTTATACGACACCCATGAAAATAAATATGCTTGGGTTGTGGGTGGTTTACATAGTTGAAGCAAATATTGTTATAGTGCCTCATAGTTACTTGTTGAATGAATGAATAATAGTATAGGTGGGGAAATAGGTAGTACATATGTATACAAACATAAAAATAATAATAAATTGTAATAAATCCTAGGAAGAGAAAGAATAAGGTACTTGATGGAAAATAACAGAGGATGACAGAGAAGGAATCCAGTGTTTTTCATGTGAACCTTGAAAACTCCTAGTTTTGGCAATTTATTGATGTTTTAAAATATGCAGTAAACAATTTTCATATAGTACTATTAAAACTTGATAATCATCTATGTTTTCTCCTATTTATTTTTTTCTTTTAGCATTTATTAGCCATTCAAACTGTTTATTCTCTATATATGAAATTCAGGGCGTATTTTAGTTTTTATTAGATCATTGACTATAAACATTTGTTTGTATTTCAGCTGAATGAAAAGACCTGTGATCTTGTAGCAAATACACATATTAACTCATCTTACTCCCTCCTCTCATGCTCCAGTTCAGCCAAGTGGAGTGATTTAATTATGTATGTGTAGACTTAGCTGGCAAAATATGTTTTAAAAACTATATTAGGCCGGGTGCGGTGGCTCATGCCTGTAATCCCAGCAGTTTGGGAGGCTGATACTGGCATATCACCTGAGGTCAGGAATTTGAAACTACCCTGGCCAACATGGTGAAACCCCGTCTCTACTAAAAATACCAAAAAGTTAGCCGAGCATGGTGACATGTGCCTGTAATTCCAGCTACTCGGGAGGCTGAGGCAGGAGAATTGCTTGAACCTGGGAGGTGGAGGTTGCAGTGAGCCGAGATTGCACCACTGCACTTCAGCCTGGGTGACAGAGAGAAACAAAACAAAATAAAACAAAACTATATTAATGGTTTTGTAGTATTTTCATAAAAATCTTTTTTTTTTTTTTCTGAGACAGGGACTTGCTCTGTTGCCCAGGCTGAAGTGCAGTGGCATGATCAAGGCTCACTACAGTCTTGACCTCCTGTGCTCAAGCTATCCTTCCACCTCAGCCTCCCGAGTAGCTAGAACTGTAGGCATGTGCTACCACACCTATTTATTTATTTATTTATTTATTTATTTATTTATTTATTTATATTTTCAGAGATGGGATTTCACTATGTTTCCCAGGCTGGTCTCAAACTCCTGAGCTCAAGCAATCTGTCCTCCTCAGCTTCCCAAAGTGCAGGGATTGTAGGCATGAGCTACCACATCCGGCCATTTTTCAAGACTTTTAAATGCTAAATTTCTATTTTGATTGAAAGATGACCATTCAAGTTCACTTAAAGTGGCTGAGGTGAGAGGACTGCTTGAGGCAAGGAGTTTAAGACCAACCTGGCCAACATAGTGATACCCTGTCTCTATTTAAAAAAACGAATTTACCTAAAGCTAATGGGGTGGTAGCTTTCACAGAAATCCAGAATTTTAATTGTGAAAGTTCCTGAGTCTCTTTTAAGAAAATGAAATAGTAATCCGAAATTTACTCCTTTTGTCTTGGAAAACTTTATTGTAAGTTATGTGACCGAAGACCAACCCAGAACAAGAATGAGAAAATTGGAGCAGGTCATAATTTGGTTGTTGATTGAAAGCTTCCCTCTCTCTTAAATGGGGGAGTGGGAGGGAGCGGAATCTTGCCTGTTTTTATCTGCATTCCATCATGTTAAGAATATTATGAAGGAAAAATTTTTAAACCCTAAGTTAGTCCTATTTATGGTATTTCACCAAAGCTTAATGTATTCAAATGAAAGAGCTTTTTGTTTCATCAGAATAAATGATTATATTTCTGCTCTTAGAATTTTTAGTTAGATAGTATTGTCTTTGCTTTATACTTCCAATTATAAATCTTAGCCCTAACAATCTACTTAAAAGTTTACTTTTTTTCCCTTTTGCATTTATTACTACTCTATCCCAGAAGACATTTTGGGATATATGTCTATATCCCAGAAGACATTTTGGGATATATGTCTATATCCCAGAAGACATATAACTGTTATAAAAGATAACAGACTAGTGTCTTTGCTTTTCACCAAGGGAACAACATTCCTTATTAATGAGGCACATTCCTTATTAATGACTAGAAAAGGGATATCATTGATAGCAGTATCTTAATATGCCATTTTGGGAGTTTCTAGAAATCAGCTGAATTCCATTACTGTTAACTGTAGGCAGGTATTAGAATCTCTTATCCTTCTCATGTGAGTGAAAACTGTGGCATAGAGAACTGACTTTTCAGCTGCAGGCTGCCAGAATATAGTGGGCCTTGTAAGGGTGGGAGTCCTTCTGCCAAGGAGCTCTGTTCATGCGCTGTGTTTGACTTTCATTTCACTTTATCTTGAATGTAGGTTTGCCTTATCTGAGAATTCACAAAAAGGCAATTTTTAAGTGGTTTAGCAAAATCACTGGAGTGTGGGATTTGCCAGATTTAGCATACTCATAGGATGCCTAATATATCTGAAATACTGCGTAGGACATACTTACACTAAAAAATTATTTGTTGTCTGAAATACAAATTTAACTGGGCATCCAATATTATATCTGACAGACCTACTAGGGTAACTATAATTTATCATCCAAACCAGAACAGTTTTGAGAGTGAAACGGGGCGCTATTCATAATTATGCCAGAACAGCAAACATAAACTAGGACTATCCCAGAAAAATTGGAAAGTATAGACAACCTAATTATATAAGGGGTTTTGAAGTAATTTTTAATTATGAATTTTAAATTTTCATAACCAAGCATATCTCTATGTCATTAACTTATGTGGCTGTGAATCTTTATAAGTGTAAAGTGTATTGCTTTGTAATTTTTTTTTTTTTGAGAGACAGGGGTCTCACTCTCACCCTGGCTGGAGTGTAGTGGCACTGTCGCAGCTCACTGCAGCCTCAAACTCCAAGTGATCCTCCCGCCTCAACCTCCCAAGTAGCTGGGACAGCAGGCATACACCCCCACACTTGGCCAATTTTGGGGGGGAGAGACAGGGTCTCACTGTGTTGCTCAGGCTGGTCTTGAACTCTTGACCTCAAGTGATCCTCCCCCCTCAGCTTCCCAAGTAGCAGGGATTACAGGTGTGAGCCACCACATGCTTTATAATTTTTATATTAAAATTTTGATTAGGGCACCTTAAAAACTATGGTGAGCTAACTGCTAGCTTCAGCCTTGGTACTTGGTTAAAGTTCTCCTGGTGGTAGGAGGCTACCACAAGCACATGAGATTCTACAGTTTCAAATTTTTTAAATTATTTCTTCTTTACAGTTTTTGTTTTGTTTTGTTTTGTTTTGAGACAGAGTCTCGCTCTGCCACCCGTGCTGGAGTGGTGCAGTGGTGTGATCTCAGCTCACTGCAACCTCCACCTCCCAGGTTTAAGCAATTCTTGTGCCTTAGCCTCCTGAGTAGCTGGGATTACAGGCAGCTGCCACCATGCCCAGCTAATTTTTGTACTTTTAGTAGAGATGGGGTTTTGCCATGTTGGCCAGGCTGGTCTCGAACTCCTGACCTCAGGTGATCCGCCCACCTGGGCCTCCCAAAGTGCTGGGATTACAGGTATGAGCTACCGCACCCGGCCTCTTTACAGTGTTTTTATATGTGTACTTCACCATCAGCAGTTATAACTTTGACAAGAAATCCCTTGTGTTTTTTTTTATTTGGCTTACACCTTCTCTTTTAACTTATTTACTTTTTGTTTTTTGGGGGATTAAGTAATAACCTATTATTCATATTTAGCTTCATTTTCTTAATTGTATAGCCTTTTATCATCTTCCCTTGCTTAACCCTTGACTAATTTCATTCTAAAAAATCATCCATAAATATTTGAATACCTGCTATCAATGTGAACTACTCTCCTAAGTACTACAGTAAATATGACATGTAATAAGACTTGGACCATATCCTCAAAGAGTGTATAGTCTGTACTTAATATAGAGGTCTCTCCATAGCTTTATATATTTCATTTGGTCTTTTCTCTTTTTCAGCTTATATCTCTTTTAAAAATATATTAATCTCTTTCAAAGTATGATTATCTGTATGTTAGAAATAGGTGTTCCATGGTTTTTGAATAGAAATGGTATGTTTTTGTTTTATTCTTATATCTGTTCTGTTGATGCATAGGTTTTTATAGGAGTGTTTTGTTTTTGTTTTTGTTTTTGAGACAGAGTCTCACTCTGTCAGCCAGGCTGGGTTGCAGTGGCATAATCTCAGCTCACTGCAATCTCCACCCTCCCAGGTTCAAGCAATTCTCCTGCCTCAGCCTCCTGAGTAGCTGGGGCTACAGGGGCCCGCCACCACGCCCAGCTAATTTTTGTACTTTTAGTAGAGATAGTGTTTCACCATATTGGCCAGGCTGGTCTCGAACTCCTGACCTTGTGATCCACCCGCCTCAGCCTCCCAAAGTGCTGGGACTACAGGCGTGAGCCACCATGCCCAGCGGTTTTTATAGGAGTTTTAACTACATTAGGTGTCTTCAGGAAATAGCCTATAATTGCTAGATAATTTTTTTGTGTTATAATTTGAAATGAAAATGTGTCAGAGTCCAATATACTTAACCAACTTTTGAGCAATGAGTTGTTCCACGTAACAGTTTTCCAGATTATTTTACCTATTAACACTTACAGGATTAGTGTCAGGTTTCTCTAAAGGAAAAATATTCCTTAAATTATTTTCTTCCTTTTATTGTTTGAGGGTTAACGCTTGTTTCATATAATAATGTTAATTTTCACCCAGGCTGAAGTGCAGTGGTGTGATCTTGGCTCACTGCAACCTCCTCCTCCTGAGTTCAAGCGATTCTTCTGCCTCAGCCTCCCAAGGAGTTGGGATTACAGGCACCCACCACCATGCCCAGCTAATTTTTGTATTTTTAGTAGAGACGGGCTTTTGCCATGTTGGTCAGGCTGGTCTTGAAATCCTGACCTCAGGTGATCCGCCCGCCTTGGTCTCCCAAAGTGCTGGGATTACAGGCATAAGCCACCGCGTCTGGCCTTACTGTTTTTAAATGTACTTCACATTGCTCTTTCTGTTATTTTGAAAAGATACAAAATTATTTTGCTTCATATTTACATAGTAGAAAATTCAAATGGTACAAAAGCATATATAGGGCAAGGTCATCCCTGTCTCCCAGCAACCAGTTCTCCTCACCCAAGATAACCAGTTTTTTATGAGTATTTTGTATAATCCTTCTGGAGATTGCATTTACAGGTGATTATTTATATATTCTCTTTTTTCTTTTTTTTTATACAAATGGTAATGTATCATACACAGTTGTGTACTTTGCTTTTTTTCACATAACACTATGTTTTGGGCATTATTCCTTACCAGAATAAGCTCTTTTCTTCTTTATACATGCATAGTATTCCACCTTACAAGGTCCCTACTAATCACTTTTTTGGTTGTTTCCAATAATTTGCTATTATATACAACGTTTAATTAATAGCCTTCATGAAGGCATGAATATTTGCATGCCTTAAGAAAATTTTTTTAGTCTAAAGGTAATATGCATTTATGGTAAAAACTTAAAACACTTTAAATATTACCAAAAATAATGCGGTGAAAAATAAATCCCCTAAACTTCTAGTACCACTTCCCAAATGTAATACTTTCTTGTGATTATCAATTTGTTTGATTTTTTTTCTTCTTTTCCTTTTTTAAAAAATAAATGGTTGTGTGGTATCCCCACTATATATGTATAAATCATAACTTATGAAGTTCCTCTTTGGTGGACATTTAGGATGTCTCCAGAGTTTTTTTTTTTTTTTTGGATGCTACAGACAATGCTACAGTGAAAGCCTTGTAGATATCTTTGCACACATGCAGGTGTTTCTATCAAGTAGAGTCCTAAAAGTACAATTGTTAGATCAAGTAATGTACACATTTTAAGTTTTGATTAGTTTTACCAATTGGCTCTCTAAAAAGGTAATACTATTTGATACTTCCACCGGTAGATCCTTGCTAACTCTGGCTATTATCAAACTTTTGATTTTTAAAAAAAGTTTGCCAATTTAATAGGAGGAAATAAATCTTATTCCTATTTGAATTTCATTTATTATGACTGATTTTGAGAATTTGGCCATTTCTGTTTATTATGAATTTTCTTATTGATTTTTTTTTTTGAGACAGCTCTGGAGACCAGGCTGGAGTCCAGTAGCATACGGTTCACTGCAGCCTCGACCTCCTGGGTTTAAACAATCCTCCCACCTCAGCCTCCTGAGTAGCTGGGACCATAGGTGCTCACCACCATGTCCAGCTAATTTTTAATGTGTTTTTTAGAGATAGAGTCTTGATCCTCTTGTAGTTCATGAGCTTGATAATTAGGTGTTCACATACATGTGTGAGACGTGCCACCCTGGAACCTTGTTACAACGTTGGCACATTACCCATTTGACATGAAGGGAAGGGAAAAACCAAGAGAGATGGAGTCTCACTATGTTGCCTAGGCTGATCTCAAACTCATGGGCTCAAGTGATCCTTCCGTCTCAGCCTCCCAAAGTGTTGGAGGATTACAGGCATGAGCCACCACACCTTACCTGTTACTGACTTTTGAGTGTACTTTTTTATATCAAGAAATTAGTCTGTGATCACATACATGACAAATATTTTTTCTCATTTTGTCATTTTCTACCTTATGCATGGTCTGTAAATATACATAATTTGACCCTGGAGAGAGAGGAGTGGAGGATAGGGAGAGTTAAGGGTAAATTAGTGGAGGATCCAGATCAGTCAAGCTGCTAACCACTTTTTTTTTCTGTAAGTGCTAAACACATTTTAAATAAGAAAAATGATTAGCCAGGTGTGGTGGCATGTGCCTATAGTACCAGCTACTTGGAGGCTGAGATGGGAGGATCACTTGAGCCTGGGAGATCAAGGCTGCAGTGAACCATGCATGATCAGGCCACTACATTCCAGCCTGGGTGACAGAGTGAGACCCTGTCTCAAAAACATAAATAAGAAAAATGACGTGACAGAAACAATAGAGGGCTTTTATCTCCTTAGAGGAAAGAATATAAAAAAGACTATGTAATATTTAGTTGGTATGAAGTGTAGTAACCATGCTGAAAATGTATTTGTTATATGTGTTTTTCCCTCTAGAGGTTTTGTCAGCTATGATTAGTGTGCTGTTGGTGTATATACTTATGGGATTCCTCTTATATGAAGCTGTGCAAAGAACTATCCATATGAACTATGAAATAAATGGAGATATAATGCTCATCACCGCAGCTGTTGGAGTTGCAGTTAATGTAATGTAAGCTCTATTTTTTTCACATTAATATTTTCAAGTACTGTGAACTCAGAGACTATTGCATATGCATTCAGTAATATTCAGTGATATTTTGATATTTTAAAAATGATATAACTCATTAACTTTTCTGATAAATGAAACACTATGGACGTTATAAATTCCTCATTAGTTTGCCCAGGTATATTGGAGATTGAGTCAAAATCATGAATTTAAGTAGGACAAAGTTTTTTGTTGTTGTTTAACTTTTAGAATACTTTTGTGTTAACTAGATTTTTTTTCTTAAGCTATCAATTTTTTTCCCTTAAAACTTTTTAGGGAAGAAAGTTTTGAAAGTTTAAGTTAGGCCACATACAGTGGTTCACACCTATAGTCCCAACAATTTGGGAGGCCAAGGTGGGAAGATCACTTGCGCTCTAGAGTTCAAGACAGCCTGGCCAACATAGTGAGACCTCATCTCTTCTAAAAATAAAAATTAGCCAGGCACGGTGGCTCGTGCCTATGGTCCCAGCCACTTGGGAGGCTAAAGTGGGAAGGTCACTTGAGCACAGGCAATCAAGACTGCATTGAGCTATGATTGGGCCACTGCACTCCAGCCTGGGCAACAGAGCAAAACCCTGTCTTAAAAACAAACAAACAAAAAATAATAAAGTTGAAGTTAACAGATTTAATCATTTAGACCAGAGTCAGCAATTTTTTTTCTGTAAAAGGCTAGATAGTAAATATTTTAAGCTTTGAGATCTATATATTCTCTTTCAGAGCTACTCAACACTTGTTATAAAACAAAAGCAGCCACACTTAGCATGTAAACAAATGAACATGGCTGTGTTCCAATAAAACTTTATGTACAAAAAAAAAATCAGTGAGCCAAATATGATCTACCAGCCACAGTTTACCAATCCCTGCCCTAGTGGCTTCTATTTGTACTTAGAATGAAATCAATTTTTTTCTAAATTTTATTATTATTATACTTTAAGTTTTAGGGTACATGTGCACAATGTGCAGGTTTGTTACATATGTATACATGTGCCATGTTGGTGTGCTGTACCCATTAACTCGTCATTTAGCATTAGGTATATCTCCTAATGCTATCCCTCCCCCCTCCCCCCACCCCACAACAGTCCCTGAATGTAATCAAATTTTTACTGCAGCCTTGTTAGTAAGACTCTGTGTACCTCTACAACTCATCTCCTAGCACTTTTGCTCACTTTATTCTGGCCCACAGTGGCTGTCTTTCTTTTTTCAAGTACACAGAGCACATTTTCATGTTAGGGCCTTTGCTCTGCTATTCTTCCGCCTAGAACACTCTTCCACCACTTGCTCTCTGACCTCCTTCAGGTATCTGCTTAGAGAAAATCTGAGAGGCCTTCCCTTACCACTCTGCCCATCATCCTCCATCCCCTTACAATGCTTTATGTTTCTCCAAAGCATTTCACATTGCCTGGCTATACATTATGTATTTATTTGTTGGCTTCTCTGCCTTCTCTACTAGAACATAAGCTCCATGGCGGTAGGGATATGTCTATCTTACCACTGTTTTGACCCAAGTACCTAGAACAGTACTGATAAATAATAGTTGCTCCAAATTTATTAAATAAATGAGTTCCATGTTACCTCATTAGTGTCTGACTAGTGACAAATGTTTTTGTCAATATTGGGAAAAAAATAATGTTTTCTTTTATTTTTAACAGAATGGGGTTTCTGTTGAACCAGTCTGGTCACCGTCACTCCCATTCCCACTCCCTGCCTTCAAATTCCCCTACCAGAGGTTCTGGGTGTGAACGTAACCATGGGCAGGATAGCCTGGCAGTGAGAGCTGCATTTGTACATGCTTTGGGAGATTTGGTACAGAGTGTTGGTGTGCTAATAGCTGCATACATCATACGATTCAAGGTAATATGATTGGTAATTTTTCTATTTTAAAATGTACTTAATTTCAACATGAAAACTAAGGCTGATTGTCATATCAGTATACTGGACACCAATGCCAGTTCTATTCATTTTACATTGATGTAAGTTTACTTGACAATCATTATAGTTCTTTTGTTAGCAGTAAACAAAATGATATCACGTCACAGGGTAACTTATCTGTATTTGGCTTTTGTAGTGCCTTCACTGGATAAATCAATTTTCTTATTTATTTATTTATTTATTTATTTTTGAGACAGAGTCTCACTTTCTCGCCCAGGCTGGAGTGCAGTGGCACAATCTTGGCTTACTGCAGCCTCCGCCTCCCAGGCTCAAGTGATTGTCATGCCCTAGCCTCCCAAGTAGCTGGGATTACAGGTACACACCACCATGCCCAGCTAATTTTTGTATTTTTAGTAGAGACAAGGTTTCGCCATGTTGGCCAGGCTGGTCTCGAATTCCTGGCCTCAAGTGATCCACCCACCTCAGCCTCCCATAGTGCTGAGATTACAGGCATGGGCCACCATGATTGCCCAGATAACTCAATTTTAAAACTCGTGATTGAATTACTAGGTAGTAAAATGTGCACTGGACTGAAAATCCAGAGATCTGAGTGGGTTCTAGTCTTGGCTCTGCCATTAATGCTTTGACCTTGAAAGCAAATACCTGAACTCTAAACTTGAGTTCCCTCTTCTTTATTACAAGGGGCTTAAACTAGTGGCTGCTAAAACTTTTTCCAGAGCTGAGTACAGTGGCTGTGCCTATAATCCCAGCTGAGGCTGGAGGATCAGTTGAGCCCAGGAGTTCAAGAGCAACCTGGGCAACACACACACACACACACACACACACACACACACACACACACACACACACTTACTTCTTTCCAGCTCTGATATTCTAGAACATTTAGAGATGGCACAAGGAACAATAGAACAAGTGATTACATTTCTGGAAATAGGTCCCATGAGGCAAGTAACGTAAACTGTCTAGGATCGAGTGAAGATGCTTTTCAATTACAATTTCCAAGTTTTAAAGGTATTCTGTAATTCTGCTAAAGAAAATCAAGCAAGAAGGGACATATTCCTTGCTTTGCTTTGCAGTCTGTTTTATATTTGTCTATTTAATCATAAATTTTGATCTATTACCCTTTAGCCAGAATACAAGATTGCTGATCCCATCTGTACATACGTATTTTCATTACTTGTGGCTTTTACAACATTTCGAATCATATGGGATACAGTAGTTATAATACTAGAAGGTAAGATCTCACTATATCCTCATTATGAGTTTATTACTTCCCTAAAGCAGATTGGGAGTCAGGGGACATTCTGAATAGGAATTACATCTTTTGCTTTTTACTAATACCTTTTAGGCTATATAACAGTACCTTACATGTATGTAACATGTAAGAATTAATGAACTCTCCCATCTTTTACCCATTTGACACTTATAATAGCTAAGCAAAGTAGGTAAGGCAGATAATGTGGTAAATTATCCCCATTTACAAATAAGAAAATTGAGGTTCAGAGGGATAACATACTTTGGTTAAGGTCATGTTGCTAATAAACTGTGGCACTAGGACAAAAATGCAATTCTAGATTATGTATTAATTCCTTAATTCCCACTTAACTTGTGACTTTGTTGTATTTACTGCATTCTTCCCTTACTGATATTATGTGTAAGCATGAAAATAAAAGTTCTTAACAATAGGCTTATTATCATTATATGTTCTTTTCTTCTTTTTTCCTTTTTTTTTTTTCTTAGTTTATCTGTTAATGAAGTATTCTGGTTTGATTGGCATTCCTTTTTAGTGAGAATGAATATGTTTTTAAAGTATGTATTACCCTCTTGTATATATCTTACATTTTTAATAAAAATATATGTGTACATGGTTTATCTTGAAGTATTAATATTTTAAAGTATTTGTTTAAAGTGGATTTAGCAAAGCCATTTGTTTTCTTTGATAAATGTCATCGGTAATGTAAAAGTTCCTTTATTTCCAAAATAAATTTTACTTAGAAATTATATATTCCTAATAGGTGTGCCAAGCCATTTGAATGTAGACTATATCAAAGAAGCCTTGATGAAAATAGAAGATGTATATTCAGTCGAAGATTTAAATATCTGGTCTCTCACTTCAGGAAAATCTACTGCCATAGTTCACATACAGCTAAGTATGTTGCTGGTAGTAAATGTGGGCCTGGGGTTGGTGGACTTCTGCCTTTGAAACTAAACATCCCTGCTTATAATTATGTAGGAAGACTTTTCTGCTGAAAAGATTTGTTTTAAGACAAAAGCCTTTGTCTTTAAAAAACAAAGGCTTTTGTTAACAGCCTTAAACAAAAGGCTCTTTAAAGGGTAAGTTGCAGGTCAGTATTGATACCAGAACAATAATTTTCTATCTCTTTGAGATATTACAAACTGATTTTAACCTTCAGATTAAAGGTATTAAGAATATTTCCTGACTGGCATGGTGGCTCGCGCCTGTAATCCTAGCACTTTGGAAGGCTGAGGCGGGTGGATCACCTGAGGTCAGGAGTTTGAGACCAGCCTGGCCAACATGGTGAAACCCCGTCTCTACTAAAAATACAAAAATTAGCTAGGCGTGGTGCATGCCTGTAATCCCAGCTACTTGGGAGGCTGAGGCAGGAGAATTGCCTGAACTCATGAAGCGGAGGTTGCAGTGAGCCGAGATTGCGCCACTGCAGTCCAGTCTGGGTGACAGAGCAAGACTCCATCTCGGAACAAAAAAGAATATTTCCCGGCCTGGCGCGTTGACTCACGCCTGTAATCCCAACACTTTGGGAGGCCAAGGTGGGTGGATCACCTGAGGTCAGGAGTTCAAGAACAGCCTGGCCAACATGATGAAACCCCATCTCTACTAAAAAATACAAAAATTAGCCGGTCGTGGTGACACGTGCCTGTAATCCCAGCTACTCGGGAGGCTGAGGCAGGAGAATTGCTTGCACTCAGGACACAGAGGCTACAGTAAGCCAAGATGGCGCCATTGTACTCCAGCCTGGGCAACAAGAGCGAAACTCCATCTTAAAAAAAAAAAAAAAAGAAAGAATATTTCCCATGCTCTTTTCTACATAGGAAAAGCTAGATTCTTACATTTTTATTTCTTCAAGTCATTTCACAGATTGATGCTATTGATGCTTTTTAAATCAAAATAATACATGCATGAGGTTTAATGTGCATAAGATATTTTAATGACAGGTTTGTAACTGATGTCTGGTATTCTTTCTCTACCTGAGAGTAGACTGGAGAGGTTAGAATAATGAGAAGCCATTAAGGATGTGTAAATTGACCTACTTATCTAACAGAATAGCTTAGAGAGGGTAGAAATCAGACTAATAAAAATATATTCCCAGTATATTTCAGTTGTTTTTTTCCCTGTATCTTATTCAAGATGTAACTGTACAATGGATAGTAATGATATTTTCTTGACATTGCAGTTCCTGGAAGTTCATCTAAATGGGAGGAAGTACAGTCCAAAGCAAACCATTTATTATTGAGCACATTTGGCATGTATAGATGTACTATTCAGCTTCAGAGTTACAGGCAAGAAGTGGACAGAACTTGTGCAAATTGTCAGAGTTCTAGTCCCTAATTTTATATATTTTGGGGACTCCTGCCTTATTTATCCTGCAGTCACAGACTTGAGAGCAATAAATGCAAACCTAAATGAGAAAATGGAATCCCTGACAGCTGTGTCCGTATCAAGCATCAGTCTCTCAAACAGTTGCCCCAGCCTGACAGTGCTAGTCTCTGTTTAATGGTAAAAGGAGACTTTGCCATAATTTTCAGATGAAGATGTTTCCCAAACACTGTTTACAGAATGAGACGTGACTCTACAGATACCTCATAGAAGACAATCCAAGATCATACTTCATTAATTTGACAGAGTACGTGTCTTAAAGGAAGCATCAAGAATTCAATATTTGCATTTAAAAATACTTTTTAAGGCCATTTTATATTAAGCCAGTGCTGGAAAACTGAATTTTTTTTATTATGTATAATAATCTCGACACCCAGCTTCTGGAATTGCTGCTTTCTTTTTACAGAAATTACTACCCAACAGATTTCAGGAAGTACTAGTAGTTATCCCAAAAGTGGAATAAGCATGTATTCCTAAGTGTTTCAGAAATGTTTTATTTCACAAATAAGTCTTAATGTTATTGTTATGATTATACTTTATAAACAACCTTTTCCAGATGCTACAGGGTTTTGAATCTCAAAGTTAACATTTTTCATTATTTGTAATCTTAGAACCAAATCTTTATTTATTGTGGTCACTGTTATTAAATGATTTAGGAAATACTTTCAATATTATTCTGAATGGCTGAAGTTAGTCTTAAACTCAAATTACTATATGATGATTTAAAACAAAATAAAAGAGCGAGGATGGGGGTTGGAGTTTCAGGTTTATGTCTTCCCGACATCACTTTTATCATTCATGAAATTGTCTTAAAAAAGCAAGAGACTGCAAAATGTAAACAGTAATCTTCTGTCCCTTTAAGAACTGCCAACAATTTGTACAAAAAATGTGGTACGTTGGTTCCTGCCTCCACTCCAGGTCATCTGTGTGTTTAGCCTTTCAGGGTAAACTCTAGAAGGTTCAGTTTATAATTCCCACCTTTCACATATAGTTCAACAACATTAATCCAGAGAGAATTTTATGTTTTATGATATGGGTTATGTTTTATTATATATTTTATGTTTTATGATATGGGTTAGGGATTCTCCATGGACTCCAGAAACCCTAAAATACAATTTTGAGGTTTTCCAATAATACCATAGCAGAAATGTCCAAGGGGTTGGGGGAAGATATTACTTTGAGAAAACAGAAATGTAAAGGATTTTTGACCTTATGTATGTGTGTGGTTTTGTTTTTGTTTTTGTTCTTGAGAGAGTCCCACTCTGTCACCCAGGCTGGAGTGCAGTGGCGTGACCTCTGCTCACTGTAACCTCTGCCTCCTGGGTTCAAGTGATTCTTCTGCCTCAGCCTCCCAACTGGCTGGGACTACAGGTACACCACACCCAGCTCATTTTTTTGTATTTTTAGTAGAGACAGGATTTTGCCACATTGGCCTGTCTGGTCTTGAACTCCTGACCTCAGGTGATCCGCCTGCGTCGGTCTTCCAGCGTGCTGGGATTACAGCATGAGCCACCATGCCTGGCCTGTATGTGTGTGTTTTAAAGCACTAGATAGGGATGGACATTAAATCTGTGTTGCAGGGAAACTAAACATAGGTTTCCAAACTGAAGGCAACCTAATTGTAAATGCCTGTGTTAAAGAGGCAGCTTGACTGTTCATGTTTCATTTTGCAACCATTGGTTTTGAGATTATCTTTTATGCACATTTGGAGTCCCTTTTCAACAGTGACAGTTTCTTACACGAAGAATGGATATGGTTATTGGGCTCCTCTAAGAATCAGAGTAGGGTAACAATGTACCAGGCAAATTGTAAGTTGAAATTCTAGATAAGCATGCAGATGACTTACAATATAAATGAAGAATAGGAAACATTTTATCTTCTTACCAAGTACCTTACTATAAGTAAACCTAAGATAAGAAAACCCAGATTTACCTATAAGATTGTTGGGAGTTAATGGTGTCAATAAAAGGATTGATGGTCCCTCTAATGAAACCCAGTAGATGTTTGTTGAATTGAACTGAAAATTTATGTGGCCAGACACAGTGGCTCATGCCTGTAATCTCAGCATTTGGGGAGGCAAAGGTGGAAGTATCCCTCGAGGCCAAGAGTTCATGACCAGCCTGGTCTTTTGTAGAGACCCTGTCTCTACAAAAATATAAAAATCAGCCAGGCGTCGTGCACACCTGTAGTATCAGCTACTTGTAAGGCTGTGGCAGAAGTGCTTTAGCCCAGGAGGTTGAGGCTGCAGTGAGCCATGTCCACACCATTGCACTGCAGCCTGAGTAACAAAATGAGACCCTATCTCAAAAACAAAAAGGAAAAGAAAATATACATGATGGGATTCCTATTGTGAAGTCATTTAAAATAATGACTTGAATTTCTCAGAAATTTCAGGAGCATATAAACTATTTAAATCAAAATATTCTTACATATAGAAACCAAGTAAGAATAAATGAGAGATATTTCAGTGGACATCTGGACATATTTATGGACTTTGAGTATCTAGCAAGTAGAAAGGAAAAAAATATTCATCATACTCTAATCATTTTTTATATCTATTGAGCTTGTTTCTTGTAAACTTTTCTTTATCTTATAAAGGCATATCTCGCTTTTATATCGACCTGTTCCTTAAAAAATGTATTTGATAAAACAGGCTAAAATTCATTTGAGTATTGAAAAGAATTCTTTTTTTTTTTTTAAGATGGTGTCTCACTGTCACCCAGGCTGGAGTGCAGTGGCACAGTTCGGCTCACTGCAGCCTCTGCCTCCCAGGCTCAAGTGGTCCTCCCATCTCAGCCTCCCAAGTAGCTGGTACCACAGGCATGCACCACCACACCCAGCTAATTTTTCGTATTTTTGGTAGACACAGTGTTTCACCATGTTGCCCAGGCTGGTCTTGAACTCCTGAGCTCAAGTGATCTGCCCACCTCGGCCTCCCAAAGTGCTGGGCTTATGGGCATGAACCACTGTGCCCAGCCAAAAAGAATCCTTTTGTAAAATACAGAAACACTGCAAACCTTTGTAAATCTTTTTTTTTTTTTTTTTTTTTTTTTAATGAGATGGGGTCTCCCTATGTTGCCCAGGCTGGTCTTGAGCTCCTGGGCTCAAGAAATCCTTCCACCTCGGGCTCCCAAAGTGCTGAGATTACAGGGTGTGAGCCACCGCACCCAGCCATGAAAACTTCTGTAAATCTTAACTATCGTGTTCTGCTTAAAGTGAGGTACACATAAAGTTTCCTGTGCTTTGTTTTTGTAGGAAAAAGTACATAGTTTGTATCTTTACCTTACGGAGTCTATGAGATTTGAGAATTTGATTTCACTTTTTGTAACTTAACCCACAGAAAAGGACATTAACTTAGCAGATAGGACCAAGGACTGAATGACTTCTGACAAAAAGCGTTTGGTCTATCCTTCACTTGTTGAGCTACAACCATGCATTACACTTCTCAGCTGAGCTCTCAAAGAGCTCTATGCCCTGTGAAAAGCAGTGGCTGAGTTGGATGAACACATAGCATTATTAATTTTGCACTGGGAAAACAGATTATGACAGGACCACAGACCACAATATAAAAACTTGGCAGTTCTTTGGTGTGATATATTTTAATTAGTATTTGCAAATAATCAGAGTTACTTGTGTACATAAACCTGTGTTTCACAACTATGGCCAGATGCAACCTTTTGGTCTGTTTCAGGAAAAGACCTATTATTCCACTAACAATTATGCTGCCTTAGAAACATAATGGGAGTGTAATTGAAGAAAGCATGTCTCAGAAGGTTTTGATATGCAGAACTGGAAGCTATTGTAATTCCTACATACATTTCCATTAGCTATGCCTTATGTAATGTGAGTGCAGATTTTTACAACTTAGAGTTCCCATCAGTGTTTTTTTGCCACATCACCAGGTTTCTTATTTTACTGTTTTCTTTTCAACTTTGGGTGCTTTATTTCCATTCTCTAAAACTAAGTTTCTTGCTCTTACGAGACTTAGTGTTCCTTTTGAACCCAGGTGTCCCACCTGACAGTGTTTGTCTTTCGTAGACTTTCCAGAATAGACATAGTCAAGATCAGACACGTGAGCTTCTCTCTCATTTTAATGTGAGGAAAATCATCTTTCAGAGACAAGGCACTGCTTAGAAATGTATGTCCAGGTATGAAAGAACCTTTTTAAAATGGCTGGTTGTTCCTGATCCAGATTTCTCTGCACACTGGACTTCGTAGAGTAAGTGTGGTAGACAAAGAGACTACACTGCACAACCACCAGTGAATATCATTGCTAAGAAGACTTTGGGTCGTGTTTCTCAGCCACTCTCACAGCTTTTGTAGAATTAATCATTTGATTTTGAAACAAGCAGTTAGCTAAATCTATTTTCCTTTTATGCATATATGTTAATTGGCTCAACTTAATATGGTGTTCTTACAGAATATGAGCCCATTTGAAATAAGGTTTTAGGCAATTTTGCTGTTGGCTCTGATTTGTATATAGCAAATTTAAAGTTACAGAGTGTTTCCTAGATAGAAGATTAGTTCATTTGGTTCATTTTGTCTTTGAACCAAGCCAAGCTCATGAGCCAGTTGGTTATTAGTCATAAATGAACACCCATCACTATATGCTATGTTGAGGGGAGACAAGTCTGATCTTCGAATAATTGATAAAGTTTTTAATCTTTGTAGCCAAAATACAATTTTCAAACCCTAACTCCAGATGTGTCGTGTGAATCTTGACAACCAGGGCTTGAGATTTGTTTTACTGATTGCCAATCAATCAGGTATATTATTTGTGATGTTCGTGGGAGCATGCAAATTAGAAGACAGTGTTGTGGGAGTTCCTCAGTATTGAATTACATGTGTGCACTCAGGCCTGCCAGTCATTGAATTCTGACTTGTAAAGGGTTTAACCTGCTGTTCCAATCATTGAGGACCAATTTGATTTTTGATAAGATTGGAAAACATTTATGGAGACTTTCCCAGTTAAATCTATGACAGTGTCCACTTAAATAGTGCAATTTAGTATATTCTCAGATAACTGCAACACAAAATTGAAATGTGCCAGTATGTCATCTTTCTACCTGGAAGATACTGTATATTTGGAAAGTTTATGCTTCTCTCAATAAATACATGTTATTAAATAAGCCATATCACAGTTTAAGAAATTGTATATACTTTATCATATGCCCTTTCAGAAACCAGGTATTTTGCATATGATTGATTTTAGAAAGATTTTGAAGCTGGGGTTTGTCCATGTTAATTAAGATCAAAGTATATATATAATATATATATGTGCTGTATTTGCAACTTTCACATTGTAATTTCCTATACACTTATTAAAGTATTGTTTTGCCATGTGGTTTATTAAATAAAAATGTACAGTCTCTTAAATATCTGCTCTTTTTATTAAGTAATATTAGTAGGCCTAAAAACATTGTTCTTAAAAGAAAATCTTTTATAATTATAATGTCATTTTATAATGCCCTCTTATATGTTTAAGAAATAAAACTGAAAAAAATCTTCTGGATAGTATGGAAAGATTAATTAAAAGAACCTTTCTCTTTTGGTATCAGTCACATGCAGTGACGCTACAGTCCCATCAACAGTGGCAGAAAGGAAAGAAAGAAGCCACTGTAAAATAGACTGGTGAGGACCACCAGGAAGTCTGAGAGTAAGAGCCTGCTGACTCTCCAATCGTGTGGACCAGTCCACACTATACCTCCCAGGCCAAATCTGGCCTGCAAACCTGTTTTATTTGCCCCAAGAACTAAGAATGATTTTTACATCTATTAAATCACTGGGTGCAGTGGCTTACGCCTGTAATCCTAACATTTCGGGAGGCCAAGGCAGGTGGATTGCTTGAACCCAGGAGTTCAAGACCAGTCTTGGCAACATGGTGAAACCTCATCTCTACAAAAAATACAAAAATTAACTGGGCATAGTGGCACATGCCTGTGATCCCAGCTACTCAGGAGGCTGAGAGATAGGAGGATCGCTTGAGCTCAGGAGGTCTAGGCTACACTGAGCCGTGATGGTGCCACTGCTCTCTAGCCTGAGTGACAATGAGACCCTGTCCCCATCCCCCCCCCCCAATAAACAGTAAATATTTCATGGCATGTGAAAATTATATGGACTTTAAGTGAATTTCTGTGTCTATAAAGCGTTACTGGAACACACCACACTCATTCAGTTACGTATTGTCTATGGCTGCTTCCATGCTACCGTGGAGAGTTGCGTAGTGACATAAAATATTTACTATCTGGCCCTTTATAGGAAACGTTTACTAACCCCTGGTGTAGAGTGTTTTAAGACTATAACAAGCCGGGTGCGGTGGCTCATGCCTGTAATCCCAGCACTTTGGGAGGATGGAGTGGGCACTTGAGGTCAGGAGTTTGAGACCAGCCTGGCCAACATGGTGAAACCCCGTCTCTACTAAAAATACAAAAATTAGCTTGGCATGGTGGCAGGTGCCTATAGTCCCAGCTACTCGTAAGGCTGAAGTGGAAGAATTACTTGAACCCAGGAGGTGGAGGTTGCAGCGAGCCGAGCCGAGATCACACCACTGCACTCTAGCCTGGGCAACAGAGTGAGACTCCGTCTCAAAAAAAAAAAAAAAAAAAAAAACACTATAACAGTATATATGGATGCAGTGAAGTCTCCTAGAACCTGCTTGCAAGTTTTTGTGACTGGTAAGTCTGAAGCCACCTGAGTCACCAAAGGTTCTTTCATACCTTTACCTTTTTTCTCATTTTAAACTTCCTTTGGGTTTGGGGCAGAATATAAGAAAAGAGTAGCAAGATTTCAAATATTATTCATGTGCCGTACGCTGTCACGTCACTAGCAAAGCATTTTTCTTACTAGAACACCATGATCACCAGAATCATTTAAGTATACTTTTCAACATAAAAGCTTATTCAGTTGATTTTTAGATTTTTCACTTGTTATAACAAAAAGTTAAGAAAATAAAAATATGTGTAGAGTACCTTATGTAATTTGTGCCAATTGGGAGCTCACAAATGATGTTCTTTAAGGTTTTTAAGTTTCCTAGCAAAAGACAACAATATTTAATAAATATTGTAATAAAATATAGTTGTAAATATACTAGTATAGACTGAGCCTGTAATTCCAGCACTTTGGGAGGCTGAGGCAGATGGATCACTTTGAGCTCAGGAGTTGAGCCCAGCCTGGGCAACAATGGTGAAACCCCATCTCTACAAAAAATAAAAAAATAAGCCAGGCATGGTGGCACGTCTGTGGTCCCAGCTACTCGGGAGGCTGAAGCTGGATAATTGCTTGATTCTGGAAGGCAGATGTTGCAGGAAGCCAAGACTGCACCACTGCACTCCAGTGACACTGCAACAGAGTGAGATCCTGTTTAAAAAAAATACATATATATGTATTATATATATATTATATATATGTATTATATATACTAGTAAAGATTGAGATGTTACTTATTATTTGATTGTCTACCTAGCTATTCTATTTTGATGTGTCATTTTTTTTGATCCATGTCAGATGTTAAATACTAATTTGGGGTAACAGTCTTACAAGCTCTTGTTTATGCTAAACTTTAGTATATTCATAAATAATATTTTTTGGATATATTTCGACTTCAACTGTGGTCCCATAATAATTGCTATAAGCTATGAAATAGACTAGGCACAAATAGAAAGTATGAAGCCTTATAACAAAATATAATCTCTACATGAGTCATGTGTTTAAGATAGGAGGTTTTAAAATCCAATGTTATCACCAAAAATAACATTTTCAAGCAGCATTCTGGTTTAACAGGCTCTCATGTAACTTTTACAGAGCACTACAAATTAAAGTTTGGCCCATGGGTCTTACCCTATAAACATGAAGAGGATACTGTGTGAGTTATCAAATTGCTTCCATGTCTCCCGGACTTAAATTTTTTTTTTCTGGTTTGATTTTCAAATTCCTGTTGTCTGTGTTTCACTTGCCAGTTTCTGCACATTGGTTTGTGGTTGGTGTTTGTTTGTTTGTTTTAACACTTTTGTCACTTCAACAAAAAGCTGATGCTATGGGAAAAATAGCCCAAAATATACTGGGCTATTTCTTGGTAAGAGAGTAGGATTTTTTACAGTAGGAAAATTTCAGAGACCTCATGAAAGCAAGGCTAGCCCTGAAGCAAGACAGACCATCTCTGCTCCCTTGACTCTCCTAGCATTTGAAGATTTGACCCCACATCCTTTCGAGAGGAAACCTGCTAACAGCTTAAATGGTTACTGCAGTATTTACCTTTGAACAGTGATCACAGTGAATGTTTGACTTCAGTCAGGGCATGAAGGACTGAAGTGAAGGTAAGAAATGTTTCCTGGACTTCCATTCATTAATCTATCATACTCACCTGTGAAGGCTATGGGGCAATTCCTTGTTTCAACACGTTCTTTTTCAGTTTACAACTTGACTGGAGTTTCAGTGTTAGCACAAGTCTATTCCATCCTCTTTTTGCTTCTTTATATAAGAATATGTTCCAAAGTCCAGGATATTTTTTAAACCTTGAAACAAAGTGTTATATAATTTAGTGTATTAGTCATTGACGTGTATTTGGTTTTAGAAGTGTTTCTGATCTAGGTGTGGTGGCTCATACCTGTAATCCCAGCACTTTAGGAGGCTCAGGAGGGAGGATCACTTGAACTCAGAAGTTCAAGACCAGCCTGGGCAGCATGGTAAAACCCCATCCCTACAAAAAATTAGCCAGGCATGATGGTGTGCACCTGTAGTCCCAGCTACTTGGGAGATCCCTTGAACCCAGCAAGTCGAGGTTGCAGTGAGCTGAAATTCTGCTGCTGCACTCCAGTCTTGGTGACAGAGTGAGATCCTGTCTCAAAAAAAGAAAAAGAAATGTTTCTCATCTTTAAGATACCATGATATTGAAATTTTGACATCTCAGAAAGTTGGTTCAGGCTGAGTGCGGTGGCTCACACCTGTAATCTCAGCACTTTGAGAGGCCGAGGCAGGCGGATCACCTGAGGTCAGGAGTTTGAGACCAGCCTGGCCAACATGGCATGGCAAAACCCCGTCTGTATTAAAAATACAAAAAAATAATCTGGGCATGGTGGCGTGCACCTGTAATCCCAGCTACTCAGGAGGCTGAGGCAGGAGAATCGCTTGAACCCAGGCGGGTGGACGTTGTAGTGAGCCGAGATCACACCACTACATTCCAGCCTGGGTGACAGGGTGACAGTGAGACTCTGTCTCAAAAAAAAAAAAAAAAAAAAAAAAAAGGTGGTTCAAGTGGTTGGAAATGTTTTTTTCTTTTTCTTTTTCTTTTTTTTTTTTTTAGTTTTCTTTAGGCAAGGTGTCACTCTGTCACCTAGGCTGCAGTGGTGTGATCTTGGCTCACTACAGCCTCATCCTCCCAGGTTCAAGAGATTCTTGTGCCTCAGCCTCCTGAGTAGCTGGGATTATAGGCATGCACCATCATGCCCAACTAATTTTTGTATTTTTAGTAGAAATAGGGTTTCACCACGTTGGCCAAGCTGGTCTTGAACTTCTGGGCTCAAGCAATCCACTCGTCTTGGCATCCCAAAGTGCTTAGGATTACAAGCATAAGCCACCGCACCCGGTGGAAATGGTTTTTTCTGAAGTAGATTGAGACTATTCCAAATGTCATCCATTTTACAATTATTCAACCAAGGATTGACCTATGAAGACCATCTGCCTGCCACTGAACATGCTATGAAATAGAACACACAATAGCAGTGGGTTTTTTTTTTTTTAAGTTAAACAGGAAATAAAACAATGTTATGTTTTTGGAGGGCTTCTTGGGCCATAGCCTCACTCCTGTAGATAGAAGATCACACTTGTCTCCCATTAGGAATGGCTTCAGAAATTGTGACCAGGAGGATTAAAGTCCATCCTCTTGGTAATGACATGCAAAGTCCTGATCTGGTCACTGCTTACCTAGTCACCCTGCAGTTCCAGCCTTTCCCACCACCACTAGCCTACCTCCCATGTGTCAGCCATACCAAACTATAGGCAGCTTTTGGTTAACCAGGGAAATAATTGCTAACACTTATTGATCCCTGACTGCGTTCCAGACACTGCTGCGCACTTTGTTTGTTTGTTTTTTGAGACGGAGTCTCGCACAGTCGCCCAGGCTGGAGTGCAGTGGTGGGATCTCGGCTCACTGCAAGCTCCGCCTCCTAGGTTCACGCCATTCTCCTGCCTCAGCCTCCTGAGTAGCTGGGACTACAGGCGCCTGCCACCGCGCCCGGCTAATTTCTTTTTGTATTTTTAGTAGAGACGGGGTTTCACCGTGTTAGCCAGGATGCTCTCGATCTCCTGACCTCGTGATCCACCCACCTCAGCCTCCCAAAGTGCTGGGATTACAGGCGTGAGCTACCGCGCCCGGCCTGTTTTATCTCTTTAAGTTTACAACAAAAATTAGATACATTTCTGAAACACTCCAGACAATAATATAATTACAACTAAATGTGTTAATGGCCAGCAGTTATTATCACTTACAGAATATGATAATCTCCCTGTCAGCCCAGTGGTAGCACTGAGCTGGTTCACAACAATTCTAGCCTTGCTAATGACAGCTTGTTTTTTTAATAACAGACTATTTTTTAAATGAATTAATAAGGCGACTATTTTCAGCTTGAAACTGTGGGAGAGCTCACTTACTATTTTTTTTTTTTTTTTAAAGAGACAAGGTCTCACCGTCACCCAGGCTGGAGTGAAATGGTGGGATCATGGTTCACTGCAGCCTCGACCTCCCAGGCTCAAGCAATCCTCCTACCTCAGCCCCCCAAGTAGCTGGGACTGTAGGCATGTGCCACCATGTCCCCACTAATTTTTTGATTTTTTTTTTTTTTTTTGGTAGAGATGAGGTCTCCCTATGTTGCCCAGGCTGGTCTTGAACTTCTGGGCTCAAGTGATCCTCCTGCGTTAGCTTCCCAAAGTGCTGGAATTACAGGTATGAGCCAACATGAAAGTGGCTGACACTACTTTCAAAGTATTAATGGATTTAAAATCAATAATCTTTATCTTCATTGTTAAAATATTTAACTAAGTATATACACATACATTGGATTAAGAGACAGCCAGGCACAGTGGTTCACCCCTGTAATCCCAGCACTTTGGGAGGCCAAGGCAGGAGGATCACATGAGCCCAGCGGTTCAAGACTAGCCTGAACAATATAGTAAGACCATGTATCTAAAAATAAAATAAAATGAAATAACAGACAGAAGAACTGGTTCTGGTCCCAGCTTTGCTAAATGTGTCTCTCTGGACAAGTTACTCTGTTTTGCTAGGCCTCAGTCTAGCTGTCTGTATAATGATAATAAATGTTGATTGAGTGTTCCACACTGTACTTGCCAAGCACTGTTCTAAAAGCTTTTTCAGTGTTAGCAACAGTTCTATGAATTATTATTACCCCGATGTACAAATGAGGAAACTGAGGCAGAGAAAGGTTAGGTAACTTCCCAAGGTTAGCTAATTAGTAACAGAGCTGGGATTCCAATACAAATTGGTCTGGGTCAGCATTCCCACTCTTAGCCTTTATGGTGAGATTCTCCAGCTGGGACCAACACTGTCAATTATCCAGTGCAGAATTGCATGACACTCTCATAAGCCTCCTAAGGAGGCTGGGTGGCTGCCCCAGGTCATAGAGAGAACCTGCCTGCAGGGGAAGCTGTGTGGGTAGGGCGGATGTGAGTGAGGAGGGCCCGGTGGGAAGGAGCCTGCTCTATCAATAATGGCCCAACTGTATGTACACTTACTTTCACTCTGTCCCCATCTCTCCTAGAACTACCAGAGGCTTTCTGACTTTTTTTGCAAATAAAGACCCTGAGGGGGCTATGCTCTTACTGTCTCTTCTCTTGTCCACTTTGTTAGTGAGCCAGCATGGTAGGATATTAAGGAGAGGATTTGGATCCAGGCTACAGTGGGTTCAGTTTCAGCTGTATGAACTTAATAGATGTGTGATCTTGGGAAGGGTGGAAACCTCTCTAAGCCTTTTTCTTCAGCTATACAACAGAATAACACCTTGTGTTATAACCACAGGAGTTAGAGAAAACTCCACACTTTGAGACAAATTAAGAGTCCTTTATTAAGCCAGCGGCCAAAGAGACGGCTAACACTCAAAATTCTCTCGGCCCCGAGGAAGGGGCTTGATTAACTTTTATACCTAGGTTTAGGAAGGGGAGGGGAACTCAAATGCAATAATTCTACAGAAGTAAAAAGACGCAAGATTAAAAAAACAAATGGTTACAAAGAGATAAACTATTTAAAAGACAAATGGTTACACAAAGAGCAACGGTACCAGGTGCAGGGCTCTAAATCCTTCATTTATAATTAGATATAGGGGCTATGCCGGACACGAACTCAAGGCTTTATGTTGTTATCTCCTTGAGAAAAATCCTGGGAACTTCATACATTGTTGGTGCTAGTACCTTATCAGTTAATTGGGCTCCTTTGAAATGCTGAGGATCTGTTTACACAGGTCAACTCCTTACGGAAGGGGGTTGGGTAAGGAGCCCTTAGTGTCTTGTAAATTAAGGGGTCATTTGGAGTTTGTCCGGCTTTCCCAGCTAGAGAGAGTCTTATTTACATGAGAAGCAAGGCTAGGTGACTAAAGAGACAAACAGGGAAGATTCAAAGTAGCAAGTTAGAGTAAAAACAAGGTTAGGCATTTCACTTGAACTTCATTCACAAGGTTGCTTTAGGGATTAACTAAAATAAAGCGCATACAACATCTAGCATTAGCTGGGCGTCGTGGCTCACGCCTGTAATCCCAGCACTTTGGGAGGCTGACGCGGATGGATCACCTGAGGTCGGAGTTCGAGACCAGCCTGGCTAATATGGTGAAAACTCGTCTTTACTAAAAATACAAAAACTTAGCTGGGCATGGTGGCAGATACCTGTGATCCCAGCTACTCGGTAGGCTGAGGCAGGAGAATCGCTTGAACCTGGGAGGCTGAGGCTGCAGTGAGCTGAGATCGTGCCATCGCACTCCAGCCTGGGCAACAAGAGCAAAACTCCATCTCAAAAACAAACAAACAAACAAAAACAAAACAAAACCACATCTAGCATAGTTCTTGATACATTGTTTCTTTTTCTCCCACTCCTCACTCTGTGATGGAGAAAATTGAGACCCTCCCTACTGGACACATCTAGTTAATTTAGTCTAATTCAGGTAGATTCTCTCCTCAGGGACTAATCTAAGGATGATGTAAACCAAAAATAAAATTCTAAGGCCAACCATCTGAATGTGTTATAGGACTTTTCCCTAGTTAAGCTACAGGCAGGGTCCTTGTCACACAACCATGAAAAATGAGGCTCGCAGATAATTTGAAGGGTGAGAAAAATGGGATTTATTGGGCAAAAAGGAAAAAAAGGGAAACAGGGACTCTCTACAAAGCCAGGGTCCTGCTAGTGTGTGTCCTGCCTCGCAGACTGAATCCCAGGTACCATACCCCGGAACAAGAGAGAAAGACCAGGCTCCTTCCCTGCCAAGGGCGCTAACTTCCTACGGCTCCACCCCAGTGCGCATTTCTCCCAGTGTGCGGGCTGTCAGAGGTTCTGCCAGGGAGACACCCAGCTGTCTCAAAGGGACTTCATTCTTGGCCAAGGGACTCATAATTTTTTTTTTTTTTTTTGAGACAGGGTCTCTGTTGCCCAGGCTGGAATGCAGTGACACAATCTTGACTCACTGCAACCTCCACCTCGCAGGTTGAAGCGACTGTTCTACCTCAGCCTCCCAAGTAGCTGGGATCACAGGCATGCACCACCACACCCAGCTAATTTTTGTATTTTTAGTAGAGATGGGATTTCCCCATGTTGGCCAGGCTGGTTTCAAACTGCTGGCCTCAAGTCATCCACCGGCCTTGGCCTCAAAAAGTGCTGGGATTACAGGCGTGAGCCACTGCACCTGGCCAGGACCCATAAAATTTAACCTGAGAGACTGGTTTAGGCGAAGACTGGAAGTGGGGGTCCTACACCCCTCATTATACTTGTCAGCATTTAACATTAACACGTACCTTAAGTCTGATCAAAAGCATTTACAGCCTATTCTTTCTGAAGCCTGATAACTGAAGGCTTCATCTGAATGACAAAACTTTGGTCTCCACAACCTCTTACTGCAACCCAGACATTTCCTTTCTGTTGCTCCCAGGTCTTTAGATAAACTCAACCAATATTCAACCATAAAAATTTTAAATCTACCTGTAAACTGGAACCACCACCCACCCCTTCGAGTTGGCCCACCTTTCTGGACTGAACCAATGTATTTCTTTTTTTTTTTTTTTTTTGAGATGGAGTCTCATTCTGTCTCTCGCCCAGGCTGGAGTGCAGTGGCATGATCTCGGCTCACTGCAACCTCTGCCGCCCGGGTTCAAGCGATTCTCCTGCCTCAGCTTCCCAAGTAGCTGGGATTACAGGTGCCTGCCACCACCCCCAGCTAATTTTTGTATTTTTAGTAGAGATGGGGTTTTGCCATGTTGGCCAGGCTGGTCTTGAACTCCTGACCTCAGATGATCCACCCACCTCAGCCTCCCAAAGTGCTGGGATTACAGGCGTGAGTCACCGTGCCCAGCCTGAACCAATGTATTTCTTAAATGTTTTAGATTGAAGTCTCATGTCTCCCTAAAATGTATAAAACCAAGCTGTCCCCCAACCACCTTGGGCACCTGTTCTCAGAATTTCCTGAAGGCTGTGTCATGGGCCATGGTCACTCATATTTGGCTCAGAATAAATCTCTTCAAATATTTTACAGAGTTTGACTTTTCGTCGACAATGGAAAGAAACTAACTGTTATCAGGGGGTTTATGCCAGGTCATTTCATATATATAGCCTCCCAATGGGGAAGAACTGACCCTGAGTTTGAATTTAGATTGAGTCAGTGTGACCTTAGATAAATTATTTGACCTCTTCGGGCTCAGTTTTTTCATTGGTAAAGTGGGTGTAACTGAAATGCAGGTTGGTTGCTCGTTGCATGTACAGTCCAACAAGAGCAAGGCCAGATATTTAAAAAGTGAATTTATTGCAAAGCTGGTGTGAACTCTGAAAATCTGAGACAGGTCTGAGTTAATTTAGAAAGTTTATTTCGCCAGAGTTGAGAATGTGCACCAGTGACACAGCCTCAGGAAGTCCTGACGACATGTGCCCAAGGTGGTCAGAGCAAAGTTTTCCCTTTTATACGTGCTAGGGAGACATGCGACGTCAGTCAGCATATGCAAGATGAACACTGGTTCGGTCTGGAAAGGTGGGAAGACTCAAAGCGGCGAGGCGGCTTACAGGTCATAGGTAGATAAGAGACAAACAGCATTCTTTTGAGTTTCTGATTAGCCTCTCCAAAGGAAGCAATCAGATATGCACTTATTTCAGTGAGCAAAGGTCCCTAAGCAGTTCCCAGCTTGACTTTTTCCTTTAGCTTCATGATTTGAGGGCCCCAAGATTTATTTTCCTTTCACACTAGCTTGGGGAGGGGCACAAAGTGTCCTGCCTTCAAATGTGCTACTTCCCCTCTGGAGCAGAAAGGAGACACTTTGATAAAGTAAGAGGGGAATGAATAAGGGCAGGGGGTCCCACTGCTAGTTTGGTGCCTTATTTACCATCCAGTTGAGTTGGCACCTTCCTGGGCAGAAGTTGTAAAAGTGGCCAAGAGGGAAAAGGGTGTGCTTTTGCTGTGCCCTCCTAGTGGATGAATGTCCCAAGGCAACCCTCTGGAGGTGAAAGTTCCGTGGTGGGCATGACTTGGTCTGCAAATCTGCCAACTCTCAAGAGATATCTGTCTTGGAGCACACAGAAGAACTTGTCTGCAGGGAGTGTCTGGTGAGGGGGAGGTGAAAGGTTGTATTTGCATTTCTGAAGGGCTAAGTAGAAAATAGGGAACAGTGGGAAAGGGGAGAGAAGACAACTCATTTCGGGGCACTCAGTTACATGGGGACTCATAATATTAGCTGACTTCATAGGACTGTTGTGAGAATTAAATGAAATAATGCATGCAAAATGCCTGGCATATGTTAGTATTCAATAAATGGTGGCTATGGTTGTCATTATTCCTATTTAGGGTTCCTGAGCTTCACTAGCCTCACTAGAAGCTTCCCTGGCCTCACCAGCTTTCCAAGCACCCTACTAACAGGTTCAAAACCACGAACTTAAATATACCAGTAGGATGCAGGGTCTGCTTCACAAGCCATCACTCATAATCATCCCAGCTCAGAACATGTCATCAGCTCAGGAGTGACATCCTATCACAGCCCCTTCCCTCATCCTTCCACCAGAAGCCTATGGTTGGAGCTGCTTCTGCAGAATTAGGAGCAGAACCTGATGAGTCATGAGCAGAAGGACCTAAAAATTCTCAGGAAGCCTCTTGGTTCAATGCATCCACACCCACTCAATCATGGCCTAAAAATAGTTTTTCTCTAGGGAGAGACCTAACGAGAGATGTGTGCATGTCGTGTCACAGTGACAGAATGAGAGCTCGGATTGCTAGGGGTTTCTCAGGAGCTGAATCTTCCCCAACTGTTCCCCCACATCCCCAGGACAGGCACAGCTGTACTAGCACAGTACGCCCTCCTCCCCCGCTTCCTTCACAATAAGCACCCCACACACACCTGAAACACCAGGTTCACCAACAACTACACCCCATCCTCCAAACTCACCTCCCTCATCCCTGTACCTGCTTCTCATTTTACAGGTTATCTCAGTAGGAGTGGGAAAGCCTCGATCCTTCACCAAACCCCACACCTCTCCTGGGGACATCTCAATGCCTTAACAGAAACCACTCCACTTTATAACTTTGCTTTGGATTCATCCTCCGATTTCTCAGCAGACTTCAATGTTGAACACACCCATGGCCCAACCAAACTGAGTCCATTAGACTACAAGAACCTTGAGGACAGGGCCCATGTCCATCTTGCCCCATCCCATCCTTAGTGACCACCACAATGCAGGGCACAAAGTGAACCTCAATAAATCTTTGCTCAGTGAATGATGAGCAAATAAATTCAGATTTTACAGAAGGAGGGGAAGTCTTTCCCTGTTACAGAATCACTGGATTAAAGAATATACTTCAGAACTGTGCTGTCCAATATGGTAATCACTAGCCACATTTGGCCATTTAATGTTAGTTAGAATTAATCAAAATTAAATTCTACTATATGATCTAGCCATTCTGTTCTTTGGTATTTACCCATGAAAAATTAAGCATATGTCCAAAGACTCATATAATGATGTTCATAGCAGCTTTATTCACAATGGCTAAAAACTGGGGAAAATATATTTATCCACAGATGAATGGATAAACAAATCATAGCATATCCATACAATGGAATACTGCTGGGCGATAAGAAGGAATTAATTATTGATAAACACAACGACACGGATGAATCTCAAAAGAATTATGCTGAGCAAAAGGGACAGATAAAAAAGAGTATATACTGTAGGATTCCACTTATATGGAATTCTTAAAAACGCTCAGCATCGTAAGATGGGGCAAAAGTAAAATTCCAAAAAATGCAACCTATCATGACTGAAAGCAGGTCTGTAGTTGCCTGGGGATTAGTGGGAGCCGGGAAGGGTAGGAGGGAGGGATTACAAAGATGCAGGAGGAAACTCGTGTGGGTCCTGCACGTGTTCACTGTCCTGATTGTGGTGATGGTTTCACAGGGGTGTGCTCATGTCCCAAAACTTACCAAACTGTACCCTTTAAATATGTGCACAGCATGATATGTCAATTATATCTCAATTTAAAACAAGAGTTAAAAACATTCAATAAGTTTAGAAATTCAGTTCCTAAGTCACCCCAGCCACATTTCAAGCACCCAATAGTCATATGTGGTTAGTGGCTGCCATATTGCACAGCACAGGTATAGCACGTTAACATTATTGTAGAAAGTTCTGTTGAAAGCACTGCTCTCGAATCACAGAAAAACAGACGGGCAAGGGCCTCAGAAGCTATCTGCACAACCCTCCACAAAGCATAAATATCCAAAAATACAAAAATCCTGGGCTGTCCCTGTGACCCCACACCTATCCAGGCCTCAGGCTACCCTATGCTCAGCCCCAGCGGGGCTCACTGGGCTGCCTGTGCTCTCAGTTCCAACCCTCTGTGCTCCATCATCCTCCATTTCTAACCTTCCATCTTCTGATCTCTCCCAAGCTGGAGGAACAACAAACTAGGCCACCCTGACCTTTAGTCTACCTCTGGCACTGCCCTGCTTCCATCCCTCCTCTCACAGGCAAAGTCCCTTTTGTCTATTATGAGTCCATTCTCATATTGCTATAAAGAAATATCTGAGACTGGGTGATTTATAAAGAAAAGAGGTTTTTTTATTTTTGTTTTTGTTTTTGAGACAGAGTCTTGCTGTTGTCACCCAGGCTAGAGTGCAGTGGCTTGATCTTGGCTCACTGCAACTTCCGCCTCCCAGGTTCAAGTGATTCTCCTGCTCAGCCTCTCCAGTAGCTGGGATTACAGGCACCTGCTACCACGCTGGCTAACTTTTTGTTTTTGTTGTTGTTGTTGTTGTATTTTTAGTAGAGGTGGGGTTTCACCATGTTGGCTAGGCTGGTTTCAAACTCTTGACCTCAGGTGATCCACCCACCTCGGCCTCCTAAAGTGCTGGGATTATAGGTGTGAGCCACCCCCTCCCCGGCTAAGAAAAGAGATTTAATTGGCTCACGGTTCTGCAGGTTGTACAGGAAGCATGGCAGCATCTGCTTCTGGAGAGGCCTCAGGGAGCTTCCAATCCTGGCGGAAGACTAAGCGGAAGCAGGCGCATCACATGGCTGGAGCAGGAGGAAGAGAGAAGCCGGTAGTGGCTCAGTTCTAGTCCAAAAGGCTCAGAAGTAGGGAAGTTGACAGTGCAGCCTTCAGCCTGTGGCCAGAGGCCTAGGAGCCCAAGGCAGGCCACCAGTGCAAGTCCCTGAGTCCAAAGGCTGAAGAACCTGGAATCCGACGTCCAAAGGCAGGAGGAACCACAGGAGAAAGACGGAAACCAGAAGACTCAGCAGGCCAGCACATCCCTCCTTCTTCTGCCTGTTTTGTTCTAGCTGCACTGGCAGCCGATTGGATGGTGCCCACCGCTACTGAGGATGGGTCTGCCTCTCCCAGTCCACTGGCTTAAATGTCAGTCTCCTCTGGCAACACCCTCAGAGACACACCCAGAAATCATACATTACCAGCCATCTAGGCATCCCTCAATCCAGTCGAGACATCTAATATTAGCCATCACATCCATCGATCTATTTTATTTATTTATTTATTTTGAGACGGAGCTTCACTCTTGTTGCCCAGTCTGGAGTGCAATGGTGCCATCTTGGCTCACTACAATCTCCGCCTCCTGGGTTCAAGCAATTCTCCTGCCTCAGCCTCCCGAGTAGCTGGGATTACAGGCATGCACCACCACGCCCAGCTAATTTTGTATTTTTAGTAGAGATAGGGTTTCTTCATGTTGGTCAGGCTGGTCTTGAACTCCCAACCTCAGGTGATCCGTCCACCTTGGCCTCCCAAAGTGCTGGGATTACAGGCGTGAACCACCATGCCTGGCCCATCGATTAATATACTTTGGATTTCATTGTCTCCACTTCACCAAAATTTCTCCCCTGAGGTCACCAATGCTATTCCAAGTGACATAGCCACTGGACATGTTTCAGCCCTTTAAGTTACTAGATTTAAATTTTTTCTTTCTTTTCTTTTTTCTTTTTCTTTTCTTTTCTTTCTTTTTTTTTTTTTAAGGCGGAGTTTCGCTCTTGTTGCCTAGGCTGGAGTGCAGTGGCGTGATCTCGGCTCACCACAACTTCCACCTCCTGGGTTCAAGCAATTCTCCTGCCTCAGCCTCCTGAGTAGCTGGGATTACAGGCATGTGCCACCATGCCCAGCTAATTTTTGTATTTTTAGTAGAGACGGGGTTTCTCCATATTGGTCAGGCTGGTCTCGAACTCCTGACCTTAGGTGATCTGCCCACCTTCGCCTCCCAATGTGCTGGGATTGCAGGCGTGAGCCACCACGCCCGGCCTTTTTATTTTCAATACGTGAACCTTCACGCGGTCCAAAAATCAAAGCAATCCAAAAAGACAGTGAATAGCTCATCCTCCTGCTCCCGTTGTCCTCACTGTCTGTCCCCTAATAAGTAACCACTTGTATTAGCTTCTTGGATGTCTTCTTCCAGAGTTTACATCCCCAAGCCTCTTCTCCGCCCACACACACACAAAGGAACGTGCAACACACACACCTCCTGCTAGCGGCTTTGCCCTGTTCACTCCAGAACCAATCTCAGCCTCTCCCAAGGCAGGACTTGCAGAGCTGCCTCTGGCTTCTTTGCAGCTGAGTTCTCACTGGCTCTGCCCGTTCTGACCCTGTGACCAAGGCGCCCTGGAGAACCTCCTTGCTTCCGCGCCTGCACTCTCCTGGCTCTCCTCTCACCTCTCTGACCACTTCCTCTGGCTCCCCAACCTCCTCCTGCTCCTTAAATGCTGGAGCCCTCCAGAGCCCAGTCCTTTCTTCTCATGCCCCATGCTCAGCCTGAGGAGGCTCACACCTTCCTGGCGAGGGCCCCTAGGGAAGCAGTAGCAGAAGGAGTGAGCATGTTTTCATCAAGTACAAGCTATTTGAGTTGCCGGGGAGCCATCTGCCTCCACTGTTGCCACCGCGGCCATTTTCACAGCTGCCAGAAAGAGAACCCGAGAAAGAAGGACTGTAGCACAAAGGTCACACTTGGTACTTTTATGGGCGTCCTTGTAGTTTCCTATATCCCCATATTTGCGGAAGCAGGACCTTTGCTTTCCTCCTAATCAGAACAGCAAAAGCAACTAATAAGCAAAAGAATCACAGAAAAGGGCTGGGCAAGGTGGCTCATGTCTGTAATCCCAGCACTTTAGGGGGCCCAGGTGGGTGGATCACTTGAGGTCAGGAGTTGAAGGTGGGTGGATCACTTGAGGTCAGGAGTTCGGTGATGGTGGTGGTGGTGGTGGTGGTGATGGTGATGGTGATGGTGATGGTGATGGTGGTGATGGTGTGGTGGTGGTGGTGGTGGTGATGGTGTGGAGATGGTGATGGTGGTGATGATGGTGATGGTGTGTTGGTGGTGGTGATGATGGTGGTGGTGGTATTGGTGATGGTGGTGGTGGTGGTGGTGATGGTGATGGTGGTGGTGGTAATGATGGTGATGGTGTGGTGGTGGTGACAGTGTGGTGGTGGTGGTGATGGTGTGGTGGTGGTGATGGTGTGGTGGTGATGGTGATGGTGATGGTGGTGTGGTGGTGGTGATGGTGTGGTGGTGGTGGTGATGGTGTGGTGGTGATGGTGATGGTGATGGTGGTGTGGTGGTGGTGATGGTGTGGTGGTGGTGGTGATGGTGTGGTGGTAGTAGTGATGGTGTGGTGGTGGTGATGGTGTGGTGGTGGTGGTGGTGATGGTGTGGTGGTGATGGTGTGGTGGTGGTGGTGATGATGGTGGTGGTGGTGGTGTGGTGGTGATGGTAGCGGTGGTGGCAGTGGTGATGGTGGCAGTGGTGGTGGTGGTGGTGGTGGTGGCAGTGGTGATGGCGGTGATGGTGTTGGTGTTGGTGGTGGTGGTGGCAGTGATGGTGGTGGTGGTGATGGTGGTGGTGATGGTGGCAATGGTGGTAGTGATGGTCGTGGTGGTGATGATAATGGTAGTGGTGGTGGTGGTAGTGGTGTGGTGGTGGTGATCGTGGCCATGGTGGTAGTGGTGGTGATGATGGTGATGGTGGCAGTGGTGGTGGTGGTGGTGATGGTGGTGGTGATGGTGCGGTGGTGGTGCTGATGGTGGTGGTGGTGACGATGGTGATGGTATGGTGGTGGTGGTGGTGATGGTGGTGGTGATGGTGTGGTGGTGGTAGTGATGGTTGAGGTGGTGATGATGATGGTAGTGGTGGTGGTGATGTTGGTGATGGTGTGGTGGTGATGGTGGTGGTGATGGTGATGGTGGTGGTGGTGGTAGATGTCAACTGGGAGTACAGGGCAGGAGCAGCAGCTGTGACTGGGCTTGATGTGGATCAGCCTCTGGGCTAGCTTAGACAAGCTACCTCCGTTCCCACATTTGCACAGCGGGCTTCTGAGTAATATATTAATACAGTGTGATCAGCACATGACAAGTACTCAATAACTACACGTTTTCCCTCCACTCCTAACCCTCCCCATCTCCCAGGTATTCCTCCCCCAGCTAGGGCTAGCTGTCCTCCTCGCCAGATGGGTCCGTGGAGGCTCAGTGTTTCCAATAACTTTGCACCCTCTGCTGTCATGCTTATGCCTCTAGCTGGCAGGTACCTGGGGAAGCTGAAGCCTCAGGTACCACTTAATCTTAGCAACAATTAACAGCGAAGAAAGTGAGAGTTTTGTTCATTTTGGATACAGTTATTCTTTATAAACCAATTAAACAATAAATATGCCAGAAATTCCCAAATTATAGAAAAAATTCTATTCAATGAACAGAAGACAGCAAAACCAAAGAGGAATCATATTTAATAAATTCTGCTAAAAATATGGATGAATTGATGAGGAAAAATGAAAGTTGATTCATATCTTTCACTTTATGCTGGAACAAATTCTAGATTCCGATATTCTGTGGAACAGTGTAAAACACTAAGTAGGGGAGGCATAAAAAAGCATTTTGGAGCAGCCAGGTACAGTGGCTCTCAACTCTACTCCGAGCACTTTAGGAGGCCATGGAGGGAGGACTGCTTGAGGCCAGGATTTGGAGACCAGCCTAGGCAACATAGTGAGATCCCATCTCTACAAAATTTTTAAAACTTAGCCTGCCATACCTGTAGTCCTGACTACTCGGGAGACCGAGGTGGGAGGATCACTTGAGTCCAGGAGGTCGAGGCTATAGTGAGCTATAACTGCACCACTGCACTCCAGCCTGGGTGACAAAGTGAGTCTGTGTCTCTAAAAATATATAAATAAATAAAAATTAAAAAGTTTTGCTCAAATACATTGGAAAAAAATCTGTATATGATATCCCTGTCTTGGAAATACACTGCATGCATTTGTCTCTTTTGTTCAGAGCTGTACAAGCCCCTAGTACCTCATAGTAGATGCTCAATAAATATTTTCTTCAATGAATAAATTACCATCGTTAAGGTTTTATAATTGCTGTAATAAAGGAAGGGATTTATTTTTGTCTAAATATTTTCCCAATTTATTTGACCATGGAACTCCTTCAGAAAAGTTTTCACACCCAAAGAAATAAGAGAAAATCAGTTTGGAAAACACTCTTCAGAAGAAAACAAACTTATCACAACTTGGGAAGAAATATATGTAATACTATGGGTAATAGAAAAAAAATGTTAGAGTTAAAAATGGAAAAGCATAACCGCAAGAACATTCAAGTATATTTCAAAAGAAAATAATAAAAATTAAGATTAAAAAATAGGCCAGGTGTGACAACTCACACCTGTAATCCCAGCATTTTGGGAGGCTGAGGCAGGTGGATCATTTGAGGTCAGAAGTTCGAGACCAGTCTGGTCAACATGGTGAAACCCCATTTCTACTAAGAATACAAAAATTAGCCAGGCATGGTGGCAGGCACCTGTACTCCCAGTTACTCTTTAAACTGAGGCATGAGAATTGCTTGAACCCAGGAGCTGGAGGTTGCCGTGAGCTGAGATTGTGCCACTGCACTTACAAGGCCTGGGCAACAGAGCGAGACTCCAGCTCAAAAAAAAAAAAAAAAAAAAAAAGTAACCATTAGAATGGAAGAAACTGTGACAACCTTGACAGATTAAAAAATTTACTAATAAATATATAGAGATCAAATATAGTTACATAAAGAGAACATATTCGGCTGGTGCAAAAGTAGTTGTGGTTTTGGCATTAGTAGTAATTACGTAATTAACAGTAATGGCAAAGACCGCAGTTACTTTTGCATTTAACCTAATTGTCTGAATAGGCAAAGGCCACCTTGACCAGGCAGTGTGCATAAGAGGAAATCATTGTCAAGCATTTTAAAGGAAAATGTTTTGTTTCACTAATAACTAAAGAAATGTAAATTAATCCACTTTGGTACTACTGTTTTGCAAATGTTCAATCAGCAAGCTCTTTAAAACCTACCATTTTAAAAGTCTACCATTGAATGACTTAGGAACGCATTTTGACGCGTTGTTGGGTGGCTATCAATTTAATTTGTGCAGTCTTTCTGAAGAACAATCTAGCAACATTCTTAAAATAGGGCATTAAAATAGTTATATCCTTTGGCCAAATTATTCCTCTTATGAAGATTTTTCCCACGGATATATTAAATTAAAAATAATTGCAAAAACCCAATTACTTTTGTACTAACCTAATAATTCAAGGGAGGGAAAAAACAACATCGAAGCAAATGTTTGCGTACGGCAAGAACACTCAGGGCGAGGAGAGGGAGGCACGCCCTCTAGTGGGGAGAATCCGAATTACCTGGAGGTGTTTTGGGGTTTGTTTTTTTGGTTTCGTTTTTTGCACCCTACACCTGCTTTTCTTCTTTCCCAAGTTTTCGATTTCTTCCCTCACTCTTGCCTAATTCTACTGGTTGGAAATCCCTTTCTACCATTCCATCTGTAACTTTTTTAAACTTTATAATTGAAGTGTTAAATGTATTTTTTAAATTTATTTTAAATATATTCCCAATCTCTGCCTTCATCCTCTAGGACTAAATGTACCATTATCCTGACATCTAGCACTATAAAATGTTTTTTCTGTTTTGACCTTTATATATGATTATGATTATTTTATACCTGGCTTCGTTTGCTCAACATTATGTTCATAAAATCCATCCATCCATATTGTTGCCGTTTGTAGCTGCAGGTTCTGTTGGCTTGTCTGTTTTTCCGTTAGATATTCCACTGCATCAATATACTACCATTTATTTTTCCAGCCTATTCTTCGTGGGCATTTGAATTGTTTCCAGTTCTTGCTATTACCTGCCAATAATGCTGTTATAAGCAATCTTGTATGCTTCTTAGTGTCCATGGACTCACATTTTTGTTGAACATATATCAAGGAGTGAAGTTGCTATGACATAGAATACGCCTATGCGTTAACTGTTTTCTAGATAATGCCAAACAAGTTTTCAAAGGTATAGCAATTTGCACTTTCTCCAGCAGTGTATGAGAGTACCCGCTGCCCCCATTTTTGCCAACTTGGCAGGCTGCAGTGCAGTGCATCTCATTGCGGTTTTATTTTGCATATTTCCCTTGGGCAAATTTAAAACAACTAAAGTGAGTGGCACGCCCTCTAGTGGGTAAAATCTGAATTACCTGAAAGGGTCTTTACAGCGTATATAGGCTTCCTGGGCTTTCCTCCGCCTTGTCCTCCACCAGTAGTCTCGAAGAATAAAAAGTTGAACATCTTTCATATATTTATTGTGCATTTGATATCCTCTTTTAGAAATTGCCCCTTTAAGCCTCTTGCTTATTTTTCTACTGATTTTTAACAGCCCAATCGCTAAGATTTTTTATATTAAATTGTAAGAGTTCTTTATAGATTCTGACAAAGTGCTTTATTAGTTACATGTGTTTCTGCGCACGCCTTTCCACCTATAACTTAAATCAGCTGATTTTCACCTCTATTAACACGAGTCTCAATCCAAGTTCAATTTTGTCATATTCAAAATCGACCAGGAGATGGCGCCCTAGTCTTGCGTCTGAGCCTTCCACAGGCTGTGCCTGAATTTAAACTAAACCTCCCAAAATATTTTGTAAGGGATGCTAAAGAGATATTAAACTTTCAACCACTATAAACAGGTAGTATATAGCTAGAGCTTGGCCTCTTGGTGAGAACAACATATTAATCTTTTAGGGGAAAGTGACTGCTCAAAATAAAGAAATAAAAAGATCTTTATCACAAGGCAGGAAGCTGGGGTGAGGTTGCCCAGAAACAGGTGAGGACCCAGTAGAATCCATGGAAACACCCTCTGAGAAGTAACCTGCGGACCGATTAAGACAGTGGCACTACCTCGCAGGCCCTGGGACGGCTGTTTCACTGTTTACAAGGGCACCTGCCAGCGAAGGGTCTCAGAAGAGGGTAGAACAGGGGTTTGGTATTTTTCCACCTCCCTTCCCTTAGTCCTCTTTCTGGTTTTGCTTTCATTCATTATATTTTGTGACTGCTTAAAACTTCTGTCCTCCTGCTTCCTCCCAGCACCCCCGCCCCCCTTGCTGAATGAATGAATGGATGGCAAGGTCTTAGCCTTCTTGATCTTAGAAATCAGTGCACATAAACCCCACACTCAAAGGAAGACCCCCAGGGAGAGCCCTACGTGTAGAGGAGGCTCCTCCAAGAGGGGGCTCGGGAGGGGGCTTGGTGGGCTGGGCTGGCCTGGCCTGTGCGCATGAGAGAAAGGAAAGGCATCTGCTGCCGAGGGCCATGAACAAGGGGCCGAGGCACACTGTGGGCATGGTGGGAAGGCGACCTCTTTTCTCCAACTTTCACAAGCTCCTGGCAGGAGCCACTACGTGGACATCGTGAGTGGTTCATCAGCAAGAACACAGGAACGTCAAGCCACAGATTCCACTCATTTCCTGGGGTAGCCAAGACAGGGTTTTTACCGCTATGAGTCACCACCCTCATGCCTCCAAGGCCTAGTGCAAAGACGAGCGCATGTGGAATGTGGTGAATGACGTCATCACTGCTGTTCATTCTCACTGTCCAGAAATGGCTCCAGGCTGAGTTGCACCCTCAAAGCTTTCCTCTGTTTCACCTCTGTTCAGACCCAATGCAGGCCCCTTGCAGCCCAGAGGAATAAAGAGATGCCTAGAAAGAGGCCGTGGCCACTTGTTCTCTTTTGTTTTCTTCACTGCGGAGGACTGAGCAAGCCCACTATCTGAGCAATGTGGAAATTCCAGCCCTCACAGGGCTTCACACCTTCAAGGGGAAGAACATTGCACCATGAAACTTCCTTGCTCTAGGCCTGCCAGGGTAGGTGTCCGGGGGCTGGGTTCTGGGCCGGCACCAGGTCCCCAGGTCCAGGCCGCGAAAGAGCGGGTCTGCTGAGTGGGAGGGGCTGCCTGGGGCCAGGCTCTGCTCCCACTGGGGCTGACCCCACACAGGGATTCTGAGGCCTGCTGCCCACAACCTGCTGCCCAGACTGATGGTGTCCAGACAGAGGGAGGGTGACAGATGGATGCTGGGAGAGGGTACACAGCCCTGTGAATGCATCTCTTGGAGTCTGGGGTTTGGAGCCTCTTCCTTTCTTCCTGGTGCTAATGGTTTGCTGGATCCAGTTTGTACTGCTTGCAAGAGCTAATTGTGGAATTTTCAGAAATTTTGCAAAGCAGTTATTAAATTGTCATCATTTTAAAAATTAAATTATAACAACTCATGAGAAAATAAAGTTTTGTTTTTGTTTTTGTTTTTGGGACAGTCTTGCTCTGTCGCCCAGGCTGGAGTGCAGTGGCACAATCTTGGCTCACTACAGCATCCGCCTCCCGGGCCCAAGCGATCCTCCAACCTCAGCCTCCCGAGTAGCTGAGATTATAGGTGCATGCCACACACCCGTCTAATTTTTTAATTTTTAGTAGAGACGGGATTTCACCATGTTGCCCAGGCTGGTCTTAAACTCTTGAGCTCAGGTGATCCTCCTGCCTCAGCCTCCCAAAGTGCTGGGATTACAGGCGTGAGCCACCGTGCCCGGCTGAAAATAAATTATTTAAAAAGCAATGAATACTGAAAACATATCACTTCCTAATTCTTGTAGTATGTTTTGCAGTTATAGACATGCTTGAGGCTACTCGTGTCTATTGGGTCTGTAGGGTGGAACTATCGTATGGCAGGTGCTGCTGCACACCTCTTCCCATTCTGCCTTCAGTAACATCTTGGTAGTAGCCTGAAATTGCCCGTGGTGGGAGTATTTGTGTCATAGAAATCAGCTAGTGCTGCATTGCTTGCCCCCAGAGCCTGTTGTTATCCATTTAGCAGCACACCACTGCACCTGGCCCACAGATCCCAGAACCTGAATGTGCAGCAGCTGGGACAGCCAGCCCCCGGCTTTCCACCTGCTCTGCCAACTCTGGACCTCTTTCTCAGCCAGACCAGAGGGGAGGGAAGCAGGAGCAGGGAGGCAGTGGGAGGGAGAGGTGGTACCATGCCCAGGAAACACCCTTGAGCCCACCCAGGGCACAGCTGGGAAGAGCCTGGCTCACTTACAGGGTGGGAGGACTGATCTGGGGGTGGGGCGGAGGCAGGGGAAACCTGGGTTATGAGGAGGGTGACAAGGTTCGTCTGCAAAAATGAAAGAAGTTCAGTGATGGAGCTGAGGAAAAGTGCGGCAGGCTGGCAGCAGGCCTTGTGACGACACAGCGGGGAAACCACAGGATTCTGCATTCTTCTGACCACAAGAGGAAGGTGAGCCAGAACCCAGCAGAAACGAAACCCCAAGGCACTGGGCTGTTAGTAAAGTGCTGGCGCCTCTCCCAGGCCCCTGGTCCCCCTGCTGGGTAACAGCACAGGAGAAGAGGCGACAGGACTCCCGGGCCTGAGGTGGCCCTCCCAGCGTGTCCCCAAGCTTCCTGGCCACTTGATTCTCTGCCCCCTCCTTAACAGTTGTTTCTCCAGGTCACCCCCAGCCCTCCTCTCCACATCTCTGTGTCTTCTCACTCACACCTAAGGCTTCCAGCACCTTCTGGTTTATATATCAAGCTGGATGTCCCATGGGCACTCAGACTTGTCACCTCTCCTCCAAACCTGCCCCTCCCCTCCGATCTCATCTCGGGGACAGCAGCAAGCACCAGTGGCCAAACCTGGACGGTCTCCTTTGTTCAGCGACCTTCACGGCCCAGGGAGCCCCGCTGCCTCCTCCACACCCTGGGCTCCCCACATCCCTCCCTGCCTCAACCCAGCTCCCAGGCCTCTGAACACAGCTCACAAATGGAAATGACTTTATATTTTTGTTTTTTCTTAGAGATGGGATCTTACTATGTTGCCCAGGATATTCTCAAACTCTTGGCTTCAAGTGATACTCCTGCCTCGGCCTCCCAAATTGCTGGGATTACAGGTATGAGCCACCACACCTGGTCATGAAATGATTTTTTTCTTTTGGGTGCACTATGTCTATGACATTGCATTTACTAAACAGTAATTTCTCTCACCCTTCTGAAAACAAAGTTGTATACACAAATTCCAACCAGAATTTCATCCAACAAAACACTAACTGAGCAGTTACTATGCTCAGAGTAGCTGAGCAGTTACTCTCACGTGCTAGGCATGAGAGCTGCAAAGGTGAACAGAGCCCGCCCTGGCCCACTTGCTGGGGAGAGTCCCATAAACAGACGATCAACCATAACAATGCCCTGAGGTAAGGATGACAATGTGGACGTGTACACCATCCTAGGGGCCACGGTGGGAAACCTGCCAGGTCTAGAAGCCTGGCGTCCTCCTGGCCACCTCTATCTCCCTCACTCCTTGCATCCAGTCACTCCCTGCACCCCTGGATCAAGTCTCCTTAAACTCTCAAATCTGTGCTGCCCCCTCATCTCCAGAGACACCACTGACTTTAGGTCTCAAGTGAACTCTCTGATCCCGGCCGTTCTCCGCACCAAAGCCAAAAAGGGATTCATAAAGGGCAAAAATGAATGTGTCATTCCCCTATTTAAAACCTTCAGTGGGCCGGGAGTGGTGGCTCATGCCTGTAATCCCAGCACTTTGGGAGGCTCAGGTGGGTGGATTGCTTGAACTCAGGATTTCGAGACCAGCCTGGGCAACAGAGTGAGACTCTATCTCGATAAAAACAAAAATAAAATCATTTTTTTTTATTATTATTATTTTTTGAGACAGAGTTTCACTCTGTTGCCCAGGCTGGAGTGCAGTGGCACGATCTCAGCTCACTGCAACATCTGCCCCCTGGGTTCAAGTGATTCTTGTGTCTCAGTGTTGCGGGAAGTCAGGGACCCTAAATGGAGGGACCAGCTGAAGCCATGACAGAAGAACGTGGGTTGTGAAGATTTTATGGACATTTATTAGTTCCCCAAATTAATACTTTTATAATTTCTTATGCCTGTCTTTACTGCAATCCCTAAACATAAATTATAAAGATTTCATGGACACTTATTACTTCCCTAATCAATACCCTTGTGATTTCCTATGCCTGTCTTTACTTTAATCTCTTAATCCTGTCAGCCAAGGAGGATGTATGTCGCCTCAGGACCATGTGATAATTGCATTAACTGCACAAATTGTACAGCATGTGTGTTTGAGCAATATGAAATCTCAGCACCTTGAAAAAAGAACAGGATAGCAGCAATTGTTCAGGGAGTAAGAGACATAACCTTAAACTCTGACCACCAGTGAGCCAAATGGAACAGAGCCATATTTCTCTTCTTTCAAAAGCAAATAGGAGAAATATCGCTGAATTATTTTTCTCAGCATGGAACGTCCCTGAGAAAGAGAATGCGCACCTCGGGGTGGGTCTCTAAACTGGCCCCCCCCCTCCGCGGGTGTGGTCGTCTCTTATGGTTGAGTCTGCAGAGATGAAATAAACTCCAGTCTCCCATAGCACTCCCAGGCTTATTAGGAAGAGGAAATTCCCGTCTAATAAATTTTGGTCAGACCGGTTGATCTCAAAACCCTGTCTCCTGATAAGATGTTATCAATGACAATGGTGCCCGAAACTTCATTAGCAATTTTAATTTCGCCTCTGTGGTCCTGTGATCTCACCCTGCCTCCACTTGCCTTGTGATATTCTATTACCCTGTTAAGTACTTGATGTCTGTCACCCACACCTATTCACACACTCCCTCCTGTTTTGAAAAATCTCTAATAAAAACTTGCTGGTTTTTGTGGCTTGTGGGGCATCACAGATCCTACCAATGTGTGATGTCTTCCCTGGACACCCAGCTTTAAAATTTCTCTCTTTTGTATCCTGTCCCTTTATTTCTCAAGCCAGCTGACACTTAGGAAAAATAGAAAAGAACCTACGTGATTATCGGGGCAGGTCCCGGGTTCAAGTGATTCTTGTGTCTCAGCCTCCCCACTAGCTGGGATTATAGGCCATGCCTGGCCAATTTTTTGTACTTTTAGTAGAGACGGGGTTTCACCATGTTGGCCAGGCTAGTTTCAAACTCCTGACGTCAAGTGATCCGCCCACCTCAGCCTCCCTAAGTGCTGGGATTATAGGCATGAGCCACCGCACCCAGCCAAAATTCTAAATAATTAAAAAAAAAAAAAAAACCTTCAGTGGCTCCTGTTGGCCCTGGGATACCATCCAAACTCATTAGCATGGCTTCACAGCCCTTTCTGATCTAACCCAAATTAACATGAGAATTATTTCTTTTACTTGTTCCTGTGACACCAATTTAAGTGAACATTTGCTATGTGCTAGGCCAGTGGTTCCTGAACTTTTTGGCACCAGGGACCAGTTTCATGGAAGACAATTTTTCCACTGATGGGGCAGGATGGTTTCAGCATGAAACTGTTCCACCTCAGATCATCAGGCATTAGATTGTCATAAGGAGTGTGCAACCTAGATCCCTCCCATGCACAGTTCACAGTAGGGTTCAAGCTCCTAGGGGAATCTAATGCCACACTGCTGATCTGACAGGAGGCAGAGCTCAGGCAGTAATGCCAGCTTGCCCACGGCTCACCTCCTGCTGTGCTCCTGGTTCCTAACAGGCCATGACTGGTACTGATCCTTGGCCTGGGGGTTGGGAACCCCTGTGCTAGGCATCGTTCTGGGTACCAGGATGCAGCAGTGAACATACACACTGTACCCCCTCCTGGAGCTTGTGGTCTTGCAGGGGATACAGACACTAAACAAATAGCGACACAGATCATTACAATTGTGTGAGTGCAGGAAAAGGAACATTTTCCTGTCAACTCCCTGCTTCAGCCACAATAAACTACTCATAGTCCCTGCCTCTTGGCCCTGGCTCAGGCTGGCCTCTCTCCTTCAGTTGGCCAAGTTCTCCAACCCTCCTGGTCTCAGCTCAAGGTTCTCCTCTCTAAAGGAGTCTTTCCTGAACCTCCTAGGCGGTTCCATGGGATTCTGCTCCCACCCTGGGTCCTCCTGAGCCCAGCACAGGGCTTGGCATAGTAAATGCTCAGTAAATGTTTGCCGCACGAATGGTGAACAGGTCCTCTTAATCCATGCGTGAGTGTTTGCTTTAAAAAATAATAATTATAGAGTTTTTTACTTTGATTTTATATCTTCACAAAACGTTAGTGCTGGGTCCTAATAAAAGTAGAGAGAACCATTACTTAATATAGAATGCTTGTGAACCCGAGGACTTTCAGGGACTGTGACTAAGATGTTGGGATTGAGGGGTCTCCAGGATGCCTCAGGCCAGCAGGAGGTGGGTGGGGGCTGAGGGGAGGTGAGCCCGCTGCCCAGCCTCACAGAGCCTGTGCTATGGCCACCAGCTCTTCTCTGGGCTCTTGGCCCAGAAGCCTGGCTGACCTCCCACTGCCACCCTCTACCCTTCGGCAGAAGCCTGGGGTCTGCCCCTGGATTTAGCTCCTGTGGGCTATACAGTACTGGGAGGAGAAGAGCAGCTGGGATCGGGATCAGAGGGGCCTAGGGCCGCTGTACCCTAGCACTTTTCCCAGGGCCGCCTCGCTGAGGCTGCTCCGCTCCTCTCTGCTGGGTCAGCAGAGGAGCTCCACTCCCCCACCTCCTCAGTACCTGCTGGGGTTTGAGGCTGTGTCAGGCTTAGGAGCAGCAAAGGAAGGTGAGCTCCGCCACCCACCCACTCTGAAAAGGCTGCTGCTCCCTCCAGAAGAGACTTTGTCCTGTCTGGGAGTCCCCACCTTCGGCCCCTTATCTATAAAATCCACACTGCTCCCTGAACTGCCTTCTTCCTTGGAATTACAGAGTTGAAAGATCACCTGGACCACTCCATTCAGTTTACAGAAGACGACACTGAGGTCTCCAGTGAGGGGTTAAGTACCCAAGATGTCACAGCAGATAATGGCAGAGTCATGATTTCTAACAAACAAACAGAAGAGGCAAGTCCCCTGCCTGTCATCAGCCGGAGCCCCTCTGCTACGCCTGCTCCCCTGTTTCCCATGGACTGCCTCATCTTTTGCCTCTAGTTTGAGCCTGAAAGTTACACCTCCAATGAATGAAACTCACAGGATCATTGGCATCCAGTCTTCCTCCTCCACACCCACTCTCGGCCACCTGCCCTTCTCACCCACAGGTGGGAGCAAAGCTTGGTCAACCTGATAGGCCTCTTCCAGGCAGGGACAGGAGAAGGGACGGCACAGCAGCTCTGAGTCAGGACTCCTTTCGGTAAGGCGTGGCCGCCAGGAAGGCCTGAGAGAAGGAAACCAGCCCAGGTGCACTCTGTTTACCTTCTCGGCTCACAAACATGACCAGACCCTCCTTGGCTGGCTGGATGAAGTCCCAGCCTCTTAGTCCAGCCCTCAAGCCTCTCCCATTCCAGCCACGGTCTGCCTGGCCAGTTCCATCCCCCTACGGCTTTCCTGCCGTACCACACCATCCTCTGATTGCAGCTCGCCCTCTTGGGCCTTTCTGGCCTAGCAGGTGCTGTTCCTTCAGCTCCAATGCCCTTCCCTGCCTCTCCACCCGGCAAGCTCCTTCTCTTTGTATCTTCTGCACTAACACTTCCCTCCTCCCTCCCCTTCCCCTCTTTTTCCTTTGTGCCCCGGTGGCACTTCTGAGACAATGTTACAAGCATAATAAAATAACAAAGTCATGAATCTGTGTCCTCCTCCAGACTCTCCTCAATGACAGCAATTGTGTGTTTATCTTTAAATTCTCAGAGCCCAGTATATAGTAAGAACTCAATAAAGGAAAACATTGCTCAACAAATCAATATATGGACTCTGGATTTATGCCAGAGCTAAACTGGGAAGCAAGTTTTAATGTCACATAAGGATTCCCTTCTGATTCATTTGTTCATCAAATAGTTATTGAATACTGCTACGTGCACAGCACGGTGTAGACAGAGTACGGGGAGCATGAGGCTGGGGTGGACTCGCTCCACTTTCAAGGAGTTTGCATTTTGAAAGTGCAGAAAAGGCAGAAAAGAATTTGAGTTATAAGAAATGGCTAGCATTTACTGAGCACCACTGCTATAAGCAGATTATTGCATTTAACTGAACATTAACCCTATAAAATAGGTACTTTTATTGTCAGCCTCATTTTACAGATAAAAAGATTGAGGCTTGCAGAAGTGGAGAGATGTGGCCACGGTACAACTAGGAAGTCATGGAGGCAGGATTTGCACCCAGGCACGGCCCGGACCCCACCAGAATTAATGATGGTGGGGAAGCAATTAACTTTGCCTCAGGAAACTAGGAAGTCAAGGAAGGCTTCACCAAAGAAGGGGCGGCTGAGATGAGCCCTGTAGGACAAGCAGGATTTCCACAGTCAGGAAAGTAGCACACCCCAAACTATAGAACTGGTATAAGACTTTTAGGGTTTAAATTAGTGGCCCTGAACCTTGTCTGCACACTGCAAACACCTGGAAGGCTTTAAAAAGCATGGATGCCCCCAGGTCCTGCCCCGGAGATTCTGATACAATTGGTCCTGGAGGCTCTAAATGGGGAGGCGGGGAGGGGCCTGGTGTAAAGTGTATAAGGCGACACCTACCTGCAGCCCAGATGCTCCCTGGATGTTCCAGGTCCTGTTTGTGGAGCTTTCCTGTCCCCTTGGGAGGGGCTCCAGACAACGTGGGTAGGGCTGGTGCTTCCTCCCTCAAATTCATTCCTTTTCTGACCATTTGTGACCTTCCTGTGGCCTGGAGTTGTCGAAGACTCCTGGGGAAATTCCATGGTTTCCTTGCAAGGGGGCATGGGTTCTGTAGAAGGAAGGCACCCAGCTTGCAGTATGCAGGAGCTGAGACCTGCAGGTCAGAGTGAAGACAGCTGATTTGAGGACCCTGGGCAGGCAGCTTGTGTGCTACAGACCTGACGCGGGACAGGAGGGGCTGGAACCCCCCTCCTCTACATCCCAGCAGGCAGGCTCCGTGGGGCAAGGGTGGCTGTCAGGAGAGGGCACCTGGCTTCACCATCACACTGCTGGACGCCCTCAGAATGGTGACATCCCGCAGAGCCAGGGGAGCCAGGCCGTGTGGCTGCAATGGGCAGGGGCTGGATTTCCCCTACTCAGGCCCAGGCAGTGACTCAGGGACAAGTGTTGAAAGCAGACAGTGACCTCAGCTTCCTCGCCCACTGGGGAATGTCACCATGCCCCAGAGCCCCCTCAGGAGCAGACAGCCTGGGGGCCGGTAAGATGGAAGTTGGCAGCTTGGTGTCATGTGGGGCACACAGGACTCTTGCTCTCACCAACTGGGTGCCCAGAGCTTCCTGTTCCTCATAGAAGTGACATGAACATCCAAGGAGGTGATGTTCATGAACATCAGGAAGGCGCAAAAACAATGACAACCTGTCAGTGCCTGCTGCAATCCATGTATTTATATATTATTGTTTTTCATATATTAATATAGTGTTCCCCTGTATCAGGTCTTATTTCCTTTAAAAATTTTTTTTGTTATTATAAATACCACTGCATTTTGTTTTGAAACACTCCTCAAACTGGCCAGGTGTGGTGGCTCATGTCTGTAATCCAAGCACTTTGGGAGGCCGAGGTGGGAGGATCAATTGAGGTCAGGAGTTCAAGACCAGCCCAGCCAACATAATGAAACCCTGTCTCTACTAAAAATACAAAAATTATCTGGGCGTGGTGGCGTGTGCTTGTAAACCCAGCTACTTGGGAGGCTGAGGCATGAGAATCACTTGAGCCTGGGAGGTGGAGGTTGCAGTGAGCCGAGATCCCACCACTGCACTCCAGCCTGGGCGACAGAGTAAGACTCCATCTCACCAAAAAAAAAAAAAAAAAAAAAGAAAGAAAGAAAGAAAGGAAAAGAAAAGAAAAGAAATACTCCCCAAAGTGAAATCCTAGGGTACAGTATCCAAAGCTCTGGCTACCTATTGTCAGGTTGTCCTCAAAAAAGTTGGCCTAAGCTGCAGTGCTCCTAGCAGTATATGATTTGTACCTGTTTCCTTATAGCTTTGCCAATGGTAGGTTTCATATTTTTATTTATTTTTGATAACGAATGGGTGTGCAGTGTGGCCTCCAAATAGTTTGAACGGACATTTATTTAATTTCTATCATTGCATAGAGGATCCACCTGCCTACTAGAAAAGGAGCTCCTGGGGGCCAGGCACAGTGCATCACATCTGTAATCCCAGCACTTTGGGAGGCAGAGACGGGCAGAGACTGCTTGAGGCCAGGAGTTCGAGACCAGCTTGGGTAACATAGTGAGACCTCATCTCTACTATAAATTTTTAAAAATTATCTGGGCGTGGTGGCACGCACCTGTAGTCCCAGCTACCCAGGAGGCTGAGGCAGGAGCATTGCCTGAGCCCAGGAGTTCGAAACTGCAGTGAACTAGGATCTCACTGCTGCACTTGAGCCTAGGAGACAGAGTGAGATCCTGTCTCAAAAAAAATGGAAGGAAGGGAAAGAAGGGAAGGATGGGAAGGAAGGGAAGGACAGGAAGTATGGGAAGGACAAGAAGGACAGGAAGGATGGGAAGGAAGGGAAGGACAGGAAGTATGGGAAGGACAAGAAGGATGGGAAGGACGGGAAGGAGGGGAAGGAAGGAAGGTTGGTCTCTCTGGAATGTGGTCCCTACTGGATGGTAGGTGGGTGGATCAATGTGCAAGCCTTCACCTCAGGGATGCCTCCCTGAAGCCCAGGCAGGCCTCTTGCCTATGCTTCCACAGTCCTGTGACCCTTTCCTTCAGTCACCTTCTCATAGCTGTCATTTTATGTGCATTTGGGAAACTGATTAGTTTATTTCTTCCCCCACAAGACTGTAACCCCATGAGGACCTACTGTTTTGCTCACCATTGGATCACTTATCACCTGTTGTGTGCCTGGCAGACAGTAGGCATTCATTGAAATATTTGCTGAAGTGTTACAGCTCTTTTAGAATTTGTCTAGCAGGCTTTCTGGTTTTTGCTGGAAAGCCCCCCACCCCCCGCCAAGAAAAGTAATTTAAAAAATGAAATACATACATACATACATACGTACATAAATATTCGTTGAATAAATGAATACTTGAAAATCTCATGAGTAAGTATCCAGAGCTCAACTGTGGTATGTATCTTTGCAAAAGAATTTGTCACTGGGCTTAATCAGAAACGTTTAAGGAGGACCTACCACGTGCCATGTACTCTGTAGCATGGGGTAGGGGGTCAGTTATACAAAAGTGAGAACACAAGGTCTCTGCCCTTAAAAACACAGGCTGGTGGTGAGACCCACGCATCTGCTGTGTCTGCTGTGGGGTTGTGCCCTGTTCTCCCTGTAAAGGAAGCTTCAGGGACAAGTGAAGCTGTTTACCCATGGTCATGGCAGGATGCAGCCCTCTGGGACATCCTAGCCCCCAAGATTAGAACAAGTGTGGCCAGCCTAAGCCATAGTCTGCCACGGTCAGATGGCCAGTGACTTAGAACTAGAGAAGCGGGAAGTTTGGGCACTGGGAAGGATCTCGGAAATGCTCTAACACTTGGCTTCATCCTGAACCCCCAGGCGCAAATCCCAGCTCTGCTGATTACAGGGCCATGGCAGCCAGGCAAAGCACCCGCCTCTCGGCATTCACTGAAAAAGCCTCAAGGGCTGTGGAGGATTCAAAGGTGCCTGGCGCACGGTGAGCACTGACACACGTTAGCTGGTGAGTGATTTCCCAAAGGTCCTGCAGAGCAAGAGGAAAACCCCCATCTCCTGACCTCGCAGCCGTCAAAACCATATGCTCATAAAGCTTTTTGGTGTAAGTATTCCCATCAAGAGGAAGGAGATGTTTTTTGTTTTTTTTTATGCAAAGCAGCTTCAACTGAAACTGACCTCACCATGGGCATCTGAGTTTGTTTTTGGAGAGGAGGGAGGGAATGAGCCAACTCTCCAGGAACTGCGGGGACACACCCAGGTTGCCCAATCCCTCAGGGCAGTGGAGCCAAGTGCCTCCCATGCCCCTTTCTGGGCCGGAGGGCCCTGTGGGGTTGCCCTCCTCAGTGCCAGCTCCTCCACAGCCACGGGTCTGCAGGTGACAAACCCAGATAGAACCTTCCCCAGGATCAGCACAGGGTGAGGTTATCACAGGCAGGCCTGGAATGACCCTCAGACCAGCAAGAAGAGTCACATAGACCACGTGTCTCTCACCACTCAGGATAGGGCGATGACTGTTCCCACTCACTCACACGTTGCCTCTGAAGCTGCCCTCACTGCTTTTCAGGGCTCCTGGCTCATAATAATAATCCCGCCAGCCCTGGACACGTGCTGTCCCGCCTCGGCTTCCTTCTGGTTTTCTGCGCAGTTCTTTCTCCAGACTGGCTCCCTTTCCGTCTCTACTCCCTCCATAAATTGGGGCGCCAGGTGCCCCTGTGATGGTCTCTCAGCCCTTTCTTTCCTTCAGTTGTGTGCCTCTGGCTGGAACTCTGTCTCTTACTTCACCTCTTGGGGGACAGTCTGACCCACCCAGTAAACCTTTTCAAGCCAGGGTCTGGTGGGCTGAGAAGGGTGCTGTACCCTGCAAGTCCTCCAAGATCTAATCTCACCCCATCTGGTCCTGCTCTGCTTCCCGCTGATCCAACTGTTCTTCCTTTAGGGATAGAAAGGGCTTCAACACAAATGCTTCCTGACACCATGGCTTATAACATAAACTCTGTGCTTGGTTTCCTAAGCTTTGGCCTCCAGAGAAAAACCCTTTCTCAACATACTGCATACAACATATGCATGCTGGTTTTCAGACCATGCTGTCAGCTATGGCTTTTGAAGCCTCTACATTGAAACTTTTTTTGTTCTAGGCCAGAGCTGCTCAGTCTTTACCTGTGTATAATAACCTGAGGAGTTTATGTGTCAAAACACAGATTTCTGGCCAGGCTCTGTGGCTCATGCCTGTAATCCCAATACTTTGGGAGGCCAAGGCGGGCGGATCACGAGGTCAGGAGATCAAGACCATCCTGGCTAACATGGTGAAACCCTGTCTCTACTAAAAATACAAAAAATTAGCTGGGCGTGGTGGTGGGTGCCCATAGTCCCAGCTACTTGGGAGGCTGAGGCAGGACAATAGCGTGAACCTGGGAGGCGGAGGTTGCAGTGAGCCAAGATTGTACCACTGCACTCCAGCCTGGGTGACAGAGTGAGACTCCATCTCAAAAAAAAAAAAAAAAAAAAAAAAAAACAGATTTCTTGGCCTCATCCCCAGAGACTGAGATTGAGATTCAGTAGATGTGGGCTGTGGTCCCAGAATTTGCTTCCCTCTCAGGTAATGCTGATGCTGCCAGTCCACCAACTCCACCTGGGGCAGGACTGTCCTCGAAACCTCAGCCCTCACCCCAAAGTAAGGAATGCTCCCAGCTTAAAGTCAAAGGGGAGAAGAGGAATGAAGGAAAAGATGCAGGCAAGAAATATCTCACTTAACACATTCCCAAATACTGACCTACTCCACAGGTTTACCCTTGCAAAGTAAAGAGTTCTTTGCAAAGCAAGGTTCTGAGAAGTAAGGAAATTTGCCCATGTCACACAGCTTTTGATTGGCACAGCCTGGATCCAAGTGCTAACCTGTCTGCTTGGTCCTGGCCCACTGAGTCACTGAATTCATGTGAGATTGATTGTCACTGGTAGAACCATCACCAGACATGGTGACATGGCTGGTGAGAACTGTCATCTCTGCTACCCACACCGTGTTCACAAATGCACATGCAGCTATCTATACACCTGATAAATCCCACTGCTTCTCAGGTTAGGGTGCTGGGGTTAGTGTGTCTGAACAGTGGCGGGAGCAGCCTAGCTGAGAGAGGCATTCCCACGCTTGGGTCTTCCATGTCTGGCTTGATCCTGCCCTCCATATAGCATGACTATGACTGATAGGTCAGGACTGTCCTAGAATATTACTGACTGTGTGAGAATTCTCAAGCACCAAATGTTATAAGGAGTAGAAAGCTTTAGCACCAAGGGTTTAGCACTTTCTCAAAGTGTGGTCCCAGGCAGTTGCAGTGGCTCATGCCTGTAATCCCAGCACTTTGGGAGGCTGAGGCTGGAGGATAGATTGAGACCCAGAGTTCAAGACCACCCTGGGCAACACAGTGAGACCCCTGTCTCTAAAAAATATTTTAAAACAATTAGCTGGGTATGGTGGTGCACGCCTGTAGTCCCAGCTACTCAGGAGGCTGAGGTGGGAGGATCACTTGAGCCTAGGAGTTCGAGGCTACAGTGAGCTATGATCAGGCCACTGCACTCCAGCCTGGCTGACAGAGTAAGACCCTGTCTCAAAAAAAAAAAAAAAAAAAAAAATTAAAGAATTTTTAAAAATAAATAAAAAAAATTGTGGTCCCCAGACCAGGAGCATCAGCTTCACCGGGGAACTTGTTCGAAACCCAAACACTTGGATCCCAGCCCTGACTACTGAAGCAACAACTTTGGAGTTAGGGCCCAGTAGCCCACATCTTAACATGCCTTCCAGGATTCTGACTCACAGCTAAGGTTTGAGAACTACCGTTCTCAGGAGAGAATTAGCCAGATTCCTAGTATGGCTTGGGAGGCTTTGATTTGGTGCCATGGAGGGTTCCCTGCTCTCTGGGTTAGCTCTGACATTCACCAGTGGAGGAGGAGTTTGTGAAGCATATGGTGATAATCTAGCTGTGGGGTCAACTGCACACTGCTGCCTCAATCGGTTGCAGCCTTGCCCTGGAGGGGATTTATTGCCAGGATAGTCTTGCTGCTGTGGTAACTCTTGCATTCAGGCCAGGCCCTTCCTCTGTGGGGGATAAATTTACATCACTTAGACACTAGGTAAACTCAATGCCCTTCTCTGTTCCCCAGAGCCCAGGGAAGCCTATTTATTGTCACTGCAGTGGTAGACCGAATCACTGCCCTGGCCCAACTGGCCTTGGTGTATTTCTTTCTTTCTTTCTTTCTTTTTTTTTTTTTTTTTTTGAGTTTCGCTCTTGTTGCCCAAGCTGGGGTGCAGTGGCATGATCTCAGCTCGCTGCAACTTCTGCCTCCTGGGTTCAAACGATTCTCCTGCCTCAGCCTCTGAGTAGCTGGGATTACAGGTGCATGCCACCACGCCTGGCTAATTTTTTGTATTTTTAATAGAGATGGGGTTTCATCATGTTGGCCAGGCTGATCTCGAACTCCTGACCTCAGGTGATCCACCTGCCTCAGCCTCCCAAAATGCTGGGATTACAGGTGTGAGCCACTGTGCCCGGCTGGTGTATTTCTTACAATGTTCAGGAACTCCCAATTTTCTGTTTTAGGAAAAAAGTAAATTGAATGTTATATGTGGGGTCGGTGTGGAGGAAAAGTTAAATATTAAATTTGAATTCAATTAAACATGGACAAAAACAATGATCACCAATTCCCAGAACAGGTTGTATGAGCCCCTTGAGACGTTCATCCAGCACTGTTTTGGAGAAATCTCTATTTCAATCTATTCCTATACGTTAGTTATTGAAAAACAATAGACAATCACAAAACAAGTTCACCTTTTTGTGTTCCTTGAGCTCAGTCAGGAAGGGCCCTCATGACTGGGCCTCATGCCAAAAAACTAGTTACAAAGAAGCTAGAGTTCCAGACTGCGCCTAAGCTTCATGAGACCTCTCCTTGTCTGCACAGATGAGTGGCCAACTCTGGAGCCCAGGCTATTGCTTCCCAGTCTGGTGGTGAATCCTCCATAGTCTGGTAAGTGTAAATATCTTTTCCCTTCTTCCCTTCCCATTGCAATTTGCTTATTATATCAATCTGCTTATTAACTGTTTATTATTATATCATTTGCTTATTATATCTGCATTGCCATTTACATGGGATAAAGGTTGTTTACCCTTAAAGGTATTGTGTGTGTGTCTTTTCTTCTCCCTTCATGCGTTTCTCACACAGAACAGTCAGGTACTTTATATGGTATTAAAAAATTATGCTAACCTCTGTTATTTCTGGAAGTGACACAGCAGGTAAATGTGGGTCAAATTTGTGTGTGTGGGGTGAGGGGAGGAGACATAATTCACATAAAATTCATCCTTTTAAATGGCACCACAAGAGAACTTTCTGGAGTGATAGAAACATTCCACAGCTAGTTTTGCATGACTATTCCATCAAAATTCTTCCTTAAACTGAACAACTGAGGCCTGTTCATTTTATTGTATCTAAACTAAATCTCAATTTAAAATAGTAATTTTTAATTATCAAATTAAAATGCTATTTTAACTCAATTAAATTTAATTTAATGTAATTAAAGATTATTATTTTTTAATTAAATAATTTTTAAATAATAATTTTAAAAGCAAATGGCACTACTTTTTAAAAAATCTGGCATGATTAAAATGTGGGAAACATACAGTGATTGACTCAATGAAATAGTCTCCAAATTAATATGCAAACAATAGGTCACATTTGCTTTGTGGTATTAGTTCATTTCTCAAATCCATTTCTCATTTTTGTTAAGGAGAATTGGGATAACCAAAGACATTATAAGTCAGGTTAACTTGCCTGCAGCAATAAAGTCTTAGTATACACCAAGGAATAGTATCAACTTTGTGATCACACACTTTAGAAAACATCATATATATTACTTGATGTAAATACAAAAAAGTTGAGTTTTTTTGTTTTTGTTTTTGAGACCAAGTCTCGCTCTGTTGCCCAGCCTGGAGTGCAGTGGTGCAATCTTGGCTCACTGCAACCTCCACCTTCTGGGCTTAAGCAATTCTCCTGCCTCAGCCTCCTGAGTAGCTGGGATTACAGGCATGCACCATCACGCCCGGCTAATTTTTGTATTTTCAGTAGGGACAGGGATTCACCATGTTGGCCAGGCTGGTCTCAAACTCCTGACCTCAGGTGATCCACCCACCTCGGCCTCCCAAAGTGCTGGGATCACAGATGTGAGCCACCAAGACTGGCCTTATTTTTTTATTTTTTTGAGACAGAGTCTCGCTGTTGTTGGCCTGGGCTGGAGTGCAATGGCATGATCTCGGCTCACTGTAACCTCTGCCTCCCAGGTTCCAGCAATTCTCCTGCCTCAGCCATCCGAGTAGCTGGGATTACAGGTGCATGCCACTGCACTCAGCTAATTTTTGTATTTTTAGTAGAGACGGGATTTCACCATGTTGGCCAGGCTGGTCTCGAACCCCCTCCTGACCTCAGGTGATCTGCCAGCCTCACCCTCCCAAAGTGCTGGGATTACAGGCATGAGCCACCATGCCCAGCCACTGGCCTTATTTTTTAAAATAGTATGCCCACTCTCCAAATAAGCAATAGGCTATTATACATGTAATATATGTAATATAATGTCTTATTATATATTCACCAAGTGAATGAGCAAGTTGGTTTTAACATGTCTGCAAGAATTATAACATTTGGGATTTTCCTTAATTTTATTCTAATTTTCATCTTAAAGCTAAGTAGTGTACAAACAGGCAACTGATATAGTCAAACATGACTAAGACAAAAACAAAAAACAGCCTTAGTTTCTACAGAGAAATGATGTAATTATCTGAGGCAATTTTCTAAGCATGGTAAAAAGACATTTTAAGGGACAATCATACTAGAAAAACTAATTCCATTCCGAGAAAGAAAATAAACTTTTATCTGAGGAATGCTTTAGTTATCAGGCCCAGAGAGGCACTGAAATGTGACAGAGTGTGACAGCAGTCATGTCCTTGAGCTAAGTGACTACCTCTTGAAGCCATTTGCTATGTGGGCTCTAGACTAACGCCAAGCAGCCATAAAATGCCATACACTGGACACCATCGTGCATACCCTATAGTTCAACAATGTACAGTTAATCATTAATCAGTGTTGTTTCTATAAACCAAGGAGCACTCCTGTCAAACAACTTTGTCAGACCACCTTTTGTTCCCTTTGCCCTTAAAAACCTGCTTGCAGCAAACCCTGGCGGGAGCACTCTGCAAGGCAACTGGGAAGTGTGTCCCGGGCTGCAGTTCTCAACCTTGGCCCCAATAAATTCTGTTAATTTTGCCTCAGTGTCCTTTAGGTCGAAAATTCCTACCGCTATCTTAGGTGCATGCACTCAACTTCATTTCCTTATTCAAACCACAGATTGTTACTTTTGAATGTGAGAATATATGTAATTACTAAAATATGCACATTTATTTATTTATTTTTTGAGACAATAGTCACGCTTTCTCACCCAGGCTGGAGTGCAGCGGTGCAATCTTGGCTCACTGCAACCTCCACCTCCTGGGTTCAAGCAATTCTCAGCCTCCCAAGTAGCTGGGATTACAGGTATGCGCCAACACGCCTAGCTAGTTTTTTGTATTTTTAGTAGAGATGGGGTTTCCCTATGTTGGCCAGGCTGGTCTCGAACTCCTGGGCTGCAGTGATCTGCCCGCTTCGGCCTCCCACAGTGCTGGGATTACTGATTGTGAGCCACCATGCCGGGCCTTATTTCTAAGGAGATATGTATGTTTTTGTTATGTCTTTTCTGGTTGTGAGATCATCTATATGTGTTATGTGTGCAGGGGTTCTTATTTTAAGCTAGGTATCTACGTAGGTGAGAGTGAATATGGGATGCATTTATCTACAGCTGTGTGTGCACTCTCTCTAAAAGGTTTGTAACTGGGGTGTTGTGAACCAAAGATGGGCCAGGAGTCCTCGGGTATGCATAGATTTCAAACAGAGCTGGGTATGCATGGATTTGAAACACGCAATGCTCCCACTCATGGAATGTAATCCTAAACACATACGGCAGTTTTAATAGTGATAATCTCCTTTTTTTCAGACAGGGTCTTGCTTAGTCACCCAAGCTGGAGTGCAGTGGTGCAATCTCGGCTCACTGCAACCTCCACCTATTGGGTTCAAGCAATCCTCCCACTTCGGCATCCCGAATAGCACCACAGGCATGCGTCACCACACCCGGCTAATTTTTTTATTTTTTGTAGAGACAGGGTTTCACATGTTGCCCAGGGCTGGTCTCGAACTCCTAAGCTCAAGCAATCTGCCTGTCTCAGCCTCCCAAGGTGCTGTTATTACAGGGATAATCTTTTTTCTTTAGGAAGAAGGGAATACTTTCTGAACAGCTAGTCCATGTTAAGCACCATTTTAGGTATTTTATAGCTATTATCTCCTGTAAGTAATCATTACTACTAACCTAAACAGGTATGAACTGGCCCAGTTTTTTTTTCTTTTTTCTTTTTTTGAGACAGAGTCTTACTTTGTTGCCCAGCCTAGAGTGCAGTGGCGCGATCTCAGCTCACTGCAACCTCTGCCTCCCAGGTTCAAGCAATTTTCCTGCCTCAGCCTCCTGAGTAGCTGGGATCACAGGCGCGCACCACCACACAGGGCTAATTTTTGTATTTTTAGCAGAGATGAGGTTTCACCAAGTTGATCGGGCTGGTCTTAAACTCCTGATCTCAAGTGACCCAGCCTCAGCCTTCCAAAGTGCTGGGATTATAGGCGTGAGCCACCGCGCCTGGCCTGAACTGGCCCATTTTTTTTTTTTTTTTTTTTTTTTTTTTGAGGTGGAGTCTCGCTCTGTCGCAGGCTGGAGTGCAGTGGCATGATCTTGGCTAACTACAACCTCCACCTCCCCGTTTCAAGCAATTCCCCTGCCTCAGCCTCCTGAGTAGCTGGGAATACAGGCGTGAGCCACCACACCCAGCTAAATTTTTTTTGTAGTTGTTATTTTAGTAGTATTTGTGTGGCCCAGCACAAATTTGTAAACTTTCTTAAAACATTGAGTTTTTTTTTTTTTTGTGATTTTGTTAGTGTATTTTATGTGTGGCCCAAGAAAATTCTTCTTCCAACGTGGCCCAGAGAAGCCAAAAGATTGGACACCCCTGGCAGTAGACTATTACCTCCTCCCTCAACTTAAAATCCTTTTCTGGTTCCTTTGTGCCTGGAAGATAATAGCACAAATGTCCTACACATTCCACCTACTTCTTTTTCTCCAATTATCTCTCTTAATATTAAAAATACTCTGTATTGGTCAGGTAGGATGGCTTATGCCTGTAATCCCAGCAATTTCAGAGGCGAAGGCAGGAGGATTGCTTGATGCGAGGAGTTTGAGGCCAGCCTGGCCAACATGCCGAAACTCAGTCTCTAGCCTATAGTCCCAGCTACTTAGGAGGCTGAGTGGGAGGATCACTTGAGCTGGGGAGGTTGAGGCTGCAGTGGGCTGTAATTGCACCACTGCACTCCAGCCTGGGCAATGAAAGTGAGACCCTGTCTCAAAAAAAAAAAAAAAAAATATTCCCTGTATTAATCTACTCCAAGTTTCCAAGAGACACCATGCTACTTTAGGTGGCTCTGTCTTGGTAAAAATGTGCCTCTACTTCAATTGCCTTGCTGACTTGTAATGATGATGATTTTTTTTTTTTTCAAGAAATCAGCCGAAGTAGACTTTCAGGGATCCACCTTCTTTGGGAAGCTTTCCTTCATACCATGTGCCTACTCCTGTCCTTGCTTTATTGTCCTGGCATTGCTCTCATGCTGTTTACATGTGTGTCTCCCTTTCCTAAGCTGTAAGAGCCTCAAGGCCAGCACAGCGTCTAGCACATAGTGAGTGCTCATCAATTGTACAACCTCTTATAAACTACATGAAAATACATCATTATTAGATTGTAAATAAAAAATTGTAAAGTCTGCATGTAAGAGAATGTTATCCGGGTAATGTTCTCGTTATCTGTAGAGATGGCCGTTCTATAAAAGCTGCTTTGGAGTCATTTTCATGACCACAAGTCAGTCAAGTACTCAGTACAACTTAGACAAATGCAACAAGTAAACCTTGGATTAGATGATTCTGGATTTTAAAATACAGATATAAAGGATATTTTTGAGACAATTAGAGGAAAAAAAGATGATATTTATGATATCACTATCATATTTATGATAGGTGATATTATTGAATGAATGTTAACTTTCTTAGGGATGATAATGGTATTCTAGTCAGCTACAATGTCCTTTATCTTAGGCAGTGAGTACATGCTTAAATTTTTAGGGAAAAAAGCCTCATGTCTGTAACTTGTTCTCAACAGTTTTTTTTTTTTTTTTGAGACAGGGTCTCACTTGGGTTGCCCAGGCTGGAGTGCAGTGGCGTGAGATCAAGGCTCTCTGCAGCCTTGACCTCCCAGGGTCAGGTGATCCTCCCACATCAGCCTCCCAAGTAGCTGGGACCACAGGTGTGTGCCACCACACCTGGCTAATTTTTGCATTTTTAGTGGAGATGTTTCGCCATGTTGTCCACACTGGTCTCAAACTCCTGGGCTCAAGCCATCTGCCCGCCTCAGCCTCCCAAAGTGTTGGGATTACAGGCATGAGCCACTGCGCCTGGCCTCAACGAGTTAATTTTTGAAAAGCATACATACACAGGGAGATACAGCAAATGTGGCACAATGTTAATTGATAAGAAGTGTGAGTATCTTTCAACTTCTCTGCATATTTGAAAAATTTCAAAATAAAATGTTTGAAGGAAATGCTAAGAACACAACAACAAAACCCAAATCTTTTGAAATTTAAGCATCAACATTGCTTTTGGCCTCTCTCCCTCCTAAACCTGCAGAAAAGTACCTCCCATTGCCATGTTCACACCACCACATTTCAATCAGGTTTGTGTTTTAAAGTTGAAAGCCACAGTAATCCCTTGAAAAACACTCTATACTTTGCTCTCTTAGTTGACCAACTGTTAATTTTTATTTGTGCAAATGACATTACATTAGACTTTAGAAGCTTAAGCAAATAAAAATGTGCTTCCCAATTGCTACGTGTAATTCCTTGAGATCAACTATCAGAGACTTTCATCTGAGACGACTTGAGGTGATAAGGAAGCAACAGAAGTTGGCAGCAGTCTTGCTTTAATCCTCTCAGAGTTGCCAAGTTCCTGGCAAAACCTAGTTATTTGTTATTGCTGTGAAGGTAACGCTGGAGCCCAAAAAATGATACCCCAAATGAAGGCCGCAGAAGCAAAGTTTCTCTGCCCTCCTGTCTGTTGACCCTGATTCTTCCCCAGGTGAGCCATAGAAACTAGAATTCCTCTTCTCCAAGACCGGCCATAGAAGCCAGAATCCCGTTTCCTGAAAGCCAGCCATAAAACCTAAATATATTGCTCTTAAATTTCCCCCACCTTTCTATGTAACAGCTGGCCATAAAGAAATTAAGACACTCATTCCAGAGGGATCCCATCCCCACACCGAGCAGAAGGAAATGCTGCAGACAGGCCTTGGTGAGCTTCCCCATGCAGTCTATTCTGATAGCATTAGGACCATATCCTTTTTGTCCATATTTCTACATGTCCAATCATATTTCTACATCGACTTTTCATTGAACATAAGCATAAAAATGAACAGTTTTCCCTATATCTTTGGGTCTTCATTCTGAAGGCTACCATGTCAAGTAAACTATAAGTGTGTTATGCTTTTTCTAGTTAACCTGTCTTTTGTTATAGGGGTGTTAGCCATGATCCAATGGGGAGGGAAGGGATCACTCCTTTCCTCAAGTGATCAGGCAGTTGGATCACTTGAGGTCAGGAGTTCAAGACCAGCCTGGCCAACATGGCAAAAACCTTGCCTCTACTAAAAATACAAAAATTATCCAGGTGTGGTGGTGGTGCATGCCTGTAATCCCAGCTACTCAGGAGGCTGAGGCACGATAATTGCTTGAGCCCAGGAGGCAAAGGTTATGAGATGGTGCCACTGCACTCCAGCCTGTCTAGTCTGGGTGACACAGCAAGACCCTGTCTCAAAAAAAAAAAAAAAAAAAAAAAAAAAGTTAACGAACTTAGGTACCTACTTAGGAGAACCGAAAATATATGGCCACACAAAAATTTGTACATGGCTGTTCATAGCAGCATTATTCATAATAGCCAAAAAGTAGAAACAACCCAAATGTTCATCAACTTACCAATGAACAAAAATGGCATATCCTTACACTGGAAGAGTACTGTCAGAAAAAGTAATGAAATACTGATAATATAAACATGGTACAACATAGATGACTCTTAAAAACACTATACCAAGTTAAAGGAGCCAAACCCAAAGGTCACATATTGCCTGATTCCATTTACATGAGATGTCCAGAATGGGCAAATCCATAGAGACAGTTTATTAGTATTTCCCTGGGGCTGGGAGCAGAGGGGTTGGGACTAGGGAAATGACTGCTAATGGTACAGAGTTCTTTCTGGGGTGAGGAAAATGTTCTGAAAGTAGATGGAGATGGTTGCACAACTTTGTGAATATGCTAAAAACCACTGAATTGTGCAATTTAAATGGGTGAATACTATGACATGTGAATTATATCTCCATTTTTAAAAAAAAAGTTAATGAAAAGCAACTTTCTTCTTATTTCATTTTTAGGGACAGGCAGGGGAGCCCAGCGGCATGCTGGATATGAATGTATCTTCAGCCTTCAAGTTACCATTGGCCAGAGGGAAGAGTGGCCCCGAACTCTGAAGAGTGCTGGCAAGGCTCCCCATCTTCCCCTCCCTAGCCTCCACAGGAACATCACAGTATGGCTCGGCATTTTTTTTTTTTGAGACAGAGTCTCACTCTGTCACCCAGGCTGGAGTGCAGTGGTGTGATCTCAGCTCACTGCAAGCTCTGCCTCCCGGGTTCATGCCATTCTCCTGCCTCAGCCTCCCGAGTAACTGGGACTACAGGCGCCCGCCACCACGCCCAGCTAATTTTTTGTATTTTTAGTAGAGACGGGGTTTCACTGTGTTAGCCAGGATGGTCTCGATCTCCTGACCTTGTGATCCGCCCGCCTCAGCCTCCCAAAGTGCTGGGATGACAGGCGTGAGCCACGCGCCCAGCCTGGCTTGGCATCTTTAGGGCAGATCTCAGTATGCCTTGCATTCCAATTCACCTCCAGAATCCCACACTTCCTCCAAGGTCAGTCCTCATGCGAGTCTCCAACCTCATCCCCACTTCATTTTCCTCATTGTACTTACCATCTTTTATTCATATCCCACCAAATTTTGGCTTTGTTAGCTATACTGCAAATAGTAGATGCTCAATAAACTACTAGTGAATGAATGAACTTGGAAAAAAAAAGCTTACACAGAAATCTGTACTGGATGTTATTTAAAAGATGAAATTTCATGGTTCAAATGTATTTTTCTCCCATAAAAATATTTTCTCTTCCATTTAAATATATACCTAATCTTTGAGAAATCTTGCACAAATGGCATTTTATTAAAGAAAATCTAATTTACAAAGCTTTGTAAATTTTAAGAAAAACATTCATAGATCATAAACAAAAATTTCAATATGCAATATTCAAATTTAAAAGAAAATAAGCACAAACTTTTAGACAGTGCAGTTATTGCTGCACTCCTTTAATTCCTTATCCAGAGCCCAAAAAATGTAGACAAACCCTAAAAATGTAGCAGAAGCATTTCCGCACACTGGTGTCCAGAATCTAGTTTGTGCAGAAATGTTTCCACTAGATTTATAGAGTACTCTTCAGAAGAAAGAGGCGAGGGCTTGTCATTTGGTCACCCTTTGGACATTTTGCAACTCTTCAATGGGTTTCCATTGTTGGTTGATTGTTATAAGCTAAAGGGAAAAAAGGAAAAAAAAAAAAACCTTTTGTTAAAAATTTGACTTTCATTTGCATGTCCCTCTTTCGGATTTGTCCACACTCCCCTTTAGAAAAAGCATCACCATTGTGTTTGTACCTACCTCTTTCCATATCTAAAACATGCACAAAATAGTAATGTGAGCTGGTTTCTATCAGTCCATCTTTTTACAAAGCCCTTGGGCTCCTAAGTGTTATGAGATCAGAGGGAAAGATCAAACACATGTGCCCTACTTTCACTTAGCAGTACCAGATTTTTTTTTAAGACAGTCTTGCTGTGTTGCCCAGGCTGGAGTGCAGTGGCACAATTGCAACTCACTGCAGCCTCCGCCTCCCACGTTCAAGCAATTTTCGTGCCTCAGCCTCTCCAGTAGCTGGGTTTACAGGTGTGTTCCACTACACCCAGCTAATTTTTGTATTTTTAGTAAAGATGGAATTTCACCATGTTGGCCAAGCTGGTCTCGAACCCCTGACTTCAAGTGATCCACCCGCCTCGGCCTCCCAAAGTGTTGGCATTACAGGTGTGAGACACCGTGCCTGGCCGGTATCCAGATTTTTAAGTTTGCCAGGTATTATGTGAGCCATAAGTTCCAAAAGTGAATATGCTTCTCATGAGTGGATGGACAACACTCCTGGCATAGAGTAGGCTCTTAAAATTTCCTCATTTTAATTACTCGATGAAGGCACAATTGATCTAAGTTACACAATAAGGGTAAGGTACTAAATCTATTTTGCTCACAAAGGTGCTAAGGTTTGGGCAAAATATAAATCATTTGTTTTTAATTTAACAATACCTTTTGAGGTACAGTAGGGTCCACAGTTTCCCAAGGTTCTGGATTTTTTTTTCGATCAAGGCTAAAATTAAAGAAAGCCAATTAAACATTAAAAGATGTGAATTTAAACCAACACTGATACTGGGTTTATAAGCATGTTAGGGACAAAACCAGTCTCATACTAAGGCATTTGTCTGCTAATGATCAGGAACCATCAGTAGTAACTAAAATTGATTGAAAATTCTCTAAGGGAGTTTCATGGTGTGGCTCAAACATTAAACATCAGTTCCTCTAAAGGGTAGGAGGTCTGTATTCTCTTGATTGGGCTGCATTGGGGAAGGATCCCACAAACCAAATAACCATGGGAGCGAAACTGCCAAGCCAAGGACATGCAATAATGTTCTTATCTCAGTCTGTGGGAGGGGCAGGTTGAACTCTGCAGGTGGTGAACTCCAGGGCTCTAGGCCCCTCTGCCAGCGGTTAGAGGACTGCCCTCTCCAGCCCTGCACCAGCCTCCAACAGTTTCAAGTTTATCTTTTCCTCATATTCCAGGATACATGTTTTTGTTTTTTACTTTCTTCTACCCAAAGTTAAGATTAGGTTCATCGTAGACAACTGAATCTATCAATTCTACCACATTAGTAAAAATCTAATAAGCTAAAATTTAAAATTTTAATTAAAATGATTGTTTCATGATATATATCTCCCAAAACCACTGAAGAACTTTAAATTTCAAAACTTAAAAAAAAAAAAAAAAAAACAAGCTTTACTTCACTGCCAGAGAGTGGAGAAGGGCCAATGGGTAAAAGAATAAACACAAGAAATAAACTAATTTGATTAATATCATGGGTTTTTTTAATTTTTTGTCTTTTTTTTTCTAATTTTCATTTTCTGACCCATTGGTAGACAATATCATAAGAGTTTTCTGATAAAAGATGCTTTTTAACCCTGACTCCCAGTTCACAATTTGGCATTCTTATCCATGGGAAAAAAATAGGAAACTTATACATTTCATAAACTAAAAGTCATCCAAACACTGCCAAAAACGTTTTTATAAATTGAGACCTACTTACATCACATCGGTTTTCCAAAGAGAATACACAGCGAAAGATGAGGCTCCACCCGCCGCCACAGTCATGAACACCACCAAGGGAATGAGCTAACAAATAACAGGTGGAGGGGACACATTCGGACACTTCAATATGAAACATTTGAAACACAGCAAAACAGCTATATTTATTTTATACTTTTTTCAAAATCTGTGCCATCTTTTCATCTTTAAAAATGAAAACTTTAGTCAGGATTTTCAATTGTTTTTAAAACTTACTTCCTTCCTTTTCATCAGGAGTTGGAAAAAGCTCATGATGACTTCAGCGAAGAATTGCCAAATCTAGAAATTAAAAATCCAAAGTATTGATCGCCTGGTGGGCGCCAACCCGTCCACCGCGCTCCGCAGGCCAACTGCAGGCCGGCGCGTCCGCGTCTCTGCAGATGGGAGACTCACCTGGACGCGGGGCGGTGCGCACGGACGATGGTAACGCCCAGAACCGAACGGGCCGGCGGCCTCCCCACCTTATATATAGCGACCACAACCGCCCCGGGTGGGCCGGGCCAGCGCGCTCTGGTCACGCGCGTGGGGCGGGGAGCGCGAGGGACCTGACTCGCTTTCCCCGTTGGGCACGCAGCTCCCGGGCGCCCCCTGCAGGACATTGTGCGGCTGACGTGAAGCGCCCGAACGCGGGCGCTGGCGCCCCCTGCCGCTCGCCGCGGTCTTCCTTACCTGCCGACCCCGGTCGCTCTTGGCCCCCCTAGGTGCTTGTGAGGAGTTTGGAGGTTTGGGGAGTAGGAGGTGGAACCCCCTAAGAGGGGAGCGCTGATAGCCGAGGCCTGAGGGAAAACCAACCCTTCTAAAAGGGTATCCGGGCCTGGCGCGGTGGCTCAGGACTGTAATCCCAACACTTTGGGAGGCTGAGGCAGGAGGATCACTCGAGTCCAGCCTGGCCAACGTGACGAAACCACGTCTCTACTAAAAAAAATTAGCGGGCGTGGTGCTGCATGCCTGCAGTCCCAGCTACTGAGGAGGGCGAGGCAGGAGAATCGCTTGAGTCCAGGCCTTTGAGGTCGCAGTGAGCCAAGATTACACCACTGTATTCCAGCCTGGGCAACAGAGCGAGACCCTGTATTAAATAAAATAGAATAAAACAAAATGTTTAAATAAGCAAGAAGCAAACAATAAAAGGGGGTCCGGAAAAATGAGCTGCAGACCGGAGGGTCCCAGGAGAGGCTTCCAGGTGCAGGCGGGTAAATTAGAATTAATCCAATCACATTAAAAGCTCCAAAATGTGGTCTGTGCACCTATGGAGATCATTAAAATTAAATTGTAAAGTTTATTTCAGAATAACTCCCAGGGCGTCCTGACTTTTTCTGCTAAAAAAAAAAAAAAAACCAAAAAAACAAAACAAAAAAAACCCAAACAAATAAACACAATAAAACAAAAACCCGAGGTCGAGGGAGAACAAACAAAAGAATCAGCTGGGGAGGCTGTCAGGAGAAGGTCTTTCTGCAAACGACCCTGCCGGCTGGTTTAGTCTTTGGGTTCCCTCCTAACTCTCCTCTAAGCCAGCAACCTCACTTTGCAGTTTGCAGGCGGCTGCAATGGTAACAATTTCACAGAGCCAGGGGCTGTGTGTGTGCCAGACACTGAGCCAGATTCCCCTCGGCAAGGTGGGTGCAAAGTCTTATTAAGACTCAGAGAGGCTCTGGTCACGTCACTGGTAAGTGGCGGCGATGCCATCAGAACGCAGGTCTGTCTGGTGCCCAACACCATGGTTCTGTCTGCACCCCTCTGTTAAATACTGCAATAAGTAAAGGACCAGTTATTTTAAAACAAACAGTTTGAAGTTCAAGCTGTAAGTTAAAGTTAAAAGGCAACATTTTAACGTTCCCTGAAATTGGCTAGACCCTGCTCTGTTTCAACCCCATTTTCGTTCTAAACCTGGGTTTTGCAGTCAAATGGACCTGAGTTCAGAGCCTGCCCCTGCTATACTTATTATTAATAGCTGACTTTAAGTAAACTACTTAACCTTCATGAGTTTCAGTTTATATATCTGCAAAATGGGGGCAAACCTGGCAGGGGAGAGAGTTGGAAAAAATGTTAGAATATATGTAAAGCATTCTGTCCTGCTTGTAGTAGGCACTCAACGAATAGTTACTATATGCAAAGATTTGGTTTTTTGTTTGTTTTGTTTTTTGAGCCAGAGTCTCGCTCTGTCACCCTGGCTGGAGTGCAGTGGTGTGATCTCGGTGCAGTGGTGTGATCTCGGCTCACTGCAACCTCTGCTTCATGGGCTAAAGCGACTCTCATGCCTTAGTCTCCTGGGCATCTGGGAATACAGGCATGTGCCACCACGCCCCGCTAATTTTTGTATTTTTAGTAGAGACAGGTTTTGCAACGTTGGCCAGGCTAGTTTTGAACTCCTGACCTCAGGTGATCCGCCCCCCTCAGCCTCCTAAAGTGCTGGGATTATGGGTGTGAACCACCACGCCCAGCCTCAAAGATTTGTTTTATGTAAGGCTGATCATAAATGTAGTTTCCCACTCCCTTACTCTGGCAAGCGTTCTTACTGTTTAACCCCAGAACTGTAACTAGAGATATTTGCTAATTGGATGGATCTACGTTATATACTTCAAAGAAAATTCAACATTAATTCTCCTTGGTTTGTATTACCTAGAATCAGAGAAGCCTTTTAATGAAAGACTTCTAAGGCTACTTCTGTCAGAATATTCTACAAAAAAACCTCATGTTATTAAGAAACAGAAGTTTTTCTAGGATGGAAGGAAGGGAGGGAGAGAGAAAGAGAAACAGGACGAAGAGAGAGAGAAGAAGAAGAAAGAAATTTTACATTAGTATTTCATGAGCCCAAAATTGAAATTAAAATGTGTAGCCATTGCCTATTAATGACCTTAAACACAGAGCCGTGCTTTGCCAGTATCATTTCTTTTCAAAATGTAATGCAGTTTTTTGGTAGTCTAGGCATTATTCTGAGGATGGGGGCATAGCAGAATTAAAAAGAGTAATAAGACACAAATCACTTACTTCAAGGTGCTTGCAATTTAGTAACTCTAAATAACTCTAATGCAAGGCATGATCTGTTGCCAAGACAGGTGATTAATTCTAACTAAGGGGGTCTGAGAAAACTTACCGAAGGTGGGGTATTTATTTGAATATACAAAAAGACAAATCAACTGTAAAAAGACATTTTGGGGGCAAGTGGGAAACTTAAATAGGATCCAGACATTAGATGATATTAAAGGGATATTGTTAAGTTTCTTAGGTGTGATAATAGTATTGCAGTTTATATATATATATAACTGCAATATATATATAACGGCAATAACTGCAATATATATATATCTCGGCTCACTGCAACCTCTGCCTCCCAGGTTCAAACGATTCTCCTGCCTCAGCTTCCCGAGTAGCTGAGACCATGGGCGCCCGCCACCACGCCCAGCTAATTTTTGTATTTTTAGTAGAGAGGGGGTTTCACCGTGTTGGCCAGGATGGTCTCGATCTCTTGACCTCGTGATCAGCCCGCCTTGGCCTCCCAAAGTGCTGGGATTACAGGTGTCAGCCACCGCGCCTGGCCAGCGATTATATTTTTTAAATGGCCTCTCCCTTTTTCAGAGCTTGTATGTGGAAATATTTAAGGGAGAAATATTATGATGTCTGGGATTTACTTTAAAATATTTCAACTAGGCCAGGTGCGGTGGCTCACGCCTGTAATCCCAGAACTTTGGGAGGCCGAGGTGGGTGGATCACGTAAGGTCAGGAGTTCGAGACCAGCCTGGCCAACATCTCTACTAAAGATACAGAAAATTAGCCGGGTGTGGTGGTGGGCGCCTGTAATTGCGTAATCCCAGCTAGTCCGGAGGCTGAGGAAGGAGAACCACTTAAACCTGGGAGGTGGAGGTTGCAGTGAGCCGAGATAGCACCATCGCACTCCAGCGTGGGCAACAAGAGCAAAACTCCATCTCAAAAAAAAACAGAAACAAAAACACTTCAACTAAAAAACAAATTAGGAATATTTTACAAAATAATAATTATTTAACGTAGGTGATAGGTATGTGTGGGTTTGTTGTACTCTTCTTTTTATGTATGTTTGGAAATATTTAAAATAAAACATTTTTAAAATTCACAAATTATAGGTAGTTAGTTACAGATATAATTTGCCCATATAACCTTTAAGATCTTATTCCTATTTGCAGCAATAAAAACTAAACCCAGAAAGCCACACTTTTCTTCCTTTTCATAATGCCTGGGTATATCAAGCTTTTGAGATATCAAAGTCAATATGTAGTTTGGTCTTTCCCTGATTCAAGAATTATAACACTGTGCTTTGGGTGACTCATTTATATTTTACAATTAATAATATTAAGGCAAATGCAGCAATTTTGAATTATTTACTCAATAAATTCTGTTGGCCAGGTGCCGTGGCTCAGGCCTGCAATTCCAGCACTTTCGGAGGCAGAGGTGGGAGGATCACTCAAGGCCAGGAATTTGAGACCAGCCTAGATAACATAGCCAGACTCTACAAATTTTATTTTTTTTTTGAGACAGAGTTTCACTCTTGTTGCCCAGGCTGGAGTGCAATGGTGCAATCTCAGCCCACTGCAACCTCCGCCTCCCAGGTTCAAGCAATTCTCCTGCCTCAGCCTCCTGAGTAGCTGGGATCACAGGCCCATCACGCCCAACTAATTTTTTGTATTTTTAGTACAGAAAGGGTTTTACCATGTTGGCCAGGCTAGTTTCGAACTCCTGACCTCAGGTGATCCACCTACCTCGGCCTCCCAAAGTGCTGGGATTACAGGCATGAGCCACTGCACCCAGTCTACAAAAAATTTTAATAATTAGCTGGGTATGGTGATGTGGGTCTGTAGTCCTAGCTACTTGGGAGGCTGAGGCGAGAGGATTGCTTGAGCACAGGAGCTTGAGGTTACAGTGAGTTATGATTGTGCCACTGCACTCCAGCCTGGGCAACAGAGCAAAACCCTATTTCTTTCTTTCTTTCTTTCTTTTCTGAGATGGAGTCTTGCTCTGTTGTCCAGGCTGGAGTGCAGTGGGGTGATCTCAGCTCACGGCAACCTCCACCTCCCGGGTTCAAGCCATTCTCCTGCCTCAGCCTCTCAAGTAGCTGGGACTAACAGGCATGTGTCACCACACCCAGCTATTTTTTTTTTTTTTTTGTACTTTTAGTAAAGACGGGGTTTCACCACGTTGGCCAGGCTGGTCTCAAACTCCTGACCTCAAGTGATCCACCCGCCTCGGCCTCCCAAAGTGCTGGGATTATAGACGTGAGCCACTGCGCCCGGCCCAAAATCCTGTTTCTTAAAAAAACAACAATAAAAAACTGTCACCAAAACAAGTACAGTTGACCCTTGAACAACTTGGGGATTAGGGGAACTTACACACCCCTGCTCTCCACATAGTCAGAAATCTGCATATAACTTTTGACTCCCCCAATATTTAACTACTAATAATCCAGTGTTGACCAGAAGCCTTACTGATAATCTAAACAGTTGACTAACACATATTTTGCTTTTTATATAGGTAAAGTTCTTACAATAAAGCAAGCAAGAGAAAATAAAAATGTTATGAAGAAAATCATAAAAAGAAAATATCACTTTTTTTTTTTGAGACGGAGTCTTGCTCTGTCGCCTGGGCTGGAGTGCAGTGGGACGATGTCAGCTCACTACAACCTCCGCCTCCTAAGTTCAAGCGATTCTCCTGCCTCAGCTTCCCAAGTAGCTGGGATTACAGGCATGAGCCACCGGGCCTGGCCGAGAAAATATATTTCTATTCATTAAGCAGAAGTGAGTCATCAGAAAGGTCTCCATCTCTTCAAATTGAGTAGGCTGAGAAGGAGGAAGAAGAGGAGGGGTTGGTTCACTGCTTCAGTGTGGCAGAGGTGGAAGAAAATTCACATATAAGTGGACCCAAGCAAATCCCAGCACTTTGGGAGGCCAAGAGGCTGATCACCTGAGGTCAGGAGTTCGAGACCGGCCTGGCCAACATGGTGAAACCCCGTCTCTACTAAAAATAGAAAAATTAGCCGGGTGTGGTGGCAGGTGCCTGTAATCCCAGCTACTCAGGAGGCTGAGGCAGGAGAATCATTTGAACCCGGGAGGCAGAGTTTGCAGTGAGTCGAGATGGTGCCACTGCACTCTAGCCCGGGCGACAGAGTGAGACTCCATCTAAAAAATAATTAATTATAAGTGGACCCAAGGAGTTTAAACTTGTGTTGTTCAAGGGTCAACTGTATGTGACTTAAGAACCTTCAGATTTTCTGCCCTTTTGCCTGAGGTTGTGAAGGCAAGACCCCAGAAAAGAAGTTTGTCATTCAGTTCTTTAGCAATAAGAACACTTCCCACTCCAAAATGTAATGGAATTCATAGCCTCACCACCAGCAACCAGAGGATAGACATGAAATTAGGGTCCTCCCTGCCCCCAAGCCCTGTGTACTGGCCAGGGTGCCCAGAAGGCACCGCCAGGCCAGTACTGCCCGGGTGACCAGGATGAGAAACAGGCACAGCTCCCAGCCCTTCAGACCCTGGCAGCCCCCAAAGCAGCCCACTCAGGACACTCACCAGCATCACCCTCTGTGGCTGCCCCAGAGCCCATAATCCCTTGGGGGGTCTTCCCCACCCACCTCCAGTTACCAGCAACTTGTAGAGCCTTTCTTTAGCTACTGCCACTCAGGCTTGCAGGGGCATGGAGACATGGCTGCTTGGTTCATACCCCAGGAATTTAGATTTTTTTTTTTTTTTTTTTTTAGGATGGAGTCTCGATCTGTCGCCCAGGCTGGAGTACAGTGGTGCGATCTTGGCTTACTGAAACCTCTGCCTCCCGGGTTCAAGCAATCCTCTTGCCTCAGCCTCCCGAGTTGCCAGGATTACAGGCGTGAGCCATTACGCCCAGCTATTTTTTTTTTTTTAGTAGAGACGGGGTTTCACCATGTTGGCCAGGGTGGTCTCAAACTCCTGACCAGCCTGAGTCAGGTGAGGTGATCCACCCGCCTCGGCCTCCCAAAGTGCTGGGATTACAGGCGTGAGCCACCATGCCTGGCCAGGAATTTAATCAGTCCAGCTCAGGCTTTTCTGAGAAAAATAGAAATTTCATTATTAAATATTTTTTGTTGACATTCTTTCTCCCTGTTCCTGATGATGGATGTGTTAATCCTGACACCTCATCCTTCAGTGGCTGCCTTATGACCAGGCTTATAGCACTGGATTTGCTGAATTTTGGAGGTTCCAGGGATGTTCTATGTTGTTTAAGGTTAGTCAGCCTTAAGCAATAATGTGGCCCAGAAAGCAGTTTGAGTTCAGTTTATAGGGAAAACTGTTTATACTTCCCAGTATACCAGAGAGAAGGTGTTCAGAGGCTGGTGTTTTAATTTTCTCGCAGATCAAGAATACAGCTTTTGGAAGTTGCCCAGAGCCATTCTAAAATCAGATTCAAACAGGATCAAAGAAATTCTTGATCTCATTTTGTCATCTATTGAGCATTTCAGTGAGAAGAGACACATAGTCTTTATGCTCAGGAAGCTTCCAATGTTCTGTTGAGAAGTTACAGTCATCCCTCTATATCTGCAGGGAATCGGTTCCAGGACCCCTCTCAGACACCAAAATCCATGAATACTCAAGTCCCTGATATAAAATGGTATAGTATATGCAGGTTGCCTACACACGTCCTCCTGGTTATACTTTAAAAAAAAATCTCTAAATTACTCATAATACCTAGTATAATATAAATGCTATGCAAGTAATTGTTACACTATTGTATTTTATTTGTGATTTTTAAAAATTTGTATTTATTTATTTGAAACAGTCTTGCTTGGTCGCCCAGGCTAGAGTGCAGTGGTGTGATTTTGGCTCACTGCAACCTCTGCCTCCTGGGTTCAAGCAATTCTGGGGCCCACCTGAGTCCCAGAGTAGCTGGGATTACAGACCCACACCACCATGCCCCAGCTAATTTTTTGTATTTTTAGTAGAGATGGGTTTTTACCATGGTGACCAGGTTGGTCTTGAACTCCTGACCTCAGGTGATCTGCCCGCCTCGGCCTTCCAAAGTGCTGGGATTATAGGTGTGAGACATCACGCCTGGCCTATTTTTTATTGTTGTATTGTTTTTGTTTGTTTTTTCAAGTATTTTCAACCCACACGGTTGGCTGAATCTGCCCATGTGGAACCCACAGATGAGGAGGACTGACTTTAACTACAATTTAAAAAGACATCTTCAAATCAGCTCAGCCTTGAACAAGCATGGTTGCTAAATTACCAGCCTACTAGAAACTTTCTGGAAAAGAACAGGGGCCCACAGCTAGATGTCTGAGTTAAGGGGTTCAGGCCAGGGTTTGTCAGGCGCAGGATGGCTGCCTTGTTCAATAAGATTAATAACCAACAAAGAAAATGTATAGTAAGAATTCCAGTAAGCTTTCTAGGTATTTTCATATTACTCAAAAGCAAAGGTCAGTGTGTTATTTTAATTGAATATTTTATACCTACAAATCAGGTTTTTTCTTTAATTATTCCCAATAGTCCTGGCTGCACTCAGAAATAGGAAACTTTCCAATAACTGCTTAACGTTTTATGACTTCATACATTTCATGCAGTAGTCTCTCATCGTACCCTCTACTTCTTTTGAAGCACTTCTGACCATTGTAATTAATTCACTGACAATTTGTCTGATGCCTGCCTTGTTCACTGGACGTTCCAGCACCCAACTTAGCACCTTGTGGGTGGAGAATGGCCTAGTAAGATGTTTACCAGATATTGTTAGGTGAGAAGAACAAGAGTTGTGCAGTATCATTCCTTTCTGGTTTTAAAAATTATCTACACATGCATGAAGGACTGGAAGGTTAAACACTAAAGGGTTTTTTTATGTTTCTGTATTTTCTAGTATTCTAAATTATTCTGTAATAAATGAAAATAGAAATGTACATGTAACCTGTCTCTTTAAAAACTTTTAACTACTTACAACTACAAAACGAAAAATAGCAGTATAGTGGAGAAACCAGACAATACTGCAAACAAATGATCAAAATTAACATTATCAAGAAGGTACAGATGTCATGTGCCTTCAGCTGTGATACTCTGAGAATACAATGCCCCTATGTAGTGCTCGATTGGTAATACATAACCTGAATCTACCATGATAAAACATCAACTACAAGTCCAGGAATGAACTGCTCAATAAAATAATTGGTCTATACTCTTCAAAAATGTCAGGGTCAAGAAAGATTGAGAAACTGTTTCAAGTTAAGAGGCTAAAGAGACATGGTGACTAAATGAAATGTGTGATCCTAGACTGGATCCTGTAATGGGGAAAATTACCATATAGGACGTTATTGTGACCATACATGAAATTCACTGGATGATAGATTAAAATACTGTGTCAGTATTAAATTTGCTGAATTTGGTCATATAATAACCTTATTTGTAACAAATACACACTCAAGTATTAAGGGGGGAAAGGGACATTATGTATATAATCTATTCTCAAACCACTCAAAAAAAAATGTATGTATGTGTATATGTACAAGGGGTGGGGAAGACAGAGAAAGCAAATGTGGCAAAATGTTAAAGATTAGTGAATCTGGGTTTGAGCACATAAAAATTCTTTGTACTATTTTTGCAACTTTTCTGTAAGTATGAAATTATTTCAGGGTTTAATAAAAAAGCAATCACCCAAAACCAACCACCCCTTACAACAAAATCAACACACACACACTTTCTTCCTAAATTACAGTATTTTATTTAATATGCCTTTTAAAAATAAATGAGCCTTAGCTTATCAGGCACAAGTTTTTTTTGTTTTGTTTTGTTTTATTTATTCACTTACAGGAAATATAAACACAAATTCTAAAAGTGTGAAGTTGCAAACGACAGGCAAGTTCACATTTCAATTAATGTGAACAACTGAACAAGAGTTTAAGGTGATTTTTAAATACCTTCCACGTTAGAAAATCCTTCTTTCTTAAATAAGTTTTCATATAAAGCCAAGTCCTTGCGACTTAACGACGGTTTTACAGTCTTAAGTGATTTTAGAAAGTGCTCTTGTTTCACTGTAGTTGCGTCTAGTCCATTTTCTTGCAGAGCCAGCAAAGCAGCCTATTAAGAGACAAGCAATAGAAAACAACTTCTTTTCTTTTGCTTTTTTTTCTTTGAGATGGAGTTTCGCTCTTATTGCCCAGGCTGGAGTGCAGTGGCACGATCTGGACTCACTGCAACCTCCGTCTTCTGGTTTCAAGCAATTCTCCTGCCTCAGCCTCCCAAGTAGCTGGGATTACAGGAGGCTGCCACCACGCCCAACTAATTTTTGTGTTTTTAGTAGAGACAGGGTTTCACCATGTTGGCCGGGCTCATCTTGAACTCCTGACCTCATGATCCACCTGCTTCAGCCTCCCAAAGTGCTGGGATTACAGGCGTGAGCCACAGCGCCTGGCCTCTTTTCTTTTTCTTTTTAAACAATATATGGTAATACTTTAAACTCTGAATGGAGATCTCAGCCTCACTTCATAGGATTCTAATTTTCATGTCACTAAAAACATTATGCTAAAAAGTTAAATAAGGTGATTAGAAATCCACTTTGCAGACCATAACCTCTTTACATTAATGGGAAAAAAGAAAGCATTAAATGGGAAGAAAGAAAAGGCAAGTTGCAGATTAATATATATTTTATGAACCCATATGTATTTTTAAAGATGAGAGACTATCTTCCTGATCGTTAAGTAGGGAAGAGTCTTCAGCCAGCACTGATTATAAAGGAATAGATCAAACACATACCCTATGACCCAGCAATTCTCCTTGTAGCTAACTATGTTTACAAATAGACATAAATAGACACGGGAACTAAGAGACATGTACAAGGCTGTTCACAGCAGCATAACTCATAATAGCAAAAAAGTAGAAACCCAGATATTCCAAAATAAAAGAATGGATAAACAAATGTAGAATATTCATATACTAGAATATTATAAACTATGCTACACACAAAACTATGGATAAATTTTTTTGGGTTAAAGAACCGACAGAAAATAACATATGCCACATGCTTCCATTCATATAAAGTTCAAAAGCAGACAAAACTAATCCCCACTGTTGTTAGTCAGGAGAGTGGTTCCCTTTTGTTTTGTTTTTTTTTGGGGGGGGGACAGAGTCTTGCTCTGTCACCCAGGCAGAAGTACAGTGACACAATCATGGCTCACTACAGCCTTGACCTCCAGGCTCAAGTGATCCTCCCACCTCAGCCTCCTGAGTAGCCGGGACAATTTTTTTAAAGTTTTTGTACAGACAGGGTCTCCCCATGTTGCCCAGGTTGGTCTCAACTCCTGGGCTCAGATGATCCTCCTGCCTTGGCCCCAACAAAATGCTGGGATTACAGGCATGAGTCACTAAGCCCAGCCAATAGTTCTCTTTTGGAAGAAGGTAGGTGACAGAGGTTGGGAAAGGGCCCGAAGGAAGATTCTGGGGTGTTTATAATGTTCTATTTCTTGACATAAGTAGTGATTATAAAAATGTGATCACTTTAATTCAATGAACTGTACCCTTATGATCCGTGCATTTTTCTGAATGTTATATTTAGTAAAAGTTTACGAAAAAGGGTATCTTAGAGTGGTTTAGAAGGACCTGTGTGTCCTGGCCATTGTCTACTCCTTCAGCTTTTTTTTTTTCCTAAGAGACAGAGTCTCACTCTGTCACCCAGGCTGGAGTGCAGTGGCACGATCTCATCTTACTGCAACCTTCGCTTCCCAGGCTCAAGCAATCCTCCCATCTCCCCCTCCCAAGTAGCTGGGACTACTAGTCCCCCACGTAGCTGGGACTAACACCACATTCGACTAATTTTTTATTTTTTCTAGAGATGGCGTCTCACTGTATTACCCAGGCTGATCTTAAACTCCTGGGCTAAAGCAATCCTCTCGCCTTGGCCTCCCAAAATGCTGGGATCACAGGCGCGAGCCACCACGCCTAGCCCACTTCTTTCGCTTTATTTCTTGCCATTCTCCACTCTAAGATTCAATAATGTCACACCATCTCTTATCTTCAATCCTTTGCACATTTTATTCTCTCCACCTCAAACATTCCCCCTTCCCTTCTTAGCTGGCTAACTCCCGATTTGTCCTTCCAATTTCAGTTTATACATCTCCTTTCTCAGAAAGCCTTCTCTGATGTGCCAAATCTGGGCTGGTGTCTTTCCTAGGTGCTCCCACAGTACCCTCTACTTCCGCAACTCACTACATATTTTCAATTGCCAACTCAGTATTAAGATTTGCCTCTCTGCACCACCCTCCTCACCACCCCACACTTACAATAAGCTGTGTGAGGGATGGGGCCACATCTGTCTGTTTCACATCGCATGGTACCACACAGGCTTTTAGTAAATACTGCTGAGTGAATGAAGATTTGAAAAGATGCAGAAATGTTTTGAACCACAAATTTCTTCAATAATTAACTTACTTCTGTGCAGAGGTTTCTAAGATCAGCTCCAGAAAAAAAACAGGTTTCTGCTGCGAGGTTTTCTAAGGAGACATCAGGCCCTATTGGCATGGTTTTTGTACAGACTTTTAAAATAGAAAGCCTGCCCTGGAACAAAATAAAAAACAGTATTTTAAATCTTATAACATTTATGTTTGACACAATGATTTATTAAAATATTTTTAGCTTGAGTTTCCTTTCACATCACCGAGAAAATATATATAGGGGTTAGAAAGACTAAGTCATCAATGGCTTATATGACAATGGTAAAAATAACGACATCATAAAAAACTTATGAATCTTTTTTTTTTTTTTTTTTTTGAGATGGAGTCTTGCTCTGTCACCCAGGCTGGAGTACACTGGCACGATCTTGGCTCACTACAACCTCCACCTCCTGGGTTCAAGTGATTCTCCTGTCTCAGCCTCCCAAGTAGCTGGGATTACAGGCGCCTGCCACCACATCCAGCTAATTTTTGTATTTTTAGTAGAGATGGGGTTTCACCATGTTGGCCAGGCTAGTCTCAAACTCCTGACCTCTGGTGATCTACCCGCCTTGGCCTCCCAAAGTGCTGGGATTACAGATGTGAGCCACCACGCCCGGCTAAATCTCTCTCTTGGGTACAAATAATACTATCAGACATGGCTTAAGAAGCAAATACATGAATTATCAGATACAACTTAAAGGTATAATAGATATTAAATTTTATTTTTCTATCCCTTCAAAACTTGATAAAAGCCCAAGGAACAAAAAAATTCACTCTGTGCCTTTCACCCTCCCTGTCAGTGGCTCTGGATGTTAACGACAAAAAATGTACTGGTTGACCATGATACACTGCATAATCTCTGTAATCTCAGATTTCTGCACCGTACTTTACGGACAACAAATTTACTGGTTGACCACGATACACTGCATAATCTCTGTAATTTCAGATTTCTGCACTGTACGATAAGGATGCTGACTCAATCTTCAAAGCCCTTTTAACACTTTAGGATTCCTCCACTCTAGTTGCAAAATAATGCTGAGTAGACTCAGTATTTAGAGTCTGCCACAACACAAAAAATAACCACCATATATTTAGGCTTATGTTTCTCTGTGAACAAGATCAGAGTATCCAACAAAGGCAGATCAAAATTATGATGTCATGAAAGGCCACCAGGCAAGGAAGAAGGTGGAACCCAGGGTAAGTAGAACACCATGGACACCTATATCCAAGTTGGAATTCAATTCTGCTGAGCTCACACAGAGTAAATGTGTAAATGACTACCTTGTGATCTGGAGGTGGGATATAGATGATCTTATCTAATCTTCCAGGTCGTAACAAAGCAGTATCTAACACATCAGGTCTATTTGTTGCTGCAACAATCATGACACTTCGGTTAAAAACTTCTTGAAACTCTGAGGGCAAACACACAACACAAAGTAATGTCAATCAGTTGTTAATAAGTTTTCTAAAAATTATAAATCAGAAGGTCTATTTAAATTCAAATAGGGATATCCTTTTCTTGGGACCAGAATGCTTACATCCGCTTTCCAGACCAGCTTCTTGATATCAAGATATCCCAGAAACAAATCATTAACCGAAGAGCTACTTTGTGTGCATGGCTAAGGGAGTAGCTAAGAGACATTCTCCATATGAGAACCTATGAAAAGCCTTATCCCAAAGGGGAGAACACTCATCTGGTGACTTGAGTGCACCTGAGCCTCCAATGAAGGCTTACACCTTAAACAGGCTACTTAAAAAGACAGATACATATGACCAACCGGTGGAGATATATGGCTACAGAAAGTCTTGACTCTCACATCCCTAAAGAAGAAGATTTACTCGACCTTTTATTTTTCTTTGAAATGACAATCTAAGTTGCAGGTGCGCAAATCCTGGATAAAGAAACGTCTAAAAGCAGACAGAGAAAGGCTTTACATATACTAAGCATTCAAAATCATTTGTTGAATAATCAGGCAGCTCTCCAGTGACATAATCCCTCAAAGGACAAAGTTCCCTATATTTGCAAGTATTTTAGCAGATGCTGGGTGAATACCTGTCAGATGCTATAGAAGGAATTCCTACATTTTGAAATGATTTGATTAGATAACCTCGTGGATACCTCCTAATTCTAGTGTGACATATTCCTAAGGAGTGTATGCAACTCCATATGACAATTTTTAAAATAGGAAAAGAATGAGAACGAGAGAGGAATAAAACAAAAAGTATCAGGGACAATTTAAGGATACCAAACTCATCTGGAGAAGAGACTCAGAAAGAGGGAGGGGACTTCCAAAGGCCATTTTAATTCATTAAAACCAAAGAAACTCATTCCTCAAGAAAACTGGAAATGTTCCATTACTAAGACTATTGGAAATAATAATCTCCTTTTTCATTCATTCATTCGTTCATTCAGATATGGGGCCTTGCTATGTTGGCCAGGCTAGTCTCAAACTCCTGGCCTCAAGCAACCCTTCTGTCTTGGCCTCCCAAAGTGCTGGGATTACAGGCGTGTGCCACTGTGCCCAGCCTACATAAACATTTTTAGAAAGAAATGAATACTGGTTTTTAGGACATGCAAACAAGAATAAACTGCCTTCTCTATTAGCAATAAGTAAAATTATATTTCTCATTCTTAGGAAAAATAAAATTCACATTCTTATATTTAAGATAATTTATTATAAAATGTACCTCACCTTTCCTAGCCAAATCACAATTTTTATTAGCTCTAAAAGTCCTAACAAAGTCAAACTGAAATTATATAAATCCTTCTATGAGATGAATTCAGCATAGGCAAAGCTATAGCATATATGCATTATATTTAATGTTGGCCTGGATTTTAGGTGCATTCTGGCTAATAAATACCTCTTCATTTTTTCAGCTCCTTGTATTTACCCTGTTGACTTGATTTACTTCCTCTTCTCTCTATTGTCTTAAGTCCAACACCATCTAATTCATTCAGGAGAACAGAAAGAACTCGTTCTTGAACATCACATCCTGTCTTGCTGGCTGAGCGAGCTCCCAAGATTGAATCAATTTCATCCAAAAACAAAATTGCTGGAGTGCTTGCTCTTGCTTGTCGAAATATCTTTTGTTAGGAAAAAAATATTAAAAAGCTATATGTTATACATTAGTCATGTGATATTACTATTTATAATCCTGTTTTTTTTTTTTTTTTTTTTTTTTGAGACAGTCTTGCTCTGTTGCTCAGTTTGGAGCGTAGTGATGCGATTTCAGCTCACTGCAACTTCTGCCTCCCAGGCTCAAGCAATTCTTGTGCCTCAGTCTCTCGAGTAGCTGAGATTATAGGGTGCGCTACCACGTCCACTTAATTTTTTTGTATTTTTAGTAGAGACGGGGTTTTGCCACGTTGGCCAGGCTGGTCTTGAACTCCTGGCCTAAAGTTATTCACCCGCCTTGGCCTCCCAAAGTGCTGGGATTACATGCATAAGCCACCATGCCTGGCCACTATTTATAATTTTTAAAATAGATATAAAAAAGATTCTGAATGTCTATGAATTGGGGAATGAGTAAATAAAACAAGAAACAATGGAGTATTATGTAAGAGTTAAAAACCATATTTTCAAAGAATACTATAAATTTCAAAAGTAGTAATATTAAGTTTAAAAAAGCAGGATAAAGCTATAGATATATAAAACCTACCTTTGATTTTATTTAAAACAGAAAAAAAGACAAAGGAAATTCACCAAAATGTTAACAGTAGGTAGGAGGATTATGAAGGATTTCATATTTACACTTTCCTATATTTTCTAAATTTTTCAATAAACGTATAAATTTTTTAACTGGAAAAAACACTAGTAATATTTTTAAAAAGGTTTGTCCATAAGAAATGAAATAAAAATTCAAAAGTAAATTTAAACATATGGGGAAATAAACAAACCTGAGACAACACTTTTTCTGAATCTCCAACAAACGGTGAAAACAGATCAGCTCCACTCACTGAAACGAAAGAGCAGTGACAGCTTGTGGCCAGGGCCCTCACCAGAGTGGTTTTAGCACATCCAGGGGGCCCATAGAGGAGAACTCCCTTTGGTTGTGTCAGGCCCATTCTAACAAATTCCCAAGGGAATTTCAGAGGCCACTCAATGCTCTGAAAGTACACAAGAAGAGTTGTTTTAGTATAATAATAAAATGTCAAATCATCCAGTAAATTCATTTCTTCATTTAACAATTCTCAGCCTCCTATTATGAGCTGGAAACAGTCCATTCTCCACACTGCAGAGATCTTATCATTTGAGTCAGGTGATACCACTTCCTGTTTAAAATCCTTCAATGATTTACTATTAGAACTAGAATAAAATCCAAATCCAAACTCCTTACTCACCACAGCTGACAAGGCCTTATATAATCTGACTGTCTCCTAAACACTTAGTTTGTTCCCATCTCAGAGCCTTTCCTTGCTTTTCTCTCTGCCTGAACGTTCCCCAAGATCTTCGTGTGGCTATCCCTCATCACTCAGGTCTCAGCGCAGGTGTCAATTCCTTGGAGTGGTCTTTCCTAACCACCTGGTTAAAGCGGAACCCCCTCCTCCTACTCACTCTCTATGCTACTGCCCATCCTTTACTTTTAAAGCACATATTCACTATTATTATTTTTCCACGTTGGGTTTGTCATTCTGCTCTGCTAGAACGTAAGCAAAGCTCACCTCAAAATCCCCAGCAGCTAGAATGACACCTACCCAAAGGAGGCACTCAGTAACAGTAAACCGAATAATGAATGAGTCCTCATTACCTTTAAGGTAAATGGTTTTTAACCACTTTAATCATTATTTTACAGATGCACAAAAACTCGGGCTTAAAAAAAGTTAAGTAATTTGCCTAGGTCTTACTGCTAATGAGGTGGCAGAACCAATACTGACCCCAGACAATGTAATTCAAGAGCACCAGCAAGGAGCAATGGTGTTGAAGTGGAGGTAGGAGTCAGATCACAACAGGCCTTGAAAGCTTTAGTCTGCACTGAGGAAGCAGTATGGAGAATGGACTGGAAGGAAATTAAACTAGAGGCAGGGAGACCAGCTACAAGTTTCTTGCAATGATTCAGCCTACAAAAATAATAAGGCTGGAGTGTCACAAGCAGTGAAGATGGTGTGGAAGGGATGGATATTTGAAACATAAAACAGAATTGTACTTTACATAGGGACAAAGTTCTGATGCTATGCCTTTAGAAGACAGATTTCTGACTTAGGGGATGGGGTGGCTGGCTGTATTAACCGAGGTAGGAAATCCAAGTGTGGGGGCAGAGCTGACTAGCTGAACTTTTTACATGCTGAGTTTGACATCCCCGGGGTTATCCAGTAGGCAGGCAGTGAAGCAGTTCTGATGATCAGAAGAAATGTCTACTCTAGATACACAGATTTCTGAGTCAACAGTTTTCAGGGATGCTGTGGACATCAAGATCATCATAAAATCACCCACAGCTCCAACAAGAGGAGGACTCTGGGAGCCTCTTGAGCACTAACATTTAAGGGAGGGGAGAGGGTGGCCAGAAAGGCAGAAAAGCTTAATGTCTCAAAGCTAAGGAAACAGAGTGCTTCCAACAGGAAGGTGTGGCTAATTTCTCTCATGCATCTTGTGAAGATTAAATGAGACAATGCATAAAAAATATTGGCGCATATTATAAATGCTCTTATCCATGGACTCAAAAATTCTAGGGTTCACTGGAGATAGATCTCCTGGTTAAGATGAATAAATTATAATTATTACTTATATATCAGTCTGTTATGTGTGTGGTTAGAGAAACCTAGTTCATTAGGGCAGGATCACATGTAGGCGAACTGGCAAAATCAATATCTGAAACTGTAACGCAGGTGAGAGGATCTGAAGAGTTGCGTCCCACAGCTTCCGCTGTGAAATCCACTATCAGGTAGCCATATTGTTCATTTCAATTTTGTGCTTTTACCAGTCCCTGTACTGCGTCCATTTAACGTCTTATAGATCAGAGATCCAGGCAAACTAAGGCCTTCCACCTTTATTTGGTACAGCCCAAACTAAGAATAGTTTTTACATTTGTAAATGCTTGAAAAAAAATCAAAAGAATATTTTCTGACATGTGAAAATTATATAATTTCAGTGTCTATACTTTTATCAGAATACAATTACTAATTTACATATGGTCTACAGCTGCTTTGGTGCTACAATGGCAGAGGTGAGTGGTTATGACAGAGACTGTGGATCACAAAGCTTAAAACATTGACTATGTGGCTCTCTCTACAGAAATCTGTTGACCCCCGTTTTAGATTATAATTTTTTTTTTTTTTTTTGAGACGGAGTCTCACTCTGTCCCAGGCTAGAGTGCAGTGGTGCAACCTCAGCTCACTGCAACCTCAGCCTCTTAGGTTGAAGCGATTCTCCTGCCTCAGCCTTCCCAGTAGTTGGGATTACAGGCTTGCGCCACCACACCTGGCTGATTTTTGTATTTTTAGTAGAGACAGGGTTTCACCATGTTGGCCAGGCTGGTCTTGAACTCCTGCCCTCGTGATCCTCCTGCCTCGGCCTCCCAAAGTGCTGGGATTACTGTTGTGAGCCACCACGCCCGGCCTATAAATTGTTTTTGTTTTTTTGAGATGGAGTTTCACTTTTGTTGCTCAAGCTGGAGTACAATGGCGTGGTCTTGGCTCACTGCAACCTCCACCTCCCGGGTTCAAGCGATTCTCCTGCCTCAGCCTCCTGAGTAGCTGGGATTACAGGCATGCACCACCACACCTGGCTAATTTTTTGCATTTTTAGTAGAAACGGGGTTTCTCCATGTCAGCCAGGTTGGTTTCTAATTCCTGACCTCAGGTGATCTGCCTGCCTCGGCCTCCCAAAGTGCTGGGATTACAGGTGTAAGCCACCATGCCCAGTCAAAATTGTTTTTTAATTTTTTTTTTAAAGACACAGGATCTCGCTCTGTTGCCCAAGCTGCAGTGCAGTGGTGCAATCATAGCTCACTGCAGCCTCGATCTCCTGGGTCTCCTGGGGTCAAGCCTCAAGTGATCCTCCTGAGTAGCTAGGACCATAAGCACGTGCTACCACACCTGGCTAATTTTAAAAATTTTTTTGTAGGCCAGGAATGGTGGCTCATGACTATAATCCCACCATTTTAGGAGGCCGAGTTGGAGGACTGTTTAAGCCCAGGAGTTCAAGGCCAGCTTGAGTAGCACAGTGGGACTCTATCTCTACAAAAAATTTAAAAATTAGCCAGGTGTGGTGGTATGCACCTGTAGTCCCAGCTACTTGGTGGGGCACTGAGGCAGAAGGACTGCTTGAGCCCAGGAGTTCAAGGGTGCAGTGAGCTGTGTTTGTGACACAATACTCCAGCCTGGGTGACAGAGCAAACATGTGTCAAAATAATTTTTTTAAATAGAGATGGGGAGTCTTACTTTGTTGCCCAGTCTGGTCTTGAACTCTTGGCCTCAAGAGATCCTCCTGTCTCGGCCTTCTAAAGTGCTAAGACTATAGGTTATACACCTTTTTCCCCCCCGACATGGTTTCTCTGTTGCCCAGGCTGTCGTGCAGTGGTGGGATCTTGGCTCACTGCAACCTCTGCCTCCCGGGTTCAAGTGATTCTCCTGCCTCAGCCTTCCGAGTAGCTGGGATTATGGGCACCTGCCAGCATGCCCAGCTAATTTTTGTATTTTTAGTAGAGACGGAGTTTCACCATGTTGGCCAGGCTGGTCTTGAACTCCTGACCTCAGGTGATCCACCCACCTCAACCTCCTAAAATGCTGAGATTATAGGTATGAGCCACTGCGCCCAGCCTTAGATTATAAACTTATTTTTTTTTAAATAGCGACAAGGGCTTGCTATGTTGCCCAGGCTGGTTTTGAACTCCTGAACTCAAGCAATCCTCCTCCCTTGGCCTCCCAAAGTGCTGGGATTATAGACATAAGCCACCACACCCAGCCTTAGGTTATAAACTCTTTAAAGCAAAAACAAAGAGAGGGTCAAGGTGGGAAATTATAAAAACCAGTTTAGACATCCACAGAAGTCCAATTAAATAAGGACTGAAAAGCAATCATTGGATTTAGATGTTAGGATCACATTAGTGATAGGAGCAAGAGCAGTTTCAGCGCAGTATGTTGTCATCATAAATGCACAGAATGTTAATCTGTAATATCCTACTGGATTAAGTAGATTATCTGTCTTACCTGTTTTAACTTCAGTTTTACATCTTCAAGGCCACCAATCTCCTCCCAGTCAACAGGCTTGATATCCATTAATCCAATGACGCTTCGAAACGATGAGGGCTGAATATTTTTAAAAGCTTCAAGGAAGTCTATTTCATCAATCACAGGATTGTCCTGGTTCTGAAGAAATACACCCAAAAAAGCAAAATCAAACCAAAAATTAGGTTGGTCTTTTTTTATAGCACAATTTGTTTTTAAAATCTTCTTTTGGATTTGTAAAGTTATTTTGTTATCATTATAAAAACAATTTATATACATAGTACAAAGAATTAAATGTCTCCCTGCCAATTCCCGCCAGTAATTCTTCCCCGAAAGATGTCAAGAGTTTGTGTATTTTTCCATTATGTTATGATAGTAAGCATACATATATCCTTTTAAACAGATACACAAATGGAACCATACTATATCAGCCTGTACTTTTCTTCTTTCACCTATCTTAGAGATCTTTTCATGTCAACTAATACAGTTCTACGTCATTCTTTTTGACAATTCCATAATACACTACTGAATTTACCCCAACTACACCTTTCTGACAAACGTTAGGTCATCCCCAGTCTTTAGATATTAAAAACAAAGCTGCAACTGAAAAAGTCTTTGTGCTCATGTTCAAGTATTTGTTTATTTTGAGACAGGGTCTCACTCTGTTACCCAGGCTGGAATGCAGTGATGTTATAGCTCACTGCAGTCTCCCAGGCTCAAGTAATCCTTGCACCTCACCCTCCAGAGTAGCTAGAACTACAGGTATGTGCCACCAGCCTGGCTAATTAAAAAAATATATATTTTTTTTTTGTAGAGATGCGGTCTCCCTATGTTGCCCAGGCTGGTCTGGAACTCATGGGCTCGAGCGATCCTCCCACCTCAGCCTCCCAAAGTGCTGGGATTACAGGCATGAGCCACCATGTTCAAACTCATGTTCAAGTATTTTATGTAATAATTTCCTCAAAGTAGAATTACTGGGTTTACAAGTACACACATATACAATTTTGACAGCTATTACCAAATTGTCCTCTAAGGAAGCTGCAACAATTCATTCTTCTCCGATAATATGAAGCTGTGTTCTCTCCACACCTCTCCAGTACAGACATTACCAAACTCTTTTTTTTTTTTTTTTGGCGGGGTCTCGCTCTGTCACCCAGGTTGGAGTGCAGTGCTGTGATCTTGGCTCCCTGCAGCCTCCGCCTCCTGGGTTCAAATGATTCTCGTGCCTCAGCCTACCGAGTAGCTGGGATTTATAGGCATGCGCCACCACACCTGGCTAATTTTTGTATTTTTAGCAGAGACGGGGTTTCCCCATGTTGGCCAGGCTGGTCTTGAACTCCTGACCTCAACTGACCCACCCATCTCAGCCTCCCAAAGTGCTGGGATTATAGGTGTGAGCCACCACACCTGGCCCATTTCCAAACTCTTAAATGTCTGCCAATATGACAGGAAGAACCGGTACTCATTCATTACTGTGTTAACTAAATTTCTTCAATTCAAAATGAGGTAGAGGGAATATTGGAATTTAAAAAATCGCCTGTCTTGCAATCATGATAGTAAAGGCTGTTATGAGCAAGAATTGGATGCTATGTTGAGGGGAGTAAAAGTTTATTCACTTATGAGACAGGGTCTTGCTCCGCTGCCCAGGCTGGAGTGCAGTGGCATTGAGGCAACAGCTCATTGAGCCTCGAACACCTGGGCTCAAGTGATCATTCTATCTCAGCCTCCTGAGCAGCTGGGACTACAGGTGTAAGCCACTGTGCCCAGCCTGAAAGTTTGATGAGGAGCAGGATATCTCAAAGTGTCTCCCCACAGATTTCTCATTAGTGGCAAAGGCAAAAATAGCAGTTCCACAGTGGAGAAATTGCGCACTGCCTGAACTAGTTGATAAAAGTTAGCATCACCAATGAGGAACCAATGTACACTCTGTGCCTCTACATGTGAGGCTCTAAGGACACAACACTATACATCACCATACTGTGGTGACATATGGGAACATTTCTGTTCTTAGGAAATAGACATTAAAATGTTAAGGGATAAAGTGTCATGATATATGCAACCCATTCTCTCAAATAGTCCAAAATAAATAAATACTATGTGCATATAAATACATATATATGGAGATGACAGAGAGAGAGAGAGAGAGAAAGAGAAGAGGAGAGGGAGCAAGGAGAGCAAAAGAGAATGATAAAGCTTATTTGGCAAAAAGTTAAAAATTGGCGAATTTGGATAAAGGGTTTAGTGGAAGTTCTTTGTAACTATCTTGTAACTTTCCTATAAGTTTTAATTATTTCAAAATAAAGACAATAATTTTAGAAGAAATCAAGGTTGAAGATCTTTCATATTTATTGTCATTCCTTTTATTGTCAACTACCTGTTCATACCCCATTATCCATTTTCTCTTGGACTGTTGGTCTTTTCTTACTGATTTGTAAGATTTGTTCATTCCCTATCAAGGAAATTGGACTAAAAGTATTTTTCCTAGTCTGACTACTTTATAGTATTGTTTTGCCACCCCCAAATGGTCAACTCAGCAAATAATCTCTTTTTTGGCTATTAAGGTTTATGTTATGCCTAGAAAAGTCATCTTCACTCTCAGGTTATATTTTGGAGACTCTTTACATTCTCCTTGATCATTCTAGTGAAACACATTTTTTTTTGTTAGTTAAAAAGTCCTGAAAATTTTATCAAAAATATCTGTACTGTATTTATTAAAGTATTTGCCCTCTTATATCCAATTCTAAACATCTAGTTGTCCACAAATTCCCGTTTTCAAAAACAAACTGTCTTTTCTTATTTGTAAACTGATGTTAAGTGAATCTGTATGTATAGAGCTATTCTGTAAAGTATTTTCCCAAAAGTGTTAACAATTGTCATCTCTGGAAAGTGAGATTTCAGGTAGGCAGTTCTTTATAATTTTCTATCTTCATTTCTCATGAATAACCCTATTATATACTTTAAAAAAAAAGCCTTTTTAACTGGCTGATAGTATGTTAGGTGTCTGATGTCCAAATATTAACTAATCTTTAGGTAACACGAACTAATATTTGAAAATCTCATTTATAGTTCAAGATCATGTGTGTATACATTATTTTACTTGATTCTTTGGGCTTATACATTCTTTCCCCTCTGTGTGTGTCTGAGTGTTAAACTATAGTTCTAATCCTTTAATAGGAATACTTCACAAAAAGTTTAACAAAGTGTAAGGTATCCCTTATCTGCCCTGGTACAGGTAGAGGTAGCAGCAGCCCCTCAGCTGGTGGGGGAAAGAATAAAAGATGGAGCCAGTACCTTCCCAGTTGTCTGTCCCTCCATGCTTTTTGCCTTTCTTCCTTCCACTTCCCCTGGGTTGTTTCTGAACTCAGCCATCACCTGTGGTAACTACACCTGAGCAGGCCCCTCCTGAAGTAGCAGTGGGCTCCACCCTGGGACGACAGCAGCTGACTGGTCCACCTAAGTCAGAGGTGCTTATGGTCAAACCTGGAACTTCAAAGCAGAGGAAATCCTGAATGTAAATCTCCCTTCCCATCTCCTGCTTACTTATTGTCTCCCTCAAAAGACATCTATTCTCACATCTTTACACACAGAACTTTAAAACTTCAAGTAGTTTTCGTCTAAACCTACAAGATGAAGACTTAAAAGATCAACTAGAAGATCACATAACTCCTCCCCACCTTCGGTGTAACTGTAGAAATAAACGAAAGGAAGTGAGGCAAGGTATAAATTATTTAGGTAAAAAGGTTTTTCAAAATTTAGGATAATAAATCATTCTTTTGCAGTTTAAGATGAAAAGACAATTTTGATGTTACAAATGAGATTGAAAACTCTGTTTCAGAATCCTTAGCCTGCTGAAATCAGTTTTTTCCTGAATGGGTTTAAGGATTCAGGACTATTTATTATATACAAAATACTGGATTTTCCAACCAACAATGTTGAAAAGTATTATATTTAATCTAATATCTTAAATATTGTTAGGAAATAGTCATGAATTACAGACCTGCAGATCAAGGACAAATTTAAATACAATTCCAAGTGCCCAATCTTCTCCTAGGTTAGAAAAGCTTATTTCTCCCACTAGATACTTATTAATAACAAAGGGAAAAATGGTATCTTGACAATGGAGAAATCTCACAGACACCACCTTAACCAAGAAATCAAAGTTAACTTCACCAGTGATAGAACAGAAACATATCATGTGCTGCCTAACAGATGCAATGAGAAAGACACAGGATCATTTCCATTATATTCCTGCCCAAAATGCAAAACCTGAATTGAATCATGAAGAAACATTAGTCAAACCCAAACTGACGAATATTCTACAGAATAACTGACTCTTAAAAAGTTATGATTTCATAGAAGAAAGCCTGAAGTATGATTCTAGATTAAGGCCTATTTAGGTTAAGTACAAGTATTATGTCTGTGTTAATTTTCTCAGCTTGATCATCGTACTGTGGTTAAAGTCCTTGTTTTTCAGAAATATACACTTACGTTTTCGAGGGTAAAGGGGCATCATGGATGTAGTATATGCTCAAATATTTCATTATATATATGTATATATATAAGGAAATACACATGAAGAGAGAATGATAAAGCAAATGTGGCAAATGTTACATTTGGAGAATCTAGGAGAAGGGTATATGGAAACTCTTTGTACTATTTTTGTAACTTCTAAGTCTGAAATTGCCTCAAAATAAAAAAATTCAAATTAAAAAAACTCTTTGATTCTTCTGGGGCCACACTATTTCTTGGCTGCCCTGGGCTTCAGCACTAGGGAGTTACTATAAAAGTAGGGAACAAATTCACTCAGTAGACCCAGAGGACTCAGCCCTTTATCCCCACCCTCAACCATATACTATTTATATAGAGTTGAGATGTAAAATGTATAAGCAACAGCTGTGGAAGCTATCAAATGTTCTAAGGAAACTGTACTCACCACTTTTTTTAACCCCCAAATTAATCTGTTACAATAATAGATTAACATAGATGTTCATAAATTAACACTTCTTACCTTCTCACTATGAAGGAGGGCATGCATGGCAGCCTCCCTACAGAGTGCTGTCAGGTCGGCACCAACATAGCCAACTGTCATTTCTGCAAGAAGGCCCAAATCAACATGACTGGAGATGGGCATCTTTGAGGTAATCACTTGCAGAATTTCCTTTCTTTGTTTAAGTGTGGGAGTCCCAATGACCACCTATATGCAAAGCAAAAAAAAAAAAAGAAGAAGTATATAGTTTAAAATATATTATTTTTAAAGTTGATCTCATGGATGGAGGTAGACAGCAGAATGACAGCAACCAGACACTGGGAAGGGTTGGGGGTGAGGGGATGAAGAGAGGTTGGCTCATGGGTACAAACATACAGTTAGGTAGAAGGAATACGTGTAATGTTTGATAGCGTAGTAGGGTGACTATAGTTAACAATAATTTCTCGTATATTTCAAAATAGCTACTAGAGAGAATCTGAAATATTCCCAACACTCAGATAAGAAATGATAAATGTTTGAGGTGATGGATATCCTAAGCACCCTGATTTGATAATTACAAATTGTATGCATGTACCAAAATATCACATGTACCCCAAAACATGCACAATTATGTATCAATAAAAATAGATTAAAAAAGAATTACTTCCAAAAAAATTTTATATATGTGTGTGTATACATATATATATATATTTTTTTTCTTTCTTTTTTTTTTTTTTTGAGACACAGTTTCACTCTGCTGCCCAGTCTGGAGTGCAGTGGGCACCATCTCAGCTCACTGCAACCTCCACCTCCTGGTTCAAGTGATTCTGGTGCCTCAGCCTCCAGAGTAGCTGGAACTACAGGCATGTGCCACCATGCCCGGCTTATTTTTTGTATTTTTAGCAGAGACGGGGTTTCACCATCTTGGCCAGGCTGGTCTCGAACTCCTGACCTCAGGTGATCCACCCACCTCAGCCTCCCAAAGTGCTGAGATTGCAGGCGTGAGCCACCGCGCCCGGCCAAAATAATAATATGTTTTTTATCCTGACAAACATGTACGACAATTTAGTGAACCATTTTGGAACTAGTACCGTGCACTTTACGTATACTTTAGATTCTGAATATACGAAAATCCTAATATTCCAGAGGAGTAACACTGGCTGGAAAGTTGCACAATGAAAATTCTATGTCATTTAACAAGTTTTTGTTATTTTTAAGAACACACAAAGTTCTAGAAGCCAGGTATAGATAGCTAGGTCCCTGCCCTTAAGGACACAGGTACTAGATAGTGCAAGGAAGAAATCCACTCAAGTCCTGAACTAACTAAGCTAAAAGAGTGTAATTATCATTTCTCTTTTGAATCCTATCACAAAATAGAAATATCAGTCACTAAATTTCAAACTATTCTTTAGCATTCAAGTCAATTTAGGACCAAAGCTTAAAATAGGACAGCTCTGAATATTCAACCTCCCTGACAACTCAGGGAGCAGTTGTGGGTACCTCCTCAATTGTGGAATAGGATGCTGGTGTTATGACAAGGAATGAATAAATCCAGAAGAGTTAATGCCTGCTTCAATTTAGTTCTTCCCCACCTTCTCCCTTTTTATTTCAACACACTTACTTCTTGAGGCTATCCTTCTTCTTTAAATTCTCATTCCAAAAAATGAGTTTAACACGCTTGTAGGTGACCAAAATTCTCTTAAGAATTAACATTACTGATTATAGGACCTGCACAACAAAATTAACCTGTAATGGACACCTCGCTTCCCAAAACAATTAGACTCTGGAGAAACATAGGTCCTGACTCTCAGATCCTGACTCACAGGTCCTGACAATTTGACTCTGGGGAAATACAGGTCCTGACTCACAGATCATATATCGGCAGAGAACGTGTTCTCTGCATTGCAAAGAGCCCCCACTCCAACTTCACCGATGCTCAAACCTAAGAGGCAAACGCCTCCGGGGCAGCCAACTGGCGCCAGAAGCGGCGGAGGTTCCACCGCCAGTGGGCAAACCCGCCAAGCCCATTCACCTCTCGGTCAAATCTCCCGGGTCTACGCAGCGCTGGGTCTAGAGCGTCCGGCCGGTTAGTGGCTCCCACAACCAAGACCTCGCGGTCCCCACTGGCGCCGTCCAGCAGCGTCAACACCTGGGCCACTACGCGGCTCTCGGGTGCCCGACCGCCCCGCCGGGGACACAAGGCGTCTATCTCGTCCAGGAAGAGGAGGCTGGGTCCGCGGCTGGCCAGTTCCCGGGCGCGCTGGAAGACCCGCCGCACGTTCTCCTCCGTCTCCCCAGGCCGGGAACCCTGCAGCGCCGGGGCGCTGACTGCCAGCAGCTCCGCGCCCGCCTCGCGCGCCACGGCCCGCACCAGCTGGGTCTTGCCCACTCCGGGGGGCCCCGCCAGGAGCACCCCGCGAGGCACCGCTAAGCCCAGCGCGGCCAGGGCGCGGGGGTAGCGGAGCGGGAGGCGGAGGAGCTCCCGCAGCGAGTCGGCCGCCTCCGAAAGACCTCCCAGGGGCACCTCGGGCTGCGGCTGGGCTTCCGACGGAGGCTCCCCGCCAAGGCTGACGCGGGTACGAGGGGTGACCAGCCCAGCGGGATCGGGACTGGGCGTCCCGCCGACGATGTGCAAGGCAGCCACCGGGCCAGGAGCGCCTGGCGGAGCGACCACCACGTGGCCCAGGGAGATCGGTCGGTTTCTCAGCAGCTCCTGCGCCGCCTCCAGCACCGCGGCTGTATTCCGGGCACCGGGCGCGCCTGCCTGCTCTCGCAACACCGGCCACACGGCGACGCGCCGCAGGGGCGGACAGGGCACTAGGAGGAGGCGATTCAGGCTGAGACTCCTCCGGGATCTCGACGCCCCGACCGCCGCCCCGGGGCTCGCGCACAGCGGGTCCAGCTGCACAAAGCCGTCCGCTCCGTCCCGCCGAGGCCAGGCAGTGCAGAGGCAGGAGCCGCCGTCGGGTAGCGAGATCTTCACTGCCGAGCCCAAGCGCGCGCCCAGGGCGTGGAGGGCGGCCGGGCCCAGGCGGCAGCGCTGGGTGCCCCGGTCTCTAGCGTCTAAGGGTAGCAGCTTTAAGAGCGGCCCTTCAGGGAAGGGATCCGAGTCCGGAGCCATTGCACACAGATGAACCAGGCAGACGAAACCAGATTAGGAAACCCACCCGGTCCACAACAAGCGGAACACCGAGCTCGCAGGCCGGAAGCAGATTGCGCGCATGCGCTAGGGAAGACTGCGTTGCTAGCAGCTGAGTGAAGGCCGAAAGGGCCAATGGAAACGTTAGACGACGCTCGGGCCTCTGGGTAGAGCGTTGGTGTCCGCTTTCGTGAAATCGAGTTGCCTACCCCAGAGCTTTCCCGCGATGGTCTTCGTCACAGGTGTCTGGGAGGCGGCTTAAGCTCACTTCACTAGGTCATTAAGCATGTACTTTGGTGGTTACATATATCTTAGAAGTCACCGGCTTTACATTCTGTTTTCCTGGCCTTCGAACTGGAGCATCAGTACTACCGCCGTTGGAATAGCAACCTGGAGACTTTGCTATTTTGTGAAGAAACTCCAACTATCCCCATGGGCACAGAATTTTGGGTGCTCTGGTGCAAATGTCTCAGGTGACTTGGCGTAGCTGAGAATACGGCCTTGGGACCTTCGATAATCGGGGTTCCAATCTGGGAGGTCCAGGCACAACCCTTCCTATGGGAAAGTAGCAGCATAGTAGGAGGGAAGCACACGGTGGCACTTAAAATCCCTTGTAGAGAGGAAAGAAGGAAAACTAGGCTACCTGATGGATTTGTAGCACACCAACAGTACATTTGTTCTGATTTCTGATATTCTTTTGAATATTCTTTGGCAACAAGTTAATCACTAAAGTTCATGCGATCAATGCTTACTGTGTAATTGGGGCACAACAGTACTAAGTCCTGTATTAGAGGCGATACCTATCTACATTATTAAGACAACTGCCTGCTATTTTTTTTTCCAGCTGCTTTCTGCCTTTCCCTTTCGCACAGGGAATTCCTTTTTATCAGCTGGAATACATTTTCTATCCCTCTTAATTGCCGTTAAAAAAGAACTACAGATATTCAAAGACAAGAAGGTATACCTTGTTTTTATTTGACTTACATCTTCCTACCTCTATTTTCCCCACTTTCACTGCAACCCAAATTTGTGAGTTGACAAAACTGATATTTTAGAGTGCTTAAGTTGCTGAGTTTTTTTTTCTATCTATGCAAATAATCAATTACCGACTGTGTAGTAATATCTTATCATTGGGAAGTACTGTCAGATCTGGTATCTTAAGACCCATGCCAGTTCCTGATCTCATTCTGTCCAAACTTCATGGCAGACATGACAGACTTCTTGACTTGACAGTAACTTATCTGGTCTCAGCTGTACTTTTCTGCTTAAATCGATTCTGGAACAATTTAGGGATCAGAAAATAGCGGGAGGAGGTCTTGAAATGGGTAAGTCACCCATTACTTCCTGTTTTCTTTTTTCCTCTTAATCCCATTGGCTTCAGTTCTTTTTGGTTTTGGGACTTTTAAATAACAGCTTTGCATTTTTTGAAATAAAAAAAAAAGCCATCGTTTTTACCGACCCCTAAAGGTGTGAATTACATGCCTATCAAGTTATTTTATCAGAAGCCTGTACCTCATCGAGTTCCTTCTATTCAGTTCCAAGAAGCTTTAAGGATCTGGGAGAGGGAAAGAAGACTTACTGAGGACATGATAACTGTCTTAAATATGTAAAGGGATCTCATGTAAAAGAGTTAGTAGATTTACTTATATTTACAGTGCAGAAATGGCCAAGAAGTAAAGGTTTAATGGAGTGGAATAACCAAAGCCAAAATAGGGAGCCAATAAAGTTAAATCGGCCTCAAAGTTTTCTGAATTGGTTTAAAACAGAGGCACAAACTATGCTATTAGGAATATGATGAGAAGGAAACTACATGTTGCTTTTGGTTGGTCTAAGAGGTTGATCTTATACAAGGTCAAACAAGAACCCTCTGACCTCATAGAATCCATATGCACAGGAAATATTATTTCACTTCACTCTTTCTCTAAAAGATCCAGTCTTTACCATAGGTTGCAAACAAAAGCAACAAGGAATTCTGTTACTGGGCCTTCAGCTCTTATCCACTCACTCTGAGCAAAACTATAAATGTCTTTCCCAATCATCCAGTAAAATCCATTCTGTCCCTTTAGGTCTAACCATTTGCAACACTATGATTTCAGCCATCTGAACATCCATATTTATCATGCCATTCAATGACATAATCTCCTTGTGATAAACCATTCTTTTTATTTTTAAAATTTTATTTATTTTTTAGACAGTCTTGCTCTGTCACCCAGTCTTGAGTGCAATGGCAGGATCTCAGCTCACTGCAACATCTGTTTCCCAAGTTCAAGCAATTCTCCTGCCTCAGGCTCCCAAGTAGCTGGGATTACATGTGCCTACCACCACACCCGGCTAACTTTTGGATTTTTAGTAGAGATAGGGTTTTACCCTGTTGGCCAGGCTGGTCTCGAACTCCAGGCCTCAAGTGATCCACCTGCCTCAGCCTCCCAAAGTGCTGAGATTACAGGCATGAGCCACTGCACCTGGCCTCCTTGTGGTAAACCATTCTAATGGGAGTTGTGTGGCTCTTTTGCTTAGTTGTTTTTAATCTGACCAGAAATTTGTTAATTCTATGAATTGAAGAACATCTACTAAAGCACTAGAATTGAACCACTAGAGGGAGTCCAGAACCAACTAAGCCTGAAGGCTACAGGATTGTTAGGACATTGGTGTTCTCAACTGTGGTTTCCACTCAATTTTCCCAGGATTCACACCTAGGTGTATGAAGCCATCTGTTGTCTCTATATATTAACTGGCTTAGTCTGTTCAGGCTGCTGTAACAAAATACTACGAACGAGGTAGCTTATAAATGACAGCAATTTATTTTTTACAGTTCTAGAGGCTGGGAAGTCAAAGACAAGGCACTGGCAGATTCCATGACTGGTAAGGGCCCCCTGTCTAGAGACAGCTCACTGTACCCGCACATGGTGGAAGGGACTAGCTAGCTCCCTCATGTTTCTTTTATAAGCACACTAATCCCATTCATGAGGGCTCCACTCTCGTGACCTAATCACCTCCCAAAAGGCCCTGACTCCTACTACCATCATCTCAAGGGTTAAAATTTCAACAAATGAATTTTGTGGAGGACACAAACACTGAGACCCTAGCAGTAACTGACTTATTTTCACATAATTTTTCACAAGCCTCAAGCTGTGTAAAACTCAGTTTCTAAGTTAAAATTTAATTTTTGTGTTAAGTATAAAAATGAGACTGTTCCTAAATCCAAAATTTAGTGGTAGGTCAAAATCCAAACCAATGGAATTCATCTTGCTATAGCCTAGAAACATTTCTAGCTTTAAATTGTTTCAAATAGCTTTGCCAAACAAAATCTTTTGTGAGATTTTCCCGAAAAGGTACATGTAACAAATGGTTTCTCTTTATGTCCTTTGTTACATTCAAGGTTACAGTCTGTCTAATTTTTAATTAACTATAAAAATTCTTAATTAACTGTAAGTCTATAATTCAAAAGAAATAATTGCAATCTGTTTCTTTAGGATAATGATCATGCAATATTTTTGTCCCTTCAGCATATTATATATGTATATAAAAATATATTCCTGTATATGAAAAAAATCTAAAGAAAATGGTTAAACCAGTAGCATGAGTCATCTGTAGATTAAATAATGTTAATCTTTCCGGCATTTCCATTTTTGTGTTATGTTCAACCCTAATATATTTGAACATTAGCAATGACTATGAGTTGTAATAGATGAATAGAGATTTGTTTAGCCACCCTTGAAAAAGCATGATTTGCAAACACTTTCATCTCAACATGCTCATGTAGATGTAGTAAGTGACTTATTTCCACGGATAGCTAATATGCCAAACCTGTGTTCATAAAGTATGTAATGAAAATCCCCCTAAATGGGACATTGTTAAAATTGTTCTTTAGAATCTTCCATCTTTACTTTTTATCTTGTATCCAGGTTAGAATTAGTCTTTAGAGTAATTCTAGATATAGAATAAGTTATAGAATCAGAAGAAGGAGGATGAAAATATTTGCTGGATTTCAAATGACCTGCAGACTATAGTTCATAGAACATCATTCTGAAAGTCCGTTCTTGCACATTTTCAGGAAATTGCTTGATTCATCATTTTTTAGAAGTTAATGTTAAGGTAATTTTTCCCTATGATGTTGGTTCACACTTTTCAGCTTACAAACATAATAATTATATATTTATTAAAACAAATATTTATTGAACATCTACTTCTTGCTAGTTACTATACCAGAGGCTGAGTATTTGGTGGCAAACAACAACAATAAAAACACTGTAATCCTTGCCTTCATGAAGCTTATAGTCTACTGGGAAGTCAAACATTGAAGAAGTAAACAAGTGAATAAATCTGATAATTAAAGGTGATGAAAATTGCTTTGAAAGAAATAAACGGAAAAGGGCTACTTTAAACAGGTATTAAGGATAGGAAAAACAAAACAAATTGTTTTTCCTACTCTCATACACCACTCAGCCACTCAACACAGCACTTCTGACACCAGGTGTTGGTTGGGGAGTTCCCCACATATCAAGCAAATTCTCCCACAGATACCACCTGGGTGTCCTCTAATTCAATTCAGTGCTGAGACTATCTACCTGGAGATAGCATCAGACTCCACAGGTTCAGGGTCCAGTCCCTCAAGACTGTCCCCCACCTTCAGATGCCAATCACAAGTTCCAGATTGTGACTTGTGCTTCTGACCAGGGACGGTCTGTAAATTGGGCTTCCCATGACCCCCTTCTTAGGTTCTATTAATTTACTAGGATGGCTCATGGAACTCAGGAAAACACATTACTTACATTTACTGGCTTATTAATAAAGGATGTAATAAGGATACAGATGAACAGCCAGGGGATACAAAGGGTGAGATCTGGAAGGGTCCTGAGTACAGGAACTTCTGTCCCCATGGAGTTGGTATGTACCACATTCCAGGCACATGGATGTGTGTTTGCCAACCTGGAAGCTCTCTGAACCCCATAGTTAAGGGATTTTTATGGGGCCTTCATCACGTAGGCATGATCAATTATTAACTCAATTTCCAGCCTCTGTCCCTCTCTGGAGAATGGAGGTAGGGGCTGAAAGCTCCAAGTTTATGATCATGGTTGGGCTTTCCGGTGACCAGCCCTCATCTAGGAGCCGGGCAAGAATTGCCTTGGTAGAACAAAAGACTGCTCCTATCACTCAGGAAAGTCCACGGGATTTAAGAGCTCCATGTCAGGAACGAGAGTGAAGACCAAACATTAGAACCAAAGATTCTCCTAGCACCCCTGTAACTCAGGAAATTACAAGGGTGTTGGGAGCTCTAGGCCAGAGACTAGAGGCAGAGACCATATATATGTTTCTTATTTCACAACAGGAAAGGAGAGAAGGTCTCTGAGGAAGTGACATTCCAGCTGAGACGTGAAGGATAAGTAGAAACCAAGCAGAAGAATTGGAAGAGGAAAGGGAAGAGGGAAAAGCCTGTGCCAATGCCCTGAGATTGGAATATGCTTTTTGTGTTTAAGAAATTAACAGAAGGTCAGTATTATCTTTACCATACTTTTGGCTTTTTTTTTTTTTTTTTTTTTTGAGACGGAGTCTCACCCTGTTGCCCAGGCTGGAGTGCAGTGGCGTGATCTCGGCTCACTACAACCTCTGCCTCCTGGGTTCAAGTGATTCTCCTGCCTCAGCCTCCCGAGTAGCTGGGATTATAGGCACAATGCTGCCACGCCCGGCTAATTTTTGTATTTTTAGTAGGAACGGGGTTTCTCCATGTTGGCCAGGATGGTCTCGATCTCCTGACCTCATGATCCACCCACCTCAGCTTCCCAAAGTATTGGGATTACAGGTGTGAGCCACTGTGCCCAGCCCAAATACTGTATCTTAAGACTGACTATACCATACCTTTGGAAACTGTGTGCTGCCAGCTTATCTAAACATTCATCTACTCTTTTCTATTTCTACCATCAATAGGAATTTTTGTTACTTTTATTGGATCATTGCGAAAATGTCCTAATTAAACACTATCCCTCCAATCTCTCCCTAAATTGTAACTATATTAAACCAGCCAAGAAAAATCTCTTATACTTTGACTGGTTTGAGGACTATATCTGAGTTATATTAAATCTGAGAATTTAGTTTATCTAAATGAATTATAGAGCTTTCAAACTTGTCTAAGCATTGACCCAGTATTGTGTAAGATCAGATCTTGGGGACTGAGCCAGAGAGAAGACCAGGCTCCAGGAACAAGGAAGATACTGTCCAGAAATGGTTTATTCATAGCAACTTCAAGGCAAGTTTATCAACTTTCCTCGATCGCTTTCCCTCCTCCAAGATAAGTATTCCTGCTCTGAGTTTCCTTGATACCCTGTGCGTACCTCTTAGAGCAGTTATCGTATTGTGTTTTAGTTGTGGTATCCTTGTCTTTCTAAACCCTTTAAGGACAGAAAATGAGCCTTGCTCTTCTCCAGGTGCTCTGTACTTACCACAGTACCTAAAGGATTTAAGTGTAAAATCAAGATATGTTGAATGAATGAATGAGTAGCAGCAAGGCTGGATTGGTAAAATGGGACTTAGTCGTGGAAAGCTTGAATGCCATTTTTTTAAATTCATTCTGTACCAGGAAATGTGCGGTAAATGGGAGGGAATGACATCCAGAGCACTATAGTACAATGGTGGACAGGGCAGAGTTAATGGTATTCTCTCCTCCAAGTAAACGCTTTACTCCAGGACATTCATTTATAAATCCTTAATGCAAATTTAACTTCCCTCCAGGAAGACGTATTTCACATCTTTAGTTCAAATTGCTCTTGTCTTAATCTGAGGTCCTGTAGCACTGTCCATACATTTATGCATCTAGTTGCATTCTGTTTGCATTGCTAGACAATTGTTTAAAGTGACTTTGTATTATTTTTCCAGTGAGATCTTTAAGTGATTTGGGAATTTGTACCTCTTTTTTCTAATCTTTTATAATTTTTGCTCCCCATCCCAGCGTTGAGCAAAATGCTAGGTGTTTAATAGTTAAATCTGTCTGTTTCCTCAAATACTAGAAATCCACTTAGTTTTTATTTGAATCTAGGAGAATGAGCTTGAAAAATCTAAAAAAAATTGGTTTGGGTTTTATACCTAAGGTATATTAGAGTTGAGAATTTTAGCCTGCTATAATAACTCTTAGATCTTTAGAACACTCAGACTTGTCTAGTAGTTGACCTAATATTAAATATGACCTGGTCTTGGGGACTGAGCCAGAAACAAGGCCAGCCTACAGATAGGATAGAGATTGTCTGCAAATGGCTTATTCATATTAATTCTCAGGTATCCATTTCATCAAAGTTTCCTCTAGTGCTTTGCTACACCCCATCCAAAAAATGGGATGAAGTCTTGATTTCTTCTTTCTCAGGCACTAAAATCAGACAGAGGAGACAGAAATATCTGTTTGCTGCACCATTATTTCTCACTGATGGACAAGATCTTGCCAAAACAATGCAAGCCCTGAGAGACAGGAGAGAGAGAGATCTCATGACCTTTTAGCCTTGGAATGGGAGGGCTGACTCCAAAAGAAATGACCCGCTGGGTTCCAAAATAGCAAAACTGAAGACAAAAGGATGAAGATACGTGTTCTGAATCCTCTCAAACTGAGCAGATAGGGAACTTTGTTTAGAATAATTACATTATTCACCCCATCCTTGGTATTGAATGTTTCATTTGTCCATTGAAATGAAGGTCACTGTTTCCCTCCCACACCCTAAAATATGTGAGAGTAGCCATGAATGCCTAGGCATTTTTCAGAATTTTCTTTGTCCCACTTCTTTATAGACCTGCAAACTTTTCTGACTTTGAGTGAACTCAGTATGTTTCAGAACCATGAAATAGTGCCTGACCCGCCTGGTGCCTTTGGAATGAAGTTTTGGCAAACACATTACGCCCAGATAGAATTCAACAATTCTTCCTCTGGTTTTCCTCAACATGTAACCTTCCCACCTTTTTAGCACTTGGCTTAATTCTGCCTTGAGTTAGTTGTTTTCCTGTCTGTCTTTCCTCTACTTCAGCAGTCCCCAACCTTTTTGGCACCAGAGACCGATTTTGTGGAAGACAATTTTTGCACAGATGGGTTGTGGCAGGAGGATGATTTCAGGATGAAACTGTTCCACCTCAGATCATCAGATAGGCATTAAATTCTCATAAGGAACGCACAACCTAGATCCTCTGCATGCCAGTTCACAGTATATAGTAAGGTTCGCACTCCTATGATGATCTAATGCTGCTGATCTGACAGGAGGTGGAGCTCAGGTGGTAATGCTCGCTCAGTCCTGCTTCCCTCCTGCTGTGTGGCTTGGTTCCTAACAGGCTGTGGACTGGCAGCGGTCTGTGGCCCAAGGGTTGGGGACCTCTGCTCTACTCCCTCCTGATTGTAAGAGTTGATGCTATGTGTTAGTCATCTTTGATCTTTGATTCTACCTTCTTCCAGCAGGGGCTAGCATTGCTACTGGCTTGCTGTATGGTCTTGAGCAATTCATTTAACCTTTCTGAGCCTGATTCTTAAAATCTTTGAAATAGATTATTGTGAGATTAAGTGACATACTACAGGTTGAGCATTCCTAATCCAGAAATCCAAAATGCAAAATGCTCAGCATCAAAAATTTTCTGAGTGCTGACATGATGCTCAAAGGAAATGCTCATTACAGCATTTCAGATTTTGGATTTCTGAATTCAGATATTGAATCAGTTAAGTATAATGCAAATATTCCAAAATTCAAAAAAATGCAAAGTCCAAAACACTTCTGGTCCCAAGCACTTCAGATAAGGGATACTCAACCTGTATGATGTTCATTGTAATTATTATCACCTATCAGGATGTTATGAGATAATTTATAGAAATTTCTTTTGAAGGGTAAAAGCTCTATTGGCATGTAATGTAAGGCTCCACTAAACAGTAATAGCTACACAGATAGAGTACCAGGTACAGTTGTAAGTGTTTACAGTATGATCTCATTTAATCCTCCCAATAACCTTGGGAGGTTGGAACTATTTTTTTTTTTAATTTATAGTTGAGAGAACTGAGGCGCAAAATGTTAAGTAGCTTTCCCAAGTTCACACAGCTAGTAAGTGGCAGAGCTAGGATTCAAAACTAAGTGGCTTGGCTGGCTCCAAAGTTTCCACTCTGAACCACTACACTATGCTACGCTATAACCAAATCTGGCTTTGCAAACCACACCCACCAATTAATAGTTATGTGACCTTAGACAAGGCTTTAAAATTTTACACCTGATTTTAATCATTTGTAAAATGGAAATAAAACTAATACCTACCTCATAGGTTCATTTATCCAACAAATATTTCTTGAGCTCCTACCATTTGCTGTATGCTGGGAATACCACAATATCATGATAACTAAATTCATGTAATGCACTTGGCTACTGCCAGGCACATATTAAGTGGTCAATGTTAATTATTATTTTAATTAATAGTAATAAGCCATTGACCTCTCTGAGACATATTTCCCATTACTTGGCTAGAGATTGTTCTATGTCATCACCATATAGCTGTTTTCTACTGATCCCCTAATTGTATTTTAAATTTTCAAATTGTATTTGAAAAACAAGAAAACAGTAATACAAGTATCTTCCAGGGCTCAACAGAGTGGCTACTTTGAAGTGGATCTGATACATAGTAAAGGCTAGGCAGGCATACAAAATATGCTTACTGCAAAGGAACATGAAGTACATTTGGTGAATGTGAAGATATGAAGATGATCAAATATAATGCTTTTAGGAAATGTATGGTGAGATCATCTTGGGAAACAAAGATGTGGCCCCACATTACATCCCTGGTGATACATTAAAAACCCAGCATCCTACTTCTCAGAATCTATCTAGGAATGAATGGCTTGTGGTGGGTGCTCTTCTATGCTGTGCTTTGGTGCTCTCAGGATTCATCCTGTGTTTACCTACCCCACATTCTGTGAGAGCCAGAAGTAATTTGCTAGGTTACATAGAGACTTTATCTCTGTAGACTGCTGGTAATCAAATGAGATGATATGTATGAAATCATTTTGAAACATTACACACACACACGCACGCACGCGCACGTGCATACACATGCAGAAAGTTTTCCACAAGAGTGTTGTAGTCACGTAGAGAGAATGCTCACTGTAGGAACCAGATATGGAAAGTACTTTCTTCCTCATTTCTAAGCTTGCTCTCAGCATCTTTTTCTTCCTTTCTGTCACCAAGTTTGCCTTCCTGTCCTGACTAGTTCCCCTTCTGCCCATTTCAGTTCCTAATAACAACAGTAGCTAACATGTGAGTGGTTATTTTAAGTGCTTTACATGTATTAATTCGTTTAATCATAACTCTATGAGTTACATGCTATTATTATCCTTATTATATTTGAGAAAGCTGAGGTACAGACAGGTTAAGTCACTTACACAAGCTCATACAGCTTAAATTGTAGGGTCAGGCTTTAAAGCTGGGTAGTTTGGTTCCAGAGCCCACACTCTTTATTATGATGCTATACTGTGTTTTACTCTGCCATAGGGCCTGCCACTGTCTGAGGTACACATCTGCCAACCTAAAATCTTTTGTATCCTTTTATTTTTTGTGTTTTTTTTTTCTTTAGCAGAAGAACTTGAAAATTTTTTAGGCAGCAATTGGCAGTTTTTCTCTTTGCCTTCTACAATTCAATCAATGAAGCCAGAATCACTTTTTCCTAACACCAACTCTAATATAAATTTGTTACTCAGTTATGAGAAATGCAGAATCTTACCAAGTGGTATAATTCATGCCACAAACTTTGATCTTTAGTAATTGTCTGGAGCAATAATTCTGCACAGTGTTAACTAAACCACTGGCTAGCTTATAAACACAAACAAATCTATTCAAGAAATGAAGTCAAAATCTCAGCTATTTTTCCTCTGCTGATTACTTGGTGTAAGATAACATTCAAGCTGCTACTTGCTCAACGGTTAGGCACAAAGTTGGCAAAATCAGCTCTCTTCATGGCATTATAAAAAGAGATGAGCATTGTTTTTGTTGTTGTTGTTGTTTTTTGAGATAGAGTCTCGCTCCGTCACCCAGGTTAGAGTGCAATGGCACGATCTTGGCTCAATGCAACCTCCGCCTCCCGGGTTCAAGTAATTCTCCTGACTCAGCCTCTAGAGTAGCTGGGATTACAGGCATGTGCCACCATGCCCAGCTTTTTTTTTTTTTTTTTTTGTATTTTTAGTAGAGACGGGGTTTCACCGTGTTGGCCAGGCTGGTCTCAAACTTCTGACCTCAGATAATCCACCTGCCTTGGCCTCCCAAAGTGCTGGGATTACAGGCGTGAGCCACTGCTCCCAGCCAACGTTGTTTTGAAACGTATACAAAATACCTTTCTAAGGTATTAGAATAGAATGGTGAGAAACTAGGACTTCAACAGAACCTTGAGGTTAACTAGTTTGTACAAGTAGGCGTGGAGAGATTAAGTGACTTGCTCAAGGTTATCCAAGTAGTTAATGGTCAAGCAGTGATCTCCAGGTCAATTCTGATCTCCACATCTGCATGCATGGTGCACTTCCCTGAGCACTGCACTTCTGACTGGAACTGTCTCAGACAGGCTGTGTGGTCATCCATACAGTGATGTAAAAGACTTCTCATAGTTGAAAGACCTTTATTAGTTGCCCTAATAAAGGCACTGTATTTCACTGAGGAATCATATACTTCATTTTATATTTAAATAAGTAGATTCTGTGTATCATATCAGCTTAATTTGAAAGGGCTAAGGGGTTGGCTACTATGGCTTAAATCCTAAAGGACAGACTTCTGCTTATGAGAAAATAGTAGCAGAAACAATGTTATAAAATGTGCATTGATGCTGTCCTAAAATCCTCAAGTGCAATTTTGGGGTAAGAAGCCTCAAGTTCTAGAAGTAGACCTTCTCTCCACACAACTGATGATAATACTAGCTTATTGTCATTTTGATGTGATCTGGATACCTCCTTTCACTGAATCAAAGGAACTATAGCATCAAAGGTCATTTAAGGAAAATAACTTTCATTCCTTTCTTTGGTTTCTATTAGAGGAATGTGTTTTTAATTTTTGTTACCTAGCTCCTTCTTTTTGTAATATTCGACTGTACTTAAAAAACAATCCATGTCTAAAATATTTTGCAGCATGAGAGAAAAGCTCCAACTGCCTTAGGAACTCACCAGCCCTGTCAACAGCCAGACCACAATATTTGGTGTGTGGGATTCCCTAAGTCCTTGCTCAGCATGTGAGCATGGGTATCACGTGGGAGGTTGTTAGAAATGCAGAATCTTGGCTGGGCACAGAGGCTTATGCCTGTAATCCCAGCACTTTGGGAGGCTGTGGCAGGCGGATCGCTTGAGCCCAGGAGTTTGAGACCAGCCTGACCAACATGGCAAAGCCCTGTCTCCACTAAAAATGCAAAAATTAGATGGGTGTGTGCCTGTAGTCCCAGCTATTCGGGAGGCAGGGGCACAAGAATTGCTTGAACCCGGGAGGTGGAGGTTGCAGTGAGCTGAGATCACGCCACTGCACTCCATCCTGGGCAACAGTGTGAGACTCTGTCTCAAAAAAAAAAAAAAAGAAAGAAAAAGAAAAAGAAAAAAGAAAAAAAGAAATGCAAAATCTTAGGCCTGAATCAAAATTTGCCTTTTAACAAGCTCCCCAAGTGATTCCTATGTGCATCCCTGGATGCCTTCGTAAGAATACCTATTGCTTCTTTCTAGTCTAGAAGTGAGGCTGAGACTTTCTGTACCCCTACTCCAAGATACAAACCTTAAGTTAAAAACAAGAAGTCAGCCTGAGCAACATGGCAAAAACCCATCTCTGCAAAAAATACACAAATTACCTGGGCATGGTGGCATGCACCTGTTGTCCCAGCTATTCAGGTGGCTGAGGTGGGAGGATCACTTCAGCCTGGGAGGTGGAGCTTGCAGTGAGCCCAGATTGTGCCACTGCACTCCAGCCTGGGCAACAGAGCAAGACCTTGTCTAAAAAACAAAACAAAACAAAAAACCCTGCAAAAACAAGAAGTCTTTGATTATTTGGGGGCATAGCTTCATTAATTTTGTTGGATAGTTATCAAACCATAGAAACTTGGATCGGAAGAAACCTTAGAGGTCATCAAGTTCAACCGTCATCACTGCTGTGAATTTCAGTATAATGACCAATTTTTGTAAAAAGGTTAAATTGTGTTCAGGATATTCTGTTCAAGAAGATAAAAAGTATTTAATTCATCTTAGAAAGGCAGCCATACAAATGGGAGAAGTTTATATATTTTAAAACTTTTAGTGTTAAAGGAAAAAGCTTCAGTTATCTGGAAAGTTTATTGATATGAAATGTCTTGGCCATGATGATATCCCCTAAGGAGGGCTTTATCTTTTAAACTCATATTCCAACTATTTTATATCTGCCAAACGTTACTGTCTTACACAATTATAACTTTAACTTCCCCCAACTAAGAAAATTATTACTTATCAAACTAAATTTTCCATAAGGAGAGGAAAAGAGATAAATCTTCCTTGCAGAAGAATTCCAAGCAATATATGTATGTAAACCCCTCTTCCTTTCCAGGGAGTTGGTCTCGGAGACTCAATTCTAAAGAATCAAGTATGAAAAGGAAAAAACACCAACCAACTTTACAGAGGAAAAACCCAGCAGACACTACCTTAAGCAAATGACAGGGTTAATACCATCAGTGATATGAGAATATTACATACTACCTGATATGATACGATGAAAAGGGCACTTCATCTCGGTAGTATTCTTTCCAGAACTCCATAATGCCAGGCCAATCATGAGAAATACATAAACCCAGTTCAAAGCATAGACTACAAAATATCTGATTAGTTTTCCTCAAAACTGACGAAGTCCTGAAAAACCAAAGAAAGACTAAGATACTGTCACACAGCAGAGGCAATCACAGAAGACATTACAACGAAATATAGTGTGGTATCCTGGATTGGATATTGGAACAGAAAAAGAATGTTAGTGGAAAAACTGGTAAGATCCAAGTAAAGTCTGGAGTTTAGTTAATAATGATTTACAGTGTTGGTAGCTTAGTTTTAGCAAATGTATCTTAGCTGTGGAAGACAATAACGGGGTAAACCAAAACAGGGCGATGGGTGTACAGGAACTCTGTACTATCTTTGTAACTTTTCTATAAATCCAAAAACAGAGAGAAAACAAAATTTCCCACAAACTCATGAAAATTATTTTAACATATTAAAGTACAGACAGACTTCCACAAGTTTAGAAGGCCGACTTGTGCAGAATACCTACTTACAATATCCACACTTAATCAGTCTGGTATAGTACCTCACGCCTGTAATCTCAGCACTCTGGGGGGCTGACTGAGGCAGGAGGAGCACTTGAGCCCAGGAGTTCAAGACCAGCCTGGGCAACATAGCAAGATTCTGTCTTTAATTTTTAAAAAATTAATATAATCACACTTAAAGCCCTTCTTGAGACCTATAGCACCATTTTGCTAGACTTGGAAGTTTAAGGTTTTCAGATTTGAATTCCCAGAGTATAAAATCAAAGTCTGTTTTCCAAAAGTTCACTTAACTCTTGAAAAAAGAATTGCACTGAGAATTTATCTCAGCAGAGTGTGGTGAATTTGGATGAATCATTTAGCCTTGGGCCATGAGGTTATCCCAACTGTAAAATAAGATCCCTCTTAGTTTTAAAATTCTGTAAATATGCCTCTCTCAAACATTGTAAATATTGTTTTAAAGTGAGGTACAAATTCCAAGGGAAAAAATAAAACTTTGACTAGGCAATTGATTCCACAAACATTTATTAAGTGATAATCACTGTGCTAAGTACAGGAGCTGTAGCCCTTGCTCTCCAGAGGTCTGGCGAAAGAGATATGTAAACAAGCTGTTGCAGCCATGTATAAGTGCTCTAAAAAAAGTATTAACAAGGTGTGCTGTGGTACACAGGAAGAAGTTGCTTCATTCTTCTGGAGATGTTACAGAAGCTTTGGACATAAAAAAAAAAAAAAACAGGAATACCATGAAATAGTACTGTTTGATCTAATCAGAGTCAATGAGGGATTAGTCCTATGCTAGTAAACATTTATCTTCATTGGCTGTTTGTAAATATCGGGGAATTACTGGATTTTCCCAGTGCTAAATTGGCTGCAGAGTCAGAAATTTGGTTGCTACAGAATTGTGCCAGAAAAGCACAAGTATCTCAAGTTGCAGATGCATTCTCTTGGGAATGTCTGAAATCTGTCCCCTGAAATGATTTAATTGCTGTCACATGAACAACATAACTTTCCAGAAAAGGCAGTGTGTTGGCTGACATAGTCTGTCATTACTAAATCAAGCCTTCATAAAAACCTCATGCCTCACAGGTCATTCCATTTCCATCTTATAGCTGAATATTTCTAGTTTAGCCTTTGCAATATATAGTCTTATATGGTCTTCGTATTCAGTTTTGCTTTTAAATTCTGAATAGCATGGTAAACAGTAATTTAGAGTTCCTAAGCAAAAGTTCAATATTGGACCCTACTTTGATTCTAAGCTTGCAAATTCTGAATAATTCTATTTGAACAGACCTTTCTTTAGCAGGGAGAACGTGACTATGGAGGACGTTTTGTCACTTAAATGACCATAAGTGGAGGAGATGAGTGCTTCCTCCTGGGATGTTGCCCAAGACAAGTAAGAATATTCGAGAGGGATGCAGAAAACTGGCGAATGTTACTTCTCCAATTCCCAGGGCCCAGCTAGAGAAGTGCCTTTTGCTGGGAATGATAATTCTGGAAAATTCCCTACCAGCAACAAGCGAGACAGACAGGAGCGAAATAGCAAGCACAGACTGAGAACTGGGCAAAGTGCACAACAGAGAGATAGGCAGAAGTGTCTTCCCACGCTAATCTCCCTGTTCTGCCAGATCACAGCGTGTATGGACATGAGAGGAGCCAGGTGGCTGTGGGAGGTTTTCTCCCAGAGCAGTATCTACAGTTTTCTTAGGGCAGAGCTGCAAGGGAAAATATCTGTGACAACAAGAGTTGTTTCTAAGCAGACACAGGGCCTTCTGCTTCTAAAAATAATAGTGATTAGGGTTTTTTTCTGATTATAAATGTAGCAAAGTCTCATAGAGAAAGGTATACAAATTGCAGAAAAGCAGAAAGAAGAATATAAAGGTTACCCATTACATCTCCACGCAAAGATTGTCACTATTTAAATTTTGGTAAATTTCTTTCCAGAATTTTATGTGCATACATATGTTCAACATGGTTCAGAGAATACTGTACATACAATTTCATATTCGGTTATTTTTCAGTTAATATTGTGAGGAAGCCAGAGATCACTTCCAACCCCTCTTTTAGCTCTTAGTGGGCTTTTTAGCTGGATGTAGAGGCCAAATTGAGAGCAGGCAGATTAACAAGAGAAAAGCGTACAAATTTTATTAGTTTTACATGTACATAAGGATCTCCACAGGAAAGTGAAGTGTGAAGAAGTAGTCAAAGCAAGATGCTTTTATACTTTTTTAGACAAGGAACAATAAATTTGAGTAGAAATGACAGGACAAAGACAATCTGGCTAGGGACAGTGAATTTTCTAGAGGAGTCACTAGGAGATACATGGTGGGGTATAAAACTGGTGAAAGATAAGAGTTACTTCATTAAGTATGTTTGTTTAGGTCCATTGTCAACTGCAATTCCAAGTCTCTGGTGATAAGAGCTGTTTTCTCGCCCTAGTATGGAGAGGGTACTCCTCCCAGAGAAATCTTTATTGCTTACTATATACAGAGAGACAGGTCAGCTTCCTTTTTCTAAGACTAAATTTTCTCTAATGTTTTCAACTCAAAATAATATGTCAACCTGACATATTTTAAAATGACACATCCTCCACATCCTAGCTTATTAAAAGAAAAACTCTCTTTAAACATTATTTAGTGGTGCATGTTCATCTTATGATGAAATTTATTTATTATAAATCCTGAATTTATTCATTCACTTAAGAAATATTAAGAAAAATGTATTTATTCATCTAAGACCCAAGCATTTTGCCAAATGCTGAATGTGTAATAATTTCCTTAACCATTCTTTAATTGTTGTTGGTCATTCAATCTGTTTCTTATAGCATTTTTTTGAGGCTTTAGACAAAAAGTGTAAATAGAGAATCAGCTTGGAGAAGATGTTTGAAAAAGTACTGGGAAAGGAATTTAGGCTACAAGAATGAGATGAGGGAGAAGGTCCAGTGACAGCTGCCTTCTTACCACTAAGGTGCCCCAAAAGTATTTCCTGCAATACCAGGGATTGTTTATGGACAGTGGCATCTTCGTGGCACCAATATCATGTAACATAATGATAGAGATTCACTAACTTCTGCATCATTTCTGGAATTAGCCAATATGACTTCCTCACTTTTGGGCACTGTCTAGATACGCACTGTCTGACTAGCACAACCAGTGCTAGAGGCTGTTGGGTTAAGAAAGGGAAAGGTCGGCTCACACCTGTAATCTCATTTCTTTGGGAGACTGAGGCAGGAAGATCATGGGAACCCAGGAGTTTGAGACCAGCCTAGGCAACATAGTATGACCCCATCTCTACAAAAAAATGTAAACATTAGCCAGGCAGTGATGCATATCTGTAGTCCCTGGTACTTGGGAGTTTGAGGTGGGAGGATTGCTTGAGCCTGGGAGGTCAAGGCTGCAGTGAGCTATGATCGCACCACTGCACTCCAACCAGGATGACAGAGGGAGACTCTGTCTCAAAAAACAAAGGAGGGGTGGGGAAGTGTCAATTTAGGGGAAATGTAAGGCACAGCTTTCTCAGTGGCGTGAGTGGAGCTATTTTAGCTACCACTAAAAGTCCGAGGGTTGTAATTAAGTCATGATGAACATACATTGTATTTCCAGAACCATCCCAATGGGACAGACCCTTCTAAGGCACTTTCCCCTTCCTGCTGTCCCTTCTTTGACTACAGTGCAGGGAGCAACAGCTACCCCTATGCTAAAATACCTTCTCTTGCCTCTGTAGAGTTCCCAACAGAGATCTAAGCTATACCTGAGCTTGTTTAGAGGCCTTATACTAGTTCTGGACTTTCTGTCTCTTTAGCATTCAGCTCTAACTGACCCACATAAGTTCAGTTTGTCAAAGACTCATTACCATGCAGTCTTTATGGGTATAGCATTATCCTAAGAAGGACAGTTATAAATAACTCCCAGAAAAAACACTCAGAGATATCTTGAAATATCAAGATGGCAGCATGCGACACAATATGCAGCTTACAGGAGAGTGTTGAACACTGAAAGTAGTTGGACTACATGTATGCACCCTGCATCATGCAGTAGCTATTCTCCTGAGAATCTGAGAAAATCAAGTGTCCTAGAAGTTAAGGGCTCAGGCTTTTGAGTCTTAGAGGCCTGGATTTGAATTTTGGCTCTATTAGCCACTTGGCCACTGTTTCACTTAGGACAATTTGTTTAATCCTGTAGGGCTCGGTTTCTTCATCTTTGAAACAAAAATATTATAAGAATACCTCATAGATGACTAAATGAAATAACATGTGAAGCTCTTATCTGGCACACAGTAAGTGCTCAGTAAATAGTAGTTATTATTATTAGAGTAGAAATGATTTTAAAATTAATTGAAGCTGGCCGGGCATGGTGGCTCATGCCTGTAATCCCAGCACTTTGGGAAGCTGAGGCGGGCAGATCGTGAGGTCAGGAGTTCGAGACCAGCCTGGCCAATATGGTGAAACCCCATCTCTACTAAAAATACAAAAATTAGCCGGAAATCGCTTTAACCCGGGAGGCGGAGGTTGCAGTGAGCTGAGATCATGCCACTGCACTCCAGCCTGGGCAACAGAGTGAGACTACATTAAATTAAAAAAAAAAAAGCAGCAATTTGGCAAATGGGTTGGCCTTTGCCTTTAAGTTTAGTCAGAACCTTAAGAAAGAGAATGGTGTTTACTGTTTTTAAATTCCAGAAGGGTATTTGAAGACTAAAGTAAAAAAAAGAAGAAGATCCCTTGGAGCAGACTTCAAATGTTTCTTCCTCAGTTTTCTTAAAGCTGTATCAGTTTCAGTGCTAACCTAAGCTGAGATTATTTTAAATACTTGGAGAAAGCTGGCATTTAATTTAGCTGGAGCTAGTGTTTTGCAGTTGTCTTCCAATGAAAGAATCTACCTCATTGGGAGATGTTGAGCAGTAATAACACAGCTGTTCAAAACTAGTAAAAATCCTAAAATGATTCGTAAGGGACAGTGCAGAGGCTGCCTTCACAAGATTTTGTAACTCACTTGAAATCAAAGACTGCAAAGTACCAAAAAGGGAGCTCTGGTTATTCTAGCCTGGGCCATCAGAGTGGCATTGAACAATTGATTAAGGACTCTGGCTGTGTCAGGCACTGTGCTAGGGATATACTGGTGGGTAAAACAGACTCCCTGTCTTTAAGGAGCCAACAGCCATATAAGCAGGCAATTCCAGGGAACACAGGCTATTGTGGGATCAGGCCAGTCCCACAGCATTTCAGATTTAGAAAGTAAATTCCATCAGTTTACCTGGAATCGACTAGGTAGGCAGGAAAAAGAGAACATTAAGAAGGGAAACATAATTAGGAAGCAAGAACTGAGCTAGAACTCACCACACTCTGAGGGATAAGCTAGAATGTTTATTATTATTATTATTATTACTAATATTTTTGAGACAGAGTTTCTCTCCTGTTGCCCAGGCTGGAGTGCAGTGGTATGATCTCGGCTCAGGGCAACCTCCACCTCCTGGGTTCAAGCAATTCTCCTGCCTCAGCCTCCAGAGTAGCTGGGATTACAGGTGTGCACCAACACGCCTGGCTAATTTTTGTATTTTTAGTAGAGACGGGGTTTTGCCATATTTGCCAGGCTGGTCTCAGATGGGTTCAAGCAATTCTCCTGCCTCAACCTCCCGAGTAGCTGGGATTACAGGTGTGCACCAACACACCTGGCTAATTTTTGTATTTTTAGTAGAGATGGGGTTTTGCCATGTTTGCCAGGCTGGTCTCAAACTTCTGACCTCAGGTGATCCACCCACCTCAGCCTCCCAGAGTGCTGAGATTACAGGTGTGAACCACCACACCCAGCAGAATACTGATTTAATACTTTACAATGAGATCTTCATCTTTCCAGCTATCAGATCACTTGTGCTCAGCCTGCAGGGTAACTCCCCTATGCCAAGGTTCCCAGGGATGAGCTTGGTGAGCTCACAAGTTAGAGGAAGTGAATAGTTCTGAGGGATATTTCATAAAAACCCACAGAATTATTTTTGTCCTCAATAGATTTAACCTTTCCAGAGGCCAGAATATTCTGATTCCATCCTTAGGTAGATCTGGATGAACAGACTCCGATAGGTTGGCCACTCAGCCTTCCTTTTTAAAAACTCCATGTTGATAATCACACCTCTGCAAATGCAGTCTTTTAAATATGTTTTTTGTTTATTAGGTAATTCACTCACGTGTTCAAAGTTCAAAGGTACAATAAGGCTTACAGTGGAAAATCTCTCTCATTCCTGTTTCCTAGCCATCCAGGTCCCCTCCCCAGGGACAACTTAGGTTATCAGTATCTGTGTATCCTTCCAAATATATTTTATTGATGCAGCCCAAATAATATTTTCTAAAAAAATTGCAGCTTTATTTACATTCCAGGCATGAGAATATACTTTAGTCACCTTGTTTGAACTTGAGTAATACATTATTGTTTCTAATTTACTTTGAGAGATATCCTTCCCCTAAACTGTAGGTACAAATGTCTCTTAGAATAGGTGACTTCTGTAGATAGCTAATCTCATCCAGTGTATCTGTGTGTATATGTGTGTGCTTAACCAATTTCACAGAGTATCTGTATTCTTAAGTTCTAGGAACACCTTCCTCTGTACTTGTTTATGCCCTATGTACAGATTCTGAAGTCAACCATGATATAGAAATAATAAATTCTTACAACGGGCTCTTTTGTTGTTTATTTTGTTAATCCAATGACTTTACTTGCTTTTTTATTTTAATTTCAAGACACATTTCAAAAACTCTGTGCTTTGTTGGTTGGAACTAGGGAGAGTTGGGCATATCTCGAAAGCAACAGTGATGAGGAAGAATTGAAAAGCTGAATTTTTGCCGTGCTTCTGGTATGTTTTCTATTCCCTGTCCTTTTAGACCCCTTTATACACACACTATCCTAAATTATGCCTTTAAGTTAAGCTACAAAGATGAACTACTATTAGACTTGAATATGCATAACGACTAGGTATGAGACCACCAAGATCCTAAAATTATTGGTTCAATCAAAGTATTTAATGGTATCTACTGCCAATAGGGGAAGGCAAGACAAGACTTCACAGTCTATTCCATTTCTTCTGAATAAGGCAGCAACTAAAGACCACGGAGTTGCCAACTATCACTATATAGATACTTTGCAGAGTTGGCCCAGTATTAGACAAACAATCTAATATGGAAAGCTTGTACTTTAAATTGATGAGGTCACTCTAGAAATTGTTACCAAATTTTTTCAAAAACAGAACATAAAAGAGAATGAAAAAATATAATTGTGGTGAATGAATAAAAGTGTGGTATAAAAGGGGAAAAAGGACAAAGAATGAAAGTAAATCAGAGGCATGGCAAAAAGGAGGAGTGAGTGCTTTGATTTGCTTTTATAACAGTAGGACTGGTTTGGGTGGCGCTATCCACACACTTTCTGCTGGATCCCAGGAGATAAGGGTATGCTCTTTGGCTATGAGTTTTTCATTATGTAAAACTTAACAACATCGTAAACTTCATTATTACCAGACACTCCCAATTCTTACATCTGCAAAATTAAAATAGTGCTTTTAATGGGTGGCAAGAGGGTGTCCTCCAATCTCAAGCAGAAATGGTATAGTAATCTCAAGGGCTTGTTATGTGTACTTACTGTACTCTTCAATTCTTTTCAGGAGAAGCACATCTCTGGCTGCCCTCAGTACACTAAGAGAATCAGACCTCAGAGGTGGCTGCATTTTATTGTTGGGAGTAAGTAGTTTTTAAATTTTGAGAAATGTTAGAGATTTCCCAAAACCTCACTAGAAGTATGAAGCCTTGATTAGAAAGATAAAGGGATTTGGTTCCAGGTCACACAGCAAATTAAGTGGCAGAATTAAGTTATTAACCTAGACTTACTCCTTTCACCATATTATGGCATTTGGGGGCCTCCTTATTGCTAGAGTAGTAACACATTACCTCATATAGCTTTTTTTTTTTTTTTTCCCCAGATGGAGTCTTGCTCTGTCGCCCAGGCTGGAGTGTAGTGGCTCGATCTCAGCTCAGTAGCTGGGAATACAGGCACCCACCACCATGCCCGGCTTTTTTTTTTTTTTTTTTTTTTGAGACGGAGTCTAGCTCTGTCGCCCAGGCTGGAGTGCAGTGGCGCCATCTCGGCTCACTGCAAGCTCCGCCTCCCGGGTTCACGCCATTCTCCTGCCTCAGCCTCCCGAGTAGCTGGGACTACAGGCGCCCGCCACCACGCCCGGCTAATTTTTTTTTGTATTTTTAGTAGAGACGGGGTTTCACCATGTTAGCCAGGATGGTCTTGATCTCCTGACCTCGTGATCCGCCCGCCTCGGCCTCCCAAAGTGCTGGGATTACAAGCATGAGCCACCGCGCCCGACCTAGTTTTTGTATTTTTAGTAGACAGGGTTTCATCATGTTGACCAGGATAGTCTCAAACTCCTGACCTCAGGCAATCCGCCAGCCTCGGCCTTCCCAATTGCTGGGATTACAGGCATGAGCCACTGCACCCGGACTTATACAGCTCTAATGCCACGCATCAAGTTCTGCATGTACAATCTCTCATTTTGGCCTCTCAGCAACCCCCCATGTGCTAGGGACAGTAAATTCTATTGTTCTCACTTTGCAGATAAGAAGACTGCAATTCAGGAAGACATATAGTAGTCTATAAGTGATTCAGGACTGGAACTCAGTTATCCTAATTCCCTCTCGGAGGCTCTTTCCACCATGCCATCTGCTCGTCTGGTGCTTTCCATCCATGAACTCTGGAAAACATGCTTGAGATACCAAAATTGAAAAGACAGCTCATCAAAAATGAATAGTTATAATTCTTTAAGTACAAAAATGAAATACTCAAATCTCTTGCCCCCTCTCCTGCTAGGAGCATAAATGTTAACCTGAGTTCTCTAGCTTTGTACAAATCCACAGCAATTAAGACTGCACTGTGAGGGAAAATACTTTTCTAAAAAAGAATCCTGATCAAGTTGAAACAAAAATTTTAAAACATGAAATGGAAGGAACGAAACTGTCGTCCTCCCTTATTTCTGACCCACACTTGTCGATTTTCATGACGAGTTTCTCAAGCCAGGGGCACATGGCCAAAGACCATGTGAAATGCCAGGTGTTCCAAATAACAACCGACGGGGTAGTGGAAGGAAAGCACTGCCTCCCCGGGGAACAAATGGCCCAATTTCCAGACTTAGTTTTCTGCAGTCTCAAACCCGATGTTGCACTAAGAAACTACCTAATCTTTAGGTGGTTTCGTTTACGGAAAAATGAGGTGACTGGTTCAGTGCGCATATGTGAATTTAAGGGTAACACTGTACTCACGCTTAGCATATTTAAATTCTCAAATATTCACTTAATATATGCATAGACCATTGTCACTTCGTCAGAAGTCGCGTCCTGCCCAGTTGCGCGAGACTCCAACGGGCCTTCTTGCGACGCTCGGGTCTGGGTCCGGGTCCGGACGTGCAACAGAAGCCGTCAGTGGCCCCGCTGGCTAAAAAAGGGCAAGCGTCGGAGGCTCGAGCCAGCGGCCGCGGCGCTTCCCGACAGTTCCTAATTCGGGGCGCTACGCCGGCCCCACCACCTGTTCCCGGCAGCCAATGGGGCCGCGGGGGGCGGCCGGGGCGGAGCGCGGCTACAAAAGGCCTCGGGCCCCGCGCGCCCGCCCACCCCGCTCCGGGCGCGCTCTCGGGAAGGCTTGGACCGACGCGGCCCAGGGGCCAGGAACATTCCGCGCGTGGACCAGCCGGGCCAGGGCGATGCTGCGGGTGCGGTGTCTGCGCGGCGGGAGCCGCGGCGCCGAGGCGGTGCACTACATCGGATCTCGGGTGCGTGCGCCACCGGCCTCGTCTGGCGGCCGCGTGACTCACTCGGTCCTGCGGGCGGCGTGGAGCACTCGCTCGCTCCCTGCCCGGAGCCGCCACCTTCCCTCGCTTTCCCTAGCCGGAATTGCACGAGAGTGTCCCTTCTGGTATCCCTGGGAAGCTCAGCTTCAAGAGCCTTCGCAGGCTCCAGGAGCTGGGCGGCGTCCCCCAGTCAGGGGGAACTTGCGTTGCGGCTCCACCCCTTGGGGTCCACTTGCTGTCTGCGCGTCTGCGGCCTGCTGGCCCACGGCGCAGGGGGCGCCGCCCCCCTCTACCGGACCTTGGTGCGCTGCACCAAGCTTCCCGCTCGGAGCAAGGGGTTGGGACGACGGAGGCTCCTCTTAGTAAAAGGGTGGCGTTATTGGGGTTCAGTAGCCTGAGTGGGCGTCGAGTTGGGGAGATTTCTGGAAAATGCGTGTGGGGTAGATGGATGGGGAGAAGAGGCAAGCAAAGTGGGAATCGGGGACGGGGAGCGAGCGACCAGATTCACTCCAAGTATAACATGGGATCCCACGTCTGGAGAGGAGTCGGGGCGAGTGCAGCCTGTAAGCAGAGTTTCTGCGCTCCCCGCCCTCGGCTGCCCTGGCAGCAGACCCTCCCATGCTCCTAGTACTGGAATCGCTCCGACATTCTGGCTTCCTCCCAGCAACTGGTTCCTGAACAGCTGTCACTCTCCGTCTTTCTTCTGCCTCCACCCGAGTTCTCCTCCTGCCCACTTCCTAAGGCTTTTAACAGAGCAGGATAGAGATTTGGGGGGTTGAGGTTTGCTCAGGGGTTGAGGGACCCTCCCTGCTTTAGATTTTATAGGCCATGCATTTTTAAAAGGCTTTTGAAGTTTTTAGATCTCCTTCTTATTTGTTTGAATTTACGCCTGAGCTAATCCTGACCTTGGCTAGGGTACTGTGGACCATCTGTAAAATGGAGCAGATGGCAGTTGCTCACTCTCAGAATTGAAGTGCCAAAGAATGCGAAGTGTATGTCAAAGATGAAAAAAATTTGATTTGAAGCTGGTTATTCTGAAAGATAAGGTCCTTTACAAATGTTCCCAACTTTTCATTTGTAAAAAAAAAAATAAATAAAAAGTCTAATATTGGTAACCTTTGATACTTAAGGGAAAAGGAGGTTCAGTCCCCAGCTGAGACTGGCGGGAAGTTTTAGAGCAGTTGTCTATGGTTTTCTGAGAGGAGGACTGACCCATCTGCAAAAGAGTTGCTTAAAGCTTGAGTGCAGGAATTGCATTCTGAGATAAAGATGGGGGTGTATGGTAGCTGGGGACACGGTCTTCTGAGGAGTTTTAAAGAGTTACAGCAATTAATAGATAAGAAGACAATTTGTAGATAAACAAGAGGGTTAAAAAAATTATCGGTAATCCCACTACCCACCTACACACTATTAACGTCTTGGTTTATGCTGTTCTAAAGGGGTTTAAGTGGCAATGTTATGCTGGATTTTTACTCCATCTCCACTTCCTCCTCTCTGTAAGTACTGATAGAGCAATGCAATACAATAATCTTTTCTTTGTTCTTGGAAGCTTGGACGAACCTTGACAGGATGGGTGCAGCGAACTTTCCAGAGCACCCAGGCAGCTACGGCTTCCTCCCGGAACTCCTGTGCAGCTGACGACAAGGCCACTGAGCCTCTGCCCAAGGACTGCCCTGTCTCTTCTTACAACGAATGGGATCCCTTAGAGGAGGTGATAGTGGGCAGAGCAGAAAACGCCTGTGTTCCACCGTTCACCATCGAGGTGAAGGTAAAGGAAGGCTATTCACATGTCTGAAAGTGCGTTCCCTCCTCACCTGCTGCTGCTACCCTCTGACTGCTTTCCCTTCAGCTTACTCCCAGACCTCTCAATCCAGTGATTAAGTTATCTTACTTGACACCTCTGTGGTATTTGACACTATTTACACTAATGATAATTGCTTCCTTCCTGAAGCTCTTCCCTTGGATTCTGAGAGAGCTTTTCTGGGAATAATAGTTCTTTCACTGTCCTCAGATCTTCTTCCGTCACAGCCTGTAATGGCAAGGTTGAACAGAATATTACTTTCAGCCCCCTTCTCTTAGCCATTCTCACAGCTACCGCTCCCACCTCCTCTCTGGTCCGGATCTCTGTCTTGAACTCCTTCCAGATCAACGAGTTAAACTCCTTACGGGATATTGCCACAGGACTTCAAACTTGGCACATCTGGAGTTCAGTTGCCAGCCACCCTGCTCAAGTGGATCCCTCCTCATTCCTGCCTTTTAATTATTGGCATTCCTATTTAATCAAGCTAAAACACAAAAGAATCATCTTTGATTTCTCCTTATGTCACGTGATGTAACAAGGCTTTTGTCAAAAATGAATCTTGCCTCATTCCTCTGCTTTGCCTCTCCCTAAAGGTTGGGAGCTCATCTGCTGCCTGGACTATTGCAGTTAACTCCTAACTGGTCACTCCTACTCACTCTTCTCACCAAACCACCTGGCAGCTGCAATCCAAGTGATTTTTTAAAACTCAGATGTGATCATGTTACTCATCCTGCTTCTTTTCCTCCTGTACTTTGCTAGGCGACCCCCACTACCCCACCACCCCCCGCATTGTTTAGGATAAAGTCTTCATGGTATTCAAGATCCTTCACAATCTGGCTCTTGTCTGCATTTCCAGGATTCCCCATTCCAGTTATTGACTCATCTGTTAGTACAGCAGATTAGCAGGTGTTCATTTCTGGTCAAGTCCCTCTATCCTCTAATATTCCACCCTGGTTTTCAGCAGACTTTATAAGACAACCATATAAGGCAGCTAAGCTAGACTACTCACTGTTTCTTCACAAGCCCTGCATCTTTGCCCCTACCTAAGTCTCTTCCATCCATCTTCCTGCGCCCTTTAGTCTGTAGTTTAAACCTACCACCACCTAGCTTCAATGACACCTTTCACAAAGTCTTCCAGGATTTCCCTGGCAACAAGTAATATCTCTCTTTTTAAAAACTCCTAGTGGTGGCCAGGCGCGGTGGCTCACACCTGTAATCCCAACACTTTGGGAGGCTGAGGCGGGTGGATCACGAGGTCAGGAGATCGAGACTATCCTGGCTAACACGGTGAAACCCCGTCTCCACTAAAAATACAAAAATTAGCCAGGCGTGGTGGCGGGTGCCTGTAGTCCCAGCTACTTGGGAGGCTGAGGCAGGAGAATGGCATGAACCCAGGAGGCAGAGGTTGCCGTGAGCTGAGATGGCGCCATTACACTCCAGCCTGAGCAACAGAGTGAGACTCCATCTCAAAAACAAACAAACAAACAAAAACTCCTAGTGGTTTTTATCTGTAACGTTCTTATATCCAGGGCCTCTATGGGCTGGTGTTCAGGTTCTATACTGCATAAGGATTCCATATCTAAGGGACCACCTTCCACATTGTAGACACAGCCTAGACTCCTATTAATAATGGGTTACAAATGTATCTTTAGTGTCCTTAAATTTTTCCTGAATATTTACACTTTTATTTGTAAAGTGGATTGAGGAAAGAAGTTCTGTAACAGCATTGTCGTGGTCTTCAGAAATATTGCCTACCATGTACCAGGACTCTAGAGGTATTAATATAAAAGATCTTCCTTTCTATTTGAAGAGATACGATGTTCACATAGAAACGAAGACCAAGTATCTTATTCCAGTCGACTGACAAGGCAGTTGAAGTGCCAGGAAAGAGGAATGACCAAGGGCTGGCCAGTTTAGAAGTCCTCTTGAAGAAAATGATTCCTGAGTTAGACTGGGAAGACAGGGAAATAGAAAAAGTAATAACTTCTAATTGTTCTGAAACTATCTTTGGTTCTGATATTTGGAATTTGATGAGAAGATTAATTTATACACCATCCACATGTTTTTAAAAGGCATAGTAGTCTTTTTAAGTCTTTTCTTGAAAAGTCCCATCCCCTAACCATTTTAATTGGGTGAAATTAAAATTTAAATCCAAGCAATAATTTATCCTTCTACTTGTCTTTAAAATGATAGACTTTCATATCATGTGATTTTACAGAATCAGAATTCTCAGACGTAATTTTGAGTTCTTTGTCACTTGATTTATGACTTTAGACTTTGTCATTTCATGGACTTGTGGAAAAAGTACCATGCTGAAGTCAGGAGTCTGGGATTAATTAGGTATTTGATAAAAACTTGATAGCTAGTCTCGGTTACTTAGCTATTTGACCTTGTACAAGATTCCACAAATTTCTGGGCTACAATAAAATGAAGATATTAAGAGGTTTGCTAGTTTGCTATCTACCTAACAGGATTAAGGATTAATCTAAAGATAAAAGGTTACATGTTAAGTATTTTAAAGGACAAAACAACAACTTATTGTAGTTGTATGGATCCAGTTTGCCAATTACATTCCAAAGGTACTTTGTCGGTGTAATAGTTGTAGATATCAGTAACATTAGCAGTATTGATTTCATTCGTCTGGTTCTTTTTGTTTGTTTATTCTTCTTTCTCTTTCTCTCTTTGATTCTAGACAGGAAATAATGGTTATTTCTGTTTCATGCCATGTGCTAAGCCTGGTTTTGAGGGAGAAGAAAGTAAATCTAAGACATGCATGGATCCTAGCAAGCAAGGCCATGCCTCGTAGTAGAGAAGAATGACACATATATTAATCAGTTTGGGAACAATAAAAGAAAAAATAATTTAGTAAACTGTCCATAGGCAATCACAGCAGAAGATGTTGGAATATATAAGTACTAGAGAAATTTTAAGGAAAGGAATGTGGAACATAATTGTTAGGAAGCATAATTTTTTAAAGCTCTGTGACTTTTTGTTCTGCAAAATATAGTAAATATCTGCTATCAAATATATATATATATAGATAGATATTTTTTTAAGATGGAATCTCGCTGTCTTGCCCAGGCTGGAGTGCAGTGTCATGATCTCGGCTCGCTGCAAGCTCTGCCTCCTGGGTTCATGCCATTCTCCCACCTCAGCCTCCCAAGTAGCTGGGACTACAGGTGTCCCCCACCAGGCCTGGATAATTTGTTTTTTTGTATTTTTAGTAGAGACGGGGTTTCACCGTGTTAGCCAGGATGGTCTCCATCTCCTGACCTCGTGATCCACCCGCCTTGGCCTCCCAAAGTGCTGGGATTGCAGGGGTGAGCCACCGTGCCCAGCCTCAAATATGTTTTTTGTTTTGCTTTTGTCTTTTTAAAAATAAAGCCCTTGATAAAGGACCTTTTATAAAATACAAGATTAATCAAGATTAGTGTAATATAAGCTTACAGCTGGATAAATACATTTCTGTTGTCATTTCTTAGCCTTCCAAAGATGGTATTTAAAAATTCACTTGGCAAACCTTTGTAAAGGGTTTTAGGCTTTGAAAGAATATAAAGGTTCAAGGAATGCAGACATACCTTTGCAACAGATTATTAAAAATATCATATGCTAAGCGTCTAATATAGTGTTCATTATCTTGCAAACAACTTGGTGAATGATTGCTGGCTCATTTAGCAGGGTTATAAAGGAAGTGTAAACAATTTCTAGCTATCTCTTGTAAAATGTATTGTGCCCTGATCATTTGTACTTTGCCCAACCTTTGCCAGATTATAAACTCTACAAGAAAAAATCACATTTGTTCAAATAACCTTTTTCTCCCAGGAAGGTTTAATTTATCAAGGCAAGCTTCACCCTGCACAAATAGTCACGGAGGATACTTTGGAATGAGTCTGGCAAGACAGCATAACTCTGCATCTGCTGTAACCCAGTGTTAAATTTTCAAAGGCTTCTTGTCCCTAGTGGATTGTAGGAGATGTGCCTGGCATGAGAAGGAGGAGGTGGTGAATGGATGAGTAGTACCAGCATGTATCTGAGAGGAATATAAAGAGTCATTATTATCCTCTTTCTGGTTGCTGTTGCAGAAATTCCTAGGAGTAGAAAACAGTGGAGTGCTTTTATTTTGTTTTTTGAAAGGGTAGCTTGGTCTTTAAAAATGTTTAATGATGATAATATTTTTCATTAGTCCAGAAATTCAGCCCGCTGTTTGCCTATAGACCTTAGTAAAAGAGCTAATTAATGATTCAGACCCCAGGCGTCAGCAAACTTCATCTTTCTACCAGATAATAAGTAATTTAGGCTTTGCAGACCATTGGTCTCTGTTGCAACTACTCAACTCTCAGCTGTGCCATTGTAGTGCAAAAGCAGCCATAGACAATATGTAAACAAATGAATGTGCCTGCGTTCCTGTAAAACTTTATTTACAAAAACAAGCAGCAGGCCAAATTTGCCTATGGACCTTTTTTTTACCAGCCTCTGTTTAAGACTTTCACTGGCATCATTCAGTTTTTCTAAAGACCTGTTTCTTAGCTTATTCCTTATTCACCAAGCTGGGTTCCAGCATACCTGATGTGAACCTGGATATTGAACTAACCAGAGATGGGTCCACTTTCGTATATTTGATATTTATCAGACTGAGATAAAAATGGAAGTCAAGACACAAAATCTAGAAAAGATATTGTCTTCGACATTAAAGAGCTAAACATCTAGACATTTGATCAGTCTTGATGAGTAAAAGCCATTGGGACAATTTGAACTTGTTAAGCAATTCCAGTCTTAAAAGTTTTTGCACATCTAGTTAGAAGTGTTCAAACCGGTATAACATGGCCAAGTCCCATGATGTATTAGGGACACTCTTTGAGTAACAGTCAGAGAACTTGAGTTCTAGTCCTGCTTGTCCAGATAGCTAGCAAGCATGTGACCTGCCAGAGCCTCTTTCCTTACATATGAAATAAGCATATGAGAACTTGCCCTGTTTCTTTGATAGGATTGCTGGGAAACCAAATGAGAATATCCAGCTAAAGTAGACACACTCTGACACACTTGAGCCCATTACCAAGTTTTACACCTTTCTAGTACTTATTGCTATCTGAAATTATCTGATTTATGGTGGAGACCGTCATATCTGACATGATCAGGACTAGTAGTTTGTCAGTTCATCAATTATATAAATAAACATTTTTAAAATACCTGCTTTAACCAGTTTTAAACAAAAATTTAAATTAAAACATTTAAAACATTTTTAAACTTAAAATATATCAATGTACATTGCTTTGCTAATCTTTTGATGAAGGTTCAAGGCTTTTTCTTAAAGTCTGGATTCTCTGATTGGCGTTCTGCTTCATTTAGCTTGAAAAATGGGAAGATGCATCACATACATTTCTCAATGTATTTATGATTGAGAAATTGACTAAGAACTTAGACATTTGGAAAACAATCTGAATGCAGAATCTGTCTAGATTTTTACATTTTTGAAAACCAATATTTTGGCCGGGCATGGTGGCTCACACCTATAATCCCAGCCCTTTGGGAGGCCGACGCGGGTGGATCACGAGGTCAGGAGATCGAGACCAGCCTGGCCAACATGGTGAAATGCTGTCTCTACTAAAAATACAAAAAATTAGCTGGGCGTGGTGGCATGCGCCTGTAATCCCAGTTACTCAGGGAGTTGAGGCAGGAGAATCATTTGAACCTGGTGGGAGGCGGAGGTTGCAGTGAGCTGAGATGGTGCCATTGCACTCCTGCCTGGGCAACAGAGTGAGACTCCATCTCAAAAACAAAAACAAACAACAATATTTAACAGCTGTTGCACCTACCCTATTCAACAATAATTTTTAGCAAACTGATTGAGCCATTTTAAAGCATTCAAATGTTTTCTCTTTAGTTGTCTTCTAAAATACACATAGCCCTGGAAACTTTCTAAATTTTTTTTCAGTTATTAAAAATTTGTGAATTTGCTTATCATATCACTTCCTTGTATGACAAAAAGACTTGAAGAGATGTGAGAGCTGAATGGATTAGAAAAAGGAGAGGTGTGGTTGGTATGAGGCATATTGACAGGGAATTACCAAAGGCAGATTTGCACTGTCACACAATTTTGGCAAGTGTTAATTCTGTTGAATGGGAAAATCAATAATGTTTTTTCTTTTTCTTTTTCTTTTTCTTTTTTTTTTTGAGACAGAGTCTCGCTTTGTCGCCCAGGCTGGAGTGCAGTGGCACGATCTCAGCTCACTGCAACCTCTGCCTCCTGGGTTCAAGCAATTCTCCTGCCTTGGCCTCTGAAGTAGCTGTGACTACAGGCACGTGCCACCATGCCTGGCTAATTTTTGAATTTTTAGTAGAAATGGGGTTTTGCCATGTTGGCCAGACTGGTCTTGAACTCCTGACATCAAGCTATCTGCCCGCCTCAGCCTCCCAAAGTGCTGGGGTTACAGGCTGAGCAACCATGCCTGGCCAATAATGGGGTTTTAAGAGAAATAAAGCATATTTGAAAGTATGTTCCTGATCTTAACGGGGCAAAATATCTTTTTTTTTCCCTTCACAAAATATCTTGAGGTGCTATTTTCTAGACAGAATTCTGAGATGCATGGATAGCCCGTGGTTTTGGCTTAGTATAAGTGCTTTTATTCTCTTATGCTAGTTTGTGTGTTCTCTTGTTTCATTTTATTGAGGCTAATAGAAGTGCTATGTCCTGTTTTGTCTGCAAAACGTGGCAAAAAAACTGGCCAAGAGGATTCCAAGTCTGTCTGAAGGTAAACATGCTGTTAGTGGTTGGCCATGAGATCTCAGACAGGAGGAGCAAAAGGCCTCAAAATATCAAGATGTTTTAGAGTTCTTCATTCAACAGATACTGAGTGTCTGCCCAGAGGGCTTATGTGCTCAATGCTAGGGATCAGCACTGAACATGGAGTGGTTGGAGTCTCAATTCCAATACCTTATACAAAGAGCTGTTTACTGCCTATGAACCTATCATAAGCTGTATTTTTCTCCGGTAAGTATTGTGTTTATTTGCTTCTATTTCCAGGCCAACACATATGAAAAGTACTGGCCATTTTACCAGAAGCATGGAGGGCATTATTTTCCCAAAGATCATTTGAAAAAGGCTGTTGCTGAAATTGAAGAAATGTGCAATATTTTAAAAACGGAAGGAGTGACAGTAAGGAGGCCTGACCCCATTGACTGGTCATTGAAGTATAAAACTCCTGATTTTGAGTCTACGGGTAAGTGATGTCAGATAACTAAACTGCCAGTGTCTGAATTTTCAATTTCTTTCTTAATGTGTAAGGGGAAAGCTCCAAAAAATTTCTTGGAGAGTCCTTTGCTTTGCTAGTTCTTGAAAACTTTAAAGATTTATTTAGGAATGGTTTGGTCCATGTTGATACGATTAAGATGTATACATTCTAAACTCCATTCCATCTAGTGGAATCTCCTTGAAATGACAAGTTTTCCTAAACTTTATAGTCATTTCCTTACATAATAACAGTGGATTCATTTAATTTTCCTCAAGAACAGAAATTAAAAGGGGAATAGAAACATTTCCATTTTATTTTTAACTGACATTGCTGCATGACTGTTCTTGTGCCTTAGGTCACTGTTCTAATTTCTAGTTTTAGATTGATCCTTGGCTCAATTTTTATCTTGTGATACCGATAGTCCTTTAAGAGCCGTGTTTCTGTATAGCAAGAAAGGAACTTACAAATGGTGAAAACTTGGTGGTTCAAGATCTCTTTGTACAAGGACTTTATTCCTTCACTTTTTTTCTTTTCTTTTTTTTCTGGGCTTCCCCCCCCACCACACAATTCATGTTAACAATCTAGTATGTGTTATTCAAATTTTTTGCCATTTTCATGTATATATACACACATGTATTTCTAGCAATTTTTTTAACCAAAAAAAGAGGTAATATTATACAGACATTTTTGTTTGTTTGTTTGAGACAGAGTCTCACTCTGTCGCCCAGGCTGGAGTGTGGTGGCACAATCTCCGCTCACTGCAGCCTTTGCCTCTTGGTTCAAGTGATTCTCCTGCCTCAGTCTCCCGAGTAGCTAGGATTATAGGCACGTGCCACCATGCCTGGCTAATTGTTTTTGTATTCTTTTAGTAGAGATGGAGCTTGACCATGTTGGCCAGGCTGCTCTTGAAGAGGATCAAGTGATCCGCCCGTCTTGGCCTCCCAAAGTGGTGGGATTACAGGCATGAGCCACTGTGCCTGGCCCTATATAGACCTTTTTTGTCTTGGAAATTAACACTACTGAAGTTGTCATGGAATTTTTTGGTCTGACAGGTTTATACAGTGCAATGCCTCGAGACATCCTGATAGTTGTGGGCAATGAGATTATCGAGGCTCCCATGGCATGGCGTTCACGCTTCTTTGAGTACCGAGCATACAGGTCAATTATCAAAGACTACTTCCACCGTGGCGCCAAGTGGACAACAGCTCCTAAGCCCACAATGGCTGATGAGCTTTATAACCAGGTGAGTCCCTAATTATAGGCTAGCTTATTACTAGCTTTTCTAAATGATCCACAAAGAGTAAGATAGAGATTCTCTGATACCTTGTATATATTATGCATTTTAGAAACCGAAAACATCATCTTATTTTTAAAAAGTGATTATTTTATGATGAATATGATAAGAGTAAATGATCCTATGATAATAATAATAATGGCTAACACTTTTTGGTGCTTACCTTGTTCTGGGTCCTGGGTTAAACCCTTTATTTACATCCTCAATCCTGTTTGTTTTTCACAACAACCCTAATCATACTGTAGTATCATTCCATTAGATGGGGAAAAACTTGCCTACAGGTGTACCACTGTTCATTAGTGGAACCAGAAAAGTCACTAGACTGAAGTTCACTTTCTTCTTCTAGAAAAAGAACCTGATCTACAGTTCAAATTCACAGTAAAATGAAATGTATGTCCCTTATTAAATCAGTTACCATTTGATCTTTTATAGAAAAAAATTTAAAAATCAAAATAGCTTCTGGGTTTAAAGACAGAAATAAATAATGAATTAGTTTTGCCACTCCCAATCAAATTTGGCAGGGGAAACATGGCATCTCATTTTATGGTATGAGTTAGGCTCGGGACCAAATTCCTTTTCTAAAAGAACAGAATGACTTCATCCTGTTTACTTTCCGTACGGTTCATGGAATATTCTCAGAATCAGTTACTGCCTCTGTATCACTTTTTTTTTTTTTTTTGAGATGGAGTCTTGCTCTGTCACCCAGACTGGAGTGCAGTGGCGTGATCTCGGCTCACTGCAGCCTCTGCCTCCTGGGTTCCAGCAATTCTCCTGCCTCAGCCTCCTGGGTAGCTGGGATTACAGGTGCATGCCACCATGCCTGGCTAATTTTTGTATTTTTAGTAGAAACGGGGTTTCACCATGTTGGCCAGGCTGGTCTCAAACTCGTGACCTCAGGTGATCCACCTGCCTTGGCCTCCCAAAGTGCTGGGATTACAGGCATGAGCCATCTCACCTGGCGTGTACCATTTTTTTCTAAGTACATAGTGCCCCTTCATCCTCAGGGGATATGTTCCAGACTCTCAGTGGATGCTGATACTGAACTCTATATATTTTGTTTTTTCCTGTACATATATACATACCTATGATAAAGTTTAATTTACAAATTAGGCACAGTAAGAGACTAACAACAATAATGAATAATAAAATGGAACAATTATATAAATATACTTTACTAAAAGTTAGGTGAATGTGGTCTCTCTGTTTCTCTCAAAATATCTTAATGTTTTGGGACGACAGTTGACTGCAGGTAACTGAAACCATGGAAAGTGAAATCATGGGTAAAGGAGGACTGTTGTATCAGGAAATTACTATAATGCTAGTTTCTTGTTTTATTGTTGTTTTGGTTTATTTATCATGGACCCGCTTCTTTCCCAGGCATGTTTTAGTCTAGAACTGAGTAGTAATATTTTGGGAAATGATGTTAAACTAATTTTCTTAGTATTGTATGCCTTATAAATAATTTTCTCATGATCCAGTGCATTGTGTGTGTTCATTCTTGTTCCAATTAGGATTATCCCATCCACTCTGTAGAAGACAGACACAAATTGGCTGCTCAGGGAAAATTTGTGACAACTGAGTTTGAGCCATGCTTTGATGCTGCTGACTTCATTCGAGCTGGAAGAGATATTTTTGCACAGAGAAGCCAGGTGAACGCAGACTGCCTCTGAAATTTCACACTATATTATTGTATTCTTTACTTCCAAATTAAAATATTTTCATCCTAAATTTTTTTCACCTTGAATATTTTTAGTTTTCTAGACATAGAACCAAATATTTATCGATCGTATGTCTTTCTTTTGTTTTCAGGTTACAAACTACCTAGGCATTGAATGGATGCGTAGGCATCTTGCTCCAGACTACAGAGTACATATCATCTCCTTTAAAGATCCCAATCCCATGCATATTGATGCTACCTTCAACATCATTGGACCTGGTATTGTGCTTTCCAACCCTGACCGACCATGTCACCAGGTAAGAGATTTCTTGGGACTCTGGAAAAGCAACAGAATCTAGTAACTAAAATAATTGCCACTTTTATTTTAAGCACTTCCATGGTTCCTAATGGTTCTAAATGACAGATTTAGCAGTACTCAACATTATTATGATCAAACATTGGATTCCTTATGGCTTATTACAAGATGTCCACCATGCAGAAATATACATAGTTGACACAATAATTAGTATGGGATCATCAGACTTTGGCCACTTGCTGTTGTCAAAGCCTCAAGTTTGTGCATATGTGTGTATTTTTATCAAACAATGGTGTTATAACTTGCAACAGTGGTTCCACAGCAGCGAATTTTGGACAATATCATCCTTGCATGGCCAGGGCAATGCCACTGGGCAGTGGTTGTATTCCCTCTACAGTGGGGTAGCCTCCCTTTGGCCAACCCTGCTCTGTAGGGAAAAGCGAAGCCACTGCACTGCAGCTGGTCTATCCCCTTCACCTGCAGCCTCCTACTTTCTGTCCATAGCCTCCTACTTCCAGTTAGGTGATGAGTGATTTTCTGTTACTTGCAAAGCTGCAGTATAACTTTTAAAAACCACTGTTATACTGTGTCACTGTTCATTTCTGTTTTTTATTTTTAGACCCGATGACCATGACTACTTATTCATTTCATTTTATTATCATTTATTCGTATAGTAAGTGGGTATGTGAACACAGGGACGGCTAAGTTGTAAAAGGTCACTAAGGACAATATGGTTCTTTGAGAATGCATAGCTAACAACTGTCTTTATACCATGGTCCTAGATACAAAATGATGGGCAAGAAGTAGAAGGACTGTGGGTTTGATGTAGTCACATTTTTGTTTTCTTGTAACTAAATAGGAAAATTTTCAATTTTTAAAATGAGAATTTCTTAAGGACAGTATCTTTGGTTTTTTAAGTCTCTGAAACCTGAGAAAAGTTAAGACTATCTTTAAAAGCTGTAACATTTCTGTTACTTTTTAACTTTAATCTGGGGATTTTATGTACATTTTTAATTAGGATTCAGACAAAATCACCCAAATGTTTAGAAATTTTAATTTCTTTCTTTTGGAAGCTGAGAAGACAGCTTCTCAAAAAGAATTATTACTGATAAGGGCTATTAGAGACTAAGAATAATAATAGTATATGTAGATTTAACGGTTTTGGGGGGTTTTTTTGGTCTTACAGATTGATCTTTTCAAGAAAGCAGGATGGACTATCATTACTCCTCCAACACCAATCATCCCAGACGGTATGTTTACTTTCATACACTGTTAGACTAAAATAATTACTTTAGTGACCAAGGATCTTTCTCCTATAGAGAGCAGCCCAAATGTTAGCAGCTTAGAGAATGTGTTTCCTCAGTAAGGTGTGAAGTGGTGCTTGGGACTGTGAGCATCAGAACAAGGCTGGGACTTGTGTTTGCAACTTTTTCATCCATAGAAAATGAAGTAAGGAGAAGACAGAATAAAACAACATCACATAAAGCAAGATATGACTTTTTTTTTTTTTTTGAGACAGTGTCTTGCTTTGTCACCCAGGCTTGAGTGCAGTTGTGCAGTCACAGCTCACTGCAGCCTCAAGACTCCTGGGCTCAAGTGATCTTTCCACTCCAGCTTCCTAAGTAGCTGGGACTACAAATGCAGGCCACTATGCCCAGCAAGTTATTTTTTTTTATTTGTAGAGATGATGTCTTGCTGTGTTCCCCAGTGAGACACCATCTCTGGGCAATAGTCTCAAACTCCTAGGCTCAAGGAATCCTCCTGCCTCAGCCTCCCAAAGTGCTAGGATTATACCATGCCCAGCCAAGATATGACTTTTAAAAGAAAACAGGGTGAAATTCAAATGTATAATGAGTACAGATTGATTCATACCATTTATAGATAAATTGTTTTAAGATTAAAATAAATGTTCACATGGAAAGTGAACTACTGAAGGAACTGAGCTGTCACTTTAATATTCTTCACTTGTAAATCCTTGCTTTAAACAAAAATGATAGCGGACATGGTTTAACAGTTGTTGCTGTTTTTAGATCATCCACTCTGGATGTCATCCAAATGGCTTTCCATGAATGTCTTAATGCTAGATGAAAAACGTGTTATGGTGGATGCCAATGAAGTTCCAATTCAAAAGATGTTTGAAAAGCTGGGTATGTACAACAAATGAAACATGTTGTCATACATGAAAACGTTAAATGAGAAGAACTAAAGAAATGACATGCTAGGTTTGATAAATGGTTTGTCTAATTCAATTTTGATTCCTTTTAGAGGCACCAAGTTATTATTTCACAGAAAGTCAGTATTTTTATTTTCAACACACGTAGCCCCAACAAGTTGGAGATGCATCCTGAGCTCCTGAGACATCCCCTTAACAATAAGTTTATAAATCTTATATGACTTAGCCAACGTTTTGGTGCCCATGTGCAGAAAACCACCCCTTTGCAGGTGAGCAGATAGCTTGTTCAGCCCTTCTTCAAATAAATCATTGTGGGTCCTTTAAAAGTGTCCTGTCATCACATATTTCAAAGGACTCAAAAGGGTACGGATGCAGAAGTGACTTTTATGTGTGATAAGCATAGTTAACAAAGTAGCGAAATGCAAGAAAGTGTGTCAGTAAATCATTCAGTTTTGAACTGAAGAGCAGGACCAGGTTTTACTTAAGTAGTTTACTTATCCTGATATTCAAAATTTAGACCAATGATTCTAGTATTATTGAGAAAAATGTCGAAGGGAAAGGATTTTCATATGAGCTATTATAAAGGGGTGTGTGTGTGTATTTTGAGACAGAGCTGTGTCGCCCAGGCTGTAGTGTAGTGGCGTGACCTCGGCTCACTGCAACCTACACTTTCTGGGTTCAAGCGATTCTCCTGCCGCAGCCTCCTGAGTAGCTGGGATTACAAGCATGCACCACCATGCCTGGCTAATTTTGTATTTTTAGTAGAGAGGGGCTTGGCCAGGCTGGTCTCGAACTCCTGACCTCAAGTGATCCACCCACCTATGCCTCCCATAGCATTGGGATTATGGGTGTGAGCTACCATGCGCGACTAGGAAAGTCTTTCTGAATGGCTCATGCCACCTTCCTCTCCCTGGCTATACCAATGGACCCTTTAGTGACTTTGTAGCCTATCCTCCTCTCAAAATAATTAGCTCCTTGAGGAAGAATAATAGATTTTCTTTTTAAAACCCCACTATATCTAACACAACAGATTCTTCCTAAATACTATTGGTTAAATAGGCCATGCACATCATAGCCTTGTCATTACAGATGGTACCAGATTAAACTGATTGTTGGATTTGCTTTGGTACCTGTATAACCATACAACCCCAGATATTAAAACACCAGCTCTGTTCCACTGTTTCCTTATGGTGGCCTGGTGAAGTTAATCTGTATCAGATAAACTCTCCTAATATGTGAATATGTAAAGTCAACTTTTTAGGTCAGCTAAATTTTGCTTTGCCTACTAAATTAACATGGTAAAATTAGAAACAGTCTGACAAAGTAGTTAATGTATAATTCTAAAAGGCCTTGAGATTTTAGTACTTGACCATTTTGAACATTTGGTAGGTATATCTGCTCAGTCTATTGACTTGTGAATAGTCAATAGAACAAAACTTCAGAGTTCTCTGTTGACTTTTTGGAGAAGATTTTATATTAGCAGATGAAATATAGTTGGTGAAAATAAAATTGGAAGAGAAAATACTATTCTGGGTTGGGTATCCTTAAGGATTAGAACCACAGGATTCCTCCAAGTCTGTAGGCCTACTTTCTCTATGAGAATCATCATGTTAGTCCATCTAACTGACCTCATCTCTCTTTCAATGCAGGTATCACTACCATTAAAGTTAACATTCGTAATGCCAATTCCCTGGGAGGAGGCTTCCATTGCTGGACCTGCGATGTCCGGCGCCGAGGCACCCTACAGTCCTACTTGGACTGAACAGGCCTGATGGAGCTTGTGGCTGGCCTCAGATACACCTAAGAAGCTTAGGGGCAAGGTTCATTCTCCTGCTTTAAAAAGTGCATGAACTGTAGTGCTTTAAACAATCATCTCCTTAACAGGGGTCGTAAGCCTGGTTTGCTTCTATTACTTTTCTTTGACATAAAGAAAATAACTCCTGCTAGGTATTACTCTCTACTCCTAAGGTTATTTACTATTTGGCTTCAAGTATAAAATTTTGGTGAATGTGTACCAAGAAAAAATTAGTCACCTGAGTAACTTGGCCACTAATAATTAACCATCTACCTCTGTTTTTAATTTTCTTTCCAAAAGGCAGCTTGAAATGTTGGTCCTAATCTTAATTTTTTCCCTCTTCTATAGACTTGAGAATGTTTTTCTCTAAATGAGAGAAAGACTTAGAATGTACACAGATCCTAAATAGAATCAGATTATCTCTTTTTTTCTAAAGGAGAGAAAGACTTAGAACATACACAGATCCTAAGTAGAACCAGGTAATTGTCTCTTTTTCTAATAAGGAATTTGGGTAATTTTTAATTTTTTGTTTTTTAAAAAATAACCTAGACTATGCAAAACATCAAAGTGAATTTTCCATGAATGTTTTTAATATTCTCATCTCAACATTGTGATATATGCTACTAAAAACCTTTTCATATACATCTTACCTCATTTCAAGTGAATTATTTTAATCTTTTCCTCTCTTTCCAAAAATTTACAGGAATGTTTAGTGTAATTGGATTTCGCTATCAGTTCCCATCCTTAAGTTTTGATATTCAATATCTGATAGATACACTGCATCTTTGGTCATCTAAGATTTGTTTACAAATGTGCAAATTATTTAGAGCATAGACTTTATAAGCATTAAAAAAAACTAATGGAGGTAAAACCTAAATGCGATGTGAAATAATTTTAGTGTTGATACTGTATGTGTATTTTTATTCTAATAAACTTTTGTGTTCCAGATTGAATTTGGCATTGGCCTAGTCATTTTAGTATAAGTAAATTATAGGAATGTGGCTCTTGGTACAGAATTCTAATTCTCTAAAATAATCAACATATTCATCACAAAAGTAAACCTAATACATTCAGAAATGTTTAGCAAAGTCAGATTTTTGTTTGTTAATTAATTAATTCACTCATTCAAAAATATCTGAATATCTTCTGAGTATAAGGAGTAATCCTAGGCCCTGGAAGGGAAGAGTCTCTGTTCTTAAGTTGCTGCGTGTTTTTTTCTTGAAAAATCTGCATAGAATGTGTACTTTGAAATGAATCACAGGTTTCAACTGTACCCTTACTAATGCCTTGAACTCCTTTGCATCCTGGTGTTCCTTTTACATCCATTACAGAAACACCTGTTAGTCCTACACATGGACTGAATTCTGCTTGAGAAATCTATCCAGTTGTGTGGATTGGTGCACATTAGGGTATATATTTGCAGGCCTAAGTACTACCCGAGAATTCTGCTGCACAGTTCTTTGCGTCCTCCTCAGTAGCTATTCCAAACCTTCACTACATTTTCTTAGCTGATCATATTGTTTCATTTTTCACAAAGGAGAGAGAGACCATCAGGCATTAGTTCCTTCAGTTTACAATCCCCTATAGATTTATACACATTTGCATATTCTGGTTAAGTTTCTTTCTCCTTTCCTTTACAGTAAGTAGTTCTCCCTTATCCTCAGGGAATATGTTCCAAGACCCCCGGTGAATGCCTGAAACTATGGGTAGTACCAAACCCTATATATACTATGCCTTTTCTTATACATGCAGACCTATGATAAAGTTTAATGAAGTTAATCTGGTGCAACACATGGCTGTCAGTCGGGAACATGTTTTCTCTTCATGTCTTGCAAGCAAAAATGTAATGCCTTTTCCACCTTAACTAAGCACTTATCAATGCTCTGTGACCATAACTTTTGCCATGTGTAGTGCGACAGCAAAACTAGCATGCATTTCTTTTTCCTTTATCACAACTTCACAGATAGGAGATTCGTTCTTACCATGGATCTCAGCAACCTCAACATACAACTTTTTCTTTTCTTGTTGAGAACTTCCACCTTTCCCTTAAAGAAAGCCACTTAGGCTTTACTTTGGTATGTCCGAATTGCCAGCATTAAGACTTGCACTTGAGTCATTATTAAGTAAAATAAGGTTACTTGAATACAAGGACTGTGGTCTGATAACGAGGTGGCTACTAAATGACTGAAGGGCGGGTGGTATATACAGTGTGATACGCTGGACGGGGGAGGATTCACATCCCAGGTGGAGGGAGTGGAGTGGGCCAGTGCAAGATTTCATCACGCAGCTCAGAACAGCGTGCAATTTAAAACTTACGAATTATTTATTTCTGCATTTTTCTATTTAATATTTTTGGACCATGGTTGACCACTGGTAACTGAAACTGCTGAAAGTGAAACTTTGGATGAAGGGACTACTGTGCTACCTAAGCTTCCAGAGAAAAAAATCAGGCCTTCATCTCATTGCATGCATTTGCTTCTCAACCATGTATAAAGGGTCTTCTCTCGCTGCTACAGAAAAGGAGGTGAAACTTCTCACCAACTCTAATCCACACAACCGTCCTTTGATCCTAATCTTTCTCTTTTTTCAGAATTTGCTACATCGATTATCATCTTTCTTGTAACTCCAGCACCACCACCGCTCTGTGTGTGTGGGAGGGAGCTTTCCCCCTCAGAAAATAGTCATGCTCAAAACAATCCACAGTGCGGTCTACATCCCTGATCCGTGATCAAGGCCTTATCATGACAAAATGATCACTCCTAGTTTGAGAGCTACCACTTGCTTTGCAATATCATATAATCAAATAGATAATCAAAATGTACATACAGATTCCACACATTTTTAATAACCAGTTGGTTTGGACTTATACAGATAGCTCAACCAACCAAAAATTCTATCATAAGCTTTCTCATATATTTGAACTAACTTTACAACAATTCATTTGCCTACCTGATCTGTAGCAGTGTGTAGTAAGTATCTGTTGAGTGATTACAAACTATAATTATTGTTGCTGAAGTCAAAATATGCTTCAGGCCAATCCTGCTCCATAGGGATAATATGCTGAAGGGAATTTAGTTCAATATCCCAATATATTTGATTGTTAATATCAATAGTATAAGTTTTATTAGCTTCTAAAATATTAATTTTACCTCATGTGGTCTACCTGCCCCAGCCTCCCAAAGTGCTGGGATTTACAGGCATGAGCACATGGTTTTATTCCTTCCAATTTTCTATTAACCCATTACTTTGAGGATGAAAAGTAATCTGATAAGCCTACTAAATGTGATGTTTTGGCCCCTAATCCTGTGGAAGTCTTATAGTTAATTATAAATGGTATCATAAAGGAGGAGACCTTCATGGGATTTTATAGGAAGTTGGAGGGACCCACAACTGCTCTCTTCAAACTGCCCAGGGTGTACAAATCCCAAGGCAGATACCAAGGCTGGAAGTAGTGTGAGGCCAGTGAAGTACTCACCATGTCCACAAAATTTAGGGGGACCAAAAAAACCTCGGTAATCCAGATAATAATAATGCAGTATTTTTTAAGCATCAAAATTAATGAAAAAATCCATGATGAACAAAATATCAAAATGTTAAATGAAGACAAGATCAGTATTACTGATGTTTCTTTTGCCTCAGGTTCCAATGTGGCTTGACACGGCACTGACTGTACCCAGGAACTAGAGGTGAAGTGGAAGTAAACCGGCCCTTGTGGTCCGCTATCCAGCTGCCATTCAAATTTTTCAGGTAGCCCAGAAAACCTCTAGCCTAGGTTTGGATGATACCTGATTGCACTTGACCTCCAAGATGTCCACTTGGCCCTCTTCCAAGTGTACTTTACTTTCTTTTCATTCCTGCTCTAAAGCTTTTTAATAAACTTTCATTTCTGCTCAAAAAAAAAAAAAAAGAAAAAAAAAGACGATACCTGAAAAAATGTAACAGTCATCTAGGCTTCAAATTATTTCTGACTATAAAATCTCAAATACAGAGTCCTCCACACAGTCAAATACAGACAGATGCAGGAGGAGAAAATATCCCTCTAGCAAAACAACATTCAAAAGACACACCCACAGGGACTCCAGATACCAGATCATCAGACACAGACTATAAAGCATCAGCCTACAGTGAAACCCCATACCTATTAGTATAGTAGTCACTCCATTTCTCGCCCGTACCCCGAAGTCCTAGGCAACCAATAACCTACTTTCTGTCCCTGTCATTTTGTCTATTCTGGACATTTCATGTAAATGGAATCATTCAATAAGTGGTCTTTTGTGATGAGCTTCTATCGCTTAGCAAAATATTTTCAAGTTTCCTTCATTCTGTAGCTCGTATCAGTACCTCATGTATTCTTATGGCCAAATGAAATCCCACTGTATAGATATACACATTTTATTTATCTATTCATCAGTTGCTGAATATTTAGGTTATTTCCACTTTGGGGCTATTATGATAAGGCTGCTGTGAACACTTACATACAAGTTTCTGCATAGGCATATGTTTTCACTTCTCTTGGGGTATATACCTAGGAGTGGAATTTCTGAGTTATGTGGTAACTCTGTATGCCCTACAGAAAAAAAGTTATATTAAAAAAGTAAGAATAAATATAAGCCCACTATTATGCCAACTTAGTGTATGATTTGTATGATTCGTTTATATAATTATTTGTATAATTTTAGTATGATTTTTAAAAGGCAATGAAAATGATCGAAAGGATGAAGTGGCCCCCATGTGAAGACAGACTAAAAAGATTACAATTCAGTCTAGCAGGAGGAAAGTTGAGGAAGTTACAAAATCCAAATTATTAAAATTGCAGTATAGTATCTTGATCGATCAGTTAACTTCTGATTTAACAACTTTCAAAGCACCTCAGTAAGGGAATACAACCTTGATTAAAGAAAAGATAGTTCGAGAACTAAATAACAAAGCTACATGGGAAGCAATAAACTTGTTTTTCACAAAGCAAATAATAAGTATATATGAATATTTATTAATTAACTCTTGAGAACCTACTATATGCTAGGCATCATGCTGGTGCCTTTAAAACATTCTTTATCTCATTTGACTGTTCTAAGAAACATCAAGATAGGTATTATTTTCCTTATTAAAAAAGAAAGAAGAAATGGAGATTAAGTGCTCATGATCAAGTCGCACCTATTTTAACCAAAAGTCTTCTCTTAAATTACATCATTTCTTTCCTCCTTTTTAGAGCCATATTTCGCAAAAAGATGGCTTATACTTTCCATATTTGTTCTCTCACCTTCAATTCACTACTTGATCCACTTATATCTGCAGTTTTTCTCACATTGTCCAACTGCTTCCTCTAAGTTCAACAAATAACTGATAGTTGCAGTGACTGTCTTTTTTTTTTTTTTTTTTGAAGCAGAGTCTCATTCTTACAGCCCAGGCTGGAGTGCAGTGGCTTGATCCCGGCTCACTGCCATCTCCTCTCCCTGGGTTCAATCTTATTCTGCTGCCTCAGCCTCCTGAGTAGCTGGGATTACAGGCACATGCCATCATGCCCGGCTAATTTTTTGCATTTTTAGTGGAGTTGCAGTTTCACCATGTTGGCCAGGCTGGTCTCAAACTCCTGACCTCAGGTGATCCGCCCGCCTCAGCCTCCCAAAGTGCTGGGATTACAGGCGGAGCCACCATGCCTGGCCTAGTGGCTGTTTTCTAGGCTTTATCTTGAAACAATCTTCCATTCACCAAATTATGGCCTGCAGTCAAATCTGGACTGCCATCTGTTTTTAACAGTTCCTTCAAGCTAAAAAAAATTTTTTTTTTACATATTCTAATAGTTGAAACAAATGAAAAGAAAAATAATATTTCATGATGCATGAAAATGACATGAATTTCAAATTTCAGTGTCCATAAATAATGTTTTTTTGGAACACAGCCACATGTATTCATTTGCATATTGTCCATGTCTACTTTTGTGCTCCAATGGCAGATTGAGTAGTTGTGATAGAGACACTGTAGGGTGCTATCACTACTTCACAATGTGGCTTGGCATGCCACAAATCACAGTGACACGGTTATCACTTGATAGGGTTTCAAGTGTCTCATGTGTCACTGTACCTATGATATTTTATTTTTTTATTACCATCATGTCAAAACAGAAAAGAAAAGTAAATGTTACTGTCATACTTCTAAGGCACAGTGGAGTGTGGATTATTCTGATTAAATTAAATGGCAAAACATTGTACAATGACATTATAGCTGTGCTGAAAGAATACATGTTGACAATACCAGAAGTACTCATCACAAGATTTCCAACTTACAGGAAGGCAACAGTCAGAAAAAAATAGAAAATTTAAAATGAAATATCTCATTACAGCAAAATGTCTTCACAAAAATAAAAAATGAAAAAAAAAGTCTTCAACCTTTTTGTAGGTAAGAATCCCAACTGGCTCATTTGTTAGCTAATCAAGGAAAGCCATTTACTAATGGCTAGTTAATTAAATCATGTTTGGTTGCTGAAGAAATGTGTCCAGAAGAAACAAACTGCTTAAAATTAGTATTAGCCTTTGGCATGCAGGGTTGCTCTCCGAGTTGAGGACAATGGGAGCGACAATAATCAATTAACACAAATGATGTGGAGTGGTTTTCCTTCAATCTTGGTGAATCAACATGGGTTACTGATTCTGCTCAGTTGTGGATTGTTCAAGGAATCAATACTGAGTCTTTAGTGGGAACTGAAGAGTAGTGTGAATATCATGACTTGCCCCAAACCCCGACAGCAGTCAATGGTTCAGCAATGGTAAGGTTTTATTGCAATCTTTTGAGCTTGGGGCTAGGATTGAAGTTTTTTTCAAATAGAAGAACTGCCCGCAACCACTGTTAATTACTTTAGAATTAGCTTTTGCTACAGACTTGATGTTTCTTAATAAATTCCATCTAAAATTATGAGGCAAAACAGTGCTTATATTCAAAACTTATGGTAAAGTCGTTTAGATGGCTCATGTCTCAATCACAAGTAATATGAAATTACTTTACCTACTTCCCATGCTGTCAAAACTGAAAACAAAAAGCAAGATCTCCAGTCTCCATTTGCAACAGATATATTTTCTGAACTCAAATGACCATTCCAGCAGAGTTTTTCTGAACTCAATGCAAGAACAAAGGTAATTTCAAAGTACATTTAACTGTGTGGTTTAGGAAAGTGATTTATGAGTGCTTGCTTTGGCAGCACGTGTATTAAAATTGGAACGATACAGAGAAGATTAGCATGGCTCCTGTGCAAGGATGACACGCAAATTCCTGAAGCCTCCCACATTTTTAATTTAAATTTTAAAAAATAATTTTAAAAATTGTTTTAAAATTAGAAAAAGAAAGTGTAGGCCAGGTGTGGTGGCTCACGCCTCTAATCCCAACATTTTGGGAGGCCGAGGCAGGCAGATCATGAGGTCAGGAGTTGGAGACCATCCTGGCCAATATGGCGAAACCCCGTCTCTACTAAAAAATACAAAAATTAGCCGGACGTGGTGGCGCGTGTCTGTAGTTCCAGCTACTCGGGAGGCTGAGGCAGGAGAATCGCTAGAACCTGGGAGGCAGAGGTTGTAGTGAAGCGAGATCGCACCACAGCACTCCAGCCTGGGCGACAGAGCGAGACTGGCTCAAAAAAAAAAAAAAAAAAAAGGAAAGAAAGTGATTTATTGGCAATGACATGCTAAAAACCAACTGTCAAAAGAAGAATCTAATAAAATTCTATAAATACCTTTCCAAGCAATGAATATGTTCAATTTAAATTATATGTTCCTGGGCCAGGCGTGGTGGCTCACGCCTGTAATCCCAGCACTTTGGAAGACCAAGGCGGGCGGATCACAAGGTCAGGAGATCAAAACCATCCTGGCTAACATGATGAAACTCCGTCTCTACTAAAAATACAAAAAAATTAGCCGGGTGTGGTGGCGGTCGCCTGTGGTCCCAGCTACTCGGGAGGCTGAGGCAGGAGAATGGCATGAACCCAGGAGGCAGAGCTTGCAGTGAGCCGAGATCGCGCCACTGCACTCTGGGAGATAGAGCGAGACTCCATCTCAAAAAAAAAAAAAAAAATTATACGTTCCTGAATTGATATCAGCATTTGGCATTATGTGTCTGTGTGAAAAGACATTTGAAATATATAAAGATGTAAAATCTCATCACATTAATAGATGAACATTTACAATTTATTTTGATAATAGGGAACACTAACACTGAACGCCAATTAAGCAAAACTATCATTCCCCCAAAAGAAAATTTCATTTTTCTCATTGGTAGAACTATATTATAAAAACGTTGTCCTCAATTTTTATTGTATTTTGAATTTTGTCGATAACAGCTTTATGGCTTCTTTTTCCTCTCTGTTATGTAAGTACCTACATAATATCTTGATTCTGATTCTTGGCTACAAAGCCTAAAATATTTACTATCTGATCCTTTACAGGATAAGTTTACCAAGCCCCGGAGTCTAAAGGACTCGAAAGTCTTCGGCTTCCTTAGGGCTCTTTTCAAGGCCCTATTTCTTTCTCATTCTTCACTAGATCCTTCCCTCACTTTACTACCCATGATTTCATTATGATCTATAGGAAATCTGCGAAATGTACACCTTCAGCTTAGAACAAATTAATCAACAACCTACTTATTTTTTTCATCCTCGCTGCCTCCATTCTAGTCCAAGCTACCAATATCTCTCACCTGAACCATTGCCACAGCTTCCTCAAGCCTCAGCAGCCAGACTGACCTCTCAGTACGGAAATCTGGTCCCCTCTTCTCCCCATCTCCGCAAAGTCTCTCAGTGGAATTCTCATTTTTCTCTAAAACAAAGTCCCAAATCCTTACAATGGACTACACGGCCCCACATGGCCTTGCGCCCGCCCGCCTCCAGCCTGTCTCATTGCCACTTTCCCTGGCTTCCCTCCACTCTGGCTATCCCAGAGCCATGCTCTCTTCTGCCCCAGGGATTTTACACATTTTCCCTTTGCCGGAAATGCCTCTGATCTTCCCTGTCTTCATCTCTCACCTCCCCTTTTTGCTTGGTTAGTTCTGATAAGTGTGCTTCTCAGACAATCATGTCTCCCTAGAACTCTACTCCTTTGGTTTAAATGGACTCTTTTTACAGTTGAAGAACCCTTACTAACACTCTGGAATCTTATGCTTTTAACTGCCATTATTTGTTTTGAAGATATCCAGTTGTATTAATTGTGTTTTTTATTTTCTGTATTTCATGATGTTTTGACATCTTGCTGGCCAGAGAAAGACTGCCCCTTTCAGGGCTTGCTAATTCTTAGAGATAGCAAAGGGCTTGGCTAGGAGCACATTTTTCATATACAAAGCAACCAATCCCAAGTCGATAGCCCTGCCATCTCCTTATCGATCTCTCAGACACCAAACCAATATTTCCCCTGCTCTAAACCAGGCAACTGCAGACCACTCCTATAGCCCAGAGCTGGTCAGAATTATTCAAACTAGTCAATCCCAAGCTGCTTTCTCTGCTCTGCCTTGCCTTTCCCAAGGAAACCTCAACAAAGTCTCACGTCTAAGCTTCCCCCAGCTCCTGTCTTCCGCCACATGACCAAAACTTGACGATTCCCTTGTGGGCCTGTGTGGTATGTGGTGACCTCTCTCTGGGCCTGTGAGTACAGTAAACTTCCATTCAAGCCTGGTTGTCATTTCCTTCTGTGGTCACACCCACTTTGCCACGCCATATTCAAATTTTCATTTTTAAAACATCAACCCTGAATAACCCCCGCATGATTTGGGTTCCTTTTGGTTGCACGTAATGGAAGCTTTACTTAAAGTAGGTTAAACAAGAAAACTTATTGCACACAATAGGAAGTTTAGCAGTAAGGAAATTCAACTACCTTATGACCAAGTTTTTTTCCATCTTTCTGGATGGAAAGCCTCCCTCATTGTTGGCTTATCCTTAGGCTGACAGCAAGATGAAGGCAGCAGTTCCTGGGATCATAACCTAGTGTTACTTTTTTCTGTGTAGCTCTTTCATAGAAGCAGAAACTTTCCCTAGAATCTCCTTAACAGGACTCCTATCATATTTTGTTGGCCACTTGGGTCATCTGCCCATTCCTGACCAGTCATTGGCATTTAGGATGGGATTTATCCGAACTACCTTTGGAATTGGGAGGGTGGCATTCACTTGGGGCATGTTGATGCAGGAAAGAGGGATGAAGAAAATTATATTCTTTTGGGAGGGAGAAGGGGGAAATGGATGCTGGGAAGGAAATTAACTTGTCCGCTACAACCCTCAGCAAGAACTTACTCTCTGCCTGATCAGATAATCATTGCTGGAGAAAGTCATAAAATTGTCCCAATTTTCTTCTCTATTGTTTCTTCTGATTCTCTTTACACTGAAATTGATTTCTTTCATTTTATGTTCTTCCAGAAAATGTTTAAACATGTAATGTGCACCAGAACCACCTGGAAGGCTTGCTAAAATGCAGATTCTTGTGCCCTGCACCCAGAGGTTCTGATTTAGTAAGTAGTCTCAGACCATTTTAAAAGAAGTGCTGACAAAAAAGATACCACATTCCAGCTCTTATGAATGTTCCTGAAACAGTGAGAGGGTAACCAGACTGGAGACCCCATCATATGAGGTAGGTTATTTTGCTTGTAAGTAGGATGATGCAACTATTGAAATTTTCTTTCACAGGAACCTGAAAGTATTGCACCATAACTTTCTCTCCAGCAGCGTTCTAAGAATATTTCCTAGTTTTGCCCTTTCATAGCACATAAAGTAGTGAAAAACTGTTGCAGTTTTATCAATATGTTTTTGTAGGCCTGGGTTCTAGAGTCACTGAGTTCAAAACTTCTCCAAGACAGAGAAGACAGATTGCCTAAATGATGAATCTGGTGTTAGCTGCTTTCAGTTCAGCCCAGTTTTCTGACATGGACAGAATCGATGAAAAGCAGCTTCTTCATTGAACCAGTGAGACAAGTAGAACACTTTTCCCTCTGAATGATAATTTAAAACATATTTTAATGTGTATTTTACACTTTGCATTAGTATGGTATAAAATGAAAAATTCATATGAATTTTAATATTTAAAAAGGAGACTTCAAAGAAATTTTGTGATTTCCTTGGCCACTTTGGCCACACCCCATATTCTCCAGAGTATGTGTTTGCTGTCCTCTGCTATTAGGGGTAATTCAGTGGAAAATATTGAAAAGTCCTGATTGAATTGGTTTTCTTTTTTTAAGGAGTGCTTAGGAAGGTATCAACCATTTAAAATTTCTCCAAACCATACCTAAGGAGAGAAATTTTTCTCACTTATTTAAAAATCAGACTGATAGGATATTTTTATAGAAAAGGCAGTTTTATTATTTTCTAGTACTATGCTATAATAATTCAAAACATGCTAAGACAGCATTGCCTACTACAGAACCTCAGTGAAATGGAGAAAAAAATTTTTGATTTGGTATAAGAAAGCACAGGCTTACCCCAGGTATCTCCTTAAATTGGAATTTATTATTTGCAATCACACTGAAGATAATGTCTGAAGCCTTTTACAAAATGAAGTAAAATTTCCCATGTAATTTTGTAAACAGCCTTAATTTTCTATGGAAACAATTGTCTCTGAGGTAAAAGGGGAAACTTTGATTTTTGTCTCTTCCAATAATCACAAATGGTAAAATCTGTTTTAGCGAGGTCTTATTATAAGCTATATAGTACAGAAAGGTTGCTTGGGTGGGATTCATGCGAATGCCCAGAAGAATTTATCTTCGAGTCAAAGCTGAGACCCTTGGGTTAGCACTTTTGTCCACACACACCCTGCCCTCAGGCTCCAAGATACAGGGGTGTGGCTTTCCAAAGGACCTCGGAAACTCTTTCCACTTCTGCCCCTGCAGAAACTATTTCCTTGACCAGAATTGCTGACATTTCACTGTGCATAGGATAGGAACAAACTTTGGCATAGGTTAGAATGTCTTCAGTTCTATGAGACGTGCTGAGAAAAGAATTTCTCCAGCTATTCTCTGCTTCTCTGATGCATCAACATTTTTTCTCTCTATTAGACATTTCCATTAGTGTGCAAATGCAGTATTATTTCACCTACTTTAAAAAAAGAAAAAAACCCTCTCTTCACCTCACTTTCACCTCTAGCTACTGCTCTATTCTTGCACTCTCTGCAGAAGAACTCTTCAAAATAGTCATCTATCCTCCCTGTCTGTAGTTCTTCTAATCCCGTTCCCTCCTGAGCCCACTCATTCAGCCTTCTACCCCCAGCTCTCTACATAAACTGCCCTTGTTACAATTACTAATGTTCCCCACATTGCAAAATCCCAGGCAAATATCCCTCATTCTTACTTGACTCATCAGCACTGTTCAACAGTGGATCCCCTTTTTCCCCCGTAAAACATTTTCTTCCTCTGGTTTTCTTTTTTCTTTCTTTCTTTCTTTCTTTCTTTCTTTCTTTCTTTCTTTCTTTCTTTCTTTCTTTCTTTCTTTTTCTTTCTTTCTTTCTTTTCTTTCCTTCCTTCCTTCTCTCTCTCTTTCTTTCTTTCCTTTTTTTTTTTTTGACGGAGCTTCTCTTGTCACCCAGGCAGGAGTGCAATGGTGCGATCTCGGCTCACTGCAACCTCTGTCTCCCGGGTTCAAGTGATTCTCCTGCCTCAGCCTCCTGAGTAGCTGGGATTACAGACATGCACCACTACGCCCGGTTAATTTTGTATCTTTGGTAGAGATGGGGTTTCTCTATGTTGGTCAGGCTGGTCTCAAACTCCTGACCTCAGGTGATCAGCCCGCCTCAGCCTCCCAAAGTGCTGGGATTACAGGTGAGAGCCACTGTGCCCGACCTTCCTCTGGTTTTCATAATACCCCTCTCACCTGGCTTTCCTCTTTCCTCAATGGCTGCTATTTCTCCATCTCCTTGGCTGGTTCCTACTGACTTTAACCATTGGAGTGCTCCAGGGCTCAGTCTTTGGCTCTTTCCCTTAGATTCTGCCTATATTTTCTTTCTTGGGAAACTCATTCAGTCTTGTGGCTTTCATTTCCATGTATATGACTCCCAAATTTATAACTGCAGTCCTGACTTGTCTACACTCATGTATTCAGCTACCTATTCAATGTCTCTGCTGGGCACATCCCAAACTGAACTTCTGATGCTTCTCCCAAGACCTGCCTCTCCCTGAGTCTTCCTCTGTTTAGTTAAGGTAATCCCATCCCTCCAATGGCTCGGGCTGACAAGCTTGGACTCATCTGTGCCTCCTCTCTTTCTCTCACACTTCATATCTAATCCACCAGCAGATCCATCTACCTTTGAAATATATTCAGAATCGTACCACTTCTTGCCACCTCGGTTGCTCCCGTCCTGGTGCCAGCTACTGTCATCTCTCTCCTGGCTTACTGAAAACACCTCGTCCTGATCTCCTTGCTTCTACCCTTGTTCCCTTTTAGTCTGTTCTCATCAGCAGCTAGAATGATCCCGTTAAAACAAAAGTCAAGTCATGTCACTCCTCTCCCTCCCAACTCACTCAGGGGAAGCCTGTGTGCTTACAGCAGTTCCACACAACCTGGGCCCCACTGCCACCCCAGCTCCAGCTCCTCTACCTCCCTTCCTCACTTCACTCCAGCCTCACAGGCCTCCTTGCTGGCCCCAGAACACCCTAGACAGACTTTCACTATCAGACCTTTGCTCTTGCTTTTCTTCTGGAAGCCTTGTCCCCAGCTATCTCCATGAGTTGTTCCCCTGCCTCCTTCAGGTCTTTGCTTAAATGCAAGTCCTTCCCTAACCATTTTATTTAAAATTGCAGTCTTCACCCACCACCTGACCACTGGACCTGACCACCACTAGAACTGAGGCAAATTAATTTTGAGTTTGCAGTTGTGTGACTAAAATGTGCCTAGGATTTGAAAGGGGCTCTTGTAAGAGAGAACACCTGCTTGTATGTATGGCCAAAGGTCAGCAAGGCTTTGAAGTTTCTCCCATACCTGGGTACATGTCACTGTCTTAGCCCATAAATACAATTCTAAGCTCCATTTCCAGTTACAGGTAAACTAAATTTCCTTTCTCCTAATAAAGACTCCCAGTCTCCTTGTAGTTTCTTCTTTTGTTTTGTTTGTTTGTTTGTTGACATACTCTCACTCTGTCACCCTAGGCTAGAGTACAGTGGCATGATTTTGGCTCACTGCAGCCTCCACCTCCTGGGTTCAAGCGATTCTTGTGCCTCAGCCTCCTGAGCAGCCAGGACTACAGGCACACGCCACCACACCCGGCTCATTTTTTTGCATTTTTAGTGGAGACGAGGTTTCACCATGTTGGACAGGCTGATCTCGAACTCCTGGCCTCGAACTCCTGATCCACCTGCTTCGGCCTCCCAAAGTGCTGGGATTACAGGTGTGAGCCTCTGCGCCCGGGTCCATGTAGTTTCTTCTGTTCCCCGGATTCATTTGTCCAAAGTATACCAGCATCAGTAATGTCTATCATGGTCTTTATTTCACTTAAGGATTTATTCAGATGGACCATCTCTCATGTTTTGGAGTCATTCTTTGTAGGGAAACCCATCTTTAATATATTTCTTTTTTTTTCATTATACTTTAAGTTCTAGGGTACATGTGCACAACGTGCAGGTTTGTTACGTATGTATACATGTGCCATGTTGGTGTGCTGCACCCATTAACTTGTCATTTTCATTAGGTATATCTCCTAATGCTATCCCTCCCCCCTCCCTCCACCCCACAACAGGCATCTTTAATATATTTCTAAAGCAAGTGATCTCTTTTCAGATGCTCACTTTTCACTTAGGAAAGGTAACTGCTCAAAGCCAGGTACTTGAGCGTGCAAGAGGTTGAGTCATTCTCATGGTATGTAGCAAAATGGTGCAATGCAGAGAAGCTGGAGACAAGCAAAGGATGCCCAATCTATGCTTCTAAAGAAGATTTATCAATTCAGGTGTGTGGCTCAGGGACTTGGCCTGCTTGTGGTGAGCAGGAACTGTGATTGAAGATGCCACAGCATTTGGTAGGAGCTTTTGCATGGTAGTCCATGTTTTCCCAGGGACCAGAGAAGGAAAAAGGGTTAGTAATGTTGAGTAAAATGCTCAAAGAAAAACGTCAAAGTCTGCTTAATATAATGCTTAAAGACAAAGGGCCAGAATTCTCATCGCTGTTTAAAAGTTGCAAAAGGGCTGCTGCCCCCTCTTTCTCTCTGGAAATGCCACCCTCTCAACCACTAGTGGTAATGCTCTTTTGACAAACAGGAAAACTTCTACTCAGATCTACAGCTTCTACTAACTGGGTAACAAAGACTCAAACGGGTTCCAGTAGGAAGAAGGAAGGAAAAACACAAGGCTGAACATGACATTCCCCTTTACACACACCACTTATGCATTTCCAAATACTTTCACACATGTTTCTTTTCTTCTCTACTTTCAAGTGTAGAGTAGAGAATAACTTCCCCTATAAAGTGCTGAGAGGGAACTCTGTGGCCCTGTAGACACCCACCTCTGGAAAAATTCTTTGCAGCACACATAGTTGTCATAGTTGCTGCTGGACACTGTACTGAATAAAAAAACAGAGTTGACTTCAATTCCTCTGGGGACATAGAAGATGCCTAAGAATGAGGGTAATGAGGAAAGCTGCTGCCACAGCGCGGATTTCAAGTTTAAGTCTTTCTGGGGCTTCTTTAAATAGTAGCATGTGTCTTCTCCTTTTTAAAATTAACCCATCTACCCATCTGTAATTTCTTCAAAGATAAGAAGCATATTGTCTACTTTTCTTTTCTTCTTTTTTCTTTTTTTTTTTTCCCTGCTCCAAAAAGCCTGAGTAAGTTTTGCTTTGGGTACAAAAAAAAAAAAAAAAAAAAAAAAAAAAGTTTCTGATTGTTTTGAACTTTTTTCCCCCTTGAAAACTGGATGGGTTCCTTTTTATTCCTTAAAGGACTAAATCATGTTTCTATGTGTTTCTGTCACCAAGACTCAAAGAAGCACCTACCTGCCACACAAGCATTGGGAGGCACAAGCCCCAGTGAGAAAGATACCCATGACAGTCTTGGAAAAGTCACTCTCCCGGTGGGACACTTTTGAAGCTACAGGCAACAAGAGAGATTAGGAGAAAGGAACTTAAGGTAGTCATGTATTCTATATACTACCAGCCTATTATGAAAAAGTTCCAAAGGATTCTTAATTTATCACTATTAACATCTCTACCTTCTCTGCTGTAAATTGGCATTTGTTCTGTGTTGTCAGTCTTGGTATCAATCTTGTCTTTTGTGTCTTAAATATTCAAATATCCTTCTTCTCCACACATAATCCACTAAATATAGTTAACTATATTAAAAAAAGGAAATGAATATTATCCAGTAGATACACTCAAGGACTTAAAATGTTTTTAAGAGTTCCATCTGAAAAAATTTTTTAACAAAGTATGGAGATTTCACTTTGTATTTCTGCTATAACATTACTTTCTATTGAATGTAATTTTGAAATGTTCTCTTTTTACGAAGATAAATGGATGATAAGGTTCCCCAATAAAAATAAGAAGCAGCACAATAGAAATATATCAGAGCTTCATGAGCTCATGAAGGAATGCTTGTAAATAAATACAAGTATTTGATGCAAATTACAAATGCTAGTCCCAAATAGAAAAAATGCGGAAAGTAAAGATAGAGGAATAACTTTCTTATCAGAAAAGTTGTATTAGTCACAGTTCTCCAGAATAACAGAACCAATAGGAGATCTATCCATCTACCTACACATTGTATGTATGTGTGTGTGTATATATATATATAGAGAGAGAGAGAGAGAGATTTTCAGGAAGTGGCTCATGTAATTCTGGGAGCTGGCAAGTCTAAAATTTGCAGAGCAGGTCAGCAGACTGAAAATTCAGGTAAGAGGTGAGGCTTGCAGGCTTGAGTCCAAAGTCTATAGGGCAGACTGGGCAGACCGGGCAGGCTAGGAACTCTGGCAGGGTTTCATTTTTTTATTTCTTTTTTTGGTGGGGGTGGGGGAGACAGAGTCTCACTCTGTCACCCAGGCTGGAGTGCAGTGGCATGATCTTGGCTCACTGCAACCTCCACCACCCTAATTCAAGCAATTCTCCTGCCTCAGTCTCCCAAGTAGCTGGGATTACAGGGGCCTGCCACCACGCCTGGATAATTTTTTATTTTTAATACAGACGGGGTTTCACCATGTTGGCCAGGCTGGTCTCAAACTCCTGACCTCAGGTGATCCACCCACCTTGGCCTCCCAAAGTGCTGGGATTACAGGCCTGCGCCACTGCACGCAGCAACTCTGGCAGGGTTTCTATGTTGCAGTCTTAAGAGAATTTCTTCTTCAGGAAACCTCAGTCTTTTCTCCTAAGGCCTTCAGTGGATTGGATGAGATCTGCTCACATTATGGAGGATGATCTGCTTCATTCAAAGTCTACTGATTTATTTTAAAAATACCTTCACAGCAACATCTAGACTGGCGTTTGACCAAACAACCATGCACCTTAGCCTAGCCAAGTTGACACATAAAATTAAACATCAAGGTAGTCAAGAAGGAGTGTTCCTCTATTTCTTCTTCAGCTCAGGAAGCAAAAAATCTCTGAGACTCAGGGACATAATCAGGTGCACTGAGAAGGTTCCCTAAAGCTTATTCAAGCTTAGCAGATACCAGCCTAGCACTGTTAAAGCCTCAATGAAAGAAATGAGAGGTTTTGATACCTGACAAAGCTGCTGAAGATCCCAGCACTCTGGCTTGGGCCCTTAGAAGACCAAATTCATGAATAGTCCTCGGTAAATTTGAAAATTTTCCTCTCCTTAAGATTTGGATAAAATGGGCCAGGCACAGTGGCTCACGCCTGTAATCTCAGCACTTTGGGAGGCTTAGGCGGGTGAGTCATCTGAGGTCAGGAGTTTGAAACCAGCCTGGCCAATATGGCAAAACCCCATCTCTACTAAAAATACAAAAATTAGCTGGGCATGGTAGCACGCACCTGTAATCCCAGCTACTCGCGAGCCTGAGGTAAGAGAATCACTTGAACCTGGGAGGTGGAGGTTGCAGCGAGCCGGGATTGCACCACTGCACTCCAGCCTGGGAGACAGAGCAAGACTCCATCTAAAATAATTTTTAGATAAAATGAAGTAAGCAGGATAACAGTAGAATAAGCAATGATTATAGTATTTGAGAATAAGTATAGGATGTAATTAATTATAACTAAGTATATATTCTTTGAAAGCACTTCTAATGTGTATAATTCAATTTAGAGATAATTCTAGGAATTAATTATGTTTAGCTTCTTTAGCAGAATATTATTTGAAAAAGAAAATCAAAAGCATGCCAATCTTTGGCCCAGTTAACCATTATCTGTGAGAATGGCATCTAGTGGTAGATTAAGTAATACCTAGGTGGAAATGAAACAACTTTTGGAATGCTAGCTTTGCTAATCTAAGCCAAAACCTATCATGAGATAGCAAAAGTCCAAACCTGTTGTATTCCTTCCGAACATCTAACTCCTATCTCTTCCTTACTTGTTTGTCTTCTGATTGTCAATCTTCCTTAACTTAAAGGGTCCATAACTTAAAACTTTCAATCGGCTGGGTGCAGTGGCTCACCCCTGTAATCCCAACACTTTGTGAGGCAGAGGCAGGCAGGTCACCTGAGGTCAGGAGTTTGAGACCAGTCTGGCCAACATGGTGAAACCCCTCTCTACTAAAAATACAAAAATGTTAGCTGGGCTTGGTGGCACATGCCTGTAGTCCCAGCTACTAAGGAGGCTGAGGTGGGAGAATTGCTTGAACCCAGGATGTGGAGGTTGCAGTGAGCTGAGATTGCACCACTGCACTCCAGCCTGGGTAACAGAGCGAGACCCTGTCTCAGAACAAAAACCAAAAACCAAAAAACAAACAAACAAAAACTTTCAATGAAAAATAACATGTATTCTTAAGAAACATCCTTTTGTTCCACCTTTTCATTACAAATCCTATACTCATCTGATTATGAAGTTTATAGGGAATTCACACTGTTCCTATTTCTATTTCCCTGGTTCCTACTAATTTTTTTTTTTTTTTTTGAGACGGAGTTTTGTTCTCGTTGCCCAGGGTGGAGTGCACGGACGTGATCTTGCTCACCACAACCTCTGCCTCCTGGGTTCAAGCCATTCTCCTGCCTCAGCCTCCCAAGTAGCTGGTATTACAGGCATATGCCACCACGCCCAGCTAATTTTGTATTTTAAGTAGAGATGGGGTTTCTCTATGTTGGTCAGGCTGGTCTCGAGCTCCCGACCTCATGTGATCCACCCACCTCAGCTTCCCAAAGTGCTGGGATTACAGGCGTGAGCCACTGCGTCCAGCTCTGCTTCCTACTAATTTTTATAAATTTAGAATTCATGCTTTTCATTCTATAGAAACAAACTTCCCACCAAGGTCTTCACTTTTTCCATAACTAAATATTCTCATTTCTAAAATTGTTTGTATTCCTACAGAGGTTTAAAAGGAGAAAAGAGAAGTAGGGAGTTTGGTCATGTATTCACCGAGGTCTTCTAACATGATCCCAATGGAGTACAGATTGACGAATCTACAGAGAACAAAGGTTGTGATGACTTCTGTTCTTACCTGAAAAAGAGAAAATATAAGTGAGAAGTTTTGTTCTTCTCACCCAAAGCCTCTCTATCATCTTCATTGTATGCAAAATACTTAAGAAAAACACAGATCAAGGGATGGGAAACGACCAGAGATAAGAATAACAACTCTGTCCTTTATTGGCAGTCTAGGGAAACTGATCTTTTCTTACCCTATAAATTTGAAAATTATCATGTGATGCTTTTGGAGCCAATAGAATCCCCAATTCTCTGGGAAGGAATGGATTGACTAGGAAAGGAATGTATTATCAGTTCTAAAGAGCTGGCTATCAGGGCTGTGGCAATTTCCTTTTTTCTTTCTCTTTGCCCTCTACTTACTTGTGAAAATTTTGGCGCTCATTATCACCTTCAGCAGGACTGAAACAAGGAAAAGAATTAAAATTCAAATTAGTAAGCCTTTTTATAGAAGCTTTGCTAAAATACGGAAGAATAAAATTACTCACTATAATTAAAATTTAACTTCCCAGTTGCCATCAATCTTGTCTGTGAAATCAAACAGTTGGTTTGGCATTTGTGAGATTCCATCTTCTCGAATCCCATAAATCCTTCGTTACTAATAATTACTTATAGCTTAAGAAATTACAATACACCAGGTAGTTTTCTAGATTTTACTATAACTTCTATATTTATTTGTGCTAAAGCAATTTTAGGCTTTTTGTGGACTCTGCAAGACTCTTACAAACAAGCTACTTTAATGAGACAATAGCAATAGTGAAAAAGAGACTAAGAAAGCTAATTTTAACAACATAGGCTTCAGAAATATCAGGGCAGAAAGAAACCCTGAGATCTGTCTTCACATTGAAACAATCCTGTGTGGCTTCTTTGCCACATTGGAGGGGATTATGTTGTTCTCTTCCATATTTTACTCTTAACACAGGCTGGTATAGATGCACCTTTGTATGCTTCTGCAGGTAGACTACTTATAGAAGAGTACTGTTATTCATTTCCTGCCCATTCTTCTACTCCAGAGAGATGTTTATTCTTATAATGAGACAGATGCTGATGGATGACAAGCTTATTCAGAGAAATTCAGTCCCCAGTATCTCAGCTGCTGGAGGACAGGGTTGATGCTGCATTGGTTGCAGTTTCCAGGAGGTTCTGTGCCTTGCTATTGTTAGTGTTAGAAATTATTTTTATTGCACATTTTCTGAAAACTGTTAAGAGTCAATGGGCTTACAAACAACTCAGCTAGAAAACCCTGCAATACCCTATACAGTAAAAGTTGGGAAAAAGTAGTAGAATTGCTGGGCGCGGTGGCTCACACTGTAATCCTAGCATTTTGGGAGGCCGAGGCGGGTGGATCACAAGGTCAGGAGATCGAGACCAACCTGGCTAATGTGGTGAAACCCTGTCTCTACTAAAATTACAAAAAATTAGCTGGGCGTAGTTGCAGGCACCTGTAGTCCCAGCTACTCGGGAGGCTCAGGCAGGAGAATGGCCTGAACCCGGGAGGCGGAGCTTGCAGTAAGCCGAGATCGTGCCACTGCACTCCAGCCTGGGCGACAGAGTGAGACTCCGTCTCAAAAAAAAAAAAAATGTAGTAAAATTCAGGGCCCATTATCTGACAAAAATGAAGATTATTCTAGGAATAATAGAAAGAGAGGACTCTACCCAAAGAAGAATATGTCAAAATGTCAGAGGGGCTGTGTCAAAAAAGAACCATTTTATTATAATGGGATGCAAATGTGAAGTGGGATGTGGAAGCTACTATATTCCTTTACCATTGGCTGACTTTTTATCCTTAATTTGGACTCTTCCACTTCTAGGTAAATCCGTTTTGATAAGGTAAGGGCTCAAAGTACAGTCAGTTTAAAGGCTGAAGTCAATCTGCAAGGACAGTGTGATAAAGATCAGTTTATTATGCTGAAATTCTTGGTTGGTTCTAAGGTGCAGTGGGTAAGGGAGGAGATAAATACATCCATATATACATGGAATTCCTGGTTGGTGGGAATGCTCTGGCACCCACTACTATGTCTGAGACGACTTCTGAATTGAGCTCAAGAAATATAAGAACAGAAAAAAATGGACAAGCTTTATTTTATTTTATAAAATTTAAAAGACATTATTTCAATATGTTTTCTTGAAGTATCCCCTACCAGTATATCTGAGCCTTGTCATATCCCTCCTAGTGTCAGCATATCAAGCAAGAGTGAAGTTTTATTTTAGGCAATGGGAATATTGACCTCACAAATGGTGCACAGTGATGCTTGTTTATTCTGTTCATTTGGGTAGAGTAAAATTTTTTTTCTTTTTTTTGAGATAGAGTTTCACTCTTGCCCAGGCTGGAGTGCAATGGCGCGATCTGGGCTCACTGCAACCTCTGCCTCCCAGGTTCAAGCAATACTCCTGCCTCAGCCTCCCCAGTAGCTGGGATTACAGGCGCGTGCCACCGTGCCTGGCTAACTTTTTGTATTTTTAGTAGAGACGGGGTTTCACCACGTTAGCCAGACTGGTCTTGAACTCCTGACCTCAGGTGATCTACCCACCTTGGCTTCCCAAAGTGCTGGGATTACAGGCATGAGCCACGGCATGAGTAAAATTTAACTAGTGGAATTAAAGATAAGCACTGCTACAGCTGGCTCTGCATCTTTCGTCACCCTTGGAACGTACATAAGTCCTTGGGTAACCCACATTGGACCTCAGTGAATCTTCAGGAGACTGCAGGATGACAGAGGTGGAGATGGGGTAAAACTATTCTAGCCCACGGCTACCCCAGGAAAGGTCTGCTTTTGCTTTAATTAAGCTCCAAATATTCTGAGCCAAACTGAATGCTCTGGAATTCTTTAAAGGAAAAAAATGCTCGGGTAACCTAGAGTACCCGATATACTGTCACCCTGGAATTCTCTTTAATAGCTAACACAAGACCAAACAGAACCTCTTAACCAAAGGCCAATCCTCTGGGTCTACTCTGAATGTTTAAGAGATCCCTGAGCCAACCTCAAGCTTGCGGACAGACTAGCACTCCCCAGCCTCCCCCTAAAATTAGGACTGAATGGCAGGCCAAGGATACTGAAGGGGTTCTCTAACATCCTTATGATGGTGGCTTCTGGAATACACTGTACTAGAAAGTTAGGCTTCCTTAAGAATAGCTGGTCATACTCAGGCAACGTTCCCAGGGATAAATTAGATTAGATGAAAATTACACCATAATTAGGGTACTTATTTCTAGAAATTCAATAGGAAATTCTCCTGGGGTTCTCATGCTTTTACCTTGGTCTTCCCCAAAGGGTCAAAGTGCTTATTAAGGCTGGGCACAATGGCTCACACCTGTAATCCCAATACTTGGGGAAGCAGAAGCTGAAGGATTACTTGAGGCCAGGAGTTAGAGACCAGCCGAGGTAACATATCAAGTCTCTACAAGAAAAGAAAAGAAAAGAAAAGAAAAGAAAAAAGCCAGATGTGGTGACATATGCCTGCAGTCCTAGCTACTTGGGATGCTGAAGTGGAAGGATCACCTGAGCCCAGGAATTTGAGGCTGCAGTGAGCCATGATTACAATGCTGCACTCCAGCCTGGGCAACAAAGTAAGACCCTACCTCTAAAAAAAAAAAAAAAAAAAAAAAAAAAAAAAGGGCTTGTTAAAACTAAAACTGGTAAGGAAATTCCTACATACATGTTCCAGATTCAATACTCTGGAAAAGACGGGTAAATAACCATATCACATGCCTTATATGTTATATTAGAAGTCTAAAGTTTTCTCAGTGGAACGGTGTCTGAGGCTCTGGCTTTCACTCAAAGCTTAACAAGTCGTTCTTATCACAAAATACACAAAGCACCCATCACACTTCCTGCAATGATAGCAAAGTCATCAGCCATCATGGGTTGATTTCAGAGAGTATCAGTCTGCAATGTATGCACAGGTCAGTAGAGGCATCTCTGTCTGCTAACAAGAAAGATTATCAGGGTCAGGATGTGGGCAACCACAGATTGAAGAACACTGGCTGCTCTGCTCATGAAACAACCCCAGAGATAGAAGGAGCAAGTTATTTTAGTGTGGAACCTGAATTTGGAAAATCAGGTAGTGGATCACCAGCCTCAGGTGAACTGAACAGTAGGGATGAATTTCTGCCATTGTGGAAATTTCTTACAAGAAACTTATCAAAAAACTTTCTATGTTCATCCAGAACAGAGTCTGGGGGACTCTGAAACGTGTTTATGAAAATACCTGAGGTTAACTAATAAAAAAAAATTAGCGGCCGGGCGCGGTGGCTCACGTCTGTAATCCCAGCACTTTGGGAGGCCGAGGCGGGCGGATCACGAGCTCAGGAGATCGAGACCATCCTGGCTAACACGGTGAAACCCCATCTTTACTAAAAATACAAAAAAAAATTTAGCCGGGTGTGGTGGCAGGCGCCTGTAGTCCCAGCTACTCGGAGTCTGAGGCAGGAGAATGGCGTGAAGCCGGGAGGCGGAGCTTGCAGTGAGCTGAGATAGCGCCACTGCACTCCAGCCTGGGCGACAGAGCGAGACTCTGTCTCAAAAAAATAAATAAATAAATTTTAAAAAGCTATTTGCCATACCCACAAGAAAGTTAACTCAATTTCCCACTTGCAGACTACCACCCTGAGATGATTTATGGACTCACTAGCTATCTCATCATGTAGACTTTTTATCCAACCACAAAAGCTAAATCAGTTTTTTTCTTTCCTTTTGTTTTTCTGAGACAGTGTCTCACTCTGTCACCCAGGCTGAAGTACAGCGGCGCGATCACAGCTCACTGCAGCCTTAACCTCCTAGGCTCAAGTGATCCTCCCGCGTTAGCCTCCCGAGTAGCTGGAACTACAGGCACGCACCGCCATGCCCAGCTAATTTTTTGTATATTTTGTAAAGGCAGGGTTTCACCATGTTGCCCAGGTTGTTTTCCAACTCCTGGGCTTAAGTGATCCTCCCACCTCAGACTCCCAAAGTACTAGAATTACAGGCATAAGTCAGTGTTCCTGGCCAAATATGTTTCTTTCCACACCAATATTTTTCTTCCTCTATTGTAATGAAAGCCAAGCCTCTTCGTTTGCTCAATAACCATGATAGTAAATTACCAGTCTACAGCAAGCATTCTACAGAGTGAAGGAAAGACATGGTATTAACTATTCCTCTACACTGAGTTATGTGAAAAGATCAGAGAAACCTCGTTTTTCTTCTGTTTTTTTTTTAAATTCAAAATTGGCTTTTATTCACAAGCAGTTGCATAGACCTTCCCATCAACATCACTGGTGTTTTCCAATGCCAGACAAGGAATTGGAAAGGAAACAATGGTCAAGTATATAATACACATGAATAAGGAAATTTGAATTAACCATTTCTCCCCAGGATTCTTTTTTTTTTTTTTTTTTTTTTTTTTTTTTGAGACAGTCTTGCTCTGTCACCCAGGCTGGAGTGCAGTGGTGCAATCTCAGCTCACTGCAACTTCCACCTCCTGGGTTTAAGTGATTCTTATGCCTCAGCCTCCTGAGTAGCTGGGACTACAGGTTCATGCCACCATGTCCAGTTCACTTTTTTGTATTTTTAGTAGAGACAGGGTTTTGCCATGTTGGCCAGGCTGGTCTCGAACTCCTGACCTCAGATGATCTGCCTGCCTCAGCCTCTTCAAAGTGCTGGGATTACAGGCATAGACCACCAAGCCCTGCCTTTCTCTGACTCTTAAGACTCTATCTTTTCATTCTTTGATTCTTTCATTCTTTGAACCCAGACAGAGAAAGATTCCATGTGGCTTATTCATCATCTAATTCTTACTAATCCTCCTTCTACTGATAAAGGAAGTTGAGGGTTAACAGCATCAAAAGCCAATGTGTTTTTACACGTAGGCCTTCAGTCAGTACCACATGGACAATAATGATAATAACTTACACATCTAAGTGACTTTGTAATTTACAAAGCACTTTCACAGCTATCTTATTTGCTCTTCTTAATACTTTGTATGGTAGACAGGAATTACTAGCCTAGCTTTAAAGACAAGACTGAGGCTCAATGAGATTAAGTGACCTGCCCAAGGTCACACAATCAAAAAGTGATAAAGACAAGAACTCAGGTCTTCTAAAATCCAGTCCAGTGCATTTTCCCACTATACCATACTAATGAAATGGGCTCTCAGCTGCTAAATCTGCCTTTAGAAATATCCAGTGCATGAGCCTATACTGTAGACGACAGGTGTCACACGGCTGAAGAAAATAATTGATGAAACCTGCGGAAAGAACCAGTGACAAAGTTCTATAGTTTTCTCAATGGGTTATTTCTTTTAAAAAATAAAAAAAGAGGTGCCATTATGCAAAGCATAAAAATTTTTAATGACTCTAGCACCCCTTCTTTTTCCTGTGACCCTATTCTTTTCCTCAATTAATGCTGAGGCTGACTTGCAGTTCTAAGTTACATCAGTCTGGATGGATCTGTTAATGCCTTGCTGCGCAAGCTGTAGTGCATGGATGGTAGACAGATAGCATCAACGTAATTTAGGAGCTTGTTAGAAATGCAGATCCTCTGTAGGTAACGATAAGGGAAAAAAAGAATGCAGATTCTTAGGCCAGATTCTCACCCTAGATCTACTGAATAAGAATTTTAATTTTAACAAGATTCCCCAAGTGATGTAAGGGCACACTTGTTCGAGAAACACAATGTTAATACGTATTTACAGACACATGTCAATGTCATACCGAAAATGATGCCATAGTAGCAGTTCATTAACGAACAAATAAAACACAAGGTCTATTTCAGAGTAAACGTATAGTATAGAATGACAGAAATAATTAGTAGGTCAAAAGATATGTGAAAATTGAAACATTTGACTTAGGTTCTGGCTAACTCAGGTAGTTCAAATGACCATGAGATGTTGAAGTCATGCTGGTTACTGTATTAAAACATACAAATGGTCATTCCAAATAATTTTCTTAGTAGTATAAGCAGCAAATATGGGAAAATTTCCCATTTTCACATCCCCCTTACATTCACAGAATTTTACCCTCTGGAAAGAGCCTACAGTCACCTAGCCACATATTTCTCTGCTCCGGCTATATATTAAAATCATTTGAGGAGGTTTTAAAATCTGTGGTGGCCCCATCTCCAGAGGTCTTATTTGATTATCTAGGATGGGGTCTCGGCTCCCATGATTTAAATATGTAACCAGGGTTAAAAACCACTGCCTACTCAACTCCTTCACTGTACAGATGGGGAAATTGGGGATTTAATTAAAATAGTACCAATATAGCATGTTTAAATAAAAATATTCATCAATAGGGAATGATTTATATAACCTGAAACTTGTTGACCAGGTGAGAGGCTTAACTGTTTCAACAAGTGTTTACCATTTACTTTTTTTTTTTTTTTTTTTTTTTTAGACAGAGTCTCGCTCTGTCACCCAGGCTGAAGTGCAGTGGCTTGATCTCAGCTCACTGCAACCTCCACCTCCTGGATTTAAGTGATTCTTCTGCCTCAGCCTCCCGAGTAGCTGGGATTACAGGAGCGTGCCACCTTGACCAGCTAATTTTTCTATTTTTAGTAGAGACGGGGTTTCACCATGTCTGTCAGGCTGGTCTCAAACTCCTGACCTCGTGATCTGCCCACCTCAGCCTCCCAAAGTGCTGGGATTACAGGCGTGAGCCACCGTGCCCAGCCTTTTTTTCTTTCTTTTCTTTTTTTTAAGGAACTATTTTTTTTTTAAGGAACTAAAATAAAGATCTTCTTTGTCCTTTAACTCTGAACAAAAGTTAACCTTTCTAACCTTTCTTTGGAAGAATTATTAACCAAATATTTACCTAAAGGAGCTGACATTGGGAAGTTTCAAAAGACTACAACTTGAAATAACATAATTGACTTCCATTTTTTAACTTTCTCTTAACCAAAATGACTTTAGCATACATTCATATAGTTAGAAGAGCTCTTATAAGTAGCTTACAAAGTTAAAAAACCAAACAAGAATAAAAATATGAGGCAAACAGGAAGTGTGGTGATTCTTTTTTTTTTTTAATGACTGCACATTTTTTGACACACCTCCCACCAAGGGTGGGGTCTATTCCTTCCCCTTGGCACTGAGCAGGCTTGTGATTGCTTTAACCAATAGAGCAGGGCTCTGCAAACTATTTCTGTAAAGAGCCAGACAGCAAACATTTTAGACTGCAAACTATATGATTTCTACTGCAACTAATTCACTCTGCCATTGTAGTGTGAAAGTACATAAATGATTAAACATGCTATGTTCCCATAAAACTTTATTTTTTTATTTTATTGTTATTTCTTGTTTTTGAGATGGAGTCTCACTCTGTTGCCCAGGCTAAAGTGCAGTGGTGCGATCTCGGCTCACTGCAACCTCTGCCTCCCAGGTTCAAGTGATTCTCCTGCCTCAGCCTCCTGAGTAGCTGGGATTACAGGCACATGCCACCATGCCCAGCTAATTTTTGTATTTTTAGTAGAGGCAGGGTTTCACCATGTTGGCCAGGCTGGTCTTGAACTCCTAACCTCATAATCTGCCCACCTCAGCCTCCCAAAGTGCTGGGATTACAGGCGTGAGCCATCACACCCAGACAAAACTTTATTTTAAAAAAGACATCGCAGATGGATTTGGCATTGGGCCATAGTTTGCTGATCCCTGCAACAGAGTGTGGAAGAAGAGATGCTTTGTGACTTCTGAGACTAGGCTATAAAAGGCCATGCAGCTTTTGCCTGGATCTCTGGGAACCTTCTCTCTTGGGAAGCTCCCTCTTGGAGCCTGGCCAACATTCTGCAGGAAGCTCAAGCCATAGAGAGAGGCCATATGCAAGTTCTGTGGTCAGCAGCCACAGCTAAGCCTAGCCTTCCTGTCATCCCAGCCCAGGCACCGGATCTGTGAGTGAAGAAGGCTCCAGATGGTTCCATTTCCAGCCTTTCAAGCCACCCCTCAGCATTTGAGTCGTCCCAGCTGAGGCCCTGGAAATCATGGGGCAGAGACAAAACATCCACACCATGCCCTATCTGAATTCCATAAGGATAATAAAATTGTTGTGTTCATGTTGCTAGGTATAGAAGTGTGGTTTGTTTTGCAGCAATAGATAACTGGAACAGGGACTGACTAAAAAACTAAGAGCACACAAAGAAGGCTAAAAATCTCAGAAAAGAAAGTTGGAGTCAAATAATTCAATTGAAAATATTTATGCCTTTTTTTCAAAAACAAGTTATGCTTTTTGTTTTTTATTTTTATTTTTTGGTGGTCTTTATTAACTAATTAAATGGTTTATAGAAATCTTGTCTCTGAAGGTGAAAAACAGCAGTTTGTTCCTTTTTTCCTGTTTGTCTATTTTGTATTTTTTGAATCAAATCTATTAAGAATTTGTACTCAATTGGGGGAGAATTGCTTCAGTGATTTTTGTATTTCTGCTTGGATGATATATAACTGGTTAAAATTTTAAAATTAAAACCGTAAGCTTTCTATCTGGGTCTGGATATACTTTTATGCGTCTGTGAATGTGTAATATTTTCTTACCTCCAGATGATATTGACACAATATTTTTTTCTTGGTCACTTTGCCAGCCGGGATCTCCGGCCCGCGACGTACCACTCCCCAGCCTGGACCTCTGTTGGCCACGCTACCTGCTGCTGGAGGCACCCCACCCACTTGGTCTGCCCCAGCCAAGTCTGGCTTGCATACCGGCTCAGCCTGAGGAGGCTGGACCGGGTGCGCCCCAGCAGACAGCCCACCTGTATTATAACTCGTACCCGAACTCTTGTCCTGCATCCAAGAAGAATGAGGATACGCTGACAGTTGAAGGGTGAGGGTGGGCAGAGAAGCCAATTTATGCTTTTCAAATGTCATCTATTTAAAGGAACTTGTAATATCTTGTTCAGATGAATAAAAAAACACTCCAGTGTAGTAGTCAATCAAAAAGAATTAAGTGAAGATGAAATCAGGACACTGAAACAAAATTAAAACAAAAAATATTGATAAAACTTCTGAACAGGAGTAAAAACATAAAGAAACACATGACAGCAAGACTCAGAAGCTCAATGTAGTAAAAGAGAGTGAGGAACAAGGTGAAAACATTTTACTTTTAATCCCTGAAGAGAAGAAAAACAAATAATACCAAAAATCTTTATTTAAATGTTTATTCTTTTGAGAAAACAAAACCTACCTCTGGATGCACATGAGTTTGATTAAATCTGGGAATATCTCTTTACTCCTGATATCTTTCAAACACCGCTAAGGTACCAGATAAATTCTGGTGTCAAGGTCCTGAGAAAACCCTTTGAGGCAACAGCGTCTTTCCAGCTGTTCTGTTGGAAAACAGCAGGAACAGCTGCTAGAGATCTGTGAGAGCTGCTTTTGGGAAGAAAGCCCCAGGAAGTGAGGGATCATACTTCTTTTCTGTGATCACTGATGCTGTGGTGGACATAGCAGAGAAAGAACACCAGCCCGGGGTGGAGAGGTTTATTGATGAGTCTCTTACCCGACAGAGAAATATGTGAGCGTCTTCCTTGTGAAGCTGAAGCAGACATTTTGGTTGTGTGATCTCACACTACAAAAATCGAGAAGTGGGGCTAAATGTGGAGTGCTGTTGTGGCCAGATGTACATTATGGCCAATAGATTTTTTTCAAAAATGGAGGTTGCTGCTTCAAGATTTTTAACTGAAATATCCCCAAACTATCTACACTTTCTGCTCTTCCTGTGCCTTAAATATGTGGTTGGCAGGCCAGGCGTGGTGGCTTACGCTTGTAATCCCACACTTTGGGGGACCGAGGCGGGAGGATCACTTAAGGCCAGAAGTTCGAGACCAACCTGGTGAACATGGTGAAACCCTGCTGGGCGTGAAAATATAAAAATTAGCTGGGTGTGGTGGCAATCGCCTGTAATCCCAGCTACTGGGGAGGCTGAGACAGGAGAACCACTTGAACTCGGGAGGCGGAGGTTGCCGTAAGCCAAGATTGTGCCACTGCACTCTAGCCTGGGCAACAGATCGAGACTGTCTCAACAAATAAAAAACTAAAATTAAAAAATTAAAAATTAAATATGTGGTTGGCAAAATCAGTGCCTATTATGGGGATATCTGTTGTATTATGAAGGACTGAGGAAGTTTGTTCTTTTATTCATTCTTCACCACAACTGCTTTTAGAACTTGACTATGTAATTTCTGTCCTTTCTCAGAACAACAAAGAAAGGAATAATGAACTGAAGGCAATTTTTCATTCTCAATGGACAGATAGACATGATGCTTTTGAAATTTTACTGGATCTCCTGCCAGCATTTGTTTTATGTTTAGAGATATAAATATATAAATAGTGAGACAAGTCTCAGATGACATAACTGTATAGCTGGCTGAGCATTTGTATTCTGCAGTGCATTAATGTATTTTAATTTCTTTCTTTTTTTTTTTTTAATTAATAGAGACAGAGTCTCACTATGATTGGCCAGGCTGCTCTCAAACCCCTGGGCTCAAGTGATCCTCCCACATTGGCCTCACAAAGTGCTAGGACTACAGGTGAGCGCCATCACTCCCGGCCTTGATTTCATTTTTATAATTGTTCTTAAAAATGTCTTATCTTACAAGAGGCTTTGGGAAAAAAATCTCTAGGGGAAAATCTCTGATGTTTTCTTTGCAGCCAGCAGCTTCATGGTGGTATCGTATCACTAATGAAGTATTGAAAAATATTAAAACATCATGAATTTGGGGAAGGCATGAATTTGATAACCAATCTTGATATTCAAATTAAAGTCTCTGGGAAATTCTGCAGAGCTCAGCAAGGTAACCTAGAATCTCAACTAACCTCTGAGAGTTACTATAAGGAATCTCTGTGTGTTCCAACAGTGCAGCGCATTACTCTGGAACTTGAAGATTTATTCTCAGAACAGGGTCTCATAGCTCGCAAATGCTGATCTCTGGCACCTTCTGTCATGGGACAGCTCAAATTCGACACATCGGAGAAACACTAAGCTGACTTTAACTGAAGTGACTGAGCCAATCTGAACATGCTCTCAGCCAACTTCATTGTTGGAGAATCAAGTAGAAACACAGACAGAAAGAGGCAGAGCTTCCATTGGCATTTTTGAAGCCCCCTATCTGCCTGACATCAGTAAAACTCCCTAATGTGTACACATTGTTGAAAGTCCTGTGTATTCTTCCTATAATGAAGATTGAGAATGAGCACTATGAAAATAAATGAAAGCATCTCAAATTATAGCTGAGGAAAACTTTGACAGACCAAAGGTTAAATAACTTGGTTTTACTTAACATAAATTTTGATATAAAACATGATCTGGATTTAACTGTAGGTGCACATATCAAACTATACAGCAAGTAAGAACTTCCTACAGGTGATTCAGAAATCAGTAAGAATACCTCAAAGGATGCTTATTTAATTTTATTTTTTGTTTGTTTGTTTTGAGACAGAGTCTCTGTTGGGCAGCCTGGAGTGCAGTGGCGTAATCTCGGCTCACTGCAGCCTCCGCCTCCCAGGTTCAAGTGATTCTCCTGCCTCAGTGTCCCCAGAAGCTGGGATTACAGGCCCGCACCACCACGCCCAGCTAGTTTTTTGTAGTTTTAGTAGAGATGCAGTTTCACTATGTTGGACAGGCTGGTCCCGAACTCTTGACCTCAAGTGATCCGCCCACCTCAGCCTCCCAAAGTGCTAGGATTGTAGACATGGGCCACCACCCCCGACCCTAAAAGGATGTTTTAAGTAAGTTTTCTTCTATGGGAAAAAATGGAAGATGTACAAGTGCCGAATTCCATTTCTGCATACTCTCTGGTGCTGGCACTCTGGAATTGTTATTTATTTATTTTATTTATTTATTTTTTGACAGGGTCTTGCTCTGTCACCCAGGCTGGAGTGCAATGGCACAGTCAGGGCTCACTGCAGCCTCAATCTCCCAGGCTCAAGCGATCCTCCCACCTCAGCCTCCTGAGTAGCTGGGACTACAGGCATGCGCTAGCATTCCTGGCTAATTTTTGTATATTTTGTAGACATGGGTTTTTGCCCTGTTGCTCAGGCTGGTAGAATTGTTTTAAAATCATTTCAGACACAGCATTTAGTATCACTGTGGATCCAGTACTTTGAAGTTAAGTTAGTTATCAGTACTTTGAAGGAATAAATTTTGGGTAGGTGTAGGAGGAAAGAATACCTTTCATAAAATGTCACAGTGAATCTTACAACTCACCTTTCACTAGTAGGACTTTTAAGTATACTGTTAAAAACCTTTAACGCGGCCAGGCACAGTGGCTCACGCCTGTAATCCCAGCACTTTGGGAGGCCGAGGCGGGCCGATCACAACGTCAAGAGATTGAGACCATCCTGGCCAACATGGTGAAACCCCATCTCTGCTAAAAATACAAAAATTAGCTGGGCGTGGTGGCACATGCCTGTAGTCCCAGCTACTAGGGAGGCTGAGGCAGGAGAATTGCTTGAACCCAGGAGGCAGAGGTTGCAGTGAGCCGAGATCACACCACTGCACTCCAGCCTGGCAACAGAGTCTCAAAAACAAAAGAAAACAAAAACAAAAACAGAAACAAAAAAACCCTTTAATGCACAGTTATGGGAATTACCAGAGAGTGAGAGAAGCAGTGAGCTCACCCAACAAGGGTGGCATTGTAGGTCTGATCTTTATCAAGTGATCCTAAAAGAACAAGTTTGAATGGAAGAGTCTGGCATCATTGTTCTCCTTCTGCTTGTTGCTATTTGCATTCCTTTGTTGAGCTGATGTCTTCCTGTGTCATAAGCTTTTCATCAGGTATATGTGGAACACTTTAGTTTCATGGTCAAGACAGAATCAAAAGCCCTGGATACAGACAGCTGATGTGTCTGTTCTCTTCTTTTTTCATAACTATGTCTACTTCCTTATCTAGATTAAAATCAAAACCTGAAAAACTGACTACAATAAATGTTTTGTGGTTTATCTATAAATATGATAGAAAATATGGCTGTTATTTTTTGGTCAGAAATACCAATTTAGCTTATTTCAACCTAAATAAAATGTGAACTTAAAAACATTTTTGTTTTAAAAAACATTTCTTTATTGACCTCTACTACCAGAGTCGCTGTTGAGAAGTCAGATACCATTCCGATTCTTTATCCTTTCCAGTGATTTTATTTTCCTCTCTGTTAGGTCCTTTCTGTCTCCAATGTTCTGAAATTTAATAATAATGTGCTTTGGTGTGTATCTTTATTTTGCCTATTATGCTGGGTTCTCAATGGGTCCCTTGAAATTGGGAATTCATGCCCTTCATTTCTTTGTAATATTGTTGAATTATTTCTTTTGTCTTTTATTTCTCTGAAAGAGTTTAGTTATTGTCTAAAGACTTAGAATCAATAGAAAGAAATATCTGGGTTAAGATAAGGGGTTGTGGAGACCAAGGCTTTATCATGTAGGTGAAGCCTCCAGGTAGCAGGCTTCAGAGAGAATAGATTGTAAATGTTTCTTATCAGACTTAAAGAGTCCATTCTATCAGTAATTCCAAAAGGGAGGAGGGTAGGATGAGGCATGTTCAACACCCATTTCCCATTATGGCCGGAATAGTTTCTCAGGTCAACTTTGGAATGCCCTTGGCCAAGAAGAGGGGTCCATTCAGATGGTTGAGGGGGCTTAGAGTTTTATTTTTGGTTTACAGTAGGTTGCCAGGCACATCCATTTAAACTGCTCTGGTACAGAAGTGATTTCTCGGCCAGGCATGGTGGCTCACGCCTGTAATCCCTGCACTTTGGGAGGCCAAGGCAGGCGGATCACAAGGTCAGGAGTTCAAGATCAGCCTGGCCAACATGGCCATCTCTGCTAAAAATACGAAACTTAGCCGGGCGTGGTGCTGCATGCCTGTAATCTCAGCTACTTGGGAGGCTGAGGCAGGAGAATTGCTTGAACCCAGGAGGTGGAGGTTGCAGTGAGCCGAGATTGCACCACTGCACCCCAGCCTGGGCAACAGAGCGAGACTCCATCTCAAAAAAAAAAAAAAAAAAAAAAAGAAGTGAAGAAATGATTTCTTTTTTTGTTGCTATCCCTACTTTTATGCCTAAATTTTGGCCAACTAATGTATACTGAAAATATAAATAGAGCATACAGGTTTCAATGATGAGTTACTTTGTTGATAAAGAAGCTTGTGGGTGAAGTGTTAGCAAAACCTTTTCTCTCCTACATGAAAATTTGACTTTTGGTTAACTTTCTACATCTTTTCCACTGGCAACCTGATAAGGACTGTGATACTGTGATATAGTAAGAAATACATATTTGGTCTTCAGCCCCCCAGTTTCTGGTACAGAGATTCTAAAATTCTTGTAACTTCCCGAGTGATAGGAGTGACAGGAGCGTCTTTTGTTAAAATCGCTGGTTTTTGTCCCTGGTTCCAGGCGCAGAGCTTCTAAAAACTCTTTGAATTTTCTGAGCAATCGAGGTGACAGGAGCATCTTTTGTTATTTTCAACAAGCTCTTTTCGAGTGTACATGAATTATGTTAATTAGATGACTGGTGGCTGGAAGCCCATAGATAGCTTCAGGATGGGCACTGGTTGCCAGAGGAACCAAACATGTGATTATAGAGGATTGGAACTTTCAGCCCTACTCACCCCGAGGGAGGGAGAGAAAAGCTGGATTGAGTAAATCACCAATGGCCCATGATTTAAGCAATCACGCCTATGTAATAGAACCTCCATAAAAACCCTAAACAAAGGGCTTCAGAGAGCTTCTGAGTTGGAAAACACATCGAGCGGCTGATGAAGCCATCCCCACAGGGTTGACAAGGATTTCATGCTGAGTTCTGGGCAGAAATTTCGTTATAATTAAGCCTTAATCAGGCTGCACTTTGGCTCATTTCCTTGTTGCTGAAAGTCAATAGCACTAGATACTGCCCATTTGCACACCCATTATTCCTATAGACAGGATCACCGCCGTTAGAATCATATGGCTTTTGTTTGAAGGTTGCCTAAGATGTTTTCAGATCCCAAACTCCAGTGAAACAGCTGAAACCAACAAGTTTGAAGACCCCCACAGAGAAATGGAATCAGCATGAGAATACAGCTTCTTCATCTTTCTGTCCCATGACTTTACCCTGCACTCTTCAACCAATCAATGATCTTCACACTTCAGCCCACTCCAAAACCCTTAAAATCTCTAGCCCCAGGCCGGGCACAGTGGCTCACGCCTGTAAACTTTGGGAGGTCCAGGTGAGTGGATCACCTGAAGTTAGGAGTTCAAGACCAGCCTGGCCAACATGGTGAAACCCCTGTCTCTACTAAAAATACAAAAATTAGCTGGGCATGGTGGCAGGAGTCTGTAATCCCAGCTACTCTGGAGGCTGAGGCGGGAGAATTGCTTGAACCTGGGAGGCAGAGGTGGCAATGAGCCGAGATGGCACCATTGCACTCCAGCCTGGGCGACACAAGCAAAACTCCATCGCAAAAAAAAAAAAAAAAAAAAAAAAAAGCCCACAAAATCTCTAGCCCCAGATTGCTTGGGGAGATGGAGTTGAGGTTTCCTTCCATCTCCTAGTTCGGAGACCCTACAATTAAACCTCTTTCTCTGCTGCACCCTGGTGTCTCTGCCTACTGACTTGCTGTGCACATGGGACAATGGATCTGCTACAGTTACACCGAGAGGGTGGGGTGCCCAGGGAGGGCACTGGAGCTCTGCACATCTCCCCTGTTTCACACCTTGTCCTCTGCCTGTTCATCTGTAGCCTTTATAATATCATTTATAAATAAACTGCTAAATGTCAGTATAATGATTTCCTGAGTTTTACAAGCCATTCTAGCAAATTATTGAACCTGAGGAGAGGGTTGTGGAAACCCCTAGTTTATAGCCATTAAGACAGAAGTATGGGAGGCTCAGCTTGTGATTGGCATCTGAAGTCTTGTGGGCAGTCTTGTGGGACTGGGCCCTTTCAACTGTGCCATCTGATACTAACACCAGGTAACTAGTGTCAGAATTGAATTCAATTGAATTATTGGACACCCAGTTGGTTTCTGGAGAGAAGGAGAATTTGATGGTTGGCATGGGAAAAAAAAAACACCACATATTTGGTGTCAGACATGTTCTATGGGTAAAAAAATAGATCATAGTAATACAGTTCCCCCTTGAACAAGCTGGGGGTTAGAGGTGCTGACCTCCCAACACAGTTGAAAATCTAAGTATAATTTTTTACTTCCCAGGAACTTAACTACTTGATGAGAAGCCTTACCAATAACATAAACCGTTGATTAGCATATTTTATATGTTATATGTATTATATACTATATTTATACAATAAGGAAAGCTAGAAAAAAGAAAAACATTATTAAAATCATAAGGAAGAGAAAAAATATTTTTATTAAGTGGAAGTAGATCATTATAAAGGTCTTCACCTCATCATCTTCGTGTTCAGTAGACTGAGGAAGAAGAGGGAGAGAAGGGGTTAGTCTTGCTGTCTCAGGGGTGGCAAAGGCAGAAAAAAGTTCATATATAAGTGGACCCATGCAGTTCAAACCTGTGTTGTTCAAGGGTCAGTTGTAGTAGGAGAAGGAGAAGGAGAAAGGAAGCTATGTCACTTTTGTTGCTTGACAACCTACTTATGGTAAAATGACCCTGATTGGTAAACTGTATCTGAACTAGTTAAACTATAAATTTCTGTTAAGAGGTTTTAGTTTGAGATTCCCTGAGTACTGTGTCTCTTGTAACAAATATGTCCCTTGGAAGGACTCTAAAACTGTCTGTGAAGTTCTTATAAGACATAGTTGCTGGCCAGGCATGGTGGCTCACCCCTGTAATCCCAGCACTTTGGGAGGCTGAGATGTGAGCATCGCTTGAGGCCAGGTGTTGGAGACCAGCCTGGGCAGCATGGTGAAGCCCCATCTCTACATAAAATACAAAAATTAGCTGGGTGTGGTGGCGTATGCCTGTAGTCCCAGCTACTCGGGAGGCTGGGGTGGGAGGATCACTTGAGCCCGGGAGGATGAGGCTGCAGGGAGCCATGATCACACCCCTACACTCCAGCCTGGGTGACAGAGCTAGACCCTGTCTTAAAAAAAAAAAGAAAAAAAAGAAAAAAAAAAGAGAGAGAGACATAGTAGCTAATGTGAGGCATTATTATTATTATTATTTTTTTGAGACTGAGTCTCGCTGTCGCCCAGGCTGGAGTGCAGTGGCGTGATCTAGGCTTACTGCAAGCTCCGCCTCCCGGGTTTACTTACGCCATTCTCCTGCCTCAGCCTCCCGAGTAGCTGGGACTACAGGCACCTGCCACCACGCCTAGCTAATGTTTTGTATTTTTAGTAGAGATGGGGTTTCACCGTGTTAGCCAGGATGGTCTCTATCTCCTGACCTCGTGATCCACCTGCCTGGGCCTCCCAAAGTGCTGGGATTACAGGTGTGAGCCATCGTGCCTGGCCGAGGCATTAGATTTTTAAATGGGTAGTCCCACACCCATTCAATGTGGATCTTGTCTTCTTGCATCTGAGATGTCACTTGGAAGCCAAAGAAAGTATCTTCTGGTTTAGAAATGCCAGATTTAGTGAATAAAGATACAGGTCCAGCCAGATGGGGTGACGCGTGCCTGTAGTCTATCAGTCTAGGAAAATGAGAAGACAAGTCTCAATCATTTTAGGAGATTTATTTGCCAAAGTTAAGGACAGGCCCGGGAGACAGGTCTATGCCTTTTTCTGAAGATGATTTTGACGGCTCTAAATTTAAAGGGGAAAGGCCGGGATATTGAGAAGCACACAGTTTTCACATAAACGAAAGGGGCAGAGGAAAAATGTGGGGAATCTGCATTTTACATAAGATAACACAGACAAAACGGGGTAGGGGAATAATTAGATATGCATTTGTGTCTGACGGGCTGGGTGACTGCACCTGTAAAGATAAGCTATCAATTTGCATTGCCACGGTGAAGTTTTAACAGCTCACCAGAAATTTCCTTGCGGACAAAATGTAGGGGAGGCGTGTAGCTTTTCATCTTGTAGCCATCTTATTTAGGAACAAAAAGGGGCAAGCAGGTTTGTGTGACCCAGTTCCCAGCTTTGCTTTTCCCTTTGGCTAAATGAGTTTGGGGTCCCCAAATTTAATTTCCCTTCACAAGTTCCAGCTAGTCTGGAGGCTGAGATAGGAGGATCACTTGCGCCCAGGAGTTTGAAGTTGCAGTGAGCTACGTTCAAACCTGTGAATAGCCACTGCACCCCAGCCTGGGCAACATAGTCACTGTCTCTCAATAAATAAATAAATAACACAGGTCCCATGCAATACCTGGAACATACACTGAAAAAAATATTTGGCTAAGTGCTGTGGCTCAAATTGTAATCCCAATACTTCGAGGGGCCAAGGTGGGAAGATTGTTTGAGGCCAGGAATTCAAGACCAGCCAACATAGCAAGATCCCATCTCCAAAAAATTTTTTAAAAATTAACTGGGTGTGGTGGTGCACACCTGTATTACAAGTTACTCGGAAGGCTGAAGTGGGAGAATTGCTTGAACCCAGCAGTTCGAGGCAGCAGTGAGCCATGATCCTGCCACTGCACTCCAGCCTGAGCAATTGAGCAAGACCCTGTCTCTCTTTCTGTCTCTCTCCCACCCCATATAACACACACACACACACACACACACACACACACACTATAAATATGTATATGGCATTCATATACCTGTAGCCCCAGCTACTTGAGAGGGAGTGTGTAGTATGTGTGTGTGTGTGTGTGTGTGTGTGTATATGTACTCCCTATAGTTCTATATATATAGGGAGCATATATATAGGAAGTATAGATATTATAGGGAGTGTATATATACACTATATACTCCCTCCCAAGTAGCTGGAATTACATGTCTATAAGTATTATATACATATATATAGTGTGTATATGTATGTTATATGGGGTGGGGGAGAGAGAGAGAGAAAGAGAGTATATATATATAACATATATACACTATATAGTATATATATACACTATATAGTGTATATATGTTATATATATATACACTATATAGTGTATATATGTTATATATATACACTATATAGTGTGTGTGTGTGTATATATATATATATATATATAGTCTATATATTTTATTTAAAATTCAAACTGAACTGGACATCCGTATTGTACTTGACAACTCTGCTGGATGGCCATGTGGACAGCTACACGGAAAGCTGCTAGGACTACTGTCTTGGCTGAGCCACAGCTGACACTGCCTTCTGGCAAGCTGTGGTTCCTATTCTATATCCTTCTAAGAGAACCTGATGCCAAGTAAAGCCTATGGTAGTGAAGAAGTTAAGAATACGCCAGCCCCAAATATGCCATTTTGGCATATTGATTATTCTGAGCTAAAGGCAACTGAGAACCCGCCGACTCCAGGAAAGCTCTTTACCTCCGCCACAACTATCCAAAATAAAGTCTAAATTTCCCCTTTTGTAAAGGAAATTTACATTTATAAAGGAAATTTTCATTAGTAAAAATGTCTATACAAGGAAGAGAGCTACTCTCTGTACCTGAGAGACTTATCTGCATAAGGCAAACTTTATTTACCACACATTTCCTCCTCTCCCTTTCCCATGATTTGCCTCACTCTCAACAGAAGTCTCTAAACCCCTATTTCTTTCTGTAGCTCAGGATGATATGTAAGTCTCAATCATCTGGCTGCTTCCTTGAGTTTCATATTTTTGTGAAACTCCGATGAATATGTATGTAATTAAAACTGTTTTTCTCCTGTTAATCTGCCTCTCAATTTAATTCTCAGGCAGTCACAGAGTCTGGAAGGGTAGAAGGAAGCATTTTTTCTCCCTTACAATTGTCTTGTGAATATAATTGTTTAGTCAAAATTAAGAAGACCGTCAGGCCAGGCCCAGTGGCTTATGCCTGTAGTCTCAACACTTTGGGAGGCTGAGGTGGGCGGATTACATGAGGTCAGAAGTTCAAAACCAGCCTGGCCAACATGGTAAAATCCCATTTCTACTAAAAAAATACAAATTAGCTGAGCATGGTGGTGCATGCCTGTAGTCCCAGCTACTGGGGAGGCTGAGGCAGGAGAATCGCTCAAACCCAGGAGGTGGAGGTTGCAGTGAGCTGCGATCACACCACTGTACTCCAGCCTGGGCAACAGAGTGAGACTCCATCTCAAAAGCAAAAAGCATTAATTATAGGAACACTGTGAAGAAGAAGAGGTGAGAACGACCCCCTAGGCTGACTAAAGCCCGTGTGCCACCGTATCCCCATGCACTGCTGCATCCCTGCAGCCAGCACCTGTGTGCAGCCACCATTGCCACCATGCCCAAGAGAAAGGCTGAAGGGGATGCTAAAGAAGATAAGGCCAAGATAAAGGACAAACTACAGGGAAGATCCACAAAGTTGTCTGGTAAGCCTGCTCTGCCAAAGCCACAGCTGAAGTCTAAAAAGGCCCCTACAAAAAAGGGAGAGAAAATATCCAAAGGGGAAAAAGGAAGAGCCAACTCTGACAAAGAGGTGAATAAACCTGCAGAAAATGGAGATGCCAGAACAGAGAAGGCACAGAAAGCTGAAGGTGCTGCAGATGCCAAGTGAAGTGTATGCATTTTTGATAAATCTGTACTTCTGGTGACTGTACAGTTTGAAATACTGTTACATCCCAATGGATTATTCTTGCCTGCTGCACAGAAAAGCCCATACGCTGAAACAGCAGTGTTGCAGTAGAGAAAGAGTTCAATTATTGCAAGGCAGCTGAGTGGGCAGACAGGAAACATTTCTCAAATCCATCTCCCTGAAAGCTTGGAAGCTAGGGTTTTTAAGGATAATTTGGCAGGCAGGGGCTAGGGAATGAGTGCTACTGATTAGTTGAAGATGTAATCACAGGTGTGTCCAAAACAGTCTTTATTTGTTGAGTCAGTCTCTGAGTGGGGAGTCACAGGACTGGTTCAGTTAGTTCCTTGGTATGAGTCATGGGTCCAGGTGGACTCAGTTAGTTGCCAGAATGCAAAAGTCTGAAAAACATCTCAAAGACCAATTTCAGGTTCCACAATAGTAAATTATCTATAGGAGTAACTGAGGAAGTTACAGATCTTGTGATCTCTAGCTTCATCACCTCTGAACTGGAAAGAATTATAGAAAAACCAAGCTAGGGAACAACAGCTGGTTATTGTTTAACTATGCCCACATTTTAGCAGAATTCAGGTCCTTCCCATAATCTTAACCTTGTGGCCTTTCATTAGCCTTACAAAGGCAGTTTAACTCCCCAGATGGGGTCAGTTTGGAGAGGGACTATTATTATCCTTGCTTCAAAGTTAAACTATAGGCTGGCTGGGTGGAGTAGTTCATGTCTGTAATCCCAGAACTTTGGGAGATCGAGGTGGGTAGATCACTTAAGCCCAGGAGTTCAAGACCAGCCTAGACAACATAGTGAGACCCCATCTCAGCAAAATATTTAAAAATTAGCTGGGTGTGTTGGCACATGCCTGAGTCTTAGCTACTTGGGAGACTGAGGTGGGAGGATCACTTGAGCCCAGGAACTTGAGGCTGCAGTGAGCTGTGATGGCGCCACTGCACTCCAGACTGGGTGACAGAATGAGACTCTGTTTAAACAACAACAACAACAACAACAAAACAAAACTATAAACTAAATTCCTCCCATAGTTAGCTTGGCCTATGCCTAGGAATGAGCAAAGGCAGTTAGCATGTGAGGTTAGAAGCAAGTTGGAGTCAGGTGAGATTTCTCTCACTGTTACAATTTTTGCAAAGGAAGTTTCAATGCTATTTTTTTATTGTTTTATAAAAATGCAGAATCCTATTTTACTTTTTTTAAAGTTATGTTGTTAGTACACAGAACGCTTTTTTTTGTGGGTGGGAGGGGCATATGTCACTAATAGAATGTCTCTGAATCTGGATTGATTGACGTTGGGAAAACACCTTTCCCTTCTAGTTTTGAGAGACTTCCTCTCAGCTCCTAGGAGAAGGGATTTATTGATGTTGACACACATAGCCACTGTAGCACAAACACCCTGGAGGTGTGGTAAAACTAAAATTAACTTTTATGTCCTTTTCTCTCTTTCTGCCTTCAGGATTGACTTAACTCCTTTAAACCCAGACACCTGTTGGGACCTGACCTCCAATAGTTGGTTACCAGTGTGTCAGGCAATCTGGACTTTCCAGTGATGCCACTGAGATGGTCTCCCTTGAAAAAGTGGCAGTTCCATTTGTAGACTGTGAATCTTCAGATAAATTCTGCCATTTTAATTTCATTTCCTGAAAGTCAGGGTCTGCTTGTAAAAATGTGTTAAATAACATGCTAAATGTGGAATGTCAACCGTCACTTGAAACTTTCCCTATTCAGAACATCAGATAAAGATTTCAATAGGTTTTTTTAATATATATATACTTTAAGTTCTAGGGTTCATGTGCACAACATGCAGGTTTGTTACGAAGGTATACATGTGCCATGTTGGTTTGCTGCACCCATCAACTCGTCATTCACATTAGGTATTTCTCCTAATGCTATCCCTCCCCCAGCCCCCCAGCCCCCAACAGGCCCTGGTGTCTGATGTTCTCTGCCCTGTGTCCAAGTGTTCTCATTGTTCAGTTCCCACCTATAAGTGAGAACTTGCGGTGTTTGGTTTTCTGTCCTTGTGATAGTTTGCTGAGAATGATGGTTTCCAGCTTCATCCATGTCCCTGCAAAGGACATGAACTCATCCTTTTTATGGCAGTATAGTATTCCATGGTATATATGTGCCACATTTCCTTAATCCAGTCTATCATTGATGGACATTTGGGTTGGTTCCAAGTCTTTGCTATGGTGAATAATGCTGTAATAAACATATGTGTGCATGTGTCTTTATAGTAGAATGATTTATAATCCTTTGGGTATATACCCAGTGATGGGATGGCTGGGTCAAACGGTGTTTCTAGTTCTAGATCCTTGAGGAATCGCCACACTGTCTTCCACAATGGTTGACCTAATTTACACTCCCACCAACAGTGTAAAAATATTCCTATTTCTCCACATTCCTCTCCAGCATCTGTTGTTTCCTGACTTTTTAGTGATCGCCATTCTAACTGGCATGAGATGGTATCTCATTTTGGTTTTGATTTGAATTTCTCTGATGACCAGTGATGATGAGTATTTTTTCATGTGTGTGTTGGCTGCATAAATGTCTTCTTTTGAGAATTGTCTGTTCATATCCTTTGCCCACTTTTTGATGGGGTTGTTTGTTTTTTTCTTGTAAATTTGTTTAAGTTCTTTGTAGATTCTGGATATTAGCCCTTCGTCAGATGGGTAGATTGCAAAAATTTTCTCCCATTCTGTAGGTTGCCTGTTCACTCTGATGGTAGTTTCTTTTGCCGTGCAGAAGCTCTTTAGTTTAATTAGATCCCATTTGTCTATTTTGGCTTTTGTTGCCATTGCTTTTGGTGTTTTCGTCAGATTTCATTGGTTTTTATAGTGGCTTTCTGATTTTGATGGTCCACTGAAGGAGGAAGTTTGAACGTTGTTGTATACTGTTAACAATTGTCTGCCCATGTCCTGCTTGGACTATCATAATTGTTTATGAAGAGTATCTTTAATAAAGCTGGATGCAGTTTGACTTAAGAAAAAATATTAATTATAAGAGCAAACACTGGAAACAACTAAAGGAAAATGGCTAAGCTAATTACAATGTAATATTTAAATCTTATTTAATTAAATAAGTTACATTAAAAAGATAATCATTAATTTTAAAAAGCACTAATGTAATGTTTATATAATATTAAGTGAAAAAGGGCAGAAACAGTATATACCTTTTACATATGTATATATCAACTATATTAAAAATACACAAAGAAAAAAGTCTGGAAAGAAATAACATAATTCATCAATTCTAAAGATGCATTTTCCACCATCACACACATTCTCTAAAATTGGGTCACATCGTACACCAATGCATTAAATGTAGTGTCCTTTTTTTCTAAAAAGCTATTGGAATATTTGAATTTCCATTAATGTATTACTTTATTTTTTTTAATGTCAATGAGCTTATCTGGGTAGTGAGATTATGGGTCATTTTGTGTTCTTCTTTGTTCTTTACTATATATTTTTTAAAACTATATTTTAAATTTTTTAGGAGATTGTTATGGGAAACCCTAGGCAAATTTCTGTTATTAACATGTAATGATTTGTTTTCATTTTCTTTTAGTAGGACAATGGAGCTAACAAATAATGATTATTAAGAAATTTTTGATAGGATTTGTGTGATCCTTCTCAGACTCCGTGTATATTTGTACTACAATATGGAAAGAGTATGTGCAATGTTTGCAGAACACATGTAAGAAGTCACACTCTTCTTCGTTAATGCTTACTTGCTATTTAATGATTCTGGTAGAAAACTGAGATGGAGGCCAAGCGCAGTGGCTCACACCTGTAATCCCAGCACTTTGGGAGGTCAAGGTGGGCGGATCACTTGAGGTCAGGAATTTGAGACCAGCTTGGCCAACATGGCAAAACCCCACCTCTACTAAAAATACAAAAAATAGCTGGGTGTGGTGGTGCGCACCTGTAATCCCAGCTACTCAAGAGGCTGAAGCAGGAGAATCCCTTGAACCTGGGAGGCGGAGGTTGCAATGAGCCGAGATCACGCCATTTCACTCCAGTCTGGATGACAGAGTGAGACTGTCTCAAAAGAAAAGAAAGCTGAGACGGACTTAATGCTTAGCTCCTTAGTGGTTTCACTGAAGAAATAAAATTGTGTGTGAATGTCACTACTGAAATTGCCTTACATGAGGTTAAGAGAGTTATGATGCAATATGACCAAATGCACACAATATTTGCCTGGTGGAAGTGTTAAGAGAGATCAGAACCCATCTCTCCCTTCCTTGAAGCAATCACTTGGTACTGCCAGGGAAGTATGGCTATGGGTTGTATGCAAACTCTATTCAGCTGTAAGACCATGTAAGTCATATCAGCCCAGGGAGCCTGGACTACACATGTGCTTGAGATATTCTCAACTTTGACAAGTTAAAAAAAAGCAATGTGGGTAATATATAAATATTGCATAGCATTGTCTTACATAGGGAATACAGGAACAATAAAAGTCTTTCAACTGGTTTTTGCCTTTTGGTGTTCTAAAATTTCCATTTCATTTCATTTTAAAGCCTAGTCCAGAGACAGGAGATTCTCTTTATTTTTGGCAAGGTTCTAAATGGCTAAGTGATGAAAGGAAAAGGGAATCCTAGTACACTGTTGGTAGAAATGTACATTGGTACAGCCATTATGAAAAACAGTATGGAGGATCCTAAAGAAATTAAAAATAAGGCCAGGCATGGCGGCTCATGCCTGCAATCCCAGCACCTTGGGAAGCTACAGCTGGCTGATTGCTTGAGTCCAGGAGTTTGAGACCAGCCTAGGCAACATGCAAAACCCCGTCTCTACAAAAAATACAAAAAATTAGCCAAGCATGGTGGTGCGTGCCTGTACTCACAGCTACTCAGGAGGCTGAGGTAGGAGAATCACCTGAGCCCCAGAGGTTGAGGCTGCAGTGAGCCAAGATTGCGCCACTGCACTCCAGCCTGGGCAGCCAAAGTGAGACCCTGTCTCAAAAAACAAAACTACCGTACAACCTAGCAATCTCTCTTCTGGGTTACATTCCCAAAGAAGATGAATTCACCATCTCATAAAGATATCTGCACTCGCATGCTCATTCACAATAGCCAAGATATGGAAACATCTAACTGTCATCAAGAGATAAATGGAAAAAGAAACTGTATATATATATAATGCAATACTATTCAGCCACTGAAAAGGAGATCCTGTCATTTGCCACAACATGGATGGACTTCAGAGGACATTACGTAAGTGAAATAAGCCAGATACAGAAAGAAAAATATTGCCTGATCTCATTTATATGTAGAATCTTTTTTCTTAAAGTCAAATATATAGAGATAGAGAGTAAAACAGTGGTTACAAGGGGTTGCGGGGGAGAAGAAATGGGAACACATAAGTCAAAGGTTACAAAGTAGCCGGTGTGTAGAATGAACAAGTCTAGCGATCTAATGTGCAGCATAAGGACTAAATAAAATTGTATTCTATTAGGAATTTTTGTTAAATAAACAGATTTTAGCTGCACTTATTGCACACAAAAAAGTAACTATGTGAGATTATAGACACGTTAATCTGCTTCACAATAGTAACCATTTTCCTACCCATGTGTATCCCATAATATTGTTATAAACCTCAAAGTACACAATAAAATTTATATGGCTAGGGCCAGGTGTGGTGGCTCACAACTGTAATCCCAGCACTTTGGGAGGCCAAGGTGGGCAGATTACCTGAAGTCGGGAGTTCAAGACCTGCCTGGCCAACATGGTGAAACCCCGTCTCTACTAAAAATACAAAATTAGCCAGGCATAGTGGCAGGCAACTGTAATTCCAGCTACTTTGGACGCAGAGGCAGTAGAAGCACTTGAACCTGGGAGGTGGAGGTTGCAGTGAGCTGAGATGCACCACTGCACTCCAGCCTGGGTGACAGAGGGAGACTCCGTCTAAAAATAAAATAAAATAAAATAAAAAATAAAATAAAATGAAATAAAATAAATGGCTAGGTGATTATAAGAATAACACTTATTTATTAATCTTTTCCATATTGATTTAAAATGATGCCTGAGTAATATACAAAACTCTCATATATACATTCTTAGACGCTCAATACTGCTCCCTTGAAGTATAGCTTTCTGCATAATATACCAAACTGTTTTAATCATTGTAACTTTGTGATTAAATATCTAATTAGGTCAGTGTATTGGTTATCTATTGCTGCATAACAAATTACCCCCCAAATTCAGCATCTTAAATCAACATTTATTATCTCACACAATTTTTGAGGGCCAGGAATCTAGGAGCAGCTTAGCTGGGTGGTCCTTATTCAGGGTTTCTTATGGAGTTGCAGTTAACGTTTTGGTAGGGGCTGCAGGCACTTCAAAGCTTGACTGGGGCTGAAAGATTCACTCCTAATTCATTCCTGTTGCTGTTGGCAGGCATCAGTTCCTCATCTGATGTTGGCCAGAGGTTTTGATTCCTTGCCTTGTAGACCTCTCTATAAGGGCTGCTCACATCATGGCAGCTTGCTTCCTCCAGAGCGAGAGTGTGTACGGAATTGGCAGGTTCTTGGTCTCACTGACTTTAAGAATGAAAGTGCGGACCCTAGCGGTGAGTGTTACAGTTCTTAAAGGCGGCGTGTCTGGAGTTTGTTCCTTCTGATGTTCGGATGTGTTCGGCCTTCTGGTGGGTTCCTGGTCTCGCTGGCTCAGGAGTGAAGCTGCAGACTTTCGCGGTGAGTGTTACAGCTCATAAAGGCAGTGTGGACCCAAAAAGTGAGCAGCAGCAAAATTTATTGCAAAGAGCGAAAGAACAAAGCTTCCACACAGTGGAAGAGGACCTTACCCGGCTGCCACTGCTGGCTCCGGCAGCCTGCTTTTATTCTCTTATCTGGCCCCACCTACATCCTACTGATTGGTAGAGCCGAGTGGTCTGTTTTGACAGGGCGCTGATTGATGCGTTTACAATCCCTGAGCTAGACAGAAAGGTTCTCCACATCCCCACCAGAGTAGCTAGATACAGAGTGTGGATTGGTGCATTCACAAACCCTGAGCTAGACACAGGGTGCTGATTGGTGTGTTTACAAACCTTGAGCTAGATACAGAGTGCCGATTGGTGTATTTACAGTCCCTGAGCTAGACATAAAGGTTCTCCACGTCCCCGCCAGACTCAGGAGGCCAGCTGGCTTCACCCAGTGGATCCCGCATGGGGGCTGCAGGTGGAGCTGGCTGCCAGTCGTGCGCCACGCCGTGCCCCTGCACTCCTCAGCCCTTGGGTGGTTGATGGGACTGGGTGCCGTGGAGCAGGGGGCGGCGCTCATTGGCGAGGCTCGGGGGGCACAGGAGCCCACGGAGAGGGTGGGAGGCTCAGGCATGGCGGGCTGCAGGTCCCGAGCCCTGCCCCGCAGGAAGGCAGCTAAGGCCTGGCGAGAAATCGAGCGCAGCGCCAGTGGGCTAGCACTGCTGGGGGACCCAGCACACCCTCCGCAGCCGCTGGCCCGGGTGCTAAGCCCCTCATTGCCCGGGGCCGGCGGGGCCGGCAGGGCCGGCCGGCCGCTCCGAGTGCGGGGCCCGCTAAGCCCACGCCCACCCGGAACTCCAGCTGGCCCGCAAGCGCCGCGCGCAGCCCCGGTTCCTGCTCGCGCCTCTCCCAGCACACCTCCCTGCAAGCTGAGGGAGCCGGCTCCGGCCTTGGCCAGCCCAGAAAGGGGCTCCCACAGTGCAGCGGTGGGCTGAAGGGCTCTTCAAGTGCCGCCAAAGTGGGAGCCCAGGCAGAGGAGGCGCCGAGAGTGAGCGAGGGCTGTGAGGACTGCCAGCACGCTGTCACCTCTCAAGAGGACAAAGAGAGACACAGATTGGGAGAGAGACAGAATGCACATGTCCAAGACAAAAACCACAGTCTTTTTTAACTTAACCCACAGTCTTTTTTAACTTAACCCCAGAAGTGATGTTCCATTACTTCTATCTTATGCTGTTGGTCACACAGACCAACCCTGGTTTAATAGAGTTGCCAGATTTAACAAATAACAGAGTATTCCCAGTTAAATTTGATTTTCAAATAAGCCATAAATTATTTAGTACAAGTATATTTCATGCATATAAACATATTTGGGACATACTTATACCAAAATACTATAAATTGTTTAACTGAAATTTAAATTTAACTGGGCATCTTATATTTTATCTGGCAACCCTACTACCCTGGTACAATATAGGAGGGGATACTCCAGGGTGTAAAAACCAGCAGGCAGAGATCATTTAGGGCCATGCTGGAGGCTGGCTCTATTTAAGGGTTAGTCATCCCTTACCACTATTTAAATTTTTTTTGCAGTCAATTTCATGTAACTACTCTTCCAGTTGGACTAAAAATCAAGTCAAGTTACAAAAAAAATTTAATTATAGTTTTTGTTGGGATTTCATTGAATCCATAGATTAATATAGAAAAAAATGGATATAAAATGCAATTTTCTGATCAATCCTTTTATTTTATTTTATTTATAAAGAAAAGAGGTTTAATTAGCTCTTGGTTCTGCAGGCCGTACAGAAGGCATAGTGGGGAAGCCTCAGGAAACTTACACTCATGGTAGAAGGTGAAAGGGAAGCAAGGCACAACTTACATGGCTGGAGCATGAAGAAGAGAGTAAAGGGAGAGCTGCTACACACTTTTATTTTATTTTTTACTTCTTTATTTTTAAATTTCACTTTAAGTTCTGGGATACATGTGCAGAATGTGCAGGTTTGTTGCATAGGCATACATGTCCCATGGTGGTTTGCTGTACCTATCAACTTGTCATCTAGGTTTTAAGCCTCGTATGCATCAGGTATTTGTCTTAATGCTCTCTCTCCCCTTGCTCCCCACACCCCAACAGGCTGCAGTGTGTGATGTTCCCCTCCCTGTGTCCATGTGGTCTCATTCTTCAGCTCTCACTTATGAGTGAGAACATACAGTGTTTTGTTTTCTGTTCCTGTTTTCATTTGCTGAGAATGATGGCTTCCAGCTTCATCCATGTCCCTGCAAAGGACATGAACCCATTCTTTTTTATGGTTGCATAGTATTCCATGGTGTATATGTGCCATATTTTCTGTAGGCAGTCTATTACTGATGGGCATTTGGGTTGGTTCCAAGATTTTGCCATTGTAAATAGTGCTGCAGTAAACATATGTGTGCATGTGTCTTTATAGTAGAATGATTTATAATCCTTTGGGTATATACCCAGTAATGGGATTGCTGGGTCAAATGGTATTTCTGGTTCTAGATCCTTGAGGAATTGCCACACTGTCTTCCACAATGGTTGAACTAATTTACACTCCCACCAACACTGTAAAAGTGTTCCATTTCTCCACATCCCTCTCCAGCATCTGTTGTTTCCTGACTTTTTAGTGATCACCATTCTAACTGGCGTGAGATGGTATCTCATTGTGATTTTGATTTGTAGTTCTCTAATGACTAGTGATGATGAGCTTTTTTTCATATGTTTGTTGGCCGCATAAATGTCTTCTTTTCAGAAGTGTCTGTTCATATCCTTTGCCTACTTTTTGATGGGTTGTTTTTTTCTTGTGTAGATTCTGGATATTAGACCTTTGTCAGATGAGTAGATTGCAAATATTTTCTCCCATTCTGTAAGTTGCCTGTTCACTCTGATGATAGTTTCTTTTGCTGTGCAGAAGTGCTTTAGCTTAATTAGACCTCATTTGTCAATTTTGGCTTTTGTTGCAATTGATTTTGGTGCTACACACTTTTAAACAACCAGATCTCATGAGAACTCACTCACTATCACAAGAACAGCAAGGGTGATGCCCATCCCCATGATCCAGTCACCTCCCACCAGGTCCCCCCTCCAACACTGGGGATTACAATTTGACATGAGATCAATCCTTTTATGTCCTCTATTAAGTTTTATATTTTTATTCATCTAGGTCCTGCTTACTTCCTGTTAGGGTTTGTTGTTGTTGTTTTGATTTGTGATCAAAAAAATTTTACTTGTGATATTTTTGAACTGGTTTTGGTTGAAATATAAGAATACTATTAATTTTTATGTATTGTTTGCAATGACTGCCTTAGTGAATGCTCCTATTACTTCTTTTTTTTTTAAATAGAGATGGAGTCTTGCTCTGTCACCCAGGCTGGAGTGCAGTGGTGTGATCTCGGCTCACTGTAACCTCCACCTCCTGGGTTTGAGAGATTCTCCTGCCTCAGCCTCCCGAGTAGCTGGGACTACAGGTGCCTGCCACCACACCCGGCTCTTTTTTTTTTTTTTTTTTTTGTATTTTTAGTAGAGACAGGGTTTCACCGTGTTAGCTAGGATGGTCTCAATCTCCTGACCTTGTGATCCACCTGCCTCGGCCTCCCAAAGGGCTGGGATTACAGGCGTGAGCCACTGCGCCTGGCCTATTTCTAATAACTTTTAAGTTGATGCCCTTAGGCTTCCCAGGTATATATGATAATGTCATTTGCAAATAATGACAATTTTACCACCTCCTTTTCAATGTTTAAACCTCATATTTTGGTTTTTTAACTGACTATACTATCAAACGATTATAATTTTTATGAAAAAAGCTTGGACTAAGACAAAATCTTTTGAACTGGGGAAAATAGTATATAGGAAAACTATTTTACACGTTTTATTATTTAGATTGAGGCTTAAATGTGGTATGATATTTCCAAACTACCCCTCCAAAAGCTAAGAACCAAAACTTTCACTTAAAAAGCTTTCCAGAATTGTAGTTTGTTTAAATATTCCATATCTGCATTGCTTCGAAAGAACTTGAAACAAAGTCTGAATTCCAGGTGCAGCCTGACTTTTTTCTTATCATTTCAGATAAAAGTTCAAAGGGAACTTTTCAGAGGGCTTCAGACATATCATTATCCCAAAGAATTTATTAAATAAAGAGCTTTGGATCAGGAAAACAAGAACCCCAAGTTATATAAGGGTGAGTCTTCTGCGAATCTAGAGGACAGGCCACCAGCACAAAAACAACATTACCCCAGCTTTCAGAGGAATGCTGCAGCCTTCGCCAGGCATTGGCTCCTGTCCTTTAACAACAGTTTGTTAACACTTTCTTGAGCAGTGGGAGTGGCAGGTTTTTCACAAGGGAAACTGGGGTAGCAATCTGGAGGGAAGGGGGAGCTAGAGGACTTGTCTCAAGGCTACTTCTGCGTAGTAAATAATGTGTGTTCTAAATATGCTTTTTTTTTTTTTTTTGAAACAGGGTCTCACTCTGTTGCCCAGGCTGGAGTGCAGTGGTGCATTCTTAGCTCACTGCAGCTTCCTCCTCCCAGGTTCAAGCAATTTTTCTGCCTCAGCCTCCAGAGTAGCTGGGCCCACAGATGCATGCCACCACACCCGTGGGGTTTTTTGTTTGTTTGTTTGTTGTATTTTTCGTAGAGACAGGGTTTTGCCATGTTGGCCAGGCTGGTCTCAAACTCCTGGCCTCAAGTCATCCGCCCACCTCTGCCTCTCAAAGTGCTGAGATTACAGGCGTGAGCCACTGCGCCCGACCAAAAATATGCTTCTGTCTATAATTACAATCTTTTGTTTATGTATTAATTATGATTCTGGAGGGCGGTTGTGGAGTTTATGAAAATTGGTGGCGGGGGGTGGGAGATAAGGCTCTCCCAGGCCATTCCTTCCCCTTGCCAGTGCTATAGAGAACTGTTCTAAATTGATGGAGAGAAGATTTCGAGTGCTATCACAATACACACATGCAAACACACACACACACAAAGGTAACATGAGGAGATGGATATGTTAATTTGCTTGACTGTAGTAATCGTTTCACTGTGTTTATGTATATACTACTTAAAATATACACTTTTTATTACAAAAAAAGAGACAAAAATAAATCGTATGGAAATATAAAGTTTAAAAAGATACAATTCTTCCCCTCAAAATAGCATATAGTCGAAACAAAAGGGTAGGGCACAAAGAGAGGGCAAAGCATGAATCAAAGAAAAAGACTGAGGTAACTGCTGATTATGGGCACAGTACATAACCAACTGTTCCACCTTGAGGTTACAAATGAAAACATCAATGTTGAGGGCTAAGTTGGTTTTAAATTCTGACTTAACACGGTGTTGATGGTGGCAAAAGACCTCCATGGAAGGGGGTGTAGGAAGAAGGAAGGAGAAGTGTCTTTTTCCTAGCACCCCCGGAAATGAGGTCCTAAGCCCTGTTGAGTCCAGAGAGGCACCTCGTCCCATCACACAGCTAATTATGTAGCAGCTCTTCGGGAAGAGGGGTTTCAAATCCTCCAGAGAGTTCAACACAGGTCTGGAGACTGAAAACAACCCAGGTGGAGCAGCTTCATTCAACACTTACTGTGTAAATATGTTATTAAGCACTATATTGGGGATAAAATAGGACAAATATGTTCTGTATCTTCAGAGATATTGTTTGCAATGGAAGAAGTTTTCCTCTCTGCCACCTCACAATCACACTCAGGATCTTACCTGTGCGTAATCATTCAGAAGGATCCACCAAAACAACTGGGCTTGCATTTTCCAGAAGCTTCTTATCCTCAAGACTGTGTGCCCCTTATGAATAGAGTGCAAACAAATGCAACAAAAAATGTAGAAGATGCTCAGCCCATTATTATTATTTTTTTTTTTCTAGAGATAGGGCATCACTGCAGCCCAGGCTGGAGTGTAGTGGTGCAAACATGGCTCACTGCAGCCTCGACCTCTAGGGCTCAAGCAATCCTCCCACCTCCCAGCCTCCTGAGTAGCTGAGACCACAGGTGTGTGCCACCATGCCTGGCTAATTTTATAATTTTTTGTAGAGATGGGGTCTCCCTGTGATGCTCAGGCTGGTCTCAAACTCCTGGCCTCAAGCAATCCCTCCACCTTGGCCTCCCAAAGTGGTAAGATTACAGGCATGAGCCTGGACAGTTCTCTTTAACTCTCAAATGCCCACATCAGAAAAGACAGTACAAATGTAAGCTGATTTTCCTATTTCTCTTTAGGGGCACTGTGTTAACAACAGTTTCTAACTTAATGAATGCCAACTGTGAGCCAATTTAAACCAAATAAACCAGGCCAAGTCATTCTATTACACAGTGGATCAGAGCAAAACCCATTCTAGCCTGGACCAGTGGCATCCAAACGATAACCTAAATGCCTGGGGAGAAAGGCCAATTTAATTAACATTCCACCCTGAACTCTTTTTTTTTTTTTTTTGAGACGGAGTCTCACTGTATCACCCAGGATGGAGTGCAGTGGTGTAACCTCAGCTTACTGCAACCTCTGCCTCCTGGGTTCAAGCAATTCTCCTACCTCAGCCTCCTGAGTAGCTGGGGCTACAGGTGAGTGCCACCATGCCCGGCTACTTTTTTGTATATTTAGTAGAGACAGGGTTTCACCATGTTGGCCAGGCTGGGTCTTGAACTCCTGACCTCAGGTGATCCGCCCGCCTCGGCCTCCCAAAGTGCTGGGATTACAGGTGTGAGCCATAGCGCCAGGCCCCTGAACTCTTGATTCTATCCACCATCCCCTCCTCCAAAACCTCTTCCTCCCCAAGCCTTCTCCACCTCAGAAAATGGCAACCCCATCATCCAGCCAGTTGCTTCATCCAGAGACTTGGGAGTCATCTTTAATGCATCTACTTTCTAACTTCCGAGATCTAGTGACCACATCCTGTCAATTCTACCTCCAATTTCTCTTGAATTCATCTACTTCTCTTTCCTCTGGCATCACCCTGATCCAAGTCATCTTCATCTCCCTCTAAGAAAACTGCAATGGCTTCCTAGCTGATCTGCTTACTTCCACTCTAACAGGAATCCATCAGATTCCTCAGAGACCTAATAGGTCTCTTTTTCTCCACATACCTAGCTCATCATAGCACTCATCGCAATTTATTTAAATATATATGTATGTATGTATATAGCTACATATATTTGTTTATATATGTGTGTGTATATACGTTTATGGAATGTTGCTCTCCTCAGAATTTAATCTCCATGAAGACAAAGTCCATGTCTGATTTTCTTTCACTGAAGTATTATTCCTAGTGCCTAACACAGTACCCAGCATATAGTCAGCATCAATAAAACTTGTTGGAAGAATGAATGAATGAATGAATGAATGCTTTGTGGAATCCCTGCATGACAGAAGTCCTTCTGTTCACAATAGACAACTGCAGTCCAGAGCCCATTCTCTTAAAAGTCTTTCTTTTAACCTCAAAGCCACATGAGTCAATTCCTCAAAGAGAATGCACTTACTCCTCCAGGCTGATTATACAGTGACCTTCCAGCAGAGCCATTTAGGAAGAAAAGAGTCAGATCTCTGATGGAGCCAGACTAGATGGAGAGAAGCCAAATGAGAATTCCCTTTCTAATGCGTTGGAAAGATCTGAAGAAGAAAATGAAACAAAAATCTTAGACTTAGAGCCTTTGAGGAATTCTTGCCATCTGGTGGCAATAATATTAATCTGCAGGCAACCAAGCACTTTTCCTCGGCTTTCTATAATATCTCAACATTTCTGAAATTGTACAATGTTTTTAACCTTGGTGTGGGTCTCCTTTGATTTCATCATGCCCTGTATTCTAGAAATTTATGGCCTTCAGTTCTGGGAAATTTTCTCAAATTATTTCTTTTAGTATTTTTCTTCCCAATATTTTTTCTTTCTCTTGTTGAAATTTCTATTATATTATTCAGATGTTAGATCTCTGATGTTTTAACTTGCTTTTCTTTTTTCTTCTGTCTCCCATTATGTCTTTTTGTACTAATTTTTGAAAGGTAATAATTTTGGCTCCACCAAAATATCACTAAAACAGGCCATTGATTAAACAAAGACAACTTTATTCCTATGGCAGTAAGGAAGAACACTAACTTGACAGAGTCTTAGTAGCCTCTCAGAAGGGGCAGGGAAAAGTTGACATATTTATGAAGTTTTGAAGTCTGGTTTAAGGCAGGTCTTTCAATGCTAGGGCTTGATCAGAATTGGATAAGGATAATAGTTTAGAGTTGGTGGACACAGCAAGATTTTGAGGTGACGGATTCAAAGAGTGTTGGTGCCAGTCTTGGTGGCTCATGCCTGTAATCCCAGCACTTTGAGAGGCTGCTGAGGGAGGATCACTTGAGCCCAGGAGTTTGAGACCAGCCTGGGTTACATAGTGAGACCCCTGTCTCTACCAAAAAATAAAAAAAATTAGCTGAGTGTGGTGATGCATGCCTGTTGTCCCAGCTACTCAGGAGACTAAGGAGGGAGGATCACTTGAGTCAAGGAGTTGGAGGCTGCAGTGAAATATGATCATGCCACTGCACTCCAGCCTGGGCAATAGAACGTGACCCTGTCTCAAAAAAAAAAAAAAAAAAAAAGAGAGAGAGAGAGAAAGAAAAAGAAAAAAACGATTCTTGGGGAGTAAACTGTCACTTGATGATATCTATTGGTAAATCGGACAGTTTGATGTTTATTTTAACAGGTTCTGGGGGAAATAAATCCCGGAATAAACAAGGTTATTTGCTTCTTTTATTGCCTCATGAAAGAGGTCCCTTTTATAATAAAGTTTTATTTGTGAAGAGACTGAAAGAGTAATGTCTTGTAAATGTAAACAGTAAACTATGTGGTTTCAGTCCTCAGAAACTACTTTGTTTTCCTCGTCTTATTTTCCTTCCCTTCTGTTGAATTTTTTTTTCTACTATAGCATTTTCCACTTACAGGAGTCTCTTTTCTTCTCAATGCTCCTTTTTAAAGCCTCCTTTCTTTGGGGAAAGGGGACATATGATATCTTTTCCTAGCAACCAGAACAGACAGTAGGTATTTTTTAAACACATTTTCCTGCCAACTCCATTGCTTTGATTTCCTCGGAGTTCCATTTTGTTCATTCTGTCCTTCATGCTGGAGAAATTCCTTTATTGTCTGAAGGTGATCCTTTATAGGACAGTGACTAATCATAGGCATAAAGTATCAGTTAAACAAGATGAATAAGCTCTAGAGATCTGCAGCATGACAATGTGCCTATAGACAACAAAAACACTGTACACCTAACAATGTGTTAACAGGGTAGATTTCATGTTCAGTGTTCTTACCACAATAAATTAAACTAAAAGAAAGAACAGTGAGACCAATACCAGAGGTGAGGCAGAGTAGGAGGTTGGGCTGATCAGTGTAGAATGATCTTATTAAGCTTGGAAGGTTTTCCCTGCTCTTGGGGTGGAACATTTTCCCAAAGAGGAATTTTCCAGTTTCCTGTGGGTTGAAGAGGGTAAGCTGGTTGCAGAATTCTCAGAGCCGAGTTGGAGAAGGGAGCTAGGTTGTCACTGTCTAATACTGGCTTTCGTTTAAGTCCCATTTTCTGTAAAGTATCCCTACCCTCAACTATGGCTTTTTTTTTTCAGTCATTTTTCCCCTTTCAGAGATACCTACCACCTCTAATACCCAAGCTTTTCTGGAGTTCTGGGAATTGGCTTGCTCTGAGTTTTTTTTCATTAATAGTTTAATGGGTTATCACTCTGCTAGGTCAGTTTCCACCTTTCCATCGGCTTTACAACTCTTGAAGTGTAGTCACTGTCATCTTCTTACCCAGTTTTTTTGTCCTTGTTGGTTTATGCATTTTGAATATATTGACATTTTAGAAGACTTTGGCTAGGCATCAGCGACAAGTGAATGTGCTCATTCGACCACATTTAACCAGGAGTCTGCATTATATTCCTAAGGTCCCCTCCAACTTCTAATTCTGTGATTTTAAATACATTTTAATTAAGGCAAGAGTGAGTACATAATTAGATACAAAGCTGGAGAGATTACGATTTCACGCAAATGAGATGGAAAAAGAGAGGTAATTAGCTTTAGCTTTTCGATAATCAGTCTAGGGGAAGCTTCATGGAAGAGGTATTTTAATAACTGAACCTGAACCCTTTCTCTCTTTCTCCCTTAAGAGCAGCATGGATGAACCAAAGACAAGTTGAGGTAGCCTGCAGCAATTTTGATCTTGATCCAGACTGCAAAAACAAATTACCATCAAGATTTAGGAAGGAAGAAGAGACAATATTTTAAAAAACCTGAAAATTCCACAGGGAGAAACTGCATGTGCCTGACTAAGGCAATGCTAATAGGAATAGAAAGAAAGCATGGATAGATATTTACATGACATGATTCTGCATTTTTTAAAGTAATGAATCAAGGGCTGGGCGTGGTAGCTCACACCTGTAATCCCAGAACTTTGGGAGGCCGAGGCAGAGGATCACTTGAGGCCCGGAGTTCAAGACCAGCCTGGGTGACATACAGAGACTCCATCTCTACAAAAAACTTAAAAATTCACTGGACATGGTGGTGCATGCCTGTAGTCCTAGCTACTTGGGAGGTTGAGGGGGAAGGCTTGCTTGAGTCCAGGAGTTTGAGTCTGCAATGAGCTATGACTGTGCTGCTGCCCTCTCGCCTAGGCAACAGAGCAAGACCCTGACTCTAAAATTTAAAAATACATAAAAATAAATAATGAATAAAAATTGGTAAATTAATAAGTTTACTGAATACCTATATTATAAGTAAAGAGGACACTGTACTAGATGTAATAAGAAAGAGAAAAAAGAATTGTGCTCAGAAGTTGGTGATATTCTTAAATAATAAATATTTTCGATATTGTTGGGTAATTTATGACTTGAGAACAATTACAAAGTGACAAGTTAATGAAAAGCTTAGAAGATTTCAGTACAAATTAATAGTGGACACGCAAGAATGATTCAAAAAGGAACTTAAGAAAACAGTCTCATTTATAATAGCATCCAAAAGAATAAAATATCTAGGAATAAATTTAAGGAGGTGAAAGCCTTGTGCATTGAAAACTACAATACATTGCTGGAAGAAAGTTAAGAAGACATCAATAAATGAAAAGATATCTCATATTCATCTATTGGAAATTGGAATATTTAATATTGTTAAGACAGCAATGCTACCCAAAGTGATCTACATATTCAATGCAATTCCTATAAAAATTCCAATGCCTTTTTTTTTCTGGCAGAAATGGAAAAGTAGATCCTCTCAAATTCATAGGGAATTGCAAGGGGCCCTGATTATCTAAAATAATATTGAAAAAAATAACAAAGTTGGAAGACTCATAGTTTCCAATTTCAAAACTTACTACATAGCTACAGTAATCAAAAGAGTGTGTGGTATTGGCATAAGGACAGAGATAAACATCAATGGAATAGAATTGAGAGACCAGAAGTAAACCCATACATCTATGGACAATTGATTTTCAACAAGGGTGACAAGACCATTTGATGGGGAAGAAGTAATCTTTTCAACAAATGGTTCTGGGAAAACTGGATATCCACATCCAAAAGAATGACACTTTTTTACCCCTACCTCACACCATATACAAAAAGTAACTCAAAATGGATCAAAAGTAACTCAAAATGGATCAAAAAAAAAAAAAAAAGACTGGATGTGGTGGCTCACATCTGTAAATCCCAGCACTTTGGGAGGCTGAGGCAGGTGGATCACCTGAGGTCAGGAGTTCAAGACCAGCCTGGCCAACATGGTGAAACCCTGTCTCTACTAAAAATACAAAAAGTAGCTGGCATGCTGGTGAATGCCTGTAATCCCAGCTACTTGGGAGGCTGAGGCAGGAGAATGGCTTGAACCCAGGAGGCAGAGAGGCTGCAGTGAGCTGAGATCATGCCATCATGCTCTATCCTGGGCAACAGAGCCAGAGTGAGACTCTGCCTCAAAAAAACAAAAAAACAAAAAACAAAAAACCTAAATGTAGAAACAAAAACTACTAAACTCTTAGAAGAAAGGATCAAGGTAAATTTTTATCAGTTTGGATTTGGCAATGAATTCTTAGATATGGCACCAAAAGCACAAGCAATAAGAGAAAAAAATAGGTAAAATGGACTGTGTCCAAATTTAAAACTTTTATGTCAGGACATTACCAAGAAAGTGAAAAGACAACCTAAAGAATGGGACATTTGCAACTCATATATTTGCTAAGTGCCTGGTATCAAAAATATATTTTTAAAAACTCTTACAGCTCAACAAAAAAAACAAGCAACTCAGTTTAAAAATGGGCAGAGTGCTTAAGTAGATATTTCTTCAAAGAAGATATACCAGTGGGCAACAACCACATAAAAAGATGCTCAACGTCATTGGTCATTAGGGAAATGTAAATCAAAACCACAATGAGATACCACTTCGAACCCACTAGGATTGCTATAATTAAAAAACCAAAACCAAACAACAACAACAACAAAGAAAACAGTAAGTATTGCTAAGGAGTTAGAGAAATTGGAACTCTTGTACGTTGCTGATGGAATATAAAATGGTGCAACCATTGTTAAAAACCGTTTGGTGGTTTCTCAAAAAATCAAACAGGGAATTACCCTGTGACCCAGCAATTGTACTTCAAGGTACATACTGCAAAGAATTGACAACAGATACTTAAACAAATACATGTACATGAATGTTCACAGCAACACTATTCACAATAGCCAAAAGATAGGAACAAACCACATGTCCATAAAAGAATGAATGAATAAATAAAATGTGACATATGCATATAATAGAATATTATTCAGCCATAAAAAGGAACAAAGGACTGATACATGCTACAACATGGAGGTACCTTGAAAACATTATGCTAAGTAGAATAAATCAGACACAAAGGTCATATGTGGGTTTCATTTATATGTAATATTCAGAATAGAAAAATCTGTACAGATAGAAAGCAGATTGGTTGTTCCAGGGGCTAAAAGAGGGTAGAATGAGGAGTGACTGCTTAATGGGTAAAGGGTTTTCTTTTGGGCTAATGAAAATGTTTTGAAACTATATAGAGGTGATACACATTGTGAGTGTTCTAAACGCCACTGAATTGTATACTTTAAAATGATTAATATGGCCGGGTGCGGTGGCTCATGTCTACAATCCCAGCGCTTTGGGAAGCCAAGATGGGAGGATCCCTTGAGCTCAGGAGTCCAAGACCAGCTTGGGCAATGTGGCGAAACCCTGTCTCTACAGAAAATACAAAAGTTAGCACATAGTGGCACACAACTGTGGTGCCAGCTACTCTAGGGCTGAGGCAGGAGGATTGCTTGAGCCTGGGAGGTTGAGGCTATAATGAGCTATGGCCCCACTACACTCCAGCCTGAGTGACAGAGAGAGACCTTGCCTCAAAAAATAAAATGATTAATATTATGCTACAAATGTCATGTCAATTAAAAAAAAAGAGTGAAGAAAATACCGAAGGACCTATTTTTTTAAAGCCTTAAAAGTAGAGAAAAATAGAGTGAAGCAAATTCAAATACAAAGCCAAAACAAAACAAGGGTGTATAACACTGAGAATTTCACCCTGAAAATAAAAATGGATATGGACACTAACAAGTAAAAAAGATAGAGTATACACAATCACAAAAAAAGCAAATCAAAAAAATTTTTTAGCAGTACTCTGGGAATGCTGACTGAATAGATGAAACTCGTAACTGTTATTTTAAAAATTTCACTGCGATGCTAAAGGGCAGGAAACCTAGATAAAATAGAGATAGGGAAGAACCCTGCTTTCCTGAGAACCTAGAAAGTTAAAAGTGATATCCTGGCTTGAAATGGATACAGCATAGACTAGAAGAGAAAAATCATCCTAAGGATCAGGACCTACAGATAAGACATTATATTAAGAGATAGGAAGGAAGACAGTGAATGCCTAACATAGACTAAAGATTGGGGGCCTTGAGTAGTAGGGAATACAAGACATAAAACCCAGAAGTGCCAGCCATTGATATCCCAGTAATTTCCAGCTTTACATCCCAAATTCTTCCCATCCCTGCCTAATAGCCTGTTTATTCCACAACAGTCATGGCAAAATCTACTGCTACAGCCAGGGCTTTAAGGTCAGCATTCTTTAACTCCTAGTTTAGCAGGGAAGCTCAAAATATAAATTTTTCTTGAAACTAAAGTACTCTATTGGACCAGCCAGAGGAGATGAGCTTAAGATGGGGAAGTAGATTTATGTGCCATTCATAAGGAGTATAGATATTTGAATTTCCAAAAAATATAAAGAGCCTTAGACTTAAGAAATAGGAACTGTGGTGTGTTTCATTTAAAAAAAAAAATCCCTGCCACTCTTGGTTAAACAGGTGGGTTTTAAAGCCAGAGCTCCTGGGATCAAATGCCAGCTCCACTATTTATTAGCAAGCTCATCACTCTTCGCTTGTTTCCTCAGTAAGAAGTAGATAATAACAGTGTGTAAAGCTTAGGTTTTTGAAGACTGTATGTAAGATATGCATGGCACCTGGTGCTTGCTAAGGTCTCAACACACGTTACTTTCACTTTTCTGATCATTCTGTTTCCTGTTGAGGAGAGCTGCTCCCAGATTTGCTTTAAATAGGAGACTGAGCTGGACATGGTGGTTCACATCTGTAATCTCAGCACTTTGGGAGGCTGAGGGGGGAGAATAACTTGAGTCCAGGAGTTGGAAGCCAGCCTGGGCAACATAGTGAGTCCCCATGTCTAAAACATATTTTCAAACAATTAGCTGGAGGTCGTGGTACATGCCTGTAGTCTATCCCAGCTACTCAGGAGGCCAAGGTGGGAGGATCATTTGAGCCCAGGAGGTCGAGGCTGCAGTGAGCAATGATCATGCCACTCCACTCCAGCCTGGGTGACAGAGCGAGATCTATCTCTACAAAAATAAAAAATTAACCAGGCATGGTGGCACAGGCCTGTAATCTCAGCTACTCAGGAGACTGAGACAGGAGGTTGCTTGAGCCCAGGAGGTTGAGGCTGCAGTGAGCTGAGATCATTCCACTGTACTCCAGCCTTGGCTACAGAGCAAGACCCTGTCTCGAAAAATAAAATAAAATAAAATTAAAATAAATAAATAGGAGACTAAGGCAGAATTAGAAATTCAGCCCTTCCTCTCCAAATTTCCTCTTTGTTCATGTGTTTGGGCCAAACTTTTAAATAAGCCCAACAAATTAATTTGTAGCCAAAGACTGAGCTCCATGGTAATAATGGCAGTGGCTAACACTCCAAACTAACTGTGCGACAGCCACTATTATAGACTGATTTTTTATAATGACCCTGTGGGGTGGGTACATATTATCCCTGTTTTACAGGTGAGAAAACTGAGTTACAGAGAGGCTAAGTATCTTGCCTAATATCAGCTATTGATAATGGCTATTAAATGGCAGTTAGGGTTAGAATCCAGGTAGTCTGCGTATTAGTCCATTTTCATGCTGCTTAGAAAGACTTACCCAAGACTGGGAAGAAAAAGAGGTTTAAGTGGACTTAAAGTTCCACATGGCTGGGGAGGCCTCAGAATCATGGTGAGTGGTGAAAGGCACTTCTTACATGGCAGCAGCAAGAGAAGATGAGAAAGATGCAAAAGCAGAAACCCCTGATAAAATCATTAGATCTCATGAGACTTATTCACTACCATGAGAACGGTATGGGGAAAACTGCCCGCATGATTCCAATTATCTCCCACTGGGTCCCTCCCATAACACATGAGAATTATGGGAGCATAGTTCAAGTTGACATTTGTGTGAGAACACAGAGCAAAACCACATCATTCTGCCCCTGGCCCCTCCAAATCTCATGTCCTCACTTTTCAAAACCAATCATGCCTTCCCAACAGTCCCCCAAGGTCTTAACGCATTTCAGCACTAACCCAAAAGTCCACAGTCCAAAGTTTCATCTGAAACAAGGCAAGTCCCTTCTGCCTGTGAGTTTGTAAAATCAAAAGCAAGCTAGTTACTTCCTGGATACAATGGGGGTACAGGTATTGGGTAAATACAGCCATTCCAAATGGGATAAATTGGCCAAAACAAAGGAGTTACAGGGCCCATGCAAGTTCGAAATCCAGCGGGGCAGTCAAATTTTAAAGCTCCAAAATAGCCAGGCACAGTGGATCATGCCTGTAATTTCAGCACTTTGGAAGGCCAAGGTGGGTGGATCATCTGAGGTCAGGAGTTCAAGACCAGCCTGGCCAACATGGTGAAACCCTGTCTCTACTAAAAATTCAAAAATTAGCCAGGCATGGTGGTGGGTGCCTGTAATCTCAGCTACTCAGGAGGCTGAGGCAGGAGAATTGCTTGAACCTAGGAGGCAGAGGTTGCAGTGAGCTGAGATCGCACCACTGTACTCTAGCCTGGGCAACAAGAGTGAAACTTCATCTCAAAAAATAAATAAATAAATAAATAAATAAATAAATAAATAAATAAAGCTCCAAAATGATGTCCTTTGACTCCAGGTCTCACATCCAGGTCACACTGATATAAAAGGTGGGTTCCCATGGTTTTGGGCTGCTTCATCCCTGTGATTTTGCAGGGTACAGCCTCCCTCCTGGCTGATTTCATGGGCCAGCATTGAGTGTCTGTGGTTTTTCCAGGAGCACAGTGCAAGTTGTCAGTGGATCTACTATTCTGGGGTCTGGAGGATGGTGGACGTCTTCTCACAGCTCCACTATGTGGTGACCCAGTAGGGACTCTGTGGGGGCTCCAACCCCACATTTCCCTTCTGTGCTGCCCTAGCAGAGGTTCTCCATGAGGGCCCCACCCCTGCAGCAAACTTCTGCCTGGGCATCCAGTCATTTCCATACATCTTCTGAAATCTAGTCAGAGGTTCCCAAACCCCAATTCTTCACTTCTGTGCACCTGCAGGCTCAACACCACAAGGAAGCTGCCAAGGCTTGGGGCTTGCACCCTCTGAAGCCACGGCCTGAGTTCTATGTTGGCCCTTTTCAGCCATGGCTGGAGCAGCTGGGATGCAGGGCACCAAGTCCATAGACTGCACACAGCACAGGGACCCTGGGCCCTGCCCATAAAACCATTTTTTCCTCCTAGACCTCTAGGTCTTTGATGGGAGAGGCTGCTGCAAAGGTCTCTGACATGCTCTGTAGACATTTTCCCCATCATCTTGGGGATTAACATTTGACTCCTCATTACTTATGCAAATATCTGCTTGAATTTACAAATATCTGCTTGAATTCCTCCTCAGAAAATGGGATTTTCTTTCTTTTTTTTTTTCTGATGGAGTCTCACTCTGTTGCCCAGCCTGGAGTGCAATGGTGCAATCTTGGCTTACTGCCACCTCCATCTCCTGGGTTCAAGTGATTCTCTTGCCTCAGCCTCCCGAGTAGCTGGGATTACAGGTGTGAGCCACCATGCCTGGCTAATTTTTGTATTTTTAGTAGAGATGGGGTTTCACCATGTTGGCCAGGGTAGTCTAGAATTCCTGACCTCAAGGGATCTGCCCACCTCAGCCTCCCAAAGTGCTGGGATTACAGGTGTGAGTTGCCATGCCCAGCTAGGATTCTTTTCTATCGCACTGTCAGGCTGCAAATTTTCTGAACTTTTATGCTCTGCTTCCCTTTTAAAACTGAATGCCTTTAACAGCACCCAAGTCACATCTTGAATGCTTTGCTGCTTAGAAATTTCTTCCACTAGATGCCCTAAATCATCTCTCTCAAGTTCAAAGTTCCACATATCCCTAGGGCAGAGGCAAAATGCTGCCAGTCCCTTTGCTAAAACATAACAAGAGTCACATTTGCTCCAGTTCCCAATGAGTTCCTCATCTCTATCTGAGACCACCTTAGCCTGGACCTTATTGTTCATATCACTATCAGCATTTTTGTCAAAGTCATTCAACACATCTCTAGGACGTTCCAAACTTTTTCACATTTTCCTGTCTTCTTTGAGCCCTCCAAACTGTTCCAACCTCTGGCTATTACCCAGTTCCAAAGTCGCTTCCATATTTTCGGGTATCTTTTCAACAACACCCCACTCAACTGGTACCAATTTATTGTATTAGTCCATTTTCACGCTGCTGATAAAGACATACCCAAGACTGGGAAGAAAAAGAGGTTTAATTGGACTTACATTTCCACAAGGCTGGCAAGGCCTCAGAATCATGGTGGGAGGCAAAAGGCACTTCTTACATGGTGGTGGCAAGAGAAAATGAGGAAGATGCAAAAGCGGAAACCCCTGATAAAACCATCAGATCTCATGAGACTTATTCACTACCATGAGAACATTATGGGAGAAACTGCTCCCATGATTCCACTTATCTCCCACTGGGTCCCTCCCACAACATGTGGGAATTATGGGAATACAATTCAAGATGAGATCTGGGTGGGGAACAGATCCAAACCATATCAGTCTGGCTCCAGTGAGTGTGCTGCAAACCCACTATAACCACTGTCTCTGGAAGCCTAGGATGAACATGGCTATAATTCAAGAAGCAAATTACTGAGGCTTCCCTCTTTCTTTGAGTCAGGTTTCAAAGACATGGGAGATGGGGGAGAAGGATGAGGAAGAGCATCAAAGGTTTTTTTTTGTTTTAGTGCTGTGCTCTGAGCTTGGTGGGTTGAATGATGAAGTGGTGATATAGTTTGGATATTTGTTCTCTCCAAATCTCATATTGAAATTGATCTCCAGTGTTAGAGTTGGGGCCTGGTGGGAGACATTTGAGTCAGGAAGGTGGATTCCTCATGACCGAATTGGCGTCATCCTCACTGTAATGAGTGAGTTCTCTATTAGCTCACAGGAGAGCTGATTGTTTAAAAGAGCATGGCACTCCTGTCCCCTCTCTTGTTCCCTCCCTCACCATGTGACACGCCTGCTCCCCTTTCACCTCCAGCATGGTTGGAAGCCTCCTGAGGTCCTGGCCGGAAGTAGATGCTGGTACCATGCTTCTTGTACAGCTGCAGAAAAGTGGGCCAAATAAACCTCTTCTCCTTATAAATTACCTCAGGTATTCCTTTACAATAATGCAAAACAGACTAAGACAGGTGGGTTCACTGAGTAAACATACAGGATGTGAGTATTCTTTTGAAATCATTCTTTAAAATTTATTTGCTAAAATATTAATTAAAAAATTATTAAATGATCTCTTATTAAAATGGAAAAAGATGGCTGGGTGCGGTGGCTCACACCTGTAATCGCAGCACTTTGGGAGGCCAAGGCAGGTGGATCAGCTGAGGTCGGGAGTTCAAGACCAGCCTGACTAACAAGGAGAAACACCATCTCTACTAAAAATACAAAATTAGCCAGGCATGGTGGCACATACCTGTAATCCCAGCTACTCAGGAGGCTGAAGCAGGAGAATCGCTTGAACCTGGGAGGCAGAGGTTGTGGTGAGCCAAGATCATGCCATTGCACTCCAGCTTGGGTAACAAGAGCAAAACTCCGTCTCAAAAAAATAAAAAATAAATAAGGAAAAAGACATGACTCTTTAATACTAAACCATAGTGAAGAATTTTAAGGAGCAGGATACCCCAGAAGTTTGTAAATAGAAAGGATTTTTGTTTCAATATTAATAGTTAAAGAGATATGTAACAGCTGTGTAAATGTGGGAGTGGGGGGACTGTCCATTAAGATTATACACTCCTTTCAAATGATTCTGTAGTTGCATGAATTTCAGCTCACCCTCAAAATGTCTAGAAATAGAGTTTTTCTCCACAAGTGCTATTCTTTGCTATACCACATTACGTCATACAATTTATAGAATGACTATGAGGAATTAAAATGTTAAGATTTTATTTGATATGGTAATGTTTATTATTTCAAACCTAATTCAGGTAGGATCCACAGACAATTTTAAATATTGTTGAGGAAGTTTTCATTGTTAGGATACAGCAAACCAAAACCAAACATTAACATTTTCTATTAGAGATATTGGTGAATTGATTGTAGAATGGGAAGTCACTAGCTTTGCCAACAAAAAGGTAGCCTGAATGAGGAATGCTGAGGAAATGGACCAGTCTTACGCATGGTGGTCTGCTTAAACTCCAAAGTCTTTTCCACCTAGGGACTGGCAAAAGATGGTGCCCTCTAGAGAAGTGCTACAATGAAAAGGGAATGGAATGCATGGTGGTTCAGAATGATACAAAGCAATGAGACCATATTAGTAAGCTAAGCAGCTAGGGAAAGCCTTCAGCAATGACTTCATGAACAAAAGTTTATTTTCCCTTTCATACCCCACATTACACCAATAAGAAGTTCTGTAAAGTGTGCAGTAAAAACCACTTCCTTCAATTCTACCCCTGTCAGGGAATCACTCCCCAGGCTTTGTCAAAATCAAGTTTATGCTTTGCAGTTTTATTTATTTCATGGGCTTTCATCTTAAAAATTGAGTTAGCTACTCAGAAGGTACTTCTTGTGGTGGGCCTCTCAGCAGGCCCCTCAACACACCTCACCCTCCTCTCTGCCAGAGTAACACTGTCCTTGCCTCTCTGAGTTAGAGAGTGGCAGTGGGGTCGGCCAGGGAGTTTTGCCACTTACTTTCTAGATAAGTTGTCCTTGCTCAAGAAGGAGGGTGGTACACAGCCCTCGCTGGCTCTTTTCAATCCTGGCCCATCATTACTGCTGGAAGAAATCCCCCCAGATTTCTAGTTTATATATGATTTCAACCTTGGTTTTCTGTAGCAATAAATTATTTTCCTCTGTATGTGTACTTTATTCATTATTTCAATGGACTTTTGAGCAAGAGGAGCTAGGCTTCCATACTCTACGACCATCCTGCTCAGGAGAGTCATATGGAAGGGGCAGCCAGAAGACACTTAAAAGAGCAGTCGGAGAAGTAGGAGGAGAACCAGAAGAGGACAATGCCATAAGGTCTACATATGAAGACGAGCGGGAGGTTGCAGTGAGCAAAGACCATGCCACTGCACTCCAGCCTTGGTGACAGAGCGAGACTTTGTCTCAAAAAAATAAAAAAATAGCTCTCCCTCTCCCTCTCCCCACGGTCTCCCTCTCCCTCTCTTTCCACAGTCTCCCTCTGATGCTGAGCGGAAGCTGGACTGTACTGCTGCCATCTCGGCTCACTGCAACCTCCCTGCCTGATTCTCCTGCCTCAGCCTGCCCAGTGCCTGTGATTGCAGGCGCGCGCCGCCACGCCTGACTGGTTTTCGTATTTTTTTGGTGGAGACGGGGTTTCGCTGTGTTGGCTGGGCTGGTCTCCAGCTCCTAACCGCGAGTGATCTGCCAGCCTCGACCTCCCGAGGTGCCGGGATTGCAGACGGAGTCTGGTTCACTCAGTGCTCAATGGTGCCCAGGCTGGAGTGCAGTGGCGTGATCTCCGCTCGCTACAACGTCCACCTCCCAGCCGCCTGCCTTGGCCTCCCAAAGTGCCGAGAGTGCAGCCTCTGCCCGGCCGCCACCCCGTCTTGGAAGTGAGGAGCGTCTCTGCCTGGCCGCCCATCGTCTGGGACGTGAGGAGCCCCTCTGCCTGGCTGCCCAGTCTGGAAAGTGAGGAGCGTCTCTGCCCGGCCGCCATCCCATCTACGAAGTGAGGAGCGCCTCTTCCCGGCCGCCATCACATCTAGGAAGTGAGGAGCGTCTCTGCCCGGCCGCCCATCGTCTGAGATGTGGGGAGCGTCTCTGCCCCGCCGCCCCGTCTGGGATGTGAGGAGCACCTCTGCCCAGCCGCGACCCCGTCCAGGAGGTGAGGAGCGTCTCTGCCCAGCCGCCCCGTCTGAGAAGTGAGGAGCCCCTCCGCCCGGCAGCCGCCCCGTCTGAGAAGTGAGGAGCCCCTCCGCCCGGCAGCCACCCCGTCTGGGAAGTGAGGAGCGTCTCCACCCGGCAGCCACCCCGTCCGGGAGGGAGGTGGGGGGGTCAGCCCCCCCGCCCGGCCAGCCGCCCCGTCCGGGAGGGAGGTGGGGGGGTCAGCCCCCCACCCGGCCAGCCGCCTCGTCGGGGAGGGATGTGGGGGGTCAGCCCCCGGCCCGGCCAGCCGCCCCGTCCGGGAGGTGAGGGGTGCCTCTGCCCGGCCGCCCCTACTGGGAAGTGAGGAGCCCCTCTGCCCGGCCACCACCCCGTCTGGGAGGTGTATCCAACAGCTGATTGATAACGGGCCATGATGACAATGGCGGTTTTGTGGAATAGAAAGGGGGGAAAGGTGGGGAAAAGATTGAGAAATCGGATGGTTGCCGTGTCTGTGTAGAAAGAAGTAGACATGGGAGACTTTTCATTTTGTTCTGTACTAAGAAAAATTCTTCTGCCTTGGGATCCTGTTGATCTGTGACCTTACCCCCAACCCTGTGCTCTCTGAAACATGTGCTGTGTCCACTCAGGGTTAAATGGATTAAGGGCGGTGCAAGATGTGCTTTGTTAAACAGATGCTTACGCAGCATGCTCGTTAAGAGTCATCACCACTCCCTAATCTCAAGTACCCAGGGACACAAACACTGCGGAAGGCCGCAGGGTCCTCTGCCTAGGAAAACCAGAGACCTTTGTTCACTTGTTTATCTGCTGACCTTCCCTCCACTATTGTCCTATGACCCTGCCAAATGCCCCTCTGCAAGAAACACCCAAGAATGATCAATAAAAAAAAAAAAAAAAAGACGAGCGGTCAGCATTTCCAACATCAATAAAGAATACACTGAATCCGACAACCAGAAGGTAACTAAAGAGGGTTGAAAGCACGGTTTCAAAGAGTTACTGGGGTGTAAACTGAGCTTCACATGTAGAAATGGAAACAGCAAGGGTGTGACCACTTTCTAAAGACATTTGGCCTTAAGCAAACAAAGAGAGTGATGGGCTATGGCTTGAGAGGAGTTAGGTAAAGAGAAAAGATTTTGTAGGATAGAGGAACCTTGGCCAGTGGAGGCAGGATGGCTCCCAGTGTTGGGAGACCCCCTCGGCTCCTTGTCCCTGGATCCTCCCCGCTGCACAGCTTGTTTCACTCCTGCTGCCAGAAAGCTTGACCTGGTAAGGCAAGCACACCCAGGAGAGATGACCTCCATTCCAGCCTTCATGACTTCTAAATTTAACCCAGACCACATTGCTTCTTGGCAAATCATGGTCAACTGTATCACCAAGGACTGAAAGAGGTGACATAGGTCTGCTTTTCAAAAACGCTAGCAATGATGACAATGAACTCACGTGTTGAATACATACACTAGGCCTCAACAGTCCTAGGTTTTGAATAGCTCATCTGATCCTCACAACCACTTTCTCTTATGTCAGTTATGTCATATGTCTTATGTCTCTTATGTCAGTTATGTCAGGGTTCACATTTTACAGAAGAGAAAACTGAGATTAGAAGAGTTAAATTACTTGCCCAAGTCATAGAGTTAGTAAGCTAGAGAGCTGAGATTCAAACTCAGATCTTTCTGATCCCAGAGGCTGTGCTTTTTCTTCTTGGACACCCACAGCAAAAATACATGCAACAAGAAACATGAGACCTGAGGATAGACCAAGAGTAGCTGAGGTCCATGGAGAGTATTGAGTTATAGGACCAGAGAGAGAGCTTAAGGTCAAATGGGTTTGCCAGATGAAATACAGGATGCCCAGTTAAATTTGAATTTCAGATAAACAGCAAATAATGTATTAGTTTAAGTATGTCCCAAATGTTGCATGTAACATACTAAAAACTATGTATTTCTTTATCTAAAATTCAAAATTAACTGGAAATTCTGTATTTTTATTTGCTAAATCTGGCTACTGTAGGTTGTGGATTGTGGAGGTTTTTAATATATGCTAAGGAGTTTAGACTTTATTCCACGGTTAGTAAGGACTCATTGAGGATTTTGGCACAAGGGAGTGACATTAATAAAATGGTGTTTCAGACTAGCCAGAAGACACTGGCAACTGTCCTGTATAAAATTCTGAAAAGGCTGGGCGCAGTGGCTCACACCTGTAATCCCAGCGCTTTGGGAAGCCGAGGCGAGCAGATCACCTGAGGTTGGGAGCTCGAGACCAGCCCGACCAACATGGAGAAACCCCTTCTCTACTAAAAATACAAAAAGTTAGCTGGGTGTGGTGGTGCATGCCTGTAATCCCAACTACTTGGGAGGCTGAGGCAGGAGAATTGCTTGAACCTGGGAGGAAGAGGTTGCAGTGAGCCGAGATAGTGCCATTGCACTCCAGCCTGGGCAATAAGAGCAAAACTCCATCACACACACACACACACACACACACACACACACACACACACACACACTGAAAAATAAGACTAGAGTGGTGAGCCAGGCATGGTGGCTCACATCTGTAATCCCAGCACTTTGGGAGGCCGAGGTGGGCAGATCACCTGAAGTCAGGAGTTCAAGAGCAGCCTGGCCAATGTGGTGAAACCCCATCTCTACTAAAAATGCAAAAATTAGCCAGGCAGGGTGGTGCATGCCTGTTGTTCCAGCTACTCAGGAGGCTGAGGCAGGAGAATTGCTTGAACCCAGGAGGTGGAGATTGCAGTGAGCTGAGATAGCAGCATTGCACGCCAGGCTGGGCAAAAAGAGAGAAAGTCCGTCTCAAAAAAAAAAAAAAAAAATGATTGGAGTGGTGGCAAAAGGAAAGAAAAAGGAAAGGATCTAGCTGGTTAAAAAAGAATCCAATATGGCAGGTTTTCAGCAGGGATGGCTAAAAGAATGACAGAGCTACTGATGGAAAGAGACATGTCTAGAGGAGGAATTGCTTTGGGAAGAAAGAAAAATTGACTTTGAGATGATGCTCATAAGTCTAAGTGAATTTCACAACTGAAAAAAAAAGTTACTTTTTCTGCAGCACCTTCTACCAGGAGCTTCACCATAGGATGCTACTCATCCTCACAGCCTCCCTCCCAGGCAAGTGTTACCACCACAGTTTTCTTTTCTTTTCTTTTCTTTTCTTTTTTTTTTTTTTTTGAGATGGCGTCTTGCTCTATTGCCAGGCTGAAGTGCAGTGGCATGATCTTTGCTCACTGCAACCTCCTCCTACCAGGTTCAAGCGATTCTCCTGCCTCAGCCTCCCGAGTAGCTGGGACTACAGGTGCACGCCACCACACCCAGCTAATTTTTGTATTTTTAGTAGAGATGGGGTTTCACCATGTTGGCCAGGATGGTCTGCATCTCTTGACCTCGTCATCCACCCACCTCGGCCTCCCAGAGTGCTGGGATTACAGGTGTGAGCCACCACACCAGGCCATTAGCACAGTTTTCTAATGGAGAAAAAAGTAAGGCCACCAGAAGGTGGCAGAGTGAGGATTTTAAGTCCCATGCCACCAGATTAAAGTCAGGGCTTCTTTCCACTATTCCACACTGTCTCCAAGTAAAGAACTAGAACCAGAATTCCAGAGAAGTTGTGGCTGGAGCTGTGACTCCTGTGAGCTGAAATGAGGGAGCCGAAAAGGAGGAAAAGTTTGCTAAGAAGACATGTGAGAGAAGAATGGCAGAGAGCTTCAGAGCATCTCTGGCAGAGGAAACAGCCTAGCATTTTGAACACAGTAGCATAATACAATGTTTTTAGAAAGCAGGGAGAATATAGGGATGGTAAAAGGAAGTCCTGGAAAGATCTACAGATGCCACGTCTTAAACCTTATCTGACAAGCCTAAGAGATTAGAATTACCCTATAGGCAATGGGATGTCATTGAAGAGTTTTAAGCAAGGCATTGAGATAACCAGATTTGTTCTTAGAAGGGTCAAGCTGGTGGCAGTGGTGTGAGACATGGACCGAAGGCCAATTAGGAAGCACCTGTGATGATCCAGGGGCAAAAGGATGAGGAGAGGAGGCGGAGGGAATAGATGTTAAGAGAAAGAATCAATAGGATTCTGGGGGAAAAGAGAGGTGGGATGATCAAAAGTACTTTTCCAGGGTCACTGGGAATGCTGATACTATTTACAAAACATAGGGTATGCTGGGACAGTGGCCCATGCCCACACTGGGAGGCCAAGTTGGAAGGATTGTGTAAGGCCAAACCTAGGCAGCGTAGTAGGACCCTGTCTCTACACATAATAAAGAAAAAATTGGCCAGCGTGGTGGGAAGCAGCATCAGGAGGATTGCTTGAGTTTGAGGCTGCAGTGATCTATGATCATTCCACTGCACTCCAGCCTGGGCGACAGAAGGAGACCTGTCTCTGAAAATAAAGAAACAAAAAACACAGGGCATGCAGAAGGAGGAACACGTCTGGGGAGGAAGTGTGAAGTTATTTGTCTTTGTATTCCTCCAACTTAACTTAGAGCTGACAGCATAGGCTAGTGCTCAGTGTATGTTTATTTGAATTTGATTATGGACACACTTAGTTTGAAATATCATTGGAACACGCAGGTGGAAATGTTTAGTAAACTATTGGAACTATGGGTCAGGAGCTTAAGAGAACAATGTAAGCCTTCTGAGTTGCTTTGTGAATCAAGACCAGCTAAGTTTGTATTTTTAGTAGAGATGGGGTTTCTTTACCATGAGAAAAGGCCATGGACAAAATACCTGTAAATACTCAGCATGTAAGGAGCAAGTGGAGAAAAACGAGCTAATGAAGCAAGCAGAAAACAGGCAGCCAGAGAGGTGGGAGGTAAGAAAGTGTATGTAAAGGAAACAGACATACATTTCAAGAAGGAAGGGGTTGCAGGAAGGGTTGTGCTGCAGAGATGCCAGATGAAATGAGGACTGGTAAGTGTGTGTACACAGGATCTAACACTTTTTGTTTTCCCTGCTTCCTTGCCGTACTTCTATTTTCTCTTGCTTCTCTGGCATGGTACTCCTCATAAAGCAATAGCATATAAGCATTTGCTGCAGGCCTTGTTTTCTAAGGAATTTTGGCTGAGACTTAAAGCTAAAGCAGTAATTGGCTATAAAAGTTGTAACTTCTAATTCCTATCCCTGTCAGTATAAAATTGTCATTTTTAGCAATTGAAAGCAGAGAAGAGTCTGGGCACAGTGGCTCACACCTGTAATCTCAGCACTTTGGGAGGCCGAGACAGGTGGATCACTTGAGATCAGGAGTTCGAGACCAGCCTGGCCAACATGGTGAAACCCATCTCTACTAAAAATACAAAAATTAGCCCAGCATTGTGGCACGCGCCTGTAATCCCAGCTACTCGGGAGGCTGAGGCAGGAGAATTGTTTAACTCAGGAGGTGGAGGTTGCAGTGAGCTGAGAATGCACCACTGCCCTCCAGCCTGGGCAACAGAGCGAGATTATGTCTCAAAAAAAAAAAAAAAAAAAGCAGAGAAGAAAACATAACCACAATCTCAGAAGCAAATGTGTCAAAAGCATGTAAAGTGCTTGATGCATCCTGCTTCTCAGATCCAATTAGCATAATGTAATCAGAATGATGAAACTACCATACTGTGCTGTGAGCTACCAAGACGGTCAAAATTCCCAATGACTATACTTTGACAGAGATCAGGAGAGTTAACATAGGCCAGAGGCAAGACAGTCAAGTGTACTGCTCTTCTTGTCAAGTAATCCTTTTGCCTCTCCCAATTGATGGGGCTCTCTAACAGGGACTGGCAAACTACAACCTCCAGGCCAAATATGACACTCCAACTGTTTCTGTAAATAAAATTTTATTGGAACACAGCCATGCTCATTCATTTACATGTTGTATTTTGCTGCTTTGACACAAAATCAAGCTAAATTGAGCAGGTGCAACAGAGATCAGATGGCATGCAAAGCCTAAAATATTTACTGTCTTGCCTTTTATAGGAAAAGTTAGCCAACCCATGATTGAAAATAAAGCATTTATCAAATCAACAGCCACGTATCAAATACCAGAAGGTGTGTTGATTTGCTCTAATAAAGATATTATAGGAACTGCAACTGAGGCAATGACTCAGTTAAGTTTATGGTAGTCTGTTACCATCCTCCATTATTTATCTGTGCTTTTAAAAATAATTGAATTGAATGGGAATCTGTACCCAGCACACTTCCGCTGCACTGTCTATCTAACTGAATGGGAATGTGACTGGAAGACGAACTCTGGACACTTTTACGTCTTTTTTTTTTCTTGACAGGGTCTCATTCTGTTGTCCAGGCTGGGGTTCAGTGGCATAATCACGGCTTACTGCAGCCTCAACCTCCTGGGCTCAAGTGATCCTTCCACCTCAGCCTCCCGAGTAGCTGGGACCACAGGTGCGTGCCATCACGCCTGATTAATTTTTTAATTTTTGTAGAGATGAGGTCTCCCTATGTTGTCCAAGTTGGTCTTGAACCCCTGGGATCAAGCAATCCTCCCACCTTGGCCTTCCAAAGTGCTAGGATTACAGCCATGAGCCCACTTTAAGTCTTTGATGTTGGTGCTAATCTCTGCAATTCCTCTTGGGATATGGTAATACTTCTGATTTAGTATCTTAACCAGAGGCAGGAGGTGGCTTGGGGGCTTCTATTTGGCCTTTCCTACCATAAAGAAGTTTATTTCACAGGTCAGAAAACCAAAGTGACAGTTTTCCCAGATTCTAAGTGTATCTGTCTCAATTATACTTTCAGAAACCAGGGACAAAAACTTAAGGCCAGTTTGCAAAACCTCCGGATACATTGTGATATAATCTTGAGCCAGGGGGTCTATTCATCACCTGGACTCAGGAAACCACCAATCTAACTACGGGGCATGATAACATTTCAGGTCCCCAATACCAGCTCTCAGAACATCTAGGTATTCTCCTTTACCCAGTGTAGTTGTCTTTGGAAAATGTCACTTGTCCTTTTAGAGAGGGATTCTAAAAATACCGATGTATATACTTATGGTAGTTTTGGAGTTTCCTTCTCAAGTGGACTCAGCCTTCCCTTCAATCAATGGGCTCTGGGTTTGTAAACTGACTTAGATTTGGAAACTAGCTGAGGGAAACCAATGTTCCATTGTGATGGCTGATGTCAGCCTTCTGCTTACCAATTCGTGCATTTATTTTATAAATTAAGTAATATCCTACATGGCTGTCCATCTGTCTCAACCCTAGGAATACTCAAATCTACTAATTGTTGCCAAAAATATTTATGGGTCAAGGCACCTTGATTGTCGTACTGGCATTGCTGCCCATTATGGTAATTGTATTTACCTTTGCTCTGTTATTTCAGTGTTATTATTTGGCTTCTGGTATTCTGGAATTCCATCATCCCTTTTGATACTAGAGATCCGTGTTCCATGGCAGTATCCCCCACTCTTGGCCTTGACAGGGCTCCTTTCACCAATGTATTTCTTATTCCTTAGTATAAGGAAGTTCCCTGGGCTCTTGGAGTATATAGACAGGTGGCGGGTTAGCAGGTCTTAATACATAGTAAATATATTCTAACGTTCTCACTTTCCTATGACTTTTGATCCCTTCTCCAGTACAATGCCAAGATTATTTCTGGTGTGTCCAAGCTTCAAGGAAACAGCACAACAAACTATTTATAGTGACCTCAAGTGCTCTTGCCAAAACACTGGATAACCACTCATGAATGTATGCCCTCATGTAATGAATTCTCTCTTATAAAACCTTATTTTATGCACTCACTCTCTCTCTCTCCCCAGTCTTACATTTTCAAGATCTACTCCCACCTACATTACCCTGATTCTGTTGACAAAGAGTCAAACTCTGTAAAATATTTTAAGAGATTTATTCTGAGCCAAATATGAGTAATCATGGCCTGTGACACAGCCCTCAGGAGGTCCTAAGAACATGTACCCAAGGTGGTTGGGGTACAGCTTGGTTTTATATATTTTTAGGGGGGCATGATACATCAATCAAATACATTTAAGAAATATATTGGGCCGGGCATGGTGGCTCATGCCTGTAATCCCAACACAACGGGAGGCTGAGGCGGGCAGAACACCTGAGGTCAGGAGTTTGAGACCAGCCTGACCAACATGGCAAAACCCCATCTCTACTAAATATACAAAAATTAGCCAGGCTTGGTGGCGTGCACCTGTAATCCCAGCTACTTGGGAGGCTGAGGCAGGAGAATCGCTTGAACCCAGGAGGCAGAGGCTGCAGTGAGCTGTGATCACGCCACTGCACTCCAGCCTGGGTGACAGAGCAAAACTCCATCTCAAAAAAAAAAAGAAAGAAAGAAAAGAAAAGAAAATACATTGGTTTGGTTCAGAACGGTGGGACAACTCAAACCGGGGGCTTCAGGGTATAGGTAGATTTAAACATTTTCTGGTTGACAATTGGTTGAGTTTATCTGAAGACCTGGGATCAATGGAAAGGAATGTTCAGGTTAAGAAAGAGGATTATGGAGAGACCAAGTTTTATTGTGCAGATAGCAGACTTCAGAGAGAGAGCAGGTTATAAAATGTTTCTTATTAGACCTAAAAGGGTGTCTGGCTCTTAGTTGATTATCTCCTGGATCTGGAAAGAAAGGAAGGAAAACAAAGGGGGAAGGGGATTCTCTACAGGATATGTATTTTTCCCACAAGAGACTTCGTAGGGCAATTTCAAGGTACAGCAAGGAAATATATTTTGGGGTTAAATATTTCTTCCTTGTCTCAATGTTATGCCAGAGTGATTGAAAAGTAAGTCACGATATATAGGGTCAAACAAAACCCATCTGATGAGAATTTATGGTTTGTAGGACATGACTCCCTAGACCCCTTAGGTAGGAATTTGGGCAGATAAAAAAATTAGAGTTTAGTCCTCAGTTCTTACATATTCTCCAGGTCCTACAGTTCCTTTGGAATGGAGGCTAACTCCTTCTGGAGCAGGACCTGTACTTCCCTGCTCAGGCTGTGCTGAGCTCTGGCACAGATTACCAGACTGGAGGCAAAAAAGGCAGAGAATGGAGGCTTATCTTGGGGAGAACGAAAGTTATTCTGCAATGACCTATTTCGGATGGGCAAGGGGAGGCTGTTTTCCTTAGTCAAGAGAAAAGGGTTTTGCTGACAGCATTATAAATAAATAAATAAGAGAGAAAAGGGACTGCTTCTGCTGGCCAGGAAGATTCAGGGACAATTAGGAGCTCAAGATTTTGAGGCTCATCCGCTCACATATTTCCTTTATTTATTTATTTATTTATTTATTTATTTATTTATTTTTGAGATAGGGTCTTGCTCTGTCACCCAGGCTGGAGTGCAGTGGCATGATCATGGCTCACTGCAGCCCCAACCTCCCGGCTTCAAGTGATCCTCCTGCCTCAGCCTCCCAAGCAGCTGGGACCACACCCGGCTATTTTTTATTTTTTATTTTTTTGTACAGACGGGGTCCACTATGTTGCCCAGGCTGGCCCTGAACTTGTAGGCTCAAGCAATCCTCCTGCCTCTGCCTCCCAAAGTGCTGAGATTACAGGCGTGAGCCACCGTGCCCGGCCAGGGAATCTTGTTATGATTCAGTGGGTCTGGGGCGAGGCCTGAGACTCTGCATGTCTAGCAGGTGATGCTGATGCCTTGGGTTCACTGGTCACTCTGCCACTCACATATTTCTTATTCAGGTCTTAACGCCTCATATTTTTCTTTTCTGGAAAATACCTCCACATGGGAAAGCTGTTGAAGCTATGCATTCAATACCTTTAGCAGCTTTGCCATTCTGGATCCTGAACCTAATTTCTTTTCTTTTCTTTTTTTTCTTTTTATTTATTGTTTTTTTTTTGAGTCAGAGTTTCCCTCCTGTAGCCCAGGCTGGGGTGCAATGCCACAATCTCGGCTCACTGCAATCTCTGTCTCCCGGTTCAGGTGATTCTCCTGCCTCAGCCTCCCCAACAGCTGGGATTACAGGTGTGCACCATCATGTTCAGCTAGTTTTGTATTTTTAGTAGAGACAGGGTTTTGCCATGTTGGCCAGGTTGCTCTTAAATTCCTGACCTCAGGTGATCCACCCACCTCGACCTCCCAAAGTGCTGGGATTACAGGTGTGAGCCACTGCACCCAGCCCTGAACCTAATTTTTTAAAATTTTTTAAAATTATACTTTAAGTTCTAGGGTACATGTGCACAATGTGCAGGTTTGTTACATATGCTTACATGTGCCATGTTGGTGTGCTGAACCCATTAACTCATCATTTACATTAGGTATATCTCCTAATGCTATCCCTCCCCCCTCCCCCAACCCCACTACAGGCCCCGGTGTGTGATGTTCCCCACCCTGTGTCCAAGTGTTCTCATTGTTTTCAACAGTGTCTAACCCACTGCTGCAAGAGATGAGTCTCCTTTATGGCTGCCATAGAACTCCTCTGGCTTTCATATTGTTACTTAGTTGGCAATATGCTGCTTTGAACTATCATTTTCTTTTTCCAAGACTTCCAATGCTCTCAAGAGCAGCCAGTCTATTCCCCACTCTGTGCCGTTATTATTGCTCCCATACTGATCAAATACAGCAGCCACATAATATCCTAATTCCTTATCTTCTATCTGCACCTCATCCCAGTCAACTGGAGGTGAAAGCCTTAGTAATTGTCATGCATGCCCTTGCATGGCAGGGTTATACTATCCTGTTTACCACTGGGGAAACAGTTCTGATTGCCTTTAGATAGGTGGGCTAGTCTCTAAAATCACACTTTTAAGGGTCTGCTTTTAAAGACTACTCCTGGTACTAGCATTTTTGAGCCTACAGTCTCAAGAAAAGCTTAAAGCAAAAATATGCACATTTTTGTGATGGATGCTTTATTGATTGGTGAAATTGCAGGGAAGAAAGTATGATGAGAAAAAAGAAGTGAGGTAGGGAAGATGTAAAAACAAAGAGATGTGCTACCAAGATGGCCATAGCTTCACTGCAAACAGAGATGTTTGCCTGGCCTTCCAGGGCATCTCCACGGAGTACATATGAAGCCACTGCCTCTCACGGGAGGAAGGGTGAACAATGCTGGCTTCTTTTTGTCTCCTGTCTCTCAGTGGTCAAGGTTTACCCTACCCTAGACATGAACTCTCTCACACTTCTGGGTGGTAGTACCCACTCCTCCAGCCAGCTTCTCAGGAAGAAAGAGCCTCTGCAGCCCATTTTGGCCAATGTGCTTCAGTCTTTCCTCCTGAGTCAGTACCACATGGGGGCCCCTCGGTGTATGGGGGCATGTTAGCACCAGGGGCTGTGGCTGTGGCTTTATGACTGTGAGATACCTCATAGAGTTTTTGTGAGAATTTGGTCAAGTAATATCCAACGCCTGGCAGTTAGTAGGCACTCAGTAAATGTTAGCTATTATTATGAATAGTAATTGAGTGAATTTTTTGTGTGTGATTCTTACATGATATGGCTGGTAGGAGCATGTTCCCCACCCCTTCTAAGCCTTTGTTAAGTGCCACTGTGCTCAGTCGCACACGCTGACACAGTCAGCCAAATCTAAGCAGCTCAACAGTGCCGTGAGCTGTGGTCTGCAGTAGCATGGGGCAGCCAGGCAACAAATGGCTTTCAGTTAGTCCACAAGAATGGCGACCACCATCTAGGCAGCAAAGAGTTATGCAATGGAGTGTTTTGCTTTTATAAAAATATGACTAGTGATAATGTCTTCCATTCTCTAGCCATCCTAAAACATTCTTTTAAATATTTAGCTTGTCTCTGAAATCTACCAAGGAAATAAATTGATATTGGTTTTTGTTCTACAAATTATAGTCACATAGTTCAAAGACAGTTTGCCCATACACAGAGTCATACATTTGCTTCCAAAACCATGAATACAGGAGCCCTCAACTGTCAAGTGTCTGAAGAATATCTTTTCTGTGGGAAATCTGTGACACTGTCCTCTGAGTTTGGTTAATCATAAAGAAATATTCTTCATTTAATGAATAATTCAAATCTGAGTCTTGTCGCCATAGAAGACAGGGCTCTCTCCTCCCATTTTTCTTAATGAGGCACTCAATGTCACAGTCGTAATGTTTACCTCCCTTCATGGAACAACAGCTCTTGACAAGTGGAAATATGATTTCAGCAAAAAAAGTTTCCACTCTATATTTGTTAAACTGCTTCAATATTATGTTTTGATTCCTGCTTCGAATTTATGGAAAGGATTTTTATAGTCAAGGGAAATCTACTGATGAATGTGAGAGGCATGAACCTTGAGACAGTGACAAAGTAAATTTGGGGCTTGAAAGAAATACACCATTTGCTTGTCTGGAAGCAAGAGCTGAGTTTTTAAAAACAGAAACTGATCAAAGTTAATCAGTCTAATGAAAATATAAGTGGTAACATATTTTATTTAGGTAATTTTGAATCAATTTCCTAAACTATGCTTTCCTGTTGATGACAGATATTTATCATGAGTGTCTGGCAATTGTGTTGAAACTATTTGATGACCTGGCCGGACGCGGTGGCCTTGGAAGGACAAGGCAGATGGATCGCTTGAGCTCAGGAGTTCAAGACCAGCCTGGGCAACATGGCGAAATTCCGTCTCTACCAAAAAATACAAAAATTAGCCAGGCATGGTAGCATGCACCTGTGGTCCCAGCTACTCAGGAGGCTGAGGTGGGAGGATCACTTGAGCCTGGAAGGTGGAGGTTACAGTGAGCTGAGATGGCACCACTGCACTCCAGCCTGGGTAACAGAGTGAGACCCCATCTCAAAAACAAAAACAAAAACAGCACGATTTGATTACCTAGTTCCCCCTGTTCCTGGATTTACCTCACTTCCATTACCTGAGAACAGATTTGGCTCCATCAGTTCTGATCTTTGGCCTTATACCAGAAACATGGCATGGAGCTTCCTGTCCGGATCCCTCAGGCCACCCTCATCAACTACCAGCTGGACCTAACCCATCCCCTAACCCCATCCTTCTGAGCCTACCTCTGGCCTCTAGGAATCAGACATACACAGGACATGGAGCCAGGTGCCACTGAAAAGAAATATAAGAAATTTATGGTAGAGATATGGAGAAACTATTTGTCTTAGTCTGCGCAGGCTACTCTGATAAAATACCTTTGACTAGGCGTCTTTTAAACAAAAGAAATTCATTTCTCACAGTTGTGGAAATAGGAAGTCCAAGATCAAGGCACTAGAAGATCTGGTGTTTGATGAGGGCCAGTTCCTCATCATCATCTCACAGCCATCATCTCACTGTAACCTCACATGGCAGAAGGGACAAGGGACCTCTCTCAGGCCTTTTTAATAAGAGCACTAATTCCACTCATGAGGGTTTCACCCTAATAACCTAATCCCTCCCATAAGCGCTTTACCCTCTTGTTCAGCCTCCTGGGGGAGAAGAATTTCAACATATGAACTTCAGGAGACACAAACGTTCATAGCGAGACCCTGTCTCTACAAAACATAAAAAAATTAGCACATGCGTGTGGTCCCAGCAACTCGGGAGGCTAAGGCAGGGGGACTGCTTAAACCTGGGATGTGTCGGCTGCAGTGAGCCCAGATCGTGCTACTGCACTCCAGCCTAGGCAACAGAGCCAGACCCTGTCTCAAACAAATAAATAAATAAAATGAATGAGGTAGCTCTGTAAGTACTGGCCTAGAAAGATGTCCATACACATTAAGCAAAAAGGGCAGGCTCTAAACAACAGGCACAAGAGAGGCTTTACGGTGTACTTTAAGACAAACAGTGTACTTTAAGACAGACTGCCCATTCGGTGATGCAGCCTGCCTCTCTCCTCTCCTCATCCCCGCGGTCTCCTTTCCACACTACTCCTCCCCCAGCACAGCGCCTTTCCACGATTTTCCGTCTTTTTCTCTCAGGACTCTCCTGCTCCAACAGCTCTTCATCTCAGAGTCCCGGATCAGGACCCGGATAGACTAGCTGTGGGAGGAATGCGCGTGCGCCGTGGCACCGCCCAGAACGCGTGGTGGGCGTGTTTTCCCCGCCTCCAGGGCGGAGCCCAAGAGCGATTGGTCCCCGTTTTGGGCCTCCCAGGATTGACTGGCCCTTCCACCCAACCAGGGCGGTCCATACCCGCTCACATCACTTCCGCCCTCGCCTGGGAGCGCCTCTCGCCCCGTCGCGTTTATCGAGGACACAGTGAGTTCTTGTTTTTCCTGTTCCCTCCTGCATTTGACAGTGTTCTGCAGACACTGGTGTTGAGATTGGCATGCTTCCCGCATTTACAGCGAAGCCCTCTAAGAGGGAGAGTTTAGGCCAGGTTTACTTTAAGTAGGAACCTGAGAATTTAAAAACCGAATTAAAAAGTTGGCCCCCGCCCTGGAGGGAGATAGAGTCCCCTTCTCTCATGCTTCCTTGTGTGAACTTAATTTCATACATTACTCAACAAATCGATAGCCATGAACTCAGGTTCCTAAATGATAGTAATGGTATTATTACTACTATAATCTATAATAGTATTAACTATGGTATTATAGTAAGTATAGTAATACTATTAGTAACAGCTAATAGTAATAGCTAACCTTACATTAGACTTGGAGCGAGCAGTCACTGTTTTGTTCCCTGCTGTGGTTTGAATGCCTCCTCGGAAACTCATGTTGAAACCTGTTCCCCAGTGTGGCAATATTGAGAATGGGGTCTTGAAGAGGTGATTGGGTCATGAGGGCTCTGCCGTCCGGAATGGACCAATCCATTCATGAGTTAATGGGTTATCACGGAGAGGGACTGGTGGCTTTATAAGAGGAGACCTGAGCTAGCACACTGAGCCCCCTCACCATGCGATGCCTTACACTGCCCCTGCACTCCGCAGAGTCCCCACTGGCAAGAAGCTCTCACCGGGTGTGGCCTCTTGACCTTGGACTTCTCAGCCTCCTAAAACATAAATTCCTTTTCTTTATAAATTACCCAGTTTCACGTATTCCGTTATGAGCAACAGAAAACAGATAATCTCCTTACAGCAGTGTCACTGTCTTTACCTATAAGGTGGGTCTCACTATCTTTATTTTATAGATGAGGATGCCAAGGCACAGAGAAGTTAAGGAACTTGTCCAAAATCACCTTAGTGATAACTGGCAGAGCTTGAATCAGAATTCAAGTAATCTGGCGTCATGTCCAATACCACTAACCATTGCATTCTGCTGCCTCTCAGAAATAACCAGGCATAGAGTAAAATTCATCTGTAGTTCAAGAAACAATTTATTGAAGCTTCCTTTTTCTGTCAAGTTTGGAAAACGGGAGAGAAGATAGGAATCGAGACTGAGAAGACGACCAAGTGGTTCTGAGCTGAGAGAATTGGGAAATTGAAGGAGGTAGATTAGCTAAGGGAAGATACAAGTACCTGAATCCTTCTAAAAAATTTTTTTATTGAGGTGAAATTCACAGAACATAAACAGCCATTTTAAAGTGAACAATTCAGTGACATAATATTCACAATGTTGCACAACCACCACCTCTATCTAGTTCCAAAACATTCCCATCACCCCAAAGGTGATGGGAATCACCCCAAAACCCCAAACTCGTTAAGGAGTCACTCTCTAATCCCTCCTTCCCCACGCCCTGGCAACCACCATCTCCCTTCTGTCTCTATGGATTTATATATTCCGAATATTTCATCTAAATGGAATCATACAATAATAAGACTTGTGTCTAGCTTCTTTCGTTTAGCATGTTTTCGGGGTGCCTCTACATAGCATAAATCAGTACTTCTTTTTTTAATGGGTGAATAAAATTCCATTGTGTGTACGTAACACAGTTTATCCATTGATGGACATTTAGACTGTTTCCAATTTTTGGCTATTGTGAATAGTGCTACTGTGAACATGCATGTACATGTACTTGTTTGAGAACTTAGTTTTGATTCTTTTGAATATGTACGTAGGAGTGGAATTGTGGGGCTCTGTGGTAATTCTGTGTTTAACTTTTTGAGGAACTCCTGTATCCTTTTGAAACCCTTCCTTAAGGCTGTAATGTTAATATAATAAATAATATTAAATATAATAAATATCTAAAATATTTTGAATCAGAGTTTCTGAGTCTCAGCACAATTGATGTTTGGGACCAGGTAATTCTTCGTTGTGGGAGAGCTGACCTTTGGTTATAGGAATTTTAGTAGCAATATTGGCCTCTACTCACTAGATGTCAGTAGCATCCTCCCACTTTAATCACCAATAATGTCTGGAGACACACTGTCAGATGTCCTCTGAAAAGCAAAATTGGCCCCCTTCCCACTGAAAATTACTGTTTTAAAGGCTTCCCCATAAACTTGGAGCAAATGTGGCTAGCACTAAAGCAGAATACTACAACAAAGTAATGGCCTTTAAGAAATTGATATTCCTTAGAAGTCTTCCTTAGTATACAGGAAGTATTTTTTGTTTACTGTGTAATGTTGTTAAGAAGTTTGCAGATTTACAAATGTTTGACAACCAGAAAAATCTTATCATTAAATATTCATATACCTTTCAAAGGTAACATCAGTAATATAAATCCAGCTCATCCACAATGCCAATAAATATAGCTTCTCCCCCGTCCTAGGCAAATTACATACTAAATCACATTTATAGCACACTGCATCACATAATTTTTAAGATGGAAACTAGAAGCATGATTTGTAAGACTTTTTTGACATAGTAATACTTATTTTTTCTTTATTTATTTTATTTATTTTATTTTTTGGTGGGTGCTTCACTTTATTTTATTTTATGAAGTTTTTTTCTTTTTTTATTATTATTATACTTTAAGTTTTAGGGTACATGTGCACAATATGCAGGTTAGTTACATATGTATACATGTGCCACGCTAGTGTGCTGCACCCATTAACTCGTCATTTAGCATTAGATATATCTCCTAAAGCTATCCCTCCCCCCTCCCCTCACCCCACAACAGTCCCCACAGTGTGATGTTCCCCTTCCTGTGTCCATGTGTTCTCATTGTTCAATTCCCATCTATGAGTGAGAACATGTGGTGTTTGGTTTTTTGTCCTTGCGATAGTTTACTGAGAATGATGATTTCCAATTTCCTCCATGTCCCTGCAAAGGACATGAACTCATCATTTTTTATGGCTGCATAGTATTCCATGGTGTATATGTGCCACATTTTCTTAATCCAGTCTATCATTGTTGGACAGTAATACTTATTTTTTCAAATAAAAGTTCAGGCAGGGCCCATGAGGAATGTCATTTTTTGGTTCAGCCAAATAATGGAAAAACAAAAGCTATTTTTCATTATTGGGATACAGTGAACCAAAATGAATTTTTTTTTTTTTGAGGCAGAGTCTCGCTCTGTCACCCAGGCTGGAGTGCAGTGGCGCGATCTTGGCTCGCTGCAAGCTCCGCCTCCCGGATTCACGCCATTCTCCTGCCTCAGCCTCGCGAGTAGCTGGGACTACAGTCGCCCGACACCACTCCCGGCTAATTTTTTGTATTTTGAGTAGAGACGGGGTTTCACCATGTTAGCCAGGATGGTCTCGATCTCCTGACCTTGTGATCCACCCGCCTCGGCCTCCCAAAGTGCTGGGATTACAGGCGTGAGCCACTGAGCCCGGCCCAAAATGAATCTTTTACATTTACTGTTACTTACTGTTAAACATCTTGGTGAGTGAGTTGTGGGCACCCTGAGTACATAAACACCTTTGCAATCACAAAGCTGTTAAGATCAAAACTGTTATGGAAATAGATCAAGCAGCCTTAGGCACAGACGGTATTGTTGTAGAATCCACAGCAGTTAGTAAGGGCCATAGCACTGAACTCCTTATCTTCCCAGGGACCAGAAAAAGAAGGAGGGTTGGTGCCATTCAGAGAAGTACTGCAGTGAGAAACCAGAGAGGTACATAAGGGGTCAGACAGGAACAAAGCAACAAAACATATCAATAAGTTATACTAAGCAGCTGAAAACAAAAACAAAAACCTGTAAATTGACCCATCAGCCATGACCAAATAGAACCCAATTATGTTTCTTTTCTCATTCATTCCCAAGATAATACTAGCAAGAAACCATAAACTATGTGCGTCTGTTCCTTTGCCCAACTCCTAACCATAGTCCATTTGGAAATTTCCAGATATCCCTGAGTCAAATGTATGGCTTATAATGATTTAGTATTGAATTGATTCTGAAAAGTAAGGTGGTATTCCAAGGCCACCTTCCTCTTGAAAACAGCTTACACTTAATTAGTATAAATTAATTGGACAAAAACGTTGTCTTTCATATTGTAGATGCTAATGATCTTCAGTATGTGGCTTTAGAAAATCCACCAAAATGCCACAAGAACATAAGAATCAGGCAACATGATGAACGCCCGTGTCTACAAAAAGTAAAAATTAACCAGGCATGGTGACACATGCCTGGCCTGTGGTCCCAGCTATTCAGGAGGCTGAGGTAAGAGGATTGCTTGAGCCTGGGCCAAGATTGTGCCACTGCACCCCAGCCGGGGCAACAGAGTGAGCCTGTGTCTCAAAAAAAAAAGAAGAATCAAAACAATGCCAGAGCAATGATGAATCCAGCTCATACCTCATCTTTAATAGTGCATCAAAAGAATTTTTAAAAAAATATGTTAGTTGCCTTCTCTGATGATAACCTCCAAACACAGGAGGGGCAACATTCATTCACTTGGCCCAGTAACCTTTTAAGCAGCCAGCACCTGAATATCTACCTATGTAGTGAACAGACCACTTAATAACTTCCAAATCTTTGTTTGTTTGTTTGAGACAGGGTCTCACCCTGTCACCCAGACTGGACTGCAGTGATACGGATCACGGCTCACTACAGTCTCTAATTCCTGGGCTGAAGTGATCCTGCCACCTCAGCCTCCCCAGGTAGCTGGGACTACAGGCACACACCACCATGCCTGGCTAGTTTTGTTTTGTTTTGTTTTGTTTTAGTAGAGATGGGGTTTCGCCATGTTGCCCAGGCTGGTCTTGAACTCCTGAGCTCAAGCGATCCTCCCGCCTTGGCCTCCCAAAGTGCTGGGATTGTAGGTGTGAGCCACTGTGTCTAGCCCATAACTTTTAAATCTATCTCCAGCTCTGATTTCTCTCTTGAAGCCCAGACCTGAGGTGGCTTTTGAGTACCTTCACAGGGTGGTCCTGCAACTACCTCCAAGTTAACACATCAAAAACTGAATTAAGGCTGGGCATGATGGCTCAGGCCTGTAATCCCAGCATTTTGGGAAGCCAAGATGGGAGGATCCCTTGAGTCCAGGAGTTCAAGACCAGCCTGAGCAACATAGTGAGACCCCATCTCAGTACAATAAATCAATAAATATAAAAAACAAAAACTGAATTAAGCCATAATCTCTCCCTTTTACTCCCATTCCTGAAACTAGTCCTCCTCTTCTGTGAATGAATGGCACCCCTTAGACCCACTTGCTTATGCCGGAAAAGAGATAGTCACTTGAGACTCCTTCCTCTTCTTCACCCCACCTCTTCCTCCTATCTAGCCAATGATCAATCCTATTGATTCTACTGGATCTAGTGTATCTCCAACCTCACAACCACTTAGTATCAATTCTTACCATCTCTCACTAGGACTATTACAGCAGGGTGTTTGTTGGTCTCCTTGCCATTCAAATGGCTACCAAAATAATATTTTGAAACAGCATAGTTGATCATGCCAGTGTTCAGAATTCAGCAGGTCAAAACCTAAATTCTTTAGTATTTCATACAAGGCTTCTTATGATCTCTCAGCCTTTTTTCCCACAACTCCCTTCACTCACGCATATATCACCACCAATACACACACACCGTTTGATTTGAAGGCACTAAACATTCTAGTTCCTCAAATCTTTCCTTTTGTGTGTTCCAAAACTAGTTCCTTTAGCTTGATGACATATCCTCTTCTTTTCATATTCTAGATTTTGGTAAACAAGTTCATTTTTACACTACCTGAACTCATCATGATTTTATAAATACAACTTTATCCTCTCTCAGTTTTCTTCATTTCTGTCTGAAGAAGCCTATAATATTTTAGCCACTTTAACCATTGCTAAGTCTACCTATAACCTACCTGTATTCCAATCACAATAAGTAATTTCTTTTTTTTAATTAATATAAAATAGAGACAGGGTCTCGCTATGTTGCCCAGGCTTGTCTCGAACTCCTGGGCTCAAGCCATCCTCCCACTTCGGCCTCCCAAAGTGTGGGATCGTGGGTGTGAGCCACCATGCCCAGCCAGTAGAGTAATTTCTTATCAGGGAAACCATTTTTCTTCTTCCTTTGCTGCTCTACTTCTCAGTAGCCCACTAACACAGGTAGACCCTGTTGCTGGAGCATACTAAGCTAATAATGAAGATGCAGCCAATAAGAGAAAAGAACACTGATCTAGGCCATTACCAATACTCACAGCCCTTATACACTCTATGCAACCTCAACAGCATTACCGTGGAGACCTGAGGGCCGTGTGTGAGAGAAGGGAATGGGGTCCTGGTGCTCACCTCTGAAAGAGTCCTCTGCAGCACATGTAGGTCTCATAGGTTCTATTGGTGAAACTTGTGTTTGGGAAGGAGACACAGTCAGCTTCAGCCCCCCTGGGGACATAGAGGATTCCTGGATAAAGGAGACAGAGGTACTAAGGGGAAGATCTGACACGTGCTTCTCAAGGCTCTTTATTCTTTTGGCACGAATTGTGGACACTCTTGATTAGGTGCCTTTGCCATGTATCTGTGGAATGGATGGGTAAATCAGTATTCTGAAAGACAGCCTGTCATGATCTAGGGAAGTAATCTCTGTTGCCCCTGTACTCAAGGACAATTCTACCTTCCTCATATTATTCCTCCAACCATCACCCTCATGCAGCAGTATCTCCATCAGAGCTGAGGCACCTACCTGCCATACAGGCACTGATAAGGGATACACAGGCCCCTGTGAAGAGGGCCCTGACCACAACCTTGGACAAGTCACTCTTCCGGTGAGGTACTATTGATGCTGCAGACAATAAAATAAAATAACTTCAGCTTTTCCCCACCAAGGCAATCAGGTATATCCCGTGAGCCCCCACTTAGAAGAACGCAGAGAAACAAAACACAGCCGGTGAAGAGCATCCTTATTACCATCCACCTGAGACTGGCCAGTGTTGCCCTAAGAAGTGTATGTATACATTAGTCCTGAGGGATCACTAACTTAGACTTTCCTCAGATCAAGTATTGAGTGTCTGACCCTCACTTTAATGGTTCTGTGAACATACCCAAGATGTATCTGGATAAAGCAAGGCTCTGGGTTTCTCCAGACAGGTACAAATGCCTGGCATTCACTGCTTGAGATATGCACTCTTAAGCCTGGACCAGAATTAGATGGACTATTTTGAGACAGAGGGCTAAGGAAAGCAACACTCATTGTGTGGCCTAAGACTTAGCCACACAATGCATGTCCCACTGCTAGATGGCAGTCTCATAATCGGACAGTAATCAGGCATCAAGACTAGAACAATACAGTCAGGTGTTTAACAGAAGGGGAAAAGGTAAACTGAAAGGGAATTATTTCACCTTTCAATTAAATTGGCTACCAAGTACATGAATTAAATGACTCTACCCCAGAATATAATTGCCTTTAAAAAGGGATACACTGAGCTATATTTCTTATTATAATCTACTCCTTCTAAGATTCCTTCCTTCCTTCCTTCCTTTTCTTCTTTTTTTCTTTCTACAGGACCTCCCCATGTCACCCATGCCAGAGTGCAGTGGTGCAATCACAGCTTACTGGAGCCTCGATCTGAGTTCAAGCAATCCTCCCACCTCAGCCTCCCGAGTAGCTAGGACTACAGGCATATGTGCAAATATGCCCAGCTAACTTTCAAATTCTTCGTAGAGACAGATTCTCACCATGTTGCCCCAGGCTGCTCTCAAACTCCTATAGCAAGCAATCTTCCTGCTTTGGCCCAAAGTGTTGGGATTACAGGCATGAGCCACCACATCCAGCCTAAGATCCATTTCTAACTTGGATCTTCCAAACTTGGGATCTGCTAGTCACCCCTGTGCCCCTGCACTCAAGGACAGTTCCACTTTCCTCATATTATTCCTCCAACAATCACCCCCATGCAGCAGTATCTCCAACAGTCTAAATATATCTGTGTCTGCTTCAAAGACCCACTCCTTTAACATTTGGTACTTGCATATTTAAATCCAACACTTTACACCACTCTCTCTTACTGTCTATCTGCCTTATGTGCCTGCTGCTTTTATTTGTTTTAATTCTTTGTGTTTCCATGAGGATGACTAGTGAGCAGCCTAATTTCAAAAAGTGTCTTCACTACTGAATAAAATACAAGACCAGGTGCGGTGGCTCACGCCTGTTATCCCAACATTTTGGGAGGCCAAGGCAGCAGATCACTTGAGGCCAGGAATTCAAGACCAGCTTGGCCAACATGGTGAAACCCCGTCTCTTCTAAAAATACAAAAAAAAAAAAAAAAAAAAAAAAAATTAATGGGCATAGTGGCACACACTTGTAATCCCAGCTCGGGAGGCTGAGGCATGAGAATCACTTAAACCCAGGAGGTGGAGGTTTAAGTGAGCTGAGCTCACACCACTGCACTCCAGCCTGCACAACAGAGTGAGACTCTGTTTCCAAAAAAATTAAATAAATAAATAAATAAATAAATATCTTTATTTATATATGCACTACTCCAATTTAATGGCAAAATTGAAATAATATCATTATATTTTCTTCCTCATAGAGAAAATGAAAATAAAATTAGTTTTTGGGGCCTCCAATCCAAAGGAAAAAAAAGTAACTGAAGTTGAGATTATAAAGGGCTCTATGCATAGCCAGGTGGGCCTGACTGCCTTAGGTCCAAGTTAACTGTAGCCTAAGAAATGGGCCCATTTCACAATGGCTTCTCTATCTGATCCCAACTTGTACTGAAGCACCAAGACTGCCCACTACAGAAGCTGGGATCTGGCTGTCTTACTGGGGAGCTGGGAAAATGGATGAACTCACTCAAGCCTCCAAGTGTGATTCCTATGGAACTAAGATTGGCAAATCCACAGAGTGAAAATGTTGTAATGATTTCAGCTCTCACCTAGGGAAAACAAAAATAAATAAGCAAATAAATTCAGTCCCATGCGTGCGGTCTTATAATCACAATAGAAGTTCCAGAGTACTGACAGCCCCCAATCTTTTCCATGGTTTCCCAAGGAACATGAAAGGATGCTCAGAAAACAACTGTTCCCTGAGTTACTATAGGGATAATGACATGGAAACTACCATGGGTCTCATTGCCCAACGCTGTTCTTGTTGAAGGCTATGAATAACGAGAAGGCCTGGGAATGAGAAGGATTGCGAAGGAGGAGGAGAGAGGCAAAGGGAAAGAAAAAGAATATTAATTTGCAGCAATTTAAACTTATAAATGAAGAAGGGGACCTTAGACCATCAAAAGATAGTGTCTGCCCTGGACTGCCCCAGCTGTAAAGACCCAGCAATTACATTATAGAGAGAAGTTGGGTCACAGTTGGGGCAGTGGTGGGGGTGGCGGGGGGAAAATAGCATGCAGACCCATAATAGCTCAGGCGCTGCAGATGAGGCTGCTAGGTAGGCTGTTCTGCTTGCTTTGTAGTTAGGTCTGCGACCCCAGAAAGGCATCTGCAGGTCTGCAACAAACCTGTTTGGCACTTTCTGTCTACCCTCAGATAACCATGGCTGAGACCTCACGGTGTTTATGCTTTTTGGATTGTCACTTACAGAAATCCACTGTTTCTCTCCCTCAATCCACTCCTCCACTCCAGAGAGACGTTTGTTCTTGTATTGAGACAGTTGCTGATAAGCCACAAACTCATTTATGAAGAACTTGATTCCCACCATCTCAGCCACCATTGGACAGTCTGTCCACTCTACACCCATCATGAAAACCATGGGCCTTAGGAGATAGGAGCAGATGACCTGAGTGAAAGAGAGATACCACAGGAAAAGGAAGGACTAATATAACAAAGGTCAGGTGCCAAGGACCTTCTCTGGAGCCTTGGCCTAATCTCCTCCACCCTTCTATTCATGCTCTCTCTTGGCTTACTGTGGGTCAGAAGGACATGCATGGTTGTTTTTTTTTCTTATTATTATACTTTAAGTCTTAGGGTACATGTGCACAATGTGCAGGTTAGTTACATATGTATACATGTGCCATGCTGGTGTGCTGCACCCATTAACTCGTCATTTAGCATTAGGTATATCTCCTAATGCCATCCCTCCCCCCTCCCCCCACCCCACAACAGTCCCCAGAGTGTGATGTTCCCTTTCCTGTGTCCATGTGTTCCCATTGTTCAATTCCCACCCATGAGTGAGAACATGTGGTGTTTGGTTTTTTGTCCTTGCAATAGTTTACTGAGAATGATGATTTCCAATTTCATCCATGTCCCTACAAAGGACGTGAACTCATCATTTTTTATGGCTGCATAGTATTCCATGGTGTATATGTGCCACCTTTTCTTAATCCAATCTATCATTGTTGGACATTTGGATTGGCTCCAAGTCTTTGCTAATGTGAATAGTGCCGCAATAAACATACGTGTGCATGTGTCTTTATAGCAACATGATTTATAGTCCTTTGGGTATATACCCAGTAATGGGATGGCTGGGTCAAATGGTATTTCTAGTTCTAGATCCCCAAGGAATCACCACACTGACTTCCACAATGGTTGAACTAGTTTACAGTCCCACCAACAGTGTAAAAGTGTTCCTATTTCTCCACATCCTCTCCAGCACCTGTTGTTTCCTGACTTTTTAATGATTGCCATTCTAACTGGTGTGAGATGGTATCTCATTGTGGTTTTGATTTGGACATGCATGGTTGAAGGGCTACCTAACCACATCCCAGAGGGACAGCCCAACAAATGTAATCCTTTACCTGGAAAGTGAGCCCCTGTATGTCCACCAATTCCCCCAGCCAGGAGAGGGCAGCATTGATGAAGGCCAACACAGCCAAAAAGGCAATCAGGTTGGCTGCTACATTAGTAGCAAGGCCTATGGCATCTATGGCTCCGTTGCTGGCAGCTTCCAGGACATTCCTCTCCTTCCTGTGGTTATTGGGCAGAAGGCAAGAGTAGGGTGTCTACAGCAGTCTCAGCCCCTCAGAGAAGAGAAATCCCACTGTCCCTATCGTGTGGGAGGAGGGTGCAAGGCCAATGTAGAAGGTGACAGGGGTTCCTCAGTGACCCTATTAGTGGAAATTACTCTGAAGCAATATCAGATATAATTGTCATGTAATTGCATGGATGGCAAGGACAGAGGGTACTGGCATGCAGAAGCTAGTGCCAGGTTGGAGGGTTAAATGAAGAAAACCAGCATGATTAGCAAGCAGCAGAGATAGGCAAGAAGGAATATGGAATCACATTATTCCCCCTCAGGGAGACTTGAAGTCTCTGCCACCACAGTGCCACTCTTAACTACAGCTCACCATCTCCCAAAGTATATGCCTCCTTGGACTCACCCACGGGGCAGCTTTACCCCCTCCTCACTCTTGAACTTGGACTCCTCCACTTCTGGATACGCTAGCTTTGATAAGGCGAGAGCACAAGGGGCGGCCATCACAGAGGCAGAAATCAGGGATGATGCATCAACCTGTGAGGTGCCAGACTTAGGCATTAGTGTTTCTATCAAACCCAACTCGAGTTCACCCAGGAGTGATCAAGCAGACTATGCCTACCCCAAAGGCTATGAAGGCTCCCAGCACAGTGCCAGAAATGGTGGCAAACCCTCCAGTCATCACCGCATGGATTTCAGAGAGTGTCATGTCCCCAAGGTAGGGACGGATGAGCAGAGGTGCCTCTGTCTACAAACATGGAGAAAACAGTCAGATTCCAAGAAGGTGTAACTCCCCATGCCAGAGTGCCCACCCCAGCCCCAGGGGCTGGACCCACTAGACACACATCCATCCAGTGTGAGCACTGTTCAGTGAGCCACACTTCACTTAGTGAGCACGGAGCCCGGCTGTCAGGCCCATCCAGCTTCTGCCCTACTTCCTCTGGCACCCAATCATGTCCTGGCTGGCATAGTTCTCACCTGTTTCTATACATGCTTGTTTCATCTATTGACATGTTAAAATGTTATAGAAGAGAAATGGTATATTTTGTTTGTATATTCTCAATGTCTAAAGCCACACACTTACTGAACTTATGGGATGCAGTGCACTTAATGAGAACATATTAGATGCTTAAACAGTACTCATTAAATGAAATACAAATAGATGATCCAAACCCCCTGTTTATGGATCAAAAGAAATAATGTTTGTGAAAATGTTATGAAATTATGAAGGGCCATCTATGTAAGCCATATCCAGCACTGACCTAAGATAATGGTATCTATTATTTAACAAGTGCCAACTATGTGCCTAGCACTGCGCTAGATGCTAAGGACATTGATATAGGTAAGGCAAAGTCCTTACTCTTAGAAGCTTATAGTCTCACATAGGAAACTAGGCTGATTATGGATAATTTCAGCAAAATGTGGAGTGCTATGGTAAAGTATCCAGAAGTACTCTGAAAACATTTCAGAAGCAGCCTAGAGCCTTGGGAGAGAAAGACCTCAGTACTAACTCCCTGTGAATGTGACAAGTCATTGTCCCCAACATTGAGCTGATCAGTCAGTAGCACATATGGAGCACCTACTCCATACAGACCAATGTACCAAGCAAGTATTATGGGGAAGAGCCTGGGCGTTAGCGATGAGCAAGACAAGTGATTTCCTCCTTAGAGACCCTGGAAACCAAGTACTGCAGGGAGTCACAGGGAGAAACCAGAATGAGGATCAAACACCCTTCATAGCCTCCGAAAGGGGATATGAATTGGACCAGGACATTCCCTACATTCCTACGTAGGAAGTGTTCATTAGAAGTGGTGAAGGCTATCCCTCCAGATTAAGTATTACCAGGGAAGTATTTTTAGGCGCAAAGGGTGAACGCAATGAGCAGAGTCTTCTTTGAGCTGCTGAGTTATCTCTCATCCAAGATTGGCTGCCCCACAGTCTTCATTTATTTGACTTTTCAGAAGGAAAGCATACTCTTGTTTTGTGCCAAATTCTCAGTTCCTCAGAGGGAAGAAGACCAAAAGTCCTCAAGGTGCTTACCATACCCACAAAGATGTTTCCTGCCACAGCCAGGGTCTCTGTAGCAGTGGTGCCCATAGTGATTTGTAAAAACCAGGCGACCTAGAAGAATACAGAAACCTAAACCATTAATGTTAGCAGGAATCTTGGAGAACATCTCGCAAAACTCCTCCTCCTCCACTTTACTGATAAGGAAACTGAGGCCTAGAGAAGTAGAGCAGCAAGCCCAGGGCCAAAAACCAACTTACAAACAGAGCCTTGACCAGAACTCAGGACTCGTTGCCTTTAGAACAAGTACATTAAAACTCAGTATCAAAGGCAGTCCAGCTCATCTTCTCTCTGCTCTGCCCTCAGCCTACCTAGGGCCTCGGCTGACAGTTTGCTATCAGGCATGCTTGAGAGGGCCTGCCTTTTCCCATTGTTTCTAACACTCTAGACCTTAGCTATGGGCATTTTTCCAAAGCTGACTGATGACAGTATGAAGGCCTGTCTCCTGACTGGTGTAAGAGAACTACTCACCTTCTGAACTACCCATTGCACAAGGCCCAGGTAGTAGAGAATGGACATCACACATCCAAAGAAAATGATGATTGGTAAGGCCTGTAATGAGAATGGTAGCAGGTGGTGAGATGTTACATTGCATACTCTGTGTTTTAGGCTTCTAAGTTAAGCTCTTAGCATTCCAAGGGTATCTCATACAGTGTAGGTATTCAGTACCTACACAAACTAGTTTAGGGATACATTTACAATGTATTAAACCCATTGTCCCACCAGTACTAAACCACAAGCTGTTTTCTGACCCTTTTCCCCCAATTCTCATTTCATCTAATTTTATGATGGCAATGACCACAGGGAAGAAGATAGATGCCATTTCCTTTACTGATGGGGTTAAACCCTCTTCTTAGGGTCAAATTGGTATACAGGGGCACTGATCTCTTGGACACACACTTTCATCCTCTGCTTTATTCCTCTACCCCTCCATAGACCATCATTCCTGCCCATAAAATAGGTATCACCTGAAAAGCAAAGACATCCTTGACCAGTGTATCCCCAAAGACAAAACTGGAGCCGGCCACAGTGTAGTTCAGGAAAATCTGAAGGGAAAAAAAGAAAAAGACAGAGAATAAGAATGAAACCCAAAAGGACACACAGGAAGACGAGACCAGCCCCATGCGTCCTGAGGACCTACTGTTGCTACTGAGGTTGGCCTCCCTTTGACAGCCCAGGGGCAGGCTATGTCCCCATGAGCTCTTTATTCATATTCTTAGCTGTATCCTAGTACACTCTCTCCTTTCCCAACCAGATCTTCCACCACATCATTAACAAGATACAGCCTAATCTTCTCATGCTGCTCTCAAATCTCCTTTCTCTAGGGTTCTATAAGAGAAAAGCCCTCGCATTTAATTTCTTATACCTGGACCTGCTCTCCCAGCCACTGAAATACAGTATATCCAAGATCAGTTCTGATGACCAAGATCCCAAAGACAAATTGAAGACCTAGGCCCGAAAACACTGTCCTCCAGGACACCTAGGATCAATAAGAATATTATTCCAATGTGAGTTCTGCTAGTCCATTACCTGGTTGGAGTTTTAAACATGTACTCTGGGTGGAACCAACCTAGAATATTAACAGTAAATCTAGGGTCTGATGGCATAGGGAGCAGGGGCAATGGTAGGGAGAAACAGGGCAGTAATATATAAAAAGCCACATATGTTCATAAGGTTTTTAAAAAATGTGTCTAGAGGTTAGATGACACTTATACACACATATATGCATGCATACATACAAATAAAAGTTTTATAAATCAATATTTTAACAGTATCATCTGCACTGCGTGTTGATTTTCTACTGTATTCTATTTTTCTCTCCTTCCTTATTTTTTTTCTTTTGTTCTTTCTTTAACACTGGCCTAGATTCGCAAAATTGGTATCAAGATTCATTAATGGATCACAATCTACAGTTTGAAAATAAGTGGTCTAGGGCCTCTGAGAATTTTTTAAACTTATCTTAGAAACAAAATTATCAAAGAGGCAAATTCTAGGGGTTGTTATGAACTAGTTCTATGCCCTTGTAATTAACACTTGATGCATACGCTTTATGATTAGCACTTGGCCCTTGGCCATGTGTTGCTATACCCAACCCAAATACCCAAAACTCACTGCACTGTGGTGTTTGGAGCAGGCAAAGAGGATAAGGACGAACATGCAGATTCCTGCGAAGGGGATCAGCTGCTCTGGCCTTTGGGCTGTGTCTAAAGCCAACCACAGTATAAGGCCAACCAAGGAGACTCCTGCAAACACCCTGAAGAAGGAATGCCAAGACCATGTCATCAACCCAGTGAATGAAAAACAAATAACTTACAGAGAGTCTGAAAGTTATTCTCTCACTCCTGGCCTGTGATCAAAGGCCATGCATGTGCCATTGTTAGAGCTGTGGCTGCTGTAGACGCCAGTTCAGAATATACACGACTGTAAGTTTTCTCTTTAAACTCTAAGGAATTTTAAAAGGTACCAGTGGGTGCAGGAAGTCTAGGAGACTAGAGAGAAAAAAGCATAAAAAGTATCAGGGAACTAAGGGAGACACCAATGACCACCAAATCAATTTGATCGCTTAATGTAGCTGCAAGGCTCTGTGTTCTGATTACTTCACTGAAGAGGAGTATGATTTTTCTCATTTCTGACACTGGCTCTGATGACAATGAGACTAAAACTCTTCTCTGAAACTAAACTCCTCCTGCCCCCCAGCAATGTTGAGACCCAAGGCTACAAGAATCTGGACTGAGGTCCTGTGCTCAGAGGCCTATTGTTATTTTTCTCTGCGCTTTGGTTCTGAAAAGCCTATGTGCAGGTCTGAGAGCCTGCTCAGCAACTATCAAAAGAGAAAAAAGGAGGTGGACTGGGATAAGCTGTGAGGCCAGGTATTGAGATTCTTATCTTACCATTTCGTCCAAAGCCTCAGGCGGGAGTTTTCAAAGGGCTTCAGACATCTTGTTAATTTTTTGCCCAGGAGCTTTTTCAAAAACGAGTGAACCAGGACAAAGATCACCAAGCAGGTAATGACAAACAAGGCCAGTGCCCTCTGGAAATTCAAGATGCAAGCTGCCAGGAGATAGGCAGCATAGGCTAAAAAGAGAAGAAGCAGAGTAAGGATCAGCAAGGCAGTGCTTCCAATGGGCAAACGAAACTCCAGTCATGAATGCCTGGGACTTAGAGCAAGAAAAACCCTCCAGAGACCTTGCCACCCAGCCCTACTGTCAGACGGAGCTGCACTTCTTGAGGCCAGGATAGATGTCTAACTGTCTTCTTCTTGAGGATTCCCAAAGACAGTCTGACTTAATGCAAAGACTGCGTATTTACACTGGTCCCTAATGAAATCTCATTCCCTTCTATTTTATCTAATATCCTCTCTCTGTCCCTTGGAGTAGATTTGATCAGTGTGCACCATTAGACTCTTCAAAAGTCAGTCATCTCCCCTTGAAACTTTATTACCCCAGTCACTTTAACCTTGCCTCTGGAACAAACCATGTAAACAAAGCTACCACTGGGAAGTGCAGCCATGTGGACCTCATCCCATGGCTCTCTTACTCATCCCAAAATATAATTTTTGCTCCCACCATCCCAGGTGCCTCCTATTTTGACATTAAAGCCCCATATACCAATGACAGTATGTTTTAAACAGAGCTCTGCTGTCTTTTAAGAATATTTTATATCATTGATCTTACTAGTAAACCAGCAAATAAGTAAGGTATAATACAGGCTTCTGTCATCAAGGCTGTAAGAATCATGCACTCCACCAAATCAAGCCACTAAAAAAAGGATAAGCCCCCATTCTCTGAAATATTTTAAATCCATCAAATAGTACACTTTTGAAAAATAGTTTATTCTCAGATTTCACTTATTCCTACAAGTGCAATTCAATACATTATGGTTTACCTACAAGTAGTTAAGATTGATACATCAAATAGCTTTTTAGATCAGTTTTGAATAAAAATGCCTTCCACCTGGTAATCACCTTGACACAAGGGAAATTTCTAAAATAACTGTGTTTCTCACTTTCATGAATTCTCAATATCTCACCCAAACACAACAGGCCCAACAGGATCTTCTTGAACAAGCTGGCGTGTGTTTTGCAGAAACTTCTTGCTTTGCTGAAAGGCCACCGACTCCTCCTAATAAGAACCCAAAAGTTAAGATACAAGAATTACTCCATCCCATTTCTATTAATTCAACTCTCAGAATTCAGATTACCTAACACAAGACAGAATTAGCTCTTAGTCAATGAAGAATATTCTTCAGCCAGGAGGAAGTTAGGTAGTGTCCTGCAATGCCAAAAAGGGCAAATCAAACTGCTGGTGGGCAGCAGGTCAGAATACCCTACTCAGCCCGAACTAGCAATATCCTTGGTAGTCTCCTACCATAGAAGTGGGTACTGCTCATGTCAGGGGTCTGCTACTTTCCTTTCCCATTCTGAAAGGACAGAGGATTGCTAAGCTTCCATATTCACAAGAGGGCCTATTCTTCTTAGAGGCAATTTGGCCATCCCTCCCTAAAAACCAAACAAACCTATGGCCTTGAACAGTCAGCCAAATGTGCATTGACAGACAGGAAGGAAAATGCTACCAACCTCAAGAATTGCTCTGGATGTGCAGGCCTGAGAGAAGAGGCCCAGCAAGTAGGGATATTCAAGTTTGATTTAACAAACATGTATATAGTGCTTTCTCTATGCTGAGCTCTTTCTAAGAACTTAGCAAATACTAACTCATTGACTCCTCTTAAGACCCCTGGAGCTGTTACTATTAGCATTCCCATTTTACAGATGTGGAAACTGAAAAACAGAGAAGTTAAATAACTTTCCCAAAGTCATACAGGCTGTAAGGAGCGAACACAGAATATACACTCTGGCTTCAGCATCTGAGCTCTTAACCATCATTCTATGCCACGTCTTCCCTAGATTCCAGGGTTGCCTGTCTTTGCCACTCCTAAGTATGCTCAGCATGCTGCAGCCATCTGAGCCAAAAGCTCTAATTTCCAAAATCTTGGAAGCTCCAGAGAAGGTGATCCCAGCAAGAAGGTCCCAGTCTGGCAGTCATGCTGAGGCAGGGCAGCTTAGCCAGGGTTAGGACCAGCCATTAACTCCTAATGCCCTGGGGCTTTGGCCCATGGAGTTCCATGGCTGCCCCTCCCATCTAACACACTCCCAGTTCCTAGTCTTCCTTTTCATTCCTGCCCCCATCCCCTCCTGCCCCTTCTGCAGGAATTCCAACCCTGTGTTAGCTGAGCAGAGTGTGTACTGTGAGATACAGTTAAGCTGAGAAAGGAGGAAACAATGCTTATCACCATCTGACTGGATCAACTCAAGATGATTCTTTAGGATCTCAAGAACTCTGCTTTGCTTTGCTTTGCTTTGCTTTGCTTTTCTTCTCTTTAAGAGACAAGGTCTCACTCTGTTGCCCAGGCTAGAGTGCAGTGGTATGGCGTGATCATGGCTCACTGCAACCTTGAACTCCCAGGCTCAAGTGACCCTCCTGCCTCAGCCTTCCGAGTAGCTAGGACTACAGGTGTGCACCACCACGCCCAGCTAATTTTCTTTTTTAAATTTTTGTAGAGATGAGGTCTTGCTATGTTCCCCAGGCTGGTCTCAAACTCCTGGGCTCAAGTGATCCTTCCTCATTTTTCCATGCTTAATAGAGAAAGTAGTGAGTAAAAGGGGCAGCATACCTGAGGACATCATTATCTTTGGAACATCATTTGCAAAGTATATCAAGGAATGAATTTAATTTCAATCCTGGCCTTCCCATGTGTGCCAGATATCTTTGGTGTGCTCCTCCAGCACCACTCTCCACTCCACTCTGTGCCCTGGGAATTGAACTCATGTAAACTACATCAATGTACTCCCATGTCCTCTGGCTTATCAGGTTGGGTTCTGCTACTGGGACCTCCACAGATGATCAGAGTGTATGAAAAGACAGGTCAATGTGTTGAGGAGGTCTTTTTATCTGACTTTCCTGCCAGGTGCTCTTAGATCTTATTCCTTCAGGCCTACGAATAGTAACTGCTCACTGCTTCAAGACTTTTGCTTCTTGCATTATCCTTTCTTATGGTGTCACCATACCTCATACATATCTTTGTAATGGTCTCTTTGTAAATAAATTCTCCTATAATTATCTTAATTTAAGTATGCCATCTGTTTCCTGTTGGGACCTAAACCGATGTACTAGATAAAGCTAGTTTAAAATTATATGCAGTCAAATGCCAGTTGAGTAAGCCTCCTGCAAAATAAGAGGCAGGCATGGACTAGTCCAAGAGTAGATATAAATTGCATGCCTAGAAAAGATTTCTTCCATCACCTCCTGACCACAACTCACTTACCATATAGCACTTACCATATAGCATATTGTCATTTTTCTGTTTACCTGTCTTTCTTAGGTTTTGAGCATATCAGGGAAAGGGGCGTTTCTGTTTTTATCTTTGTATTCTTGGTGCCTAAATTAGTGCCTAGCACATACTATTATTGCTTTAGGTCGCTAACAAGTGCCCGGCCCATAATAGATGTTCAATAAGTGTTTGCTGAATAGAAGAATAGGTAGATAGATAAACTCACAAAAATGATTTGCCTATATACTTGTGACAGATAGCTAGAAAGTATGAAAGTATCATTTACAGTGGTAGCAACATCATTCAGGGTATTAATTTTGTACTTCTTTTTAAAATTGACAAAAATTGGCTGGGTGCAGTGGCTCACACCTGTAATCCTAGCACTTTGGGAGGCCAAGGAGGGAGGATCACTTGAGCCCAATAGTTCAAGATTAGCATGGGCAATATTGTGAGACCCCATCTCTAAAAAAAAATTTTAAATAAAATTGACAAAAATTGTATATGTTTATGGTATACAACATGATGCCTTAAAATATATATAAATTGTGGAATGGCTACATCAAGCTAATTAACACATGCATTACCTTACATACCAGTTTTTTTAATGGCAAGTGCTTAAAATGTACTCTTGTTTGTATTTCATCATTTATAAAATGTACTACTATTTTTATACACTAAGAAAGAAAAACACTGCCAATTAAAGACTTGAACAGGCACTTCACAAAAGAGAATATTCAGTGGCCAGAAAAAGCTGAAAAGATGCACAAGTTCCTTAGCCATTAGGGAAATACAAAGCAAAGCTACAATGTGATAATACTACACACATACAATGGAGACAATGAAAAAAGACATGCTCTCATAACACTGCCAGGGGAGTGAAATTTGGTAAAAATATGTTTAGCATCTGTTAAAGCTACATAAACCTACACATACCCTATAGCATGGCAATTCCATTCCAAAGTATATACCCAATAGAAAGGTGTATTTATCTTTACTGAAAGACATGCACAAAAATGTTCATAGCTGCACTATGATAGCAAAAGCATAGAAACTACTAAAATTCAGACCCACAGTAAAATGAGCAGATAAACTGTGGTAGATTCTTACAATGAAATACTATACAGCAATTAAAAATGTACAAAGTACAATATATGCAATAATATGGAAGAATCTCCAAAACACAATGTAAAGCAAAAGAAGCAAAAGTATATATATGGTATATTTTCATTTAAAGTATACATTAGACTTCCCATATAAAGTCCAAACACAGGCAAAATTAATCTATGATGCTAAAAGTCAGGATAATGATTACCCTTAGGGAGGCTGACTGAAAGGAAACATAAAATGGTTCTTGGGTATGGATAATGTTTTGGTTCTTCATCTGGTCGATGGTCATATGGGTGTATTCACTTTGTGAAAATTCATTAAGGCTTATGTTTATTTTTCTGTATGCATGCTATGCTTTATTAAACATTACACTAAAAAGGCAAAAAAAACTGTACCAGTTAAACTACAGCATGCAGTCCCAAAAACATAAATTAATAATAATAATAAAATAAAATTTGACAAAAAAATATATAGTATATATATTTTTGAGACGGAGTCTCAGTGTTGCCCAGGCTGGAGTGCAATGACATGATCTTGGCTCATTGCAACCTCTGCCTCCCAGGTTCAAGAAATTCTCCTGCCTCAGCCTCCCGAGTAGCTAGGAGAACAGGTGCCCACCACCATGCCCACATATTTTTGTATTTTTAGTAGAGACGAGGTTTCACCATGTTGGCCAGGCTGGTCTCAAACTCCTCACCTCAAGTGATCTGCCTGCCTTGGCCTCCCAAAATGCTGGGATTACAGGCATAAGCCACCATGCCCAGCCCCAAGGAATATTTTTTAAAGGAAAAACTAATGCAAATACATGAGCCATCAAGTTTTAATGTACATTGTAAACAATGATATCGTGTTAAGTACTCAGAACTGTGTCAGTGAAACAAAAGATTTAAAAATAAATCCAAATCATCACATTAACTTAATAAAGTCGAAGCAACATCAGAATAGAGAAAGAACTCACAATTTAATAACTTGCTAGAAAAGTGGGTATCGGTATGGAAAAGCATCAGCTTAAAGCTACATGTCAGATTACTCCCTGCAAAGCATCCCAGATCATCAGAGTTAATCAAACAAAAGAACAAGAAGAAAAAGAAAGAAATACTTAAAAATCAATACGGAAACAAAACAGAATTGAAAAATGTACACGTGAAGAAATTACAAAGTCTATTATCTAGATTATATACATAACTTATTAACATGTATTTATTGAATTTTGAATGTTATGGCATTTTAAGTATAAACTATGGGTAAAGCATTGTTTCCAGTGTTATAGGAGACAAAAGGATGAAATAGACATTGATCTTGCCCTCAATGTATTTACAGTCCAGTATAGGGGATATAATATACATGTAAGTCTATAACAAAATGTCAAAAGCTTAAAGTGTTATAAGAGAGGGTCAGATAGAATGTTATGGAAGTTTGGAGAAAGAAGGGACCTTTTAGTACTGGGGCCAGTGAGGTTGAGGTGAGGAGAGGCAGCATCAGGGAAAGTTTCATGGACATGATTGCTCTTGAGTTGAGCCTTAAAATATGTGTTGTATTTGGGCACAAAGACAAAAAATGAAGACAGTACACTCATAAGCAATGATGTAATGACATGCATGACATGGAGGCAGGAAATTGGGGACTACATATAAGGAACAGTTGATAGTTGACTTTCACTAGAGCATAGGGTGGCATTAGAAAGGGAATTGCAAGAGTTAATGTTGGAAAGTCAAGTTGGATACAGATCCTGGTTGTGGGGAAGAGGTTTTGGGGAGAATTGAATACCAGGCTGTGGAGTTTGGCTTTGTTCAGGAGCAACTGGAGAGCTACAGAGGTTTGTGATATAAGGGAGTTCAGACATACTTTAGGTAGTTTTGGTAGAAGCTATATAGGATAGATTGGCAGGAGGTGGGGAGAACTGGAAACAAGAAATCTATGTGGGTTCTATTAGAGTTGGTCAGGAGAAAGGAAATGAGGTTCAAAATCCAGAACTTACTTTAGTTGATAAAGAAAAGTAGGCCGGCCACAGTGGTTCACGCCTATAATCCCAGCACATTGGGAGGCCAAGGTGGGCAGATCACCTGAGGTCAGGAGTTCAAGACCAGCCTGGCCAACATGGTGAAACACCATCTCTACTAAAAATACAAAAAAAAAATTAGCAGGGTGTGGTAGCACGTGTAATCCCAGCTACTCGGGAGGCTGAGACAGGAGAATCGCTTGAACCTGGGAGGTGGAGGTTGCAGTGATCACACCACTGCACTCCAGCCTGGATGACAGAGTGAGACTCCGTTTCCAAAAAGAAAGAAAAGAAAATCACACATAGAAATATGGAAAGTAAGGCAAATGGAGGAAAATGTGTAGCTTTACAAAAATTTAAAGAAATGCAAGTTAAGGTCAGGCACATGGCTCACACCTGTAATCTCAGCACTTTGGGAGGCTGAGACATGAGGATTGTTTGGGCCCAGGAATTCAAGACCAGCCTGGGTAATGAAGTAAGACCTCATTTCTCAAAAAATAAAAATAAATGCAAGTTAGAACTTTAAGGCATGATTTTATATCTATGTAACTAGTTAACATGGTTTATATGAGAAAATATAAGGTCGATGAGACTTGAAGGGAACTGGACATGTTATATATCAGAGCAGTTTAAGGTGCCAACAACAGTTTGGCAAAAAAAAAATACCAAGATCCTTTCAGCTAAGTACTAGTATTATTCTTGTTTTACAGGGTGAAAACTGAGGTTTAGAGAGGGTAAATAACTTGCCCAAAATCTGGTAAGTGCCAGAGTCAGTGGTGCAGGGGAAGCTGGCCTGCGCTGGCTTGAGAGAAGTGATTGTTACATTTTCAGGAATTGTGCAAGCCATTACTAAAAATTAAAACTATATAAACGTATAATTAAATTACATTAAAGACAAAGGTAATAAATACTAAAAACTCATCATTTTCTAATTATTTTGCTACATTTTTCTGTTATGTGAGCTCATGAAGTTATTCATGTCTGCTGTATGTGTATGGTGGAAATTTTATATAATGATACATCTCTTCCCAACTCCTTGTTCGTGTAACCCTTTGGTTACTTGAAATCAGCCTTGTTGAGAGTTTTTACATTACAGGCGAATACTATAAATAAGGTCTTAATTTATTATTTCATCTAGACTAAAGATTAGCAAGCTGTGGTCTGTGGGCCAAGTTCATCTCACCTTCTTTTTAAAAATTAAGTTTTATCAAAACACAGCCATGCTCATTTGTTTAGTATCACCTGTGGCTGCTTTCCTACGAAAATGGTAGAGTTTAATAATTGCAACAGAGACTACATCAACCACAAAACCAATAATATTTAACTACCTTATCTTTTACAGGAAAAGTTTGCCAACCCCTGGTCTTACTCCTCATTAAGGTGAGCAAAAATATTAACCAACATTCATTGCAAAACTACATGTGGAGAGCCGGTTCTTTCTTCTTTTTTTTTTTTTCAAGACGGTCTCACTCTGTCCCCTAGGCTGGAGTACAGTGGCACGATCATGGCTCACTGCAGCCTTAACCTCCTGGGCTCAAGTGATCCTCCCACCTCGGCCTCCTGGAATAGCTGGGACTACAGGCACGCACCACCATGCCCTGCTAATTTTTAAAAATTTTTGTAGAGGCGGGTCTCACTATGTTGCTCAGGCTGGTCTTGAATTCCTGGGCTCAAGTGATCCTCTCACCTCAGCCTCACGAAGTGCTGGGATTACAGGCATGAGCCACTAGCCCGGTGGAGAGTCAATTCTTAAACATTTACTAGCATACCACTGTTCAAATATAGACCCAAGCAGTGTGACTCACATGATTAACGACCACACTGCTAAGTAAAATATGAAATATCATGTAAGCATGAAAAACTTACAAAGAGTTTACTGTCAATTCAGTATATATAAAACATGATAATATAAAAATTTTTAGAGAGAAGCAAATTGTGAATAAAACAATTAAAAATTTTAAGAAGTCACTGAGGTAACTTTCAAAAATAAAGAGAAGAAAACAAAAATAACCTTTTGTTTGGAAGCTGCTCTGAATCATCTCCATATATAGTCATGTGTTACTTAACAACAGGGATACATTCTGATAAATTCAACATTAGTCAATTTCATAATTATGCGAACATCTTAGAGTGTACTTATGCAAACCTAGATGGTATAGCTTACGACACATCCAAGCTATATGGTGGATCCTATTATTCTTAGGCTGCAAATCTGTTCAGCATGTTTCTGTACTTAATACTGTAGGCAACTATAGTACAATGGTAAGTATTTGTGTATCTAAACATATCTAAACATAGAAAAGGTACAGTAAAAATACAGTATTATAATTTTATGGGACCACCATTGTGTAATGATATACACCGTTGATATACATGATTATACACCATTGTATAATGAGGTCTATCATTGACTGAAACATCATTATGTAGCTCATGACCATATTCCCTTTAGAAGCTATCCAATGTCCTCTTCTCAGCTTTTAGTGTATGACTTCTGCACTCTTTTATAAATACCCACTCTTTTCCAGACCATGGAACATTGCTTCTTTCCATATGATCTATTTTACTCAAACAATTTTCTTTGACATTACTTCTGGGACCAGATCCATGAACAAATTCAAAGATTTTTCTCACTCCTCCTTCCTAGACCCCTGTTCACATAGCACTGTGGACTGTACCTTCTTCATTCTTGAGACTCTTCTCTTTTGACTTCTAAGATCTTTTTTACTGTCTTTATTATCCTTATAATAAGTCCTTCTGTGTTTTCTCCCCAGGTTTCCCTTCCTCTCCACCATCCCCAAATCTGAGTATTCCAGAAGAGCTACTGTTTTTTTAATTATATGGTAAATTCATTTCTAAAGGGATTAAAATGAATACCTACCTGTTGTTATGAAAATAAATGTATAACATAAAGCAATCTGCAAAATAGTAAGTATACACTCAAAATCTGTTAGCCATTATTACCGTTGTTATTATTTTTATTTTCAGTCCAACCAACACTGATACTGCTGAACTCCTGTTGTTTATGGCACATGTTTAAGTTAATTAATTATGTAAGATACATATATATATGTACACATGGTAAGGTGGAGCGGTTGTGATAATACCACAAGCTGCCTGAAGGGGCAGCCCACCCTAGATCCTTTCCTAACTGAACAAGATTCCAAAACACCAGTACCTCTGGTAAGTGGAAGGGCCCAGTCCATCCCCCAGGCTGTGTCCTTGTGCGTCAGTCCTCTTGCTTCCCTCAGGCTCTACTTCTTTTTCCTACAAGCACAGGGAGCATTGGGATCAGTCATGGAGCCCTGCTAGGGATGATGGGGATTGAGAGCAGCCAAATACCCTACAGGAGGCCATGCAGCAGCCCACAGCCCTGCAGAGAGAAACAAAACTGGTGATTACCATGAGCTCCAGCCCTGGGTTCACTGTGCCAGTCTCCACTGTGGACAGAGCAATGGACTGTCTTCCACTTGCTTTCTCCATCTCCTGTTCTCCTCAACTGAAAAACAAATTCAGGGCCAAGCCTGAAAGATTGGTCATTCTGTCCTGTGGGGATGGGGAGAATTTTTAGGACCAGTTACCCATGGAAAACGCAAAACTAAAAGTCTTTGAAGGCTTAGTTGATTTCTTTAAGAACTGAGAATTGAGGAGACTGGATGTGTACTTTTTATATAATAAATAATGAAAAATAAAATCCTGTTTCCTCTTGTGAATAGCTAAAGAAGGGGCAGTAAGATAGGAGAAGAGAAATGAAAGGCAGTGGAATTGAAATGAATCAGTGGGCCGCCCAGGGCCCCAGGATCTGGGCTATAAAGGTTCCTACTTGGACCCTCAACGGAAGAGTCATAGGGTAACTACTCCTTTTAGCCCCAGGGAGGCCCCACTGAGCTTGCTGAGTAAGAAGGAAACAGGGAGGAAGGCAGTTGGGAAGACCCAGACCCTAAAGTATTGCTGAACAGACAACAATATACAGGCCTTCAAATTCCTGACTATAATGTAGCATAAGAATTGGTTTTTTATGCCCCAGAGAGAACTCATCATTGAAATTAACAAAACTTACATTTAAAATAATTAGTATGAATGTTAATGATCCCAAGTAAAGTTTTTAAACAAAATAAGCAAACATTTGGGCCTCAGAATAAGCAAATTTAATACATGGACATTCACAATTAGAATATAAGTTCATTCTGAGATATTTATTTACTTTGCAGAAAATTCCCTTCCCCATGGAATTGCTTTTGAAAATGTGATCTCTTCAAGCATTTGAAGTATAATTTCATTAAACATACATAACCAACTTATATTGTGTAAATTAGGGCCTTCCTGACTAGGCACAAAACTACCTGCATTTAGTTTAAATATGATCTCTTTAAAAATTTGTAAATTAGGCACCTGCCCTCCCCCAAACACCTTTACTTACCCCAGCTTGTGGAATTGATTCCCTCTGGCTCCTCAGTGAAGGACTGAAAGAAAAGCTCAGCTGCGAGGGAGGAGGGGCAGCTTGGGTGGGGCATGGGGGCTTTCCTGCCATTGGTTAGTTTTATGCCTTGGGCCCTCCTTCGCTGAGCCTGCCCTCACTGTAGAGGAGGACTGCACCTCACAAGTTAAATATTATATGTTTTTAAGACTGTTTTGCAGGCCTAAGACTTATGCAGAGGTGGCGCCCGCCCGTAATCCCAGCACTTCGGGAGGCCGAGACGGGCGGATCGCTTGAGACCAGCCAGGACAGCATGGCGAAACCACATCTCTACAACAAATACAAAAATTAGCTGGGCGCGGTGGCACAGGACTGTGGTTCCAGTTACTCGGCAGGCGGAGGTGGAAGGATCCCTTGAGCCTCTGGAGGTGGAGGTTGCAGTGAGCTGTGATTGCACCACTGCACTCCAGCCTGGGCGACAGAGTGAGACCCTGTCAGAAAACAAAACAAAACGAAAGAATTCTGTAAGAACTTCTAACAGGTACGTTCCTGTAAGCATTATCCACCACTGGACTAGGCACTGGGTAGCCTGTAAAATACAGTAAGAGCCGTCTCTGCACCCAGAAAATTTACCATCATTTTGTGCTGGAAAGACATGCCCTAGAAAACAATAGACAGCACGACTGTACATGATTCCATGCCAAATAACTGCTAGGAATTATTAATCCATTCAACAAATACTTATTGAGTAACCACTATTAGCCAGCCACCGTTTTCCGTGTGAGGACATAAAAATGAGTGAGAGACAAGGTCTCTGCCATCAAAAAACGAACAGATCAGTGAGGAAAGACGGATGTGTCAACAAAGGCTTTGCAGGTCGAGCGCAGTGAATCACGCTTGTAATCCCAGCACACTGGGAGGCAGAGGTAGGCGGATCATTTGAGGTCAGGCGCTCGAGACCACCCTGGCCAACATGGCGAAACTCCATCTCTACTAAAAATACAAAAATTATCCGGGCATGGTGGTGCAGGCTTGTAATCTCAGCTACTCAGGAGGCTGAGGCAGGAGAATCATTTGAACCCAGGAGGCAGAGGTTGCAGTGAGCCATGATCATGCCACTGCACTCCAGCCTGGGTGAGCGAGACTCCATCTCAAAAAAAAAAAAAAAAGAGAGGGAGAGAAAGACTTTGCAGAGCTGGTAACACTTATCCTGGCCTGGAAAGAAAGGAAGAAAGAAAGCTTTCTATGACGCCCTCTGGATAAAACTTAGGACCCCTCCCTGCACTCTGATTGCACCATGTTGTTGCTGAACCCTATAGAGCACATACCATCGCCTACTAGACAGTGATCTCCTCAAGCACAAGCTCTCTGTCTTTTTTTTTTTTTTCCTTAGACAAGGTCTTGCTCTGTCACCCAGACTAGAGTGCAATGGCACTATCATGGCTCATTGCAGCCTCTAACTTCTGGGCTCAGGTGATCCTCCCATCTCAGCCTCTGGAGTAGCTGGGACCACAGGTGTGTACCACCACACCTGGCTAAGTCTTTTTTTAATTTTCTGTGGGGATAGGGGTCTCAATATGTTGCCCAGTCTGGTCTCAAACTCCTGGGCTCAAGCCATCCTCCTGCCTTGGCCTCTCAAAGTACTGGGATTATGGGTGTGAGCCACTGCTCCTGGCCAGGTTCTCTATCTTGTTCTTCACTGTATCCCCAGGCCCAAGGCCCGCCACAATATTATTAGGCAATCAATAAATATTTGTAAAATATGTGAAAACAACATCACCACCACAGATTCTGGCTTAGATTATTTGGTATGTAGATGCGGATTCCAATCACCAAAGTAAGGTCATATTTCTGTTTCCTCAGTTCTGCATGTGTATGTGCGCAGATGTACACAGAATCCCTCACAGAGTAGATGTGTGTTGTATTCTGGATCGAGAGCAACTCACTTTACCTTTCTGGGCCTCTTCAGTCTTTCCCACCCTGCCTAATCCTATCTCATAAGATTATCATGAAAATTAAGTAATTTAATACTGAAGAAAGAACTTGGAAAAATATTACATGACTTTGCAATTGTGGAGCACTGTTGTAAGATCTTATATTAATTCAGGAAAATAAGACACCAGTGTTGAAAGTAAACCTGCTTACAGATATTTTCAAGCTATTGTCCTATATGTCAATATGACTGTGAAGTGTCTCTTGCTCATTCTATCTTATACATGTATCTTATATCTTTTTGTATATTTTTAAACACATATATACCTGTAAATCTTATATATATAAGATATATGTATAAGATAGAATGTATACAAAAATATATGATTACAAAAGGATATATATCTTATATCTTTTTTTAATTTTTACCTTATTTGTGTACATATGTATGTATTTATTTTAGAGACAGGGTCTTGCTTTGTCATCCAGGCTGGAGTTCAGTGGTGAGATCATAGCTTACTGCAGCCTGAAACTCCTGGGCTCAAGTGGTCCTCCCGCCTCAGCCTCCTGAGGAGCTAGGACTATAGGTGTGTGCCACCACGTCCAGCTAATTTTTAAATTTTTATTCGGTAGACCCAGGATTCTCACTATATTGCCCAGGCTGGTTTCGAACTCCTGGCCTCAAGCAATCTTCCCACCTAGGCCTCCCAAAGTGTTGGGATACAGGCTCCAGTCACCACGCCCCAAGAGTTTTTACCTTAAATAATTGCCACTTCTGGGGCTAAGTCCAAGCGTAATGATAGGCACAGATCCTAGTATTCTGTTCAGGTGAAATGATGCCAGTGATCACACCTCTGTCTTCTCTCACCCTCCCACTTCCCTTTTTCTTTCCTTATAGAAGATGTAAAAACCCATATCTTCATCTTCTAAGTGCAGGCCATAGTACTCTTCTCACTTTCCCAAGGGATCCAGATTTTTTTTAAACACAAATATTGACATAACCCAACTGCCAAGAGGAAGAGATTTAACCTAGCAGGTACCTCCCCTTGATTAACTGACTTGGGCCCCATTGTTTGTTTTTTGCCTTATCACATATAGTTTGATGGATAAACTTTCTCATATTACAGATCAGGAAGAATAAAGTGATTTACCCAGAGTCAAAAGCTAGTTAGTGACTAAGCCAATTCTATATCCTGAGTCCCTTACTCCCAGTTCTAAGCTATTTCTGGGCTGCAAGGTTAAACATAAATAAGAGATCCTCTGTTTCTACAGCATTTTATAGTCTTTTAAAAGATTTTTCTATACTTTCACTATCCTCGTAATATTCCTGTAAGGTAAGCAAGTTAGCTACTAATCCTATTTTAGATCAAAAGAAAAAAAATAGACTCAAAGAAGATGAGGAATTTGCCTAAAGTCATACAGTTAGTTGGGGAGAGCCAGGATGAGAGGCTAGCTCTGGTCATTTCTGTGGAAGTTGAAACTTATAACTGTCCTAAAGGTTGTAACTCTCCTAAAGCCTAGAGGTTACTCCTGGAAAACGAGGTGGCCTGCCAAAACCCATCTGGGAAATAAATACGATGTAAGTAATAGATGGTTTTATCCTTTCTGCTTTTATATCTCCTTCAATTACTGGTAGAAGCAGGCAGAACTAGGGAGAGTATAGGGACTTAAAATTTTGGTCTTAATAGAGTAGCTGGCATTTAACTCACCCTCCTGTTGAAAACAACTAAAAAGACTGGACAAAATATATAAAATAAGTTTGAAGGCATTGCAGAGCAACCAATAGCAGCAGGACTTGAGAAGTCTACAATCCTTGAGAGAAGCCCAAGAGAGTTGAGCTCTGGCAGGGCTGGCTCAGGCCTGTAAGCCCAGCATTTTGGGAGGCCGAGGCACAAGGATCTCTTGAGTCCAGGAATTTGAGACCAGCCTGGGAAACATGGCTGGGGGTGGTGGTGCATGCCTGTAGTCCCAGCTACTCAGGAGGCTGAGGCAGGAGGCTCGCTTGAGCCCAGGAGTTCAAGGCTGCAGTGAGTTGTGATCATGCCACTGCACTCCAGCCTTGGCAACAGAGGGAGACCCGGTCAAAAAAAAAAAAAAAAAAGGATTTGTGCTCCAGCTCCACATTCATCCTAGCTCCTATTTTGAGGACACTTTATTTTTCAAATCAGAATGCAGACAAATAATATTTGGGACAGCCAAAATGGCTGCACTTTTTGGGAGAATAATAAAAAGAAAAGAACCACGGGCCGGGTGTGGTGGCTCATGCCTGTACTCCCAGAACTTTGAGAGGCCGAGGTGGGTGAATCACCTGAGGTCAGGAGTTTGAGACCAGCCTAGCCAACATGGTGAAACCCCACCTCTACTAAAAATTCAAAAAATTAGCCAGCTGTGGTGATGCCCACCTGTAGTCCCAACTACTTGGGAGGCTGGGGTGGGAGGATCACTTGAACCCGGGAGGCAGAGGTTGCACTGAGCTGAGATCATGCCACTGCATTCCAGCCTGGGCAACAGAGCGAGACTCTGTCTCCAAAAAAAAAAAAAGGAATTAAAAAAAAACAACAAAAAAAGACGGGCCGGGCGCAGTGGCTCACGCCTGTAATCCCAGCACTTTGGGAGGCTGAGGCAGGTGGATCACCTGAGGTCAGGAGTTAAAGACCAGCCTGGCCAACATGGCAAAACCTTGTCTCTACTAAAAATACAAAATTAGCTGGGCGCAGTGGTGCATGTTTGTAATCCCAGCTACTCGGGAGGCTGAGGCAGGAGAATCACTTGAACCTGGGAGGTGGAGGTTGCAGTGAGCCGAAACTGTGCCACTGCACGCCAGCCTGGGTGACAGAGTGAGACCCTGTCTCAAAAAAAAAAAAGCCAGAATACAGAAATACACACCTCTCAAATCCCTCTACCTTGTTCTTTTTTTTTTTTTTTTTTTTTTTTGAGACAGGGTCTCACTCTGTTGCCCAGGCTGGAGTACGGTGCACAATCTTGGCTCACTGCAGCCTCGATCTTCTGGGCTCAAGCAATCCTCCCACCTCAGCCTCTCAAGTACCTGAGGCTACCGGTGTGTGCCACCATGCCTGGCTAAATTTTTAATTTTTTTTTTTTTTTTTTTTTTTTTTAGCAGAGATGGGGTCTCACTATGTTTGTTGCCCAGGCTAAAATTCTTTCCACATTAAAGCATAATTTTTTTACTTGGATAGGTATTAACCATTAAAACCATCACATTCATAGGAGTGTGTTGCCTAAAATTTGTGTTGTAAATACAATGGAAATGTTTAAAAATCTTTATAAGTAATAAAGGTTGCTACTGACTTGGGTCAGAGGCAATGCAAGTTGAAAAAAAAAAAAAGAAGAAAGACCATGGGCAAAACAGGAGACTTTGGAAAGTTCCCCTCGTGGTGCAGGCCTGGGAAAGGTGAGCAGCTATCACTGCAGGAAAGACACAAAGCTCTACCTGGATTGTTCTCATCTATCTCCCCTGCAAATCTGCCTTGGATCACTGGGAGAGGGGAAAAAAATTTGCCACCCTTGGGCCACAGGTGAAGACTCATTGCTGAGAGAAGTGAACAGAAAAAAAAATTTCTACCTCTGAAAGAGAGGCAGAAAACTGCCCTGGACCAAGGCCATTAGAGATTTCCTATTGCTGATGGAGGGAAGATTGCTGATAATGCCCCACCTTCAAGACCCAGGGACATAACACCTGTGTAAGATTGAGGATGAGCCTGTAAAACAGAGTGCACTCTCCTTTTCCACACCAGGATAGCAAGAGTTGAGTAGAAAGTAACAGGCATTTACTTCTGTAAAGCGGGCGGGGGAATGTGTGGAGAGGGCCTTCTCTAAAGCATAGGTGCAAAGAAAAGACTTAAAGCTGAAGCTCAAGCAGTTATTGAGAAAAATCTTCATACAAGCCACCAACTCAATTCAACAAATCCAGCTCAACTTTTCACTAGATCGACTCAACCCCAAACACTAAGGATTTAGCTAAAGAAAGCACATGCCTAGCTGAGCATGGTAGCTCAAACCTGTAATCTTAGTGCTTTGGGAAACTGAGGCAGGAGTATCACTCGAGGGCAGGGGTTTGAGACCAACCTGGGCAATATAGTGAGACCCTGTTTCTACAAAAAGAAAAAAAAGGCTAACATTTGCCAGGCATGGTGCCATGTGCCTGTAGTACTAGCTACTCAGGAGGTTGAAGCGGGAAGATCCTTTGAGCCCAGGAATTCCAGGCTGCAGTGAGCCAGGTTTGTACCACTGCACTCCAGGCTGGGTGATAGAGCAAGACCCTGTCTTAAAAAAAAAAAAAAAAAAAAAAAACTAGTATGATTTGGATCTGTGTCCCCACCCAAATCTCATGTTGAAATGTTATCCCCAGGCCAGGCTCAGTGGCTCACACCTGTAATCCCAACACTTTGGGAGGCTGAGGCAGGAGGATCACTTGAGGTCAGGAGTTCGAGACCAGTCTGGCCAACATAGCAAAACTCGTCTCTACTAAAAATACAAAAATTAGCTGGGCATGGTGGCTGAGGCAGGAGAATTGCTTGAACCCAGGAGGCGGATGTTGCAGTAGGCCAAGATCGAGCCACTGAACTCCAGCCTGGGTGACAGAGTGAAACTCTGTCTCAAAAAATATATATATAATCCTCAAAGCTAGAGGTGGGGCCTGGTTGGGGGTGATTGGCTCGTGAGGACAGAGTTCTCATGAATGGTTTAGCACCATCTTCCCTTGGTACTGTATGTGAGTGAATTCTCATGAGAACTGGTGTGCAGCACTTCCCCCTCTCTCTCTTTCTCCTGCTCTGGCCATGTAAGATGAGCCTGCTTCCCCTTTGCCTTCTGCCGTGATTGTAAGTTCCTGAGGCCTCCTTAGAAGCTGAACAGATGGCTAACATCATGCTTCCTATACAAGCTTCGGAACCATGAGCCAATTAAACCTCTTCTCTTTATAAATTACCCACTCTCAGGTATTTCTCCATAGCAATGTAAGAACGGACTAACACAAAAGCATATGCCCATTTTCTGGCATAAAAGCAATTTATCCCAGTCTCTACTGTTCTACACAAGATGTCTGGCCTACAACCAAAATACTTACGACAAAAAAGGAAAAACAAACAAAAACCACACTATCAAGAGAGAATGCAATGACCAACCGGAATCGGATATAATCCATACGTTATGACTGTTACATGGGAAGATTTATTTATTTTTAACTGAAAAAGTAGGTGATTTTTATTTTTATAAACTGTTAAAGCAACTTTATTTATTTATTTTTATTTATTTATTTTGAGATGGCATCTCGCTCTCTCATCCAGGCTGGAATGCAGTGGCACAGCCTTGGCTCACTGCAACCTCCACCTCCCAGGTTCAAGCGATTCTCCTGCCTCAGCCTCCCAGTAGCTGGGATTATAGGCACCCACCACCACACCCAGCTAATTTTTGTATTTTTAGTAGAGATGGGGTTTCGCCATATTGGCCAGGCTGATCTTGAACTCCTGACCTCAAGGCTGGTCTTGAACTCCTGAACACCCACCTTGGCCTCCCAAAGTGCTGGGATTGCAGGTGTAAGCCACCTTGCCCTGCCTGTTAAAGCAACTTTAAAACTAAGGAGATAGTTTTCCTTATCATTTTTAAGTTTAAAGACTCACAAATGCAGTTAATTATACAAAATTAACTACATCATTCTACTAAAAGTATACACTAAAACCATCATCATAGCTTCCAACTACAGTTGACCCTTGAACAGCACGGATTTGAATTGTGTGGGTCTGCTTACATGCAGATTTTCTTCTGCCTCTGCCGCTCCTCAGATAGCAAGACCAACCCCTCCCCTTCCTTCTCCTCCTCAGCCTATTTGATGTGAAGACAATGAGGATGAAGACCTTTAAAATAATCCACTTATTATATGGAGAATTTAAAATAATTAAGATTAACATGTTAAAGGCTGTAGTGGAAAAGGAGGAAAACGTGCATAAAGAGATAAGGACTGACTGGGCGACATGGCTCATACCTGTAATCCCAATACTTTAGGAGGCCGAGGCAGGCAGATCACTAGAGGTCAGGAGTTTTGAGATCAGCCTGGCCAACATGGTGAAAGCTCACCTCTACTAAAACTACACAAAAATTAGCCAGGCATGGTGGCACATACCTATAGCCTCAGCTACTTAAGAGGCTGAGGCAGGAGAATCACTTGAACCTGGGAGGTGGAGGTTGCAGTGAGTCGGGATTGTGCCACTGCACTCCAGCCTGGGCAACACAGTGAGACTCCATCTCAAAAAAAAAAAAAAAAAAAAAAAAAAAAAAAAAAAAGACTGTCAGGAGAGAAGAAAACTATAAGAAAGGACCAAATGAAAGTGCTAAAAATAAAAAAACATGGTAACAGATATGAAGAATGGCTCTGACAGGCTTATTGGCAGACTCAGTTTAACTAAGAAGAGAATCAGTGAGCTTAAAAACAAGTCAAATCCCAGTGTCATGGTGCACATCTATATTCTCAGCTACTTGGGAGGCTGAGGTGGGAGGATTGCTTGACCCTAGGAGTTCTATCTTCCCCTTTTATCTCTTCCTTCTGGGTCTCAAATTAAATGTACACCAGGCCACTTAATGATATTTCATGAATCTCTAATATGGTGTTCTTGCTTTTTCTTCCAGTCTTTTTTTCTCTGTATCTTTCAGTTTGATAGTTTCTATTGCTATGTCTTCAAGTTCACTAATCTTTTCTTCTACGATGTCTAAGCTGCTATTAATCCTATCCAGTGTACTTTTCATTTCAGATGTTGTATTTTTCATATTCAGAGGTTCTATTTCTTTTTTTCTTTCTTTTTTTTTTTGAGGTGGAGTCTCACTTTGTCGGCCAGGCTAGAGTGTAATGGCTTGATCTTGGCTCACTGCAACCTTTGCCCCCGGATTCAAGTGATTCTCTCGTCTCAGCCTCCCAAGTAGCTGGGATTACAGGCACACGCTGCCACGCCCAGCTAATTTTTTGTATTTCTAGAGATGGGGTTTCACTATGTTGCCCAGGCTGGACTCGGACTCCTGAGCTGAGACAATCCACCCACCTCAGCCTCCCAAAGTGCTAGAATTATAGGCATGAGCCACCACGCCCAGCCCAGAGTTCTATTTCAAATCTCTTTTTATGTCTTTCATTTATATCTCCATCAAGCTCATTACTTCCTCTACCTTCTTTAACATAATTTAATGTATAAGGGATGTATTAAAATACCTGTTTTAGCTGGGCGCGGTGGCTCACACCTGTAATCCCAACACTTTGGGAGGCCAAGGAAGGTGGATCACCTGAGGTCAAGAGTTCGAGACCTGTGAGAAAGAGAGTTTCTGGGGTTCCAGTTGAGTTGGTCTCCCCTGTGTGAGACACCCACTGGAAGCCATGGGCGGCCTCTGAGGAGAAAAGTCTCCTTATTGCCTTCATGTCTTTATGCCCGAAGAGCATAACCGCTCAGTGGCATTCCACAGGTTGCTCAGGGAGATAACACTCCCTTGAAGCAGTGGAGTATAATCAAACATCTTGGCTTCTCCTGAAACCTGCTCCAACCCATTTCAGTCCCGATAAGTTCAAGATCTTAAGTAGTTTAGACACACACCTTTGTTCAAGGAAATTCACAGAAACTGCCACGCTATACATGTTATCGAATGACTCATGAGTTCTCCTTCACTGATTAATCCTTTTCCTCATCCCTTCCTCCCCCTCCCATCTGCCCTAAGAACAAAGAGCTTGTAAACCAATAAATTGGGGCAGAGCCCGAGAGCTCTGGGCTGTGAGCAAGCCTCCGGTGCTCCAGTCCCCTGGACCCGCCTTTTAAACGCTTATTCTGTCTCTTTCTAACTCCTTTGTTTCCTCTAGACTCAGGGTACCCGCTGGGTGATGTGGGGCTGGTTTCCCCAACATCTGGCGCCCAACATGGGGCTCCCCATAATCTCTACAAATAATCCAGTGAAGAAACGCCAGAGTATGGAAAGTGGAGGACGACTGATGAAGGATGCCTGAGTACGTTTTTACTTCAGGCTCTATGGGTAAGTAGGGCACTTGGAGAATTCCAGGGTAACCTCGGGAAAATATGGGTCAGGCTGAAAGTAAGTTTGTTAATTACTTAAGCCTGGTGCGGCAGTTATTGCGCCGCGGTGGGGGGTAATTGTGAGTACCCAAAATCTCACACCTTTGTTCCATCTCATAGAAAAGTATTCTCCTTGGTTCCTGGAATATGGAACCATGAATGTAAAAGATTGGGACAATGTTGGATCAGATTTAAAACGAGCACAACAAGAGGGCCACGATATTCCTTTCTCTGCTTGGTCTGTGTGGTCAGCAATTAAAACAGCACTAGAGCCCTTCCACGCTAAGGAGAAGGAGTTTCAGGATGACATAGAAAAGTTTCGTAATCAGGATTCTGATGATCAGCAAAGTGAACCATCACAGTCTAGTTTAAAAAAGGGGAAGAAACGGGAAGCTATATATGCTAACCTCCAAAAACTTATGAAAGAAACAGTTCCACCTACTGCAGAAATAGTGCCACCTACTGTGACTTTAGGGGAAGGTCCGGAATGGCCACCCCCACCTCAGCCTTATGAATTTTTGAAATGAGAGCCTGAGATGCGGCTTGCCGCTCCCATTGTTGCACACCCCACCATTAACTGTGGCAAAGGGAAGCTTCAGGCTGGCCCAACAGCCAATTACAGTGAGGGAATGATCCAGGCTTGTCTGCCTGTTAATTATAGTAAAGGAATGCTGCAAGCTGGCCCAAATACAAATTATGGCACAGGGACAATCCAGGCATCCATTCGCCAGGCATGAGAAATCGGGGATTTGGATGCTTGGCAGTTTCTGGTAATTATTTCATCAGCTGAGGAGCCCAGAGAACATGCCCAAGCATGCTAGGAGCCATTTCCTTTTAAAATATTAAAAGACTTAAAGAAAGCAATAGGATAATATGGGCCAAATTCTCCTTATGTTCATTCCTTGTTACAATCTGTGGCTTATAACAGGTGTTTAATACCTATGGATTGGGAGTCATTAGCCCAATCCACCCTGTCCCCCTCTCAATTTCTGCAATTTAAAGCCTGGTGTACAGATGAAGCAACAAATCAGGCATGCAGAAATGCTTAAGCTCAACCTCCCATTAATATCACATCTGATCAATTGCTTGGAATCGGACAGGCATGAGGTACTATAAATCAATGGATGGTAATGGGTGATGAGGCTGTTGATCAGCTCAGAAGTATATGCCTAAGAGCCTGGGAAAAAATTCATGACCCTGGTACTACTTATCCTTCTTTTAACTCAGTTCGACAGGGTCCAAGGGAGCCTCATCCAGATTTTATCTCCCATTTGCAAGACACAGCTCAAAGGCTATTTTGGATTCTCATGCCAGGAAAGTTCAACTGCTTGCTTATGAAAATGCTAATACAGAATGTCAGGCAGCAATTAGACCTATTAAGGGAAAGGCAGATCTAAATGAGGAAAAAACTTTAAGTGAATACATTAAAGCCTGCAATGGCATTAGGGATCACTTATATAAGGCCATCCTCCTTGCTCAGGCAATGGCTGGACTAAGGGTAACAAAAAACACACGAGTGTTCCCTGGATCTTGATATAATTGTGGACAGATAGGACATACAAAAAGAGAATGTACAAAGAGCCAAAAAAGGCAAAACTCAGGAGGAAAAAGCAGGGAACCAGGGACCTGTCCTAGATGTAAAAAAGGAAAACACTGGTCTAATCAATGTCATTCAAAGTTTGATAACAGAGGACAGCCCTTGCCAGGAAGCAGACAGAGGGGCCAGCCCCGGGCCCCGATTCAAAATGGGGCATTCCCAATTCAGGATGGGACATCCCTGACTCCAAACAGAGTGTTCCTGGCCCAGCCTATCCCTGTACAAATGTACAGCAATTGTCCCCCTCCACAGCTAAAAGCAGGGCAGTAGATTTATGCTGTACTGAAGCTGTATCCATCCTTTCTGAGGAGCCTCCTAGGAAGGTCTCAATGGGAGTTTATGGCCCATTGCCAAATGTCACAGTGGGACTTATACTGGAAAGGTCCAGCTTAAACTTAAAGGGAATTCAAGTACATACTGGAGTAGTGGACTCTGATTGCCAGGGAGAAATTCAAATTGTTATCTCCTCCACTGTTCCCTGGAGTGCTAATCCAGGTGACAGAATAGCTCAAATGTTGCTTTTACCATATGTTAAGTTAGGAGAAAGCTCAGAAAAAAGAACAGGAGGATTTGGAAGCACGAATTCAGCAGGCAAGGCTGCCTATTGGGTAAATCAAGTCTCTGACAATAGTCCTATTTGTATGGTCACTATTCAAGGAAAACAATTTGAGGGTCTGGTCGACACAGGAGCAGATGTGTCGATCATAGCTCTTTATCAATGGCCAAAAAACTGGCCCAAACAAAAGGCTCCAGTGGGTCTTGTTGGGGTCAGAACTGCTTCAGAAGTTTTCCAAAGTACTTTTATCTTACCATGTCTTGGTCCAGAAGAACAGGAAGGCACAATACAACCTCTAATTACATCCATTCCTGTTAGCTTATGGGGGAGAGATCTGCTTCACAAATGGGGCAGAGAAATTTCAATCCCTTCTCCCTGGTATGGTCAAGCCAGTCAAAAAATAATGTCAAACATGGGCTATGTTCCTGGAAAAGGCCTAGGAAAACAGGAGATGGGCATTACTGAACACATACAGGTTACTGTAAAAAATGACTGAACAGGATTAGGTTACCATTTTTAGGGGCAGTCACTGTTGAGCCTCCAAATCCTATTCCCTTAAAATGGAAGACCCAAAATCCTGTTTGGGTCAAGCAGTGGCTGCTTTCTCAGGAAAAATTGGGGGCCTTACAGGAATTAGTCAGAGAGCAATTCAACAAAGGAAACATTGAGCCCACATTTTCTCCATGGAATTAGCCAGTGTTTGTGATAAAGAAAAAAATGCGGCAGATGCCACATGCTAACCGACTTACAAGTGGTCAGTGCAGTCATCCAGCCAATGGGGGCCCTGCAGCCAGGGCTTCCATCCTTCACCATGATTCCTAGAGACTGGCCATTAATAATTATAGATTTGAAGTATTGCTTTTGTAATATTCCTCTAGCAGAGTCTAATTTTGAGAAATTTGCTTTTACTATTCCTGCTATGAACAAACAACAGGGAACCAGCAGCCAGATATCATTGGAAAGTCCTGCTGCAGGGTATGTTGAATAGTCCTACTATTTGTCAAACTTTTGTGGGGAAGGCTACTCAACCTGTGAGAGATCAGTTTCCCGATTCGTATATCATTCATTATATGGATGACATATTGTGTGCAGCCGAAAATCAAGACCAACTTATCCAGTGTTATTCATATTTACAGGAGGTGGTAGCCAGTGCTGGATTGTTCATAGCACCAGATAAAATTCAAACGGTCACTCCTTTCCAATATTTGGGAATGCAGGTTCAGGAAAGGGCAATTAAACCCCAAAAGGTTCAAATTCGAAAAGACTCTCTGAAAACTTTAAAGGATTTTCAAAAATTATTAGGGGATATCAGTTGGATTCGACCTACTTTGGGAATCCCTACCTATGCTATGTCTAATCTGTTCTCTATTTTAAGAGGAGACCCTGCTCTCAATAGTAAACAAGAACTGACTCCTGAGGCTGCCAAAGAATTACAAATGATTGAAGAAAAAATACAACAGGCCCAGGTTAATAGAATAGACTCAAGTTTACCATTACAGTTCATTGTGTTCCCTACTCTCCATTCTCCTACAGGGGTTATAGTTCAGAGTGAGGACTTAGTTGAATGTTCTTTTCTGCCTCACAATGCTGTTAGAACACTCACAGTATACTTGGACCAGATCGTAATCTTGATTGGACAAGCTCGCCTTAGAGTTGTTAAACTTTGTGGCTCAGATCCAGATAAGATTATAGTTTCAATGAATAAAAATCAGATTCAGCAAGCCTTTGTTAATTCAGTCAATTGGCAAATAAATTTAGCTGGCTTCATTGAAGTTCTTGACAATCATTATCCAAAGAACAAAATTTTTCAGTTTTTAAAGCTAACAACATGGGTCCTTCCAAAAAGTACCCATAGTACTCCATTGGAAGGAGCAGTGACTGTGTTTACAGATGGCTCTAGCAATGGAAAAGCAGCTTATGTTGGACCTAAAAACAGAATTATTCAAACTGACTTTCAATCAGCACAGAGGACTGAATTACAGGCAGTTATAGCTGTGTTAGAAGACTTTAAGCAACCTGTAAATATTGTCTCTGATTCAGCTTATGTTGTTCAAGCCACTCAATACATAGAAACTGCTCACTAAATATCTTGTGGATGAACAACTCTATCAGCTGTTTTCTTCTTTACAAAAGGCAGTGCATGATCGCTGTTTTCCTTTCTATATTACGCACATTTGAGGACACATTAATCTCCCAGGGCCACTTGTGAGGGCTATCAAGCTGATTTGCTAGTTTCCACTGTGCTTACTAATGCCCAAGATTTTCACTCCCTAACACATGTTAGCAGCAGGACTTAAACAAAAATATCAGATTACTTGGAGACAGGCAAAGGACATTGTGCAACATTGCCCTCAGTGCCAGGTACTACAACTGCCACGTGAAGGGACTGGTGTTAATCCGTGGGGATTAACCCCCAATATGTTGTGGCAAATGGACGTAACCCATGTACCTTCCTTCAGGAAACTTTCATACGTCCATGTTACTATAGATACCTTTTCTCATTTTGTATGGGCAGCTTGCCAAACAGGTGAGGCAGCTGCTCATATTAAAAGACATTTACTTTTTTGTTTTGCTGCCATGGACATCCCACAAAAGATTAAAACAGACAGTGGCCCAGGCTACTGTAGTAAATCTTCACAAGTGTTTCTTCAACAGTGGCACATTGAGCACAGTAGTGGAATACCCTGTAATTCTCAAGGCCAAGACATTGTTGAACAGGCTAATCGAACCTTAAAATCTCAATTACAAAAACAAAAGACAGAGGGGGGAACCAGAGAACACTCTACTCTCCATATGCAGCTATAATTGGCTCTTATCACTTTAAATTTTTTGAATTTGTCTAGAGATCAGGTTACAACGGCAGCAGAGCAGCATTTGACAGGGCAAAAAATAAATCCTCATGAAGGAAAACATGTGTAGTGGAAGGACGTCAGAACCAAACTTGGGAAAAGGGCAAAATCATTACATGGGGTCGAGGGTTTTGCTTGTATCTCACCAGGAGAGAATCAGCTTCCTGTCTGGGTACCCACAAGACATCTTAAGCTGTGCCATGAGCCAGAATCCAAGGAAGAGGAAAAGACCTCGGAATGTCCCTGCACCCCTGGTTCATCAGATGGCTCAGATGAACATCTCTGTTGAGCAGATGGAAACCAGTAAAACTCGCCAAACAAGTCCACTGACCTGTGGGCAGATGAAGAGACTAGCTCACATTGCAGACGAGAACCTGAGGTCTCAGAACAAGCTGCTGACCACCAGTAATCTAATGATAGCTATGATGGCAGTAATCTCCTTGGCGGTGAGTCTCCCCGTAGCTGAGGCAGATCAAAATTACATTTATTGGGCCTACATTCCATTCCCCCACTGATTAGGTCTGTTACATGGTTAGACCCCCGGAGGAGGTTTATATTAATGATAGTGTCTGGATGCCTGGACCAACAGATAACCGAGGTCCTACTTATCCAGAGGAGGAAGGAATGTTAATGAATGTTTCCATTGGTTATCGCTTTCTTCCCATCTGCCTGGGGCCAGCAGCAGGATGTTTAAATTATGATAAACAAATTTGGATGGTTTATGTCCCTGCACATAATGGATCAAAAGCCTCTATTCATGCAATCAGTGGAAGAACATTTCAATCTTTGGACACTATTAAATACCTTGAGCATGGCTATGTTATGACACGTCGCCAGATTAATAAATTTAAACCTAATAAGAAGCCCTGCCCTAGGCAGGCCACTAAATGGTCTGGAAAGCTAAAGGTGCTAACCTGGGAAGATTGTATTGCAAACAGTGATGCTGTACTGCAGAATAATTCCTATGGAATCATCTATTGGGCCCCTAGGGGACACTTTGCAGTAAATTGTACTGGACAGTGCAAAGATTGTAGAGAGACTTCTTTTGCAAATAACTACCAAGATAATGCACCAAAATTATATAGAATAATTGAAACAAATTACCCTATTAAGTGGGAGGAAAACGGTATGGCTCCTCCAAGCCCAAAAATGATTGATCCAATTATAAGTCCAGAACATCTAGAATTGTAGAAATTAATGATGGCTCAAACCCCAATTTGGATTTGGAAAGGAGAATATAAAACAGAGACCCATAGTAAAAAACTTCGATTTGTTGTAGCCATGACCTCTAATCAGTTGGTCCCATTGCAGAGTTGTGTTAGACCTCCTTTTATGTTGGCAGTAGGAAAAATTAATATCCTACCTGACTCTCAAACCATATCATTGCCTCAACTGTCATCTTTTTACCTGCATTAATTCTACCTTTAATAAAGATAATAGCATTTTACTGGTTAGGGCCCAAGAAGGAGTTTGGATACCTGTTTCCCTCAGTAGACCCTGGGAGGCCTCTACCTCCATATGTATTACCACTGAAGTACTAAAAGGAATACTTAATAGATCAAAGAGATTCATACTTACTTTAATAGCTGTGATCATGGGCCTTATAGCTGTCACAGCTACTGCTGCTCCTGCTGGTGTTGCTTTGTACTCTTCTATTCAAACTGCGGGCTTTGTGGATAGTTGGCAGAAAAATTCTTCTAAGCTTTGGAATTCCCAAAGCCAAATAGATCAAAAACTGGCAAATCAAATTAATGATCTCCATCAAACAGTAATTTGGATGGGAGATCAGATTATGAGCTTGGAGCATAGAATTCATATGCAACGTGATTGAAATACTTCTGATTTTTGTATTACTCCTAACTCTTATAATACCACTGAACACCATTGGGTGATGATTAGATGTCACCCACAAGGAAAAGAAGATAATTTAATATTAAATTAAATTGAAAAAACAAGTTTTTGAGGCATCTCAGGCTCATCTCACCATGTTGCCTGGAGCTGATATTCTTGCTGGAGCCACTGATGGCCTTTCTAATACCAGTCCTTTAAAGTGGATTAAAACCATAGGTGGATCAACAATTGCAAATTTTATTTTGGTTTGTGTCTGTTTATGCTGTTTGTTTTTAGTTTACAGATGCGGACAGCACCTTGGGAGAGAAGTCAGACACCGTAAATGAGCCATGATAGCAATGGCGGTTATTAGTCAAAAAAAATTAATAAAGACAAAAAAGGGGGACATGTGAGAAAGAGAGTTAGTGGGGTGCCAGTTGAGTTGGTCTCCCCTGTGTGAGACACACATGGGAAGCCATGGGTGGCCTCTGAGGAGAAAAGTCTCCTTATTGCCTTCATGTCTTTATGCCCTGAGAGTATAACCGCTCAGCGGCATTCCACGGGTTGCTCAGGGAGGTAACACTCCCTTGAAGCAGTGGAGTATAATCAAACATCTTGGCTCCTCCTGAAACCTGCTACCACCTGTTTCAGTCCCGATAAGTTCAAGATCTTAAGTAGTTTAGACACACACCTTTGTTCAAGGACATTCACAGAAACCACCACTGCTGTACATCTTATCGAATGACTCATGAGTTCTCCTTCACTGATTAATCCTTTTCCTCATCCCTTCCTCCCCCTCCCATCTGCCCTAAGAACAAAGGGCTTGTAAACCAATAAATTGGGTGAAGCCCGAGAGCTCTGGGCCGTGAGCAAGCCTCCGATGCTCCAGTTCCCTGGACCCACCTTTTAAATGCTTATTCTGTCTCTTTCTAACTCCTTTGCTTCTGCTGGACTCGGGGTACCCACTGGATGGTGTGGGCTGGTTTCCCCAACAGAGACCAGCCTGACCAATATGGTGAAACCCCCATCTCTACTAAAAATACAAAAATTAGCCAGGCATGGTGGCAGGTGCTTGTAATCCCAGCTACTTAGGAGGCTGAGGCAGGAGGATTGCTTGAACCTGGGAGGCGGAGATTGCAGTGAGCCGAGATCACACTACTGCACTCCAGCCTGGGTGACAGAGCAACACTTCATCTCAAAAAGCAAACAACAACAACAACAACAAAGTGAGACTTTGTGTCTAAAAAAAAAAAAAAAGTTTCTAAAAACAACAAACCAACCAACTAAAAAACTCATCACCAACAGCTCAAGTGTATAGTCCTTCCTAGGCTGCTTCAAAGCAGGCATAGCAACTATTAATAAATACTTGTTGGATAATAAATAATAAAACAGAAGGAATAATGCTGTAACCTAAGGAAAGGAGCTAGATAGATAGCTTTGAACTTCAGGACCTTCCTAGTACCCCTGAGATTGTCCCACATGGGTGACCCCTTCTTTATCTCTAAGTTTAGGTTAGCCCATGTTAATGCAGTGCTATACTGTCATTCAGTGACCTTTGGAGAAAATCCAGTAATTTTATTTAAAATGGAGGAATTATATTTAGAGGAAAAGGAGAGAACCAACGAACTGAAAATTCCAAGTTTCTTTTCATTGAGCTAAGAGGATAAATTATCTTGTTATCAGCTAAGGAAGAGAATAGACTTGGAAATTGTCCTGCTTCCAAGAGGATGGTTGAAGAAATCAAAGAATGAAGGAGTTACTTGGAGGTCTGCCTGCCCCTTCCTTGTTCAGTTCCATCTGGCCTTGGAGCCAGGTAAAAAATAGCTGTTATCTAGGGGTGTGGAGAAGGTTACCTCTTCAAATCATTTAGATTCTTAGAGCACAATGGACCTTAAGATCTCCCCACTAACCCCAACTGCATTGGCTGCATGAAGCTGCAGGAGCTGCCTGGGGGGCATGTCATAATAGGGACCCTCTGCTTTGCTTGTCATGCACTCAGGCTTCAGTGAAGATGACAGCCCATCACACACTTCCCACTTCATGGAGAGGACACCCAGTCCCTCTCTCCAATCCTAACCTCTCACCCACACTCCTGTCTGCAAAAACCTGAAGGTTATTTCTGCCTGGAGGATCCACTGATATCTCAGAGTCAATTTGTCCTAAACTCAAACTACTATTATCTTCTCAGAGGCCATCTCAGAGGTCACCTCTGCCCAAATCCCCTTCCTTCCCCTCCAGGCAGAGTAAAGCATTCCTTATACTTCTGTTTCCTACTAACCCTTTCCTTCTCTGTTCTTGTATTAGCTAGGTATTGAGCCTTTGTGCCCTCTCACCAGAGGGGAGGATCCTTCAGGGAGGAGCTTGTGAAGGAAAGAAAGAAGCATGGATTAGAGTGTGACGGGTAGCATTTAGACACATTTCTGTCCCCTGCAGTGGGTCATACCTGTAATCCTTCTAGCACTTTGGGAGGCCAAGGCAAGAGAATCACTTGAGTCCAGGAGTTCGAGACTCAACTGTGTAGGCTGGGCAACATAGTGAGACCCTGTCTCTACAAAAAATGAAAAATTACCTGGACATAGTGGCACACACCTGTGGTCCCAGCTACTACAGAGGCTGAGGTGGAAGGATTGTTTGAGCCCAGGAGGTCAAGGCTGCAGTGAGCTGTGATCGTGCCACTATGCTCCAGCCTGGGCAACAGAGCGAGACCCTGTCAAAAAAAAAAAAAAAAAGAAAGACACATTTCTTCAACTTCACAATTTTGGATAGAGGTGGACTTGAATACCAGGCCATCTGAATTACTGGGGGCAGTTAAAACAGTAGGTTTAAAGGGATGGTGATAACAAATGTTTTCCAAGGGACCCTATTATTTATTTTTATATTAATGTCTTATATATCCAATTATAGTTTATTTTTTTGAAATGCTTTTCATTTCTCATGGAATTCTGTGCTTTTTGACATTTGCCTGTGAAAAGTAAGATTTTTTTTCTCTAGCTTTGTCTCCCATAGCAGGCTCCTTTCCGAGAGATGACACTGAATGAAGGGTCTGGAAACAGAGGACGGAAGTTATAAATAGCCCGCAGCACTGCAGCACTGGTCTTGGCCAATTCCATGATCAGGTGCTAAAGAGCCTGCTTTTTCAGTAAAGCATTTCTAGACACCTCACTGAAAGATCAACTAAATATGATTTATCTAGCCACAGAAAGCAAAGTGAGAGAGAATATGGCAAATCCTAAGGAGCTACAAGTGCTCTGTCCTGGTATTAGGGATTCCATTTTCTTTCCTGCCCTCTGTTTACTTTTTTATTGTTATTTATTTATTTATTTATTTGAGATAGGATCTTGTTCTGTTGCTCAGGCCGGAGTGCAGCGGTGGAACCATAGCTCACTGCAGCCTTAAACTCCCAGGCTCAAGCCATCCTCCATATCCTCCCACTTCAGCCTCCTGATGCACTGGGATTACAGGGGCATGCTACCACATCAGCTCTGTCCTTTGCTTTTGTGTCCTGTTTCTAATTTATTTCTCTTTCTGATTCTCCTTTTCTCCACCTCCTTCCTTCCCTCTCTCCTCTCTGTCTCTCCCTCGCACTACTTCTCTCTTTTCTTTTTTTTTCTTTTTTCTTTTTTTTTTTTGAGTCTGAGTTTTGCTCTTGTTGCCCAGGCTGAAGTGCAATGGTGTGATCTCGACTCACTGCAACCTCTGCCTCCCAGGTTCAAGTGATTCTCCTGCCTTAGCCTCCCAAGTAGCTGGCATTACAGGCGCCTGCCACCATGCCCAGCTAATTTTTGTATTTTTAGTAGAGATCAGGTTTCATCATGTTGGCCAGGCTGGTGTCAAACTCCTGACCTCAGGTGATCCACCTGCCTCGGCCTCCCAAAGTGCCGGGATTACAGGTGTGAGCCACTGCACCTGGCCTTCCTTCATCTCTTTCTACTTACCATCTCTCCTTCTTATACCTTGCAGGACCCTCCCTGACAAGCTGTGCCACAGGGATCTCTGGGAGGAAAGACCACCTCCAGAACACCTGTGAGGCCACCTCAGTCCTCGCTGAGCTGAACTGGTGACCCAGACAGCACTAAGGGCAGAGAGCACTGGTCATGTGCGCAGTTCTAGGGCTTCAGTATCAACAACAACCTCCTACATTTATAGCCTTACCAGTCTGTGGAGCTGAATCTTCATTCTCTATTTGCTGACCTTCCTCGGAGACTTTTGGGTTGGGTTCTGATTAGAAAAGTCTGGCATCTAGTATTCTTTATTGATTTATAGTTGGCTAATTATTTCCATGGTTAATGTGAAGTGGACGAAGTCTAAGAAAGCTGATGTTGGCTCCCACTCCTGATCCTCCCTCTAGACACTCTCATTCTATCCCATTGGTGAAAGTCTACCCTTGTTTGGAAAACAAGTTATAAGGAAGTAACCCACCACCAAACTATTTGTTATTAAGCATTTCAGGGTTTAATCCCTCTTGGAGTTTTTTGTTTTGTTTTGTTTTGTTTTGTTTTACTTTTACAGAAGGAGTGGAAAAACTTGGAGTCAGAGGTTCTATGGGCAAAGGGACCTAGAGACTTTGGGGAAAGTATTTAGCTCCCTTGAGCCTTGATTTTCACTTCTGCAAAAGGAGTTGTCATCTGCCTTTCTCAGAAGCCTCCCAGAAAGTTCAGCAAATAGAGAATGAAGATTCAGCTCCACAGACTGGTAAGGCTATAATTGTAGGATGTTGTTGTTGATACTGAAGCTCTAGAACTGAGCACATGACCAGTGCTCTCTGCCCATAGTGCTGTCTGGGTCACCAGTTTAGCTCAGTGAGGACTGAGGTGGCCTCACAGGTGTTCTGGAGACGGTCTTTCATGTAACAAACATGCACAGGTACCCCCGAATCTAAAATAAAATTAATAAAAACAAATAGTACTCTGAGGAGTCATATTTTTGTAAATATGTGCATGGCCAGCTGGATGCTACCTGCCTGAGAGGCCAGCACAGGAACATGGCACCATGGAGCCCAGCCAAGAATGCCGATGCATCAGTGAGAAGGTGTCAAGCTCTGTGTCAGAGCACTGAATAGGGTCAGTGGAATTTGACAAAGGTTTACAGGGGAGAGAGAAAATGCTCATCTCATAGAAACTATGCTCTAATATGCTCTATGCTCTAATATCAGAAAACTCAATTATTATTATTATTTTTTGAGACAAGGTCTTGCTCTGTCACCCAGGCTGGAGTGCAGTGGTGCAATCATAGCTCACTGCAGCCTTAAACTCCTGGGCTCAAGCGATCCTCCCACCTCAGCCTCCTGAGTAGCTAGGAATACAGGTGCATACCACTATGCCCAGGTAATTTTTTTTTCTTTTAATAGAGATGGGGTCAGCTGGGAGTGGTGGCTCACACCTGTAATCCCCGCACTTTGGGTGGCTGAGGCAGGAGGGTTGCTTGAGCTCAGGAGCTCGAGACCAGCCTGGCCAACATGGCGAAACCCCACCCCTACTGAAAATACAAACATTAGCCACGGTGATGCACACTTGTAGTTCCAGCTACTCGAGAGACCAAAGTGGGAGAATTGTTTGAACCCAGGAGGCAGAGGTTGCAGTGAGCTGAGATTATGCCACTGCACTCCAGCCTAGGTGACAGAGTGAGACCCCATCTCAAAAAAAAAATGTTAATAAATAAACAAATAGAGACAGGGTCTCACTATGTTGACCAGGCTGGTCTCGAACTCCTGGCCTCAAGGGTCCTCCTTGCCTCAATCTCCCAAAGTGCTGAGATTACAGGCATGAGCTACTATGCCTGGCCTCAGTTTTTATTAATAATATCAGTTAACCTTTATTGAGAGTTTACTAAGTGCCAATCTCTGAGCCAAGGGCCTTCCATGCATTATCTCACTGAATCCTCTCAAACCTCTATGAAGTAGTTACTGCTTTTTAAAAACCCTATTTACAAAAATGGGGCCTTAGAGAGATAAAGCAACTTGCCCAACTGCTGTTGAGTAGAAATCTTAGATGTGAATCCAGACAGTTAGGTATTTTCTCAATTAGGGTCACAATAAAGTAGGTAGGTTCTAGACTTGCCCCAGGCACTCCTAAAACCCCAGAGGACACTGATAGAGGCATTGCAACTGCGGGACTGAGTCAGTCCCAAAGTCACATCTCAAGAGGCTGTTCCAGTTCCTGAAAATGTCTTCCATTAACAGTGCTGCAATGAAGATAAGTGTATTGTAATTCGAAGTTCTCCTGAAATAAGATAACTCTAATAGCAGGGAAGGGCCGCCAGGCTGGCACCAGCTTTGAAGTTACCGAATCCGCCCATGATTCAGTCCACAGGCTGAGTTCTCAAGAACCTTTCCAAGTGGCGGATCTGCTGACTGTGGCATTAAAAACTGGAAGGCGGCCTGCGAGAAGATAGAATGCAATAGTACAGTCACCTCCTTGCTTCACTCTTTTCCCCTCCACCTCAGCAAGCAGTTCCAACCCAATCCTTTCCACGAGAAATCACTGTCCAGAGTGAAGGAGGGAATGGGGCCCAACCTGGTGAAATGGGGGCATGGGAAGGTGGGGCCGTGATAGAGGCAGGCTCTGTCCTGAGGGAGAACAGCACAGATGAATAGGAAGCCAGCAGAGAGCGTCTTCAGAGCCAAATCCCCACCTCTTTTCCCTTGGCTCTCTCCTCCAGTTTTCCTCTCTCCAGCCTGATCAAAACCTATCCTTAAGAAATCTAATTCAAGCCTCACCTGGAGCACCAAAAAATAAAAAAACAAGAATTGAATTGGCTGCCTCACTGTAAACCAAAGTCAGAAAGTAGCCCACGTCAGGGCCAGATGCAGTGGCTCACACCTGTAATCCCAGTACTTTGGGAGGCCAAGGCAAGTGAATCGCCTGAGGTCAGGAGTTCGAGACCAGCCTGGCCAATGTGGTGAAATCCCGTCTCTACTAAAAATACAAAAATTAGCCGGGCATAGTGGTGCGCACCTATAGTCTCAGCTACTCAGGAGGCTGAGATAGGAGAATTGCTTGAACCTGGGAGGCGGAGGTTGCAGTGAGCAGAGATCGTGCCACTGCACTCCAGACTGGGCAACAGAGCAAGTCTCCCCCATTTAAAAAACAAAAAAACAAACAAAAAAGAAAAAAAAAAAAAAAAACCAGAAAGTAGCCCATGTGGGTCCTGTACTCTGTTAAAAGCAGCAGTCCCCACCCTTTTTGGCACCAGGGATTGGTTTTGTGGAAGACAATTTTTTTCCATGGTTTTGGGATGATTCAAGCACATTATATTTATTGTGCACTTTATTATTACATTGTCATATATAATGAAATAATTATACAATTCACCATAATGTGGAATCACTGGGGAGCCCTGAGCTTGTTTTCCTGCAACTAAACAATCCCATCTAGGGGTGATGGGAGACAGTGACAGATCATCAGGCATCAGATTCTCATGAGGAGCGCGCGATCTAGATCCCTCTCATGTGCGGTTCACAATAGGGTTCATGCTCCTGAGAAGATCTAATGCTGCTGCTGATCTGACCAGAGGCTCAGCTCAGGCGGTAAAGCAAGCAAAAAGGAGTGGCTGTAAATACAGATGTAGCTTCACTCACTCGCCTGCCACTCACCACCTGCTGTGTGGCCAGTTCCTAACCAGTACTGGTCCATGGCCTGGGATTTGGGGACCCCTGTGTTAAAGAACTTTTAAGAATCAGTGAGCAAGTGAAGGGAAATAGACCATCTTGTTTAGAATTGTTTCCTGACTCCTTAAAATGTGTAAAATGAATAAATTTTGGAGGCCGGAAAGTCATCCTCAGGACTCTAAAATTGCACCCTCTGTTGGCCCAGACTGTGGGCCAATGGGCCACAGTGAGTTAGACAGAACTTCTGAGCAAAGGGTCTTCATGTGCTGAAAGATTTCAGGCCTGGCCTAGCATGGTGGCTCATGCCTATAATCCCAGCACTTTGGGAGGCCAAGGCAGGAGGATTGCTCGAGGCCAGAAGTTCAAGACCAGCTTGGGCAACATAGGGAGACCCTGTCTCTACCAAAAATTTTAAAAACAGGACATGGTGGTGCACATCTGTGGTCCCAGCTACTTGGAAGCAGAGGTGAGAGGATCACTTGAGTCTGGGAGTTTGAGGCTGGAGTGAGCTGTGATTGTGCCACTGCGCTCCAGCCTGGGCAATGCAGTGAGACCCTGTCTCAAAAAAAAAAAAAAAATTCAGGCCTGTGAGGACTAAGCCCTGATTTTTTATCTTGCCCAAATTCCTACCTAAGGGGTCTAGGGAGTCATGCCCTACAACCATAAAATATCATCAGATGGGTTTTATTTGACCCTATATATTGTGACTTACTTCTCAGTCTGACTCTGGCATAACATTATGAAACAAGGAAAAGATATTTAACCCCAAAATGTATTTCCTTGCCATACCTTGAAATTGCCCTACAAGGTCTCTTGTGGGAAAAATACACATCCTATGGAGATCCCCTTTCCCCTTTGTTTTTCTTCCTTTCTTTCCAGATCCAGGAGATAATCAGCTAAGAGCCAGGTGCCCTTTTAGGTCTGATAAGAAACATTTTACAAGATACTCTCTCTGTCTCTCTGAAGTCTGCCATCTGACGTATTCTTCTGCACAATGAAACTTGGTCTCCACAATTCTTTATGTTAACCTGAAAAATCCTTTCCATTGATCCCAGGTCTTCAGATAAACTCAACCAATTATCAACCAGAAAGTGTTTAAATTTACCTATAGCCTGGAAGCCACCCCCCTTGAGTTGTACTGCCTTTCTGAACCAAACCATTGTATTCTGAAATGTATTTGATTGATGTCTCATGCCTCCCTAAAATATATAAAACCAACCTGTACCCGACCACCTTGAGCACATGTTCTCAGGACCTCCTGAGGGTTGTGTCATGGGCCATGGTCTCCATTTTTGGCTCAGAATAAATATCTTCAAATATTTTACAGAGTTTCACTCTTTTCATCGACACCTGCATGGGCCCTAGGCTATAGAATGTGTGAAGCTAACACTAAACACTATACCATGTTCCCAGGGGCTCCCTCTCTGCCCCTACCAGTGATTTTTTTTTTTTTTTTGAGATGGAGTCTTGCTCTGTCGCCAGGCTGGAGTGCAGTGGTATGATCTTAGCTCACTGCAACCTCCACCTCCCAGGTTCAAGAGATTCTCCTGCCTCAGCCTCCTGAGTAGCTGGGATTACAGGCACACACCACCATGCCCGGCTAATTTTTGTATTTTTAGTAGAGATGATGTTTCACCATGTTGGTCAGGCTGGTCTCGAACTCCTGACCTCATGATCAGCACGCCTCAGCCTCCCAAAGTGCTGGGATTACAGACGTGAGACACCGCGCCCGGCCCCTAGCAGTGATTTATAAGCCTCACTTATAAACCTCCAACCCAGGTCCCAGAACAGTAGATTACTGGCTCCACCAATTGGAAGGCATGATGCACCTTTCTGGGCCACAGAGCAAGAGGTCTAGATTAAGGCTTCCCTGCTGCTGTGGACTGATATGTGTCCCTTTCTCCCAAAAAATCCATATGTTGAAGTCCTAACCCCCTGTGTGACTTTATTTGGAGTAAGAAAGTAATTAATGTTACATGAGGTCATAGGATAGAACCCTAATCAGATAGGATTAGTCTCCTTATGAGAAGAAACACCAGAGAGCTTGCTCACTCTAGCGCCCTCTGCCCTTTGAGGACACAGGGAGAAGGTGACAGTCTGCAAGCCAAGATGAGAGCCCTCACCAGAAACTGAATTGGTTGGACCCTTTATCTCAGACTTCCAGCGTCCAGAACTGTGAGAAAACAAATGTCTGTTATTTAACTCACCAGGTCTGTGGTATCTTGTTACAGCAGCCCAAGCCGACTAAGTCATCTGCCTACTCTCTAATGCCTCAACATTTATATATGGAGGGTTCAACTGAACGGATACACCTCTAGGCCCACTCGTACTCACACCACATTTCTTCCTATTATATATCTTTTATTCTACAGAAATGTATGCAACACTGCTTTCTTCTGTATGCCATTGCTCCTTTGCCATGATTTGGATATTATATCACAAATGAGACAGATTCTGTGTGACAAGAATACTTGGAAGATCCAGGTACACCATGGGGCCCTGGAAGCAGCAGAGAGTCTTCTTTTGTGACCTGTCTTGGTCTCAGGGTCTCATCATAAAGGAGGTTAGCTTGAGGGAGCTCCATTAAAATGATCATGTTATTTTGGGGTGGAAGGATAATATTTTTTAACACCCTTCTACAAATTAGCAGGTTAGCTGGCTCCCTCTGAGGAGATTTAGATAAAGAGATTATATTTAATGAGGGGAAAGAAGATTCACAAACCCCGGGTAGGAAAGTTTAGGGACCAGAGTTGACCTCAACCCGTGGACTGTGAAGCTGAGATCAACAAACCAGAATGGCTGACTTGACAGTTTTTTCTTTTCGTATCTTCCAGAAGATAGAAAACGACAATGAAATACTTGATGCTGATACAGCACAAGCCTTGGCAAAGGTTAATAAACAATTGTAAAGCAGTGAAGATAAAACCTTAAATTATTAACTGGTTATCTTGGAATTTAAGGAGCAAGGCCCCAGGGATATGACACCTGATTAGTTATGTATGTGTGAGCTGGGGCCAGGGTGGGGAGAGTTGCAGAAAGAAGTGGTCACAGGAGGGTGCCCTATTAGAAATGGTTGGGCAGAAGAGGGTGGGGGTGGGGGGAGTGAGCAGACAAAAGAGGCTGGAGAACTCTGTTGATTGACAAAGGTACCTATATCAGTGTTGTGCCTTGGGGTAGCCATGGTGCTGGACGTTAATCACAAAGATTACTGCCCTTTCCAAACTGGTGTATAACCAACTGCTTAGGAGAGGGGGCTACAAAGAGACCACTGGAAACAAAGGGTCTTTCTTGGAAATTGTTATGAAGTGTTATCAGATTTGTGTTCAGTGTATTATCCAATCTTAACCTTCTGCCTCATTAAAATGTTGAGCCTTTGGAAATGTTTTAGGGTCACCGTATGTTCTGTAGAATTACAAGATGGCTCTGTTGTCTAGTGGCTCCACCTTTATCACCTTGGTGATTTCCAGGAAGGCAGGCCCCCAAATCACTCAGCTTAGTCTCAATGGCTTTTTCTTTAGAGCCCATTGAAAATTGCTGGGGTTTCCTCTGCCAAAAATAGCTATTCATATATATCTGAATAACTTATGAGTGTGGTTTATATTTAAAGAAAACATTTCAATACTTTTTTTTATTATTTTCTAAGAGTCACGAAATCTGCCTTGTGGCTTTCTGAGCCACAGGGCAGCAAGCTAAAGGTAATAGAAGATGACACTGGCAATATGTGCAAGGACAGAGGTTGCAGAAGCCTCTGTTAAAGAATCAGAAATCCCTCCTTGTTTTTGGGCGTGTGGTTGTGAGCTGTTGAAGCAGAAATGAGATGCTTGATAGTTAGAGCCGATTTCACCTTCTTGAGCATGGAGGAAAGGCTGGGGCCAGGTTTACAAACACAACACAAAAGAAGAACCTCTTGCCTATGTTGTGGTGCTATGCTGTGAAGAATTTTTCAGTGGTCAGTTGTTGGTTGTCTCCTGTAACCACATTGTTTAGGGTGACATTATTTATATAACCTTGATTACATGCAGTAAAGATTAACAGAACTATAAAATGTTTAGAGATTCATCCAATCCAACCCTTTTAATTTACAGATAGGGAAACTGAGGTCCAGAGAAGGATGTGATTTGATGTGCCTGTAGTGGGTTGAGTAATGGCCCCCTAAAAGAGATGTCCAAGTTCTAATCCCTGGAACTTTAAACATTATCTTATTTGGAAAAAGCGTCTTAGCAGATATAATTAAGCTAAGGGTTTCATGATAAGATTATCCTGGATTTAGGGCAAACTACATCCAATGGGAGGTGTCCTTGTAAGAGAAAGGCAGAGGGATATTGAACACACAGAGACGCAGAAGAGAAAAAGTGATGTGAAGATGGAAGTAGAGATGGAATTAGGTAAGCCACAAGGCAAGGAATGCCTGGAGCCACCAGAAGCTGAAAGAGGCAAAAAGGAGGGAATATTTGGAGGGAGTGTGACTCTACCAACACCTTGATATCAGACTTCTAGCTTCCAGAACGATGAGAGAACAAATTTCTTTTGTCTTAAGCTACATGTTTATGGCAATTTGTTACAGCCGCCCTAGGAAACTAACACAATGCACAAAAGATAGAACCAGGCTAGAACCCGAATCTCTGGACTCCCTCAGTCTTGTGTTTCCCTGCCTCCATTTCACATGCTCTGAGTTCTGATCTTGTCAAAGATGTAAAAAGCATTCACACTCCTTGCTGTTAAGAACACAGCTTCTGAAATGAAGGCAATGAAGAACATTGCAGATGCTGCTGTTTCCATGAGTCGATGCTTAGCCCATCCAACAACTAGGCTTTCTGAGCTTGGAAGTAATAGATTTGACTGTGGTATTAAGCTTTAGGGAATCATGCCGAGATCTGGAAGAGGGAAACTGATAAAAAATAGCCAGAAAGGTTAGCCAATTGACTCCAACAAAATACACAGAAAGCAGATAATAATATCTACCTCACAAAGTGTTTATGCAATAAACAAGTATTTATTGAGCACACACTATAGATGCCAGACATTCATCTAGGCTCCTTGATCTCAGTGGGAATAATGGGATCTCATTTATAGGCATTTAGCCTCTGCCACTGGCAGCATATAAATGCCACACAGTATGGTTATGGCTATGGAAATGGGACACAAGGCCTGTTTGGTAATCAATGGTTTGAGCTGCAGGCATCCTTGTCATTGCCTGATTGCTCATGGTATCCCCAGAATTGAAACAATGAGCGCCTACAAAGTCCTAACTGAAAAAAAGTCTAGGTCTGGTGAGCAGAAATCTTACTTGAGGCACCACAACAGAGAGTACACTGTGGAACTTTTGTTTCTTTCTCCAGATCCTTTCTCCCTTGTTCTCCATCTTGCTCTGACCTGTGTGGACTGTGTCACTAGGCTGCCTTGCCCTCTCGCTTCTGCTTGGGTTTAGCCAATGGGAAGCACTGGCAGGAGGTTGAATGCCTTTCAACCTATTTCCCCAGCTACCCCAGGGCTTGCTCAATGGACTCATAAATAACGTGGCCATGTAGCAGGGTTAGAAGTTATGCATCGGCTCTGCCGTAGGGATTTCTCACCAAGGCTAATCTGGCTACTCCCATTGGTGATTGCTGAATCTACCTATAGCAAAGGTCAACGATGAGTCCCTAGTATGGCACGCTTTCTCAGCAGCACCAGACAGTCACCTGATGGCAGGTTGATTTCACAGCCCCCTAATGGAGGAAGGAGGCAGCAATTCCTCAGTGGACTTGACTCATTCTGGATATGATGCCTATTAATACTTCAATGTCCCATATCAAAAAGTAAAGGAAGACTATAGCAACACAGTTCAATCAGAACCATTAACAGTTCACAAACTTAAGAGTGAAGGTGTAAGTCATGCTGTAAGATAAAAACCAATTAGTTGAAGGGCTGACTGAGGGAATAGGGAATGTGAAATGGATAGGGGAAGAAGGAAATTATTAACACCAACTACTACCTCATCACCAGTTAAGAAATGAGATTTTGGCCAGGCAAAGTGGCTCATGCCTGTAATCCCAGCACTTTGGGAGCCCAAGGCAGGCGGATCACGAGGTCAGGAGTTCGAGACCACCCTGGCCAACATGGCAAAACCCCGTCTCTACTAAAAATACAAAAATCAGCTGGGCGTGGTGGCAGGCGCCTGTAATCCCAGCTACTCAGGAGGCTGAGGCAGGAGAATTGCTTGAACCCAGAAGGCAGAGGTTGCAGTGAGCTGAGCTGAGATTGTGCTATTGCACTCCAGTCTGGGTGACAAGAGCAGGAGTCCATCTCAAAAAAAAAAAAAAAAAAAAAGATTTTAGTAGCTAAACATATTTTTCCCTTGGTTTGTTTTATATACGTACAACTAATATATAGACTTTCTTCTCCTTCTCTGTCCTCTACTCTTTCATTTAGGGTGAGTTGATGGTAGCTAACCTCATAATTTAGTTTTTAGGTTACAGGATACCAAAGGAAGATTGTGACTGAAAAGGAAAAAGGACCATCATAAAGAGAAGAGAAATGACTGGTAGGACTTTGGGTCTCCCCTTCCAAGGAAGATAGTGAGGGCATCTTCATTTGCATGAGAGATAGTCACAGAACTGAGGTGAAAGCATTATGCTGTCATTCTCATTGTTTGAAAATAAATGTGGGTAAAAGGCTATGTATGGATGCTGAGCACCTGAAGCAGTGAACTGCACCAGACTATCCGCTAGCAACGCAGGATGTCTCTTCTGTCTTCCCCCAAGAGTTAGACACTAAGAGCATTTCTTAGTATCTTTTGCTAACCATTTTCCATGCTAGATGCCATAAATGAGAGGTACTTCTCTGGGATTTGGAGAATGGAAGAGAGACAGAGTATTATTATTTTCCCCCCTGTAGCAGTGGACAGATATATACACTTCAGCAGATACAAACGAAACTAGGGGCACAGCTATAAATAAGACAGATGTTTAAAAGTTAATAAGATAATTCTATCAACAGCATTTAAAAACTTGAAGAAAAAGACCAATTTCTAGGAAAGTATCTTACTACATCTGGCTCAAGAAGAAATTGAAAGTCCCCCAAATCCTATTACTGTTAATTAAATTGAAGAAGTCATGAAAAATCTGTCAATAGACTTAACGTTTTCACCTGTCAAAAATTAACTTATAATAATTCTCTTTCTGGAAAATTAGAAAACTGGATAAAATATATGAAACAATGGCTTTCAGACATTGGACAACAGGCAACATATAACTATGATCTCTGAGAGAAAGAGAACAAATGAGGTGAGCCCTGGGATTGGCCAGTTTACAAAGACAGAGAACACCAGAAATCTGCAGAGGAATCTTTTTGAGTCTTTGGCTGAGAAGTAACTTATATATACATCCAGTGAATCACCATGAAGCCAGGTAAAGGACCACCAGAATGTAGTAAACTAAACAATTTCTGGAGCTCACACAGGGCTGTGAGTAGTTTGTGTTACTACTAGCCAGAAGGATCATGCTTTGGTTAGTAAGCCCTGAAAGTTTGAAACTAACCCCAAGTAATTTTTTTTTTTGAACCAGAGTCTCACTCTGTCACCCTGGTTGGAGTGCAGTGGCATGTCTTGGCTCACTGCAACCTCTGCCTCCGGGTTCAAGCGAGTCTCCTGCCTCAGCCTCCCCAGTGACTGAGATTACAGGTGTGCACCACCATGCCACGCTAATTTTTGTATTTTTAGTAGAGACGGGGTTTCACCATGTTGGCCAGGCTGGTCTCGAACTTCTGACCTCGTGATCCACCTGCCTCAGCCTCCCAAAATGCTGGGATTACAGGCATGAGCCACCATGCCCAGCAACACCAAGTAATTTTAACCACATGCCAGAATAATGTCAACACTCTAAAGAAATACCACAATATCAACACCTAATGATGTAAAACTCATGGAGTCTGGCATACAAGAAAATAATTACCAAATATGTAAAGAAGTAGAAAAATATAACCCATAATCAAAAGGAAAATCAATCAGTATAAATCTCAAAACTATAAGAAGATGGAATTAGCAGACAAGAACCTTAAGACAGCTAACATAAATATTATAAATATTCTTAAGAATGTAAAAGGCGGCCAAACACGGTGGCTTATGCCTGTAATCTCAGCACTTTTGGAGGTCAAGGTGGGAGGAATGCTTGAGCCCAGGAGTTTGAGACTAGCCTGGGCAACTTAATGAGACTCCATTTCTACCAAAAATTTTTAAATTAGCTGGGCACAGTGACATGTGCCTGTAGTCCCAGCTACTTGGGAGACTGAGTGGGGAGGATCAGTTGAGCCCAGGAGGTTGAGGCTGTAGTGAGCCCTGAACACACCACTACTCCCAGCCCGGGTAACAGAGTAAGCTCTTGTGTCAAAAAGAAAAAAAAATGTAAAAGAAAACATAAACATAATGAGAGAAACACAATATAAAAAGATATAAATGGAACTTCTAGAGATTAAAAATATAATATCTGATATAAAAAAATTAGACTGGGTGGGATTAACTGTGAACTTGAAGATACAGCAATATAAACTATCCAAAACGCAGTGTAGAGAGAAAAAGGAAAATGAATCAAACCTCAACAACCAGCTGGGCACAGCAGCTCATGCCTATAATCCCAGCACTTTGGGAGGCCAAGGTGGGCGGATCGCTTGAGCCCAGGAATTTGAGACCAGCCTGGACAACCTAGTGAGACCTTTTCTCTTATTTTTTAAAAGAAAAAATATTTTAAAACTTAAAAAATTAAAAATTAAAAATAAAAACAAATCTTAACAAGCTGCAGGACAGCCGGGCATGGTGGCTTTTGCCTGTAATCCCAGCACTTTGGGAGGCCGAGGCGGGTGGATCACCTGAGGTCAGGAGTTCAAGACCACCCTGGCCAACATGGCAAAACTCCGTCTCTACTAAAAATACAAAAATTAGCTGGGCATGGTGGTGCAAGCCTGTAGTCCCAGCCACTCTGGAGGCTGAAGCAGGAGAATCGCTTAAACCTGGGAGGCTGAGGTTGCAGTGAGCCAAGATCACGCCACTGCAGTCCAGCCTGGATGACAGAGCAAGACTTCATCTAAAAAAAAAAAAATTACTTGAACAAATAACAGTATACAATTTCCCCCACACACACAAAGAAAGTCACAGAGGAGGTATATGATCTTGCTTTAGCAAGATCTGCTTTGCGTTTAGCTTCCCTGGGCCTCAGTTTTCTGATCTTTAATATAATGCCTATCTGATAAGTGCTTGGAGGATTAGCTTGTGATAGATGTAAAGCTCTTGGTCCAATGCTGAGTACTCAGTTGTTGCACATGAATGGAAGTAATGAATGTAAAATCCCCAACACCAGGCTTGGCAAATAGTAAACACCTCAAAATGTAAATTATTGTTATCATTTCATCCCTTGTTTTCTTTCTTTGGTCTATATAGACTTAATTTCATTATAAAGATAAAATAGACCTTGAATGATTAAAAAAAAATTATAGCCTGGGCAACATAGCAAAACCCCATTTCTACACACACACACACAAAAAAATATATATATATACACACACACAAATATATATATGTATACACAAAATTTATATATACACAAAAATTAGCTGGGTGTGGTGTCAAGCGCCTGTAGTCCCAGCTACTGGGGAGTTAGGGGGCTGAGGCAGGAGGATCACATGAGCCCAGGAGGTTGAGGCTGCAGTGAGCACCACTGCACTCCAGACTGGGTGACAAAGCCAGAACTCGTATCAAAAACAAACAAAACTCAGCTAACCTCAAGCAGAATAAACATAATGAAAACACACAGAAAGGCAATCATAATCAAACTGCAGGAAATAAGTGATTAAAAAGAAAATGTTCAAAACAGCCAGAAGAAAAAAGATAACTACAGCAGACTTCTCATCAGAAACAATGCAAGCAGAAGACAGCAGAGCAACATCTTTTAAAGTATTGAAAGGAAAACCTATCAACCTGGAATTCTAGTGTGTGAGTGTGTGTGTGTGTGTGTGTGTGTGACAGAGTTTTGCTCTTGTCACCCAGGCTAGAGTGCAGTGGTGCGATCTCAGCTCACTGCAACCCCCACCTCCCGAGTTTAAGTGATTCTCCTGCCTCAGCCTCTTGAGTAGCTGGAATTACAGCCGCGTGTCACCACGCCCAGCTAATTTTTGTATTTTTAGTAGAGACGGGGTTTTGCCATGTTGGCCAGGCAGGTCTCAAACTCCTGACCTCGTGATCCACCCACCTCGGCCTCCCAAAGTGCTGGGATTACAGACGTGAGCCACCATGCCCAGCCTGGAATTCTATTTACAGGAGAAATATTTTTCAAAAACAAAGGCAAGGCCGGGTGTGGTGGCTCATGTCTGTAATCTCAGCACTTTTAAGAGGCCAAGGCAGGCGGATCGCTTGAGCCCAGGAGGTCAAGACACACTGGGACCCCTTCTCCACAAAAACTACAAAAATTAGCTGGGCATGGTGGTGCCTACTTGTAGTCCCAGCCACTCAGGAGGCTGAGATGGGAGGATCACTTGAGCCCAGGAGATTGAGGCTGTAGTGAGCCATGATGGAGCCACTTCACTCCAGCCTGGGTGACAGATCGAGACCCTGTCTCAAAAAAAAAAAAAAAAAAAGTACAGATAAAGAAAAAGGACGGAAAAATACATGCCATAAAAACACTAATCAAAAGAAAGCTGGAATGGCTATAAAAATATCAAACAGACTAGGCACAGTGGCCCACACTGGTAATCCCAGCACTTTGGGAGCCTGAGGCAGGTGGATCACTTGAGCTCAGGAGTTCAAGACCAGCCTGGGCAACATAGTGAGACCTCGTCTTTACAAAAAATACAAAAATTAGGATGTGCTATAGTCCCAGCTACTTGTGAGGCTGAGTTGGGAGGATCGCTCGAGCCCAGGAAGTCAAGGCTATAATAGGCCAAGATCGCATCATTGCACTTCAGCCTGGGTGACAAAGCGAGACCTTGTCTTAAAAAAAATGCCGGGTGCAGTGGCTCACCCCTGTAATCCCAGCACTTTAGGAGGCTGAGACAAGTAGATCACCTGAGGTCAGGAGTTCTAGACCAGCCTGGCCAACATGGTGAAACCCCGTCTCTACTAAAAATACAAAAATTAGCCAGGTGTGGTGGTATGAACCACCACAGGTGCATGCACACCAGCTACTCAGGTGGCCGAAGCAGGAGAATTGCTTGAACCTGGGAGGCGGAGGTTGCAGTGAGCCGAGATCGTGCCATCGCACTTCAGCCTGGGGGACAATAGTGAGACTTCACTCCCCCACCGCAAAAAAAAGAAAAAAAGACTATCAAACAAAGTAGATTTCAGAGCAAGAAATATTTCCAGGGATAAAAATGATAATTTCTTTTTTTTATAGTTTAATGTATTTTAATAGCAAACTTACAGGAACAGCACGGAAGACAGACAACATTAAACACATGTGCTTGCATGTAGGACAACTCAGAAAAATATAGTGAATGGATAGAATCTACTATATGATAAAAATGCTACCAACACTATTTAGTTGCTGTCAATAAGAAATTTACTTGTTTAAAAAAAATCCAAATGCTGGCATTGTCCAGAAAAATTTAACAGGTTTATTTATAATTATTATAAAGTTGAACCACTGAGACTTGTTCACGGAAACATTTTAACTTGCATTAATGCTTTACCTCCCTGCATTTATATTAAAAATTCACACACAAATGAAAATGGAAAAACTGCCAATACCTGATTTCTGTCCCCTATTTTTGCACTCGTAATCATATATTTAGTTACCTTTTGACCCCATGGGGGGAAAAAAATCTAATGTTCAGAACTACCAATAACAGGAATAAGATAATTTTTTTTTTGAGAATGAAATGTTTCCCATCATAGTGGATTCTTAAGCACGTTCTCCACGTGTGCGGAGTGCTAGCTGGATATCTTTTGGCATAACTGTTACATGCTTGGCATGGATAGCACACAGGTTGGTGTTTTCAAAAAGGCCAACAAGATAGGCCTTACTTGACTCCTGCAAAGCACCGATAGCTCTGGAAGCACAAATCTGTTTTAAAGTCCTGAGCAATTTCTCTCACCAGACGCCGGAAGGGGAGTTTGCGAATTAGTTCAGTGGACTTCTGATAACGCCTAATTTCACGGAGTGCCACAGTACCAGGCCTATTACGATGAGGTTTCTTCACCCCTCCAGTAGAGGGCGCAGTCTTGCGAGCGGCTTTTGTAGCCAGTTGCTTCCTGGTGCTTTACCACCGTCCAGTTTGCGGGCACTTGGCTTTGTACGAGCCAAGGTATAGAGACTTCCTTACTTACTCCCTTCTCCTTCGACTGGAGCTCGGCGAGGGAGAGGCGGGAGAGGCGGCGCTGGCGTTGGAGAGCGACGGCGGCGCGGCGGCGACGGCGGCTGCAAACACAACTCGATAATTTCTTTTTTCTTTTCTGAGATGGTGTCTCGCCCTATCACCAGGCTGGAGTGCAGTGGCGCGATCGCGGCTCACTGCAACCTCTGCCTCCACCTCCCAGGTTCAAGCGATTCTCCTGCCTCAGCCTCCCAAGTAGCTGGGACTACAGGCGCTCGCCACTACACCCAGGTAATTTTTTTTTTGTAGTAGAGACGGGGTTTTACCATGTGGGCCAGGATGGTCTCGATCTCCTGACCTCATGATCCGCCCGCCTCGGCCTCCCGAAGTGCTGGGATTACAGGCGTGAGCCACCGCGCCTGGCCTCGATAATTTCTTAATAGTAAAGAGGTCAGGGATGTGCTCAGAGCAGGGGGCCTGAGGAATGGCTCCTCTGTTTACAACACACCCAACAGGAATCTGGGATCATTGTGACGAGAGGTACCAAAACTTGTAGGCTTCCTATGAACAAACTGTACATGTGAAGGGAAAGAGTAATAATAAAATAATAATAATAACGTCAATTCATTAGATAACGCAACATTTTTAAATTGTATACATCTAACATCAGAGCTCCAAAATACATGGAAGCAAAAACTGACAAAGTTGAGAGATAGACAAAACCACCACAATTAGATTTGTCAACATCTCAATCATTGATAGATCAACTAGAAAGAAAATCAGTCAGGATTTAGAAAACTTGAATAACACTATAAAACATCTTGACCTAATTGACATTTATAGACATTTCATCCAACAACAGCAGAATACATATGTTTTTCAAGTCCCCTCAGAACATTTACCAAGATAACCTGTATTCTGAGTCATAAAACAAGTCTGGATAAAAGATTGAGATTATACAATGTTCTCTAATAGCAACAGAATTAATTTAGAAATCAAGAACAGAAAGATATCTGGAAATTATCTAAAACGCCATTTATAGTAGCATAAAAATATTGAACACTTAGGGATAAATTTGGAAAAAGATGTCAAATTAAAGAAGATTCAAGTAAATAGAAAGATGTGCTATTTGCATGGATTGCCAGACTCAATATTGTTGCATGTCAATTCCTCCACTCATTGATTTAGTCATGCAATGCCATTCCAATCAAAATCTCAGCAAGTTTTCTTGTAAAAATAGACAAGCTGATTCTAAAATGTGTGTGGAGATTTTTTAAAAGGCCAAATAATTTTTAAAATAAAAAATAAAGTTGGAGAAATAATACTACCTAATTTGATTACCAATATAAATCTACAGAAACTAAGACAATGTTGTTTTGGCTTAAAAATAAACATTTAGATCAATGGAACAAAAAGAGAGTCCAGAAATAGACTCACACATACATAGTCAATTGATTGTTTTTATTTTTTATTTTTATTTTTTTAAGATGGGGTCTCACTCTGTCACCCAGGCCAGAGTACAGTGGGGTGATCTCGGCTCACTGCAAATTCCACCTCCCCGGCTCAAGCGAACCTCCCACCTCAGCCTCCTGAGTAGCTGGGACGCAGGTACCCACCACCATGCCCCACTAATTTTTTGTACTTTTGGTACAGACAGGGTTTCACCATGTTGCCCAGGCTGGTCTCAAACTCCTGAGATCAAACGATCCTTTGGCCTTGGCCTCTTTTCACCTCGGCCTCTTTTCGCCTCGGCCTCTTTTCACCTCGGCCTCTTTTCGCCTCGGCCTCTTTTCACCTCGGCCTCTTTTCGCCTCGGCCTCCCAAAGTGCTGAGATTACAGGTGTGAGCCACCGCACCCAGCCATCAATTGATATTTGACAAAGGTCCCAAGACAATAAAATGGGGAATGAATAATCTTTTCAACAAAGAGTGCTTGAACAATTGAATAGCAGTGTATTTTTTAAAAACTAAAAGAAAAAATCTTACCTCTTAACTTACAGAATATACAAAAATTAACTCAAAATGCATCATAGGAGGGTCGGGCATGGTGGCTTATGCCTGTAATCCCAGCACTTTGGGAAGCTGAGGTGGGTGGATCACCTGAGGTTGAGAGTTCAAGATCAGCCTGACTAACATGGAGAAACCCCTTCTCTACTAAAAATACAAAATTAGCTAGGCGTGGTGGCACATGCCTGTAATCCCAGCTACTTGGGAGGCTGAGATATGAGAATCACTTGAACCCAGGAGGCAGAGTGCAGGGAGCTGAGATTGTGCCACTACACTTCAGCCTGGACAACAAGAGCAAAACGCCGTCTCAAAAAAAAAAAAGTCATAGGCTTAAATGAAAGTTATCAAACTCAGATATTTGTTGCCAAAAAGCCTCAGCTCTCTCCACGGGGCTGCTTGAGTGTCCTCACATCATGGCATCTGGCTTTAATGACCCAACAGAGACAGCAAGAAGAAAGGTGCAATGCTGTGTATGACCTCACTTGGAAAGTGACACACTGTCACATCTGCCATATTCTATTTGTTAGAAAGGTCACTAAATCCAAATTTCTCTCTAATGGGGAGAAATTAAGCTCTACATCTTGAAGAAGATACTTGGAAGAGTATCAAGGAATTTGTGGATATATTTTTAAGCCACCATCAGGCCACAAATCACTTATTTGCAATTCCCTACACAAAATATATTCACCCCTTTCCTAAGGGCCCCAAAAGTCTCTTCTTATTTCAGTATCAGTTCAAAATCCAGAGTCACAGTGTATAAATCAGGTCCAGGTGCAGACAATGCTTTTCAGGTGTATTTCCTTAAAGACAGCTTCTTGCAATCTGAACACCTGTGAACTGGAGATAAATTATCTTCCCCAACATACACACCCACACACCCACACACACCACACAGTGGTGGGATGGGCATACGATAAACACTGTAAACAGTCCTGTGCAAAAAGGGGAAAAATAGGACTGGTCCATAGTGGTTCTGAGACCCAGCTAGGCAAAGTTTGGAGATTCTTTTATTAGGATTCATTCCTACTGAATGAATGGGATTCATCCCATGACTTTTGGCCGCTACCTTGGAGCTCTTGGTTCTGCTAAGTCATCCTTCCTTTTCCGTGAGAGATAACTCATGTTTTTCAGCTGTAGAGTTTTCTCAGTCTGATTACAGCAGGTGAAATTTTGGGAATTCAAAAGTCTCTTCATTCATGTACTATCTTTGTCCCTTTCATTCCAAGCTGTTTCTGCCAATATGATTCTTAAATGTTGTGGGTCTTCTGTGAATCTTACTGTGGTTCATTCCGTAAGTCTGAGATCGCAGCCATAAACCTTTTTGCAATAAGCCCTTCTCAATATTGGGCGTCTGCTGAGGTGCAATGCTGTTTAGCTTTTGAAAAGCCCCACTGTTTAAAGGAGAGTATCTATAAAGCATACCCTTAAAATCTTTAGAGGGCCTTTTGTCTTACTGAATGGTACTCTGAGGCTGTACCTTGGATCATTATGACAAAGAATTTTACTTTGTCTTTAGACCATGTTTTCCCAGTAGTGCCCTAGATTTGATCTTTGCTCAGAATTCACTTCTTGGCCAGGCATGATGGCTCATGCCTATAACCCCAGAGCTTCAGGAAGCCAAGGCAGGAGGATTGCTTCAGCCCAGGAGTTTGAGGCTACAGTGAGCTATGATCATTCCACTGCACTCCAGCCTGGACCTCAGAGCGACACCCTGTCTCTAAAAAAACAAAAACAAAAACAAAACCCCCAAAACCTAATCTATCTTTTACATTTAGCCAGTTAGAGAGGCTGAAAATTTTCAAAACCCTCAAATTCTGGTTCCTTCGTGTCCTTCATGTTTAATAGTTCTTGGCTTATCTATCTCCTCTTGCATTTTACTATGAACAATAAGAAGAAACCAAGAGATGCTTTCAACAGGTTTCCTGGAAAGCTTTTTGCTAGATCATGTGGTTCATCTGGTATATTTTTACTTTCTACATTACCCCAGGTAACAGTGTTGCTAAACTTTTTGCTGCTATATAATAATGACCCCTTTCCTCCAATTGACAACAAGATTTTCCTCACTTTCCTCTTTATGCTCTCACTTACAACCTCCTCAAGGGCCCTGAGGCTTCTTCAAGGTATTCAGACTTTTCACTAACACTTTCCTCCAAGGCTGCCCAATTCCAAAGCCACTTTCACATTTTAGGGTTTTGTTATGGCAGTGCCCCCACTTCTAGGTAACAAAATCTGTATTAGTTACTTATCACAGTGTAACAAATTACCTGAAAACTTAGCAGCTTTAAAAGCAGACATTGATTATCTCACAATTTTTTTTTTTTTTTTTTTTTTTTAGACAGAGTTTTGCTCTGTCACCCAGGCTGGAGTGCAGTGGTGCGATCTCAGTTCACTGCAACCTCCACTTCCCGGGTTCAAGCAATTCTCCTGCCTCAGCCTCCTGAGTAGCTGGGACTACAGGCATGGACCACAACACCCAGCTAAATTTTTTTGTATTTTTGTAGAGACAGGGTTTCACCATGTTGGCCAGGCTGGTCTTGAACTCCTGACCTGAAGTGATCCACTCACCTCGCCTCAGCCTCCCAAAGTGCTGGGATTACAGTCGTAAGCCACCGCGCCCAGCTAATTATCTCACAATTCCTTTTTTTTTTTTTTTTCCAAAACGGAGTCTTGCTCTGTTACCCAAGCTGGAGTGCAGTGGTGTGATCTCGGCTCACCACAACCTCCACTTCTTGGGTTCAAGCGATTCTCCTGCCTCAGCCTCCTAAGTAGCTGGGATTACAGGCATACGCCATGACACCTGGCTAATTTTTTTTGTAATTTTAGTAGAGACGGGGTTTCACCATGTTGGTCAAGCTGGTCTCGAACTCCTGATCTCAAGTGATCCGCCCACCTGGGCCTCCCAAAGTGCTGGGATTACAGGCATGAGCCACCACACCTGGCCATGATTATCTCACAATTTAACTCAGGAATTTGGAAGTGACTTAGCTGAGTGATTCTTGTTCAGGGTCTCCCATGAGGTCGTTGTCAAGATGTTGGCTAAGGCCACAGTCACCTGAAGGTTTGATATAAGGCCAGACAATCTGCTTCAAAGATGGCTTGCTCACATAACTATTGGCCAAATATCTCATTTCCTTGATGACCATTGGCAGGAGGGCTCAGTTTCTCACCACATGGATCTCAACCCCGTGAGGTCACTTGAGTCTCCTCGTGACCTTGCAGCTGGCTTCCTTCAGAGCTAGTGATCCAAGAGAGAACAAAGAAGAAGCTACAATGCCATTTATAATGTCCTATCAGACCTGTCAGATGTGACACACCATAACTTCCAAATTATTCTATTCGTTCAAAGAATAATTCATTCAGCCCACCTTCACTTCAGGAAGAGAAATTAAGCTCTACTTCTTTTTTATTTTACTTTGAGACTGGAGTCTCGCTCTTATCGCCCAGGCTGGAAAGCAATGGCGTGATCTCAGCTCACTGCAACCTCTGCCTCCTGGGTTCAAGCAATTCTCCTGCCTCAGCCTCTGGAGTAGCTAGGATTACAGGTGCTCACCACCATGCCCAGCTAATTTTTGTATTTTTAGTGGAGACAGAGTTTCACCATGGTGGCCAGGCTTGTCTTGAACTCCTGACCTCTGGTGACCCGACTGCCTCGGCCTCCCAAAGTGCTGGGATTACAGGTGTGAGCCACCGTGCACGGCCTCTACTTCTTTTTAAAAAATTTTTTTTAGAGATGGGGTCTAGCTATGTTGTCCAGGCTGGAGTGCAGTGGCTATTCATAGCCACAATCATAGTGCACTGTAGCTTCAAACTCCTGGGCTCAGGTGATCCTCCCACTTCAGCCTTCCAAGTGGCTGGACTATAGGCTTGTGCCATCAAGCCTGGCTAAGCTCTACTTCTTGAAGGGAGGAGTATCAGAGAATTTGTGAACATATGAACTTGTGAATCACCTGAGTTTTCTTGAAGCATCTGGCCAAAGAGAATTGAAGAAAAAGAAGTTATTTGCAGCTTTGATTATATGGTTAAAAATATTTTATCTAGACTCAGGACGAGGCCAGTGAACCAGAGTAGTCATGACACAGAAATAGTTTGACTTTTTGAAATTTTTTTATTTTTGAGATGGAGTCTCGCTCTGTTGCCCAGGCTGGAGTGCAATGGTGCAATCTCGGCTCACTGCAACCTCCACCCCCTGGGTTCAAGTGATTCTCCTGCCTCAGCTTCCCGAGTAGCTGGGATTACAGGTGCGCACCACCACACCTGGCTAAGTTTTGGGGTTTGTTTGTTTGTTTGTTTTTGTTTTTTGTTTTTTGAGACAGAGTCTCACTCTGTCACCCAGGCTGGAGTGCAGTGGCACGATCTCGGCTCACTGCAAGCTCCGCCTCCCGAGTTCACACCATTCTACTGCCTCAGCCTCCCGAGTAGCTGGGACTACAGGCGCCCGCCACCACGCCTGGCTAATTTTTTTGTATTTTTAGTAGAGATGGGGTTTCACCACATTAGCCAGGATGATCTCGATCTCCTGACCTTATGATCCACCCGCCTCAGCCTCCTAAAGTGCTGGGATTACAGGCATGAAACACCGCGACCAGTATGACTGAAATTTAGAAGAAAGTTTGGAAATAAAAAAAATTCAAGTCAGATTGTTGCAATTTTTGTATGTATCTTTCCCTTTTAACTTAAAATTACATTTGAAATTTGCACATTGTACCATCATGTCAAATGCTCAATGCTAACAATATCAGTATAACATGGATACGTCTCTTTTCATGCTGTTTTGGCTACCCTGATTCTAGAAAACATTATACACTTGATATTAGATCTTCCTCTTTTGATCTGAGAGACCAAAATAGATGCACCATTATCAAGTAAGACAGACTCAAAGCTTAAGGAAAGTAACTTACCTATGGGTCCAAGGTGCCGGCTGGCATAGCAAATTGCTAAATTCCTATGGCTAAGGTCCCTAATAATAGGAGCTATGAGCTCTGATTTACAACCCAGACCCCAAGTCTGATTAGACAGAGGACCAGCCTTACAAATATTCTTTTCTCAGAAGCTATTGCAGACCTTAAGCCAGTTTCAGACAGCTTATAGAGGCTGTGCACAAATTGCCTTGGTGTCCTATAGTTCATCTTTTGATGTGGAGCCAATTCCACCTCATTTCAATGCCAAAATCCTACCCCAAAGTGAACATGGCATGTATGTTACATACATGTTTACCCATTGCCCATACATAGAGTTCCCTCATAAATATGTATAGCTTTTCCCCAAATCTGCTGAATGTGTATGACACAAGCTCTGTGAAGCATAAAACCCAACGTGTCCTTCCCCTCCTTGAAGAAAGAGCAGGCCAGGTGAGGTGGCTCACACCTGTAATCCCAGCCCATTGGGAGGCCGAGGTAGGTGGATCACTTGAGCACAGGAGTTCAAGACCAGACTGGGCAACATGGTGAAACCCTGTCTCTACAGAAAATACAAAAATTAGTTGAGTGTGGTGGTGTGTGCATGTGGTCCCAGCTACTTGGGAGGCTGTGATGGGAGGATGGCTTGAGACCAGGAATTCAAGGCTGCAGTGAGCTATGATCACACCACTGCACTCCAGCCTGGGTGACAGAATGAAATACTGTCTCAAAAAAAAAAAAAAAAGAAGAAGAAGAAGAAGAAGAAAGAGCACCATTGGTCCACGTTGGAGACTTTCTCTTCCCAGCTGCAAACTGATATCACCAATATAGCTCTCCTTTCTACTATCTAGCCATCTTGGTGATCTTCTGGATGACACACTCAAGCCTCATATCCGTTTTTTTTCATCCAACATGTTCATCCCCTCTACCTCCACGCTAAAGAGAAAACATCTATAGGTGTGACTTGAGGGAAGAGTCCCTTGTCCATCCCTAGATGAGTATTAGTCCTCGAGCTCCAACATCAACTACTAGTCCAGGGAGCAGAAATTCTCTTCTGTCTCTCCTGAATGAAGACTTTTATCAGGATATAATTATCCATTTACACCTAACCTTTCTAAAACACAGATATGACTATGTCTCTCTTCTGCTTAAAAATGGGAACTTAAATGCCCCTCTCCCCTCAATGCCTGACACAAAGCCTATGGACAGCCTTCAGGAAATTTGTGAATTCCTGATATTTTATCATAGGTGTATTACTTTGGAGAACAAGGCTGTGGCTGTCAATGGATCCCCAAAGCAATGTTACCACAAAATGTGAAGAAACACCAGCCTCCAGGAAAAAGTCCTGACTCAAGTAAGAGATTCATCAAAATTTGGCTCCAGCCTCTCTCACCCTCCACTCTCTCCTCCATATCTTTGTTGTTTCTTTGTTTGTTTGTTTTAGGGGGAATTACAGGCATGTGCCATTGCACCCAGCTAATTTTTGTATTTTTAGTAGAGATGGGGTTTCACCATGTTGGCCAGGCTAGTCTCGAACTCCTGGCCTCAAGTGATCCGCCCTCCCCGGCCTCCCTCCCCTCCATATCTAATGTTGTAGCTACAACTTGTCTTTTCCTATGCTATCTGTGCATCATACTTCCTTGCTTTTACTTATGCCTTTCTCTTTGCCTAGAATACCCTTTCCTTTTTTTCTTTTTTGAGACAGAGTCTCATTCTCTCACCCAGGCTGGAGTGCAGTGGAGCAATCTCGGCTCACTACAACCTCCGCCTCTCAGCCTTAAGTGATTCTCCTGCCTCAGCCTCCCAAGTAGAATATCCTTTCCCTTTCTTTCCCAGGAAAAGTACTATGCATGCCTTGGAACTCAGATCAAATGTTGTATCCTGGTAGAATCAACGATCTAAGCTGCAACACACTTTGTATATATGTCTGGCATAGTTCTAATTAGTTCTTCACTCATCTGATTAACCCCGAACTAAAATGATCTCAGAGTAAGAATGGGTCTTATTTAATTCATATCTCCAAGGCCTAGCACAGATCATACTAGGCACTACTGGTTATTGGGCAGGAGGATAGGTGTCAGCATGGACCATTGCCCAACGGAACAGGAACACATCTCCCTCTGAGCATGCCTCCTCAGACCCCCTACTCACCCAGGACCATTTCTGCTCAGCCTGTTGCTTTGGCTCTCTGAACTCTGTAGTGAGCTTTGTATTTGCAGATTTTTCTGACCAGTAACTCAAAACTAATTTTGGAGACCAATATTGCCAATTTAAAACGTTTCCAAGAAAAGATGTTTTTTAAAACCTATCACTGGCTGGGTACAGTGGCTCATACCTGTAATCTCAACACTTTGGGAGGCCGAGGCAGGTGGATTACCTGAGGTCAGGAGTTCAAGACTAACCTGGCCAATAAGGTGAAACCCCGTCCCTACTAAAAATACAAAAATGAGCTGGGTGTGGCGGCACATGCCTGTAATCCCAGCTACTCAGGAGGCTGAGGCAGGAGAATCACTTGAACCTGGGAGGCAGAGGTTGCAGTGAGCCAAGAGCAAGACTCCGTCTAAAAAACAAACAAACAAAAACAAAAACAAACAAACAAAAAACCTATCACCTACTTTCTCCATAGTTTTATAAAAGTCACTTTAATACCTCAAAAATAAAAAGGGCATTGTCTCAGCCTAGAGGACAGTCCTTTGGATTAAATGCATTTAGCATTTTAAAAGCTTACCACATTGACCTCATTTTTTCATTCAGTGGTGAAAAGTTTGTCCTAGTTTATCAGTTCTAAAAAGTTTGGAAACCACTGATTTAGACCTTTGCTTCTGCAAGGCAGCTCCTGCATTCTTCCTGACTCAGGAATTAGTTTCAGGTCTCATGCCAGGAATAAAGTCCTGCACCATCTTTCCCTACAGTTTCTTTTTGTGGATATGGAGAGAAGTACCTAGAAACAAGAGACCGACTACAGCATATTGAACAGTCTATGCTGGTCACTTGACTTTGGATGAGGGGCAAATCTCAGTTGACAAACTCAGCTCAAAAATAAACTACTCTAGGCAAGAAGTATCTTATACAGCTTTGCAGCCCCCCATGACTTAAGAACTAAGAGATGCTAGTTTATGGGAAGAATGAATAATGAATGAATGAATGAATGAATGAGTGGATGGATGGTTGGATGGATGGATGGATGGATAGATAAGTAGATGGATGAAATCTGAGTCCTCATTACCCAGAGAATCCCTGTGGAACAGGCTCAGTTAAGTCAGAAGTGGTATGTTGCAAATTAAATGAGTCTTTTCCAGCCTCAGCTTTTCACTACTACTTCCTGGGGCACAGCGCCTTCTAGTGGAAATCCAGATGTGCTGCCTCCTCCCTAGACGGCCCTAAACATGGGCCCTTTGATGACTCCCTCCCAGATCACCATCTCCTCACTGTGAAAACCTCAATGACATCCCCATTGATGAGGCTCAGTAGATTCAGGCAGGTCCCTTCTAGTAACCCAAGTACTCACAAGATGAACAATGAAGGATTCCATTAGAGCTTTAGGCTAGAGCAGCACTTCTCAAACTTTCCTGTGCAGATGAATCACTTGGAGAGGACCTTGTGAAAAACGAAGATTTTCACTGGGTAATTCTGAGTTGTGGATCAAGATTCTGAATTTTGGACAAGCCTTCCAGGACCAGAGCCTGCTGGTCCAGTGGCAGCTGCTCAACACTGCGCCCCTGTGGGGGTTGGCAGCTCCCAGATATACAAGGTATAACCAGGGAGTATAACCAGGAAGCTGTGGGGTTGATGGTTTAAGCAGACAATCTGAAGCTTATAAATTACTGTTGTCCCTTTCAAGGTTTGCCCTTTGAAGTCTACACACTCCTACCAAAAAAAAAAAAAAATTGTTTTTCTTTTGCTGGAATGTTATTTATAAAACATTTCTGGCATTGTCATTGAAATTTTTGTGCCTTAAAAGACTCAGTGGTGACATTTTTCTCTTTGAAGGTAGCTTTAAAAGCAGTCAAAAGTTATTTCAAAATAGAATGTGATTATAAATATTGAGGTAGATGTACTCATATGGCATATAAATTAGCCCTGAAAATAATCTCCAAATAAGAATTCCAAAAATATTTTGGGCAGCTGTTTGGAGAAAGTGGAATGCCTGATTTGAAACACAATACTCATTTGGATGTTTAAGTTCCAGGGTGTTCATTTTTAAGGAGTTGATTTCATTATGTTATATTCCCATCTACTATATTATTTAAGTAAAACTTCAGTAGGGCTTTGTAAGTGCCAGGCACTATTGCTTTACAAATATTCATTCATTTAATCTTCATAACAATCCTTTTACAGATGAGAAGTCATTCTACAATCATTTTACAGGTGAGAAAACTGAGGCATGGAGACATGTTGCTTCCCCAGGGTCACCTAGTTAGTAAATGGATGAGTTGAGATTCAAATCTTAAACAGCCTACTTTCAGGTGCCAGAGGCTTCATTACTAAGCTATGCTAGCTCCCCCAACAGAGACGAGGTCTCATTATACTGTCTAGTCTGGTCTTGAACTCCTGGGCTCAAGCAATCCTCCCACCTTAGTCTCCCAAAGTGCTGGGATTACAGGCGTGAGCCACCATCCCCAACTTATGCTACCCCTTAATTAGAGTTAGGACTAGTCTAGTACTGTCAACTACTGTACCTCAGGGTCTATCAGATGGAAGGGAAAAAAAGTCAAAGTGACTTAGAGGTTGGAAACCTGCAGAAATTAACAAATCCAACCAAGATGGGAACAACTGGAGCTGGAATGTGCGAACAGGGTGCTCTTAAGTATAAGCACCCTACCTCTTTCCTGGCACTGAGACCTAGAGAAGAGTTCCAACCTCAAGCTGGAAGTGATAGGAGGAAATATTACATTCCCAGAATCAGAAATCATAAAACAATTTTAAAAGCAAGAGACCAACAGGAAGGGGGTGCTGACTGATTGCTCAGGGAGGGTGTCCCAGGGCAGCAGGGTCTTGATGAGGTCATTCCAGGCCAGGGTCTCCAGGAGCAGGGCTTTGCCAGCCCAGACATTCCATTTTGTCAGTGTACCTAGAGATAAGTAGGCACAAGGGAAATGAATTATGCTAACCAGACTCTTATGAGTCTAAACCAAAACACCCACAGTTAGGAGAACAGTGCCAATAAGCTTGTTCAAAGCATGCTTTTTCCTGTAGGGAAGTCTAATGGGCAAATCATTATCAAAGTCTGTTTTGTAAGGAAAATTGACTGAGTGACCTCAGAAGAGGATGTTATGAAATGTTGAGAGCTGGATGCGCCCATCTCATGGACTACTGTGTAGCTGCCAAAAAGGCCATCAGTCTGAAGTGCAGGAGAGTGCCCTCCCCTCGTGTCACTCTTCCTGCAACTAGGTCACAATACAACACTTTCAGGTCAGCTTTCTTTAGCATTCCTGACCTCAGACATGGATGGCTAGTGGGTTATCTCAGATGGTGAATGTTTGTGATTTTTGTTTTATTGGTTGACGCTTTTTTTTTTTTTTTTTTTTTTTTGAGACAGGGTCTTGTTCTGTTGCCCAGGCTGGAGTTCAGTGGCATGATCACGGCTCACTGCAATCTCCCCCTCCCAGGCTCAAGCAATTCTCCCACCTCAGCCTCCTGAATAGCTGGGACTACAGGTACACACTGCCACACCTGGCTAATTTTTGTATTTTTTATAGAGATAGCTTCTCACCATGTTGTCCAGGCTGGTCTCAAACCCCGGAGCTCAAGCAATCCTCCCACCTCGGCCTCCCAAAATGCTGGGATTACAGGCATGAACCACCATGCCCAGCCTCTTGGTTGACACTTTTTCCTTGTAGTACTCTTAGAGAGTGGCTACTCCTGACTTTCTCCTCAGGGTGTGGGAGCAGCTCATTGCCTACTGAAGCATCTGCAGCAGGGCAATGGGGGCTGGTCTTCAGGGGAAAAGCCAGAGCCTTTCCTGGCATCCCACCCTGACACCTTATTCCAGCCCACAGATTGAAATCCGTCACAGCAGTTATTTGGTGAGGGGTTGGAGGAATATAAGTCACCACATTCCTGTTGGCCAGTTCTTTTTTTGTTGTTGGAGATGTTGATTTTCTAGACATATAACTTTTGAATCAGTCATCCAAAGCTTGGCAAGTTCTCAGGCTCACCTTTCCCCATTCTATTTTGCGCAGAACACTCTCGAGGTGTGAGCTGTCCTGTTGTGTGGTTTAAACTCGCCAAATGTAGAGACCTGGGAGACTGGAGACCTGGGGAGATTACAGCCCCCACGCAGTGCCTTGCTTTTTTTTTTTTTTTTTTTTTTTTTTGAGACAGGGTCTTGCTCTGTCGCCCAGGCTGGAATGCAGTGGTGTGATCTCAGCTCACTGCAACCTCTGCCTCTCGGGTTCAAGCAGTCCTTCCACCTTAGCCTCCCAGGTAGCCGGGACTACAGGCACGCGCCACCATGCCCTAATTTTTGTATTTTGGGTACAGACAGGGTTTCGCCAGGTTGCCCAGGCTGGTCTGGAACTCCTGAGCTCAAGAGATCCGCCCACCTCGGCCTCCCAGAGTGCTGGGATTACAGGCATGAAGCCAGTGCCTAGCTTTTAAGTGCTGTTCATTCTTTACTGATTGATTGTGGGTAGAGGGGGCGCAACCCCATTGCAATGTCTGTCTCTCCCAGGAATGATCTCGGGCTTGCCTTGCCACCCTCAGGACACCTGAGAGGAGCTGGACAGGCTCATTCCTCAGTCCCCTCTCATTCCCTCCTTGAGAGTGACATAGCCACCACATAGCTGCCTGAAAGTCAAATCCAAAACTCACTTCCATTTTGCCTAATGCCAAATGACAGACCTGAATTTGTAGAGTTTGGGTTTTTTAGGTCCACATAAAACAAGCAAACAAAATGTGCTTAAACTTGAGGTAGATTAGGGGAAAACCCTCCAGGAGAAAACCCCCTCTCACCTAGGAGACTGTGGAGATGAAGGCCACAAACCTCTCATTAGCGCCCCTCATAGTGGCTACTGGAACCAGCACCTCTAGTGCAGTCATATATTTCACTTGTCACGGGATCTGAAGCAAAACGGTTCAGCGTATGGTCTAATCTGCATTCTTCTAACCCTTAATTAATGTTTGCACATTGTTCCTATCACCCCTTTGTCCCAAAGTATTGATGTTTTAGCTAGTGTGAAGGTTTTTAGAGGATCCAATATATGATTCGGTCATTCACAAGGGCAAAATAAAGAGTACCACACAGAAACTACACAAAAATAAAATAATCACATATTGGGGAAGGTGGGGGAATGACTGATTCACTAGCAGATGAGAAATTAAAAACAGAAAGGAAAGCCCCAGAGTGCGCACCGAACTTTTTGTGCACACTTCATTGTCCATTATAATTTCAGCCCTGGCCAGGTAACAGCTTTTAGAGTTAGCTTCCCAGAAGAATGTGCGGCTTTCTAAGTCTAAAAAGACGCCCTTGCCGTGCCATTGTTTCCACAATGCCGTGACTCGGATTCGAACCGAGGTTGCTGCGGCCACAACGCAGAGTACTAACCACTATACGATCACGGCGAGCTACCGGGACGCCACGACGAGCAGTTGACCCAGTGTTGCCCTTCTCGTCTAGATGGCGGCCATTCCAGTTTTCCTAAGTTTCCATTATCTACCAGGTTCCTCCCGCACCCACGTTCACCCGCAAGAGCAGCCGGGAGCGCTGTGGACTCCCTAGCCCGAAGTCTCCTCTTGGCTGTACGCACGGACCGCAAAAGAAGGGACATGAAAGTGCTTTGCAACCAAAGGATTCCTATGAGGCCGGGCCTGCAGTGATGTGAAGCCCCTGCGGACGCCCGAATGGTGGCCCAAAGTCTCTCTGACGCTCACCATGCCCTGGCTATCATGCTATCTGAACGACTTTGGCTGGGACTGGAGCTCTTAAATTTTTCAAGAAGGAAAATCAGTTCTGACCTACCACCATACAACTTCCTTGAGGCGCGAGGTAAGGGGAACCCCAAGAGCAGCCTCCACGGTGGAGAAATCGGCCACCGTGTCTGGTGCGCAGGCAAGTGTGGACCAAAATCGAGAAAGCAGAGATTAATGCTCTTGCGTGCCCTCAGATGGCTGCGAGGGTGGAGATAGGCGAGAACAAACAGTGACAAATCAATGACATTGCAAGGGGGCGGGGCTTTCAACAGAGAAGAGTTCAGGCGACAAGCCGAGGCCCTGTGTCCCTAGTAGCTCGCCGTGATCGTATAGTGGTTAGTACTCTGCGTTGTGGCCGCAGCAACCTCGGTTCGAATCCGAGTCACGGCATTGTGAGGACAATGGCACGGCAAGGGGAGTTTGTTTTATTGTACCAATCCGTTTTTAATCCTGAGTTCACAACATTGTGGAAAATGGACCCCGATCCCCTTGTGACATTTGAGAGCGACATTTACGCTGGCTCTGGCTAAATTGGACTTTGGAAAGATATAGGCTTCCGGGTCCTCTGAGCCTGGGCGCGTTCTTGACAAAGCACAGACCACTCGCCAGTTTAAAAAGTGTTGTACATACGTACAAATTTCCACAGAAGCACTGAGAGCGGATTCCTAATGATAGGAAAAGAAGGCTTAGCAAAGGAAGTGAGGATCAAGGTAGCTCTTAAAGGCACAGTGAGAATTTGTCAGGCAGCCAGGATGATTTCGTGTGCAGAGGCTTGAAGGGAGTCTTGAAAAGGAAAAATCTTTTTTTTTTTTTTTTTTTTTTTTTTTTTTTGAGATGGAGCCTCGCTCTGTCACCCAGGCTGGAGTGCAGTGGCGCGATCTTGGCTCACTGCAATCTCCGCCTCCTGGGTTCAAGCGATTCTCCTGCCTCAGCTTCCCGAGTAGCTGGGACTACAGGCACCCGCCACCAGGCCCGGCTAGTTTTTTTGTATTTTTAGTAGAGACGAGGTTTCACCGAAAAGGAAAGATCTTAATTCCTCTTTATAAGTCTTCTGTCTTCTTTGTAAGTCCCCACCCCAACAACGCCCAAAGGCTCTGGCCTGACAGGTAGTAGGCGCTTCTCGAGGACGTGTTGAGTTGAATGAGTGCAATTGAGGCATGGGGAACGACACTGAAGGAGGGCCAAGAGATGAGCTGGAAAAGGCAGACGAAGTTCCTGCCGTCTAGGGGTGAGGGTGAGGAGGGTAGGAGTGAAAATATTCAAATCGTGTTTAGCAAGATCCCTCCCGCGGCTCTGCATAGGGAGGATTGATGGGAGAGGGTGACATTGGAGAGACAGGTGTTCTCTCTGGAATTCACTTGTTAAATACCAATGGCACCTTCTGAGTTTTAGCAAATAGCCACTGTCTGCTGTGTACTCGGCCCGGTTCTAGGCGCCGTGGGGGCGAGAGCACTGATGGACAATAATTAAAATCGGACTTAGTCCCTGCTGCGGCCCCGTGACACAGCCTAGGTGGGCACCTGGCACGGCGGAAGCATTGCGGAAGGAGGAGTCAGGAGGAGTCAGGGCTGTCAGGGGGAGTCAGGGCTGTCAGGGGAGTATGAGAGGCTGGAAGGAAGTGGGTGTTGGGAACATGAGGAGATGCGTTTGCTGAATTTTTTTCTACGTGGAACCTGGTTCTAGGGTGTCCACAATCTCCACAGAGGCGGCATTGGGTCACCGCTGGAGGATGCAGCAGGAGGGAGGACCCGTGAGGAGCGCCCCCTGTAGGACCGGAACCCTGGAGGGTTCGCGGCAAGGGTCTCCGGGGCATAGGAAACGGGCATCCCCCAAGGGTAGTCTGAGTTCCGCCCAGCCCCATTCCTGGATGCTCACGCCGTCTCCCCTAAACTCCCACTGCGCTCACCGGGAGCCCATCTCATCATCACCACAGCCCATGGCTAATGGGTCAAAACAGAAGAAGAAAAGCAACTGGCGGAGTACAACGCGCCTGCGCGTTATCAGACTCAGGGACAGGCTGGAACCCCGCCCCGTAGGTAGGCCATTTAATGACGCGCAAACTGGGAAGGCCTATGACTGTTGAAGAGGATAATCAGAAGCCAACCCTTACGGGTCCCCGGTAGCTCGCCGTGATCGTATAGTGGTTAGTACTCTGCGTTGTGGCCGCAGCAACCTCGGTTCGAATCCGAGTCACGGCATTGTGGGAACAATGGCACGGCAAGGGGCTCAGTGTTTTTTTCCCCTTTTTTGTAACATTTTATATAAATTGTAATTCACTTTCTTGAAACGAACCAACGTTTCTCTCCTTTGAAAACTGAGGCACTCCGAGGACCGCCACCTACAGTAACTCTCATGTAATGCTCTGATACAGCTTCAACCCAGCCGTTATAATCCCTTTCTTACCAAATATAGTTGTCTGAATAATTCCACACCAGCAAAACAGCTCCCCCATGACCTTGTGATTTTTTTCTCTTTTCATGTACATTTTTTAATTGAGTCATTTATTTTTATTTTTACTTATTTATTTATTTTTGAGACAGTCACCCCTGTCGCCCAGGCTGGAGTGCAGTGGCGCGATCTTGGTTCACTGCAGCCTCCGCCTCCCAGGTTCAAGCGATTATCCTGCCTCAGCCAACCGAGTAGCTGGTACTATAGGCGTGCACCACCATGCCCGGATAATTTTTGTTTTTTTTTGTTTTTTTAATTAAAAAAAAATTGTTTTTGAGACGGAGGCTCTGGGTCATTTATTTTTAAATAGGGAATACATGCACAAAAGTCTAGTAAAAAGTACAGCTCTTTTTCATTTTTCACCCTATCCACCAATTATTTTCAGTTTCCACTATATCTTTCCACAACAGTCCTTGTATGAATATATATTTATATATGCATATACGTATGTGAATCTATTCCTCCTTGCTTTTTGCATAAAACGCAAACATGCTCTCGCTTGCCAGCTCTCTCTTTTTTTTTTTTCCTGAGGTGATGGAATGTGAACAGAACATGAAGTAATAGGTTTGTATTGGTAGGCAATCTCCCTTTACTGGGAAGAGTTCACATACCCTGAAGGATGTGAATCTCTACCTATTTCTGGTCCTGTTCCTCTTTTACCCAGGCCCTGACTCCAGGCTGGGGAGATGGGGAAACAGTTTGTGTTGGTAAGATAGGGGAAAGGGACTCTTTACTATACCTATATAAACCTTTGGATGGGAGCCTGGGCTCTGTTAGGAAGCAGCCCTATTTTGATTTCGGGTGGGAAGGGCAGGGAAGCATCTTGAATTTGGAGTCAGATAGAAGGACTTGACTTGGCAGGCCATTTGGAGACCCTCCACTCCCGTGTCCCCCTTCTCTTATTATCAGGCTCCAACTTTAAGTCACAAACCACTACAGTTAGGAAACTCAAAATTCAAGCTCATTGAAGGCAGGACGAGATCTTAACATATGTTTGTCTTCCAAGCACACAGTCTCTCCATAAATATTTGAACAGAGGTTTCTTATGGAGTCCATAAATGAGTGACATGGCCAGGTTTGCCTTTTTTTTTTTTTTTTTTAGAGACAAGGTCTTGGTCTGTCACCCAGGCTGGTGTGCAGTGGAGCAATTTTGGCTTACTGCAGCCTGGAACTGGCCTCAAGCAATTCTTCTACCTTGACCTCCCAAAGTGCTAGGACTATAGGTTAGAGCTGCTGCATCTCAAATTGTGTCCTTTCAACACAGAATCATGTTTTTTAATATCAAATAGGAATAGTCTGTATTTTCACTAAAAAGAAGTGTGTGCTCCTATTTTTCTAGTAATTTGTAGCCCTTTTAGGTCTTTCTTTCTTTCTTTTTTTCCCTTTTACTATCCTTAATAGGGACATGACCTGGAGAAATAGTGCACTTTCCTCTTTTTTTTTTTTTTGAAATGGAGTCTCGCTCTGTCACTCAGGCTGGAGTGCAGTGGCACGATCTCGGCTCACTGCACGCTCCGCCTGCCGGGTTCACGCCATTCTCCTGCCTCAGCCTCCCGAGTAGCTGGGGCTACAGGCGCCCGCCACCACGCCCGGCTAATTTTTTTTGTATTTTTAGTAAAGACAGGGTTTCACCGTGTTAGCCAGGATGGTCTCGATCTCCTGACCTCGTGATCTGCCCGCCTCAGCCTCCCAAAGTGCCGGGATTACAGGTGTGAGCCACCACGCCCGGCCTTTCCTCTTAACTCTATAGTAAGGAGGAAAGAAAAACAGAAAGTTGGTAAAAGCAACTGACTTGGGGCTTCGATGAAATGCTAGGAAGGACCTAGGATGGTCTTTGGAGACATGGCCTCATCTGAAACCAGTCAGGCTACTTATCTTCCACCAGTTGTACCAGATGTTCTGATGGGAATATAAGCCTAATGCACCAGATCTTCTGATATTTCAGAGGAAGTCAGCCAGGCACAGTGGCTCATGCCTGTAATCCCAGCACTTCGGGAGGCCGAGGCAGGTGGATCACCTGAGGTCAGGAGTTCGAGACCAGCCTGGCCAACATGGGGAAACCCCGTCTCTACTAAAAATACAAAACTTAGCCAGGTGTGGTGGCACGCCCCTGTAGTCCCTGTAGGGAGGTTGAGGCAGGAGAATCGCTTGAACCCGGGGGGCGGAGGTTGCAGTGAGCTGAGATCAGGCCACTGCACTCCAGCCTAGGTGACAGAGCCAGACTCCACCTCAAAAAAAAAAAAACAGGAAGTCAGCAATCTGGAGTTTTGTGTGAGATGTTATAAATTTTTAAATATCGGCAACTAATTCAATTATTTTTTTAAACACTGAGTTGACCAAAACTATATAGGCAAAACAAAACTTGGCCCAAATGGAGCTCTGTCTTAACATCCAAGATCCAACAAACAAAGTGCATATGTGAGAACACTAGGATGTGCTTGTCCTCTCAAGGTTATGGACAGAAATGGACCCAAGACAAGGCTGGAGACAAAAGGCAAGGACCAGACTTGGACAGCAAAGCTTAGGAAGAATCAGAGTTCAGGACAGAACTGGACACCCAAAGCCAGGCAAACAGGAGTGAAGATGCTGTACTCAGCACCCAGTGAGAAAAGTGAGGGCTAAGGACTTAGCCTTGGAATATGCACAACTTTAGGAGGTTAAGAGGGGAAACAAGAATGTGGCCTGAGGCTGCTCTAGGCACACTGCCTATGGGTTAGCTCTGCTCTTAAAAGGAGCAGTATCTCTGGTGCTGTATTAAATTTATTTTAAAAAATAGACTTTAAATAAAAGAATGTGGCCTGAGAGAAGAGAAAACCAGGAAAGTGTCATTTTAAGAAAGTTTAGAAGAAGTTTTCAAGGACAGGAGTCAACAGACTCAGGTGGTGCAAAGAAGTCAAGGGGAAAAAAAATGAGACAAAATAATTAGGTTTGACATTTAGAAGTCATGGTTGACTTTTAAAACTATCCATGAGAGCAACTGGGCAGTGTGTAGCAAGAGTCAAAAAAGTTTATGCTCTGCCCCAAGATTTCTACTTTTGAGAATCTCACCAAAGGAAATAATGCTAAACTAGGAAAAATTATCTCCATAAAGAGGTGTTTAGAAAAAGGGAGATTGGAAATAGCCTAAGTACTCAACAAATCAGGTAATGTTGAACTAAACTGAGGTATGTTCATTTGGTGATATATTAAATAACCGTTTTTAAATTACAGGCCAGACACAGTGGCTCATGCCTATAATTTCAATACTTTGGGAGGCCGAGGCAGGAGGATCACTTGAACTCAAGAGTTTGAGAGCAGCCTGGGCAACAGAGTGAGACCTCATCTCTGCAAAAAAATCAAAATACTAGCTGGGCATGGTGGTGCATGCCTGTAAGTCCCAGCTATTGGAGCAGCTGAGGTGGGAGGATCGCTTGAACCCAGGAGGTTGAGGCTGCAGTGAGCCATGATCACACCACTGTACTCAGCCTGGAAGACAGAGTGACAGCCTGTCTCAAAAATAAAATGAAATTACAAAGTAAAAAGTCAATTTTAAAATACCATTCCCAACTAAAAGGAGTAAGGTTTCTTTCAAGAAATGACTGATTCTAAGTCTGCAGCAGGGGAGGTACAAAGTGATTCTGGAACATCTTGTGTGAGAAAGCACTGAAGAGCTTAAACATTGATGGGACCGAGTCAAAAGGACACAGGAGGCCAGGCGCGGTGGCTCACGCCTATAATCCCAGCACTTTGGGAGGCCGAGGTGGGTGAATCACCTGAGGTCAGGAGTTTGAGACCACCCTGGCCAACATGGTGAAACCCTGTCTCTACTAAAAATACAAAAATTAGCTGGGTGTGGTGGCGGGGACCTGTAACCTCAGCTACTAAGGAGGCTGAGGCAGGAGAATCGCTGGAACTCGGGAGGTGTAGGTTGCAGTGAGCCAAGATCGCGCCACTGCACTCCAGCCTGGGCGACAGAGCAAGACTCCATCCCAAAAAAACAAAACAAAACAGAAGAAGGACACAGGAGCCTCTTGAAAAGGCTCCCAATAGTCAAATTTTGGGTAATTTGGGCATCAAAAAGAATAATAATATGATAATAATGGATTATATCATGTTGAATTAAAAAAAAGTTCACTCCATGATGGAGGTTGGGGGAGAGGTAAGAAAGCTCTCCTTTACAGAAGAATGCCAGCTAGGAACAGTCAAGCTGGGAACTATGTCAGGCAATGCTGCCTACCTTTTTTTTTTTTTTTTTTTTTTGAGACAAACTCTCACTATGCTGCCCAGGCTGGAGTACAGTGGCACGATCTTGGCTCATAGCAACCTCCACCTCCCAGGCTCAAGCAATCCTCCCACCTCAGCCTCCTGAGTGGCTGTGACTACAGGCTCACACCACCACACCTGGCTAATTTTTTTTTTTTTTTTTTTTTTTTTTTGGTACAGAAGGGGTTTCGCCATGTTGCCTAGGCTGGTCTCTAATTCCTGAGCACAAGCTCTTGAACTCCTGACCTCTTGGCTTGGAATGACCTTTCACTCATTTGCTTCATCTGTCCAAATCCTACCAGCTCAGGGCTACCTCCTGTCCTGCATGAAGCCTGCATAAGTCCGCTCACCTCGGCCTCCCAAAGTGCTGGGATTATAGGCATGAGCCACTGCACCTGGCCCCATTTTATTCCTAAATAAGATAGCTACAAAGATTTTAAAAAGCGACATACTTTCCTCCAATTTGCCCACAAGGAATTTCCTTGTGGAACTCAATCATCCCTCTGAGGCTCATGACTGAATATTATATGCATTTGAGACAAATGCATATCTGATTGTTTCCTCTGCCCTATTGTTTCCTCTGCCCTATTGCTTCACTAAACCAGACTAAGGCATAAGTGACTATTCCTCTCCTCTCCTCTCACATGTATATTGTGTATTCAGTGAAAGGCCAATGAGAGACTTAAAAGAATACAACCATTTGTCTCTCATCTACCTATGAACTGGAAGCCCCCTCCCTGGCCTCCAGTTGTCCCACCTTTCCAGACCAGACCAATGTACATTTTACACATATTGATTGGGCCGTGACCACCTTGGGCACCTGTCCTCAGGACCTCCTGAGGCTGTCATGTGTGCATCTTTAGCCTTGGCAAAATAAACTTTCTAAATTAGTTGAGACCTGTCTCAGATATTTTGAGTTCATAGAATTACAGAATTAGAGAGTCACTATTTTGCAATCCCCAGTGTAATAGCAAATTTAAGTATAGATCATCAATGTGGGGGATAAAATAATGGGGTAAAATGTTGCTTGAAGAAAATAGCTAAAAGGTCTCAGAATATCATTCCATAGCTTTCTGTAAATTGTAAAGTGGAGAGATCCGGTGGACTCCAGCTTAACCAAGTGATCAAGCCTAACATCACCAATAAAGGGACAAATGGGCATTATGGGCCTTCTGGTGTAACACACTAGAAAGTCCGCAACATCCCGTATGTAGTGCTCCTTTCAGAAATGTGTAACCTGAATCTAATCATGAAGAAACTATGGAAAAGTCCAGAATGTGGGACATCCTACATGACAATTGGCCTGGACATTTCAAAAAGATAAATGTGATGAAAAACAAACTGGCAACAAAAGAATAGGGGACTGTTCAAAATTAAAATAGACTAAAGGAACATAACAAACAAATGAAATGGGGAAACTTAATTAAATCTGGAATCAGGGCCAGGCGCGGTGGCTCACACTTGTAATCCCAGCACTTTGGGAGGCCGAGGCAGGTGGATCACGAGGTCAGGAGTTCGAGACCATCCCAGCTAACACGGTGAAACCCCATCTCTACTGAAAATACAAAATTAAAATTAGCCGGGCATGGTGGCGGGCGCCTGTAGTCCCAGCTACTCGGCAGGCTGAGGTGGGAGAACGGCGTGAATCCGGGAGGCAGAGCTTGCAGTGAGCCCAGATTGCACCACTGCACTCCAGCCTGGATGACAGAACGAGACTCTGTCTCAAAAAAAAAAAAAAAAAAAAGTCTGGAATCAGAAAAAAAAAACTGTAGGGAGTTTCTTTGAGCCTACTCTGGCTCAGGAGGCTGCCTGAAGGAAAATTTAAAGATTTTTTAAAAACAAAATAAAAAAAGAAAAAAGCTATAAAAGACACTTTCAGGAAAAATCAAAAAATTTAATAAAGATTGTATGACAGACAATATTATTAAATAAATATTAAATTTCCTAAATGTGATAATGATCTTGTAGCCTGATAGAATTCCTTATTCTTTGGCAATGCCTGCTAAAGTGTGTAAAACCAAAGTGTCATGATATTTGCAACTTGTACCAAATGGGTAAGAAAATGAAAGAAAAAGGAGAGGAATAGGGCAAATATGGCAAAATTTAAAAAGAGGTGAATCTAGCTGAAGGGTAAATAGGTTTACACCACACTTACTTTTTTTTTTTTTTTTAATAGAGACAGGGTTTCCACCGTGTTGCCCAGCCTGGTTTTGAACATCCGAGTTCAAGTGATCCGCCCACCTCGGCCACCCAAAGTGCTGGAATTACAGGCTTCAACCACTGTGCCCAGCCTCCAGTATACTTTCTTTGGATTTTTCTGTAGGGTTGATAGTTTTCCCCCAAAAAATTTGGAAGAAAATAAACTTACATGACAAAAATGGGGAAATTATCATACAATGTTAAGTTAAAAAAGATATAAAATTATGTGTATACCACAATTATAGCTATATAAAACTAAGAATAAGAAAGAGAAATTGTCTTTATCCATTTCAACGTTTGTTAAACCGATGCCATGTGACAGGCTCTGCACTTGGTGATGGGAGCACCCATGCTTCCTTACAGAATCCTGATACTATGGCGAACTGCTTAACATGCAAGAATTTGAATCTAAGCTGGGTGCAATGGCTCACACCTGTAATCCCAGCACTTTGGGAGGCCCAAGCGGGAGGATCACTTGAAGCCAGGAGTTTGAGACCAGTCAAAGCAACATAGCAAGAACTTCGTCTCTAGAAAATAAAATACAATAAATTAGCCAGGTATGGTAATGTGCACCTGTAGTACCAGTGCTTTGGGAGGCCGAGGTGGGAGGATTACTTGAGGCCAGGAGTTCAAGACCAGTCTGAGCAACGTACTGAGGCCCCATCTTTACAAAAAATTAAAAATTAGTTGGGTGAGGCGGATCACACGCGGGAGGTTGAGGTAGGAGAATCGTTTGAGCCCAGAAGTTCAAGGCTGCAGTGAGCTATGATTGTGCCACTGCACTCCAGCCTGGGTAAGAGAGTGAGACCCCATCTCTAAAGGAAAGAAAAGGTAAACAGAATTTGGATCTAGAAAATTCCACCCAATTCTCAGAGGACCCTTGCTGTGATGGCCTCACCTCTGTATCCTTGGTTCCTATCAAGCTGCCTGACTCCATGAGGTGCTCAAACTGCCTGCTTTTAGGAGCTCATACTCTGGTAATGGAGGAAAGTACATTAGCAGATCTTTTAAAACAAGAGTAAGTGTATGGTGCACACAAGTTTTTATAATTTTAAAATTATTGTTTAAACCCTGCCTTTATGACATCTTCCCTCCTTCCCATCTTATTTTATTCCTACTCTTCCCACCATGAATACTCCCCTTTTTTATGGTGTGCGGGTTCCCACCTCTATGCCTTTGTCCAGCTAATGCCGACCTCCTGTCTTGGAATGACCTTTCACTCCTTTGCTTCATCTGTCCAAATCCTACCCAGCTCAGGTCTACCTCCTGTCCTGCATGAAGCCTGCAGACTTGATTGATTTCATTCCTCTGAGCTGTCAAGCAGTTTAACTCATGTCACACCTTCCACTGTAAGCATTTTACAGTTTTCAAACCTTTTTCATATTCATCACCTCCCTTAATCCTCACACAATGATTATCATGCCCTTTCCAGAGATCATGAAAGCAAGTATCAGTAGCATTGAGTACCTTCCCCAAATACCTGGCTACAGCCCACAACTATTGGATTTCTTATTAGTTACCTATCCATGCCCTCACACCTGGCGACTGTGGAGACTCTCTGATATACATTAACTGGACCATTCTTCTCTATTTATCATCTCTATGTCCAGCTTCGTTTTGCACCATTAGTCAATTTAACTGCACATTTTAAAAATATGCACGTTATTTTCTCTATTATACTTCATAAAACCAAGTTCAACATCAGATTCTCCAGTATCTCCTATAGTCCAGCTACTCAACATGTGGTCTGGGACCAGCAGTATCTGTATCACCTGGGACCCCACCCCAGCTAGACCTAGAGAGTCAGAATCTGTAACTTACCAAGATCCCCAGGAGATTAGTGTCCACATTAAAGTTTGAGAAGCACTGTCCTAAATACAAGCAGCACTGGCTTGATCAGAAGCACTGTCCTAAATACAAGCAGCACTGTCTGACCAGTGGCACAATCATAGCTCGCTGCAGCCTTGAACTTCTGGGCTCAAGCAATTCTCCCACCTCAACCTCCCAGGTACCTGGGACTAGAAGCACGAGCCACCTCGCCCAACTAGAATTTGCACAAAGCAGGAACTCAACAAATATTTTGAGACTCGGGGCCCTGGGAATCCCAGGAGATTCACAGTTTTGCCATTACATCCTTCTTTACACCCCCCGCTTTGAACTCCTTTCCTTTGGGGCCTCTTGGCTTTTTGCGCCCTCAAAAGGCAGATATGGCCAGGTGCCGTTGGCTCACACCTGTAATCCCAGCATTTTGGAAGGCCGAGGTGGGGAATCACTTGAGGTCAGGAGTTCGAGACCAGCCTAGCCAACACGGTGAAACTCCATCTCTACTAAAAATTCAAAAAATTAACCAGGTGTGGTGGCGCACACTTGTAATCCCAGCTACTAGGGAGGCTGAGGCGGGAGCATTGCTTGAACCCGGGAGGTGGAGGTTGCTGTAAGCTGAAATCGTGCCACTGTACTCCAGCGACGGAGTGAGACTCCGTCTCAAAAAAAAAAAAAAAAAAAGGCAGACATGAACCTAGGAGTGCGGAGACACTGAGGCAGTGGGGGAAAGGGGGTGGGGTAAAGTGAGGTGAGACAGCTGCTTTCCCAGCAGAGCCAAGAGCAAATGTGTTGGTGTTGGCTTCAGGCCTACATTTATGGTGAGGAACTGGCTTTATTTCTTTCCTTTTCTTTTCTTTTCTTTTTTTTTTTTTTTTGAGACAGAGTCTCACTCTGTCGCCCTGGCTGGAGTGCAGTCGCGCAATCTCAGCTCAATGCAACCTCTGCCTCCTGGGTTCAAGCGATTCTCCTGCCTCAGCCTCCCGAGTAGCTGGGACTACAGGTGCCCGCCACCACACCCGACTAATTTTTTTGTATTTTTGGTAGAGACGGGGTTTCACCGTGTTAGCCAGGATGGTCTCGATCTCCTGACCTCGTGATCCTCTCGTTTCGGCCTCCCAAAGTGCTGGGATTACAGGCGTGAGCCACCGCGCCCAGCCGGAACTGGCTTTATTTCTAAGACAAAAATGCCTAGCACTTGAGCATCCGAGCCTCAAGAGGATAAGGAGTTTGTGATAGACAACACTGGGACTGTTTCTAGACTTGATTTATTGACTTGTCTGTTTCCATTCTGTTACTAATCTGATTGACAATGAAGCCCGGGATGTGGCTGGAAGGGATTTCTGCGTGCGTGCGCATGCTATCGTCAGGGCCATGTGGGCCCGTTTGGAGCAGGTGCTCCCGTGGGTGGGGGATGTTTGAGCGAGGGCTGTTTGCGTGTGAGAAGGGCGTGTGTGAAAACGACACGGGAGAAGTGGGCGTCTCTAGGGAGTTGTTTGTATGTGATGTGAGATGTGTTTGCCTGGATCGGGAAGTAACGTAGGTTCGGGTATGTGCAGTGCGTACGGTTGGATGGGAGGAGGTTGTGGGGCTCCCAAGGTAGCACGGGAGGAGGAGGCTTACAGACACATCTTACAGAACCTAGCCCCTTTGCTTGCCCGCCTAGATTTTCCTCCTAGATTATAGTTTCCCAGTTGCGAGATCCTGGGAGAGGGAAGAGGAGAGGCGTAAGGCGCCCTAGAGTCAGGAGTCTGGGGGCTCCCCTCTTTGCGTCTCGCACGAGCTGGGAGCTGGGGAAAAGAACAGATGGGGATGGATGCGCTCCCCACAGGGGACCGCGTGGCGACACGTAAAGGATTCAACCTCAGTCCAGTAGTCGCATCCTCTGCCCCAGGGCTGCCCACTTCACTTCTTGCCTGTGCATACCGGCTGGAAGCCCGCGTACGCTCTTCTGAGCTACGGGAGGAGGAAGACCCTGTTAGGGAGCGGAGCCCCGCCTCTCCCTTGTTACTGACGCGCCCCGCCCCCTCCCCGCCCGGCGGAGCCCCGCCCCCCTCCCCACCCCGCCCCCGCCCCCCACCCGCCGCTGCGCTCCCCTCGCTCAGTCTGGCTGGCCCCATGTTACTGAGCGGAGCTCCTCCGGCTGGCTCCCGCCCGGGGCCGCGAGCGCAGGGGAGCGCTGGGGGCGGCCCGGGGGGGTCCCGCCGGGGCGCCGGGGGTGCGGGAGCCGGCCCAGGAGGGGGCGGCAGCGGCGGAGTAGCCAAGTGGCTCCGGGAGCACCTGGGCTTCCGCGGGGGGGGCGGCGGCGGAGGGGGCAGCAAGCCGGCGCCCCCCGAGCCCGACTACCGCCCCCCTGCGCCCTCTCCGGCCGCGCCCCCCGCGCCGCCCCCGGACATCCTGGCCGCCTACAGGCTGCAGCGGGAGCGCGACTTCGAAGACCCCTACTCCGGGGGGTCGTCCGGCTCCGCCGCCCTCGCCACCCCTGTCGCCCCCGGACCCACACCGCCCCCGCGCCACGGCTCTCCCCCACACCGCCTTATTCGGGTCGAGACCCCGGGGCCCCCGGCGCCGCCTGCTGATGAGCGGATCTCCGGACCCCCTGCCAGCAGCGATAGGGTGAGTGCCGCGCCGGGCCGGGATGGCCAGGAGGGAAGGCGGTCAGGGGTCTGGAGGCTGCGAGAGGGACAAAGGTGGCCTGGCCCGGGCCCCTCGGTGTCTCAGCTTCTGGCAGACGCGAGCCCCTGACCCCGGGGTTCCGAGCCTTCACCCACCTTTGTTCAGATTCTCAACCGACTAATCTGAGACGGAAGCCCCAAACTCTGCCCCTCTGCCCTATCCCTTGTAATGGCCCCAGAACTGTGACCCTCCCCCTCCCGGGCTGGCTCTCCACTTCGTAGCCCCCTCTAGCCTGATCCGTGAGCCTTTTGCTAACGGGAATTGAGGCGCACCTCCCAACCCCCACTGGTTGATGGCCTTTCTGCCCCTCTGGAAGCAGCGGCTCAGTGCCCTTTGATCTCTGACCCTTCCCCCTGGGCATAGCCAGCACAAAGCTCTTGCCTCCTGTTGCCTCTTTGCTTCCTCCTCCTCTTCCTCCTCCTGTTTCTCCAGCCTAAGCATCCTTGCAGGTGCTGAAGCCCCAGAAAGGAGGTGAAGACGGGTTTCTCCTTGCGGACACAGCACGAGCTGGCCTTTGCCCTATAGGCTGTTGTTCTCAGGAGGCGAAGACAGGCAGCTTACAGCTCTTGCCAAGGGGGCTTCGTGGGGTCCAGGCCCACTCCTCCCTCCTTCCCTCGTCCTCTCAGGTATGAGGATAGTCAGTGCTCAGGACCTGTTGCCCACGTGGGGTTAAGCAGCTGAGCCCATTCCTCCTGTCCTCCTGGCCTCCCTCTCCCCCTGGTCCATTCTGAGGGAGGCTGGAGCTTTTCCTGGGTCTGCAGGCACCAGGATAGGGAGGAGAACAGGAAATCCACCATGCCTCAGGGCCCTGCCCTGATTCGGGTTGGCCTTATCCCTCCCTGGCAGAGTGAGAGCTGAAAGCCATCCCAGGCCCCTAAATTCTGTGATGATGACTCTGTGGGCTGCCTTGGCTCTGCTGTCCTTCTTCACTCACCCCGAGAGCTCAGTTCTGGGGCCTGCCCCCTTCTCCTCAGCAGAGAAGAACATTTTTATTTGATTGGAGTGCAAAGTTGCTTTCCGAATCCGTTGGCTCCAGGATTGAGGCTTTTTAGCTGAGAGAGCGCCGTTCCGCCAGATTTCCTGGATGAGAGAGATCTGTCAGGGTCAGAGCAGAAGCCTCAGGAATGCAAATTATTTTTCCCCTAGTTTTTGCCATGGGGCATGGCTGCCCATCCTGGGCCAGGATACTTATTCTGCAGGGGAAGGTTCAAGGGCACTTCTCCAAGGCTGTGCTCGTCTGCTTCTTGTCCCCTGCTATTGTGTGATGTGATGGAGGTAGTGACAGTGAGACAGAGGAGAGGGATAGGCCCTGTTCTTCCCACTGACCAGTCAGTCTCCTCCTCTCTAACCACTGCCTGTTTGGCACAGGCAACATGGGCCTGAGCTGTCTTTGGCCCTTCTCCTCTCTACAGTGGCTTGGATGCCCTAACAGGCTGCCCACCAAGCCATGGGCTCCTCCAGGACACAGACCATGTATTCTTGTGTCTCCCAAGTGCCTGACACAATGCTTGACATAAAAAAGGGTACATAAATATGTCCTGAATGGTGACTGTCCATTATCAGGGTGGCCTGAGGGTCGGGGACTCCCCTAGCCACAGCTTCCCTTGCACATTTTCCCAGACACCCCCAAGGAAGGGGTGCACCCACACAGTTCTATGCAGAGACTCACAGCCTCTTCTTGCCAAGGGCCTCCATGCCTCAGCTTGGGTCAGCTCTGTGATCTGTGTGCTGTTCAGACTTAGGGGCCAAGAGATGTCTGACTCCTTTGTCAGCTACAGGGACAGGAATGAAATCCAGCAGGCTCTCCCAGGAGCCATACAATCTGTGGTTTCTTTAATGGGTGTGATGAGAAAGACCCAGGATGCCATCTGAGTTGGCCCGGGGCAGGGATGCTATCTCTCTGGGCCCTGACCTGGGGCCTCCCACCATTTAGAGAGAGCAGCTCCCCACCCCTTTAGGAGCAGAGTTTGGGGTCTGAGTCTTCCCCTAGGAAAAGCTCAAACAAGGTACCTGAGTCCCTTACCCTAAACCTAAGAGATGCTGCTCCTGGATGTGAGCTGGCGCATGCCCCTGTGGCCCAGTGGAGCTGGTGTTTATGTACTATGTGGCCGCTTTCTCCCTGTTTTCTGTTCCTCCTTCTCTCAGGCCTTCTGGCTTGCTTTGAGGTCTCCTCCTGACATGAGATGAGGCCTGGGAACAGGGATGTGCTTCGTGCTGGCCTATTCTCTCCTCTGGAGCCCAGTGGCTGGGGCTGGGGGAGTCAGAACCCTCTGAGAAGGGATGGGTCCTGAGATTTGATGAAATGGGTGGAGGTGTTTCTATGACAAGCCAGAGGGATTGAGCAGAAACCCAGTTAGTATGGGGGCAGGAGAGAACCAGGTCCTCGACAGTACCCTGAGAGGCCCAGGGGGTTCAGGACCATTAGCCTTCTCCCCATGTGGGGTTCTGGCTGCCAGCCCACCCTGGGACCCACTGCCGTAGTTGGCAGGGGTGGCCATCTGGGCAGGCCTGGCAGGGCAGGTGTGGGAGCAGCAGGAGCTGCGCCCTGCAACGGGCAGGCAGGGCCTTGCCATCTGGCCAGAGGAAGAGCTTCATGGTGCTGGGCCCTCGTCTGGCCCCCAGGCCATGCTCTGGCAGTGGGGGCTAGAGAGCTGGGCCCCTTGCTTTGCTCCCTTTTCTCAGACCTTTAGCGGGAAAAACCTGGTGTAATTAGGGAAGGGGATGGATATGGGAACAGGGCTCTGATTGGACAAAGCTCTGAGCTGCCTGTGACCATCTGTGCAGTGTGTCCTTTGCCTCCCTCATGCCAAGATACGTGTTTGGGGCTGGGTGGAGAGGTAACATGGACAATGAGACAGTCAGGCACCCTGGATTACAACCAGGGCTCTTCTTAGCTCATGGAGAGGTTCCTGGGCTTCATGAACCGCCAGAAATTGTGTGCAGATATTTCCTATTTTTCTGGGAAAAGGTATAGCTCTTAGATTCTCGTAGGGTTTCACAGGCCCCAAAATATTAAGAACTTTAAAAAATAGATGTACTTCATAGATGATATCCACAGGACTTGGATCCTCCAGGCACAGATTTGGAAAGGAGTAAACAGACAGAGGTAGGAAGAGTAAAGTGAGGGATACAGTCAGGGCATCTAAAGTTGAACAAAATATTCCTGCCCTGAGGTTAGGAGGATTGGTAGGGGCTGCCAGTCAATGTAAGACCATCTCTTAGCCAGTGTTCATTAAGTGTATGTCATTAGGCGCTGAAAGGGACACAGCACCTGGAAGACCTCGTACTTGCCTTTTTGGGGTTTGTTTGCTTGTTTGCTTTAATGTTTCTTCTTAAGACTTCCAGAGTCTGTAGATCCAGTCTGCTTATGTTGCAGATGGAGATAGAGGGAGGAGGAGAGTCTGGGGAAGGGAGGGAGGAGAAGGTAGGAGTCCAGGTGAAGGAACTTTTGTAGACTAGTTAAACCTCTTAAGCCTCTGTGACCCAGGCTGGCCATCTGTGCTGCCGTTGCTGCTTTGAGGATGGCTGAGGCCTGCAGCTACTGGGGGATTGGATGGCAGGCCTGTCCACTCTACCCAGTGCTATCACCCCACATTGCGGCACCAACTCTGTCTGGAAGACATCTGTGCTTCTTACCTTGGCCAGTGAGTGACTCAATGACAACTCAGCTCTGGCACTTTGCCTGTTGGGAGCCAGGAACAGCTGGGACCCTGAGGACCATGGATGGGAGCTACTGGCTAGGCTGAACAAGCCCTGGCTGGGGCCCAGGGCTTGGAGGATACCTGCTGCCCACTCCATTAGCCCTCACCACAGAGTCAACATATTATGTGAGAGCAAAAGTGGGGCCCAAACCCTGCATACGGTGGGCCTGTGGGTGCCCCCAGAGCCTGGTGCCTAGCCTTAGGGCTTCACAACTTGGAGCTTATTTTAGGTCTATCACTGTGGGCCTCCTCCAGAAGGACTCAGAAATTTCGTCTTTTTGTCTTTAATAATATAGTGGCTAACATTTACTAGGCACCTACCTTATGCCTGATACCATTTTGAAGCAGCTGACATGTGTTAGACCAACTGATCCTTAAAACAATCCTGTGAGGAAGATTCTACTACTATCCCCAGATTATAAATGGGGAAACCAGAGCACAGGAATGCTGAGTCACACTTGCACGGTTTCTCAGCCAGCAGGTGGTAGAGTGAGCCCAATGCCTGGACCCTCAGCACCTACCAGCAGGTGCCTGGCAGAGAAGAGGTATTCACTAAGCATTTGCTAATGAACAAGAGGAAGCAGACTCTTAGGGAAGGAATGAGGGGTGTGTTCTGTACTGAGTTTACTACTTCCTGAATGCTGGGGACCACCACTTGCTACCCAATCCCAAGGTGACACCAGACACACCCAAGGGTCTTATGAGGGTTGCTAGGATCGACTGCATGTCTGTAATGTTTAACTGTTTTATAAACATGGCATTGTTCTTGTAATTAGAAAAGGGAAAGACATTTGTTTTATGTCAAGGGATTTCTCAGATAAAATAGGAGAAGGACATTCCAATAAGCAGGAACAATGGGTATAAAAAGTTTGATCTCGAGGAAGGTAAGTAATGTACCATTTCCCAAACTGTGACAGGTTAATAGGTTTTCAGTGACAAAGGGCTTCCATGGTTAAATATTTTTGGGAAATTACAGAATTAAACAAAAGTAGACTGATTTCTTTGCTGCAGGACTCCTTAGATTTAAAGTGTATTTTAAATCTACAAATAGAGGAGAGAAGATGCTGCATTTTCCAAATGTTTGAAAAATCTATGATAACATACTACAAGTCAGGAGGCCAGGGTCCCTATCTTGTCTCTGCTGCTGACAAGCTGCATACCCTGGACAAGCATCTAAACTCTGAGGCCTTAATACCTGAATAGAAAAGATTATCCTCAGAGCTAACATTTATTCAGCACTGACTCCATGCCAGCCTCTGGGCTAAGAACTTTTACAAATTCATTTTCCTCTTCCCAACACTATGATATGGGTACTATTACCATCCTTTTTCTACAGATAAAAAGACAGAGGTCTACACATAAAAAGAGGTTTCCAGACACTCAATGTAAACTAAAGAAACAGAGGAAAGGGGCAGTGGGAGACTTTGGGGACCTTCCAGAGCAAGGCACACATTGTAACGTGTGCCCCTCTTGCTCCTCCTGGATCCACACCCTCTGGAGCCCCGTGGTGGGGGTCAGGGATGTGTTGCGTGGCCCAATTGCAGAGTGGAAGAGGAACCAGATGGCAGGCCTGCTAGCTACCACAGGAGAGGCTTGAGCAGGAAGGAGATTCAAAGTATGACAGCTGCTCTGGGAGGGGTAATGCCCAATTGGAACAGACACAATATAGCAGAGTCCTGGAGGCACCCTGCTGGGTGGCAGGAAGGAGAGGGATGGGATCCTCTGGGTAGTAGCTACTTTACTAGTTTGGAAATCTTTCAGCATTTCAGCAGCATTCTGGCTATATCAGAGAATGTGCCTAAATACCAGCCGTGGTTTTAATTTTTATTTATTTATTTATTTTTAAGTTTTGAAAGTCTTTAATTTCACCCCTCCGCCGTGGTTTTAGGTGTCTTCCCCAAAGGTCCTTTGCGGACAATTCCTCCCTTTGGCCTTTGCGCCAGAGTCTTTGATTTCTATTCAGATGTAGATCTGCTGAGAGCCTGATCCTGCAGCCATTAGAGGTCAAGGTGAATGGGGATCTGAAAGGTGATGTCACTCCAGAGGATGGAGTCTGGAGAGGACGCCTGTTGAGCGTCCCTTAGTATACATTGAGTACCTACTGTGTGCCAGCCCTGAGATTGATGCAGGATACAGTAGTGAGCACATCAGAGTGGGGCAAAGGGACCATAAACAAAATAACAAATTAGGGTAGGTCAAAGGGGTCGGAAGCCTATAGGAGCAGCTTCCTCCACTAAGCAGTCTATCCTGGGGACCTAGAAGCCACAGGAAAGCAGGCCTGGGTTCTGCCCAGGAACTTCTATGCCCAGGGTGGGTGCCTGTCCTGCCATCCTTCCCAACTGGCATCTCTGCTGCTGCTCCCAACTCCCAGCCCTGTGGGCGGCTCCTTTGGGCATCCCAGCCCAGGGCGTGGGGCCGGGGCTTCCTGGAGCTGGGTGTGGAGCCAGGAATGGAACAGAGGAGCCATTGAGCTGCCCACAGAGTTGCCACCTGGGTGCCCACGGGCACTGCAGGCTAGAGCTGAGGAGGCCCACGCCAGCCTGGGAGGGGTCGCAGCTCTGGGCATGGGCCCAGGACTTGGGTAGGAAGGGTGCTGCCTGCAGGCTTGGTGAGGGAGAGGCCGGAGGGGCTCTATGGAGTGGATGATTAGGGGTGGGGGGACTATCGGGGGCTTGGATCAGGCACCTCTGCTGACCAAGCAGCTTCTGGTGACACAGCTTCACTTGGAAAGACTGTCCCCTCATATGATCCCACCCAATCCAGATTTGTGCTTCCTCTCCTGAATGAACAAGGAAAAGTACTTCCTTTGTCCATTCTTCCTGTTTTATGTGAATGGAGTTAACACTGTCAGGAATTTGAAAGTAAACATGGTTCCTGCCCTCAGGAAGCTCACAGTCTGCAGGAAGACATGGAACAAAACAAACATTTACCATGCAGTGTGATAATAGCTCAGCACAGAGACACCTAACAGGCCTGGGAGGTGTATGGAAAGGCTTTCTGAAGAAATAATCTATAAGAGTTAGCTCTTGAGGAGGAAGGGGAAAGTGATCCAGGCAGAGGGAAAGCCTTTGAAGTAGAAAGAACATGCAGCTTTCTGGTAACAAAGTGATCCAAGGTGAGTAGAGAGAAACTAAAGAAGAAAGTGGAAGCTTTCAAATCTCTTCAACTGCAGACTTTTTCCTGAAGCACTGGAGAGCCATCGCAAGGTTTATGGATAACGTGTTGGTTGATTCAGACATTGTTAAGCAGCTGCCACAAGAGTGTGATGCTGGCTGCCGACTGACAGAATCACCGAAGGTGGGCTGACCACAGAGCCCCCTTGGTCAAGGGGTGGGGCTGTGGGTGCCAGTTGGCCTGGGAGGAAGCAGCTTGGGCGGGTAGGGGTGAGTGGATTTATTTTCTCCACTTCCTGGCGGAAGGAGGACTAGGGGTGAAGGGCTCCAAGGGGAGATAGGCGATGATCAAGGAGAAACATTTGTCTAGTGCCTACTGTATGCCAGGTCCTTACTGGAGCTGGAAAGACAAAAACAACAAAGAGTTCCAGATATGAATAGTCCAGTGGTGGTAATTGGATGATCTGAGATGGTGGTTATCCCACAAGCAGGCAGAGACGCAAAGGAGGTTGTAAAGGAGCTGAGGGCATGAATAGAACAAGGTGGGAGCTGAAGACCCCAGATGAGACGGTAGGAGCCATTGGGAGGTGCCTCAGAGGGAATAGCGGGGTGGAAGGAACATGCAGAAGGGGTCTCCGAGGTGAAGAGGTTCCTTTCTTCATCTCTGCCTTGCTAGGGGTCACCATTCCCAGTTTCTCTAACCCAGAGCAGGCCAGCCACCCCACGGCCTCCCAGCCCAGCTGGCTCCTACAGCCCTGGTCTGGCTCAGAATCAAAGCCTAGACTGAGATTTAGAGAAAGGCAAGAGTGGCCTCTCCCCATGCTGCAGGCCCTGGAGCCACCTCCTGTCATCGCCTGTCAACCCAGTGGTGCAGTGCTCCTGGGGTGCTGGCAGCCCTGGGTGAACCGGGCTCAGTCTCTGCCTCAGCCAGCGCCCCATCAGGAGAAGCCCAAGCCCAGCTTGGAGAAAGGTTCTATTGTCCTCAGCTGCGCCCCGCCCTGAGCACCTTGAGTGCCTCTTCGGAGTGTGTGGTTTGCAGTTCACTGTGCGTTGAATGGCAGCAGGCATAGAGGAGTGGCCGCGAGCCACTTGTGTGGGAGAAAGGGGCAGCGTAGGAAGTGAAGGGCCAAAGTGAAGCCTTTCCTGTCCCTGCCCTCCAGGAGCCACAGGGACTTCAGCACAACTTCAGGTCTGTCCCAAAGCCGGCTCCAGCATTCTCTCTCCCAGGACAGCCAAGATACCCCCTGGTGGCAGGTTGGCAGCCTTTTGCACAAAGGGCATGGGTTCCAATCACCTGGTTCCTCCACTTACGTAGAATGGTCCTGGACATGTTCCCTAACTTCCTTGAGCCTCTGACTTCTTAAAATGGGGACAGTAATATCCACATGACAGGGATGTTGTGAGGATCCGTCAGCAGAATTGAAAAAGTGACTACTCAGTCTTCCCTTCCTTGATGCTCAGCAGCTGTTTATTTGTTCACCATCTGGAAGCGCCCTTGTAGGCATGGACCATGCTAATCTCTGAGTTGTCTCACTATTCTTTGCTTGCTCTTTGAACTCTTCCAACACCTTTGTAACTGTTTCTCTGAAGTAATTCCCTTTGTTGAACCACCTGGTGTAAGCTATGGTCCTGCTTGGACCCTGAATTGAGGCAGGCCCTATGGCCCAGTAGCCTCCTTCTGGCCATTTAGCCTAGGAGATGGCCTAGAGGCACAAAATTAGTGGAAAAGATGTACCACTTGGGGCCGGGCGTGGTGGCTCACGCCTGTAATCCCAGCACTTTGGGAGGCCAAGGTGGGCAGATCACAAGGTCAAGAGATTGAGACCATCCTAGCCAACATGGTGAAACCCCATCTCTACTAAAAACACAAAAATTAGCTGGGCTTGGTGGTGCATGCCTGTAGTCCCAGCTACTTGGGAGGCTGAGGCAGGAGAATGGTGTGAACCCAGTAGATGGAAGTTGCAGTGAGCTGAGATCACGCCACTGCACTCCAGCCTGGGTGACAGAGTGAGACTGTCTCAAAAAAAAAAAAAAAAGAAAGAAGGAAAGAGGTACCACTTGGTTGGCAGCCTAGTAGGGGAGCCCTGCAAAGGAAGAGCCAGAGCTTGTCCCCATCCAAGCTCAGAGCCTTCCCTTGAGTACCTGGGGGTCTGGGTTGAAGGCAGCCTACTTGGGACTCTTGCTCCCATGGACAGAGTACCTTGGGAGAAGCAGAGTTGCCTCTCTGCTCCCTGAAGCCCACTCTCTTCACTCTCCTCCCACAGCTAGCTATCCTAGAAGACTATGCGGACCCGTTTGATGTTCAGGAGACTGGCGAAGGCTCAGCAGGAGCTTCAGGAGCCCCAGAGAAGGTCTCTGAAAATGATGGCTACATGGAGCCCTATGAGGCTCAAAAGATGATGGCCGGTGAGTGACAGGGGCAGGGGAGGTGCTCCCTGAGGCCTGGGCTCTGCAGAACAGGCTTTGCGACTCACAAGTCTAAGGACTGATTCTTTGGTCCCTGGAAAATATGGAGAAAGTCTTTTCCAGGTCCTTAGGGAGGACGGTCATTGCCTTTCAGAGTCATTTTGGAGAAGCAGCTGTGACCTGTGAGACCTGAAGTGGTACAGGAGGCCACACAACTGAAGTTCAGATAGAAGTATTCAAGATAGGAAGGAAAAGAGTGGCGAGGGCTGGGAGGATCAGTGATCCCAAAAAGAGAACCACTAGCCTTGGGATGGGGGATGAGTTTGAAATGAAACATCTTCATGGCAGTTGGAGAAAGATGACTAGAAATACAGTTACAGTGGGTGCCATGAGCCTGGGCAAGTAGTCCAAAGAGTGAGGCTAGAGAGAAAAGAGTAAGATCTGGTCTTGGGAACAGAGGCTGAGAGAGTCCAGGGGAAAGAGATCAAATAGGGGAGATCAGAGAGGACAGGGTGGGTCTGTCCAAGCCACGGCCCTGAGGCAGGGTGAGAGGAAGTTTGTTCAGGAGCAAATGATGTTAGTGCTGGGTGTGCATGGGAACCTAGATGAGAGAGTCCGAGAGGGGCGGAGCAGTGCTTCATAGGCTGGAATGAGGTATCTGGACTTGCTTCAAAATGGGGAGTGGAGCCATGATGAATTCTTGAGCAAGAGAGGAACAGGATGAAAATGTCAGCTTTATTACTGATAAAGTTGATTAGAGAACATTACTTCTGTTCACTGCAATGGGCTTATGTGTCATCACAATGGGCTTCTTAATACTTCACCACAGAATTAAACTTGCCCAATCAGGCTTGGGCAACTCAGTAGGCCTAGTGGGGGAACCCTGCAAAAGAAGAGCCAGAGCTTGTCCCCATCCAAGCTCAGAGCCTGCCCTTGGGTACCTGGGGCTCTGGGTCAAAGACAGCACAGGAGCAGGCCACTGACTGCATGAACCAGAATGTTCTTTCTCTTCAGGAGAAGAGAGTGTGCATTCACTGACCAATACAATAAACTGCTCTTCCTACTTGGGAGAGGTGGTAAGGGAGGCAGAGAGTGGTCAAGAATATCCCAGGACTATTATTCCATGGAGCCCTTGGAAACACAAGCCTGCAGAATGGAGGTTCACCCTAGCAGTAATCTATATACAGAAAGATGAGGGTGAAGGTCACTGGGTATTGGCAAAGAACAGATGGGATTTGAAGAATGAAGGAGGGCCAGGTCCAAGGAGAACAGTGTAGTAGACAGAAATGGAGAAAGTGAGAAGCTGACTACCCCATTTAGGTCAGAGGGTGTGGAACCCAGGAAGCCCCCATGAATGCCCTGAAATTATATGTGAAAATATGGGAGCACATTTTTTGGGGGAGTAGCTCCATAACTTTTATCATATTTTCACTGGGGTCAGTGATCCCAATAAAAGAACTACTAGCTTTGGAGAAGGTGGTCAGTTTGAAACAATGGTATGTCAAAGCGAAAGGTCTTTATGGCAATGGACCCAAATGACTGGAAATACAGATGCAGCAAGTGCCATGAGGCTGGGCATATAGTTCAAGGAATTAGGATAGGGAAAAATGCATAAGACCTAGTCTTGGGAAAGAGAGGCCAAGAGAGGATCTAGGGAGAGGCCAAATGGGGGTGATCAGAAAGAAAGTCTTTGCCGGGTCCGTGGGGAGGATGGTCACTGCCTTTCCAATAGTCATTTTGGAGAAGCAGATGTGACTTGTGTGACCTGAAGTGGTACAGGAGGCCACACAACTGAAGGTCAGATATTAGCATTCGAGATAGTCAGGAAGGACAAAATAATGGTGAGGGCTGGGTCAGTGATCCCAAAAAGAGAACCAATTAGCTTTAGAGAAGGTGATGAGTTTGAAACCATGGAATGTCAAAGTGAAAGGTCTTTATGACAATGAATGTAACTTGTCGAAGGGAAAGTTTCAAGGAGCGGGTGGTCCACAGTGTCTGGGCAGCAAAGAATAATTCTGTGATTGTCAAATGATATCACTTGCGGGCTGGGCGTGGTGGCTAATGCCTGTAATCCCAGCACTTTGGAAGGCCGAGGCAGGCAGATCACCCGAGGTCAGGAGTTTGAGACCAGCCTGGCCAACATGGTGAAACCCCCCGTCTCTACAAAAATACAAAAATTAGCCGGGCATGATGGCGGATGTCTGTAATCCCAGCTACTCAGGAGGCTGAGGTGGGAGAATCGCTTGAACCGGGGAGGCAGAGGTTGTAGTGAGCCGAGATCGTGCCATTGCACTCCAGCCTGGGTGAGAGAGCAAGATTCGTCTCAAAAAAAAAAAAAAAGAGAAAGAAAAAAGGAATGATATCATTTGAGACAGAAGGAAACAAATGGAGCTTGGCATCAGGGAGGAAGTGGACAATGGGAGGGTTGTGCCTCAGTTTCCTAAACTCATAAATTTTAGCTACCCAGCCCTCGCTGGCTGTTTCAGGACCCTTTTCCTGTCTTTTACTCTAGTGCCCACCTGCCCTTGCCTTCATTGGCTCCCTTGCTTTTAGAGACCCAGAAGTGTTTTGAGGGTGAGGAACCCAGGATGTGTGGTTGCTGAGCTCCCCCCAGAGCCAGGGCATCTCCTCTGAAGGAGGCCTGGCTTGTTGCTGAGAAGCATTGGAGGAGGGGAGCCAGAAAGCCAAGGCTGAACCCTCACCTTTCCCTTCCTGCCCTGCTCCGGCAGAGATCCGGGGCTCCAAGGAGACAGCAACTCAGCCCTTGCCTCTGTATGACACACCCTATGAGCCAGAGGAGGATGGGGCCACCCCAGAAGGTGAGGGGGCCCCCTGGCCCCGGGAGTCCCGCCTGCCAGAGGATGATGAGAGGCCCCCCGAGGAGTATGACCAGCCCTGGGAGTGGAAGAAGGAGCGGATTTCCAAAGCCTTTGCAGGTGAGTCCTGGTGGAGAGGGCAGGTCAGCTGGGGCCTCTGAGCAGCTTTCCAGGCTCAAGAGAATGGAAGGAGTGGACTCCAGGAACCCAGAGAGGCCCAGGATCAGGACTCCAGGGAAATGTAGTTGAGTTCTGTACCATAGGGGGTGGGGTTGGCAGTGTGGACACAGCGCTGTGTGCAGGGTCAAGGAATGGGTACAGGAGAAGGATGAAGGCATTCCCCTGCATCACCACCTCTTGGAAGCTAAGAGGCTTAGACTACTTCTCTCTTTTGGGGACTGGGTATATTTAAAAATAAATTCCAAAACAAACTTATGAAACTCGTGACATATGTTAAAATACTTACATTTAACAAAAGAAGGCACTTACTTCAAACAATAAAGACAGCTATGGGTGTAACCTGAATTCTAGGGCTCTGCCTCCCAGTGGTAGGCCCTGGCAGACCAGGGGTGTCTGGCCCCAAGGAGATTTCTGAGGAGCAGAGTGAGGCTGTGAGAAATCTCTTGATTGCCAAATGAAGATCAGGTTTCTTCTGTCCATCCCAAGTCCAAGTCCACCATGGAAAAGTTCATGTTAGTGGTCTGAGGTGGGTGGAGCAAGAGCCTGGAGTAGGGAGAGGGCTTTTGCTCCTGGGTCCTTGATTCAGGGAGAACATAAAGGGCTCAAATGCCATTCGACTTCACTCCTGCCCGCATATGCCCCTCTCCCCTGCTTGGGTAAGGGGCTCATCCTGGAGCTGGACCCAGCCCTCCTCTGCCCTCCCCACCCTGACAGCCAGACTGGAAAACCACAGGATTCTAATATTCTTCCTGTAAAGCACACACCATTGAGGATGGGCCGTTTATCTCCAGAAGTCTCCTTGGAGAATCAATACTGTTTGGATTGCTTAATGGGAAAATCTATGCTCGTCATTAGGAAACCTCGTTAGCAGTCCAGCAGCCGCCAGTGGCATCACTCTTCTCAGGATGGGGGGTGGGGATTAAATTTCAATAAAACATCTGCCCTCAAGTCTGAGTAATCCTGACAACCTGAGGCGAGGCTGGCTCTTTCTTGCTGCCTGCGAGTCCCCAGGCTGTGGGGAAAAGGAGAAAGGGAGGCAAGGCTGTGGGTGCCAGGAGGCTATGGGAACCCAGATGTGGTGTTGGGAGGTGCTGGTCACTCTTAGTCCTTCATTTCCTTTGTTCCTGGTACCTTTGGGCCCTGGAGGCTTGTGAGAGGTCAAATGAAGGGGACCCACGGGCTGACAGTGCAAGCCCCTGCATCCTGCTGCTTGCCACCCAAGCCTCCCTCCCTCTGACCAGGCCAGCCTGGTGTGGTCAACATTGGCTCTGCCCAGCCCTTGAGTGCCTCCCCAAAAGCCGACCTGCCTCTGCCTCTGCCTCTGCCCCTCCTCATTTCTAGGCTGTCCTGTGTCCTGGCTCTGGGTTTTGGTGTCTCAACCTCTACCTCTTTCTGTCTCTGTCACTGTCTGTCTCTCTTCTCACTTCTGCTGCTGGCTCCAGTTGACATTAAGGTAATCAAAGACCTACCTTGGCCTCCACCTGTGGGACAGCTGGACAGCAGCCCCTCCCTGCCTGATGGGGACAGGGACATCTCCGGTCCAGCCTCGCCCCTCCCTGAGCCCAGCCTGGAGGACAGCAGCGGTGGGTCCTGGGGGGCTTCTGGCCAGGGTGACATGTCCTCACCCCTCCAGGCCCTGTGGGTTGGGTTGGAGGAGCTGAGAGGTGGGGCAGGGTTTGGAGACCCCAGGAAGAATCTCATTTGGGAAGAAAGAAGAGACAAAATGCACGTTCCTCCCTTCCCCACAGCTGTGGGATGGTGTCTTCTACAGGGAGGCCCCTTTCTAATGTGTTCCTCACCATGCTACAAAAATCCACCATTTTAAATTCACTTTGGGGAGAGCTTTGCTTGACCAGCTCCTTCAGCAATGCAAATACTCCTGAGCTGGGGGTGGGACAGACACAGCAAGTGTGGAACTCCTTGGCGCAGAGGAGCAGATCTGACCTTGCATCTGGTGACTGAGAGAGTAAGGGCTTCAAAGTGCTACAAGGAGAGAAAAAGAGCCCAAATGAGGAGAAAGAACGCACTTAATTCTTCCTCTATGTTCAATTCTGCCCAGAATGGGCACCCAAGGGTGTGTGTGCAGAGGCATGAGCATCTGTTTGTACATTTGTGCCTGAATGTTGTATTTTAAAATATGGGATGAAGGAGGGTGTCTGTCCGTACGTGCACGTGCGCATGTGTGCCTGGGGACCCACGGGGGCTCAGCCTTCCCTTATGGGCTCAGCCATCAGGCTCCCCTGGTCTGGGAGGGCAGAGGTGCTGCCTCTGGGCCTCTGTGGGTTGGGGAGGGGAGCCAGTGGGCAGCAACGTTGGGGGTGGGGGAGGGACAGGCTGGCTGGCGGCTTTGGGCGGGATTAGCCTGTCAGGATGGCACCAAGGGGAACCAGATAATTGTTCTCAGATCGATAAGTCATTTCTACAGAATGGCTTGGCAGGGTGATTTGGAGAACGGTAATGAACTCTGAGGAGGAGAAAGAAACAATATTATCAGTGCTGAAGCCACCCTGAGAGGATGGACTGGGGGAAGGCAGTCAGCTGCTTTGGAGGGAGAAGCGTGCATGGTTTCTCAGGTTGCTCCTCTGCCCTCTCCTCCCACAATGTGGGGACTGCGAGGCCCTGTGTGGCACAGAAGGCTGGGCCCACCCCCACCAGGGGATAGATCCAGGATTACGTCCCCAGAGCCAGTCAGGCCCTTCAGCATGGGCTGCCCTCCTAGAGCATTCCTTTGATCCTTTCTGGGGCTGGAAGAAGTAGGGGTTGGGCACTGGCTATTCAATAGGGACCTTTGAGGACCTCTAGGGTCCTTAGAGTCCATGATTGATATGTTCCCCACAGCCCAGTTTGAAGGACCGGAGAAGAGCTGCCTGTCACCTGGCCGGGAGGAGAAGGGGCGGCTACCTCCCCGACTCTCTGCAGGGAACCCCAAGTCAGCCAAGCCCCTAAGCATGGAGCCCAGCAGCCCCCTGGGGGAGTGGACAGATCCAGCACTGCCTCTGGAAAACCAGGTGTGAGTGTCTGTGTCCAGCTGGGGACTCCCTCCCCGCTCCTCCCCTCCTGGCACTGGCTTCCCTACAGGGGACACCCACAATGGGTGGGCCTGGACAGCGAGGGACCCAGCAGAGATGCCCCCCTTCCTCTCTCTCATCCTTAGCTGGTATCACGGGGCCATCAGCCGAACCGACGCCGAGAACCTGCTCCGGCTGTGCAAAGAGGCCAGCTACCTGGTGCGCAACAGTGAGACCAGCAAGAATGACTTCTCCCTCTCCCTCAAGTGAGTGGGGACGGTTGTGGTTGCAGGGACAGCCAGCAGGGTGGAAGGGGACTCCAGTATTCCCCTTATGCCCAACCAAGCTGGGGAGGTCCCCATCCCCCATGAACAATCCCCAGGCACTGGGGGTCCTGAGATGTCTGAGACTCAGCCCCTGCTCTCAAGGAGCTCAGAGTCCATTGGGAGAAATAGTTGATCCACAGCATCCAGCTTAGAAGGGTTCTGTTCTAGTTGTGTGGCCTGGGCCCCCTTAACCTCTCTAGGCCTCAGTTTCCTTACTAATGAAATGGATGGGGGATAATATAGGGAAGGATTAGGTGAAATAATGCATGGGAAGTGCTTAGCATAGTGCTAAGGGCTCAATAAATTATCACCGTCATTATTAATGGAAGCCCAAGATGTTCTAGAAGCATAGGCAAGGAGATAGGAGCTTTGCGTGAGGGAGTCTGTAGGGTGTTGGGGGGGGCTGGTTCCTGGAAGGAGGGCAGGGCAGTGGACACAAAGTATTCCTGTTTACTCTGAGGAAGAGTGTGTGTGTCTGTGTGTGTGTTCGGGGATGGGGGGTGTCTGAGCTTTTGGGTCCTGGAAGACGTAGAGGAGGCAAGGCCCTCCCTCCCCATCAGGCTTTCCTCCCAGGAGCAGCAGATCAGCCTCCCAGACTCCCTGGTAGCATGGCCAGCCCTGCCCTGGGCAACCAGGAGTTCTGCCTGGTAGACCCTGCACCCCGTTAGGAAGCCAGTGGGGTGGTATGTTCATTTGCCTCCCACCATCACTAGTAGGACACCTGTACCACTTTCTACCACATTCTCTGGGACCATCAGAGTACAGGTATACCCTCCCATTCAGACAAATCCAATCTATGGGAACTTGGAGCTGCTAAACAAGACATATTTGGGGGATAATTATTCAACTTCCCTAAAAGATAATAGAAAAAGTGGTGGGTGTGTTGGCTCACACCTGTAATCCCAGCACTTTCGAAGGCCGAGGCAGGTGGATCACCTGAAGTCAGGAGTTCGAGACCAACCTGACCAACATGGTGAAACCCCGTCTCTACTAAAAATACAAAAATTAGTTGGGTGTGATGGTGAGCACCGGTAATGCCAGCTACTCGGGAGGCTGAGGCAGGAGAATCGCTTGAACCCAGGAGACGGAGGTTGCAGTGAGCCGATATTGCGCCATTGTACTCCAGCCCAGGCCAACAACAGCAAGACTCTGTCTCAAAAAAAAAAAAAAAAAAAAAAGATAATAGAAAAAGTGCCGGACTATAGTCAGGTAACCTGAGTTCTATTCTTGGGTTTGATAAACTAGCTATGTGATCCTAGGGAAATCACTTAATATCTCCGAGCCTCGGTTTCTACCTTTGCCAAATGAGTTGATAGATTATTGCTTTTTTTCCAGCTGTCATACTCTAGGAGTCTGAATTGTAAAATCAAAGAAGCATTTCCCAGAAAAGTTTTTGTCAAAAATTTGATTTACATAACCTCAGAAATGTGTATTGCTTTAAAAATTATAAAGTTCATGGAGCATACCAAGCAGCCTGTATACCATTTCTAAACCAACTACTCCCCTGCAAGATAGATCTCTTTTTTATAGACAGAAAATAAATTCAAAGAGGTTTGTTACTTGCCCAAGGCCACCAGGTAATAAAGTCCCCAAACCAGGATTTGAACCCAGTTCTGTCTGACTCCACAAACTATGGTATTCCAGGGCTCCACCAGTGCCATATTATTGTTTGGTACAGGCCAAGGTAAGGGGAGATGCCAGGGGTCTGGCTCCCAAAGTGGAGCCCTGCCAGCCTGCCTTAGCCTGGGAGGTAAAATGGCAAGGCAGGCCTGGAGACCTGCTCCCACCCTGGCTGACCTGGCTCCGCATCTGTCTGCCAGAGCCTCGTTTGCATATAAATGGCTTCTCTGAAATAGAATTATGGTTTCTCTTCTCTCCCTAATGGAAGAGCTTTCACTGGTAATTAAACAACTTCCTCAAAAAGGCTTGCCAGCCTGGTCCTGCAGCCCAGCTGGTCCTAACCCCAGTACCCTGAGGGTCTGGCAAGGGCTTTGCTGTGTCCTAATGGACCCTTGGGACTTTGTCCCAGGAGGTGGGAAAGCACAGCCATCCCCTCTGCAGGAGGTTGGTTATCCAGATGGCGGTTGAGCTCTCTGGCCACTTGTCCTTCTTAGCCAGATCTGTCTTTTGAGAAGATACAATGTGCAGCTTTTAGGAGAGACAATTCCCCAGGTGGACTAAGGGAGAAGGGGTCAGCCCCAAACTGAGAAGAGGTGAAGGAAAGCAAGGCCCATGCTGCTGCCCACAGCCTTGAGCCTGACAGGGGACACTGCCTCCCCTCTCTACCACCCACAGGGGCTGTTTGCCTCAGGCCCTTGGCTCCTTTCCCCAAGGGCCTGTGCTGTCAGCCCTAGTTATCTCAGACCTACAGATGGCCCCGGCCACCCTGCACCCTGACTCCCAGCCCTGGGGCCTCAGGCCTTTTCCTAGCAGTCTGCTAGGCTCCTGAGGACTCCATGCCTGGGGAGGCAGAGGGATAGAGTTTGGGGCCTCCGTTTTTCCTCCCATCTGTCACCTCCCTTCAGCCTCCCCACTCTGATTTCTCGCTTGTGGGCCTGGTGAAATGGGTCCGGGCAGAGCCTTGTACCCAGGCAGGGGAGGCGAGTGATAAGGATTGCCAGCCTCACCTCTCCGGGGGGTGGACCTCAGGATGGAGGCAGCTCCCTCACTGGTTCTGCTTTCCACACTAACCTCTAAGCCCCATCCTTGTCCCCAAGTAGGCTCTGGCCAGCAGTATATAACACTTAGGCTTCAGGGCTCCCCAAAACATTGCTCACCCCTTGCCTGTGCTTGAGTTTCAGACCTGAAGCCTGACAGACCAAGCCTGTGGTGGTTTAGACAAATGTTCTTGGAGGTCTCACTCCCATGCCCTCTCATGGGCCAAGGGTCCCTGGACATTTAGGAGCTAGCCAGAGCTCTGAGCAGTGGGGTCCTTGTCTTGAGGGCGGGGCCAGGCACTAATGCTGATTTCCTGGCTGTGGCAGGGAGATGGCAGAGGCAGGAGCATGTCTCCTCTGAGCAAGGGAGTGAAGTCATTGTAGGCTGAAGGGCCGGATAAATGAGCTAGGGGCTTGGTCCAAGACCCAGAAAGCAAGAGAGTGAAGGGATATCCCCAGGAGGAGGCAGCTGAGCACTCCCAGATTTTGGGGGGTCTTCCAGATCAGCTTCCCCCTTCCCCCTAGTCATTAGAAGGGAGAGCCCCAACGAAGACTAGCTTGGTTGTCACATCTGTCCACCCTCCTGCCAAGGGCATATGTGGTTCCACATGAGTCACCAGGAGCAGCCCCTCACGGGTGTCCTACCAAAGAGCTCAAGGAAGGTGAGGTTAAACTGGCCCTGGCCACAGAGGCTGGAGGGCCGGGGTGCCTGGACCCCAGGGTTGGCCAGCAGGGGTCGGGGGAGGTGCTGGTCACTCAGTTTCCACCTGCACACACCCTGTATGCTCCCTATACACACATTCTTGGCACAACCAGTGGCCTTACCACAAAGCCAATGCCCAGTGCTACCTACTTACACCACCACCACCCCTTCTTTCTGGACTGACCTCCACCTCCCCTAATCACCTGTCATTCTCAGCTGGCTTCGGAACCACCACATTTGCTGTAGGGTTGGGGAGGGTTACTGGGTGGCTGGATGAGGGGGCTGAGGAGAGCCCCCACTCACCAAAGTCTCCTCTCCTCTTCCCAGGAGCAGCCAGGGATTCATGCACATGAAGCTGTCCCGAACCAAGGAACACAAATATGTGCTGGGCCAGAACAGCCCGCCCTTCAGCAGCGTCCCTGAAATTGTGCACCACTATGCCAGCCGCAAGCTACCCATTAAGGGAGCCGAACACATGTCCCTGCTCTACCCTGTGGCCATCCGGACTCTTTAGATGTGAAGCCAGGGCACTGTGATAGACCTGTACCCAGCCCTGTGCCCATCACCTGGCTGAGGGCTGTGGCTCTTGCCAGGGACGTGATCTTTCAAACCTTTCTTCTCCTGGGATCCAGTAGAAGCTGGAGATTCCTTAATTTATTCTAAAGGGAAAGGGCTCCTGGGGCCTTGGAGTAAGGGGTTGTCTGGAGCTGGGGAAAGAGGAATCCCTGGAGAGAAAGGATAGCCCCTGGAGGAAGGGGGTTCCAGAGCTACTGGGAGGGTAGGGAGTTTCAGATTGGCAGCTCCGGCTCCTTTCCGACCTTAGGGCAGAGGTGGTGACCTCCACCACCACCACCCTCTCCCCACTGGGTCCGTGCGAGGTAGTGCAGAATTCGGCCCCTTGGGGCGCCTTACCACCTCTCTGCCTCCGTCCCCGACTTCCACCCCAGACCGTCGGAGGGCTCCGCCCAGAGTCTGGTAAGAGGTTTGGGGAAGACAGGCCCCTGGGAAGCAGCCGGCTTTGGGGGGTGGGGAGAGAAGGGGAGGGGCTCGGGCAGAGGGAACTGTGCAGTCCCCAGGCCGCCCCGGCTCCGGGCCAGAGGCAATAAATAAACCCGATCCTGCCGGGCACAGCTGCGCCCGCGCCTCCGGCGCCGTCCCCGGGCTGACGGGGGAGGGAGCGGAGAAGCGAGCGCAGATTCTGCGTATAAATCAGCTCTGGAGCAGACACAGCCCGGCTGTGAAAAGCACTTTCGAAGCATCAAGTTCCTTTCTTTGACGAGATGTCAAAACATCTCCGCCGCCCCCGCCCCGGCTGGGGGCACCCGAGGCCCGCTGGCCGCGCGGCGCCCCCTCCCCGCGGCGCGCGGCTTCCCCGGAGCGCGTCCAATTTCCTGCCAACAGCCATTTGTCTGGGAGGAGGGGAGGCGCGGAGAGACAAAGAGGCAGCGCGCCAGGCCGGGGAGCGGGGCGGCCTGCCACGCGGAAGCCGCGCGCCGGCGGAGGCGGGAAGGCTGGCGGGGCGGGCCGCGGGGGCCGCGCTTGTCTCCTTGGCCGAGGAACTGAGGGCCTGCAGCGCCTCCCTCGCGCCCTAACGGAAGGGTTTGTCCCGGGCAGACCCTCGGGCGTGGCCGGCCTGCGAGCCCCTAACCACCGGCCCGCGGCCTAGGCCGCACCCCGACCGGCGCCCACCGCTGGAACCCGCCCAGGCCTCTGGGCGGGCCCGGGGAGGCCCACTGGGTCGCCAGGCGGAGCGGCTCTCAGGCTGCCCCAGGCCCGCCCCACCCCGCGGGCAGGCTGGTCAGGATCCCTCGACATGCTGGGCAGGCACCTTCGGGGGACCGCTGAGCCAAAGGGCCGTCTGAGGGCCTCTTCCAGAACCTAAACGTGCAACCTCCAAAGTGTGTTGTGAATCACAGTACTTGAGAGTTTCTAAACCAGTGGCTATTTTCTCGAAATTGAGGATATGTGGTATGCAGGCGTTTTGTGGAAGCAATAGGAAGGATCACTTAAAATTGGGCACTCTCTTGCCCGGCGCGGTGGCTCACGCCTGTAATCCCAGCACTTTGGGAGGCCGAGGCGGGTAGATCACCTCAGGTCGGGAGTTCGAGACCAGCCTAACCAACATGGAGAAATACCGTCTCTACTAAAAATACAAAATTAGCCGGGCGTGGTGGTGCGTGCCTGTAATCCCAGCTACTCGGGAGGCTGAGGCAGGAGAAATCGCTTGAACCCGGGAGACAGGTTGCGGTGAGCCAAGATCGTGCCATTGCACTCCAGCGTAGGCAACAAGAGCGAAACTCTGTCTCAAAAAAAAAAGGGGTGCACTCAGAGAAATTCCCTCAGAGGGTTGTCCTGTCTTTAAGTCGACTTGGAGAGCATCCAGCCATTTTGCAGATGAGAAAACAGGCTCAGAGAGGTTGGGTGATGTGTTCATTTGTCTCCTGCCATCATCTCACTGCCTGGAAGAGCCATGTAGGCACAGGTGCCCAACTCTCCCTTTGCTCAGAGAAGGGCTGGGAGTGACTGAGGTCCTGGTAACAAGCCAGGCGGCTCTGGCTCCCTATAGACTCCAGCTGAGTCTGCCCCCCACCCCGTTCTCTTCCCCAGCCAACCTCCTCCAGAAGCTTCCACGCCCTCTGTTTCTGCCCCTCCTGAGCAGGCTCACCAGGCCTCACACTAGTGGCTGACAGGCCCTCTGTCAGGAAGGGCACCCCTGGGCCGGGGAAGGGATCTCTAGCTGGGGCACTTTGCCTTGGGCCAGCTCCTTTACTCAGGACACTGGGCAGCTTGAGAGATGTCTGGGCCAGCCTGGTGAGCTGGCTGGGTGAGTGGCTTCCTCTCCCCATGCCCCTTCCGGTCCTAGGGCAGAATAAAGAAACCCTGAAGGCAGAAAAGTGATTTATTTGGAAGGGAGACTACTGGAGCAGGGAGAAGAGGGCTGAGGAGCATTGCATACATAGGTATTGGGCCAGGGTCTGATGAAAGAACGTGCTTAAAACCTTGGGTGAAATTAGTTGTGGTGTTAGACTGGGGTGCCGAGTGGGTTTCTGTAAATGGCTTGCCATGGGTCCAGCCTCTACCTCCTGCAAGGCATTTGCCAGCCCGTCTGACAGTGGGGAGCCCAGAAGAGGAGGAGGTCTGGGAGTAGGGAGGGTTCTAAGATGCCAGCATCCATGCTCCCACTGCATCCTTACACTCACCGCCCCAACACACATACAGACATGCACACACATAGTACTTGTCAGGTCAGCTTGTCTTCTGAGATTTGTTTCTGAAGTCTGGAAGCAGAGGTTTCACTTTGCCCCAAACCAGTAGCTCCCCTACTTCTCACTCTAGTCCCTAGACACTGCCCCCCCACCATTTCTCCAGGCTGAGACACATCCTGGTCCTGGGGGTCCCTGAGCCCACACATGGTGACTGACCATGGCCACCTGGAACAAGGTTGGGAGGTGGGAAATCAGAGAAGGCTGAGGCAGCCAGAAATAGGAAGAACAGAGGTGAGGTGTGGGCTCAAACCTCTGCTCAACTGGGCAGTGGGCAGAACCCCCGGGCAGGGGCCTAGAAGTTCTCATAATGGTGGGAGAAGTGAGTCCGGTCCTGCCTGTTGATGAGCTGACAGGCCTTTTCCACATTCTTGGTCATGCCAGGGGGGCCACAGCTAAACACCCCGATCTTCCGGACCTGTTGCAGGAGGAATAAGTGGAGGCTAACTCTTTGCTCAGAGGCAGGGATAACGCAGTGTTCAGAGGAAAGGGTATCTCCCTAGTTCAAGACCAGCCTGGGCAACATAGCAACATCCCTGACTCTAATTTTTTTTTTTTTAAATTAGCCGGGCATAGTGGTGCACTCCTGTAGTCCCAGCTACTTGGGAGGCTGAGGCAGGAGGATTGCTTGCGCCCAGGAGTTGGAGGTTACAGTAAACTGGTATTGCATCACTGCATTACAGCCTGGGCAACAGAGCAATACCCTTTCTTTAAATTAAAAAAAAAAAAAAGCCAGCAGTGCTCCTGATGGTTTGCTTTCTACTATGCATGGTGAGGGCTGGCTCAGTGTTTATAGGTCTAGTGGAATTTTGCTAAGTGCTAGATCAACATTTCTAATAGAGGTTGGGTTAATCAGTGTTCAAGTTGAAGAATAGCTCAGGGTCTCATGGAGGGCTAGACCAGTATTTGTGAGTAGTGACTAGCCCAGTGCTCATGGTAAAGGTTCCCTCAGTGTCCAGGGTGAGGACTGACTCAGTATTGGTGAGGGTAGCCCCGAGTTTTTGGCGAGGACTAGCTCAGTGATTGAGCTCTTCCTTCTGGACAATACATCTTGGCTTCAGAGATGGCAAGTCCCTATTGCCTGCCTCCTCCTTTAGCACCTAAGGGTGACACCCACCTATCCTTTCCATTCCATTACCCCACCAATCTCCCAGGGGATGGGTTCTCATCAGCAGTCGATTTCTTCCTTGATGGGGAAGGTTTGGGAGCTTTGCTCAGACCCCAAATGATAAAGAGGAAGAGAACCTGGTTATGGGTTGGACTGACCTGGGGGTGGACCTCCTGCAGGGAGTTGAAGAAGGGCTCAAAGGGGGGGCGGCCAAAGTGGGTGATGGAGCGCAGGCCTGTGAATAGACTCCGGTTCAGAACCTTCTGGAAGTGCCGCTCACAGATGTACTATGGTAGGGAAGGGTGGAACAAAGTTCAGCCAGGCACAGCTAGGGTCAATTCCTAGCTCAGACAGTGGCCCGCATACCCTCCTGGTGGGCCCTGACATACCAGCATAGTGGTCCTGAGGTCGAACTTCTCAGCCAGCTGGGTGATGTAGATGTGCACAGACACCAGGTCCTGGTGGTCATTCTCCTCCACCTCTCGGATGATGTCAGCCAGCCACTCAAACTGACGCTGGGTCCGCGTCACCCAGATGAAGTAGATCTGGGGACACAGGGCTGGAGTTCAGGACCCATCTCAGCTCAGCCTCCCTAAACCCCAGGGGTGTCCATACTGATAGAACTCTTCTGACCACAGCTAGCTTGTGCCCTTCCCTAGACAGCCTGGGGAGATGGAGTGTATGGGCCACGGGGCCAGGCTCTGAGGCCAGAGATGGAGTTGGCCCAGGGCATAGAGAGGTGGAAGTGAGAGACCCCAGGGCCATGGGAAAGATCCCTTGGTGATTGGGAGGTGATGGTCTGTGGGGTGGGAAGCAGCTTTCATGCTCAGCCTGTCCTACAGCTCCCTCCAGTGGTCCCTGGTCAGGCTGCCAGGCACCTAGTGGCTAAAGGGCATTTCACAGAGCAGCCTCAGGGAGACCCAGCAGCTGCCTGAACAGATGGGAATGGGCTCAAAGAGAGACCAGCGGGTGGCAGCTGCCCTGCGGGGAGCCCTCTGCAGCTTCCGAGGGAGGAAAGTGGGGCTGTATAGTTAAGAAGCAGAGGGCAGAGGACAGGAGGGGAGTTGTCACCCTCTGAATGCTGACAGCACATGGGCTGGGCCTCTGCCCACTGCATTCCAGCACCCCTGACTCACCTGCCAGGCCCAGAGAAATGAGCAGGGGCCTGCCACCAGGTCCAGGCTGGTGTGAAAGGACCCGTGTGAGGGCCTGAGGGTTTGAGCTGTGTTCCTGGGGCCAACCTGGCCCACCAGCCCTGCCTTGCCACCACTCCTCCTGTTCCTCTTGAGAGCTGAGCCAGTTTCACTTGTGCTCCACCCAACATGCCCTTCCCTCTCCCAGCCCAATAAGGCTCCAAGTGCTGGGCTCCTTTGTAAGAAGGAATGGGTTTCTTTACCCCCTCCAACCTTGCCTGGAGGAACTCCCAGAAGCAAATCCTATGTGGAGCACCCCTAACTGAGGGAAAGAGTCTTTGTAAACCAGGCAGGATTCTGGAGGCATCCGCAAACCAGTTCTGTCCTAAAGGGTCTAGGGATATCCTGATACCACCCCACTCACCACCCAACCCCAGGTTTCAAACCAACTTGCCCCTGCCCAGTTCAGGGAAGCCAAGAACAAAGGCAGAGGAGAAAGGCACAGATGGGTACCATGACAAGGAAGAAGGGGCCATGGGTTGGTGGGAAGTGGGGGCGGTACTCACCTTCTTACAGAACACTTGGCAGCTGACGGATGACTTGAAGACCAGGTCTTTGAGGATGGAGGCAAAAGGGGTGACCCCAATGCCCCCTCCCACTAGCACTGACACCTCAAACTTATGCCACTCCTGGTGGCCCTCTCCAAATGGTCCATCAAGGTACAGCTGTAGGGAGGGGCGTGGGTTTCAGTTAAGCTTGGCCACCACCATAGATCGGAAGCCAGAAATGAGAGAAAAGGAAAGGTAGATACGTATATGGAGTGAGGGGAAGAGGAGGATTTGTGGCATTATCTGGAACAACCAGTCTCTAGATGCAGAGAGGGGAGGCACAGAGTGGGGAGTCTAGTGCTGCCGGGCCAAAGCCTTCAAAGGGGATATGGGCGCATGTGGCATGTCTGGCCAGGGTCTGGTACCTTTGGGTATCTGGCACATCTGTCACCCGTCGGGGCTGAGTAGATCTCCCTGAGGCGAGTGGTCCAGGGCCCTGCTGCCCGGATGTGCAGGCTAAGCGTGTCCTCATGGGGCGCAGAGGTCAGTGTGAAGGGGTGGTACTCGGTGGTCCCCAGAGCCAGGCAAGCGATCCGCACCCACTGTCCTGACTTGTACTCAAAGCCCTGGGGCCGCTGGAACCGCAGGTGGGTCACTCCTGGGGAGGGATGGTGGGTGAGAAGCTCCTGCCCTGAACCCAGCAACAATGTGGCCTCCAGAGAGCTCCCCACCCACAGCCTCAGCTCTGCTTCTGGAATATGACAAAGGAGGCCTCCCCCATCAGAAGCTCACCCTGTGGGGGCCCAGGCAGCACTGGGGCTGAGGGTCAGCCAGGCAAGGGGCAGCCTGGCCTGAGCTTCTCTGCTCTCTGTGATGAGAGACGCTCAGGTCCCCTGGCAAACAGCCCTCCTTTCCTTTCCTTCCTTCCTTCCTCCCTCCCTCCCTCCTTTTTTTTTTTTTTTTTTTTTTTGACACAGTCTCACTCTGTTGCCAGGCTGGAGTGCAGTGGCACGATCTCAGCTCACTGCAACCTCTGCCTACCAGGTTCAACCGATTCTCCTGCCTCAGCCTCCTGAGTAGCTGGGACTACAGGTGCATGCCGCCACACCCAGCTAATTTTTGTATTTTTTTTTTTGTAGTAGAGACAGGGTTTCACCATGTTGGCCAGGATGGTCTCGATCTCTTGACCTCATGATCCACTTGCCTTGGCCTCCCAAAGTGCTGGGATTATAGGCGTGAGCCACTGCGCCTTGCCCCTACCAGCTCCTTTGTCCCTGCCACCCAAGGTACCTGCCAGCTCCACTGGGCCCGACCAGGAGACTGTGCGGTCTAGACTCTGCCTCTGCCCGGTCAGCTCCCTCAGTGTCACCAAGCTGATCTCCTGCCAGGCTGGTACCTGAGGGCAGCAGCTCCGCCTTCACCACGCTGATCTCCACCTTCTTCCGGCTCAGGCTCACCAGCTTGTCGCCCCCATAGATGATTGCTGGGACCAGGAAGAAGATGTGGAAACGGGGCAGCTGGATCAGGGCAAAGCTACCATGGATGATGAGCTGGATGGAGGAAAGAGCTCTGCTCAGACCTAGCGATGCCCATAGCAGAATACGGGGCCAGCTCAGGCCTTAGACCCTCCATACTTCCCCGCTGGTATATCCAGCCCCCACCTCACCACGTACCATGCTCCTTCTAGGTTGCAAAACCTCACCATTCCCAACTCCATCCTCCATAGCATTCCATGAGGAATTAGAGTATTTTCTAGATCCCTGACACCACCCTAGACCAAGTGATGTCACCTGTCACCTGGACTCATGCAGGAGCCTTCCAGTGGAAGTAGGTCTTCTACTGGTCTTGCCTCACTGTAATTCCTGTCTCTTCAAGGCAGCCAGTGTGACTTTTTAAAGTTCATTTTATCCTGTTCATCCCCAGCTTTAAAAGCTTTGGTGGCCTTCCCATTGCACTACAAGGCCTCACAAGTACTCTTGACTTCTGCCTGCCAGCCGTTCTCCCCTCCCTGTTCCTCAAACATGGCCAGTCCTTTCTGCTTAAGGATCTTTGCATCTCCTGCCTGGAATGCCCTTCTCCTGGTTCTTCCCATGGCTAGCTCCATCTCATTTTTCAGGTCTCAGTAGAAACACCACCTCCTCAGGCCTCCCCTCAGTCCTCTCTACCACATCTGCCTGTTAACTCTCTTAGTGCATGCGTTGTCATCCACAGTACTTTTGTTTTTTGGGGGTTGGGGGGACAGAGTCTCGTTCTGTCACCCAGGCTGGAGTGCAATGGCATGATCTTAGCTCACTGCAACCTCCGCCTCCCAGGTTCAAGAGATTCTCCTGCCTCAGCCTCCCGAGTAGCTGGAATTACAGGCACCTGCCACCACACCCAGATAATTTTTGTATTTTTAGTAGAGATGGGGTTTCACCATGTTGGCCAGGCTGGTCTCGAACTCCTGACCTCGAATGATTTGCCCACCTCAGCCTCCCAAAGTGCTGAGATTACAGGCATGAGCCACCGCGCGCGGCCAACAGTACTTTTGCTTCCTCATTCATTTACATGTTTACTGTCGTTTTCCCCACTGGACTGAAGGGGTAGGGACTGTTTGCCATTATAAGCTCCTAGCAGTTTCTGCCTGGCATATGATAGGCACACAGTAACTGTTGGGGAAAGGCGCTTCCCCAGTTTATCCTCTCCTTTTCCAGGCTAAGAATACCTAACTAGTCTCCCTTTTCCATGTAATAACTGACAAGTATCATCCAGCTCTGGTCCTTTCCCTAATAAGTTTGTCTAACATGGTCAGACACTACTTGGTCACATTCTTCCCACTTGCTTGCTCCTGAGTCTGGCTCAGTTTGACTTCTGCGTCCACCTCTCCTTAGGACCTTCCCACTGAGGGCCCAGCAGCCCCACAAATGGATAAAACATATCTTTTCAGGCCATGTTGGCTCCTACTCTTAGAAGCCTGAGGCACTAGTGACCACCTCCTTCTCGCCACTTCTGCAACAATGCTCTACTGGTTCTCCCACTTTGGGCCACTCGCTTTCCATCTCCTCCACTGGCTTAATTCCTTCTGCCACCCCCAGTCATGGGTGTTGCCCAAGCCTGGTTTTGTCACCCTCTGCTCATCTCTTTCTATGCTCCGCCATGTGGCATGGCCTCTCAGCTGAGCCACAGCCCCTCAGTTTCAACTGCAGCTGCCACATGATCACCAGCAGCATGTCCTGCCACCACCTAATGCCCTATGGCCATCCGCAGCCAGCCCTGTCCCCTCTGCCTCCTGAATATCCTATCACCATTCCCACCTCTGCCTGTGCTCACGCCCTTCCTTTTACCTGGATTGCTCTTCAGTTTCCACTCTGCCCTGTCAAAGCTTAGCTTACCTCCCCCAGACCCTTGGCCCAAGTCCAGTCTTCTCCTCAAAGTCTTCCCTAGCCAATTTAGCCCAAGTGAAACTCCCTTCAGTGAACTCCTATAACTTACTGTTTGGAACACTCCACTCAGCAATTAATCCTATATCAAGTGTTCATTTTGATCATTTCATGCATGTGCCACTTTTTGTCACAGCGAATCCTAAGTTCCTAAGGAAGAGATTAGAGTCTCCCCTTCTGCTGCTGGGCCCTACAGAGAGCTAGTACATAAAAGACCCTCCACAGATACACAGATAGCTGCTTTTTTTTTTTTTTTTTTTGAGATGGAAGTCTCGCTGTCACCCAGGCTGGAGTGCAGTGGTGTGATCTTGGCTCAATGCAACCTCCACCTCCCTGGTTCAAAAAATTCCCCTGCCTCAGCCTCCCGAGTAGCTGGGATTAGAGGCGCATGCCACCACTCCCGGCTAATTTTTTTGTAGAGACGGAGTTTCACCATGTTGGCCAGACTGGTCTCCAACTCCTGATCTCAGGTAATCCACCCGCCTCAGCCTCCCAAAATGCTGGGATTACAGGTGCGAGCCACTGCACTCGGCCAACAGATAGCTTTTAAACTGAACTCTGGTTCCCCATTCAGGCGTTCCCTTCCCCCAGCTAAGTCTTCCTAGATTCTTGAACCTTTCCCTACAAGACTAACTTAAACCTCTCTGAGCTCTTCTTTGAACTGGCTCTTTCTTCCCCAAGTTCACTGTTTCATTGTGGAGCCCACACCCACCCCTAAGGCTTTCTGAGCATCCAAACAGGCTGAGTACAATGGCAGGGTGACATCATGCTGCTCTGTTTCTACACCCTATTTTGTGCTGGCTTTCCTTTTAAACCACAAGGCTGCTGCAGATTCCTTGTTGGCTGGTGGGATGGGGTGGTGGCTCAGCCAGCTCAGCCTCTGATGTGCTAGCCCTGCCCTCTTCTGCCTGGATCAGAAGCCTGGCCATCCTTCCCCAGGGTCTAGTCTATACTGGGGTCCTTTACTTGTAATTATCTTTCTGCTTGAAGTCAAGTGGTCACGCCTGGGACAAGTGGGAACAAAGAGGGTGCTCTTGCCCTGATCTCCCTGAGATGAGATTGTCCCAAACTGCTGGTGAGGATAGCCTAGCATAGAGGCCTCCACCTTTCTTTTTTCCTTTTTTATTTCTTTTTTTTTTTTAAACAGGCTCTCCATCTGTTGCCCAGGGTAGCGTGTAATGGCATGATCTCGGCTCACTGCAACCTTCACCTCCTGGGTTCAAGCGATTCTCATGCCTCAGCCTCCTGAGTAGCTAGGACTATAGGTGTGCATCACCACACTCAGCTAATTTTTGTATTTTTAGTAGAGACGAGGTTTCGCCATGTTGACCAGGCTGGTCTTGAGCTCCTGGCCTCAGGTGATCCACCCACCTCGGCATCTCAAAGTGCTGGATTACAGATGTGAGCCACTGCGCCTGGCCACACCTTTCGAACCCCTGACTTTCCTGCTGGCAGGAAGGGTGGCTCGGAATCCTAGTGATGCCTACACCCCAGGACAAATCAGAAAGGGCTCTGGGTCTTAGGGAGCCTGCCTGGCCACTCTTCTGGATCTCTCATCTAGTTCAAAGTAGCTGCTTTATCACCAGGAACAAGAACGTCATTTCCACCCCCAACAGAAGCAGTAGCCGAGAATGCTAGGGCTCCACTCATTATTGGGAAGAGGAGGAGAGAGGGTAAATTAGTCATAGCTTCCAAAGAAAGAGATGTTTCTTAGGAAACGCATATCATCAGTTCTAGGAAACATCCTAAGCCAAGGCTAAGTAGTCATCTTCAGAACTGTGAAATGCTGAGCAACAGGCAAGATGAAACAGACCCTCCTATCTGTCAGTGAGGACAGAACTGCACCTGAGAGAAGGCAGGTCAGATGGCAGGAGCCAACCTGACCGAGGCCATGGTGCAGTTTCTCTTTGTCTCGGCACAAAGGAGAGCCCTGTATGCAGTTCTGCTGCAGGGAAGAGCTGGAGCCTTGGGATTTGGTTTAGCTTCTAAGTGAGGCCCTCAGAGTACCCTTTAGGGAATTGCCTCTGCTCATGAGGAAGGCAGACAAGCAGAGCCACAACACAGGGACACAGAATCAGCTCGGGAACTAACCAGCTAGGCAGCCGATGAGAAACCCAGGGGAGGGTGAAGGGAACATGAGAAGGGAGGCAACATGGAGAGAGGGAGGCAGGAGCCAAGGTTAAGGAGAAGGAAAGGGGATAGGTAGAGTCTTAAAAATCTATTTGATTGGCCTGGCGCGGTGGCTCACGCCTGTAATCCCAGCACTTTGGGAGGCCGAGGTGGGTGGATCACGAGGTCAGGAATTCGAGACCAGCCTGGCCAACATGGTGAAACCCTGTCTCTACTAAAGATACAAAAATTAGCCAGGCATGGTGGTGCATGCCTGTAGTCCCAGCTACTCAGGAGGCTGAGGCAGGAGAATTGCTTGAACCCGGAAGGCGGTGGTTGCTGTGAGTTGAGATCGTGCCATTGCACTCCAGCCTGGGCGACAGGGTGAGACTCTGTCTCAAAAAATAAAAAATAAAAATTCATTAGATCAGCAATCCAACTGAAGTCATTTTGAACAAGCTTATATACTGTACAGGTGGCACTTAGCAGGTGTGACTAATGCCCCAAAAAATAGGATCAGAACAAAAGTGGCAGAACCCATTTAAGATAAGTTTCTTCAAAAAGGGTGATGCTGTCTTGGGTGCAGGTAGTCCACCCAGGAGCCAAAACCAGCCACCCAAAGTGGGGAAAGACTAGCTGGGCAGAAGTGGGGTGGAGGTGTCTGCGAGGAATGGAGATCAGTCTGGCAGGGCTGCTACTGCAAAACCCATGCCAGGGAGCCGAGCTTCCGAGTGCTGCATATTGGGGTCATCCTAATGGAGAGCCCTGTACTATCATCTCCACCTTCAAAGAGGGACGTCGAGAAGTGAAGAGGATGCTTCAAATAGCTTGAAATTGAATGAATGTCCCAGCTCTCCTTGCCTCCCTGGAAATGTCCTGCCCATACCCTCCTGGCCTGGCTCACAGCCAAAAGCCCTCACCAGGACATAGAGCAGGATGTAGAGGTGGTGGGTCAGCCAGAAGCCCCGGAAACTGCGGCGGCGGAAGTGGTGGGAGGCAAAGACATACATGATGGCCAGGATCAGGAGCAGCACAACCCCCGTGAGGCCTGCAAAATGAACATAGGGTGGAAGGCAGAAGATCAGTGCCTTGAAAGGGAACTGTTCTGGAGCTTCCAAGGTCCCCTCTCTACTCCACTGCCCAAGTTGGAGTAAGAATGTCCCAGCATTCTCCTCTGGTCCTCTCCCCCAACACCACTGATCACAGGTACCTTTCATTTCAGCAGACATTGTTCACTTTTCATAGCCCTTGTCACCATGATTTTTTTTTTTTTTTTTTTTTGAGATGGAGTCTCGCTCTGTCACCCAGGCTCCCTGGAGTGCATTGGTGCAATCTCGGCTCACTGCAACCTCTGCCTCCCAGGTTCAAATGATTCTTCTGCCTCAGCCTCCTGAGTAGCTGGAACTAAAGGCATGCACCATCATGCCCAGCTAATTTTTTTTATTTTTAGTAGAGACAGGGTTCTGCCATGTTGGCCAGGCTGGTCTTGAACTCCTGGCCTCAGGTGATCCGCCCACCTTGGCCTCCCAAAGTGCTGGGAATACAGGCATGAGCCACCACGCCCAGCCAATTTTTCACCAATGTCATTATTTGGTTTTTGTCTGTCACTTTCCTGACTCTCGGGTTCTCAAGAATGAGGAACAGGCTAAGCTAGTTTGCCACTGAATCCTAGTGCCTAGTGCAAGGGCCTGGCACACCGTGGGCCCTATATAAATGTGTGCTGAATGAATGGATGCAGAGGGTGTCCACTCTGGGCCCTCTGGGCCAAACAATGGAAATGACAGGCCGTACTCTCATCGAGTCAAGGTTTGGTCCTTGTCCCTGCACCACTCTTTGTTGGCTGCCACAGCACACAGCATGAGCACTGGCACTGTTAGTGACTGGCCAGGACCACACTGTCCCTGATCATCACCAGGGTCCCCAAGTACAACCCAGAGTTGGTGGGAGGCCCCTCCTCTCACAGGGGATCCAGGCCATGGGTATACAGGGGGATAATACTGGAGCCAGGGCAGGGCAGAGAGGACAGAGAATGCTCCCTCAAGTGATCAAGGAAGAGAGAGGCAGAAGTTAAGAAGATTAGAGCCCTGAAGTGTAAAAAAGTAAAGGTTAAGAAGGGATCTAACCAAAGCCTGTAAAGTCCTAAAAGGAGAGGAGAGCATAAACACAGGCTTATCCACTAAATCTCAGTGTGCAGGAATTAGCAAGCACCCTCTGAAGTTCAAAGCAGATCATTTTAGGATTAAAAAAAAAAAACAAAACAAAACCATGCTGTGTTTCACAGAGAGGAGCCAGTATAGAAATTATGTTACTCCAAGGAAGGAACAGACTGAAAATATAAATAGGTTCAAGAGAGTTTGAATAGATTCACAGCTAATAGCTCTAAGATGGGTGATTATAGGGAGTTAGGAATATCCCCCAAACGCTCCTTTCAAGGCATACTGGGTAGGCGCCTCTGTCTGGCTTGACAAAGAGCCTGCTCCCTCCCCCATGCAGCTGGGGCACAGCACTCCTCAAAGCTACTGTTAGGGTATGTGTGTGTATTGGGGGAAGAGGTAGCCAGCCACTCCTATTCCACTGGAACTAGTCCATAGTAGGAGATATTTCTCCTCCTAACCCTACTAGAGGAGGAACTAGCCCAAAGTAGGGGCAGGAACCCAGCTGAACTCCTGCGAGGAGGACTGGAATGCAGAGTAGTCTAAGTCTCCTGCCCACCCAATAGTGTCCTCAGGCCAGAGGACAGAGCCTGGGTCACCGGAAGAGCTGAGTGAGTGAACCTGGGTTGCTCTGGGGTGCAGAGAACCCAGAGCCTTGAACTCACAGTCAGGTCCAGAAATTCATGGATCAAGGAGGGTTCTCACCTGGTACGGTCTGGAAGAACCACCAGTAATACTTCTGGGGGAACTCAGACCTGTGTGGAAGGGACAGCAAAGAGACACCTTGAGAGGAGATCTCTCTCTCTTTTTTTTTTTTGAGGCAGAGTCTTGCTCTGTCACCCAGGCTGGAGTGCAGTGGCATGATCTTGGCTCACTGCAACCTCCACCTCCTGGTTTCAAGCCATTCTCCTGCCTCAGCCTCCCCAGTAGCTGGGATTACAGGCACGCACCACCATGCCCAGCTAATGAGAGGAGATCTTTGGGAATTCCAGATGGGACCCTTCAGGGGAGGCACCCCAACTCGGTCACCAGTCTCTCCTGCTGACTTGGCATTAGGGGCTCAGGCTGGTCACTGTCTGTCCTGTAACCTAGAAGGTGACAGTCTCCTCTGGAGCCAGATAATTTGTTTCTTTCCACCCAAAAGGAATCCTCCCCATTACACACACACACACACACACACACACACACACATTCGCACTTACTCACCCATCATCATGGAAGAGGCCAGGAAAGAGGCAGGAGAGGACGCTGAGGGGGCTGATGGAGAACAGGTACACATTCACCACATGGCCCACACTGTGTAAGACTAAGGAAGAGCAGACCAAGTGGTGAGCTTGGGGCAGCCCAGGGTGGGTGCTCACTCATTCAGCCCAAGATCGAGGACCCTGGCCAGAGTGGGGGTCCCAAAGAAGTACCTTAGGAGTCTCGACTTCTGACCTCTTTTTTTTTTTTTTTTTTAGATGGATTCTCACTCTGTTACCCAGGCTGGAGGGCAGTGGTGCGATCTCGGCTCACTGCAACCTCTGCCTCCCAGGTTCAAGCAATTCTCCTGCCTCAGCCTCCTGAGTAGCTGGGATTACCGGCATGTGCCACCACACCCAGCTGATTTTTGTATTTTTGGTAGAGACGGGGTTTCACCATGTTGGCCAGGCTGGTCTCGAACTCCTGAGCTCAAGTGATCCGCCCGCCTCAGCTTCCCAAAGTGCTGGGATTAGGGGCATAAGCCGCCGCGCCGGCCTGGACTTCTGACCTCTAAACAATCACCTGGCCCTACCCAACACCCCACAGACACACCATCCATGTGCGCAACCATGTGAGTCTGAAATTACAGCATTAGAAGTTCACTCCTTTGCTTTCTCTCAGAGTCATGCTTTAAAACATAAAAATTGGGAGAATTGACACATTATGCACACTCATTCTGGGGTGTTAGAAACTTGTCAGCTGAGGCTGGTGAGGCGCCCTGGAAAGTGTGGGAAGAGGCACTTGGCAGTGACCAGCGACAGGCTCCCGGGCTTACTTCACACCCTGGCCCAGGCCAACTCCATCCTGATGGAGAAGGACATTAAAGGTAAGTGCCAGCAGACAGGGGGGCTCTCATAGGAGGGGAAGTCAGCGGGGGCGGGAGGCCCTGGAGAGCCTCCCAGGGACACCCAGGCCCTGCCTGTGAGGACGATGGCGGTGGAGGCAATGAGGCGATGGAAGTCCACGGCGGCGTCGAAGGGCACGTAGCGGTTGAGGAAGGTTTCTCGCAGGAAGGTGATGAGGTTGCGGCACATGGTGAGCAAGATATAGGAGAACATGAAAGAGATGCTGGCTGCTGTGCCCCGCGACAGGATGATTCCCACGCGGGTGGTGTCCGTGATGCCCGTGTGGTGTGCGGCAAAGGCGTAGTCTGTGGAGGGGGCCCAGGCAGGCAAGCGAGGGTCAGTGCAGAGGAGAGAGAGCTGGTTAGGGGCGGTAGGCCCTGGCCGGCTGCCACTCACAACAGGCCTCCCCCGCACAGTCTTCACTCAGACAGGCTCCACTTACCCTACCCAGGGCTGGCACTTATCGCAGGCCCCACCCCAGGGCTGTCCGTCACTCACAGTAGGCTCCACCCCCAGGGCGATCACTCATTGCAAGCCTAGGGACAGGGCTCGTGGTAAGTAAAGTCACTCACAGTAGGCCCTCTCCAGGAAAAGCCCCCCAGCGATGGCGTAGAACACGGCCACGCAGCCGATGTGGCGCCGGTAGTTCTCAATGAAGCGCTTGAACTGTTGCACCGTCTGGTGGAGACGGCTGCGTTGGAACTTCTCTCGGTGCGCCTCAGTGAACAGCAAGGGCTGGAATGACGTTACCCTGGGAGACAGGAAGCCTTAGCCTTTGGCACCCACCATCGGACCCAACGCTAGTGGGGCCCCACTTCACGGAGGTGAGCCGCCCAGAAGTGAGGGAAGCCCACTGCTTCCGAGAAAGAAACCTAGTTACCCTTGTGGAAGAAGGGTTCAGACCTCACCGCATCAGGCTATATTGCATTGCATAAGCAAGCTGGCAGTGGAGGGATGGCTTGGAGTGGTCATTTCTTCCCAGGGGATGCACTCCATCTACCTGTGTTCATTCACACTCAGTCCCTCTCCTTCCAGTCTGTAGCTCCCAACTCCCACCCGGCACCCATATTCAGCCTTTACTAGAGACTCAAAGGACACCTCTTCCATGAAGGCATCTCTGACCTCCCTGGCAGAGGTGAGTGTTTCCTTGAGTTCCAAAGCCCTTCGCTCTTACCACTATTAGAACAGTCATCAGTGGGATATTGAAATTATCAGTGTACCAGATTCTCTTCTTAGATTGTGATGTTCTTGGGCAAGGACTATTCACCCTGCCTATACCCACAATGTTTAGCACAGTGCCTGGCAGCAAGGAAAGGATGTTTATAAGCTGAAGGAATGGATGAACTGCCTGGGCTTAAGGGGAAGAGCAGACATACTTCTTGCCAAACCTCCGCCGAATCTCCTGGGGAGGGTCTGTGTCCATGGGGCACTGCAGTCTCTGAGGTGTCAACTCAGTCTCAATGTCGCTGCGGGAACAGCGGGCACTCACTCTGGGAGGGGGACTAAGACAAGAATGGTAAGAGATAGGATGCTGGCCATCTCAACCACTCGTTCCTCTGCTATCCTGGTCTGCCTCCAAACCCATTCTGCTGAGGAAGGATCAGAGCTGTCAGCAAGGGGACAGCAGGATTCCCACAGTCACCTATAGACAGAGTCTGATCTTGGGGGTCCTCGCTAAGGCTGCTGCATATGCCTTTACCCTTCACAAGGGCATCTGGGCCAGGCCGTAAGTGAGAGCGGAAATCCAGCAGGCTTTCTGCTTGCCCTGGCACAGGGCTGTGTCTGCCTAGAGAAAGGGGTGTCCTTTTCTAATTTGTTTGAAGGTGCTGCATGGGCTAGCGGTGGCCCTGATCCCAGCCATTCAGGGGAGAGAAATGGCAACTCCCCAACTCCTCCCCCCGACATTCCCAGATGGGGGCTCACCAGATCATATCCTGGCTGATGTAGGAGGCTCGCCGGCAGAGGTCCTTGATGACTTCAGGCACCTCCACCCCTGCAAAGCAGAGCCAGGCTAGGGAGCAGCTCAGGGTCCAGAGCCCAGGAAGACCTGGCTCAAACGCACAGCACTCCTACCATCCCATGCTCAGACACAGTAGACAGTCCCAGACCAATGGAGGCCCTGCTTTCGGGTGCTCCAACCTCAGCCCTTGTCCCCAATGGGAGCTGGACCCAGCCATAGGTGGGCAGGGAAAAGGCCTGAAAGAAAGTTGGCCAGGCAGGCTTCCCTAAAGTGTGTCCATCATCAGTCCCACTTCTGGGACTATGGGGTAGATTTCGGGAACTGTATATAACCTGCCTTCTGAGCCTGCTCTGCCATAAAAATTTGGCTTAAGATCCTCTAGCTTAAAACCTCCAAGAGCTAAATGTAGAATCTAGGTGGTAGGTATATGGGAGATCACACTACAGTTCTTTTTACTTTTCTGTGTTTGAAAATGTTCATAATAAAATATGCAGGAGAAAAGCTCTCCCAGGAGCCACCCCATTGTTCCTGTCTAGGCTGAGCACTGAAGGCAGGGCAGGACTAAGCTGCAAAGCCAAGTTCTTACAGGAGTCCTGGGAATCTCTGGGTTTCTTCCAAGTGCTGAACCAAGCCTGAAGATGACCCTGGTCTATAGTTGAGGTCAAAAGAAGATAAGCTGAACTATATTAAAATTAAATCAGAATGTTTAAAACAAAGTATTAATGCCTGTACTCTCAAATGTTCCACAAACAGCAAATGTGGTAAAATGGTAACAAATAGCATATCTAGGTGAAAAGTGAAGGAACATCTCTTTTTTTGAGACAGAGTCTCTGTCGCCCAGGTTGGAGTGCAGTGGCACAATCTTGGCTCACTACAGCCTCTGCCTCCTGGTTCAAGCGATTCTTGTGCCTCAGCCTCTGGAGTACTTGGGACTACAGCCATGTGCCACCACACCTGGGTAATTTTTGTACTTTTTTAAATAGAGATGGGGTTTCTCTATGTTGGCCAGGCTGGTCTCAAACTCCTGACCTCAAGTGATCCTCCCACTTTGGCCTCCCAAAGTGCTGGGATTACAGGCATGAGCTATTGCACCTGGCCCTTTGTTCCTTTTCTTTAGTTTTAAAATCTTTAAAAAAAAAAAAATCTGGAGTCAACAACAATTAAAAGAAAACAATACTCAGTGCTAATCTTCCTCAATCCCCAAGCCTGGTTTTACCCTCCACCCCAGGTGTTGGATGTCCCTGGGACTCTGTGGTGTGGGCTCCCTTCCATGCACCTTCTTTGCCCCTGCCCTTAGGCTCAGGTGCCTGCTGCCCTGGTTGCCTGGGAAAGGTAAAAAGCTGCAGAATCAGGAGTGCTGGGTTCCTTCTCTTCCAGCTCTCCTTACCCCCAGGGGGAAGCCCTGACCAGAGGCTCATCTGTGTCTTATCTAACTTGCCCCTCTTCCCTGTGGAGGCTGCTCAGCCTACCCCTTCTCATAGTTCTGGGAGGGGCTGGGTTTGGTCTCAACATGCCCCAGTGAGAGTCCTAAGATGCAAAGATACCATAACAGCTCAGAGCAGGCCACAGACAGACCCTCCTGCCTGCTGCTTGCCCATTCCTCACTCTAACTCTAGCCCCCACCCACTTGAATCAGACACTGGTGGGGCAGGAAGTAGGGGGAAGGACAACAGAACTGGGTCTTCATGTATTCAGCAAACATTTACTGAGCACTCAGCCAGGAGATATAGTGGCAAAAAAACCCCCAAGAGATACCACCCCACCCCCACAAACAGACATCCCAGCTGAAGGAAGTATGGCCTGGGTAGGGCTGTAACAGGGAGACAGTCTCCCCCTGCCCTGGGCACCATGCACAGGGGGCTTTGGCAGGGAGCCAGGGGAAGCAGAGTTCCAATCACCATTTCCTACCCTATCCTGACCCTACCCACCCCACCAGCAGAGCTGCATTATGACTTTCCTGGGCCCTAGGCACTTTCACCTTTTTGGGTCCTTTCCTCCATAAAAATAAAAAATAATATTTTAAAATTATATTGTATAATTATGTTGATATAAAGAAAACTACAATCCAGATTGGATACATTATTACATATTACTACATTCATTTTTTTCTTCTGATTTTAACGGAAATTAAAACATTTCTGTGGACTCTTAAAAGTATGTGGGCATTGTGCCTACTATGCCTAACCAATGAGTCAGTGCTGCCTACCAGGCTGCCCCACCTTTGACACAGAGCTGCGTGAAGCGGAGCTCGCTATTGTGGTCCCGCAGCATGAAGTGAAAATCCTCCCATGTCAGCTCCTCCTTGTCCTGGAATCCCGACTCCCGGAACATGGACTCCACCACCTCAGCCAGCTGGGCCTTGGACAGGCAGTTGTTGGAGATCTCGATGAAGGATCTGGGGTTGGGGGAGAGGAACCATCCGGCCCTGACTGGGGCCTGCGACCCAGACACAGGACACACTGACTCCATCGCACCAAGTTCTCTGTGCCCATGTGGAGGGGCCCCGACTGGCCACATCCCAAGCCCCCTGCTAGTTGGAACAGCCTCTGGTTACATGGGTAAGGAGGAGGCCTCCTTCCTTGGCCCTTCTGCTCTCTCCTTCAGGTCCCATCTATTTGCCCTGGCATCCCTGCCCTGGCCCATTCTCCTGGCTGTCCCAGAGAACCAACCTCAGCATCCTGATGAACTCATCCTTGGAAATGAGGCCATTCCCATCAAAGTCGTACATGCGGAACATAAGGCGAGACTTTTCCTCAGGAGAGCCTGGGAGAGGGAGGACTCCATAAGGACAGCCCCCGCCTGCCTGCCTGAACCCCTAGGCTGGCCAAAAGGGGCCTCACACCAGTGTGATGACCCACTTCTGGACACAGCAAGGGTTGCTCTGCTTCCTGACCTCGGCCTGGGCACTTCTGGGCATCTGCCATGGCTGGAGACCTGGTCCCAGGGCTTCCCCACCTCCAACAGATCAGCCCCTGTCCAGCCTCTCCTATCATTCCCTCCTCCCTCACCTTTCATGAAGACCACCAGGATGTCCAGGAACTCTCGGAAGGACAGGTAGCCATTGCCATCCTTGTCAGCCAGAGAGAACATTGACTCCACAAACATGTCCTGGGGCTTGAGGCCCAGGGACTCGGCAAACTCGGCCCTGCTCAGCTCACAGGTCAGGGCCTCCTGCACCTTCTGGGAGGAGTCCAGGGGCAGGGTCCCTGCGTCGGCCTGGTTGATGTCCAGCACCTGCACTTGGGCAGAAGTAGAGGGAGGGAGAAGAGACAAGGCTTCCTTGACTTGAAGTTCAGCTGAGCCCTGTAGGAGCCACCTTTTGAGGTGTCTGCCCAGGACCCCCTCTGCTAGGAGGCCTTATGGTGGTGCCTGAGGCCATGTTTGTTCTACAGAACCCTGACCCTCTGCCTTAGCTGACTGGACAGGGAACTCACTTGGAATTAAGAAGTGTGAGGTCTGTCTTGACTTGAGCACAAGAAAGCTCAGAAAGTGTGGACCACTCTCTTCCTCCAAGTGCTCAGCCACTTAGAGATCAAGTAAGGCAAAGGCAGCCTAGGGGAGGAGTGGCCTCATTGGCTGACAGCTTTCCTTTTCTAGGTCCTTTCAGGCCAGGTTGATGTCCTCCCTTTGGAATTCCTGAGACATCTCTGTATTCTCAGAGTCAAGTGACGCTTTGTCAATGCTAGCTTATTGGGGTTTCTCTTATTTATGTGTAAAAAAAGTTTTAACTAAGACAAGGCTTCAGCTGGATTGAGGAAAAGCTGGGCTTGAGAAAGGGGAATTCTCATTATGGCCTTCCCCAGCCCACCCAGAGGCTTCCCCAGTATGAGAGAACAGACAGTGAGGAAGCAGGCAGGCCACAGGCCACAGTACCTGTCTTTCCTGCCTGTCAAGTGAGGTGCCTACTCCAAGTCTGGTGATGGTTTCATGAGGTAAACCTTACAGCTTCAAACAAGGTGCTGTAGTGGGAAGAGCCTAGGGCTGGAGGCAAGAGACCTGGGTTCATGTCCCAACTCTGTCACCTGCTTGCTGAATGACCTCAGGCAAGTCTCTTCGGTTGCCTGGAATTCATTTCCTCATCTGCCCTACTTATCTCACAGGTTTATTGCGAGATCAACAAAAGTGGTTGTGTTGAAAATGTTCTGAAAGCTGAAATCACCGTGCAGATATGAGACACTGACAGCCACCCCCAGGATATATCAGCACCCTTCGTGTCTCAGCACAGGGAGTTCCCATAGCCCCGAAGGATCCTGAATGAGTGGAGATGCCCAGTCCTGCCTGGGCTCTGGGAAGGAGTCACCCAGCTGAGGGTCCCTCTGTTCTTGTACATATTCAAATTCAACTTGTTTGTCCTCAAATGACTTTAAATCATGTTCCTGGCACAGAGTAAATGTCTGTTCAATGGATGCTTCTCTCATGAATCCTCTCCCCAACCACATGATCCTGCTTTTTCTCCTCAAACATTAATTTTTTTGCTCTTCCATGGAGCCCTCTTTTTAGTCCCTCCTGTTCCTTTCCTCTGAGCCAAAACTTGTCCAACTTTAAGTCCTTGCCAAATATCACCTCCACCATGATCTCACAGCAGGCTGAAGACTCACTGTCTTCTCTGAGCTCCCGGATTGCTGATTTCCTGAATCACTTTTGTAGCCTTCATTCTTTGCCAGTTATCTTCCTTTCTGTGCATGTTCCATCTCCCCAGTGGAAGGATAAGCTTCTTCAGTGGGCGAACCATGCTGTATTTATCTTTTTTTTTTTTAATTGAGATGGAGTCTTACTCTGTTGCCCAGGCTGGAGTGCAGTGGTGCAATCTCGGCTCACTGCAACCTCTGCCTCCCAGGTTCAAGTGATTCTCCTGCCTCAGCCTCCCAAGTAGCTGGGATTACAGGCATCCGCCACCACACCCGGCTAATTTTTGTATTTTTAGTAGAGACGGGGTTTCGCCATGTTGGCCAGGCTGGTCTCAAACCCCTGACCTCAAGTGATCCACCTGCCCCGCCTCCCAAAGTGCTAGGATTATAGGTGTGAGCCACCGCACCTGACCCTATTTATCTTTATCTACCATGTTTCTCCACTCCACTACCCTGCTCCCAGGCTGCCTCTATTTTTGTGCCAGCTGTGGACTCAAGTCTCTGCATTTTTGTCTTGTTTCCCTATATCCTCCCAGTCTCTCTCAGAAGTCTGCAAGGTGGACATCAATGCCCCATGGAGGGCTCTGGCAGCTGCACTCCCCCAAGAAGGGGTGAACAATATCCCTTATGGTGCCCACACTGCTCTGGGTCTCTGCAGCCTTTGAGGCAGGCTGAGATGAGTGAGGATGGAAAGTCTGGGCAGCCCTGAGGAGAGCGATAAGCAACACATGCAGAGAAGCCCATTCCTGGGCATCCCCCCACTGGAGCCTTGTAGTTGGAGGTGGGGTTCAGATGGGGGCAGGGGCAACTCCTTATGATAAAGTCTGGTGATTCATCCAAAATTGCAATAGACTCGATTATAAGCTGAGAACTCTGGGCTTTGACTTCCCCTCGAGTCACCCCATGGCCTCATGCAGGTAAGGACACCACCACAGCATAAGGATTGATCTGGTCCCATGTACACACCTGGGAGAAAAGGTGCCTGAAAAAGGTCTCCAGGAGGTGGCTCCGCTGCTCCCGTGTCACAGCTGCTCTCATCAGCTCCTGCTCCCGCAGCTCCCACTCCTGGATGCTCAACCCGCTCTCCTTCAGAGCTCCCCGGAGATTTTCCACCAGCGCCTGCCGCTCTTCCTCCAAGTTAAACAGCAGCACCTAAGGGGGCAGCCCGAACAAAAGCAACCATTTGCCAAGGCCTCTTGAGGTTAGGCAGTTTATGTGGATTATGTCAGAGGGGCCACTGGGGTGGCCTTGAAAAAGGGATATTATATCTCCTTTTACAGAAGAGGAAAGGCGCTCAGTAGGGTTAAGTGACTTGCTTATAGGTGCAGAGTTTGGATTTAAAGGCACATGTACAAAGACATTCTTCCCTCTATTCCATACTGGAGAAGGCAGAGGAGGGCAGGAAGGCCAGAGGATGGAGGGGATCATGGGCCAGGCCTCTGATTTAGCTCTCCTCCAAAATCTCTAAAAATTCACTACATCCTGAGATAAGAGGACAGGGAAGAGGGCTTTGCTTCTTCCAAGGACACCCAGCTGGGACCTGACAGGTTGTCCTTAGAAAAGGAGGAGGCAGACTGTGGTTGCAAGAGTTAGGAGGAAACCATGGAGATTATGTCATCCAGCAGACCCGGAGCAGGATAAACATGTCCAAGTTTATCTCTCTATCAGGTACTCCACCCGGGAACAAGAAGCCAGACTCCTGCACAGTAACTATCATTTCCTGCCTCCTGACCCCATGCTTCTTCCCCTCCACCTGGCTGCCTCCCTGGCCTTGGCTGTGGACAAGGAGCCAGATGCCAGGTGAGCCATACCAGGTCATACTCCTTGGGGATCTTGAGCAGCAGAGTGCGGCGTCCACGGTTGCTGGACAGGACGAGGTTGACCTTCTGTGGAGGCTGCAGCTGGATGGTGCGGAGCACGGTGAGCCTGCCATCTACCACACGGATCTGCCTGGGCTGCAGGTACACAAGCACGGGCCGGCAGGGCTCCTTGTGGCCTTGCCATTCCAAAGCTAGGGGGAGAGAGACAGGGCTTCGTCAGCTGGGACCCATCAGAGGTACATTGGGAGGAAGAGGGCCAGCTCAGGGCTGAAATTAGATCGAGGCCTCCACAGTTCATTGTCCCCTTCTGGGGTACTGAGAGTCATTCCCTCCCTGAAAGCCTGGCTGTGCCTCTAGCCCCATGAAAAGAATAGTAACTATCATTTCCTGAATGTTTTCTATGTGCTCAATACTATACCAAGTGCTTTGCATGAATTATTTCATTTAATTATAAACCTGTGAGGTAGGTGCTATTATTATTGCTATTTTATGGATACGAAAAAAAAGGTTTAGAGAGATTCAAAAATCTGCCTAAGGCCCAATAGCCCATAGTGGTGGTGGAACCAAGATTCCAATCCCAGTCTGACTCTGGACCTTCATTAACCACTTCTCTGTTGCCTGGAGTTCCAGCGTGAGATGCTACAAATCAGCAGTTCCCAGGGATTCGTAAGTCATAGTGACCCTGTAAGATCACTACAGGGTCTTACACTTACTCCCTGTAAGGCAAGGTCCAATGACTGCTGCACATGAGGAACTCTGGAGGCTGCAGGACTCCATGTCCAACTTCTGCTTAATGCCACTGTGGCCTTGCCTACAGTCCTAGAAAAGGGAGGCCTTTTCCTTAGGCTGCTGGGGTGGAGGTGGGTAGCTGTAGCGCTGAGCCATGTCCTCCCTACCACCACCCTGGCCAGCCCTTGACCTACCTTCCATGCCTCCCACGAGCTTCTCAGACACGATGCTCTGGCGGTCCTGGCCCTGGAGCCTCTTGAAATTTCTCATCCGGAGCCGGGCAACAATCCAGGCGCTGAGCAGGCTCACTGGGAGGGCAGAGGCAGAGGTTCAGGGAGACGTGGGGGTCTAGGGGATGGAAGCAGCTCCTTTCTCAGCTCCTTACCTGGCAATACCACCTATTGTCCCCACCTCCTAGGTCAGCTTGCTCAATTGTTTCAAATTGGGAAGGTCCCTGGGGGAAGCTGCTCTGCATCCCATGGGGAGCTTTGGGTAGCATCTAAGATACCCACCCTTCTTCCTCAGATTCCACCACTCACGTCCCTTCCTGGCCAGAGACTAAGTGCAGAGTCCTTGTGTGAGAGACTAGACTCACCCCACCAGGCTGCTAGCTGACCCACACACAGCCTTGCCAAAGACTAAGCCCCAAGCCCTCACTCCAGCGACTATGTCTGCCCCAGCCTGCTCTTCCTCCCTTCCTCCCTTCCTTCCTTCCTTCCTTCTTTCCTTCCTTCCATTCTCTCTCTCTTTCTTTCTTTTTTTGACAGAGTTTTGCTCTTGTTGCCCAGGCTGGAATGCAATGGCGCGATCTAAGCTCACCGCAACCTCTGCCTCCCAGATTCAATTGATTCTCCTGCCTCAGCCTCCCGAGTAGCTGGGATTACAGGCATGCGCCACCATGCCCGGCTAATTTTGTATTTTTAGTAGAGACATGGTTTCTCCATGTTGATCAGGCTGCTCTCAAACTCCTGACCTCAGGTGATCCGCCTGCCTCGGCCTCTCAAAGTGCTGGGATTACAGGCATGAGCCACCGCGCCCCGTCTTAGCCCTTGTTCTTAAACAGGGATTTGCCTCTGACAGTCCTCTAGGCTCAGGCCTGCAAAAAGCTGTGGATTATAGATTCCCCCTGGCTCCTGACCAATACTGGGCCCTGGGGGGAGTCCCAGGAAAACAGGGAGGCAATTCTCCCTGGAGTTGACTTCTCTGCAGGTCAGACACTTCTCTTGTCCCTTCCTCCTCTAATGTTTCATTCTCCTACCCAAAGGGACCATGCTCTGTGTGGTTTGCGTGGTTTGTTGTCATTAGTGGAACCACCCAAACTGCATCCCCTAGCTTGCATCTCTCACCCCACCCCACTCTGTCCATCATTTTACCCAAAGGGAAGCAGCAGAGGGTCCCGATGGTGACCCCGAAGCCAAATCCACTGCCCTCAAAATAGTCACGAACAACAGAGGGAGCACATGCTGGCAGGCCTTCAGTGCTGAGCTGTCTCGGCTGCGGACAGGGGTCTCCTGGGAAGGCAGAGGAAGCCAGCGTCCTGGGTGCTGGGCCACAGGTGCTGGCACAGGATCACGGAGGAGGTTAGGGTGGCAGAAAGGGGGTGGGGGCACTCTGGGTAGCTGAGGGGAAGGGGCTGCCTTGGGTAACAAGTGGGGTAAAAAATGAATCCCAACCTCCATCTCTCCCTCACACACAGAAGTGTACACACACACACACACACACACACACACACACGCTTCCCTCACTGCTGTAGGGTTGGGATATCCTCACTGCACTGAGCCCTCCTAATATTATACCTAGCCCCAGCTCCATCTCAGCCGAATGTGAACCTCCTCACCAGCCCTCTCTGAGTCTCAGTTCTGCCCTCACTCAGCACTTCCTGGAGTTCTACAGAGGGGACCCTACACAGCTGCAAGTGGTGGCCCTGGCACCTGGAGTTCCCAAGGGCAGAACCACAGCTCACTCTCCTCTTGGAGCACAGAGATTGACGTTCAGCCACATTGAGCCAAGCCCAGAGCTGAAGAGGGACGAGGCTCCAGACCCACCACTCCTCCAGCCACCCCTTGGCCACTCACCTTTATGCCAGACAAAGACATTGGGCTGCAGAGCACTGGGGTCAATGTTGATAACAGCGACCAGCACGTCCTGCAGGGTGGTATTTCGGATTTCTTCAATCTCCTTCTTGGAGAACAGCCTAAGTTGGAGTAAGTAGAAGTCACTGGGATGGGAAGGGGATGCAGGCCTCCAGCAACCCCAGGCCCAAGGACCCAGGTGAGAAAAGAGACCCAGAGGTGTTGGGAAGGGGGTGGTGGGCTGGCTTGGAATCAAGGGCTCATGGGGGCTGTCTAAGGCCAGAAAGAGGGTCTGGGGCCCAGGCCGAGGTAGAGCCTGAGGCGGAGGCCCAGCACGCCTTACCCATTCCTGGTGTTCTCAAACCAGTAGCGGTCACCATCCCGTAGCCGCACAAATTGTTCAAGGACGATGGTGCTGAACAGAGGTCCAGGGTCCCGGTGGCTCTCCAGGAGTCCCCCAGGGAGCAGCTCTAGCCAGGATAAGTCCTGGTTGTACAGGGCAGCTGTGGCCTCCAGTACCTGGAACCAAGAAGGGGCAGAAGTAAGAGAAAGGACACGGCACCCACCCTAAGGCAAAGAGGTGGCTCCCAGGGATTAGCCCCAGGGATGATAATAATAAATGACAGTAACAGTAACTCACTCCTATACAGTGCTTATTATGCCCTAGGCACTTCTCTGAGTGTTTCACATAAGTGAACTCCATTTATGGGAACCCTCTCACACATTCAGCTGCCTATTTTATAAAGTAATAAAACAGCCAGCCAATCCTCATTCATAACTTGTTCTTGAAAAGGTATGAAAGTTGAAGGGACAAAATCAGAATGTGCAAAAGTTGAATGGCAGAATGATGTGTTATAAAAGGTTTCTATTCTTTAGAACTAAAATTTTTTTTAATCAAATGCCTGATTATATATTGCCTTTTGGAGACAGTTTTCAAAAACATATCACCAGCATTTTCTACCTGACCTTTATTTTAGTTTTCTTTTCTCCACAGTGTAAATAGCACTTGACCAGCTTAATTCCACTGAGGCCCATTTGAAGCTAAAGATTTGCTACTTTTGGTATGCCTGGTGGTTCCTATCTATATATTGATTTTATAAAGTTTACGAGCCCCCATGCTCATATCACTTCTTTATTGGCCTTTCAAATCTCCACTTTCCAATAATTTTATAAAATAGTAAGGGCAAAATGCAATAGAATAGGCACACAACTGTAGAAACACTGCTGTGTCAAGATGGTAAGGTATCCCAATCTGGTCTCTTGGCTAGCAGCTGAACAGGACCCCTGTTCAGCACCATGATCCTTGACCAATTTGTGCGGCTGCGGGATGGTGACCACTACTGGTTTGAGAACACCAGGAATGGGTAAGGCATGCTGGGCCTCCGCCTCAGGCTCTACCTTGGCCTGGGCCACCAGTCCAGGTGGTAGCTCAGGGTGTAACAGCTGACTTCTGAAAGGTGGCTTAAACATCAGTGCAAGAAAGCACAGATTGTTCCTAAGTCAAGGACCTTCTATACCCACTCAGGAGGGTGGAGAGAACAGTAAATAAGATAGTGCCTATTAAGTGCCTAGCAAACAATAGATGCTTAATACACGCTTGCTGGGTCTGAATAATCTGAGTGCAAAGCCAAATCTTGCTGGTCTGGTAATCTTCATCCTGATATGTAATATTGGGAAAAGTGATCTGGGTAAGCCCTGCCCCTCCCATTAGGTGCTTGTCTCTTGTGCTCAAGTTTCACTGCCTATCTTCCATGTCTCAGGCCCACGTGCCTTGTCCCTCCCACCCTACCCTCTGGGTCCTGACCCCTCCTCACAGTGTCATTGCTCCGGGAGAGTGCAGGGTTGATGTCCTGCCAGCGGGTAATGGGAGACAAGCCCAGTGCTGCCCTGGCCTTGGTGTAAGAGGGCAGGCCCAGATCCCGGCCCCGCTGCAGGCAGCTGGCCAGGTGGTCTGTGCGGGAAAACTTCAGTGGCCCAGGCCAGAAATCTGGAGACAAGATACCAGACAGTCTGAGGGAGCTCAGGGCCACCACAGCAGTCTCCAGTCCAGGCCCCAGGCCAGGCCCCAGGCTCCAACCAGCCCCAGGAGACTTGAGCCAGAAGGAGCCATGGTCAGCATGTCAGAAGCTCTTTCATCAGTGAGTGCAGTGCAGGCTCCCAGCCCCAGGCACCCCCTCATACCTGGTCCTGGAAGTCCAGCTGAGCCTCTTCCCAGAGGCCAGGAGTTCACAACCTGCAGGGACAGCCCCAGACTCACCCCGCACATCTTCAACCAACACATGGTCCTCTCGCTCTGCGATCTGGGAGGCCATGCCCAGCAGCAGTGCCTCCACATCTTCAGCACTTTGTAGGCTTGGGTGCTTTATAGGTTGGGGGTGGGGAGGAGAGGGGTGTGGTTAATGGGGTCAGAAGTTAGACAGCCAGGCTCCCTCCACACCATCATCCTTATCCCTGAGCCCACCCAGTCCTGCTGTTTCCTCCCAAACCGGTGGGACATTCCTCTTCTGCAGGTTGATTCCCCACTCAGGGTGAGGGGTGTCCCCATCCAAAGTCAGTGCTGCCTGACAGAGGTCTATACAAGCACAAGGGATCTTAAAATTTTACTTTGACCTTGGGGTACTTGAGTGTGTGTTGTATGGTTGGCATACATACAACCATGTGTGTATTGGCAAAGTCACTAGAAGATCTAGGTCTTAGTCCTCTGTTACTAACCAGCTGTATGACCTTGGGCAAGTCACAGGCCCTCTCTGAACTCAGTTTCCTTCCCTTAATAAAAAGGGACTCTGATGAGGGGGACACTGAGGCCTCTTTCCACTCAGCTCCAGGGCTCTGATTCTATGGCTTCTTTTTTCTTCCTCCCCACTCCCTTCCCCTTAGTAAACACTTTACACAAAGTATCTCATTTTGCTTTAAATTCACAATCAATGTTCTTCACCCATGCTGGCCTGATTTGGACGGATGGACAATCCCCAATAATCTCTAAGAACCCCTGCTTCCCTCCCCACCCCCCTCACACATACGCATTCACACACTGCCCGGGATATGTGTCTAATGGGATGTTTCCTTGGGGCAAGTGAGACTAGTTGGGGTACTCCAAGGCCTACAGGACGCCCAAAGCTGTCGAAGGAGAGGGAAAACATGAGAGGGAGCAACGAAGGCGGAACCATACCTGCACAGGTCCCACTGGCTCTCCCACAGCCCTGAGGTTGGGGTGGTGGGTTGGCTTTTGGCCATGTTCAGCTACCTGGTCACCTCAGACTTTGTAGGGGAGATGCCTGAGGTCCTCCAGGCTGCCTCCCACCCCAGCCTATCCCAGCTACCTGCGTCAGCCTTACTGCCCACTTTCACCATGCACTCACACACACACACACATACACACACACACATAAGCATGCACACACACACATCCACCACATATGTGGCCCCCAGCTCGGACCTCACGGCTCCAGTAGCTGTTGCAGACCCGGAGAGCTCTGGAGACACTTGAGTTCCGATTGATGACCCCCTGGAAGTGGCAGCTGGCATTTCTGAAATGCAAGGAGCAGGGAGATGGTGATTGAGATAATGGGGTTATAATGTCAGGCATCAGTTCTGGTCTCTGAGGTGGTATCCAGGGACCCCAGGCCATCGTCTTTCCGAGGTGGTGTGTGGTTCGGACCTTAGCACATCCTGGAGGATCTGACTTTTGGAAGGTCCCATCTACAACATCAGACCAAATATCTAAAATGTACTCATAGCTCATTAACACACACACTCTCTCTCTGACTCTCTCTCAATATATGTATATACACACACATATAAAATATATCTATATACACAGTTATATGTACAATATATGTGTACATATATACCTATTTAAAGGATTCAAAAATTGTTCTTTTGAAACTACTTGTCCATGAATAACTCAATTGTCTATTTCTCAGACATCATCAGGCATACCCCAGAGATTATTCCAGAGTAAATCTAATCTATGAATTGTTTTAAATTATAAAGCAATTGTAAAAATATAAATGGACATGCTTTGTTTCATATACATATACATTATTTAAATATGTGTCTTTTTTTTTTTTTTTTTTTGAGATGGAGTTTCACTCTTGTTGTCCAGGCCGGAGTGCAATGACACGATCTTGGCTCACCGCAACCTCCGCCTTCTGGGTTCAAGCGATTCTTCTGCCTCAGCCTTCCGAGTAGCTGGGATTACAGGCATGCACCACCATGCCCGGCTAATTTTTTTTTTTTTTTTTTTTAGTAGAGACGAGGTTTCTGCATGTTGGTCAGGCTGGTCTCTAACTCCCGACCTCAGGTGAACCACCCACCTCTGCCTCCCAAAGTGCTGGGGTTACAGGCGTGAGCCACTGCTCCCGGCCTATGTCTTTTTAAAGTTCCCTTTTCATTACTTTGAAGCCAATATTTTCCTTCAGATTGCACACATTTTAGAACCCTCTGCCCCCAAAAGGTTGCAGGCCCTGGGCTCTGTGATTATAGCTAAAAATGTCCCCAGTGTAGTGTCAAGACATGAGGTTTAGACCAGTGGACTTTGTGACACCCTCTGAACCTTTATTACTCTATATTTAATGGTGGGGGGGAGGGTAATATCTACACCAGCAGCAGGAGAATGGAAGTAAAAATACTTAAAAACCACAGTGATGTATCTTTTAAAACAATTGTTTTCTTCCCCTCTCTATCGGTCTTTCCCTTGGGGACACTTCAGACTGATAATCCTGTACAGAGGGCTCCTGAGGGCAGATTTTCCTCAGTTGACAGCCCCATCCCTCCCAGCACACACACCTTTGAGCGCCTCCCTCACCTCATGTAGACGCCAGGGGGCACCATGGTGGACAGGAACTGCTCAGAGGCCGCCACGAACTCTGAGGAGATGCTGGGGTCCAGAAATGGCCGGTATCCTGGGGAAATAGGAGAAGAGAGGACAGAAGAATTTAGCCCTAAAATCCCCAACGTAGTCCCCACCCCACCCCGCAAGACACACGCAAGCCCTCCCATCCTCCTTCCCCGCTCCCTCACCTGTATACTCCGGGGGTGTTTTCTGCAGGAAGCTGGGCAGCCACTCATACACAGCGATGTTCTGAGGGGCAGAGAGGGGCGAGGGGAGGCACGAGTTGGATGGGGAGGGACCTGGAAGGGTCTGAGCCCAAGGACGGCTTCCGTGTGGAGATGAGGACCAGCCAGGGTCAGTCATGGGAGAAGCAACTCAGACAGGAGCAGTGTGAGGCCTGTCCCCATAAGGAACCAGGGGATTTGAGGGAGTAGGGGGTGGGGAGGTGATAAATAATCATCACCAGCCAGATTTCTCCTATAAACAGCGCGTGCCTCCCTATCATTTACAGGGGCTTCCCTGGACCTCGGCTGTCTGGGGAGGGGTTTCTGGGTGGCGGTTGTCCACAGATGGGGAGCTCCGTGGGGCAGCGGAGTCTCCCGTGGGCTTGCACGCGGAAGGGAGGACGTCGCGGGGCGCGGACGGCTGACCTGGTAGGTGGCGATGACCCTCTTGCGTGCGTGCTGGAACAGCTCCTCGTCCTCCCAGTCTGGGTGCTGGCGGGCCAGCCTCTGCGCCCACAGGTTGTGGTAGCGGAACCAGAGCAGGCCCAGCGCCTGCAGGAAGGGTTCCCGGTTCCCTCTCTCTGCCCCGAAGGCTGCATCCGACGTGGGGGCGCAGGGGAGGAGATGAGCGGTAGCGTGATCGGGGGAGCCCACACTCGCAGACCCCCAGCCGGCCCCGTCCCGTCCCTGTGGCCTCACCGTACAGCCCCCGGGGCCCGTTCTGCCCGGTGGCGGGGTCGGGCGCCGCCCACATGAGCAGGGGGTTCTGCGAGTCTCGGGGAAAAGCGGGGTCGGGCCCCGACGCCAGCTGTCCCCTGGAGAAGCTCCGCAGCGCGTCGCTCCAGGAGTGCGAGGAGCCATAGATGGCGCTGCCGTCCAGCCAGCCCGTCACCTGGTTGGCCTGCGGGGCACGCGGCGGGTGAGCCCGGGTCGATGGGCGGCGGCGAGCTAGGGAAGGCCGGGGCCCGGAGGGTGTCCGCGGCTGGGGAGTGGGCGCCTCTCCCCTCCAGGCCCTGCCAGGCCCGAAGCCCAGGTCCCACTTGGCTGGGGTGCGGCCCCTTCCCGCCGCCTTCCCCGCCTCACCGGGTCCCGGGGATTGCTGGGACTCCGTCCGGTCTCGGGGTCCCAGCGGCTTCTCTGGAAGGGCAGCACCACGTCCCCGCGCTGGTCGGGGTCGAACATGGGGTCTCCGGGCGGGATGCGAATGTTGAGGAACTCGGCGGGGCAGCCGGGAGTTTCCACGCTCACCAGGTCTGAGAGCACGTGATAGCCTGCGGGCAGTGCAGGAGGGGGTGCTAGGGCAAGCAGAGGGCCACTTTCCTTCTTACCCTAGGTATCCAGTTTCCTTCCCTCCCCTGAAGCTTCAAAAGACTCAGCAGCCATTATGGGCAAGTCCAAGCCTTGACCTTAGGCACTCCCTCCCAGTTGTTTGTCTCTTCTGTCCCTCTGTGCCTACACCTGATCCAAGCTGTTGTCGTTGACAGTTTGGCTTTCTCCTTGGTAACTGGGAGGTGCCCTGTGAGTGTGCCTAGGCAAACGGGCTGGCAGCACCAGCTCCAAAACGCAGCAGGAGCCAGGCATTCCTGATGGACCAGCCACCAATCCTGTCACTGGGGTCAAGCCATCCTAGCACCCCCACTTTGACTTCCCCTCAGTCCACTCTGCCAGAATCAGAACCCTGCCCTGAGCCTGTCCTAGAAGCCATGGGGCAATGCCTAAGAACAGGGTCCCACGGAGAGGCCCTCCCAGATTATTTTCATGTTTCTGCCTCTACCAGCCCCTTACCCCCACCAACAACCCAACGAGGAGGGATGCCCCTTTTCCCTAACCCCACCCCTCATCTTTCTGTGTGGGGCAGATTTCTGCCTCCCCAACCAGAGTTCACTTCAGCATGGATCCTCTCTCCACCTGCTTCTACCCCTACCATACCCCACTGCCTCCTCCACCTCTCACCCTCATCCCTTAGGCCCTCCATCACTTCTCTCTCATCCTCTGACCCCTCTTCACACGCAGAGGTGTCCAGCCGACCCCACCGGCTTCCTTCCCCAGAGGTTGAAGTTCTCACCAAAGAAGACCCCCAACACTGTGCGGTTTCTCAGGGAGGCCAGCCCTGCAGGGCCCCTTGAGATGGTGTTGCTAAGGTCTCGGGGGTTGGGCAGGTGGGGTTCTCCCAAGGGCTGGTACACGCCATCTGCATAGCTGGCTGGGACCAGGCGCTGCAGCCGGGAGCCTGGGGTAGGAGGGGTAAGGATAAGGATGAATCTTCAGGGGGCATTCTTGATCCCCTCTCTCCCAGGCTTTCCTCCATGTCATGGATCCTAAAACCTTGGAAATGGATGGCCTTTGCTGGTACTTGCCAGCTCTTGCCGCGCAGCACTCAGTACCCCCCTGGCCCTGGGGTTCTATCCCCACTTGGCTCTCACTTACCTTTGCTGCCCCATCTGTGCTCCATGAGGTTGTTGTACCACCCATCAAATCGCTGCACCTCCCACGAAATGGGGTTCTGAGCTCCTGTGTGAGAATGGAGGGAAGGGGCAGCTGGGCAAGTCAGTGCGTGAGAGGACAGGCAGGCCTGCCGGATATGGGTGCTGTGAGCCTGGCACTTGGAGCAGCAGAAAGTGGATACCTGAAGTGGATGTGAGAGGTAGGGTGCAGAGGGAAAAACCAGGGCAAAGTAGTGTCCAAACTCAAGCCAGATCTTTAAGCTGCTCAGTGGGGGAGACATGGCAGGGAGCCAAAAAGCAGTGGAGCAAGGAGCAGTGTGTGCTGACAGATGGCCTCAGAGAGGGAGAGGGGACTGGAGGAGAGCAGTGGTGATGGGGAATAGGATGCAGGTGACTTTACTCCCCTTAAACTTCAGCTCCCTGAGGGGACACAACAGGACAGAATCCATCCCCAGCCCTAAGACACCACACAGAGCAAGAGCCAGCCACACTCCATACCGGAGAAGGACATGTCATTCTGTGACCCATCCCTGGGCAGGGTCAGTGTGGTGAGGGGACTAGTCATCTCTGGCTGAGCAGAGCCCAGGGCAAGGGTGTGGTGTTGCTACTGCTTTTTCCCCAGTTTCTTGGGTAGGACCAGGGACTGGACTGGCGATGTGGATGACTTTGCCCCTTTTCTGGAGCATCTTGTCCCCCATACAATTCCTCCTCCTGATCCTGTTTTACTCTCCAAAATGAGGGTCCAGGAGGGAGCACTCAGCTGCTGGGGAAAGAACTGAGGAATGAGGGACAGAGGGAAGATCCAGAATGGATAATGGAATCAGGGATGGAGCAGGGATCTTTCTGATCAGTAGAGCAGATAGCTGGCCTGATTCTTTCCCCCAAACTAGGAGTCTATAGGCCTGGGGCTTCTTCTCTGCTCACTTCAGAGAACAGACGCACACATTCACACTCACTCAGCAGAGAGTCAGGGGGGAAAATGACTCAGGGCCTGATGTTTGAGCAAAGAACCCAGCTAAGGGTTCAAGACTTTGGGCAGGGCCACACATGTGATCTCTAAAATAAAATGAACCTGTGGCACATAAAGGAGAGAGCCTTTGCAGGACAGTACAGGGAAAGTGCCTCTTGGGGATAAGAGGTGAGAGCTGAGGGAAAAAAGGAAAATCCAAAGCTAAGGAAAGAAGAGGGCTGGAAGGAATGTGGATGTGAGCAGCTCTGGCAAGGGAGAAGTTGTAGGGAAGGTGTCACCATCTTGTCACCTCCAGCCAGGACAGATCCTTCTACAGGTTTTCTCTGCTTTCTGCTTTTGCATCTCCCATCCCCAGTGATCAGGGACTTGATCTTTTAACTTTAACTGTGGCACTGTAGGCCCACTTCCCTCCACAGAGATCCGGACTGCAGAGAGCAGCCTCAGATTCCAGCAAGAAACTGTCTACTGAAGGCAGCAACATGAAACTCTTATGGAAGATACTGCTTTTGTTTTTCATCATAATGTTTAAACATATTGATGACTCCCCTTCAGCTTTGGGTCCAATCTGACCCCAAGATCCTTTATTGTCTTATGTGTCTAATCAATCTTTTCCTATTTTGAGTCAGAGGCCCTCACTTTATGGAAAACAAGAGAAGAGAGAGGAGAGAGAAAGGGCCCCCAAACTGTAAGAATAAAAGAGAAAGTGCTGACAGCAGCTGAAGGCTCCCTAATTCTGTGTATTTGGGGATAATTTTCATTCCATTATCCATCTATTTCTTCAACAGCTAGAAATGAGCAACTCTCATGTGCAGGGCACTGTGTCAGCTAGAGACTAAAGATACAGATGAATATCAAATGGATCCTGTCCTTCGGGGAGCCCAGAGGATGCTGGGTTCCTCTGCTCCTAACCATGCTTCTCCTCCAATCTGTACTCACCCAGAGGGGTCCATGCCCGAACCAGAAGTGTCCATGCTAGAGCCAGGCAGAAGCCCATGATGAAAATAATAGGGGCTCAGGGATTAGAATGTCCCAAAATGGAGACCCTAGAAAAAGACAGGACAAAGAATGAGCCCCAGCTACTCAGAAGAATCAGGTGAAAGACTCTGCAGGCCTCTGTGAATCAAGGCCTGGGACTGGGCCAAGGTCACAGTAGGTAGCAAAGTTCAAGAGACTCACTCTTTCCGAAAATTCTTTAATTGATTCGGCAAATACTTCATGAGCACCACTACATACCAGCCACTGACATAGACACTGGAGATTAAGTGACGAACAAAACAAACAGAAATCCCTGGTACATACCTTCATGGACTTTACCTTCTAAGATTAGTTGGAAAACCCTGCTTTGGCCCAGCACTCTGCAGAGTGTGTTCCTTAGGCAGGGCCCTGCTTGGGGATCAGGAGACTAGGCTGAGGTCTCAGTGCTGCTCCCAGTCCACTGTGGGATCTTAGATAAATCACTTCTCCAATCTGATCCTTGTTTTCCTCTTCCAGCTATGGGAGCAAATATGCCTGAACTGTTTACTTCTAAGCATGGTTGCCAGAATCAGATGTGAGAAGGAGGTTTAATTCAAAGCAAGTGACAGGTGTTGTGCAAATGTGATATAGAGAGGGTAGGCGGGAGCTTGTCTCCTCTGGTTGGATCCAGAAGGGATGCACAACCAGGTGCTCATGTATTTAGTGCAAGCTTCCTGCTCTCTCTCTCTCCACCCAGAGTCAACAGGGAAACAGAGGCAGCAGAGGACTCAGGCTGGGACTCCTGAGTGGGAGTAAGGAGTACCTAAAGCCAGTGAAGACCTCCTGAAGGCAACCTGGAGATTGGGGTTAGGATAGAGGAAGAAAGGAGCTCAGGGAAAGCCTCATCCCCAGCCAAACATCAGGGTTCCTGGATGGGTTGTCTAGAGGAGAGAACCCAGGGACTGACCTCATCCCTACTCCATCTCCTATTAAATGAAAAAACCTAGGCCCTGCCATAACTGGAAAGCTCAGTATCACCTGCTGCATTTCACAGAGTCTGTCCAGGTGCTGGCCTTTAATAGTGCATGAAGAGCTGGGCTCTGGATGGTTGAAGCTGTAAAGCTGGATATACTGAAGTAGCCACAGCGGTCCTTCCCTGATCCCAAGATGTCCTTCCCCTCCCCCGCCACCACCATGTCTTCAGGATCCTGGGCCTCAACGCTAATGTACCACTCAGCCCCTAAGGGCATGAAATGGGCTTTCAGACCAGGCTGTGTGGGGATGACCTGAAGAGGAAGGTGGACATGCTTAATAACCACTCCTTGTGGGTGGGTTGCCCTTAATGATTTACACAACGATGGGGCAGTAACTTCTCAACAACCTTGACAGGAAGGTTGCCCAGGACAGGGCAGTGAAGCCCCAGGCAGAGCCAGCGGCAGAACCAGAGAGAGAACACAGGCCTGCCTGTTCTTGCCCCACATGGCTGCTTTTCCAGCCTGAAGCCCTAGAGTGGTGACCCTGGTGGCCCTGAGGTGGGAGGAAGATGGGTCAAGGCCATCTTGGTCCTAAGGGAGGGCTGAGGGGGAAAGCTTGGATCCTAAAGCCCAAAGCTCCCTCCCTGGTATGTTGTGCTGGTGCCAGGAGAAGAACCCGCAGGCCCAGGCAAACTAGGCCACCCAACATTCCCAGGTCCCAAAGAACCCAGTCTCTCAAAACCTTGATTAGGCAGAGGACAGGCCCTAACAGGACCGGTTTTAGCCTTAGGATAAGATCGGAGGCGCAGGGGGCTAGCATTCCCCTTTCTTCCATAACGTGGAGGAGCTGCGGCTCCCCGGCCACCCTGCCCTTGGAGCTCCCTCCCCCGGAGCGCCCAGGCCCGCGGGCCGGGAAAAGCCCTCCCAAATCTGACCTGCGGCCACGGCGTCACCAGAGCCCGGGACTGCAACTTGTCTCCGGCCTGGCTGCCAGCTGGGCCCGCGGAGCCCTCTCTCGTCCGGTGCCTCTGCAGCTCTGCGCCGGGACGGGCGGGGCTGGGGGTGAGGAGGGGACGGCACGGCCCGGCTCGGCTCAGCCACGGGGCGGGGCGCAGTGGGGCGGGATGGAGTCTGGCGCCTGGGAAGCCGCGGAGGTGCTTCCAGCGGACCGCAGCGCGCGAGGTGAGACGGCGAGGGCTCCCGGGGCGCAGGTAGAGATGTTCCGTCGGTGCCGAAGGCCCGGCTAGTGCGGTTGTGTGGACGGCGAAAAAAGCAAGTCCGCCTTCACAAGTCCCATGGGGCTGGGGAGAGGGTGGGAGGCGGAGAGGGTATGGGGAGGGGAGACTCTCCTCAGATCCTCTCGACACCGTCGGGTCTGGGCTCCAAGTCCAAGGCCATCGATCACCTGCCACCCACAGACCAGGCCAGGCGTCAAAGCAAGTCACCCATCCGACCTAAACCCCTCTAAGACCCTGGGGTCACGTCTCCCTCCGGGGATCCTCGTGAGGTCTTGGGGGTCCCACCGCCCTGCGAGCCGCGCCCGCGCCCCGCCAGACCCGGAACTGCGTCGCTAGGTTTGCGCTGGAGCTGCTGGGATTGCTGGGCATGGGTGGGGGGGCGCAGAGGAGGAGGGAGGATTGGAGGGACCTCTGCGGAGCTGGCAGACCCCGGTACTACTGTCCTGGCGCACCCAGCCCTTCTCTGTACCAGGCCGGGAGAGGGAGGCGGCGCCGCAGAGCCTCGGGTGCAGTCTGAGAAGTTTGGGAGTGACTTGAAGAGTGACTGGGAGCACCCCAGACCCGGTTTGTCCGGTCACAGCCGGGTCCTTACGTGAGTTAGGAGAGGAGTTGGGGTCGGACGGGAGCCCCACTGAGAGTAAGGGCGCGCGTTTGTTCACAGAACGTCTGGACCTGGTTCCCTCTTTAATCACACCCCCGGGGGCGCTTCGTGTGAGGTTCCACGGGGGAAGGCGAGAGGCGCAGGCTGCCACACACGCACTGTTTGGAAGAGGGGAAGGTAGGGAACAGTGGTCCGGGTGTGGGTGGTGGGGGATGCGGCTGCTTAGATCTGTGCGGTCCGGGTGATTTTGGAGGGGGTCTTGAAGTGCTTGCTCCCGCCCTGGCACCTAGGGCTACACTTCCTGCTTTCATCCAGACCAAGTTCGGATCAAGTGGGAGTTCTTCAAAGAGAGAGTTTGGTAAGAAACTGGGGAGGCAAGGAAAACCTCTTAAGGCCATAAATGCCACAAGGTTTATAGACTTCAAATCGCCATCCCAGTTTAACTCGAGTCTGGATACTTTGGCTTGCATGATTCTGCACCCTTGAATTCCTTATCCACATCAGCCCTTACTGGGGAATCCTGCCTCCAATCCACTTTTCAGATCTTGTTCAATTTCTCCACTTAACTCCTACTTTTGTGCAACAACACACATATACATTCATACACAGATACACACGTACACACAGACCCCTTCCTTGAAGAGGAAAGTCTAGGACAGGAGTTCCTGACAGGGGCCCCTTAGCTGGCCACAGCTGTAAACGTTTAATGGGGTCTACCCCAATCAGAGAAAAAAGCATCACATTGCAGTAGCTGTGCATTACCAATCAGAGGTCTTGGCAACTCCAGACATGTCACCCACTCCCCACTTGTGGAGAATTAGTGGCCCTTACTCTATAGTTTCCAGCAGATGGGGGAGGTGGGCAAGGGGGAAGACTTCAGGAAAAAAGTCCTGTCAGGCTACAAGAGAGGCCACAGGACGTTAGCACATAACTTTGAATGAAGAAGGCTGGAGGTTGTTCTAGGCTGAATTTTCTTAAAGATTGTAACTTTATGTTTTACCCACCTCTCATACACACATAGGAACTCCACTTCAACCTGTGGTAGGTAAGGATTGGGTAATTGTGTCTATAATAAGATTGAGCATAAGGAAAGTCTTCAGTACATAAGGGAGCCTGGAAAGGGAGGATGCTGCCTCCTCCTCCCTAGGCCAGGTGAGAAAGGAGGACCCTAAAGTGTGGGAAACTCCCCCCCACCCCATGAGAAAGCATCCCAATTTTGTCACAGGGGCCTGGGATGAAGTCTATATTACTGAGAATGACAGTCTGGGTGGTTCTTGCGTCTGTGTCTCTGTTTATCTAAATTTGTAGGTGCATATTTGACTGTATCTTGTGTCTGCTTATTTATATCAATGTACACTGTGCATACATCCTAGTCATGGTGATGAGGTAGGGGAGGAGTGGGTCAAGTTAATATTGATATGAGATTTTCTCACATTAAAACTAATTTTACTGTCAGATGTTACTTGACGAGCCAGGAAGAAAGATGTTCCCCAGGGAAACACAAGCGTTGTAGGAAAAGCAGGACTGCGGGGTGTGGGGTCTTCTCATTTCTGTCCCACCTCTTCATGCATGAGCCCTGTTAGCTTAATAATGAAAACAAAATTAGGGTCAGGGTCATGAAAAATTAACTTTAAATTAGGCAATGCAAATAAAGGAAGACCTAAGTTATGAAATGGAATAAGAAGAAATTAAGAAAGGCAAATTTCATTTACCAACTTTTTTTTGCTTCTGTCATCTTTAATAAATATGACATTTTGGAGAACTGGAAATAAGTTAACATTGTTCTATACTTAAAATACGAAAAGCCTTTTGTTAGTGTTTCTTTTAAGCACATGTTAATAGAGATGAAACATTCTTGTAAATTTTTTTATAACCTCCCTTTAAAATAAATGCAGGAATAATATTTAACCCTGACCAAAATACATTATATTATCTCTTATTCACATATATTAAAAATACTCCTTTTTGAACTCCAGCGTATCACATGTGTTCTTGCTGTTAGCCTCGCTTTATCTTCTATCTTATTAGCCAAGATATTTTACATTTTATAGACCTTCCTCCTATGAACTTTTATTTAAAAATATAATACCTTCAGTCTACATGTCATAAATAAAGAATTCTTACGTCAGTAAACATCTGCTTTAAAATAAATACCACTATCACATATTTTATAAAATAATTTAATTCACGAATTCTTAGTTACTCATTTCAGCTAAGATTGAGATGTATGTTTCTGATTCAATTAAACATGAAAATTCATGTTTGGGTCTTTGTTAGTCTTGGAGACTATTGGAAGAGGCTTTCTGAAAATTTTGAGAAATTACTAAAAGTTGACAGGGTTAGTCAAATCCCTTTGTGCCCAGTCCTTAGCTCTGTATTGGTGATACTCAGTTAATATTGAATTATTAGCACAGGGCAATAAGGGAGCATAGCTCCCCCTTGTGTGCAAAATCAGAAGCCACCTGTGGGGAGAGGAACTCATTCATATTTATTCATTTGATCCAGAGCCTGATTAGTATACTCTACATGCAGGGGATGCAAAGATGGAAAGATGAAATCTCTGCCCTCAAGGAGATTACAGTCTAATTGGGAGACAGATGTTCAGACAATTAGAGTACAATGTAATCATTGTTATGATGAAGGTATGTTCAGAATGCAATCAGAATGTTCAAAGTGGGAACCTCTACATTGGCCCAGTGGCATCAGCGGAAACTTCACAGAGGAGGGAACACAAACTGAGACTTGAAGGGTGAAAAGGCATTTGCCAAGAGAGTGAGCGTATTCCAGGCAGAGGAAATAGCATATCCAAAGGTACTGAAGGCTTGAAAGAGCATGTCAGATTCAGGGAGAGGCCAGTCATTCAGTATGGCTATAGACTAGGCTGGGCAAAAGATGGAGACAGTATAGGTGGAACCGGGTTATAAAGAACTTTATGTGGGAAAGTAAGAAGATGAGATTTTAGCCAGAGCAGAGAAGTGAAATGATTATATTGGCTTACTAGAAAAAAAAATTATTTTGGAACCAGGTAAGAGAGGATGAGCTTGGGTTAGGGCAGAGGCAGTACAGAAGGAAATGCATGGATAGTTTCAAGAAATATTTGGGAGGTAAGATGGTCCAGGTGTCTGGCTTATTTGATTGACCAGTGGTGATGTTGCCAAACATACAAAGACAATAGAATAAAAAGCAGGGCAGAGACAATGAATTCCATTTGAGGGGCTGTTAAAATTTCAGGCATCAAGGGAACATCCAAGTGAAAAATGTCCACAGGGTGGTTGGCCCTTTTGAGTTTGGAGCTCAGGTAGGAGGACTACCTGAAGACATTTGAGAACCATCAGCCATGGGAATGGATGAGATTGCCCAGGGAATCTGGAATACTGCTAAAAGAAGAGAGCCACCACAGATTCCTGGGGAGCATCAACATTTAACAGGGAGGAAAAAGAACTAGTAGAGGGGCCACAAAGAGATGGCCAAAAGCAGGAGCCCCTGGAGAACATGGTGTGATGGAAGTGCAAGGAGGTAAAGTTTGAGGAAAGGGGGCATGGTCTGCAGTGTTAAATACCACAGAGAGGTCAAGAAGCATGAAAAGTGAAAACTGCCCTTTAGATTTAACACTTAGTGACCTAATGGAGAAGGCAGGGATGAGGAAAAGTCAGATTGTGGTAGGTTGAAGAGATAAGGCAATGGAAATGCCAATATACACTGTTTTTTCAAAAGCCTGGCTGTGACAGGAATAGAGTAAAATGGGATGGTAGCTGGAGGGGACCAAGAAGATCAAGGGAGAAGGTTCTTTTTCTATGTGTTCTTAAGGTGGGAAAAATTTCAGTATACCCTTGAGAGAAGGAGCCAGCAGAGAAAAAGAAGCTGGGACGCTATGATGGGAAGGGGGACAACTGATGATAAAGGTGGTGGAGAAGGCCGGCATGAATGGCTAGAGCCCAGGAGGATGGATTCACAGAATAGGAGAGAAGAGAGATGCCTATTCCTCAGGGATGGGAGAGTTGAGTAGTTAAGAAAAAGCAAAAAAGTTCATGTTAAAACTGACACTCAGGGATTAAGTGACTTGCCCAAAAGACAGGATTAGAAGTTAAAACTGTCTGTCTTTCTGTCTCTTTGCCTGACACCATGCTACTCTCACAGACAACACAAGAATGTGGCCAGCTTAGAAGGAGAGAGGAAGGCTGGGAGCTAGGGCATATTAGGAGGATCCCAGCATTAGAACTAAAAGGGACCTGGGGATTATGAAATCCATTTACAGATGAAGAAACCAAGGACTCAAGAGGTTGTCGCTTACCTGTCCAATATGACAATATTAGTAAAGAACAGAAACTAGTCCCAGAATGGATTCCAGCTCAGGGTTCTCTTCAAAAAAGATTGGAGAGGCCGGGCACGGTGGTTTATGCCTGTAATCCCAGCACTTTGGGAGGCCAAGGATGGTGGATTGCTTGAGATCAGGAACTCAAGACCAGCCTGGCCAACATGGTGAAACCCCGTCTCTGCTAAAAAAAACTTAAAAATTAGCTGGGTGTGATGACCCGCATTTGTAATCCCAGCTACTCAGGTGGCTGAGGCATGAGAATTGCTTGATTCTGGGAGGCAGAGGTTGCAGTGAACCAAGATGGTGCCACTGCACTCCAGCCTGGGTGACAGAGCAAGACTCTGTCTCAAACAAACAAACAAACAAAATAATGGAACATAAGAACTTAATAAAAAATTTAAATGTACTCCATTTTTTATTTACTTAAAATAAAAAAAGAGATTGAAGAAAGAGATAAATGGAGTAACAAAATGCCCCCTCTTTCCCAACTTGATAGCTTATTTGTTTCCAGTACTATTCTCAGCACTTTATATACACAATCTCATTTCATGCTCACAATGATGCTTACAAGATAGACATTACTATCTCAAATTTTTAATAAAACTGGATGTCTGTAGAGGTCAAGTAACTTGCAAGAGGCAGAAGCAGAATTCAAACCCTTTGGAGCTACTTGACTCCCAAGCTTATTCTTTCATTATAACGCTTAATAAGACAATGTGTGGTCAGACTAAATTATGGAGCCTTCTGGGCAAACTGAAACCCCAGTACAGATCACACTGCATGAAATGAGGAAAACTGGGATCATTGACTCTAAGATGCATTTTTTTTTCACATTCTGACATCTCTGAAATTAGGTACATCTCACCAGCAATGGTGGCCATGGTTTAATTGGCAAGACTTTTTTTCCCCTTTATTTGTGCTAAAATAGTAGTGTGTCATGCAATCCATTCTGTCTGAGATTTAACTAAACACGTTAAGTTCAGGTACCATTTTCCCAATATCCTGTCTGCAAAAGAACAAATAAGAGTCAAACAAGTTCTCAGATCAGGGGATGGGCAGAGAAGACCACAGCTAGCGTTTGAGCTGAAACTTGGCCTGGGAATTTGAATCAAAGAGAAGGGCCATTGTTGGTAATGTGTGGAATAGAAGGACATCTGGCCCCAGCACTGCCTGATAGAGGGCAGGTGCCCCTTCAGTGCTTATTTAGGTGAACTCAGTGAAGCTCAACTGTTCTGCAGTTACCAGAACAAGAGCCAGGGTGCTTGAGAAAGCTGGACAGACCTGTGTGGGCAGTGCTAGGTCTGGAATTCAGTCCTCTGATGATGTGGCTGGATTATATACTTAGCAGGGAGCTGCCTGGCCTTTGTTCCTTTGGGGACTGAGGAAGAAAGCCAATCTTTTTGTAATCTGTACCATCTTTCACCTTATGCCTTCACCTGATAATAAATATAGCTCCTTTTATGTTCTGTGATCTATCAGTGCTAGGGGCCTGAAGGAGAGAGAAGAGAATTTTATTTCTTGAGACAGTCCCAGAAGAAACAGAGAAGCCCCCAGGGTGGTGGTAGCACTGACTTATGGAACCTGGAGGTTAAGAGAGGAGAATGGGGCAACAGAGACTGATGGCAAAGACCCTCATTCTGGCACCTAAAAGATGGGGAGATGGATGGCTGAGGGGCAGTGGAACGGTGGTAATAGCAGAGTCTGATGATGCACAAAATGTGAGCTCCAGAGAAGAGGAACCTAGTCTGGCTCATTCTGTGCTGTATCTCCAGCACTAAAAACAGTGCCAGGTACATTGAGGGCATGCAATAAATGTCTATTGTTGTTGTACAGCATTGCCCCCCCTGCACCACCTCACCAAGATGGCTACTTTGGGACACACATTCCCCTTCTATGCTGGCCCCAAGCCAACCTTCCCGATGGACACCACTTTGGCCAGCATCATCATGATCTTTCTGACTGCACTGGCCACGTTCATCGTCATCCTGCCTGGCATTCGGGGAAAGACGGTGAGAAACCCAGTCCTGGAGACCCCAGCCCAGAGAGACCTCAGCCTCAGGCTGAGGGGTTCAGAGTCTCTGACTACAACCAGACTAAGGAAGGAGACCCCAGTGCGGAGAAAAGATAGCCACGATCCCAGGCAGAAAGCTCCCCATTCATTGATTCAGCAGTTCACTATTGAGCGCTGGTGGGGCATGGTGGCTCATGCCTGCAATCCCAGAACTTTGGGAGGCTGAAGTGGGAGGATTGCTTGAGCCCAGGAGTTCGAGGCCAGCCTGGGTTTATAGTATAGACCTCATCTCTTAAAAAAAAAATTAGCTGGGCATCGTGGTGTGCATCTGTAGTTCCAGCTACTTGGGAGGCTGAGGTGGAAGGATCACTTGAGTGGCTGCAGTGATATAAGATCGCATCACTGCCCTCCAGCCTGGGCAAGAGAGTGAGATCCTGTCTCTAATAAATAAATAAATGCATACATAAATACATAAGCACTTATTATGTGCCAGACACTCTGATTTCAATTGACCAAGTGATCTCAGCTTTAGAATTCCCGCCCCTCCCCCAAGTCTGGAAACAGGAAGGGTAGATGTGGAAGGAAGGCACTCTTTACTTAACCCACCTACCTTGTGACTCAGAGGCTGTTCTGGCTGCTTCGGGTGGTGACCAGCTTATTCATCGGGGCTGCAATCCTGGGTGAGTGCGAAGTGCAGCTGACTTGGGCCGCTGCCTCCATCCCTTCAACTCCCTCAGCAGCCTGCCTCTCCTCTCCTTGTTTCCCCACAGTGGTGGGCCCTTGCTTCAGGGTGGCTTCCAGACCCTGCCCATATGCTTCTCTCACCATGGCCTTATCTCCCCACTCTTACCCTTGCCTGGAGAGGTGTCACCCTGGAAAACAAGCTGGATGCATCTCCTCAACCTTCCTAACACTTTTATTCGGGGGAAAGGAGGTCAAAATGAATGTCTGTGGGGAGAGGGCCCCAGAAAGGAAGGGAGGAAATGGGAAACGGCTGTTTGCTTTGGTTTGGTGATGAGGCAAATAGGAGAGATGAAAGTCTCCGTGAGGCCCGGCACGGTGGCTCATGCCTGGAATCCCAGCACTTTGGGAGGCTGAGGCGGGTAGATCACCTGAGATCAGGAGTTCGAGATCAGCCTGACCAACATGGGGGAAACCCCGTCTCTACTAAAAATACAAAAATTAGCTGGGCATGATGGCAGACACCTGTAATCCCAGCTACTCGGGAGGCGGAGGCAGGAGAATTGCTTGAACCCGGGAGGCGGAGGTTGCAGTGAGCCAAGATCATGCCATTACACTCCAGCCTGGGAGACAGAGCAAGACTCCGTCTCAAAGAAAGTTTTTGTTGAAGCTATCTGCGTTTGCCTTGCCTGGCATGGTTTTGGTTCATGTTTCCTTCCCAGCTCCCTGAGTGACTCTCCCTAAAGCAGGGAGAAAGGGAGGGAAGAGGTAAACAGAATGTGGCCAAGGGAAATCCCACACATGTGGTTGGCAGACTTACCATGAGCCAGACCCTGGCTAGTTAACGGGTATCCAATTATGACCAAAACAGACATGGACCCCTTGTAGTTCTCCTTCTGACTCTAACCTAGTAATGCCCAGACATCTCTGAGTTCCCATATGTCCAACTCCCCAACCACAGCTGTGAATTTCAGTTCTGAGTGGTCTGTGGGCCAGGTCAGCACCAACACATCATACAAGGCCTTCAGTTCTGAGTGGATCAGCGCTGATATTGGGCTGCAGGTCGGGCTGGGTGGAGTCAACATCACACTCACAGGTGAGGGAGGGCTCTTACCTGTGGTGGGGGGAAGGCTCTGCTATCTTTGGGATCTATGTGTGGTGTGGTCAAAGAGCTATAGGATGCCTGGCACAGGGGCTGGGAGGATGTGTGAGGTGGGAGGTCAGAGGCATGGTAGGAAGGGAAATTCAGGGCCTTGGAAGCTACCTTCTCTCAGTTGAGACCACTTCCTGTCCCTCTGCTCAGTGTGGGTGAGTCCCTGCCTAGGCCCCACTCTGGCCCTTGGGTTCCTGCTGAGCACAGCTGCCTTGTGCCCTAGGGACCCCCGTGCAGCAGCTGAATGAGACCATCAATTACAACGAGGAGTTCACCTGGCGCCTGGGTGAGAACTATGCTGAGGAGTATGCAAAGGCTCTGGAGAAGGGGCTGCCAGACCCTGTGTTGTACCTAGCTGAGAAGTTCACTCCAAGAAGCCCATGTGGCCTATACCGCCAGTACCGCCTGGCGGGACACTACACCTCAGCCATGCTATGGTGAGGATGGGAAGGAGACGGGGTGGAGGCCCTGGTAGCCTAGATTCAGGAACAGGGTTTCTACCCATCTCTCCTCCACTCATGTGGGTATCTCAGGTGGGGTGGCCTGGCACCAGTCCACATGGTGCTGGCTTGGGAAGTCCATGGGAAGGAATCCCTACCTCATATCTTTGGGTCACTCTTGGGTCCCTGAACCTCTGCCTGGGCCCGTCCAAATTCACCAGCAGGTAGAAGTACCCGGGCCAGTCCTCACTGGGTCCTGGCTCTCCAGGGTGGCATTCCTCTGCTGGCTGCTGGCCAATGTGATGCTCTCCATGCCTGTGCTGGTATATGGTGGCTACATGCTATTGGCCACGGGCATCTTCCAGCTGTTGGCTCTGCTCTTCTTCTCCATGGCCACATCACTCACCTCACCCTGTCCCCTGCACCTGGGCGCTTCTGTGCTGCATACTCACCATGGGCCTGCCTTCTGGATCACATTGACCACAGGTAAGACCCAGCCCTATAGACAAGCACTAGAAGGCTCAAGGCCAGGGAGGGAGGGCCTGGGGGCATCATGTCGGTAGAGTTGAGGGTCTGTTCCTGGGGGCCAGGATGGCTTTGCCCTCTTTAAAGTCCCACCCTCTTGTATCTCTTATCTCCTGATTTTCTCTCCCCAGTGCCACTTCCCCTCCCTCCTCAGAGATGCCCACTCCCTTGTATCTTCTCTGTCTCTGTCATCCCCTAACTCTCTTCACCCAGCTGCTTCTAAAATCTTCCAACCCCCTGTCCCCTCTTGCTTCCTCCAAATACCCTTCTCTGGGTCCCCATTCTTAAACCCTTCCCTGTCCTGCCTTACACATCCCTAAATTGTCCTGCAGTCTTATTCTCCTCTCCTGTCCTGCTGTCTACTCCCTCATGTGCCTCCTCATGCCTCCTCTGTGCCCTGCCCTTCCCCAGGGTTTTTTTCTTTTCTCTCCCCATTTTCAGAGTTCTCCCTCTCCCCCTTTCTCTCTCTCTCTCTCTCCCGGGATATAACAGAAGGAGCACTGGGCTTGGAGTCTGGAAACTCAGGACAACAGAGCCACACCAGCCACATGCCCCTCAGCCAGTCACCTCTCTGAGCCCAAGTTGCCCTGAAGCAGGGGCTCTAGGCTTCCCTTAGAGTTGTTCTGACACTCCCAGGGGAAGATATCCTTGGCAGGTGTTACTAGCACCAAGGTGGGACAATTGTTGCCCTCGTCTCCAGGACTGCTGTGTGTGCTGCTGGGCCTGGCTATGGCGGTGGCCCACAGGATGCAGCCTCACAGGCTGAAGGCTTTCTTCAACCAGAGTGTGGATGAAGACCCCATGCTGGAGTGGAGTCCTGAGGAAGGTGGACTCCTGAGCCCCCGCTACCGGTCCATGGCTGACAGTCCCGGGTCCCAGGACATTCCCCTGTCAGAGGCTTCCTCCACCAAGGCATACTGTAAGGAGGCACACCCCAAAGATCCTGACTGTGCTTTATAACATTCCTCCCATGGAGGCCACCTGGACTTCCAGTCTGGCTCCAAACCTCATTGGCGCCCCCATAAAACCAGCAGAACTGCCCTCAGGGTGGCTGGTACCAGACCCCCAGCACCAATCTACAGACGGAGTAGAAAAAGGAGGCTCTACATACTGATGTTAAAAAACAAAACAAAACAAAAAGCCCTAAGGGACTGAAGAGATGCTGGGCCTGTCCATAAAGCCTGTTGCCATGATAAGGCCAAGCAGGGGCTAGCTTATCTGCACAGCAACCCAGCCTTTCCGTGCTGCCTTGCCTCTTCAAGATGCTATTCACTGAAACCTAACTTCACCCCCATAACACCGGCAGGGTGGGGGTTACATATGATTCTCCTATGGTTTCCTCTCATCCCTCGGCACCTCTTGTTTTCCTTTTTCCTGGGTTCCTTTTGTTCTTCCTTTACTTCCCCAGCTTGTGTGGCCTTTTGGTACAATGAAAGACAGTACTGGAAAGGAGGGGAAACCAAACTTCTCATCCTAGGTCTAACATTAACCAACTATGCCACATTCTCTTTGAGCTTCAGTTCCCAAATTTGCTAAATAAGATTGCAAGACTTGCCAAGAATCTTGGGATTTATCTTTCTATGCCTTGCTGACACCTACCTTGGCCCTCAAACACCACCTCACAAGAAGCCAGGTGGGAAGTTAGGGAATCAACTCCAAAACGCTATTCCTTCTCACCCCACTCAGCTGGGCTAGCTGAGTGGCATCCAGGACGGGGAGTGGGTGACCTGCCTCATCACTGCCACCTAACGTCCCCCTGGGGTGGTTCAGAAAGATGCTAGCTCTGGTAGGGTCCCTCCGGCCTCACTAGAGGGCGCCCCTATTACTCTGGAGTCGACGCAGAGAATCAGGTTTCACAGCACAGCGGAGAGTGTACTAGGCTGTCTCCAGCTCAACGAAGCTCATGAGGACGCGCGACCCCGGCGCGGAGAAGCCATGAAAATTAATGGGAAAAACAGTTTTTAAAAAACAAAAGAAAAAAAGTTTATTTACAGCTCGCCCCAGGAGACTTTCCCTGGTGCCTGCGGATGTCCGAGGCCTCGCGCCAGCAGCGCTCAGTGCCCTTCCTGGAGCTCTCTTGGCCCAGGCCTGGCGGGCACTGCTTCCCGGCCTGCGATGTCCCAAGGCGGGGAAGGAATCCAGATTGGGTCCCCCTCACAGGTTAGTGGTGATACATTTTAAGTCCGGGAGAGCGGCCTGCTTGTGCAGTGGGTCGCCGAGGATAAGAGGTGAGCCCCCTCTCTCCTGGCTGCAGTCCTTGGCGCTTTGGTCCAGAAGGGTGCGAAGAGCGCTGGGCCGAACATAGTGGAGACTCACCACGGCCCCTCCGAGGAAGAGGCACAGGACGCCTGTGGCGGTGGGGATCGAAAGAAAGGAGGGCATGTGGAGTCAGGGCTATGTTGCCCAGGCTGGTCTCGAACTCTGGCCTCAAACGACCTTCCTGCCTCGACCTCCCAAAGTGCTGGGATTACAGGCGTGATGCCCGGGCCTTCTTCCATCTTTTGGAGCCTACGCCTTATGTTACCTCCCCCGGCCCCCCACACACCTCTAATCTGGATTACATGAAACACGGCAAGACACCAGACCCTTCTGAGCCCCCCCACTTTTCATCTGTAAAATGGTCATAACAGTGCCTGTTTCTGCGAACTATTGAGAGGGGCAAATAGGGTAATAGATGTGAATTCATTCTGTAAACTGGAAAGTGCACACCCGGTGTGAATCCTGTCTCCACCCTTAGCCCCCGGGGCCCATTCTCTAGGTCCTCACCGGTTGCCAGCGTGACCCAGAAGGCGGCGCCATACTGAGTGGTGAGCGCGGAGGAGCCTAGGCGGAGCGGGCAGAGCGGCACGCTGGAGATGGAGGCCAAGGCGAAGACCCCGAAGAGCGCGAAGGCTCCGGTGGTCAGCAGTGCTAGGCCTCCGTAGAGCGGGGCCGGCGTGGAGAGCAGCACGTTGGAGAGGAGCCAGAAGCAGAACGCCACCCTGCCGGGGAGTGGGGGGACCCTCTGTGAGCGGGCTTCTCCCAGCCCACCGGGGTTCCCACAGCCTCGCTCTTCTTTATCCCTATCCCAGCGCCAAAGCCAGGGGCTGGGATGGCAGCGGCGCAGGGGAATTCCCCGGGGGAGAAGCGGGCTCCTGAGGTCCAGGCGGTGGCTGGAGTCTCTCCGGATTCCGTCTGTGCAGATCTCGTGGATCTTCTAACCCGCGAGGCTGTCATGCTCACCCCGAGCGCGTCGGGTCTGGCTGCAGCTGCTCAGCGCCTCCGAGGCCTGCATCCTCCCGCTCATACGGCCCAGCTCCCGGCACACACACACGTGCACACAGCCTTCCCTCCAGCGCTTACCATAGCGTGGCCGAGGCGTAGTGTCCCGCCAGGTGGTACTGGTGGTACAGGCCGCAAGGGCTACTCGGTGTGAACTTCTCCGCCAGGTAGAGCACTGGGTCCGGCAGCCCCTTCTCCAGTGCGTTCGCGTACTCCGCGGCGTAATTCTCTTTCAGACGCCAGGTGAACTGCTCGTTGTAGTCAATGGTCTCGTTCAGCTGATGCACTGGGGTCCCTGCGGGGTGAGGCGGGCTCATGGGGCTGCCCGCGGTCGGAGACCTCGCAACTAAGCGGATTCAGACAGGAAAGTGGGGGTGTGGCGCTCTCGGCGGGAGAAATGGGTTCGGTGGTGGTTGGAGAAAACGCAAATCCACGAGGACCACAAGCTATTTGAGTTTGTGGGATGTGAGAGGCCCTCCAGCTATCCCTGACACACTCACCTAACCTGGGATCTCCCAGCCCCAGGAGTTCATTTAGCCCCAGCCCCCTCACCTGTGAGTGTAATATTAATGCCCTCCAGGCCCACGAGCAGACCGACACGGGCTGTAACGCGCGCTGCGCTGAAGGCTTTGTAGGATGTGTTGGTGTTCACTCTACCCACGAACCATTCTGCACTGAAGTGCACAGCTGTAGGGAAAGGCACACGGTGGGGGTGGGATGAGGGTGGGAAAATGGAATTAGTGTTATGGGAGGTGGGACACTGCAGAGAGATGGGGACTTAGAGGTCCAATGTGGTTGCATGGTAAGGGCCAAAAAGTGGGCCCTAGAAGGAGCTGGAGAGTGGGAAGAGGGAGCAGAAAACCAACCCCAGTTCCCTATCGTCCCAGGTGCCCTCTGCCCACCTCCTTCCTCACCCCGTCCTCTCCCCATGGGCTGCACCACACACTCACCCACAATTTCTGCGCCTATGAACAGACTGAGAAGAACTCTCACCAACCAAAACCAGCGCTGCAGGAATGGGCACCCAGGTCAGGCCTGAGCCCTGCCAAACCAGAGTCCCCAAGACCACCCTTGACCCCACTTCACCTGGATCTTTAGTTACATCCAGACCTTTGAGACTAATGTTAGGCACGCTTTTCCTGCAAGTCCCTCTGGGCTACTGGCATTTCTGATATTTTGTGACCATGCACTTTCACCTCCCTAGCCCCATTTCCCATCTACCCTAACAGCACCTCCCCCCCACCCCCACTTCCTGGCACTCTTCCACCACCTTCACTCCCCTAGCTGTCTGGCGCCTGGTCCTGGTTCTGCCTCCTGGTCCACTCACTGCTTGGTGAGGCTCAGTGAGTCCAGAAGTGCTAGGCACGCAGGGGTCACCTCCCTCAGAAGAGGGAGGCCCCAGGGCCTGATCTCCGAGGGGAGGAGGTGGGAATGCAGATACTCCTAGGTGCACCAGTTCCAGGGAAAGCAACACAGATTAAGATGCAGAAAAGCTGGGTCCTCCCAGAACTGAAAAATGCACAACCTAGGTTCTGGGAGAGGGGGAAAGTCTAAGACAATGCACCCAGTTGGCTCCAACTTCTAATCCAACGTGGGAGTCTCAGTCCTGAGGATGAGGCACCCATACACATGTGTCTCAACCCAGTGCAAAGGGGAACACTGTAGTCTGAGCTGCTGGCATCTGTCCTTTTGGCCTGAAGGTCATCACCCACTGGATGGGATGAGAGTGCAGCTTCAGTCCTGGGAGAGGTGGGAGGCCCTCCAGCACATGAAGCCTAGACTCTGCCTCAGGATTACTGGACTGGGCGCCCATTCTCTGCAGCAGCCTTCCCAAGGACCCAGGTGGGGTCCTTCTCCAGGATATCCTGGATGGGGAGCTCTCCCTATCCTTGGAAAGGGGTGCTTGCTGCACCAGACTCCTGACTTCACTCCACCTGAGCCTCAATTCGACTATTCATGGAGGCTCTTGTACAGTCTTACCTGTCCTGGGTCCCTCAGGAGACAATCTGCCCATGAGCCTTCCCCCACTCTACCTGCACTATGAGGACACCCTTACCGAGTGGCCACGGATCCCCGGCAAGATGAGCAGGAAGCTTGCTGCTAGAGCCAAAAACACTAGAATAACGATGAGCAGTGGAACGCTGAAGCCTGCGGCATGCCGGGGCTGGGGGTAAAAAGGCAGTACGCCGTTCCACAGGGTCATGCTGCACGCCGGCCGAGTGCTGCACGCAGGCTGGCAGGCAAGCCAGCAAGCTGGGGCTGCCTGGACGCGGGAGAGCGCGTCCTCGGCGTCTCTTTGCGTACAAGGCTGGGACCGAGTGGGCTGGTGAAGTCTGAGTCCTGCACCTCTCCGTTAAGGAAGCGTGGAGGTGGGCTGCTCTCAACGCTCTGGGGTTGGTACCGACAGAGTTTTTCTAGCCGGCGAGCGAAACGATTTCTCACTGTCTGTAGCCGTTACTTTCCTGGTTCTGTGGGTTCGCGCTGAGTTTGGAAGTCGCGCGGGACCCCTTTTATAGCAGCGTGGGCGACGTGCCACACGGGTGTCCCAGCCCAGGGGCTGGTCTGAGCTGGAAGAGGTTATGCAAATAAGGGCCCCACCTCCACAGCAGGAGGGTGAGCCCTAGGTCCAGATGCTCACACTGGCGCAGGTCTGTCCTGAGCCGACACCTGCACAGTGGCGAGACCAAGGACCCAGAGAGAAAGGTGAGAGTGCAGCCGGGGAGGCTAAGGATCGGCGGAGCTGGAAGAGTGAGGGTGAAGGCAAGAAGTAGAGCACAGAAGCAAAGATTTTAAGAGGAAAGAAGACATCTGAACCCAACACCACCCTAAACTACAGGTTAGACCAGAGTTTGGGATCTGACCCTAGCCCTCGCCCATCACGCACAGGCGTTCATTGCAGAAGGGGAGTTTATTGGGGAAGGGGGGATTCATTGCGGAAGGGTGCTGCAGTCCCTCACTCCCAGCTCAGTAACCTTTTTCCCTTCCCTGCCTCCTGGAGGAGAAGCGGAGCCTGACGGATTGGGGGCGGGTGGAGGTGAAACATTGGAGACATTGGGCACACCCTGGGAGGCTTGACCAGTCCTGCCCTGGACTGACATGCCCCAGAAGACTCCTGCCCAGTGGGTTCCTATGGTCGGGGGTTAACTCTCTGATGGGGTGGCGGATGGGGAACAGTGTCAATGCCTCCAGAGCTGCCAATTGTCCTGGAAACAGTGGCGTTTGGATGAAGGTCCTCGGTGATGCTTCTAACAGCTACCTTCCAGAAGTGGAAACAGCTGGCGCTCCTCCTCCAGTACTAGCTGTAGGAACAAGAGGGGAGGCATAGAGGACGCCCTAACAGTGGCTTTCGCATACCACCTACCACCCCCACCCTCACCCCGCAGGCTGCAGGGTTGGCATGCTCCGTGCAAGACCAGAGGCACTGATGCTCCTGGGAGCTCTTCTGACTGGATCCCTGGATCCATCGGGCAAGTATCAGGCTCCTCTAGCGGCGGGGTGTTCCCCAGGATCCTCTGGGAGGTGGGGCGGGGAGAGGTGCGGCAAGCGGCTCCCTGAGACTGGAAGGTCATTTCGCCGTGCAGCTCAGCGGAATGGGAAACTTCCCATTGCGGCCCGACACTTGGGTCCGGTTAGGGGCGCTCCGCGAGCTGGGGAAGGACTGGCCAAGGCCTTCGTTGCTCGGGAGGGGTAGCTGGGAGCGTAGTGCTGAGGAGGCCCTTCTCTGTGCCCACAGGCAGTCAGGACGCACTCTCACTGCCCTGGGAAGTGCAGCGCTATGACGGCTGGTTTAACAACCTGAGGCACCACGAGCGTGGTGCTGTTGGTGCGTTCTGGGGGCCCGGGCGTGCTGGGGCCGTGGCTCGCGAAGGGCCGGGGCGCGAAAGGCCCTGAGCGGGGAATCTGCGGGGAACACGCGCCCAGCAGCTCCGCTGCCTACACAGCTCAATCTTATGCGCTCCCGGGGCCAAGAGACCCTTGAGGGAAGGTTCTGTCAGTGAAGTGGGATGGGGGTTGAGGGAGGCTTAGGGCGAGGTTTGGGGGATCCTAGGGGATGGAGTGCTTAGACAGAGCCCCGCTCCCTGCCTCCGCAGGCTGCCGGTTGCAGCGCCGCGTACCAGCCAATTACGCCGACGGTGTGTATCAGGCTCTGGAGGAGCCGCAGCTGCCCAACCCGCGGCGGCTCAGCAACGCAGCCACGCGGGGCATAGCCGGCCTGCCGTCGCTCCACAACCGCACCGTACTGGGGGTCTTCTTTGGTGAGGGCAAAGGGGGAGACCAGTGGGGTTGATGTGGCGCTCTGCTCAGCCTGGGGGAGGGGCCAGATCCCGTCTGCGAGTCCACAGGAGACTCATCCGACTCCCAACCACTTCCTCTCTAAGCAGCACTTCGAGACTGCCTTCATCTCGGAGAGATTTTGGGATGTTGATACAGAGATATTTGCTCTGTATCTAACCTTTCTCTTACGCCTTACTCCAAACTAGGGGTGTCACTGGACCCCCATTATAGCTCTTGCGAACTGAGCTCCCCAGCCACCGCTCTCCTCACCGTGTGTTTGTAACCATTTTACCTCCCCCTAGCCCAGAGGGAGGAGGACTGACTTGGGGTACCCCTACATAAATTATATCATTTTGATTCTCACAACAGCTTTATGAATTGAGTAGGAAGGGAACTCACTATAGTCTTACTTTGCAGATTAGAAAATTGAGGCTCCCTGGGGCTAACGTGCAGAGCTGGTGGCGGAGCTGGCACTGGGACCTCTGTCTTTTGGCTCCTGAGGACACTTGGAGGCCGCCCTGGCCGTGGGGAGGGCGCAATACGGACGGTTTGTCACCTATTTGCGCCCCATGCCCGCAGGCTACCATGTTCTTTCCGACGTGGTGAGCGTGGAAACGCCCGGCTGCCCCGCCGAGTTCCTCAACATCCGCATCCCACCTGGAGACCCCGTGTTCGACCCCGACCAGCGCGGGGACGTGGTGCTGCCCTTCCAGAGGAGCCGCTGGGACCCCGAGACCGGACGGAGTCCCAGCAACCCCCGGGACCTGGTGAGGCGGGGAAGGCGGCGGGAAGGGGCCGCACCCCAGCCAGGTGGGGCCTGGGCTTCGGGCCTGGCAGGGCCTGGAGGGGAGAGGCGCCCACTCCCCAGCCGCGGACACCCTCCGGGCCCCGGCCTTCCCTGGCCCGCCGCCGCCCATCGACCCGGGCTCACCCGCCGCGTGCCCCGCAGGCCAACCAGGTGACGGGCTGGCTGGACGGCAGCGCCATCTATGGCTCCTCGCACTCCTGGAGCGACGCGCTGCGGAGCTTCTCCAGGGGACAGCTGGCGTCGGGGCCCGACCCCGCTTTCCCCCGAGACTCGCAGAACCCCCTGCTCATGTGGGCGGCGCCCGACCCCGCCACCGGGCAGAACGGGCCCCGGGGGCTGTACGGTGAGGCCACAGGGACGGGACGGGGCCGGCTGGGGGTCTGCGAGTGTGGGCTCCCCCGATCACGCTACCGCTCATCTCCTCCCCTGCGCCCCCACGTCGGATGCAGCCTTCGGGGCAGAGAGAGGGAACCGGGAACCCTTCCTGCAGGCGCTGGGCCTGCTCTGGTTCCGCTACCACAACCTGTGGGCGCAGAGGCTGGCCCGCCAGCACCCAGACTGGGAGGACGAGGAGCTGTTCCAGCACGCACGCAAGAGGGTCATCGCCACCTACCAGGTCAGCCGTCCGCGCCCCGCGACGTCCTCCCTTCCGCGTGCAAGCCCACGGGAGACTCCGCTGCCCCACGGAGCTCCCCATCTGTGGACAACCGCCACCCAGAAACCCCTCCCCAGACAGCCGAGGTCCAGGGAAGCCCCTGTAAATGATAGGGAGGCATGCGCTGTTTATAGGAGAAATCTGGCTGGTGATGACTATTTATCACCTCCCCACCCCCCACTCCCTCAAATCCCCTGGTTCCTTATGGGGACAGGCCTCACACTGCTCCTGTCTGAGTTGCTTCTCCCATGACTGACCCTGGCTGGTCCTCATCTCCACACGGAAGCCGTCCTTGGGCTCAGACCCTTCCAGGCCCCACGCCATCCAACTCGTGCCTCCCCTCGCCCCTCTCTGCCCCTCAGAACATCGCTGTGTATGAGTGGCTGCCCAGCTTCCTGCAGAAAACACCCCCGGAGTATACAGGTGAGGGAGCGGGGAAGGAGGACACCTGTGCGGAGAATCCTGCGGGGAAGGAGACAGGTGCCTGTGATGGGAGGATGTGGAGGCAAGGAGCCTGTCTCCCCATCATCACCGTCTCCTTCCTGCAGGATACCGTCCTTTCCTAGACCCCAGCATCTCCCCGGAATTTGTGGTGGCCTCTGAGCAGTTCTTCTCTACCATGGTGCCCCCTGGTGTCTACATGAGGTGAGGGAGGGGTTGGCAGAGAGGGGGCACCACACTAAGAAAGGTGCAGAATGAGCTGCCTTGGGGGCTGGGGCCTTTCACACTCCTTCGCAGTTTCACTAGAGAAGGGGAAGCAAAAATTTGGGGCCCTGAAACAGAACCCTGGGGTAAGATGTGTAGGCTTAGTAGGGAAATCTCCCCAGCTCTCCTAAGGGCTGAAATTTGGTGGCTGGGTGTAGGATTTGTCTAGCAGCTGGGTCATTCCCTTCCCTCCTCTCCCCACCCTACCTGGACTAGGAGCGCATTCTATCTTCAGTAAACGCACATCGCCAAATCTCTGCCGTGTTCAAGGAAGTTCCTGGGCCACTGCTCAATCCTAGTGAACCCCCACTGAGTCCCTCAGCCCACTCAACCCCATCTTTGATTCTTCTCCAAATTCCCTCACCACATCCTTTGTTCTCAATTTCAGAAATGCCAGCTGTCATTTCCGGAAGGTCCTGAACAAGGGTTTTCAAAGCTCCCAAGCTCTCAGGGTCTGCAACAACTACTGGATTCGGGAGGTCAGACTGGGGTCAGGGTCAGGGGAAGATGGGTCAAGGTCAGTCTTTTCACACAGGCTGGGAAAAGCAACAATCCCAGTTCTTGAGTGTTGCTGCCCCAGGTTCATGGGAGATGAAGGGTAGAGGAAATTATCCGGGGACAACAGCTCAAGAGAGTCTGGGACTGGCCAAGGGCCCTTTGTCCTGGGGTACTAAAGTGGTCCAGGCTGAGAGAGACCGAGTTTTGGGTAGAGGCCTATCTTGAGTGCATTGTTTACTTCCAGAATCCCAATCTGAACAGTACCCAGGAGGTGAATGAGCTGCTGCTGGGAATGGCCTCCCAGATTTCGGAGCTGGAGGACAACATCGTGGTTGAAGATCTGAGGGGTGAGCTCAGAGCCAGAAGGGGTGGATGGTAAGGGACCAGGAAGCCTGAGGATCCCTCTGGGTTCATCAGTAGCAGACCTAGGGCACTCACGATGCAGGAACACAGATACAAACACAGACTTCAAGGAGCCATAAGAAGAAAATGAACTTTGAACTTTTTTTTTTTTGCTTAATTTACCTTTTGTGTTGCTTTTATTTTAAATTAACTATGTCTGAGTATTGGGGAGGGGTGGTACCACAATCTCTTTGGTGCTTAGTTAGGTCTCTAAAGGTTTTCATTCAGCCCTGTCTTGAAACTAGGGAGGCATAGGACAGGGAATTTACTGCTTGGTGACTAGAACAGTCTTGAGTCTTAGAGGAAGGGTCTTACTGGAAAAACTGGCTCTGATCACACATGGTGACATTGGCCTTGCAGCAAGGCAAGGTCAGCATGGGCACAGATCTCATGTGGATCACTGGGGGTAGCCAGGAGGGAAGAACCGTAGTGCCAATAGTCAGATACAAGGCTGCAGGGCAAAAAAGGATGGAGAGGACAAAGCCCATAGTCTAGTCTTCTCTCCTCTTCAGATTACTGGCCTGGCCCTGGCAAATTCTCCCGTACAGACTATGTGGCCAGCAGCATCCAACGTGGCCGAGATATGGGGCTGCCCAGCTATAGCCAGGCCCTGCTGGCCTTTGGGCTGGACATCCCAAGGAACTGGAGTGATCTCAACCCTAATGTGGACCCCCAGGTCAGGAATAGTAATGATAATAATGGCAGCTAAAGCTTTCCTATGGCAATACTGTTCCAAACCCTTTACATATGTTGACTCATTTAATCTACATAATAATATTGTAAGGTATGTATAATAATTTTCCCCATTTTACTGATGACATAGTTGGTAAATCATAGAGGAGGGACTTAAATTCAGCCATCTGATTCCAGAATATATTCCTAACCACTGCATTGTACCATTCCTGCAGGGTGGCTTCTGGGTTGGGTGCCATTGTCCTGTTGCTGCAGGGTCCCACCCCAAGGGCTGTGTGCCCCTGAAGCTGCTAATCATTGAGGTCAGGCAGGCTGGTGATGGTCACAGGATATGGTCCTAGGGCACCTGACCGTGGTCTTACCGTGGGTAGGGACACACTGATCCTTCCACCAGACTTGTCCTGCCTGAGGGGGCTTGCCTAAGAAGAGGAAATCAGGCCTGAGCAGCAAGCCAGGCAGCGGCTGGGGTCCTGTGTCTGAGGGATGGGGCAACAGTGGCTGCCCTCCGCAGCAAACATACGCTCACCCCTTACTCCTGTGGTGCCCCAGGTGCTGGAGGCCACAGCTGCCCTGTACAACCAGGACCTATCCCAGCTAGAGCTGCTCCTTGGGGGGCTCCTGGAGAGCCATGGGGACCCTGGACCCCTGTTCAGTGCCATTGTCCTCGACCAGTTTGTACGGCTGCGGGATGGTGACCGCTACTGGTTTGAGAACACCAGGAATGGGTAAGGCTTGCCTGGGCCCCCACCTCAGACTGCTCCTCAGCCTGAGCCCCAGACCCTCTGTCTGGCCTTAGACAGCCCCTATGAGCCCTTGATTCCCAGTCAGCCCACCACACCCTTCCCAACCCCTCTGGGTCTCTCTTTTTTTCTTCTCTTTTCTTTTCTTTTTCTTTTTCTTTTTTCTTTTCTTTTTTTTTTTTTTTTGAGGCAGAGTCTAGCTTTGTCACCCAGGCTGGAGTGCAGTGGCGTGATCTTGGCTCAATGCACCCTCCACCTCCCAGGTTCAAGTGATTCTCCTGCATCAGCCTCCCGAGTAGCTAGGATTAGAGGCATGCACCAACATGCCCAGCTAATTTTTTTAAAAAATATTTTTAGTAGAGATGGGGTTTCACCATGCTGGTCAGGTTGGTCTCGAACTCCTGACCTCAAGTGATCCACTCGCCTTGGCCTCCCAAAGTGTTGGGATTACAGGCATGAGCCACTGCACCCAGCCCCTCTGGGTCTCTTTTCTCACCTGGGTCCTTGGGCCTGGGGTTGCTGGAGGCCTGCATCCCCTTCCCATCCCAGTGACTTCTACTTCCTCCAACTTAGGCTGTTCTCCAAGAAGGAGATTGAAGACATCCGAAATACCACCCTGCGGGACGTGCTGGTCGCTGTTATCAACATTGACCCCAGTGCCCTGCAGCCCAATGTCTTTGTCTGGCATAAAGGTGAGTGCCCTGGGAGAACACAAGTGAGTGACAGTGGCCAGAGAAGGATCAAGATTGAGGGTGCGGGGGAATCACTTGGTGCTGTCCAGGGAGGCAGGCACCTTCTGTGTTGGGCTAGGAGGCCTGCATTTGGCTGGCTCCCACAGCAGGGACCTCAACTAGCACACAAGCTACACCCTACAGTCAAGAAGGGGTGGATGGGGTAGATGCCAAGAGACAGGAAATGAATGGGGACTTTTTGAGGGAGACAGTTTCAGGGAGGTGGGCCTGGGGAAGACAGATGATATCTTGGTCCTTTATAGGATAGAGGGGAAAGAGGTCTGGCCACATAGCGGGATCCTCAGACTTTGAGGTCTTCCCTGCCCTCTCCCTCAGGTGCACCCTGCCCTCAACCTAAGCAGCTCACAACTGACGGCCTGCCCCAGTGCGCACCCCTGACTGTGCTTGACTTCTTTGAAGGCAGCAGCCCTGGTTTTGCCATCACCATCATTGCTCTCTGCTGCCTTCCCTTAGGTGAGCTCTTAGGCAGCCTCTCTGCAGACTGGCCCTGCCCCTCATTTCCTGCTGGCCTGAGGGGCTGGCTATTTGGTACCGTTTGAGACCAGGCTCAAGGAACCTCTGGAAGGGAGGGGCCATAGCCTAAGCCACAGTGAAGCTCTAGGCGAGGGGCTCCCTCCTCACTGTTCCTTCTGATCCGCTTCAGTGAGTCTGCTTCTCTCTGGAGTGGTGGCCTATTTCCGGGGCCGAGAACGCAAGAAGCTACAAAAGAAAGTCAAAGAGAGCGTGAAGAAGGAAGCAGCCAAAGATGGAGTGCCAGGTGAGAACGGGCTGGGCAGAGGAGGGAGGAGGGACGGAGGAGGGGAGAGACAGGAGTCTGGGAAAAAGAACCAAGTTACAGAGTGAGAGGAAAGCCAAGGCACCTTTAGGGCGCCTGCTCAGACTCACAGAGGAATTGACCTGAAGGCGGGGACCTGGGGACATCTGCTGAACTACCCGGCCCAATTATCCCTTCCCCAGCGATGGAGTGGCCAGGCCCCAAGGAGAGGAGCAGTCCCATCATCATCCAGCTGCTGTCAGACAGGTGTCTGCAGGTCCTGAACAGGCGTCTCACTGTGCTCCGTGTGGTCCAGCTGCAGCCTCTGCAGCAGGTCAACCTCATCCTGTCCAACAACCGAGGATGCCGCACCCTGCTGCTCAAGATCCCTAAGGAGTATGACCTGGTATGGCTCGTCCTGCCTCCCCAGCCTGGGCTGCCCTCACACGACTCCATTATCACAAGCGAGGCCACCCTATCCTCAGCTACAGAGCTCACCTATGACAGCTGATGCTGGGGAGAGGGGCTCCTTTCAGAGGCCCCCAGACACAACCTGACCCCCTTCGTCCACACACCTGGCCCCAGCCTGGATGGATGGGGAGGAGTTTTCTCTCCTCCCCTCAACCCAAGATCCATTGAGGGGAGGCTGAAGCAGAAGGTCCAGCGAGCTCCCTGCATCAGTGCCGCCTTCCTCCCACCCAGGTGCTGCTGTTTAGTTCTGAAGAGGAACGGGGCGCCTTTGTGCAGCAGCTACGGGACTTCTGCATGCGCTGGGCTCTGGGCCTCCATGTGGCTGAGATGAGTGAGAAGGAGCTATTTAGGAAGGCTGTGACAAAGCAGCAGCGGGAACGCATCCTGGAGATCTTCTTCAGACACCTTTTTGCTCAGGTGCCATGATCTGTGCCTTTTGGAGATGGGTCCAGCCCCAGAAATGGAGGAAACCTGGGCTGCATAGAACGCCCCTGTGGGTGAACTAAGCTTCCGCTCTATGGCCTGGAGAGAAATAGCCTTGTTTGAATCCTGGCATTGCCACTTTACTTAGCTCTGTGACCTTAGGCAAGTCACATTATCGCTGTTCTGTATCTCTGTTTCCTCATCTATAAAACAGTGATGAAAACTGTATCCATCCCATTGCATTGTTGTGAGGATTCGGTGAGATCGTCTACATGAGTGGTACACAGAGGTTGGCCTCTGGACCCGAGAGCATCAGCCTCACCTGGGAACATGTTAGAAATGCACCTACCCAGTTAGACTGAACCAGGAACTCTGTGGGTGGGGCCTGGCAATCTGTGTTTTAACAAGCTCCCCAGATGATTCGGATACACTCTAATGTTTGAAAAACATTGTTTTATGTACAGTGCTTATTGGCCCAAGTGCCAGGTATGTTGCAGACATTTAACAAACGGTTGTGGCCAGGCGCAGTGGCTCATGCCTATAATCCCAGCACTTTGGGAGGCTGAGGCGGGCAGATCACCTAAGGTCAGGAGTTCGAGACTAGCATGGCCAACATGGTGAAACCCCATCTCTACTAAAAATACAAAAATTAGCTGGACATGGTGGCTCACACCTGTAATCCCAGCTACTTGGGAGGCTAAGGCAGGAGAATCGCTTGAACCCGGGTGGCGGAGGTTGCAGTGAGCCAAGATCATGCCACTGCACTCCAGCCTGGGTGACAGAGCAAGACTCCATCTCAAAAAAACAAACAAAAAACAATAAATGGTTGTTACATGTGACTTTTAAACTTTTTGTGCAATGGGCAAATCATAGGCACATGGCAGCCTTATCTGAATTGGCAAGAGAGCACAGCCCCAGCCCCTTCCTGCCTGTCTACCACCATGTCTCTACATCTTCTGTCCCCAGTATAGGCTCTCTCACTTTCCATTCCCCTTAACTTTGCCCTTCCCCTTCCCTACCCCAGCACCATGCCCACTGCATGAAGTTCCCGGTTCTTGGGCCCAGGGAGAAATGGGCAGGCTGCTAGAGATTTGATTCCCCCGTCTATAGGACAACAGAGGCCCCAGTCAGTATATCTAAGGATCAGGAGAACCATCAGAGTTTAGCCTTTCTGATTTGGACTTTGGGGAGATATGAAGGGTCACTGAACTGCTTCCAGCATAGGCTTCACCTCCTTCTCTTTCCCTCCCTCTGCTGCTGCCCGAGTGCAGGTGCTGGACATCAACCAGGCTGATGCAGGGACCCTGCCCCTGGACTCCTGCCAGAAGGTGCGGGAGGCCCTGACCTGCGAGCTGAGCAGGGCCGAGTTTGCTGAGTCCCTGGGCCTCAAGCCCCAGGACATGTTTGTGGAGTCCATGTTCTCTCTGGCTGACAAGGATGGCAATGGCTACCTGTCCTTCCGAGAGTTCCTGGACATCCTGGTGGTCTTCATGAAAGGTAGGGGGCTGGGAGGTGGCAGGCTATCCAAGAATCCAGGGGTCTTTCAGCAAGGAGATGACCTGCATTCCCTTTTTTCTTCCCAGGCTCCCCAGAGGATAAGTCCCGTCTAATGTTTACCATGTATGACCTGGATGAGAATGGCTTCCTCTCCAAGGACGAATTCTTCACCATGATGAGGTATGGGGTGTGCCTTTCTAATCCTGAGATTTCCTGGTGTGTTTCAAACAGGAAAACAGGTCCAGTCAGAGGAGGGCTGGCAAACAGGCTATGCGGTCATCTGTGCTGAGAGGTGGCCTAAACACTACATCCTAAACTCTCAGAGCATCCACCTTCAAATATTTACCTGACTGGCTCCTGCCTCTGGGAGAGTCTCTGTCTGGACTGTCAACACCAGCCAGAAAAGCCTCCCTAGTTAAAAAACGAAAAAAAAAAAAAAACCCAACACCAATATGGCCAACGACAAAAATCCACTAATCCCTTTTGGATGCCCTTGGATCTTTGTGAACTATTTTACGGCATGCCCAACACCGTGCTCTACCCAGTGAAACAGTGAATGGATGACCTTGGTTGCTGCTCCGATATTCATCACCATGATAGTCAGGAAGAGAAACGTGGAAGGCTTCTCCATATTCCAACCATTCTTTCTTCCTGCATCTTAAGCCCTTTCTGGTTTTGTTGTGCCGGTAAAAAAAACAGCTTTGTGCTTCTCATTCCTGAAGACAATGAATGCGTCAGTAACACAGCTCCCCTCCATGCCATAAGGGCAGGGCTTGTTCCCTGTTGAATCCAGCTTCTCTACACTGTGATTGGCACAGGGCAGGCATTTCATACATAACTAACTGAGTAAGACAAAATGAAATAAGTGAGCAAATGAATACAAAGTATAGATGTAACAGCCCACATTATTTCAATTTTTCTATCCTGTTAAGCCTTAACATTGCTTTAAGCATTCCCCTTAACTGCTACATTCCTCATATGGTCCAGATACCCCAACTGGACAAGGGCTTCTGAAAGGGCAAAGCTATTGTAGTCTGTACCTCACTGGGTATGTCATTGCAGGCCCAGCCCGAGGTGAGGCTCAAGGGAATCTAGGAGAGGGTCCCTGCCTCCAAGGGCTGAGTTCCCACCTTCTTTTTTTGGTTTGTTTGTTTGTTTGTTTGTTTGTTTTGAGACGGAGTCACTCTGTCACCCAAGCTGGAGTGCAGTGCCACGATCTCGGCTCACTGCAACCTCCACCGCCCAGGTTCAAGTGATTCTCCTGCCTCAGCCTCCCAAGTAGCTGGAATTACAGGCATGTGCCACCACGTCCAGCTAATTTTTGTATTTTTAGTAGAGATGGGGTTTCACCATGTTGGCCAGGCTAGTCTCAAACTCCTGACCTCAGGGGATCAGCCCGCCTCAGCCTCCTAAAGTGCTAGGGTTACAGGCGTGAGCCACCACACCTGGTGAATTCCCACCTTCTTGTCCTGTAACTCAGCGTGTATCTTGCTTACTGTCGGTGGGACGATGTTTTTAATGTGATGGCTGTGCTTGCTGTGTTTTATGGGCCCAGCATGGCACAGCATTGCTGCCGGACCTACACAAACTTGCATAGTCTGTCTTTTCTGTCCTGAGGCACAACCTATGAATAGAGCTTGGCTACTGCAGGTGCCACTGTGGGTGCTATCAGGTTGGGCATGGAGACGCTCCCGCCTGTGCCCCGGGGTGTTGGCACAAGGAAGCAGCAGCATTGCAGCTAGTTCCCCTCCCTGGCACCTGGCTGCCTGGTGCCCCCACTGGACTATGAAAGGGGGAAACCAGGGGTGATATGGGAGGCATCAACAGAAGAGAGTGGACAGAGAGCCTGCCACGAGAGAGGGCCATGCACACCCTGGACACACCCCTGCACTCAGTGGACTATCTTCTCAGTTGTAGATGCCCCCTGTTTGAGGGCTGCTTTCTCTGATTGGTCAAGGTCACTTTCAATTCTGTTCTGCCTTTTGAGTCCATGGCTACCCCACCCAGCTTAGTGTCAGCTGCAGGCTGGATGAGCACCTTCTCAGTGCCATTTCCCGGGTCACTGGTAACCACATTAGATAATCTGGGGCCTGCCCCACCCTGCACCTACCCAAGCCTGACCTTGCTGGGTGACAGGCTGCTGTGTCTCTGGTCCTCCTCCAGATCCTTCATCGAGATCTCCAACAACTGCCTGTCCAAGGCCCAGCTGGCCGAGGTGGTGGAGTCCATGTTCCGGGAGTCGGGATTCCAGGACAAGGAGGAGCTGACATGGGAGGATTTTCACTTCATGCTGCGGGACCATGACAGCGAGCTCCGCTTCACGCAGCTCTGTGTCAAAGGTGGAGGTGGAGGTGGAAGTGGTGAGTGTGTGAGGAATGGTTGGTGTCAGGGAGGGGGGGCGTGTCCTCAAAATGAGAGTTCCTGGTGGGCAGGACCCAGGTCTTACTCTTTTCTGAGTCCTTGGTACCTAGTATAGAACCAAGCACGTGTAATTGGGATGGCACATGTAGGTGTGCAAGTTGTCTAATGCACAATGATACCCACTGAGGTCAAGGAGCAGGTTGAAATCTATCCTACACACTGCTCAAAGCCACCGGCATTGGTCTAAGATATATCTGGCCAGAGGAAGAGGCATTGTTTCTTTTACACAAAGGACCTGCAGGGTTGCATCCACCTAAGAGGACGTCCCCTTTCTTGTGCAAAGTTGCCACATTGTCTGCCCTGTGTACAGTGAGTGCTTAGCCTAGGGAATGAGGGAAACAGGACTCGAGTCAGAGATCTGGACATGACTTTCCCAGAAGGGAGGAGGGCACAGTCTCCCATCCTACCCCACTGCCCTTGTGGGGAAGCCAGTCCTGCCTCTTGTTCTCTTCTCTAGGTATTAGAGATATCTTTAAACAAAACATCAGCTGTCGAGTCTCGTTCATCACTCGGACACCTGGGGAGCGGTGAGCAGGAATGGGGCTCTGGCAGGTTGGCCTGGCTGAGCCCCCTGCAGAGAAATGAAGGGAGTAGGACTGGCTGATCAGCCCCTGGTAAAATCAGGCATTTGCCCTTTGAAAGTAGCTCTTGGTAGCACAAACATGCCAGCTGCCTCTCTCACCCTATGCTGCTCGGATGCTTGGCTCTCTCCCTGCTGCTCCAGGCCAGAATCATTCTACAAAACAAATCATGAGATCCTATTAATTCATTTTGCGCCTTGCCCCCTGCCTGGTACCAGGAGCCACTCCCTACCTCTACCCCATGCTCTGCCCAGGGAGTTGTTCTCCTGGCTGCAAAGGCAAGGGGAGAACAGCCCCATTTCTTTTTCTCAGCTCCCACCCCCAGGGACTGGGGCCCCCTGCCCCAGAAGCCCCAGAGCTGGGAGGCCCTGGGCTGAAGAAGAGGTTTGGCAAAAAGTGAGTGTCTCCCAAATCCCTGGGCCCAAAGAGACATGGAGAGAAGTCTTAGGGTCCCTAGGCCCCACCCGCATATCCTTGACATATAAGCGACCATCCTGAGTCTCATTCCATTTGTTCCTGACCTGACTGAGAGGTTATAGTGTTGAATGACTTTTCATCCTCTTCCAACCTCTGCACCCCATTCTTCAGGCAAGGGTCCTGGCTCAACAGGATGATAGTAAGGAGTCTCCTGGCTCCTGCCTGCTTTGGGCACAGCCTTGAGGCCTGTGCTGGGATCAGGAAGAAAGAAGGTTAAAACAGACAGGAGGAGGGGGAGTAGCAGGGAGACAGTGAGTGGGTGGATGGAGCAAAGACAGAAGTAAAGGGTTGGAGGAGGAAGAAGCCCCCAGATTGCTTTTTTCCCTTCATCTGTTGTGGCCCATCCTGATGCCTGCCAGATCCCCAGGTCACCTTTCATGGAGTGGCATTAAGGGAAGGCCAGAGGGCCCTTACCACACTGCTGCCCTGCCTCCCCTTGCTATAGGGCAGCAGTGCCCACTCCCCGGCTGTACACAGAGGCGCTGCAAGAGAAGATGCAGCGAGGCTTCCTAGCCCAAAAGCTGCAGCAGTACAAGCGCTTCGTGGAGAACTACCGGAGGCACATCGTGTGTGTGGCAATCTTCTCGGCCATCTGTGTTGGCGTGTTTGCAGATCGTGCTTACTGTAAGAGTTCCAGGCTGTGGGCAGTGGGTAGGGAGCAGGCTCTGACCCTTGGAGAGGAGTGGAAAGCCCTCTGATCCTAAGAGTCTGCATGGGAGAGCCCAGGGCTCGGGACCTTGGCCACCTGTGCCAAGCTGATGTAACCTCACTCCGGCCCCAGACTATGGCTTTGCCTCGCCACCCTCGGACATTGCACAGACCACCCTCGTGGGCATCATCCTGTCACGAGGCACGGCGGCCAGCGTCTCCTTCATGTTCTCTTATATCTTGCTCACCATGTGCCGCAACCTCATAACCTTCCTGCGAGAGACTTTCCTCAACCGCTATGTGCCTTTTGATGCCGCAGTGGACTTCCACCGCTGGATCGCCATGGCTGCTGTTGTCCTGGCCAGTACGTGACTCCCAGGCTTCTTCCTCTTTGCTTCTTCCTCTTTGCTGCAGCACCCTGGGTCTAGTTGGGGGAAACAGTGGGGAGATGGAACTCCTTATACCTCCATCTCTCCTCCCTATGCCTCCTCTCTCCCTCAGGATCGGAGGTAGAGTCTGTCCTGGTTGGCATCTCTAACAGGGTCTGTCTCTTCCAGTTTTGCACAGTGCTGGCCACGCAGTCAATGTCTACATCTTCTCAGTCAGCCCACTCAGCCTGCTGGCCTGTGTATTCCCCAACGTCTTTGTGAATGATGGGTCAGTTCTGGGGAAGGTTTCTCCTGGGACTCATAGGGTGGGCCCAAGGGTATAATAGAAAAAGAAATAGGCAGGGCACAATGGCTCACACGTGTAAGCCCAACACTTTGGAAGTCTGAGGCAGGAGGATTGCTTGAGGCCAGGAGTTCCAGACAAGCCTGAATAACAAAGTGAGACTCCATCTGTACAAAAAGTAAAAAGATTAGCGGGGTATTGTGGTACACATCTGTAGTCCCAGCTATTCAGGAGGCTGAGGCAGGAGGATTGCTTGAGCCCAGGAGTTTTAGGTTGCAGTGAGCCATGATCAGTACCACTGCATTCCAGCCTGGGTGACAGAGCAAGACTCTGTCTTGAAAGAAAAAAAAAAAAGAAAAGAAAAAGAAAAAAGAAATAGACAGTCCCAGACACTCAGCAAGAAGCTCAGTGCTAAGCTAGTCCCCTGGGGGAAGCTGAAAGGTAAATTTCTTGCCCTCAAGAAGGAAGCTGGCTGTGATTGGCCAGGAAAGGTGTTTGGGAGATGAAGTCAGAGACTCTTTCTCATAGATACCTGACACACAGCTTGCCATCTCTGCCTTCTATCCATTCACTGGACAGACATTTATGCAGCATGTCCCATGTGTCTACCCAGATGCCAGAGTAGGGATGTCAAGATACATGCAGTCATTCAACAACTACTTACCGAGATTTGCTGTGTGCCTAGTATTGTTCTAAGCCTAGAGATAGAGCAGTGAATGAAACAAAAATCCCTGCCCTCATGGAGCTTACAGAATAATGAACCAGGGACTCAAGGAAGCAGGGGTCAACCACAGTAAGAGAGTTCAGGATAACACAGAAGGAAAAATTGCTGAGTACAGAGGGTGGAACCATGGAAGCCTGGGTGCCGAGTTCCTTGGAGGGATCCCTGGCCAACTGGGTGGAGGCCCCATACCCTCAGCAGTCAGGGCCAGCAGGAAAGGAGTCATGCTGTGTTGTGACAGTGCTGGAGCCCCTCCTGCCCCAGCCAGAGGCTCAAGGTGTCTTTGCCCCCCAGGTCCAAGCTTCCCCAGAAGTTCTATTGGTGGTTCTTCCAGACCGTCCCAGGTAGGAAACGTGGGACCTGGGGGTTCTGTCTGAGGACTTCTGCTTTTGTCTCCATCTCTCTGTGAATACTCACTTGTCTATACTGGCCATGGGGTCTGTTTCTAGCCTTCAGGACAAGCCCCAGCTCCAATCCCTCCAGGCAGGCTTTTCTGGGGGCCCTGGAGGGATGAGAGAGGAAGGAGGGAAGCATAGGGGAATGTGCTGTTGTCTTTTCAGCCCAAGCTGAAGTCCTGAGACTACTCACTGGCCCTGTCCTCCTGCCCCCAGGTATGACAGGTGTGCTTCTGCTCCTGGTCCTGGCCATCATGTATGTCTTCGCCTCCCACCACTTCCGCCGCCGCAGCTTCCGGGGCTTCTGGCTGACCCACCACCTCTACATCCTGCTCTATGCCCTGGTGAGGGACTTCCCTGGGCCAGCCCATGGAGCAGGGAGCTCAGGATGGGACAGGAAGGTGAAAGAGGGAGAATTGGATCCAAGATCTCAGAATGAGACTTTGAGATTTAAGACCCCAGACCTCAGCCCTATCTCCCCAGCACAGGCCTAGTGCCTGGGCAAGAGGGGATGCCGGGCAGGGGCCTGGCTGGGCCTGAATTGTACTAACTGGCCGTGTCTCCAGCTCATCATCCACGGCAGCTATGCTCTGATCCAGCTGCCCACTTTCCACATCTACTTCCTGGTCCCGGCAATCATCTATGGAGGTGACAAGCTGGTGAGCCTGAGCCGGAAGAAGGTGGAGATCAGCGTGGTGAAGGCGGAGCTGCTGCCCTCAGGTATCAGGCCCAGCCTGATCTGGGTCGGGAGCGACAGAGGCCAAATCTTCAGACATGAGGAGACAGTTCACCAGGCCTCCTGACCCCATCACTGCCTCTGACTCTGTCTCCAAAAACAACAAGAAAAAAAAACCACTCTCGGGGGTTCCTGAAGGTTTCCTGATAGAAGTAGACCCAGAAAGGGCTGTGCTTAGCTCCCAGGAGACTTGCAGATGGTGAGAAGTGACCCTGAGAAGAGGTGGCTGAACGTGCATACAGAGGGGTTTGAGGATGGGAAAGGGCCCCACATGTGTGGCTTGGGTGCAGGGGAAGTGCAGGGCAGGAAGCCACATATGCCTGTCCCATTCCTTCTCTCAGAGACAGGCAAATGCCCAGATTGCCAGTCTGTTGTTGAGAGTCAGTGTTGGCCAAAGTCGGGATTGGTATCATCATAGAGGGTGGCAAAAGATGATTTTATGTATCGCAGGACTGTCTAACCTTCAGGACTCATGTTGTAAAAAAATTAATCTCATTGCAATGTTATTTCAATTGAGATTACTTAAGGACAAAATCTCAGAGTGGTGTTAGTATGCCTTTCTACTCTCCAGCACTTGCTGATCTCCTTTTTCAATGAAGAGATCAGGCCTGAGGCTCAGCTATGGTACAAACAGTATCCAGCTAAAATTTGGTAACAAAATATGTTGTCTTCTATGTAGGACACATGATACTGGTTTTCCACTTACCTTAGCAATAAAGTTCCCTGCCAAGATAAATTGAATTGGAAAAGTTAGTCAATTTAAAGAAAAGTGTTAGATAAATGATAGTGCAGGAGGTGTGTAGAAAGGTAACCCTCAAATGGAGGTCTGGTAGCCACTGAGATGGTCCCTGGTGAGCCTGAGTCCCTTTACCCAGCAGGTTGGTATTCAAGGCAGTGGTATGAGGCCTGGGCCTTCCATGGGAAGAGGGAGTAGAGAGGAGGAGAGGGGCTGGAACAGGGGAGCAGAGAAACCCAGCTCTTGCATTACCTGGGAAACAGAGAAGGCGACCCTCCTACTCCCAGCCCCAGGAGCCCCGCTTGCTCAGACCATGTGACTACTCCCCAGGCCTCAGGGGTGTGAAGAGGACAGGTGCCTGTCAGTCCTCAGGTACCAGGAGCAGGCCTTCTCATCTGTGCTTTTCCCTGTCTATGACCTCCAGGAGTGACCTACCTGCAATTCCAGAGGCCCCAAGGCTTTGAGTACAAGTCAGGACAGTGGGTGCGGATCGCCTGCCTGGCTCTGGGGACCACCGAGTACCACCCCTTCACACTGACCTCCGCGCCCCATGAGGACACACTCAGCCTGCACATCCGGGCAGTGGGGCCCTGGACCACTCGCCTCAGGGAGATCTACTCATCCCCAAAGGGCAATGCCTGTGCTGGATACCCAAAGGTGCCCGTCACTGGGAACCCTGCTTCTGGGCCTCTGGCACTGGCAGAGGATCTCTGCCCTTCCCTATCCTGAGACTAGAAGCTCCAGCCGTCCCAAAGCCAGCCTGGGAGAGGACCGGGGTGCCTCAGAAAAGACTAGGATGTTCTGTATCCTCCCTCTGCCTGTGTCTCCGTTTCTGGTCTCAGAGCTGGGGCAGGGTCAGGCTCATTTCATCTCCCCCCTCTCTTGGCAGCTGTACCTTGATGGACCGTTTGGAGAGGGCCATCAGGAGTGGCATAAATTTGAGGTGTCAGTGTTGGTGGGAGGGGGCATTGGGGTCACCCCCTTTGCCTCCATCCTCAAAGACCTGGTCTTCAAGTCATCCTTGGGCAGCCAAATGCTGTGTAAGAAGGTGAGCATCCCTTCCTCATTCATCAAATGGGGCATAGGTGGCCGAATTGTGACCCGCATCAAGTGGTGGATCATGAGAGAAAGCTCCTGGCTCCAGGAACTGAGTCTGAAGGGGTCATTCTTACCCAGTGGTTGAGATGCCAAACTTGGAGGGAAGTTGGTGGTATAGCCAGAAGGGCCTCTGCTGGGACCTGTCAGTTGGAAGCCTGGGATCAGGCTGGTGGGTCCTGCCACAGCTTTGGTGTCTGCAGGTGGTCTGGGGCTTCCCAGCCTCTCAGGTGAAGGCACCTGGGATCTAGGGAGGCTGAACTGAGCTGGGTCCTGATCTCCAGCCCTGTGTCCCCAGATCTACTTCATCTGGGTGACACGGACCCAGCGTCAGTTTGAGTGGTTGGCTGACATCATCCGAGAGGTGGAGGAGAACGACCACCAGGACCTGGTGTCTGTGCACATTTATGTCACCCAGCTGGCTGAGAAGTTCGACCTCAGGACCACCATGCTAGTATGTCAGGGCCCGCCAGGCAGGGCAACTTGGTGGGCAGATGGATTGGCAGCGTAAGGCAGCATAGCCAGGGCAGGTGGGTGGACGGCCAGGCTGAGCTGGCAGGAGGCACAGAGCTGATGGCCTGATCCTCAGCCTCCAGCTCCCTCCCCTCCCCATTCTCTGTCTCTTGGGCTATGTGGGCTGGCTCGGGCTGAGTGCTGGCCCTGACTGTCTTTGGTCTGACCTGCCCCTGTGCCCCCAGTACATCTGCGAGCGGCACTTCCAGAAAGTGCTGAACCGGAGTCTGTTCACGGGCCTGCGCTCCATCACCCACTTTGGCCGTCCCCCCTTCGAGCCCTTCTTCAACTCCCTGCAGGAGGTCCACCCACAGGTCAGTCCCACTCCCCCCCACCCTGGGACTCTGGCCTTCTCCTGCCAGGACATCCTGGCCCTGAAGCACCCTGCCGCTCTTTTCTGAGCAGAGAACTCCACCCGCTTGCCTGGCCCCAGGATGAGGTCAGCTGTTAAAGGGGGACTTCCACCCCCTCCACGTTAAGCCTCTTCCTCAAGGCCTGGGCTTGAAGCCCTAGTCATTCCAGCCAGGCTCAGGAAGCAGCTTTTCCCAAGGAGAGTGAGCACCTTTAGGCTGCAGGCCCCTCTCTCTCTCTAATCTCCTGACAGGTGCGCAAGATCGGGGTGTTCAGCTGCGGCCCTCCAGGAATGACCAAGAATGTAGAGAAGGCCTGTCAGCTCGTCAACAGGCAGGACCGAGCCCACTTCATGCACCACTATGAGAACTTCTGAGCCTGTCCTCCCTGGCTGCTGCTTCCAGTATCCTGCCTTCCCTTCTGTGCACCTAAGTTGCCCAGCCCTGCTGGCAATCTCTCCATCAGAATCCACGTTGGGCCTCAGCTGGAGGGCTGCAGAGCCCCTCCCAATATTGGGAGAATATTGACCCAGACAATTATACAAATGAGAAAAGGCAGGAGACTATGTTCTACAATTGCAGTGCATGATGATTATAAGTCCACCTATTTATCAACAGCACCATTCCTGCAGCCCTCCAGCCTTCCTGCCCTTAGCAAGTGCACAACCAGTCAGGATCTCCCAAAGAAGATAAAGACCACTCCTCACCCCAGCTCAAGCCATGGCAGGCGTGGCAAGCAAAGTGGGGAGGAGACAGTCCCTGCTTGTGACAAGTGTGGAGGTGAAAAGGTACAATAGTGCTTGTCTCCAATAGCTCCCCACATCTCTAATTGACTTCCACAAAATCGATGCGTTGCTTTGGTATTTGCTTGGCCTGACATTTGAGGGAGGAGGAGGCCGGGATCCTCTGGCTGAGAATCTCCTCAGAGCCCAGTGCAGAAGCTGCGATGCTTAGAACCTGGACAGCCCGACTGCCTCAACTCTGTCTCCAGGTCTATTCCCTCTGGCTCCAAAAGGAGCAGCCCTACTTCTACCCCTTCCCGTCCCCAAAGTGTCAGCAACTTTGAGGAGGGCACCAGGAAACAAAGATGCCTCCCCAATCCTGATATTCTTGATGTCACCAGTGATACCCACTGCCCTGACCCCTGGGCAGGCCCCTCTCTGCATCTACTGGAGTGGTCCCTGGGCTCTGGGGCTGAAGGATTCCAGCCTCTCTGCCAGATATTCAGAACTCGCTCTCAATTCACCTCTTCCACAAGAGTTGGGTGACCAGCTGTCCTAGTTTGCCCAGGACTCTCCCTGTTTTAGCACTGAAAGTCTCTTGCCCCAGGAAACCCCATCAGTCCCAGGCAGATTGGGACAGCTGGTCACCTTATGCAAGAGCCAGCCTGAAACATCCCCTCCATACTCAGCTCTTTAACTTTTCCTTTTTCATTGGGCTCTTTCCTAAAAAGCTAAGCTGTAAAATATTTTACATCGAGGTATAATAAATAATCATGTACATGTTTTACCACCACCCAGGTCAAGACATAGAACATTTCAACATTTCCATCACCCCAGAAACTCCCCTTGTACCCCCTTCCACTTCGTCTCCCCTAGCTCCTGGAAGCAACCACTGATGTGATTTCTACCAAATCCAGTTTTGGTCCTACTAAATGTACTCTTTTGAGACTGGCCTCTTTCACTCGCCATAATGCCTTTGTAATTCATCCATGCTGTTGTGTGTATCAGCAGTTTGTTCCTTTTCATTGCTGAGTAGTATTCCATTGTAGAGATGTACCACAGTTTGTTTATTCTTCTGTTGATGGACATTTGGGTTGTTTCTAATTTTGAATGATTATAAATAAAAATTCTGTGAGTGTTCTTGTACCTATCTTTTGGTGGCCATCATGCACTCATTTCTCTTGAGTATGTATCTATGAGTGGAATTGCTGGGTCATACAGTTATCCAGCCAGTAGGACCTGCGGAGGGAGAGTTTCAGACCAGGTTTGTCTTCTCACTGGCCCCACCCTACCTCTTCAGCCAGGCCAAATGCCTCTGGTTCCCAACCCCCTATGTTGAAGGTATCTCTCTGACAAGGCTGGAAGAGCACCAATCAGAAGTCAAGAGACCTGGATTCTAGTGCCCACTTTATCTGCAAATAGCTATGGAGGGAAATCCCTTAACTCCTCTGGGCCTCTTCCTCATTTATTCAAATGTCTGTGAGAGTATTGGGAAGTCAAATAACAATATTGGCCCAGACAATTATACAGATGAGAAAAGGCAGGAGACTGTGTTCCATAGTTGCAGTGCGTGATGATTATGAGTCCACCTATTTATCAACAGCATCATTCCTGCAGCCCTCCAGGCTTCCTGCCCTTAGTAAGTGCACAACCAGTCAGTAATCCCGAACTCCAGCCCCTTCAGTCTCAGCCTTAGCTTTACTCCCAAATCTGACCCTGCAGTTCCTCCCTATGCCTTTCTAAAAACTGTGCAAAGTATTTATTCATTCCATCCTAATTCACCCATCCTTGCTAGACTGGAGAATGGCATTAACATGGCTATCATGATTATCCATAAAACTCTCTGCTTAGCCCTGACTTCCCTGCCATGCTGGGGCCTAAGTGAGGATCTCCCAAAGACTTTGTCATCACTGAAGATGTATCCCCAGCCAACTCTTGCCCAAACACCGGGCAATGCCAAGTGTATGTCCAGCTGGATAGAGGGACATGCTGCCATTATCTTGAGTCACTTCAGATGGCACTCAGCCTGCCTGGCCTCAGTCCTGACTTCACACGCCAGTCAGGCTGTAGATGTCAGCCCTAAGCATGTATTCATGTGATCTGGCTGCTCTGTCTAACCATGCACAGAGTCCCAGAAAGCCACTGAATGACAGGGATAAAAGTCAAGGACTTGCAGAGAGGTTAAAAGTGTCTTCAGCCTCAACACTTGCCTAGATACTAATCTGGTCCTACCCTTCCTGGGGCTTTATGACCAACTCTTTGAGAAGTGGGCTAGAAGGCAGGATCAGGCAGCTATTGTGTGATACCTTGGGTTGAGAAAGCGAGGTCATTGCATAAGTGTGTGTCGGGGAGGGATTAGACTGAAAAATGTGCAAACAAGGGAGGCTACAAAAATGTCCCAGAGAAAGATGGAAGATGACTCAGAGGGAATTCGTGGAAATGATCACATAAACTGTGTAAAGGAAAGCAAATCTTCCCTGCTCTGGGTTACAGAGATGTTTGTCTCAGGCTTTGGGACAAAGCCCAACCCAAACCCTGCCTCCCAGGAATAGGGATGAGGATGAGAATGAAACAGGGATGGACAAGGAATCAGGTGGGATTGGATGGTAATGGGATTGTGGATGGAGAAGAGGAGGACAAGCATGAGATTGGATGGAAGGGCTTTGGGGCCAGGGGGAAAAGGAGTGGATGAGGACAGGAGGGGCTGAAGCTGAGCTCTGTAGGAGAGGAATGAAGGCTGGATCTTTGCCCCTTTTTCCAACTTTCCAGCCCCAACTTCTGCCTCAACTGAAAGAGGAGAACATTGCTAAGATGTGGCATAATTCCTGTCTACTTACTAAGAATTTTCATTTTGTTTGGTTTTGTTTATACATGTATACACATACTGTATTTACGTACACATTATGACTGAATCATAGTTCATATACTGTCCTGACATTAACTTTTTTGCTTAGAAATAGGTCTAAATATATTTTCTTTTTTTGAAGGGGAGAGTATCCATCACCTCAAACATTCATCCTTTGTGTTACAAACAATCCAATTATACTTTTTAAGTTATTTTTAAATGTACAATTAATTTTTTACTATAGTCCCTCTGCTGTGGTAGCAAATACTATGTCTTATTCATTCTTTCATTTTTGTACCCATGAACAACCCCCACTTCCCCCAACACCCTCAACTCTGGTAACCATTGTTCTATTCTCTATCTCCATGAGTCCAGTTGTTTTGATTTTTAGATCCCACAAATAAGTGAGAACACGCAACGTTTGGCTTTCTGTGCTTGGTGTATTTCACTGAACACAACACTCTCCAGGTCCATCCATATTGTTGCAAATGACAGGATCTCATTCTTTTTTATGACTTAATAGCTCTCCACTGTGATATGTACCATTTTTTCTTTATCCACTCATCTGTTTATGGACATTTAGCTTGCTTCCAAATCTTGGCTATTGTGAACAGTGCTGCAATAAACATGGGAGTGCAGATATCTCCTTATTTATTAAGAATTTTTGAGTAAGAGGAGCCGATCCAGCATAGTACTTAAGAGCGAGGGTTCTTAAGTCAAATTGGGTTTGAGTCCTAGCTGGGTGACCTTGAGAAAACAAAGAAAACTCTCAGGGCCTCAGTTTGCTCCTTCATAAAATGGGGATAACATGATTACCTGCTCCATAGGGTTTGGGAAGATCTAATAATATAATTCAATTCAACAAATATGTGTTGAGCATCTATTATGTCCCGGGCACAGGCACAGCTTCTAGGGAACTTAAATGTTAGTGGAAGGAAACAGACAATGAACAAGATAGAAGGAAGAGGAAGAGCAAGAGAAGAAGGAGGTCACAGATCACAAGTGCTTTGAAGATAATAAAACTATGAAATGATAGTGACTGACTAAGGGGAACTCTTTAGATAGGATGATTAAAGAAAGCCCTCTAAGATGATGACAACAAAACTATGATGATTAATGCATACAGAGCTTGCTGTGTGCCCAGTGCTATCACAAGTACTTGAAATGCATTAACTCACTTAATCCTTAGAACAGCCACAATCCCCATTTTACAGATAAGGGACACTGAAGCATGAAGAGGCTTAAACAACTTGCTCAAAGTTATCTAGAATGTAAGTGAGAAGACAGACTAGGTTTTTCTTTTTATAGAGACAGGGTCTCGCTCTGCCACCTAGGCTGGAGTGCAGTGGTATGATCATAGCTCACTGTAACCTTGAACTTCTGAGCTCCAGCAATCCTCCTGCGTCAGTCTCCCCAGTAGCTGGGACTACAGGCATGCACTACCATACCTAGTTAATTTTAAAGTTTTTTGTAGAGACAGGGTCTCACTATGTTGCCCAGACTCGTCTCGAACTGCTGGGCTCAAGCAGATCTTCCCACTTTGGGAGGAGACTAGATTTGAACCCAGAAAGTTTAACCAGATATCATGCCCTTAACTACCACTTTATCCTGTCACTCAAAAGCAGGCTGCAAGCGTTCAGGTGAAGCTAATGTATGGAGAGCCCTTAATTGTGCCTGGCACCTAGTAATATTGTTACAAGCATCACCTATTAGTAAGAGAAGCTGAAGCTCTGACAGCAGAGCTCCATAGTCTGAGGAGTTTGCGGTTTGTGGGGCCTGAGTAATGGTGAGTGACTTGTTTCTAATCCAGATTTATCCCCTATCTCATCATCCCTCCTTCTCATTTCCCCAGCTTCCCGCTCACTTTCTTGTGTCCCACCAGGTTCTGGCTCTGTGAAGCCAGGAGGAGGCCTGCTCTAACCTCCAGGGACACACTACCCAGCCACCCTGATCATGTGAAAGTCAATCCATCCTGACCTTGCACGGAGTGGAAAATTACTAAGTGACCACCTCCCTGTCTTGTCTCCAGGGAGCTGTAAATTTCCTGAGAAGTCTCTCCCTGATTTCACAGGAACCCTTATCTTCCCTGGCCAGTGACCTCAGATGAGCTGTAACATGAAGGCTCTAGCTTTTCTGAGAGTGAGAGGCTGGCAGTGAGAATTTAGGAAAGGCTGCCCAAAATGCACTGGATGCTGGAATCAGGGGACCTGAGTTTTGTTTCCAGCATTACTGCTCAAATCACCAAGTAACCTGAGGGAAGTCACCTGAGTTTTATGGGCTTCTATTTGTCTTACCAAGAAAATAAAAGAATTAGGCTGGCCGGGCACGGTGGCTCACGTCTGTAATCCCAGCACTTTGGGAGGCCAAGGCAGGTGGATCACTTGAGGCCAGGAGTTCGAGATCAGCCTGGTCAACATGGGGAAACCCATGTTTCCCCATGGGGAAAATACAAAAATGCTAAAAATACAAAAATACAAAAATTAGCCAGATGTGGTGGTGGGTGCCTGTAACCCCAGCTATTCAGGTGGTGGAGGCACAAGAATCTCTTGAACCTGGGAGGTAGAGGTTGCAGTGAGCTGAGATTGCCACTGCACTCCAGCCTGAGTGACAGAGTGAGACCCTGTCTCACAAAAAAAAAAAAAAGGATTAGGCTAAGACCCCTTCTAGACCTGCAACTTCACTCTTCCCTTCTGCACTCGGTGTCTCAAATGGATAGAAGAAAACAGTTTCCTTGGCCTCTCAACCAAGGTTAAATAGTCTGGGGAAAGGGAACTAATATTTACAGGTTTACTTTGTGTTGGGTCCTGTAACACATTTACATAAATTGCCTCACTTAATCCTCACAATAACTCTCTGGAGAAGGTATTACTACCTCCGTTGTATAGATGAGGCATGTGGGACTCAGAGTACATCACCCACGGGCATCCAGCTAGTAACAGGCAAAGTGAGGGTTTGAATCCTATGATATCTCAGAGTCTCTGCTCTTTGCATCCTGATGCCTCTAAAGGTATAAGCAATCAAGGTTTTTCATAATATATTTTCCATTGTTAATTGTTCTGATGGTATTCATTGAACAACTGCTGTGAACACAGATCATACTAGATCCCACAGGGTCCAAAAGAAAAGCAAGACATACTTCCTGCCCTCCAGGAGCCAAAAACCAATCCAGCTCTAGGGAGAAAGTACAGTAACTCGTCACACCAGCAAGCACAATGCTTGCTCAATGTTCCTCTTTCCTTCTCTGCTATAAGCCCCCTAGAGGGCAGGACCTATGCCTATAGTTCACTGTCATTTTTCCCCTGCCTAGTAAAGTGCCAGACAGAGAGCACATTCTCATGGGATATTTCGTGAATACATTACACTGTGTGATAAACAACTGATTAAATGCTAAGATGAGTGGATTCAGAAAGGGAATTCAGAAAAGGTCCTTGCAAGAGGGGGATTTTGAGCTTAACCTTGAAGGATAAAGAAGGTCCATGTACACATTCATCACTGGGCTGGAGTACTCACCCTGCTGACTGGATTACGTTCCTCTTCCACAGCCAGACCCTAAAGATGGCATCTTTTGAAGGAAAGAGCATCTTTGGATTCCTCTTACCTTTGGATCTGCCAACACCCAGTGTGATATGGAAACAACACCCACTGTCGTTCTGGAAAACAAGAGCCGCACCTCATCAGGACTCAGAAGAGGCTGACATCTTTGGAAGGCATAAGCTTTGGGGAATGTGCTGGAGTGGCCCCAGATGGGGAAGGGAGGCATTTAGGGCTGAGTTCTCTGACGGACAGGAAGCCCATTACCTGGAGTGGTTGAAGCAGGGGCTAGGCAAAGGAATAGTAATGAAGATTTCCTCTGTGTCAGACCCAAGATCTGGTTTCCTAATAGCTCTCTCGTGTAATTCTCTCGGCAACCCCAGGAAGCCATAATTGTCTGGATGTCCAACAATCAGAGAATGATTAAGTAAACTATACAACCAAATGGAATATTATATAACCATGTGCGATGAAAATTATTAGATGAGCAATCTTACATTCAGGAAGTTTGGCAAAATATCTCAAGAATCTTAAAAGGTTTGTTCCACTAATTCCTCTTGTAGGAAACTGTCCTAGGAAAATAACCAGAAATCCAGACAAATATTTACTTTTATAGATGAAAATGCACCAAAATGGTAAGAGTGAGTATTTCTAGGTGATGATATATTTGATTTTATTTTCCTTGTTATACTTTTATACATTGTTCAAAAATATAAAATATTCATAATAAGAAATAAAAAATATACATGAAAAATTTGTTTTAAGTGTTGGGTATTGTGACTCACACCTGTAATCCCAGCACTTTGGGAAGCTGATGTGGGAGGACTACTTGGGAAGAGGAGTTTGAGACCAGCCTTGGCAACATAGTGAGACTCTCTCTCTACAAAAAATAAAATAGTTAGGTGTGATGGCGCGCACCTGTGGTCCCAGCTACTCAGGAGGCTGAGGTAGGAGGATAGCTTGAAACCAGGAGCTTGAGGCTGCAGTGACCTCTGATGCTGCCAATGCACTGCCACCTAGGTGACAAAGTGAGACCACGTCTTAAAAAAACAAGATTCCAATCCAAACAATAATCTTTTTGGAAAAACTATAATTACAAATATTTTAAAAGCATATAAGAATGGATAAGGGTGGCCCAGCACCGTGGCTCACACCTGTAATCCCAGCACTTTGAAAGGCCAAAGTGGGTGGATCACTTGAGGTCAGGAGTTCGAGAACATCCCAGGCAACATGTTGAAACCCCGTCTCTACTAAAAATACAAAAATTAGCCAGGTGTGGTGGCATGCACCTGTAGTCCCAGCTATTTGGGAGGCTGAGTGGGGAGGATGGCTTGAGCCCAGGAGACGGAGGTTGCAGTGACCCAAGATCATGCCAACTGCACTCCAGTCCGGGCGACAGAGCCACACCATGTCTCAAAAAAAAAAAAAGAAAAAAAAAGTTAAGATTTATCGTTAAGTAGAAATAGTACTTCTATTTCTACAGTATACAGATACAAATTGTATCTGTATTTTGATTATGACTATGAAAATATTTACTTATATATCATTAAGTAGGAATAGTACTTCTATTTATACTGTATACAGATACAAATTATATCTGTATTTTGATTGTGACTATGACAATATTTACTTATAAATTGTTAACAGTATTTATCTCTGTGGGTGGAGTAGAACTAAGAGTGACTTTTATTTTCTGTGTGATGCATTTCTGAGATTTTAAAATAACAAGTATATACTGCTTTCATAATCATGGATTAAAAGTAGAGATTTTTAAGATTTTGATTACACATGCATAAAGACTGAAGGCCAGCAGAGAAAAATCCAAAGTTGATGTGTTACAGTGATGACTGTTGTCAAAATCAAACTTTTATTGCTTTTTAATTTTGATGATTGTGTCAAAACAAAATTTAAAAGATCAACGTTTCACCATCAAAAGGAAAAGGGAAGCCAATGAAGGAAAAAACAATGGGACAAATACTGAAGAACAAATCTCCAACTCATTCAGTAGCATTTATTCTGAAAGAAAAAGAGAAAAATATTTTTGCCTACCCCCAAGGAAGCATAGGAGTGATGCTTGATAATTGTGTTAATATCATTCAGCATAATGGTCCTACTTCTAAGAATCCTATAGAAAAATTTGCACTTATATGGAAAGATTTATGTATAAGGAAATTCATTGATTTATAATAGCAACATATTGGAAGAAACCAAAACACCCTAACAGGAGAATGATGAATGATGCCTGATGATACATGGTGCATCCATACAACAGGTGCTATGTTATGTGCAATGGCTGTTATGTTGTATACATCCATTCAATATGTTGGCATGAAAAGGAATAAATATGATTCACATTTACTGACATGGAAATATATATGGCAATTTCTTGGTATCCATGGGGGATTGGTTCCAGGACCCCCTAAGGATACCAAAATCTGTAGATGCCCTTATATAAAATGGTGTAATATTTGCATATAACCTACGTACATTCTTCCATATATTTTAAATCATCTCTAGATTACTTACAACACCTCATATGACACCAACACATCACTTCGTTTGTGTGTATTCAACATAGTACTCAGTGCACAGCAAATCCAAGCTTTTCTTTTTGGAACTTGGTAGAATTTTTTTCTGAATATTTTCAATTCTCAGTTGGTTAAACCTATGGTTGCAGAACCTATAGATATGAAGGGCTGACTGTATAACCAGGATATAATCCCATTTTTGTAAAATTAAATTAATGTGTATGTATATGTATGTATGTGTAGTGTGTGTGTGTGTGTATATATAGAGAGATAGTATACATGTGTGGGTATAGTGTTTGGGGTATGTCTGCAAGGATATACTCTAAATTGTTAACAATGGAGTCCTCTAGGAAAATGGAGTTTGAGGTAAGGTAGGGACTTTTTATTTTTCCCTGAGTTAAAACCTCATTATAGAAGAGAGCAAATAATTAGCAATGCCAAGAACACCAGCATAGAAAGTCTAAATAGAGCCAAATTAAACAGAGTTGATCATAATGCAAAAAGAAAAATCCCTGATGGGTATAGCAGCTAAACAAAGAGATTACAAGGTACAAGGGCAACAGGGTGACCAAGAATATCATGAAGAAAATACAGAGTCATTGTGGTTGAGGGAATGGCCTTTGGAGCAACCAGCCTGGCGCTCAAATCCTGACATGCCAATTATCTTTATTTAGGTTCCATTACTACAATGAGCCTCAATTTCCTGCCGAATGTGGGGTAAAATGAGAGAATGTTTGTAAAGCTCAGAGAGCAATATGATCCTCCACGACATTTCTCTACATATCTACTTGCCAACTCTGAATTCAGAGATAAGATCAAATAAGATAATATAAATGTGGGTGTAGTATTTGTGAGTGGTTACAGGGGCTAAGAAGGAGATATTTTAAGAGGCTAGAATAAGATGTCTTTGGACATTATTTCTCAAGCCTTAGAAATGAGAACAGTTTGGCTGGGCATGGTGGCTCACACCTGTAATCCTAGCACTTTGGGAGGCTGAGGCGGGCAGATTGCCTGATCTCAGGAGTTTGAGACCAGCCTGGGCAACACTGTGAAACCCCGTCTCTACTAAAATACAAAAAATTAGCCAGGCGTGGTGGTATGCACCTGTAGTCCCAGCTACTCGGGAGGCTGAGGTAGGAAAATTGCTTGAACCTGGGAGGTGGAGGTTGCAGTGAGCCGAAATCGCGCCACTGCACTCCAGCCTCGGCAAGAGAGTGAGACTCCATCTCTAAAAAAGAAAAGGAAAGAAAAGAGAACAGTTTGAAAGGAAAGCCGTACAACCTGAAGGAAAATAAACTAGCAACATAAGGTAAGGACCCAAGTTTATTTTTCCCCTTTGGAAGAATATTTGAAGAAATGGAAGGCTTGAAAGAATTAATCTACACAAGTCCTCAGGTACAGAGCTAATCATTATGAACTGTGGGGATATGCACATGGAGAAGTGATTGGAAAGACTAGCTGAGACATGTCAAATGGCATGAGGTCTGATTAAACAGTGTTATCAGATATGATACTGTGAGAACTACCCAGGAGGTAAACAGGGAGATTCAGCAGTTTTTAGACAGGGATATAATACCACAGGGTGAGTAAGGCTGGAGGAGAAAACACTCACATCTACATTTCCTTAAAACAAAGTCAAAAGATAACCTACTTATTAATAGATGTCAATAGTAGGAATGATAAAAAATAGTGTATTAAAGCTTCGTAGGTTTTTTTTTTTTTTTTTTTTTTTTTTGAGATGGATTCTAGCTCTCTTGCCCAGGCTGGAGTGCAGTGGCGTGATCTTGATAGCGGCTCACTGCAACCTCTGCCTCCTGGGTTCAAGGGATTCTCCTGCCTCAGCTTCCCAAGTAACTGAGATTACAGGGGCACACCACCACACCCGGCTACTTTTTGTATTTTTAGTAGAAACAGAGTTTCACCGTGTTGGCCAGGCTGGTCTTTAGCTCCTGACCTCAAGTGATCCTCCCACCTTGGCCTCCCAAAGTGCTGGGATTACAGGTGTGAGCTACCGCACCCGGCCAAAAAATAGTCTGTTAAAGCTTCTTAAGGTAAAACCAGTTTAAAAACTGAAAAGATAAAATAATGTTTCCTTCTGACCTAATTTAAAAGGACCCAGGAAACAAAGTCCTCTACAGAAATCACAGGGGGTGATACAGAGGGAAAGAAAGCAAATGAAGGAAGTAATAAAGGTACATCCAAGGCAGGATGGACGTGTAGGCATCATAGTCACAGCCATAAACCAGATGAACTCCTCAGAAAAGTGGAAAGCTCGTAATCTTGATTCGAAAACAAAACTCAATGACTCAGCGTCCACAAAACATGGCTAAAACCAAAAATACAGGCACACAACCTAAAAGGAGGTGTCAAGGACTGCCCTACTGTTACTCTGCTGACCATCAGATAAAGTAGGTGGTTAGTTAAAAGACTGAGCGCCAGTGAAAGGAAGCAGCTGGCTTTTCGGAACCAGCGCTTTCGGGATCTGTTTAACTGTCCTCCCATGGTCCTTGAGGCCTCATAACAAACCTATGCGGTCTCTGGTATCACAGATCGCCCTGCCCAGGCTGCCCAGGGGTCTGCTAGGGTTGTAGTGGTGAGTGGGTTCTTCCCTCCCTTCCACTGCTCCTAGGAAATTGCTGCAGTCAAGGGCTTTCTGGAATGAAAATGTTGTAGGTGAGCCTGAAAGCCACAGCAAGGTGTGACATTCTTATTAGTTTTTCTTAACTTACAAAAATGATACATGAACATGCTTTTAAAAAATTTTTCAAATTATAGAGGAATTTATACAGTAAAAAATGAAAGTCCTCCTGTCCCCAACCACCCCACTGGGCAAACAACACAAAACCCCAAAGTGCTTTCTTCCAGAGCTAACTGCTATTAATAGTTTGGTGTCCATCAACCTGGACATTATTTTCTGCACATATTCAAACATATGTATGTAGGAAGTAGGCGAGATCTGGGGCAAATCATTTAATCCCTCTGTACATCAGTTTTCTCAGCCTTAAAATGGGGGCAATGATATTACTCTCAAAGGGTTATTGTGAGGGTTATATGAGTTAAGATATTTGGTATTCTCAGAATAGTGTCTGGTCTATAGTGGCCACCCAGGTTCAGCTGTTGTGATTCATTCCTTATTCTTGTTCACAGAAGCTTAGCATTCTATTGTAGTTGATAACAATTCTGAGGGGTTTCACCCACTCCTACCTGGATACTCAAGTACATAAACAAGGCCGGGTGTGGTAGCTCATGCCTGCAATCCCAGCTACTTGGGAGGCTGAGGCAGGAGGATTGCTTGAACCTGGGAGGAGGAGGTTGCAGTGAGCTGAGATCACACCACTGCACTCCAGCCTGGACAACAGAGCAATACTCTATTCTGTCTCAAAAAAAAAAAAAAAAAAAAAAAAGAACGTACTCACTATTAGCTTTCCTAAAATTAATGGGTTGGGGACCCTGGCCCAGAACTCAGAACTCTGCCTCTGGTCCGGTATTGTTTTCACCACACCACAGGGTCCCCCACAATTCCCCCTTAAAAGCCAAAACTGTCTGGATGCAGCAGCTGGTCCTACTCCTTGTCCCTCAGCGACGTCCAGCTCTGTTGTCTTATTTGCACCCTAGGCTGTCTCTGGTGGGTTTCTGGGGCAGGGGGCTCTAGGCAAGGTGAGCCCTCCTCTTGCTGCAGTCTCTGGACGTGCCTCTCCTGGTCCTTGAGGTTTGGCTTCCCCTTCCACACAGTGAGTCACTACATGTTGAGACTGCCGGCCTGAGGATTCCCAGCTGCTCTGGGTTTAGCTCAGGCTAAGGGGCACGATGGAAACAGCTGGGAGCGGGGAGTGAGGTCTGGTTGCTTATGAGGCTACAGACATTTCCAGAGCTCCTTCTACATGCCAGGCACTGTGCCAGCCAGTTAGGGACACCTCCATAATGTAGGTGTGAGACTTGGTCATAGCTTCTAGGGGTCCCCGTTCATGTGAACCAACCACCCAGAGCTCCTGGGTCCAGCGGCTCTTCAGGGGGGCATCAGGGGAGCAAAGCAGAGCAGGCCAGTAAGAGGCAGCTCCTAAGTGCTGACACCTGGTTCCTCTCCTCCTCCCTGCCTGGCCTCCAGGTCTGCTGCCAACTCTCTTTCCCTGGCAGGTTTGTGGAATTGCTGAGAATGCTGGGTCAAGGCCAGGCTGAGGCCTTTTCTGCCACCCTGGGAACTCTTCACGTACCTTCAAGCACCTTTGCAGACTCAGGGCTCAGAGCTGGAAAAGTCTTGAGGGTCATTCATCCTACTCATTTAACAGGTCAAGAGAGAAAATTTGGTGAGACAAGGGCAGGGGTACAAGCACTTAATAAACATAATCAGAGTGCCATTCACCAGGGGAAGAGCATCAAGCTTCTTTATTCTGTCCCTATGACAAGGCTGAGGCTTGTTTTAGTTTTCCCACTTGAAGGATGAGGAACCTGAAGCTCGAAGGAGTCAAGTGAGTTGCTCGAGGTCATCAGGAAGCAGAGTAGCCTAACGTGTACCCACCTCTTTCTTACTATAGGGAGCCCAAGACATCTACACAAGCCAGTGCCTCTTCCAAATGCCTCTTCCAGTGCCTCTTCCAAATGCAGCAGAGCTGTCCCTCCAGTCAGCCACAGGCCCATGGCCAGACACAGACTGGATGACAGAAACTTCCCCAGCCAACCACCTTGGCAATGTCTGTCTTCCCTTCAGAAGCATCATTCCCTCTGGAACCCCATTCCGGAGGAAGGCAGCATGGCAGGAGCAAGGGCCTTCCTCAGGTCCTAGTTTTGTTGGGTGTTCAGCAAGGGGTGGGGATTTAGTATGTGGTGCAGGGGAAGGCAAGTTGGGGTTGGCCCAGGAGAGCTCTGGCTAGAGCCTGTCTGTCCCTGTGCTATGCTGAAAGCCCAGCTGCTCCCCAGAACCAGCAGCCCCAGTCCCCAAAGGCCAGAGCTGAGTCACTTTCTTCAGTCTGCCCTGGATGACTAGTTCCTTGCCTCCCAGCTTTTTCCGCATTCACCTTCTCACAGACCATGTGTTGGACTCCTTCTGCTTACTGATAACAGTTTTTCCAGAAGTTCCTGAGAATCGTTAAACCTTAATACTGTCAGTGCTGGCAGCCCTATCCCATCTCACATGATGAGTGGCAAGAGATATGATTCCCTTTGGTATTCCTGAAAGCAGATAGCGCAAATATGCAAGAGCACTCGAAAATCTACACAGTATTGTTAAGCTATATAAGCACAGCGTTACATACACATATGTGCCCACAGAATGAAACAGCAATGTGACAAATGCTTTCAAATCACTCAGAAGGCAAAGTTCCTTAAGGGTTCTACAAATTGCCAAGTTTCTTGGGGTCTGAGCATCTAATATCTGCATATTAACACCTGCTATGGTTTGAGTTTGTCCCCACCAAAACTCATGTTGAAATTTGATCCCCAACGTGGCAGTGTTGGGAGCAGATGGCTAATGGGAGGTGTTTGGGTCATAAGGACAGATTCCTCCCAAATGGCTTGGTGCCATTTTCGCGGTAGTGAGTTCTCACTCTAGCAAGACTGGATTAATTCTCTCAGGAACGGATTAGATCCACAAGAGTGGGTTGTTACAAAGCCAGGATGTCCCTTGAGTTTGGCCTCTTCACATGTGTCTGCTTCCCCTTTGACTTTCTCTGCAATGTTATAGTGTAGCACAAAAGCCCTTACCAGAAGGCAGGGCCATGCCCTTAAACTTCCCGGCCTGCAAAACTGTGAGCTAAATAAACCCCTTTATTTGTAAATCACTCAGTCCCAAGTATTCTGTTATAGTAACACAAAATGGACTAAGCCAGTACCCAATCCAAGTCATTTTATGCCACATGGATTTGCACCTACTTGGAGAGGTCAGAACCAATAAGGAACATTCTACACACACCACCCTTACTTCTTCCTGGTGATTTGTTAAAGTTTGGTGAATGGGCCGGGTGCGGTGGCTCTTGTCTGTAATTCTAGCACTTTGGGAGGCCGAGGCGAGTAGATTACCTGAGCTCAAGAGACCAGCCAGGGCAACATAGTGAAACACGGTCTCTACTAAAATACAAAAAATTAGCTAGGCGTGGTGGTGTGTGCCTGTAATCCCAGCTACCCAGGAGGCTGAGACAGGAGAATCTCTTGGATCTGGGATGTGGAGGTTGCAGTGAGCTGAGATCACGCGACTGCACTCCAGCCTGGGCGACAGAATGAGATCCTGTCTCCAAAAAAAAAAAAAGAAAACTTTGGTGAATGGCCTTTCTTTAGAGTTGCAGGGGCTCCTGCTCTAAACTTCTCAGTGAAACAGATCTCAATCGTCTTATGCTCCTCCCTCTCCCCCATTGTTTCTTTTGCTGTTTCATTGCTGACAGTGTTCAACAGCAATATGCCCCATCTTTATATATCGTAAGAAACACTAATTCTAGGTTATTACAAGCAGAAATATTTTTGTCCTGAATAACATTGTTACTGGGCCAAAAGATAGATCAGGAGTCCCAGACTTTAGTTTCCTGAAATCGCCAGGTCAGGCACAAGGGGAAGGGGCTCCTGGATATTGACTAACTTGGGTGGGCCTAGCCAGGAGAAAGACAGCAACATGTGTTCTGTACTTTCTGGGAAGATCCCTGAAGCCATCACGGAGGCTCCCCAACTTCCGAGTCGCCCATCTGTTGCTGTGGCAGTGGGAATGGATTACTTAAGGAGAGGGCATTTTGCTCTCTGTAGGTGGGCAAGTTTCCTGGGCTCTCTGTTTTGCCTCCCTCTGGCTTCTTCCTCCTGTGCCCTCTGCTGTGTGCCACAGGGGATCAGGGATTCTCACCTTCCTGAGGACCAGTGGGGAAGAGTGAACATGGCAGCCTCAAGGTTAGCTGAAGCTGCCATTTGCCCAGCCTCTTCCATCCCAACCATGTCAGTGAGCTCAGGTCTGGTGTAACTATTGCAGAATGCCTGAAGTAGGGAACTCTGGAAGTGTATTGGGCTGAGGTGGGATTTTTCCCTCCCCACAATGCCCTGAGCAATGGAAGTGGTGAGGGGTGAGGGAGCCATGCTGCTGAATTCTGTTGGCATTCCCCCCTTGTGTAAAATGGGGTGTTGGGGTGGGACAGCCTCTGCTTGGATTTGGTTGTAAGATAAACCTGGAGGAGAAAAAAAAAGTCTGGTGAACGGTACCCAGTGTCCCCTGGAATTGAGGTGGAGGGGCAGGGGTAGGGAAGGCTTCCAGTATAAGTTCATTGATGGCGGCTCACTGCTCCACAGTATCTGGGCCACACTTCCCTGTGAATTCTGTGCCAGTCCTTTACAGGAGCTGTTTGTTGTCATGTCCTGGCAGTAGTCCCAGAGCTAAAAGGGACCACCAATTTTACTAATAAGGAAACTAGGGCCTGGAAAATGGCAATCTGTCCAAGTTTATGGGTCTAGGCCCCTGCTTTCCCAAGGGTGGCCTGAAGCCAGAGAGCCAGTGGCTTCATGGCCTCATCCTCAGCAGCCCCTGTGAGCTACCCAAGACCCCAGAGTCCTCCCACATCACACAAGGCCTGGGGCACCCCCAGAGATTTTCTTAGACAGTCTGAATGTCAATACTGTGTTTTCTTGTCTAACCAGGTCACCTTAAAAATGTGTGTACCCTTAACCCCAGCTATTTTCATTCTAAAATATAACTTCAAGAAATAACATATTAATAACTTCAGGAAATAATGAGTCAGGAGCACAAAAATATGCAACAAGGGTTGTCATTGCAACTTTATTATTAGAGCAAAACTCTGTAAACTATCCAAACACTCAAAATACTGCAATTTGCTTTATAAATGATAGTCTATCCACACAATGGGATGTGGTGATTTAAAATAATGATGTGTATAATTATTGACATAGAAAGAAATTTAGCCATTTATTAAATGAAAACAAGTACATTTGTAAAATGGTATCCAGAAGACAAAGGACCCAGTTTCTTCAACATAACAGTGGCATGTAAACCAAAATGTAGGGGGAACTATAATAAAGAGGCTTAAGAAAGAAGAAAAAATAAAAAATAAAACAGGCTTAAAATATCAACCACATGCAATATGTTTAGATCCTGATTCCAGAAAAGCAAGTATAAAAAAGTAAAGTTTTGGCTGGGCATGGTGGCTCATGCCTGTAATCTCAGTGCTTTGGGAAACTGAGGCAGGAAGATTGCTTGAGGCCAGGAATTCAAGAACACCCTGGGCCACATAGTGAGACCTTTTTAAATTTTTTTCTCTACAAAAAGTAGCCAGGCATGGTGGTGCATGCCTATAATCCCAGCTACTCCAGAGGCTGAGACAGGAGGATCACTTGAACCCAGGAGTTTGATATTGCAGTGAGCTCTGATCAAGACCCTGTCTTTGGGGAAAAAAAAAGTAATTTTTTCTGTTTTTTAGATGAGGGAAAATATGGCATGGATTGACGGGGTATTAGCTATTATGAAATTATTATTAGTTTTGTCAGGTATAGTAATGGGATTTAATAATTGTGATTTTTTTCAAGTCCTCATCTGTTTACGAGTAAAATGAAAAAAGTAAAGTACACTCCCATTAACGTTTACAAATGCATGCACATGTTTGATATGTATAGATTCATGGAAAGGGGCTGCAGGAAGCCCAGGAATTCATTCCTACCACCACCACAACCAACTAAGTTCTCAATCAATATTGATTGACTCAGTGAATCAGTCCCGGAACCAAGAATGTGAATTCCCCACAAGCTCCCTGACCTTGGGAGGCCCAGCAGCCTCTGTGTGCTCTGTCACCAGTGCCTGGCACTTGATTCACGCTTTCAGTCAACACTGAGGTCCCCACCCAGTCAGCACCACGAGTGCTAGGGAGTGAAGACGTGTCAGGGCGGAGAGCTGGGAAGGACCCTACAGGCAACCTGGAAGGTAGAAAGCAGCGGACTGCTCCATGGACCCTAAAGGAGAAAGGGGACATGTTGGCTCCACTAATTCCCTCTTGCAGCCCACCTCTGGCTACAGCAGATGCTGGTGTGAAGTCACCTCTGCACTCAGTCACTGCTTCTCTGACATCTTCCCCGCCCAGTCTCCCTTGTGTAGCACAGTCCTGCCTCCTCCCTCCTGGCTCCTATTGTGTGTGCAGGAGGCCTGTTGGGGAGTTGGTGGAGCCAGAGGTTAGGAGAAAGGGAGGCAAATAGGATTTATGGGATATTTGCCTTTCCTAAGAACTGTCCTCTGCTCATGATGTCAACCTAGGTTCAAGGTACAGAGGCCAAATAACAGGGATGCAATGCTCGGAAATTAGCAGCCAGCTGGGACAGAGGCTGGGTCTGGCTACAGGCGGTGGGGCCTGGTCAGGGTCATCTTTGGGTGGCCTCCTCCACACACTGACTTCTACCTAGGGCTCAGGGAGGAGGAGGATGAAGGGGCAGCAGTGAAATGGCTTCACAAGAAGTGCATAGGCTGCAGGAAGTGCCTCCAAGACACCAGCAGACATTCTCTGGTAGAGCCTCTGCCCCTCACTCCCAGCTTCCTTCTCTCTTAAAGCCCTGGCTGAAGCAGACACTGAGCTCCTTCTCTGGGCACCTAAAAGCGGGCACAGGGCGTGAGGATGATGTTCCACCAAGACTGCTTAGGGCATCTTCTCATCAGTAGGAGCTGCTTGGTGGGGGTGGTGGCATGGGGAGCATCATTTGTCCTCTAGGACTGGACACCTCAGGCCTATGAGAGGCAGCATGTTGTAAAGGATTTGATGTCAGGATTCCTGGGTTCTGTCTAATCCTGGGCCATTGACTAACCCACTGTGTGATTTGCCAAGTCACTTCCCCAATCTGAGCCTCAATTTCCTCTCTTGTTAACTGAAGGGTTGTGTTGTAAGACAATCTTAAGGTCTCCTCTGGCATTTATATCTTCTTTATCTACAAAATGTGTATGTGGCTTGTCATGAGGATTAGAGATAATTCATGTCAATGAAATTATATTTGGTACAGAAAATATGTGACCTTCAAAAATCCTGGGATCCCTCCCTCTGGGAAATGGGTAACCTGAGTCCATTCCCCACTAAACAGGGCCATAAACAGCAGCATGAGTCAGATACCACCACCAATATTTATTACCCAAAGCAATCTGAAAGAATCGGGCACAAGGTCATGGCTTTCCCAGGTTACAAGAAAATCAGAACCTCTTCAAACTCACCCTCCACCCATAGCCAAAGTAAGGAATTAAAGGCTATAGCTCAAGCTATGTCATGGCTACTATATCCTCATTCTTGATGAATAGTCTCAAAGTCACAAGTTGGCATGATGCGACTTAGGTCCAAATCTTACCAGAAAAAAAAACCCACCATTAAAATAAGACAAGTTCATAGAATCATTCCAACAGAAAGATACCAAGAGCCTTTAGTGGTAATGAGAAGAGGAAAGATTTTCTGTTTATAATAACCAGAAAGAAATGGAATTATCTAATACCATCAATTGAGTATGAGCCTAGTTGAGTTGAGTATGAGCCTAGTATGGGATGCTAATCTTCTGGGGTGGGGGAAGTCTTGTGAGCTAACCAAACCCTCCTGGTCTCTGGTGAGGTCCACAGGTAGCAGTTTCCTGGTTGCCTGGTGAGAAGGGACCGTACTTAGGGGTGGGGTGGGGCATGTTGGGGAGGGGGTCCTTCACTTGGCAAGTGAAATAACACAATTCTCAGGAGCTGAAGAAGAGGCAGTCTTCAAACAGTGCTGAGAAGTCCTCTTACTTTTTCCACATTAGGGGAATGCAAACTGGTTTAACCTCACATGACATTTCCTTTTTTGTTTGTTTGTTTTTTTCATTTGATTGGTTTAAAAATTATCCTGGATCCAGGAAAGTGATGCCTTTTCTTATTCTCCTTTTATCATCAAAACAAACAGCCAATATGTCTCTAGAAACACTGCGTTCTAAACTGAAAGTGCTGACAAGCCTTCATCCCAGACCCTGAGTGGCAGATTTTCATGAAAATCAGCTTCTGGGCCAGTTAAGTCTTCATGAAGTTATCTTTTCATAACTCAGCTCTTATTCCCCTCTGGGTCAGTAGCAGTGGAACCAGGAAACCCAAGGGCCAGATTTCCTTCTTCAATGAAGGCACTCCAGGAAGAAGGGGAGTTTCTGGCACCTGCCTGCCAAACTCTGCTCTACTTGCTGAACTTTGCTCAGCATGAACAGGGCATTCTGGCTACAAGTTCCCCCAAACTATCCCAGATTGTATCTTTAAGGCACACCAATTCCTCTGCATAAGGACTTCTGTTCACAATGAATTGTATTAGTTATTCTTAACATTCAAAAGAGAAAGTTCTGCATCAGAGCCCACCCGTGTCCAGCCATTGTGCCCTGAGATCCCGAGACTGTGGGGATGAGGGCAGAGCCCATTAACATCAGGGATTCTGGTCACTGGGGTCACACTTGATCATGATTTTCAACCCCAATCCCTTTTTAAATGTTTCAAAGGCCTCCAGAGCTTTCTCCAGAGGAAACCTATGGGTGACGAGGGGTTTTACGTTCACAGACTTGGACGCAAGCATCGAAATCGCCACTGGCCACCTGTAAAAGAGCACGAGCATTATATTCAACCTTCAAGAGGAAAGAGCCAGGTGCCCCAAACTACCAAGCACTAGATCAGCTTGGCCGTATTTATTGATAGCACTGTGGTTCTGCAAAGCCAATTTTACAGGCCAACAACCCAGGAAAGGACCTTATGGCTTATGATTCAGGGGTACAGAGCCTATTTCCAATTGCCCCCACCCCTCACCCACCCGCTCACTCTGCCACGTCTGCCATGGAGCCTAGAATTCCTGTGGCATGAAGGTACAAGGCACATGGTTGAGGCCACTGGGAAAAGGCAGAGAAGCCGTGGGGAGGCAGCCCAGGACAATCCAGTCACACCCACTAACAGCTCAGCTTACGGGAAAACTGGCGCCCTGATGAGGGCATAGAGTTACAGCCTCTAAAGCCAGGAGTAAGGGACACTGCTGGGGAGAGGGGTCCCAGCCAGAGGGCCCCAGCAGGGGAGAGGGTGGAGCTGCAGAACATGGGTGGGGCAAACTAAGACCCTTTCGCTCCCCAGGGTGGGCCCTAGGGCTCAGAAACGGAAGCCACAGGACTTGATTTCTTCCTTTTGTCCTCCTTTCTCTCCTTCTTCCCTTTAAAGGGAGAAAATGGAGATCTGGTAACTTAAGAAAATGGGGGGAAAAAAGGGGCCTGGAGGGGATAAGCAGCAGACACTCAGTAAGAGTATGCTTCAAAATCCCCTCCTTCCTTCCCTCCATCCATCCTTCTGTCCCTCCCATTCTTTAACTGGCAGTGAGTGTTCTCTCTTTGGATCCCTGTTATATCACACAGCTATCAGTGTGGCCAGGGAGTGCCCCCCATGAACAAACAGGCAGATACTCATGGGCCCAGAGGCTGAGTGGGGCCTGCCATGGTCTTGCTGGAGGCTGGGCATCCCGGCTCACCCACAGCATACTCACGTGTTGCAGTATCGAAACACACCCTTGATATCCACCTCCCGGACGGCTGCATGCAGTAGGGGTACGGTGGTCATCTCAGAGCCCAGCCCCACAAGCACGAGGGTCCCACCAGAGCGTGTGGCCTGTAAAGGAGGTAAAAACAAGAAAGCTCAGAAGATAAGAAATACTGACTTCCCACTTACAATAACATATTGTCATCACACAAGTATCTTCTGGTTGCATCAGCTGAGCATCCAAAAATTCCTGAGAATGTGATTTGTGTACACTGCTGAACTGCTCAACCTGCCAACCAAACTTAACTGAGCGGGAGAGTAAACACGGTTTTCTTTAAAGTGTATTCTGAAAAAATACACTTAACCCATGGAGAACCAGGCACAGTGGGAACATCTTCCAAAGCTTTACAGATTCGGGACCCAATATTGGCTTCAGCCACCTCCACAGTCTAAGCACCTGTTCCTCCCCCAGAGCGCCCCTCCACAGGCAGCACTTTCATCAGAGCTGGAAGGAACCACTGGCCCTCTAAGCTCACCGGTGGTGAGAAAACTATAAACATGAGACAGATGGGCCACTTGTATTCTGTGGCTTAAAAAAGGCTTCATACATGCGTGCAGGCTGGCAGTTAGAAATCTTTTTGTTCCAGAGATGTTTACCTCAACAGTATGAGCCATAATGGGTTTTGTCTTCCTTGAATGTTTATCTGCCTTATCAGTTCCCCACTTGGAGTGGGTCACAGGCAGCAGTGAAATTTCTCCTGAAAATTTCCCCAGAACTCCCTGTGAGTGCTGTGCTTGTTCCAGAGCTTTCTGGGGATCACTGTGCTCAGTGCGGTGAGAGACAGAACAATGGATAATTCAGTCATGCTGGTTGTTCATTATAGTCAGCAGCAAGCATTTATTGGGACCATTCTAGGGCTAAACAGTGGAACTAGAGAAAGGCACACGTTACAGCCTCCAGTTCTGAGATGAAGGATACACCACAATCACAGCCTCCACTTCTGAGATGAAGGATACACCATGGAGAGAGGCCTGTGGTGCCGTGAGCAAGAGGTGAACCCAGGGTTTGAGTGGTGTGGGAGTGACTCCCAGCGCTGCTGCTTCAGAGCTGTGGCACCCTGGACGTGCCCTCTCAGCCCATTTTCTAGGGAAACTACTTCCTCATCAGCACTTCCTCTCTACCTGGTGGTGAGGAGGAACACCAACTGGCCATTCCAAGCTGCCAAGATGCCAGCAGTTTGCTGACCCCAGGTCAAGGAATGCTGGAACCACCTGGACACTATCCTGTAGGTATGGCATCTGCACCAAGGATATGACATCAATTCTACCCCAAGGCATCTGCCACGTCTCATCACAAACACTATCCAGTCATAACCTGGCAGGAAGGCGATGCTCAGATTTGTCCATATTTGGTCCAGCCACCTAGCCTGCTCGTTGGCGGGGTGGCCTATAGCATTCTACAGCACCCGTCATGCGTGACGTCAGGAGAGACACTGCTTCAGGCCTGGTGAGGCCCATGGGTCACATTCACCTCCATGCCTGCCTCAGGTAGCCTGGCAACCAGGCCCCCACCATCAACAGCTGGAAATGCCAACTGTTCCAAATGCTCTAAGGGCAGGGCACAAGATGAAGGAGAGCCATGTCCTTTAAGTCCCCCAGCTTATACTGCCTCTCTGTGGGGTGGAGGTCACTTACCTGCTGACAACTTGAAGACAGCAGATGCAACCTACTCATGTCTTAGCCCTCAAAGTGCCCAGCACAAAGCCTGGCACATGGTAGGTACCCAAGACGTACCATGGGTAGATCAATCACACACAGATCCATTGTTCCTCTCTGAGCTTCGGCTTCTTTTTGCCCCTTCCCACATGGTGACCACTGCCTATGACAGTGAAGCAGAGGGCTGGCCGACTCCCGCTGAAACTCAGGACAGTGCCAAGGTGGCACCCGCTCCTCCCTCTCCCCTACTGCTTCCTCAGCTCCCAAGGCCACTGGGCAACTTAGTAGGAGGAGGTCTAGGCAGCTCTACTACTCAGCTTGGTGGGTCAGCCTTCCCTAGAATGTCTCATGTGATGCAAAGTGCCCTCCTGCTGTGAGTCTCAGAAGGAAGGAGGAAGCCCACGCTACCGTGGGGAGGCTGTCTGGGAGGCAGGGACAGGAGTCCCCTGTGGTGGCGGCTGCCTGCTACCCTCTCCAGCCCTGGCCCTGTCCCCCCACCCTAGCATGGTTGTTCGTGCCCTCCTTCCCTTCCTCTCCTGAGCAGCGGGGCAACTCAGGCACTGGGGCCTGGCAGGGCTGGGCCTGGGCCTGACTTGGCTTGCCTCAAACAAACCACAAATCCCTCAGCATAAAACGGTAACTGGTTTTCAGGGCTATTGTGCAGATTAGGCCTCATGTTTATAAAGTACAGCAGAGAACCTGGCATACAGTAGGGCTTGGAACCTGGAAGTTGTTATTTTCCCTTCGTTTCCTCATACTTTGATCTGTCAATGCCACTCCCTCCCACCACCTCCAACTTCCTGCCAACTTCCCATAAGTGGCTGGTGGGTCGCTGAGGGGCGAGTTGGGCACTGGCAGCTTATCTGTTCCTAGGTCTGGGAGACAAAACAAGCAGTAGTCAGCTGTGACCCTGGAAAATCACCTCACCTTCATGACTAACTAAATGACTGTTATTTTATATAAGTGACTAAAGACTGCAGTTTTCCTCAATAAAATAAGACGGGGATTTCCCACATGCAATTAAGGCATGGTTCCCTGTTTTTCTTCTTGATCTTTTTACCAAAACGACTGCACTTTTAACACCACAGATATGATCATGAAGCCAACCCCATCCCCAAAGTGTGTGTCCTTAACATTTTTCAAGGCCCGTGTATAGCTGTTATCTTGTGTGAACCTCAGATGGCCCAATAAGGATGTAAGGCAAGTTCAAGTACAGTCTCCGCACTAGAGATACAAAAACAGAGATAGCGCCTGTAATCCCAGCACTTTGAGAGGCCGAGGAGGGCGGATCATGAGGTCAGGAGATGGCGACCATCCTGGCTAACACGGTGAAACCCCATCTCTTCTTAAAAAAATACAAAAAAATTAGCTGGGCATGGTGGCAGGCGCCTGTAGTCCCAGCTACTCGGGACGCTGAGGCAGGAAAATGGCGTGAACCCAGGAGGCGGAGCTTGCAGTTAGCTGAGATCGAGCCACGGCACTCCAGCCTGGGCGACTGAGTGAGACTCTGTCTCAAAAAAAAAAAAAAAAAAAAAAGAAAACAGAGATGGCAAAAGATGAATAAGTTTGGCTTGGGGCTCACACAGCAAGCTGGTAAAGAAGTTTGACTCCATACTTCTGCCTCCTTCACTCCCCTACGCTGATTCCCCAAAGCTGCCCTCAGCCCACTCACGTAGATGCCCGCCTGGATGGAGGTCTCTGCCCCCGTGCACTCGATGGTGACTTCCGGCTTGCACCCCAGCAGACCTTCTACTTTCCTGGCGATTTCCTGAGGGCTCTCCTTGGAGATCTGGAGGACTAAATCAGCCCCAATCTCCTTGGCTTTGGACAATCGGGTAGCAGACAGATCTGAAGGTAAAAAAAAAAAAAAAAAATTCTTTCAAACAAGAGAAATCTGATGACTCATTAGGAAGAAAAGAAAATGGAGATGTAAGATCTGATGGCAACAAAGCTCTCGTGCAATGGGTGGTGGTGTTGAGCCCAACACACATACTCTTCACACCAAGCTTGTCCAACCTGCAGCCCACATGCAGCCCAGGATGGCTTTGAATATGGCCCAACACAAATCCATAAACTCTCTTAAAATATTATGAGATAAAAGAAAATTTTTTTAAGCTCATCAGCTATTGTTAATATTAGTGTATTTTATGTGGGGCCCAAGACCATTCTTCCAATGTGGCCCAAGGAAGCCAAAAGATTGGACACCCCTGCCCTACACCCTCATACACCCCCATATCCACCATACAGCTACACACACACACACACACACACACTCTCTCACACAAACTCTCTCTCTCTCTCTGATAGCTTCTCCTAACACAAAACACACACTCACACTCTTCTATATCTCCACAGTCCATATGACACTACACACTCACCCCCTCCACACTGTCACAGATAACCTCTCCTCACACATGCACATATAGTAGGACCAGCTGTTTCCCAGTCAAGGAGATTGATAAAGAACAAAGTCTTACCAGTCACCACTACTTGAGCTGCTCCCATTGCTTTGGCCACGAGCAAAGTGACCATCCCGATTGGCCCTAAACAAAGCAGAAGATGGAATATGTTTGTGAAATATTAAACATCTGCTCTCCCACTTGTCCAGGCCATGGATAGGAACCATATCTTTTGTGTGTCTCTAGCATCTATCCCAGTGCCTGGCATGATAAGACCTTAGCGGCTGTTTGTTGAATGAAGAAGTGAATAAATCCATGAAGAATTATTCTCTACATAAAATACGCTCCTAGTGCTGGGTTCTATTTAATCCTCTCAAACCTCAGAGCTAAAATTTTCCCACTTACTCCTGGGCACTAGTGGAGATAATCTCAAAGAACCACGGGATTCAAGGAAACACAAACTTACTCAGAAAATAAGAAATCTCAGAAGGTCTGGACTTGTTTTCCTGTTCTTTCTTTGCCCCTACCTTCGTGAGAACCCATCACACCTCCCCCAGAGAGAGACATATTCCTTTTAGGTGCCCTCTGAGGGCCACCTGGAGAGGGTCGTTAAGTGAGCTGGCTCCCTGGGTTGGCCCAGGTGCCCAGATAGCCCCAGGATACTCAGGTATCCAAGGATTTGCCTGAGACACCTGCTTCCCCATGGTATCTGCATGCTATGTGACACTATGGTTTTAATATAAAAATCAGACCCACAGAATGAAAGCAATGCAGACTATCTTTGGGGATTTACTTTTTGTACACACCCCCGAGAACAATTTTGTGAGCTCCCTCAGAAAACAAAATACTGAAAAATAATACCTGAAATGTCCAACAAAGCATGATTTAAAAACTACATGGCTACTAAAAATTACACCATAACTCTTTATCTATTGACATGGAAAAATGTTCACAGTATTTTTTTTGAGACAGAGTCTCGCTCTGTCACCCAGGCTGGAGTGCAGTGGTGCAATCAGCTCACTGCAACCTCCGCCTCCCGGGTTCAAGCAATTCTCTCACCTCAGCCTCCTAAGTAGTGGAGATTACAGGCACCCGCCACCACGCCTGGCTAATTTTTGTATTTTTAGTAGAGACGGGGTTTCACCATGTTGGCCAGGCTGGTCTCAAACTCCTGACTTCAGGTGATCCAACTGCCTCAGCCTCCCAAAGTGCTAGGATTACAGGCATGAGCCACCGTGCCCAGCCTGATTTTTAAAAAAGAGTAGGTAAAGGAAGCGTATTTAGCATGGTCTCAGAAAAAAACTAACTAACTAAAAGATTCTATACCCAAATATTAACAGTGGTTCTCTTGGGCTAATCGGTGACGGGATTGCAGGTGAATTTCTGTGTGTGTGTGTTGGGGGCAAGGCATGCATGTGTGTGGTATGTGTGACTTATTTTCCTTTTCTATGGTAAAAAGGTACTGGATCCATGCAGATTTTTATAAGAATCTGTCACCTGAGTCCCGCAGTCTGCTAGCCCATTGTGGCAAGTCTATTCTACATCCATCACCCCTCTTAGGAAGCCGTGTGATCACTTCTTTGGCCAGCCAAAGAAAATCACAAACAAGTATGAGGAACACCAGATCACACCCACAAGGAGTGTGAGCGTACTGTCTGGGTCACCAGAATGATTTGGTCTGAGGCTGCTAGGGCCTGTTCCAGATGGCTTGAAACAGGGGATGAGAGAAGGCAGCTAGCTACAACCCTACTGCAGGCAGATTGCTGGCTCACAGTGGTGTGGGAGCAGACCACTGCTCACTCCTCCCACTGGCCAGGAGCCGGGTCTACCTTATTCATAGATGGGACTAGGCCATCACTTTGCTGGTATAATATGAAAGTTCCAAGAGTTGCCCTTCCCTTTACTATCAAAAATATTTCTCTAAGGTGGAGGTTGCAGTGAGCCAAGATCGCGCTGCTGTACTCCAGCCTGAGCAACAGAGTAAGACTCTGTCTCAAAAGAAAAAAAAAAATTTCCCTAGTTTCCCATCAAGGGTTCAAAAATAATCGCCAGATTAATTCCTTTTTTTTTTTTTTTTTTTTTTTTTTTTTTTTGAGACAGAATCTTGCTCTGTCACCTAGGCTGGAGTGCAGTGGCACAGTCTTGGCTCACTGCAACCTCTGCTTCCCAGGTTCAAGTGATTCTCCTGTCTCAGCCTTCCAAGTAGCTGGGACTACAGGGGGCGCACCACCACGCCTGGCTAATTTTTGTATTTTTAGTAAAGTTGAGGTTTCATCATGTTGGCCAGGCTGGTCTTGAACTTTTGGCCTCAAGTGATCTACCCGTCTCAGCCTTCCAAAGTGCTGAGATGAGCTACCCCGCCTGGCCCAGATTCATTCTTTTTGTTTGTTTGTTTTGAGATGGGGTCTTGTTTTTTTTGAGACAGGGTCTTGTTCTGTCACCCAGACTGGAGTTCAGTGGCACAATCATGGCTCGCTGCACCCTTGACCTCCCAGGCTCAAGTGATCCTCCCACCTCAGCCTTCTGAGTAGCTGGAACTACAGACACACACTACCACACCTGCTAATTTTTGTATTTTTTTGTAGAGACGGGGTTTCACCATGTTGCCCAGACTGGTCTCAAGCTCCTGGGCTCAGGTGATCCACCGGCTTTGGTTTCCCAAAGTGCTGGGATTATAGGCAGGAGCCACCGTGCCCAGCCAATTCATTCTTTAAATGAACAAAAAGGGCTATGTTGCCTAGGACATATAACCCTAGTTAATATCATGTCTGCAGATACTCATTTATTTAGCAAAGTGCTAGTCACTGAGGGAATGGGACACTGCAATCCTCCCTTACCCAGAAGGATTCTAGAACAAATCTCAAGCCTTGGAGGGGGAATGAGATGGGCAGAGAGGTCCCCACATTCCCAGTCAATGAACCCGCAACAGGGTGGCTTCTGTTTCTTACCAGCTCCACACACAAGGACCTTGTGTCCCAGGGTAACTCCGCCTCTCCTGCAGGCATGGATCCCCACAGAAAGTGGCTCGATCAGGGCGCCTTCCTCAAAGGTGACATTGTCAGGAAGCCTGAGGAGTCAATTGACACACAGAGATCCTCTGAGTTAACTACAATGCTAACAATAGTATTATATATGCCCAACGTCACTGTAATAACAACCATAGCTAGCATTTATCGAGCATTTATTTATGTGCAGAGCAATGTGCTAAGCAATTTATATACATTAACTCATGTAAATCCCTGGAATAGTTCTGTGGTAGGTACTATCATGCCAATTTTACAGATGAGGAAACAGGCGTGGTGGGTTAAATGACTTGCCCCAACCATCCAAAGCTAGTGAGGGGCCCAAAGGGTTCAAATTAGAAGCCAGATATGTTCTCATCACAGAACCCATGCCACAATGTCCCCATCTGAAGAAGGCAACATGGTTTTCTTTGGAGAAATCAATTCAGTGAAATGAACACATTATGTTTTCTTTAATGTGCTATCCAAGCTATGGTATGGTGGTTATCATTAATAAATGAAAAGTTTATTTAACAAGGAGTTAACATGGCCACGTTCCAGCATCTCATCTGCTTCTCAAACTTACAGCCTTTTTAGTTTCACTTTAGCAAACAATCCTGACTATCACCAGTTTTGTAGAACAGTGATTTAGCAATGGGCATCACTCTGATAGTCGCCTCCCATATTATACATTCCAGAAGAACCACATCTGAGGACAGTGGCTGCCCTGCTGACCCAGGACCAGTCAAGAAGAAAAAAGGACCTGTTCCACACAGCTGATTAAATGCAGTGTCACCTTCACTCTGGGTTCTAGGTTTTCACTTCCACTGGTATCTTGACCCTATCAATAATACAGCTGATGACGACAGCAAATATTTGCATAAAGCTTTACAGATTAGGAAGCACGCTCATCCATTATCTCATTTAATCCTCATGAAAACCATGTTAGGCAGGTAGGGCAGGCTTTTTTAGAAAACCTTTAGTTTACAGAAGAGGAAACTGAAACTCACTGACATTAAGAGAATTGCCAAGGTTATGAAGCTAGGGAATGAAGGCCAGACTTAACCAAGGTGTCCTGATTCCACATCCTCTGCCTGTCCCATATCAGCTCCATCCTGGTATGAGCAGCTGTGTAGCTAATATTAATATCCAATTTCTGCTAGTTCCTCACTGCCCAGGATTTACCCAGCACCCCAAATCTCCACTCACAGGAACAGAAAAACCCTCAAGTTCCAGAAAGAAATAAATGTGGCAGCCAAACCATGTGCTCATCCCCATGATCCTTTCAACACTGTCTCCAATCTTCAACAGAATAACTCGGAGTCCTCCTGTCACTGTCCCTGATCCTTGACAGAACTACTCACCAGGCCAATGGAGGCCCAGCTGCCACCCACCACCCCCTTATCCCTTCCCCTCGGCTTCTTTCCCATCACTTCCCCTACTCCAATCCACTCTCCTGCTCTGACTGCGGTCACACTCCTTCTACTCCCCCTAGAAGTATCCCTTCCATATAATAGGAAAAAGGTGAAAATGAAATCATGAAGATTCCTAAACTCTCTCAGGGACTCCACAGGTTCCTAGACACGCCTGCCCTTCCACATCTGGGCCTCCTGAGGAACTTATAAGGGCTCTATGCAGAGGGTGGCTTGCGTGGAAACTACATCGAGGAGAGATGGGATTGGGGAAGGTGATGAGGGAAGATTGTTATCAGGAAGAATACTCTATTGATTAAGCAGATGCTGCCTCATCCGCCTGCACCCAACACAGCCAACCATGTTGGAAAGCCACCTGGTGTGGAGGCAGAAGCATGCACAAGGAGTCCTGCAGGCCAGCCCCGCTGCCACTGACCTTGGGAAAACCACTGACTCCACCCTCCCCAGTCTTGTCCAGTGGGGGTTGATGGAGAACAAGGATGAGAAGACTCCAAGTTTCTTCCCAGCCCCAACCTTTCATGCTTTATAAACACCAGAGAGTGATGAGGCAACTTGGTAGTTTTTACAATGCGGTTCAGGGAACAGTCCAAATTGGGTAACGGATGATCAAGAAGCCAAGGAGAAGCAGGAAAATAGAAAGAAAATAGATACAAAAATAAAGAGGCTGTGGTAGTATGGGAATCCTAAAAAGACATCAGAGAGGAGGGCTTGGGTCTAGGGAAGAACTGGGGACACAGGCAGAAAGCCCCCTGGGAGGAGAAGAAAGGCAGGGCTGTAGGACTCCCCAGAGACCTTCCTCAGTACCCCCACTGCCACTGCCACTGCCAACCAGAGCCCCATCATTCCCTATAAACCACCAGCACAAGGCTCTCTTTCAGGCCTACTCCTGCACCTCCATGCCCAGACCACTAGGCCATGACTATGGCATAGCTTGGTACCATTTACTGAGCATTTACTATGTGCCAGACCTCATGCTGGAGACTTGATATGCTTTTCTCATTGGATCTCATCAGTAATTCTGTGAGGGAGGTACCATTACTATTTCTATTTTACAGGCGAGGATATTGAGGTTACAAAATTTAAGTGACTTGCTCAAGGTCACACAGTTGTAATTGGCAGAGACCAGTGGGCTTCACCACTATGCTCTTCTGCCTTCCATGAAACTTTTGTTTGGTGTCTTGACTTGGAAAGGGCCCCAGAAAGATGGGCCCATTCAGGAACCACTTGCTGAAAGGTGTACTCTGCACATGTAACCTGCTTACTTCTAGAGCAGGTTCAGGTGTTGACTTAAACCCATTACAAGGTCTCTGGCCTGTGACTCCTCTCAAGGCTCCCAGTGGGCCCTAGAAAAACTCAGATCTGTCAGACTGCTCCTGTGACTGGCACCTGGCCTCCATCAGACAAGCCCCATCCTGGCTGAAAACCACCACTGGGGCCAGGCTGCGGTGGGAGAAGAATGCATCTGGGTTGGGTCAGGGGGAAAGCGGCACTTCGGCACCCTAGAGCTCCATGGCTGGGGCCATGGGGGGCCATGCAGAAAGGGAAGCACTTTGCTTCCTCCAGACTCAACTTCACAATTTCAGGGGTGAGAATTGGAGTAGGATAGGGGAGTGGGCACAGGGCAGGAGCTTGAGACTCACAGAGACCCCAGTTTGACTCTTGGTTGTGCTCTGTGCCCAAGTCAATGAGCTTCCTTCTGCCTTGGTTGACCCAATAACGGTGCCCACCTCACCATTATTCTTGTGGAGATTAAATAAATTAAAGCATGCAAACCACTTATTAGCACAAGGGTAGGCACATAGTAATAATAATTATGACTCTCCATGCATCACCTTATTTAATATTTTGGCGATTAAATGAAACTGAATCAGAGAAAAGTGAAATAATTTCTCCAAAATCACTTGCCAGGAGGGAGTAGATCCAGGATCCCAGAGCTCAAGCCCTGGCAGCACACCACGACACCTCAGGAAATGTCAGCCGTTGCTGTCATGGTGTGTTGTTGTTATTGTCGAGGTCATTGTTGTTGTTTTTCTTTTTGAGACGGAGTCTCGGTCTGTTGACCAGGCTGGAGTGCAGTGGCGCGATCTCGGCTCACTGCAACCTCCACCTCCCGTGTTCAAGCCATTCTCCTGCCTCAGCCTCCCAAGTAGCTGGGACTACAGGTGCCTGCCACCAGGCCTGGCTAATTTTTTGTATTTTTTTAGTAGAGATGGGGTTTCACCGTGTTAGCCAGGAAGGTCTCGATCTCCTAATCTCATGATCCACTGGCCTTGGCCTCCTAAAGTGCTGGGATTACAGGCATGAGCCACCACACCTGGCCGAGGTCATTGTTGTTATGACCTTCCTGGTGGTTGCAGTGGAAACTAATAACAGAGGATGAACCACAGGAATTCCCTCCAGGATGTCTGCAGAGGGTGAGTGATTTCAGCAATAATTTTCTATTATTGCTCTAAGTAAGGGAAACTGAAACTGAAAGACTAAAACCAACCACTGTGAGTCAGTCTTATTCCTAGGGAGGCTACCCTCTCTCAATGCCACCAAGAAGAGTAGCCTGCCCAGGTGATGCCTCATGTTTGGAATTAGGAGCTGAAAAGAATAAAGAAATAACCACAGGAAACAGCACCAAGCTAATGAAGGGAAAGAGGTCCCAGGTGACCCAGTGGGACTGTGGACACTAACTTGTAACAAAAGGCTGCATTGTGCTTATAGAACCGGCAGAGGTTCCCGTCATCGGGGGGTGTGGCACAGAAGAAGATGGAAGGTGACAGATTGTATCGGCCCATCTTGCAGAATTCATCATTTTCTCGGGGAGCACCAGGCTCGATGGCAACACGATCACCTGGAGAGGAAAACAAAGATGGCACCATGTCCGAGGGTGGGAGCAGAGTCTGCCCGCTCTTTGGTCTGGTTCTTTGTTTTCCAACCTTTGAAAACAGCAGAAGCAGAGATGTTATGAAGGCTTGCATGCTCATGGGCAGATGCCAGATGAGAGAATCTAGCTTAACGAGCCACCCTCCTCCCTGGGGACCCAGGGTGTCCTAGGCAAGTGAGGAAACTTGGGATGAAGCACAGAGTCACTCTGGGGGAAAAGGACCAGCCCCCTCCTCCACAGCCCAGTGTGGCCTGCCCTTTTTCCAGCTCCTGCAACAAGCCAAGCCACCCCTCTATCTCCACAGCCACTTCCCAGCTAAGGCAAGCCAAGTATATTCCCATCTCACACTGCTGGAAAAGGGGTAGCTAATACATGGAGTTTGTGGGCATTTTTTCTTCATCTGCTTGGAAGATAGAAAGCAAAGCCTTTACAAAGACAAGAGCTATAATTACAGCATGTTTTATGTCCAGTCTGGTCATTTTTAGACAATAATTAGGAGTCAACTGATTCCTGGTAGTAGAACTGCAAAGGCCAATGACCTGCAGAGGACTCTGGTACAGTAGAGAGTAATACTTGAGGCTTCTGAACAGCCAGCTCTATTATATTTCTATTCTATGCCTCACTACACCTGCTTGGAAACCCAGCCTGAGAACTGCTCTCTAATTGTTTTTTTCTATCTTTTTATTATGAAGAATTTCAAACATACAGCAAAATTCAAAGAACTGTATAGCGAACACCTGGATACCCTCCTCCTACATTCTTCAAGGAACATCTAGCTATGTTCACTTTATCACATATCTATCCATCTACCCCTCTGTCTCATCTCTGTCTCCTTCCATCAGTCTATCTTCTTTTCCGATGCACTTCAAAGCAGGCTGCAGACATCAGTATACTTCACCCTGAAATGCTTCAGCCTGCATATCATTAACTAGAGTTCAGTATTTGTTTATGGTTCTTTTTTAAAGGTATCACCTAGGAATGCAAACCCCTTTTATGATACAGAACACTACCACTACCTCAGAAATCTTATTCCTCTGTATCTGTTCCCAGTCAATCCCCAGCCCCATCCCCAGAGGACACCAATGTTTTGACTTTTTTTTGTACCACAGATTAGTATTGCCTGTTCTAGCACATCACAAAAATGGGATCATACAGTAGATACTCTTTTGAATCTTGCTTCTTTCAGTTAGCATAATGCTTTTCAGATTGATCTATGTTGTTGTGATATTAACTGTCTGGCCAGGAGTGGTGGCTCATGCCTATAATCTCATAATCCCAGCACTTTGGGAGGTCAAGGCAGGAGGATCACTTGAACCCAGGAGTTCGAGAGAAACACAGGAAGACCTCATCTTTACAAAAAAATTTTTTTTAATTAGCTGAGCATGGTGGTGTGTGCATGTGGTCCCAGCTACTTGGGAGGCTGAGGTGGGAGAATCACTTGAGCCCAAGAGGTTGAGGCTGCAGAGAGACATGATCACACCACTGCATTCCCACCTGGGTGACAGAGCAAAACTGTCTCAAAAACAAATGACAGTTTGTTCCTTTTCATGGCTGAATAGTGTTCCAATGTAAGAGTATACCACAGTCAGTATCACCATTCTCTTATTGATGGAAAAAACCTGGTTGTTTCCAGTTTTCTCATTGCTGGTTTTTTGGGGTTTTTTTTGTGCATGTTTCTTTGTTTTTTTTTGTTTGTTTTTTGAGACAGGATCTCACTCTGTCACCCAGGCTGGAGTACAGTGATGCAATCACAGCTCACTGTAGCCTCAACCTCCCCAAGTTCAGGTGATCCTCCTGCCTCAGCCTCCCAAGTGAGGAAGGAGAAAGAAAAAAAGCAGGCAGACAGTTAGGGCAGGTCCTCGGTGAAATTCTTTCAAACAAAACAGCAGTCTGGAAAAAATCAAGCTGCAGGCACATAAAGAGCAGCTTGGAAAAATCAAGCTACAGGCACAGATAAGGGAGTGAGGCCCAACATAGAAATGCCTTGGTTCTCTGTGTAATCAGTGCACTCCCAGGAAAAAGTTTCCTCCCCTTTTTGGGCATGTACACAGTGGGCTCCATGAGAACTTGCATGGGGTGGGGTGGGGGCTTGCTTAAAACATGCCCGTAGTTGCTCAGGCAAGAGAAGCTGCACTCTGTGCTTGCCTAATACATGCTTGCAGCTGCACAAATAAGGGAAGCTACACAGGTAGCTACAGAGAAAAGGTAAGTTACACAACACCTAGACAGATAAGGGAAGTTTTTTATAAAAACCTTCGTATTTAACTGTAAAACAAAAACCCTCTTTCAGGTCTCCCGCTCTGCTGCTGAGAGCTTTCCTCTTTCACTTATTAAACTTTCACTCCAACCTCACCCTTGGTGTCCATGCTCCTTAATTTTCTTGGTAATGAGACAAAGAACTCTGGATAACACCTCAGACAAAGAGACTGCTACACTGACCCTAGACTGCTTCACCTGCAGGGGGTCATCTGGGATATGTCAGAAGGGTGAGTAGGAGCAGCCCCCCAGTACTTTACTTTCTGCAGTTTCTTATCCATAGTTTTTTTTTTTTCTCTCAAAATCAAATACCAGGCCTCTGTTGGTCAGTTAAGAGTGGTTAGTGCAGCCACCAGATCTGTAAGACTCAGAGGACAGGCTTGCTGGAGAGGATTTTGTCAATCCCCCATCGCCCTTGGGTGCTGGGAATGTCAGCTGTGTTCCAATCCAGTTTCCATTCATGGAAGACCTAGCCATCACATAGGGTTGGAAGGAGGTCCTGGGACAACTGAAGGTTTCTGGTTGAGGCTACACCTCAGTGTTATCTGAAGGCCCCCGAACTAACTCCAGTTCCTGACAGCCCATCACGGTGTTGGCACCAGGACTTCCAGTCTTTCCTATCACATTTTCTTCCATTCTCTCTTTTGTGACTATCATGTCTCCTATCCCTTCTTTGTATGCTATGCTGAAGGTGTTTTTACAACCTGGGAATATAATTTTGTTGGATAGAATCAGCCAGTGCCTTAGTAACCAGGAAAGTAACTCAAAGAATTGCTGTTTTTGTGATTTCCTAGAAACAGGGAGAATTCAAGATTTCAGTCTAAATTTTCACCTAGTAAGGACCTTTTTGTCCCCCAATGATAGGCATTCATGGCACTGTATGGGAGGATATTTCACCCTCAGTGAATACCCTCCTCTCCATTTGGGCTTTGCGCCCAGCACTGCCCAGTGAATCTTTTTTTTTTCTTTCTTTCTTTTTGTTTTTTTTTGAGACAGATTCTCACTCTGTTGCCCAGGCTGGAGTGCAGTGGTGCAATCTGGGCTCACTGCAAGCTCTGCCTCCCAGGTTCATGCCATTCTCCTGCCTCAGCCTCCCAAGTAGCTGGGACTACAGGCACCTGCCACCACACCCAGCTAATTTTTGTATTTTTAGTAGAGACGGGGTTTCCCCATGTTAGCCAGGATGGTCTCCACCTCCTGACCTCATGATCTGCCCACCTTGGCCTCCCAGAGTGCTGGGATTACAGGTGTGAGCCACCACGCCCAGCCAAATCTTTTTTTCTATTCATAAAACTTTTATTCTACTTAGATGAATTTAATACACATGTTCTTAACAATTATGCTTGGATTGTTCATGAAAATTTCATAAGACATTAAACAAACCTAGCCATCATCTCAAGTTGTTTTCCTGTTAACTATTTTACAGCACATGCATGTTAGGCAAGTATCAAAAAAAAATCACAAAAGCAAAAAACCTAAAAATCACAAAAGCAAAAAACCTAAAAAAAGGTTAAATACATGGGTTTTTGTTTTACTGCTGTGCTTGATATACATAAGTAATGAATATCAGCCAATTCAGTTTTACTGCATCTTTACTTTCACATTTGTTCCTCAGTTGTCTAAAACATTTAAATACAAATAAAATGAATGTAGCAAAAATAATGAAAGCTAACAGCAGGTAACTTTACAAATAATGGAATGTGAACTGTTTCTGCCCTTATCCAGAGTAAAATGGGTTACGACTGTCTAAAGGAACACTTCTGCAGCTGTAGTCAAAGGTGTGCGCGTTGAGATTGAGTATTCCACAGATATGCATGGTTTAACACGTGGGATCCATGGGATAATTGTTTCTACCACAGCCTTGTAAGTGCTCCAAACCTTAAAGTACCCACAATTACTACACCTGTGACTGGAACCAATGATCCCTTTTACTCCCAGCAGGACAAACCAATACGTAGGCAGTTTTCTTTGCTTAAATATGGAAGTTTCTTTGCTTAGATATGGAACACTGGCCCTTGTGAAGCCACAATGTACCAAAAGTACTATGCCAAACATTTATAACTTGTATAAAAATTCCACATCCCCATAATGGCCACTTAAAACGAAAACAGGTAACTCCCTAAATGTTAACTGGCTCTACTCCCCTACTATTAAACATAAAAACCACATGGGAAATATAGAAATTCAAATAGAATCTATAAGTTACCTTGGGCAGTATGGCCATTTTCACGATATTGATTCTTCCTACCCATGAGCATGGAATGTTCTTCCATTTCTTTGTATCCTCTTTTATTTCATTGAGCAGTGGTTTGTAGTTCTCCTTGAAGAGGTCCTTCACATCCCTTGTAAGTTGGATTCCTAGATATTTTATTCTCTTTGAAGCAATTGTGAATGGGAGTTCACTCATGATTTGGCTCTCTGTTTGTCTGTTATTGGTGTATAAGAATGCTTGTGATTTTTGTACATTGATTTTGTATCCTGAGACTTTGCTGAAGTTGCTAATCAGCTTAAGGAGATTTTGGGCTGAGACAATGGGATTTTCTAGATATACAATCATGTCATCTGCAAACAGGGACAATTTGACTTCCTCTTTTCCTAATTGAATACCCTTTATTTCCTTCTCCTGCCTAATTGCCCTGGCCAGAACTTCCAACACTATGTTGAATAGGAGTGGTGAGAGAGGGCATCCCTGTCTTGTGCCAGTTTTCAAAGGGAATGCTTCCAGTTTTTGCCCATTCAGTATGATATTGGCTGTGGGTTTGTCACAGATAGCTCTTATTATTTTGAGATACGTCCCATCAATACCTAATTTATTGAGAGTTTTTAGCATGAAGAGTTGTTGAATTTTGTCAAAGGCCTTTTCTGCATCTATAGAGATAATCACGTGGTTTTTGTCTTTGGTTCTGTTTATATGCTGGATTACATTTATTGATTTGCGTATATTGAACCAGCCTTGCATCCCAGGGATGAAGCCCACTTGATCATAGTGGATAAGCTTTTTGATGTGCTCCTGGATTTGGTTTGCCAGTATTTTATTGAGGATTTTTGCATCAATGTTCATCAAGGATATTGGTCTAAAATTCTCCTTTTTGGTTGTGTCTCTGCCCGGCTTTGGTATCAGGATGATGCTGGCCTCATAAAATGAGTTAGGGAGGATTCCCTCTTTTTCTGTTGATTGGAATAGTTTCAGAAGGAATGGTACCAGTTCCTCCTTGTACCTCTGGTAGAATTCAGCTGTGAATCCATCTGGTCCTGGACTCTTTTTGGTTGGTAAGCTATTGATTATTGCCACAATTTCAGAGCCTGTTATTGGTCTATTCAGAGATTCAACTTCTTCCTGGTTTAGTCTTGGGAGAGTGTATGTGTCGAGGAATTTATCCATTTCTTCTAGATTTTCTAGTTTATTTGCATAGAGGTGTTTGTAATATTCTCTGATGGTAGTTTGTATTTCTGTGGGATCGGTGGTGATATCCCCTTTATCATTTTTTATTGCATCTATTTGATTCTTCTCTTTTTTTCCTTATTAGTCTTGCTAGCACTGCCCAAGGTAATTTATAGATTCAATGCCATCCCCATCAAGCTACCAATGACTTTCTTTACAGAATTGGAAAAAACTATTTTAAAGTTCATATGGAACCAAAAAAGAACCCGCATCGCCAAGTCAATCCTAAGCCAAAAGAACAAAGCTGGAGGCATCACGCTACCTGACTTCAAACTATACTACAAGGTTACAGTAACCAAAACAGCACGGTACTGGTACCAAAACAGAGATAGAGATCAATGGAACAGAACAGAGCCCTCAGAAATAATGCCGCATATCTACAACTATCTGATCTTTGACAAACCTGAGAAAAACAAGCAATGGGGAAAGGATTCCCTATTTAATAAATGGTGCTGGGAAAACTGGCTAGCCATATGTAGAAAGCTGATACTGGATCCCTTCCTTACACCTTATACAAAAATTAATTCAAGATGGATTAAAGACTTAAACGTTAGACCTAAAACCATAAAAACCTAGGCATTACCATTCAGGACATAGGCATGGGCAAGGACTTCATGTCCAAAACACCAAAAGCAATGGCAACAGAAGCCAAAATTGACAAATGGGATCTAATTAAACTAAAGAGCTTCTGCACAGCAAAAGAAACTACCATCAGAGTAAACAGGCAACCTACAAAATGGGAGAAAATTTTCACAACCTACTCGTCTGACAAAGGGCTAATATCCAGAATCTACAATGAACTGAAACAAATTTACAAGAAAAAAACAAACAACCCCATCAAAAAGTGGGCGAAGGACATGAACAGACACTTCTCAAAAGAAGACATTTATGCAGCCAAAAAACACATGAAAAAATGCTCACCATCACTGGCCATCAGAGAAATGCAAATCAAAACCACAATGAGATACCATCTCACACCAGTTAGAATGGCAATCATTAAAAAGTCAGGAAACAACAGGTGCTGGAGAGGATGTGTTGAAATAGGAACACTTTTACACTGTTGGTGGGACTGTAAACTAGTTCAACCACTGTGGAAGTCAGTGTGGCAATTCCTCAGGGATCTAGAACTAGAAATACCATTTGACCTAGCCATCCCATTACTGGGTATATACCCAAAAGACTATAAATCATGCTGCTATAAAGAGACATGCACACATATGTTTATTGCAGCACTATTCACAATAGCAAAGACTTGGAACCAACCCAAATGTCCAACAATGATAGACTGGATTAAGAAAATGTGGCACATATACACCATGGAATACTATGCAGCCATAAAAAATGATGAGTTCATGTCCTTTGTAGGGACATGGATGAAATTGGAAATCATCATTCTCAGTAAACTATCGCAAGGACAAAAAACCAAACACCGCATGTTCTCACTCATAGATGGGAATTGAACAATGAGAACACATGGACACAGGAAGGGGAACATCACACTCTGGGGACTGTTGTGGGGTGGGGGGAGGGGGGAGGGATAGCATTAGGAGATATACCTAATGCTAAATGATGAGTTAATGGGTGCAGCACACCAGCATGGCACATGTATACATATGTAACTAACCTGCACATTGTGCACATGTACCCTAAAACTTAAAGTATAATAATAATAAAATAAAATAAAAAATTTAAAAAAGAAAGAAATTCAAATAGAAGTAACATAAGCCTGTCATAAATTGTAAACAAAAACTATTTGTGGGACAGCATGGATGACAAATGGTCTACTGTGTAAATTTTAGAATGAGGCAGAAAAAAGTTGGAAGGCTGGTTAATTTTCCCCTCCTTCTCCTGCTTCAGCTTTGTCTCCTTAGGTATCTGATGTCCACAACATCAAGTTGTCTCTCAGTAATTGCATTATTAGTGTGCTGTCTTTGTATGACTCTTCCCTTAATGTATCAAGTTCAGCAATGGCTCCATCAAAAGCTGTCTTTGGAAGACAGCAGGCTTTCTCTGGGGAGTTCAGAATCTCATAAGAGAACACAGAGAAGTTAAGGGCCAGACCCAGTCTGATAGGATGTGTTGGATGTATTTCCTTTTTGCTGGTTTCAAAGGCTTCTTGGTATGCTTGTTGTGACTGATCGACAATCCCTTACTTGTCATCATCAGCGGCAACCTCAGCCAAGTAACAGTAGTAATTGCCTTTCATTTTCAAATAGAAGACTTTGCTCTCTGCTTGTGAAGCACTAGGGATCAAGAACTTTTCCAAAAGAGACAGTATCCTTTAGCTCTGTCTCAATTTTCTCTCTGTATTCTCGAGCCAACTGCTGTTCTATCTCAGCACCTTCTGTCTTTTGTTCAATACTTGAGATGACCCCCCAAGATGACCTACGGGCTCCTACAACATTTTTATAAGCAACTGAGAGGATTCCTCTCCTCATTGGATAATTCAGCTCCTTGCTCAGTTACAGACTTCATGCAGGCTGCCATGTTAACATATCGCTCAGCCTGCTCAGCCAGTTTGGCCTTCTGAACCAGCTCATTTTTATCCATGACTGGATGTTCAGTGTCTGAAGTGGGTGGTGGCGGTGGATAGACAGGGGCTCAGCAGTCTCTGGGTGGTGGGGGCAGCAGTGGCAAGGCTGAGACTCTGTCTGCCCAATGAATTTGAACAGTTCCTTTATGAGACAATTTTCTTTTGCTAAGAGGCATACTGTGGGGGTAGACTATCAAACCCCAAACCTCTTTCTAACCTCTGCCTGGAAAAAATTTAGTCAGAGTTTTTACCTAACATTTCAGTCCCTACCATGCCACCTAGTGAAATGGGATTTTTCTCTGTGGAGGGCACTATTGGCCCTTTGTCCAAGGCCTCTAGTTCCCCAATTTCTCTCCCTCCTACATCCCTCTATTAGGGACCAGGCTCCATGCCCCATCTGTAAACAGCAAAATTCCACCTTCAATAGTCAAGAGGAAGCCACCCTTGAGAGACAACTTTTAGCCTCAGTGCTGTCCCCATCACAGGGAGAACAGCCATTCAATCCTTATGTTTGAGGCACCTGTTCTGCATCCAGCTACATTGGAGTCTCTGGCTAACAGACAATTGCTTCTTCACATATCAGGCTTTGCTGCTGGAAGGATCTACAGTCCACTTAACTGCCTAAACCCAGCCACTTTCCTCCCAGAGGAAATTAGAGACTACTGAAAATAGATTTACATGCAAGGTGTGTAAGGAAAGTAAAATGTGTTTTGGTAAAAGATTATAAGAAGACATGGAAATGTAAATTTTGCCTGGAAATAAAGGATTGTTTTGAATTAGGTTAAGATAAAGCTGAAGGTTTGAGCAAGTTGTGGAAGCATTATAAAAATTAATCTTGCAAAGGAAATTCTTTGTCTGAATATATTGACTAAATTCAAAAGGGTATTCTATGTTTTTTACATAAATTGAGCATTGAAATAAAAGCACAACAAGGCTTTCTCGAGGCACTGATCTGCTCCTTAACAAAAATTTGTAGAGAGTTATAAAAGGTTTACAAGAATCTCACCTCATGATCAAACTGGGTAAGATTTGATAGAATTATCTCTAAGGTTTCATTTAAAAAGTTGGGGTTGACATTAATAGTAGACTAATGCAAGGGTGAAATTTGGCTTTCTCCTCTTGAACAGGATTTTCATGTAACATTAAAGACAGATTGTTTGGAAGCTAAGTCCTCCCTCTTAATGAGTGAAGGTTTTTGCCTTGTTTTAAAATGTTTTGGTCATGACTTTGGCTAAAATAAATAGTTTATAGTAATCCGTAATTGTACTTCATAATATCAGGTGCTTTGAACTGCTAACATATTTAACAGGCTCCCCCAAATCAAACTTCAGTTTCAAGGTTGTCTTTTCTAATCCCAAACTTTTGGGTACTATAGCGGGCCCCTGGAGCATCCAAAAGAGAGGTAAACAGGAGTATTTGACATGTTTAGTTACGTGGGATTGCCAAAGTCATGTTTAATCTTCTTTAGGTTATATTTTAGTGAATAACATTATGTTCCAAAATTGTATAGAATATCTAAAATTCTAATGTCTGAGTATTTGCTATCAATCATAATTAAGGTTATTGTGTAAATTATTGTAAACCACAGAGATAACCAAATTTCTTTGTCAATTGTGTTTTTAACTGTAGCTACCCTGGATATTTTGTCATTCACAGACAATTGTTGTCTTGTTTTAATCATCTTCAAAAGATAGTTTATAATCAGCTATAGGACTTTAATAGGTGCTCTCAAATGCAGGTTTCTGATAATCTTGGAGATTGTGACATTGGAATAGAGGAAAAATGTATAGGACTCATGAAGAACTGAAATGTTCATGAATATCATGCAGAGCAAGTATTAATGGAATGGACTGAACTAATAGAAAACTGAAGTAATCCTTTTTAACTTTCTGCTTAAAACATTGCTAATCCTTGTTTTTCAGAGTCAAGGGATTTTTTCTTTTGAGCTATCTACAGCTTTTAACAATTCAGTAATGTATACTCCTGTGAACAAAATTTGGAGTATGTTTGTTTCTTTCTGCCTGTTTCTCTAGACTTTGGAAACTATTTGTGAGTATTCTTGATTTATGGCAATATAGTTGTTTCCATCAGTGCAGTAAGAATCCATCTTCTTTTACAACAGGACACAACTAGAGAAACTAGTTGTTTTACCAAGGCTTTGACTGGAACAGTGTGCTTCCCTTTAAAAAATCAAGCTGGAGTTGCAGAGCCAATAAATGCCCCTTGGGAAAACTGGCTTCACATCTTGTCTACACAGTCCCTGTACAGGATTCCTAAACTGTGGTGAGTAAAGAATGTCAGTTTCTAACAGGCTCCATGTTCTTTTGACCTCAAGAAGAGAGGAATTTGCCCAACTCATAGGTATGTGAGTATACAAATCCATGGCTGGGCTCAGCTTTGAAAAGTAGGGCCAGGCGCGGTGGCTCATGCGTGTAATCCCAGCACTTTGGGAGGCTAAGGCGGGTGGATCACAAGGTCAGGAGATCGAGACCATCCTGGCTAACGTGGTGAAACCCCATCTCTACTAAAAATACAAAAAATTAGCCAGGCCTGGTGGTGGGTGCCTGTAGTCCCAGATACTCAGGAGGCTGAGGCAGGAGAATGGCATGAACCCAGGAGGCAGAGCTTGCAGTGAGCCAGATGGCGCCACTGCACTCCAGCCTGGGCGAGAGTGCGAGACTCCGTCTCAAAAAAAAAAAAAAAAAAAAAAAAAAGAAAAGTCCTATCTGAAGTTCCTCGCAAAACAGAGTTTCATCAAAGCCAATTTTAAAAGCCTATGTAGAAATAATTATTCTTGCTGTACTTTATGCAAATAATCAGGCCAAGTATAAGACTAAAGTTTATTTTGCAAACAACTCAGTCTTACTGTGATTTGTTTTTGACAAAAGTGAGGACTGGCAAGAGAAAAATATGCTTCAAAACTTATCATACATTTGTCCATTAAATTCTAATCTCATTAGTTGTTTTAAGTTTTTACTTAAAAACTTAGCCTACATTTTAGACTAACCATGCTTATTCCTGTGAACCAATCAGTGATCTCTGGCTGCAACTCAGAAGAAACAAAAGAGATCAGTAATATAAAAAATCTGGATCAATATTTTAATTCTGAGCAATTATCCTGCAAATCCTGCCAGATGATGGGAATGAATGGGCGGCCCATAACTCAGAGGTTTCCTTGTTTGGGAAAATAAGACCAAGGGAGCTAACCAAAGCCAAGTCCCATGCACCCAAATCTTGGCAGGCATAACTATAGCTGCCAGTTATCTGGGCACATTGTCAGCTTTGGGATTTTTGAGCTTTTCTTACCCCCTTGTCTTGTTTTGATATATGTCTTCTAATAACCCACATTGTTTTTTCTCACCTAGAGGTTATCAAACTCCAAATGGTGATGCAAATGGAACCACACATAGACACACCTTTCTTCTGAGGACCCTTAGATAAGCCCCAGAAGGAACCCTGGCTGCTGTCCCCCACACAACCCCCACCTCCAGCAGAAAGTAGCCAGAGAGATTATCGCCCTACCTCCCTAACAGCAGTTAGAGTCTCCACTCCTGAGGTGGGAGATGAGGAAGGAGAAAGAAAAAAACCAGTTAGGCACACAGTTAGGGCAGGTCCTTGGTGAAATTCTTTCCAACAAAAGAGCAGCCTGGAAAAATCAAGCTGCAGGCACAGATAAGGAAGCAAGGCCAAACACAGAAATGCCTGTGTTCTTCGGGTAATCAGTGGGCTCCCAGGAAAAAGTTTCCTCCCCTTTTCAGGCATGTACATGGTGGGCTCCATGGGAACTTGCAAGGGGGTGGGCAGGGGCTTGCCTAAAACATACTCGCAGTTGCTGAGAAAAGAGAAGCTGCACCCTGTGCTTGCCTAAGACATGCTCACAGCTGCACAGATAAGGGAAGCTACACACGCAGCTACACAGATAAGGGAAGTTACATAGGCAGCTACATAGATAAGGGAAGTTTCTTATAAAAACCTTTGTATTCAACTGTGAAACAGCAACCCTCTTTTGCTGCCCCCTCCCTCCACCCCCGCTGCTGCTGAGAGCTTTCCTCTTTCACTTATTAAACTTTCGTTCCAACCTCACTCTTGGTGTCCACACTCCTTAATTTTCCTGGTCATGAGACAAAGAACTCTGGATAACACCTTAGACAGTGAGATTGCTATGTTGACCCTAGACTGCTTTACAAGTAGCTGGGACTATAGGTGCATGCCACCATGCCTGGGTGATTTTTGTTTTTGTTTTTGCAGAGACAGGGTTTTTCCATGATGCCCAGGTTAGTCTCAAATCCCCAGGCTAGTCTCAAACCCCCAGGCTCAAGCAATCCTCCTGCCTTGGCCTCCCAAAGTGCTGCGATTACAGGTGTAAGCCACCATGTCCATCCCTAGTTATTTTTCATGACTATTTTGCCTCCTCATCAAGGATGGGAATGCCTCAGGATCAGTCAGTCTTCTGCTCCATATTTATTTTTCCATAGTGTCTACTGTTGTGCTAGACAAATTTTTATTGCTAAACATAGAATTTGTGGATTAGGGGAAAACAAACCATGGGACACAAATGTCATTAGTATCTAGAAGGGCGTTACTTATTGGCAAAAATTTCCCCTGGAATGTGACAAGTAAAACCTGTTGGTTAAAGACAGTAGCACTTTTCTGTTGTAAAGGAAAGGGAGACAGGTAGGAATAATTGAGGACAGATAGTTATCCTGAGGTTTGGGGATGGTTTAGATGGTTCATCTTCATGCAGATACCCAGCCCTGTGTAGGGGAACTCCAAATACACTGTCAATACAGCAATGGCCTCCATGTTTGAGAAAATAGAAAGCAGATTTACAGGGGATTTTAATATCACAGGTATTGCTACACATCAAAGTTACAATTGGATTTAAACTCCATCTGAATTTGGGGAGTGACCCATACCAGCGAATCAGAGACCAAACTAGAAACCCTGGCAGACCCCCTGCCTGAGCTCAGACACTAACTCCACAGAGAACAGCAGAAATCTCCCCTTCTAGCAGCCAGGAACAAGCTGGAGACCAACACGGCTGAATGCCAGTGAGGCAGGAAGCCATGTGGCAGGAGCCCAGGAAAGGACCCACAGGCCTTATCCTGCCTCAGTACCTGGTTATTCAGGAAAGGTCTGACGGACAGACTCCACTGGGAAGAGGTGCTTAAACCTACTACACAGAATAGAGTTTACCAATAATGGTGGGATCAAGTCCTGCCATTTACCAAATGCCCATTGTGTGCCAGGTACCAGGAAAGGCACATCACAAAATCTCCCTTCCCTCACCATAAACCAACAAGATGGTGTTATCTCTGCTTTAGCAATGAGGAAACAGAAGCTCAGGTGGTCACGCAGTGATAAGCTGTGGAGATTTGACTGTCTGCTCACCTCTGTACTAGTGTTCGGGCCCTCTGGAGCCTGAAGAGGATGTTAGGAACCTGGTGAGGCCTGCTGAGGCCATGGAAGGTCTGGCCTTTATTCAGCAGGGAAATAATAAACAATTTTTCCTAAGTCTTTTTGTGTTGAAAGTACTCACAGAATAGTGTAGAGTCCTGGTACATAGTTAGTGCTCATTAAAATAAGTGGTAAAGGCTGGTCTGAAGGTAGTGCATCATCTTAATTGGTTGTTCATACTCAGTTACAGATAATACTCCTTGTTCTACTCTTTCCCCACTTCTCACTACTGCACTTGACTAGTCTTAAAAAAAAATAGGAATGCTTCCATGCCTTAGAGTTATTGACTTATATGTATGTATGTCTGTTTGTTTGTTTATTTATTTATTTATTTGAGACAGAGTCTTGCTCTGTCACCCAGGCTGGAGTGCAATGGCATGATCTCAGCTCACTGCAACCTCCACCTCCCAGGTTCAAGAAATTCTCCTGCCTCAGCCTCCTGAATAGCTGGGATTACAGATGCATGCCACCACGTCTGGCTAATTTTTGTATTTTTAGTAGAGATGGGGTTTCACCATGTTGGCCAGGCTGATCTTGAACTCCTGACCTCAAGTGATCTGCCCGCATCAGCCTCCCAAAGTGCTAGGATTATAGGCGTGAGCTATTATGCCCGGCTGACTTATATGTTTAAATTCTGTAAATGCGCATTAGGAAATATTTGATGAGTTGTGGTCTTCTTTCTAGATTAGTTGATTAGAATTTTAAGTCAAAGTTAACATATGAAAGACTTTAAATCCAAATTTTGTATCCTAAGGAAAGAAAAGGACCCACAGAAATCTTTATGACCACCAAAATATGTCTGTATTTAGCTGGGCATGGTGGTTTATGCCTATGTAATCCCAGCACTCTGGGAGGCCGAGGAGGGCTGATCACCTGAGGTCAGGAGTTTGAGACCAGCTTGGCAAACATAGTGAAACCCATTCTCTATTAAAAATACAAAAATTACCCAGGCGTGGTGGTGCGTGCCTGTAATCCCAGCTACTCAGGAGGCTGAGGCACAAGAATCACTTGAACCTGGGAGGCTGAGGTTGCAGTGAGCTGAGATGGCACCACTACACTCCAGCCTAGACAACAGAATGAGACTTCATCTCGAAAAAATAAAATGTCTATATTTGTCTCTTCCTTCTGTCTCCTCTGACTCCCTCTGCTTTCTCTCCTGTCCAGTGAACTTTCTGCAAATGATGCCTATGTCATTAAGGATGAATTCTTCCACCTAGCCTTCAAGATCCTCCACAATCAGGTGGAGTTTTCATATTATTCAGTTTTACCTTCTAATTATGATTATATTATGATAACATGACATTTCACAGTTTTACAGTGCTTTTTAAATTTTATTTTATTTTATTTTTTTGAGATAGAGTCTTGCTTTGTCACCCAAGCTGGAGTGCAGTGGTGCAATCATGGCTCACTGCAACCTCAACCTCCTGGGCTTAAGTGATCCTTCTGTCTCAGTCTCCTGAGTAGCTGGAAATGCAGGTGCACACTACCACACCCAGCTAATTTTATTTTTTGTAGAGACAGGGTCTCCCTCTGTTGCTCATGCTGGTCTCAAACTCCTGAGCTCAAGCAATTCTTCTGCCTCGGCCTCTCAAAGTGCTGAGATTACAGGTGTAAGCCACCATGCCCAGCCAAGTGCTTTTTAAAGGGGGACTTTTATAAAGATTATGCATGTTTATCATCTCCAATAACTCCCCAACACAAAACCTCTGCTCTGAGCAGCACAGACTTATCTGCACCCAGATGTGTTACTCTCACATCTGTAATTTTGTTGTTCACTTCCTCTTTTTTTTTTTTTTTTTTGAGGTGGAGTCTTGCTCTGTCTCTCACCAAGGCTGGAAAGCTGGCATGCAGTGGCACGATCCCAGCTCACTGCAACCTCTGCCTCCTGAGTTCAGGCAATTCTCCTGCCTTAGCCTCCCAAGTAGCTAGGACTACAGGCGCGTGCCACCATGTCTGGCTAATTTTTCTATTTTTAGATAGAGTTTCACTATATTGGCCAGGCTGGTCTCAAACCCCTGACCTCAAGTGACCTGCCCACTGCAGCTTCCCAAAGTACTGGGATTACAGGCATGAGCCACCGCACCCAGCCTATTCGCTTCCTCTTAACTAGAATATTAGCTCTGACCTCTTCAATAACTCAAATATAAAACCGTTCTCAAGTATGAAGATGCTGGGTAGCCCAGTGGTTCTGAGCACTTGCTCTAGAGTCCAAAAGACCAGGGTGGGTATCCCAGTTCTGAGACCAACTAGTGAGTGACCCTGGGCAATAACCAGGCTTCAATTTCTTCTTCAATTAATGAAGATAATAATGCCTATCTCACAGAGTTGTTTCAAGAATGAAATAAATAGCCCAGGTGCAGTGGCTCAGGCCCGTAATTACAGAACTTTGGAAGGCCAAGGTAGGCAATTAACTTGAGGTCAGGAGTTCAAGACCAGCCTGGCCAATATGGTGAAGCCCAGCCTCTACCAAAAATACAAAAATTAGCCAGGCATGGTGCTGCATGTCTGTAATCCCAGCTACTCGGGAGGCTGAGGCACGGGAATCACTTGAACCAGGAGGTGGAGGTTGCAGCAAGGCGAGATCGCACCACTGCACTCCAGCCTGGGTGACAGAGCGAAACTCCGTCAAAAAAAAAAAAAAAAAAAGAAAGAAAGAAAGAAAGAATTGTACATCTAAGTGTTTAACATGGAGACTAATGTAGCAAATCAATAAATATTAGCCACCTTCTTATTAATGTTACTACTGTTAGATGTCTAGCTCAAAGACCTATCTCCTCCATGAACTCTTTAACCACCTCTGCCCACAACAAATGCCCTTTGAACTCCTAAAGCCTATTCTTTCCCACACCTAATTGTACCCTATGGGCTTGCTGTCTAATTGCTGGTATTTATGAAGGGCCTGACATCTAGTGTTTCCATATAGATCTAAGCATCCAGGGATCATATCTGCTCATTTTTCTATATCCCTCAAGGCTCATGGCATAAGACTGAGCTCATTGTGGACAACTGATTAAACCCTTGTTATAATTTACATTTAGAGAACCCCACTCTTTGTTATAATTTATAGTCAGAGACTTTGTCCCACAGGTGAGAACCAATCATCAGTGGCTGTTGGAAGCTATAAACATTCCACTATGAAATAACCTCATAACACCACAGGAGCCTTCTTGACTTCCACTAATGATGAATGACTTAACATCCCTAAACAAGACACATGCCTGACTGCTTCACAGCTGGTCAATCCCTCTCCATGTGGTTGGGCTCAGAGAACTTTATAACTAACACAGGATGGTGCCTCCTGTCAACCTCCACCTTCCCCCAAATAATGTGACCTTATTTCCGGGCTGCACAGCAGCCTCACCGGTGAAGGAAGGTTAAAGCCAACAGCTAACTATGCCAAGACAACTTGGATTTAATTCACGGTATCAGGGAACAACACAGCCTGCCACAGCTGAGAATTCCTCCCTCTGGAAAAATGAATTAAGTAAATCGAGGAAAAATAATGGTGGTTTCCCAGCCATCTAATAAAAATCAAACATGATATCCAAGGCCGTGGTTCACAGCATGTAAAGGTAGTTTGGTTTCCTGTGCCTCAAATGTTTTCTCCAGCCCTTTACCTGGCTTATTTCTTACTTGGCTCCAGATGTTGGATTAATTGTCCCTTCCTCAAATGAACCAAGGGTCTGGGTAAAATACACTAATCACACCCTGCATTCTCCTCTACTGCCGTTAACACATGATGACTAAGTAACTATCTGTCTGCTCCAGGTCCCTCTTTTCTTGTGTAAGTAAGATCCATGTGAGTATGGACCAAGATTGTCTTGTTCCCTGCTGTACCCAGAGCTTAACAGAGGGCCTGGCCCAAAGAAAGCATGCACACATATTTATGTTGAATGAACACATAAGTCGAAGGACCTTGCTGACCTGGTTTTAGGTGCTTTACCGATGATCCCACTTTTTCGACTGTTCCCGAAGCTTCATGTCCCAGCACCATGGGCTTTTTCACAATAAAATTCCCAATTCGACCATACTCCCAGTAGTGGACATCTGAGCCACAGATTCCAACAGAATGCATCCTCAGCAAGACCTCTGATAAAAGAAAGGAAGAAAAAAACAGTGAGAGAGGGAACAACCCCTATCACTCTGAGGTGACCTAGTGATTTCCCTTTGCCCAGGGGAGAGGGCTGGGTTACCGGGCCAGGTACACAATTTAGGCCACAGAGGAAGTCAAGCTCCATAGCAACCCTGATTAAGTCTCGCAAGGCAAACAAGCTTCCACATGTGGTGGCTAATTTTATGTGTCCACTTGGCTAGGCTATAGTGCCTGGTTGTTTGAAGATACGTGTTGGGCATGGTTAACTTTTAAACCAATAGACTTTGAGTAAAGTAGATTACCCTCCATAATGTGGGTGAGCCTCATCCAATCAGTTTGAAGGTCTTAAAAGCAAAGACTGAGGTTTTCTGAAGGACAAGGAATTCTCCTCAAGACTGCAACATCAACTCTTACCTGAATTTCCAGCCTGCCCTTTGTACACATACACACATACGTACATACACATATATCTTAGTGGTTTTGTTTCTCTGGACAACACTGACCAATACACTGGGTAAACAAGATATCATTAGTAGGATGAAATGTACCAACCACTTAAGAGAACAAACTATTTTCCAAAAGATAACTTTCCAGACAATTAATATGCTACGCGTGATTCGTAGATTCGTATCTATTTATGAGAAAAGGTCTGGTAGAATCTCAGCTTGGCAACATTTTGTGAACTATCAAGTTGAGTTCTTCATGCCTATTGTTTTCTTTCCTTTATTTACTTATTTATTTATTTTTTATTTTTAGACAGAGTCTCCCTCTGTCGCCCAGACTGGAGTGCAATGGCAGGATCTTGGCTTACTGCAATCTCCACCTCCCCGGTTCAACCAATTCTCCTGCCTCAGCCTCCCAAGTAGCTGGGATTACAGGTATGCGCCACCACGCCCGGCTAATTTTTGCATTTTCAGTAGAGACGGGGTTTCGCCATGTTGGCCAGGCTGGTCTTGAACTCATGACCTCAGGAGATCCGCCTGCCTCAGCCTCCCAAAGTGCTGGGATTACAGGCCTAAGCCACCGCGCCTGGCCAGTTTTCTAAGTTTAAAATAATGATGGTACTGAGCCCCTTTGGTGAAATAAATACCAATAAGTACCATCATCTCTGACTGAGATGATGGTTATGAATACCTCCCTGAAAAAAACACTCTGCCTTAGAAAGACAGAGACCCAAATATCTGCTATGCACTGCACTTGCCACAGACTGCCAGGGGTGGCTCTTCAGAACTTTCTTCCTCCTTAGTTTTAGTGAAGAGTAAGGAATGGCAGGGTGAATTCTCAGGTCAAATGCAGGGAAAAGGCATTTGAGTTAGGAAAATCATCTCAGAATTTCCTCTCTTGAAGTAGCAATTGGTAGCGAGAGATTAGATTTGACTTGCTAGAACACTCGCTGAAATGCACTCTTTTCCCTTCCAATGCAAGTGTAGCAAGAGACGAGAGTGCAAGCAGAATGCTGCTTCAGGGAGAAAAACTGTACCAGGAGCCAAGCTTGTACTCTGTGTCCAAGACAGCCCTCGTTTGGCCACTTCTGGAATCAACGGTCAACTTTTCAGGACACAGTGAGGTAACTCTTTCACTTCTCTGAACATGGTATCTTGGTGAAAATCCTTGAACCCTAACTATACAATACTTACTCAGCACCCACAGAATGGCTATATTCTATCTAGTCTGTATTCTTACCACTTACAAGTCGATAACACAACTGACCTTTCAGTAGCAAAGCTGTGGATCTACCAGGAAAGCTGTCTTTGATCTGACGTTCACCCAGAAGCTGCGGTTCTGGTGTGAGGTAGGACAAAGTGGGAAAGGACACCCCCAACTCCTCAAGGGCAGAAAGGGGACCTGACTGTCTAGGTGTGAGAGGGGGAGGGTGAGTATCTACAGACACTCTGCCCCTTGCCCCCAGCCTCACTTCAGGGTCCTGCACGATTATGACAAAGTGGAATTCCAGGCATGGGAGGGATTAGAAAGCTGTCAGCAGGGATCTCCCCGAGCCAATAGACAAAAAGAGATGGAAATGTTCACAGCACCTGCCATGTGCAGACGGTGGGCTGGACTTTATCCTCACCATAGCACTCAGTTTGTACATGAGAAACCCAAAGCTGGGAAGTTGCAGATGCCACCTTGGGCGTCAGCATGTCAGCTAAGCCCCACAGGCTTAGCAAGTGAGAGGCCTAGAAGGAGTGGAGTAAAGGTGTTGGAAACCGTGCCCCAGTGTGCTCACTCACTTTCTGTGCTTGGTTGATTAGGGCAGGGGACAGGGCCCCATGCAGCACCTCCCACCCCCACTGGACAGTAGGTCCTGGGCTGCCCCACACTTTGGTGACTGGCCTTCCTGGGGAGTGGGGAAAGCTGGCATGATGCTCCCTTTGCTAAAGATTAAGTTCTGTAGACTCACTCCTTTTCAAAGTTTGCTTTAGGGTTAGGACACTTGGCCACTCCAACAGCAGCTTCTGGTAGATAGGGTACACTGTCATTAGGTCAAAAGAGGAAGAATTCTGTCATTGGTCCATATACTTCACATCAAAAACTCTTTGGGACAAGTCAGCAGTCTGGTACGGTAATTTTTCTGATTCTATCCCTGTTCTTTTATTTCATGTAGCAGCCAAGATAAACTTCCCACCAGGTCATGCTGTGGGCAGTAGACTCTGTTCTCAGCGTAACAAAAGCATAGTTTTTTAATGGACGCAAAAGTAATAAACAGTTGGAAAAGAGAGGTAAGGGAACAATATACATGTGACTCCAAAGGAAACAACAGGAAATAATAAAATATAAGTCATGTTTCCCAAGAACTTACCATTTGGGCCTGGTTCAGGGATAGGATAGTTCTCCTAAAAGAAACAAAATTGAAAAAATCATTTAGCATGCATAATAACTTCACCTTATGAACATTTTCCATTAAAAACAATTAGAGTTTCATCATTAGTTTATTTCTTCTTAGAATTAACACAAGCTCAGACCACACTGCTCCTGGGTGCATGCCTGAGGGGATGCGCTAAATGGCACGCTGCACACACCTGCCTAGCCCTTCGTCACTTTTCTGCATAACACAGTGACGGACCCAACAGCAGCATGCCCAGCATACTCACAGAGCATACAGAGGACCACACTTGTTGTCAGTAGTGACATGTCACAGGGTGAGATGAAGTTCTGACGCTGGGTTCCCTCCCTGGGAAACAGCCTACAAGCTGAAGGCCAATCCTAACTGAGGAAGAGCTGACTCTAATTGCTGACCTCATCCCACCCACTGGTGCAACTTCGCCAGGACTAAGGAAAAAGCACAGTCCATGTAACTCTAGGCAGAAGGGATCTTTGGGTTTCTAGATCTGCCGTCCATATCAGATCCTGCCTTCCTGGAAAAACATGTTCTTAGATACAGATTTGTTTGGTCTGACAAACTCCTCCAGGGAAAGGATGCAGGCGTTTCTGACAGTTGCACGTGAGGATGTTTCCCGCTAGACAGGTAGGAGAAAGTGTCTGTGCTGCCAACCTCTTTCCTTTACATCAGCACAAAGACTGATACCTGGTCCTCTTTTCCTAAACTTCCCATGTGGCATTTGAGGGGCCTCTTGGGAACACATAAGACCTGCATTTTGGCCCCCCTCACAAGTTCAAAAGCAATCTGAGCTATTCTGGTGTTCACAGCTAGTAGTAGTAGCAGTAGCAGCAGTAGTTGTAGTAGTGTTGGTTTACTAAGCCTTCTTTCCTCATTGTCAATGGGCTAGGAAAGTCCTAGTGACAAGGAAGGCCACTGAGTGGCCAAATCCAAGTGTTCATTTTATTCTTTGAAGGTAATCAAGAAAAGAGATGTACCCGGGCACAGTGTCTCATGCCTGTAATCCCAGCACTTTGGGAGGCTGATGCGGGCGGATCACTTGAGGTAAGGAGTTTGAGACCAGCCTGGCCAACATGGTGACACCCATCTCTACCAAAAATACAAAAATTAGCCGGGCATGGTGGCACGCGCCTGTAGTCTCAGCTACTCAGGAGGCTGAGGCAGGAGAATTGCTTGAACCCAGGAGATGGAGGTAGCAGTGAGCCCAGATTGTGCCACTGCACTTCAGCCTGCGTGACAGGGTGAGATTCTGTCTCAAAAAAAAAAAGGAAGAGAGAGAGATGGAAATGTTCACAGAACCTGCCATGTGCCAGACAGTGGGCTGGACTCTATCCTCACCATAGCACTTAGTTTGGAAATGAGAAATTCGAAGCTGCGAAGTTAAATAACTTGGTCAAGGTCATGCTACCAGAGAGTGGATGAAGCCTGCTTCCACTGTACCCTACTGTAGCCCCAAGGTGGAATATGTCTTTTCTCCTTCAGGGGTGGTGCAAAGAGATGCCAAACAAGTGATGAGAATGTCAGAGCTGGGCCCCATGAAGAAAGCTCTGGGAGGAGGCACTGTCAAAGCTTACCTCCTTCCAATAGGGCCTATCTAGCTACTTTCATAGGCAGCCCCACCACACTAAACAACACCAAAGGGCACTAGACAAATGCTGCTCAGTACTATCACTGTGCTTAGTGATCAGTGGCTTTTTACTTTTCCTAACAAGATAATAAATACCTTGAAGCCAAAGACCATGCCTTCCATCTCTTTAGCATCAGGTACACTGCTTGTCCCTGAACTCAAGTGTTTGTACTTGTTAAATAACCACTATCCAAACTAGTGTTTCCAAGGAAGGTCAGAGGTTTTCACTTATGTCAAGTTACCAGCCCTTTCTGTTCAAGAGGCTCAGTGCTAATTTGAACCTCTTCTCCCGTGAAACAAAGCTCAAAACTTTAATGCTATTGCTGCCTAGCTGACATTGCTCAATGGCTTCTTTGTGTCAGGTACTGTGTGCTTTATAGGCATTACCTCATTTAATACTCGGAAAAACCCTACATGGTACATCCTACTATTGTCTCTTTTTCATGTGATGAGACTGAGGAACCCACCCATGGTAACACTAAGGCAGTAAACGGTGGAGCTGCATCCAAAGCAGCCTGATGGGGGCAAAAGGGCTTAAGGGAGTCTTTTTATCTTTTAATAATTTAGACTGGCTACGTCGGAAGGAAGGAAGGAAGGAAGGAAGGAAGGAAGGAAGGAAGGAAGGAAGGGAGGATGGGTGGGAGGGAAGTAATCAGTCTAGAAATAGCCACCTCAAGATAGCTGATTGTCACCAAAACCTTCCTCAAAGTTGTTGCTGGTCCCACATCAGACATCAGGGACCGCTGTGTAAAGTGATGCTTCTGTTATACCACGTGGATTTTTTTTTTTTTACTTTAAGTTCTGGGATACATGTACAGAACCTGAGGTTTGTTACATAAGTATACATGTGCCATGCTGGTTTGCTGCACCTATCAACCCGTCACCTAGGTTTGAAGCCCCACATGCATTAGGTATTTGTCCTAATGCCGTCCCTCCCCTTGTCCCCCACCCCCTGACAGGCCCTGGTGTGTGATGGTCCCCTCCCTGTGTCCATGTATTCTCATTGTTCAACTCCCACTTATGAGTGAGAACATGTGGTATTTGGTTTTCTGTTCCTGTGTTAGTTTGCTGAGAAGGATGGCTTCCAGCTTCATCCATGTCCCTGAAAAAGACATGATCTCATTCTTTTTTATGGCTGCATTATACTGCATGAAATGTTAAACTGCAGGTTAAATTGAAACTAAAGACTAAGGCCTTTATTTCAAACATGGGAGAGCACCCCACCCTCCCTGCTAAAGGCACTAGTAGGCAAATTCACAGACACTGAAAGACAGTTCCACAGCATACAATTCACAGCCTTGCCTCCAGCCAGGCCAGACCTGAACGCCCCATTTCGAGGTGGAGAGGTGGTAAGACTAAAGCTTAGAACAACAGTCAGGCACACCAAATAGGCCCTGGGTCACTAGAGAGAACACTACTGTAAATATTTGTTCAAGTTAACGGAGCTGAACAGCTGTGCTCCTACCACACAGCAAAGCTGCAGTGACTCTCCCAGACACTAGAGGGTGCTGTGCCCACAGCCTGTGCTGTGCCTGTAGCAGAACACGCTTGATGGAGAAGTTCAAATAAATTCCTCTCCTTGCACACCAACTTTCTTTTCCCATTCTTTTTCTGGCTGATTCTAATTACCCTTACAACTCAGGTTTGTCTCCTGCCTCCTGTCTCTGTAGGGGACATGCTACCTGAGCACAAAACCATTTTAACATCAGCCCGTAGGTTTGTAAATATTGCCCAAGCACACTGTGGGGACTACAATGTTTTAGAAAGTTATTACAGCATGGTTGCTCAAAACCTTGCTTTTCATGTTTCCTTGCCATGATGTTGGCCACAATCCTCTGTTTGCTTAATCTTTTTCTGTCTCAGATACTCTTCCATTTATCCTATTTCTCATCTACCAAAGTTTCTTAGTTTCTCTGAGATCCTGAACTTTCACTTTTATCTCCACAGCTCTTTTTTTTTCTCATTCCCAAAGGTTTTGTCATCTCAATCATATTAAAGGTTTCCTAAACGAATTTCTTTCATTTGTTTATTTTTTGTAACTCATCAGCAGTCCCTGATGTCAGATGTCACTGCACTCAGGCTACAGTGCAGTGGCACGATCTCGGCTCACTGCAGCCTCAACCTCCTGAACTCAAGTGATCCTCCCATCCTCCCACCTCAGCCTCCCAAGTAGCTGGGATTACAGGTGCATGCCACGCTGCGTGGCTAATTTTTTTTTATTTTTGGTAGAGACGGGGTTTCACCATGTTGGCCAGGCTGATCTCGAACTCCTGGCCTCAATTGATCTGCCTGCCTCTGCCTCCCAAAGTGCTGGGATTACAGGCGTGAGCCACTGTGCCTGGCCGAATTTCTTATCTTTTAATGAGTGACTACAAGAGGACTAAAAGGAATTGAGTAATTCTTCTTTACCATAGTTGTGTGAGTTTTCCAGAATATTTCACTTCAAGTCAGAAATACATATCTTAATCACATATATACTCTCCCTTTGTGTCCGGAATTGGTGGGTTCTTGGTCTCACTGACTTCAAGAATGAAGCTGCGGACCCTCGCATTGAGTGTTACAGTTCTTAAAGGGGGCGTGTCCGGAGTTTGTTCATTCTGATGTTCGGATGTGTTCGGAGTTTCTTCCTTCTGGTGGGTTCGTGGTCTTGCTGGCTCAGCAGTGAAGCTGCGGACCTTCGCGGTGAGTGTTACAGCTCTTAAGCCAGCGTTTCTGCAGTTGTTTGTTCCTCCCGGCGGGTTCATGGTCTCCCTGGCTTCAGGAGTGAAGCTGTAGACCTTCGCCGTGAGTGTTACAGTTCTTAAAGGCGACGTGTCCGGAGTTTGTTCCTTCTGATGTTCAGATGTGTTCGGAGTTTCTTCCTTCTGGTGGGTTCGTGGTCTCGCTGGCTTCAGCAGTGAAGCTGCAGACCTTCGCGGTGAGTGTTACAGCTCATAAAGGCAGTGTGTACCCAAAGAGTGAGCAGTAGCAAAATGTATTGCAAAGAGCGAAAGAACAAAGCTTCCACAGTGTGGAAGGGGACCCCAGCGAGTTGCCACTGCTGGCTCAGGCAGCCTGCTTTTATTCTCTTATCTGGCCCCACTCACATCCTGCTGATTGCTAGAGCCCAGTGGTCTGTTTTGACAGGGTGCTGATTGGTGCATTTACAATCCCTGAGCTAGACACAAAGGTTTTCCACCTCCCCACCAGATTAGCTAGATACAGAGTGTGGATTGGTGCATTCATAAACCCTGAGCTCGACACAGGGTGCTGATTGGTGTGTTTACAAACCTTGAGCTAAATACCGAGTGCCCATTGGTATATTTACAAGCCCTGAGCTAGACATAAAGGTCCTCCAAGTTCCCACCAGACTCAGGAGCCCAGCTGGCTTCACCCAGTGGATCTCGCACTGGGGCTGCAGGTGGAGCTGCTTGCCAGTCCCGCACCGTGCGCCCACACTCCTCAGCCCTTGGGTGGTCGATGGGACTGGGCGCCGTGCAGCAGGGGGCGGCACTTGTCGGGGAGGCTCAGGCTGCACAGGAGCCCACGGAGTCGGGGGGAGGGTCAGGCATGGCGGGCTGCAGGTCCCGAGCCCTGCCCCGCGGGAAGGCAGCTAAGGCCCAGCGAGAAATCGAGCGCAGCGCCGGCGGGCCGGCACTGCTGGGGGACCCAGCACACCCTCCGCAGCCGCTGGCCCGGGTGCTAAGCCCCTCATTGCCCGGGAACCGCAGGGCCGGCCGGCTGCTCCGAGTGCGGGGCCCGCCAAGCCCACGCCTACCCGGAACTCCAGCTGGCCCGCAAGCGCGGCGGAAGCCCCGGTTTCCGCTCGCGCCTCTCTCTCCACACCTCCCTGCAAGCTGAGGGAGCCGGCTCCGGCCTTGGCCAGCCCAGAAAGGGGCTCCCACGGTGCACTGGTGGGCTGAAGGGCTTCTCAAGTGCCGCCAAAGTGGGAGCCCAGGCAGAGGAGGCGCGGAGAGCGAAGAGGGCTATGAGGACTGCCAGCACGCTCTCACCTCTCACCTTCTATCCCCTTCAGCTGCTCCCGCTGCCCTACCAGCCCACTCCTGAAGTAACTCATGGAAATACTTCAGGAAGTACTCTCTGCGGGGACATGGAATCATCTCAGGTACCTCTCACATACTAAATGTTATCTTGCTTTTCCTAAATACATTTTTTTACATTAGCCTAAATATATATTTCCTAGCTATGTCGTCCTTGGTCCCTTTTCCTCTACTTCCACCTGCATAACTGAGTTGATTCCCTCAACACGTCTTGCTTGGGTTGTAGCAACGGCCTCAACACAAGCAGAAATGGAAGGAAGATGCCTTTTCCCTCCTCCAGCCAACCTGAGTGGCACAGTGAACTCAGACTCTAGAACTGCCTGTCTACATGCAACCCAGGCTTCCCCCACCAGCTGCGTGACCTCAGGGTAGTTATGTAACCCCTGTGTGCCCCAATTTCCTCCTTCATATAATGATAATCATGAAAGGGAATGCCGACTCAGTAAATACGTTCACGCTTATTACAAAAGAAGTAAAATCAAAGTTCTTTTTCCATAATTAGCTCACACTATGGTTGAAACAACGCTGGACAATCTTGTCCTTCTGACGAGAGTAAAGCATGTTAAATAGAAATTACAGGAGGCCACTGTTTTGCTCCTGCACAGCGCCCCAAGAGAACAGAATTAAAAACCCAAAATGGAGCCACTCATACTAAAGTTCCACATCATCAAAGCAAAACTAAGTTCTTATATGACCTTCAGAGAAATCAGGAGAGATAATAGCCAAATGTCCCAAACAGGCCAGTTTCAGTCAGCATGATAATAAAGTTCCCTCTACTTTAATCCTTACCAAAAAATAAAAAATAATGACCTGAAGAAACCTGATCTTAACCAATCAGTTATTTTTCTGTTGTTCTGTTTCCCTGTTCCCACCTTACAAGGAAAATAACTGAAATGACCAATCTGCTTTTTCTTGTGTTTCTGCTTTCTTTAGCTCTTTTCTGTTTGTAAAACCAACCTCCTCTGTTTACCTCACTGGAACACAGGCTATTTTATGGAATGAAGTGTTTCCCAATTCTAGAATTGCAAATAAAGCCAAAGAAAATCTTTTAAATTAAATTTCAGTCATTTTATCTTTTGACAAGTGTTTTAAATCATTTTGTGGAAAAGTTGTGTTCTGCATCCTGGATTCAACCAAACCTCAGGCCAAAAATATTCAAAAAATAAAAAACAGCAATACAACAATAAAAAATAATGCAAATGAATAATATTGTATAACAATTATTTACAGAGCATTTACATTGTGTTAGGTATTAGAGGTAATCTAGGGGGATTTAAAGTAGATGGGAGGATGCATGTAGGTTATATGCAAATACTACACCATTTTATCACATACAAGGGACTTGAGAATCCTTGGATTCTGGCATCCACAAAGGGTTCCTGAAGCCAATCCTTCCCCTACTCCAGGATACCGAGGACAACTGTATTCTCATGGTTTTCATATCAACATTAAGAAAATCTGACCACTCTACAAGGCTGGCATTTGGAAGAAAGTGAAGGGATTCTAGCAGTTTTTAGGCTTGACTCTGCCAGTTGTGGAAAGAGTGCAATGTGCTCCCACTGTCTTAGGGTTGGGGACGGCTAGCAGTGTGTGGGGAAAGTGCTGGTCTCATCCCAGATGCACAGCAGTCACCTGCTCCCTGCTGCCAAGCCTTCTGTGGGCCTGTGGAGGGCTGCCCTGCACACCTGCAGAGCGCAAGAGACCCTGTTTTTCTTCCTTTCCTCTTCCATTTTCCCTTTCCCTTGAGTGCCTGAAGGGTGTTTTAAGGGTGGGAGGAAAATTCAAAGGTTTCCCAATTGGCTATTTTGTCATGAGAGGCTTTGTTCTAGCCGTGTTGGTCCTGGCAAACTTGAGGTCAAAGTAGGAGGTAGAATGTCCTCACAAGGTCCAATGAGCTGGTCTCCAGCCCAAGCTCTCCTGGCTCCATTCAACTTTGTTCTGCTGATAACAATCTTGCTGAAATGCAAATCTGTGTCAAGTCGCCAGTGACCCTGGAGACTCCTAAACCCCTCACCTGGTGGTCACCACACCCCCATCTCACCTCCAACTACACCCATTTCCCATTGCCTAATCCCTCTCCTTCTTTCAGATCCCGCAGGAGGTGGGAACTGAGGCATCTGGGATGACTTCTAAATTCCTACGAGAATTACGAGACACTTAGGTTTGGACATGCTGGGACTGAGGTGTCTTGGGACATCCAGGTAGGGCTATTGATATATAATAATGTTTTGTGATTCTAAATGTCTCAAAATGGAGTCTTCTTTTTCTTCTAGTTATTGTTTTATAAAAATATATTGTGGTAAAATACATAACATAAAATTTACCATCTTAAATCTTTTTAAGTGTATAATTCAATATTGTTGTCTATATTCACATTGTTATACAACAGATCTCTAGAATTTCACATCTTGTAAATCTGAAACTGAATACCTGTTAAGTAACAACTGCCCATTTTACCCCCTCAGCAGCCCTTAACAAACACCATTCCACTTTTTGTGAGTTTGGCTACTTATTTCATATAAGTGGAATCATATACTATCTGTCACTTTGTCACTGGCTTGTTTTTATTAACATAATATTCTCAAGGTTTATTTTTAACACAGCATGTGACAAAACTTTTTTTCAGGGCTGAATAATATTCCATTATATATCTATATGCCACATTTAAAAAATGTTCATTACTTGAATAACATCTGGGTTGTTTCCACCAACAAAGTGGAGTCACAATGATAAGTGACTCAGCTCACAATGAAACTGCTGACTGCTCAAAGTGATAAGCATATGTTTGTGGGACTGAGATGACAACACCTGCTGTGGCCAGGCAACCCCAAAACTTGATAAGAAAGTGAAGCCAAGGCCAGGCAGGATGGCTCACACCGGTGATCCCAGCACTTTGGGAGGCCGAGGCAAGGTGGATTGCTTAAACTCAGAAGTTCCAGACCAGCCTGGGCAACACAGTGAAACCCTGTCACTAAAATTAATTTTAAAAAATAAAATAAGAAAGTGAAGCCAAAAGATGGCTAAGTTATGACAATGGACATTCCTATGCGGGGTATAAAAACAGCAAAGAAAGTGACCATGGCCAAGAGCCTGTAGAAGCTCTGCCCGTGAGAACTCTGAGGCCTCCTCACGAACAGAGGCTGCCATAAGTTCTGCTGGGAGAAGAACAGCAACAACACTCCTCCCACTTTGTTGTTTCAAGGGCAATCCAAATCTGTTCATCAGTCGGCGTGCTGGTCTCTGGAGCTACTTGCCACGGTTCATTCCCTGTTTTTTTTTTTTTTTTAAGAGATGGGTTCTCATTCTGTCGCCCAGGCTGGCACATTAATAGCTCACCACAATCTCGAACTCCTGGGCTCAAATGATCCTCCCACTTCAGCCTGCTGAGTAGCTGTGACTACAGGAGTGTGCTATCACACCCGGCTACTTTTTACATTGTTTGTAGAGATGAGGTCTTTCCCAGGCTGGTCTCAAACTCCTGGCCTCAAGTGATCCTCCCACCTCAGCTTCCCAAAGTGCTGAGATTACAAGTGTGAACTACCATGCCTGCCCCGACCTCCCCTATCACTGCCTGTGTGTGTTGAATATATTTGCATAATCATTGGTATGTGAAAGCCTCACATTTAATTGGCCATTGAGTTATTGTGAAACCTCTGGGCTCCTGGTCGGAGTCAGCACAAGTAGGCTGGAACCTGACATGACAGCTGTTCAACAGGCAGTTGGTTACTGGGACTGATGCTCAGGCATCACCTCCTGCAAGAAGCCTCCCCTGTCCTCACCAGGCTGGAGAGGTGACTCCTTTCTCTCCTTTGCACTTCTCCAGCACCTAGCATTGAATCCACACAGGATAGTTAAGGACTATTTAATTTTCATTAGGGATAAATATATTAAAATTTCCTCCTAATTCAAAGTGTATGAACATAACCATACATGATCTTATTAAATGGTTCTATATATGGAGCAAAAATTCTAAGTCTCTGAGCTTTGTCGGATGCTCTAGTCTGTTCGTGATCTTGATAAGTGCTCACTGTGTTCAGGTCTATGTAACTGAATATTTCTGTGTTTTTTAAAATTGTTGAGTTGAATATTACTTTGCAAAATTTGAATGTATTTTCCCTGGTAATTAATGTTCTTAGTGCAAACCTGATTTGGGGAAAACTGCCAGCTTCAACAGCCACACTAAAAGACTTCTAAGTTAGATGCTAATATTGTATCTACGTGTACATATTTCTCCTCCTTCTTAATTTCTGTTGTGCAGTTTTAAAGAGAAATTTCCCCTACATCCATAATTCTAGGGTCTCCCCTTAGAATAGGGCTGCTTTTATGGAATGGTAAAATCCTATTTGTGATATTGCTTGCTTCTTCTCCTGCTTTTGATAGTGAAAGGAGGTGGCCAAATGCCTAGGCAGATAGGGGTGGGTACCCAGTGAAATTCCACCTCCAAGTAGAAGACAGTTTAAAGCCTGAAAGCCAAGCTACAAGTTAAATCCTGGGACTGGATCAAGAATTTGTCTTCCTCTTTGGATGCTTTCCTCTGATTGATCCCCACCCTTCACCTATTTTACATATACCTAACCTTTCCTAAGTAGTTTTCTACACTGTTTTGCCCATCTTTGCGTGGTGTCTTCACGTTAACCTTTTTTGCATACTCACAAACCCATCAATACGCGCTTCCTATCCTGTGCCTATAAAGATCCCAGACTCAGTTGGTAGAGGGGAAAATGACCTGACTTCGGGGAGGAGACAACCTGACTTCTGGGAAGATGACCTGCCCTTCCCATCCCCTCTCCAGTTCCCTTCTCTGCTGAAAGCCATTTTCATTGCTCAGTAAAATTCTCCACCTTCACCATCCTTCAATCATCTGCGTGACCTCATTCTTTTTGGACACTGGACAAGAGCTCAGGGCCCACCAAGTACAGGTACCCAGAAAAGGCTGTCAAACTGGCCCTTTGCCCCTCACCAGTGGCATGCCCCGTGCAGCGAGGCAAGGGGCCAACTGAGCTGCTAACCTGACACCATCTGCAGACGGTGGAAATAAAGGAGCACTGTAACAGCCCCTCTGGGGCTTCAGGGTCATGGACACCCTTACCTGGGTGCTGCTGCATTCCCCTCAAGGAGCTTGCTCCTGTGTCAGTGCCTGGAGCAGCTGGCCAGCTGGATCCCGCACTCGCTCATTCATGTGCTCCCTCCCACAAGAGGTTGAGCACGGTAGGCCCAGTACTCCACAGCTCTGGCGAAGGGGCCAAGAAAAAGCTTGCATCACTTTGAGAGGAAAATGCTACCTTTGTGCCTCATGGTCTTTCACAGACAAAGGCATTGCCTTTCCAGAGCTGTTGGTGGAGGTGGGAGTGTTTACTGGATTTAATTTCCTGTTTTGAATCTGAAATGGTATGTCCAGTTTGGGTTTTGTTTTGTTGTTAAAACATAATTAAGATAAAAGCAAGAAAGATGGTTCTTTGGGCTACTTACTGCTACCCAATTTCTCTTTTTCTGGAGGATTTTCACATTCTCTTTTCACTCTCAAGTGTCTCTGACTTGTAAGGGTTAAGTAGCCTGCATCTCATCACTATCAGGGTAATCTGGTTTAATCCAGCTCCTGCTTCATGACTATCAGCCCCTTTAATCTGATCACATAGAAGCAGCTGGCTCAGAGAAACAGACATGATGCCCAGGACCATCTGAGCTGCCCATGTTCATGCCCTCTCATTATACCATCCGCTTCTCACCCCAAAATCTTAACAGTAAAGTATAGACATTTTGAATGTGCTGTATTACAGATATAGATTTATCTTATTTTTAAAAATAAATAAGAGTATTTAAAAATGCTTAGGTCAAAGCAATTCTTTTGACCTAAGGTATAATACGTTGCCTCAATGGACAAAAACTCAAGAAATATCTTCATGGACCTCCGAGTAATGTTTAAACTTGATGCCAATATATTATTTTTTCTGCCCTTTATAATTAAACAACATTAACCCATCATTCTGAAATTATTATTTTTCCCTTTAATTTATTGTCTCCTCATATAGCTGATCATAACAAAAATCTGACTACATCCCCTCCACGGTGTTGTTTCCTGGAAATGGAGCCTGTTTTGTTCCTATACTTCTCCCTGTTCAGATGCTCCTGCCTGAAGGAAGAGCCAGCTTTCAGGAAGAAGGGAGATAAAGTGCACTCAGAGGGTGATTGATAAACTGATTTGTAATGCAATGTACAGAAATTGAGAGGAGCACTTAGAAATGTTTATAGAATTTTTTTGTTTGTTTTTGTTTTGAGATAGAGTCTAGTTCTGTCACCCACGCTGGAGTGCAGTGGCATGATCTTGGCTCACTGCAACCTCTGCCTCCCCATTCAAGTGATTCTCGTGCCTCAGCCTCCTGAGTAGCTGGGATTACAGGTTGTGCACCACCACACCCAGTTAATTTTTGTATTTTTAGTAGAGACAGGATTTTTGCCATGTTGGCCAGGCTGGTCTCAAACTCCTGGCCTCAAGTGATCTGCCCGCCTTGGCCTCCCAAAGTGCTGGGTTTACAGGCGTGAGCCACCGTGCCTGGCTGTTTATAGCATTTTGACATGACACAGCATTCAAATATATTGATGCAAACATATCAGTCCATGGCCGACTGGAAAAAGTAAAATTGGTCCTTCATTGTGGACAGTTTGTAAAGCCCTGTATTAAAGTACCCAGCACATGCCTGGAATGCAGTAGGCAGTCAACGTATTAATTCCCCTCATTTCCTTACCATTCGAGTGAACCCTACATTGTAAAAACAAGCTTCCCACCACCCCCACCACCAAACATAGCTTCTATGGGGTAAAAACTAATTTGACTATTTTATATTCTAACTTCATGAATCCATAATTCATTTCCTAATTAAAAGCTTCTGGGTCTCTATAGACTGATCAAAGGGGCATACAGTAATTAAACTGGTAAATACAGTGGAAAGCAAGACTATTGCCTGGGCCCACATTATAATAATTTGGTTAGGAAAACTGTTCATGTCTTTGAAGGCCCTGGTCTCCATCCACCTCTTTTTAAGCTGATATGGTTTAAGTGTCCATCCTCAGGGGCTCTGGCTTCCTGCTTATCTCCACAGTTAGCACATACCATTAACAGTGTGCTGGATGCTGTGCTAGGCCTTTCACACGCACGATTGGTTCCACTGAATCCTCATACAACCAGAGATGAATACTACCATTATCCCCATTTCACGGGGAAGTTGAAGTGGAAAATAATTTGTTGAGTCATACAACTAGCAGCACTGGAAGGGGACTAAACCCCACTCTGGCTCCCCAGCCTGGTTTGGGAACTTCGTACTATTTCCATTTAGAAAGAACCCCAGCAAGCTGACACTGTTTGCTTCTTTATACATCAACTTGGTCATCAGTCCCTTTTCCTCCCTCCAACTCTCAAACTTTCTCTATTCAAAATGAAGGGAAAAGCGAAAATCCTTAAGTCTCAGATTGTTGTTTCGTTTTGTTCTCCTAACTATAAAAGAAAACCACTGGTCTTAGTGTGTGTCTGACTTACCACCCAATTTATAAATGCTCCTCCTTGCTGTGGTCAAGGTGATCATTAACTAATTAGTAGGTGAGGAGTTTAATTTTTTGTTCCCTGCAGCCATACATCAAGAAAGAAGAGAATGGTGCAGTCTCCTTAGGCAGTAGGGAGGCTGTGGGTAGGTTTCCTTCCTGCCAGTTAAAGGACAAGTAAAGTGGACTAGATCGCATTCCCCCACAGAACCACTGCCCCGGACGCTGGCTGGTTCCTGGCCTTATCTCAAGTAGGATGGCAGCAGTGGGAAAGGTTGAGACATTGCTTCCTGCTTCAGAACGCTTTGGAAACCTGCTTCAGATTTTAGGAATGATTTATACACTTTTTGGAAAGCAAATAATGATGTAAGTTAAATGATACACTTTTCCCTTGAAAATTTATACATTTTTTGAAAAGATTTTAGGAATGAGAGTTTCCCCAAACAACTCCCTTCATAGGAGTTCCTGAGGCACTGAACCATTTTAGCAGCAGACCCTGCCCCCGGTATACCAAAACCGGCCACAGTTTGCTGGGCTGCATTTCCCCAGCCAGCCAGAAATGGAGGGGTTTTTAATCTGTGGCTGGTGGTCTTACATCAAAAGAAGAAAACGGTCAAATTCTCCCCACTTCGTCTTATCTTTTTTGTAGTTCATATCCAACCAAGGCTTTTTTCCCCCCAAAATGCATCTGCTGACAATTTATTAAGCCCAGGAAATTCTGGGTTTCATTTTGGTCCTCTTGCAGAGAGGAAAATGGGTGGTTCCCCTCAAAGCTTCCCCAGGATTGTTCCTCCTAGTTGCTATCTCTGGTTTACTACTGACCCCAAACCCAAGCCACTGAGCCTATTTGTCTTAAGGAAAAGATGGAGGAGCAGTGATACCACACTCGGGGTCCGGGTTGGGCACTGTGGAGGTGCTGGTGGAAGACCATGCCTGAGAAGGAGTGGTGAGGGCCCAGAAGTTCTGTGTTGAGCTGCAGGTGCACCTGAGGCAGCACAGTGGGTCTCCTCTGCTGACAACTCTTTCTGCCCTTTCCCCTCCAGTGTTGGGGCTCTCTCCAGGGTAATGTCCTCCTCTTCTTTCCTTCTCACTCTACATGGTTCACTCAGCCCAGGCAAGCTCAGCCATCCATAATTCCCCATAGGGCACTATTTGGGACAGGACAACTCTTTGTTGTGCAAGATAGCGCTATGAACTGAATAAAGTCCGCAGTAGTGCTCCTCAGTCATTGTGACAACCAAGCCTCCCTGACACATTTCCAAATGCCTCCTGGGTGGCAGGGCAGTGCAGTACTGCTCAGTAGAGGAGCAAAGGACTCCTGAGTTTACATTTCCACCCCAGATAGGATCCCTGCACTCCAGACCCCTGCACCCAAGGAAATTTCTCAAAGGCACCTTGTGTCCTGTCCCAGAGACATCTTTTTTTTTTTTTTTTTTTTTTGACAGAGTTTTGCTGTCATTCAGGCTGGAGTGCAGTGGTACAATCTCAGTTCATTGCAATCTCTGACTCCCAGACTCAAGCGATTCTCAGCTTCCCAAGTAGCTGGGATTACACGCATGCTGCACCACACCCAGCTAATTTTTGTATTTATAGTAGAGACAGTTTCACCGTGTTGGCCAGGTTGGTCTCAAACTCCAGACCTCAAGCGATCTGCCTACCTTGGCCTTTCAAAGTGCTGGGATTACAGGCATGAGCCACCACACCTGGCCTCCAGAGACATCTTAAACTCAACTTTTCAAACCTGATCTCATCATTTTAATCTACTCTGACTAGTAAATGACGCTACCACTTCCCATTCTCAAACTGAGCCTAGGTGTTTTCCTAAATCCTCCTCTGAACTCTTTTACCCAGCTAGTGTTCCAGCACACAACCAAAGGTGAAATTCTCTAGCCCATCATATTTTCTAGATACTTCAGGTTACAGCCACCCCAACCTTGCCCCTAATCCAGTCAGAGAGTGGGTTCTGATGCAAAGCTGATGACATCAAGGTTAGTTCGCTGCTGCTCTAATCTTCAAAGCTTTGTCTACGGAACCATAGTAGAGGTAGTCTGCCTGAGCAGTGGAAGACCATGAGTTTTAGGTAAGATGAAGGAGAATTTAACTGTGTTTCTGCACCTTAGGTGCATGACTTTTAAGCAGGCTCTGAGCAGATAGAGGGCCAAGGGCCCCTCCCTGTGGGGTCTTTTCTCTCTGAGGCCTCCATCAAAGCCCTCGGGCTCTGTCATAATGGTTGACTTTATCTGTCTGCCTCCCTCAGTAAACTTGGGAGCAGGGGCTGTGTCCTCCTCTCTGGGCCCTCAGCCCAGTGCCTGGCACATGGCAGGCACCCTTTCATGAGTGAATGTTTGTGGAATGAAGTACTGAGTTGGAAATCACTCTGCAAGCTGGGTAGAGCTGGACCACTTTCCCTTACTCATAATACCATCTGGCATTTGCAACAGTAAACACTAACAGCCTCACTTTAATTCAGGACCTTGGGTGGAGGGTCCAAAGAGTGGAATGAGCACTAGAATGGGGAGTCTGAACATCTGAGTCCTTGTCGTGGCTCTGTTAACTAACAAAACCTATCACCTTGGGTATGGCACTTTCTTCAACTGAGGAGATGGAGAGTCAGCTGGGACAAGGGTTCTATAGAGGGGCTTAGAGCGACTTAAAGGGAGTCCTTGAGCAATCTGAAATTGTTGCCAAACTCTGTCTGTTTGCATTCTGTGGAGGGGACACCACAGATTCTTAAATAGTCAAGAACTGCTAATCTGGATAAGCTTCTGAATTACTGCAGTTTACATACTGACGCATGTACTTTGAGGGAAAGGAGGTACAGGGGAGCAGAGATGGCTGGCACTCGTCCCACATACCCACTGCCATCCCAGGCCCATCTGAGAGGGACTTTGTCAAGGGAGCCTTGGCATGACTAGGCTGCTGACTCAGCCACTTCCTAAACTTTGGTGCCACAAGCCAGGGAGCAAAAGGCAGGGTCTAAGGCAGAGGACACACATACAGAATGCTCCTAAAGGGACAGAGGCACGGGATTGGAAAGAAAAACTGCTGGAAAGTGAACCAGACAGGGTCTTAGGGAGAGAAGGAGCCTTACAGACAAGGGAGCTATCAAGATCCACAAGCCTGGCACAGGCAAGGGGAACAGCAGGGGTTCTGGAGATGGAGGCCTAGACTGGAAGGAAAGGAGAAGGAGCTGGCACTTCCTGAGCACGTACTAAGTGCTGAGTACTCTTGTGATCATCATAATCCTGCAAGGGAGGTTTATCAGTCCCAAGCAAGGGAGTTAAATACAAGTTCTGCTGTTTCTAAGTGTCCTCTGGCCCCCCTTTCTCTGCTCTGCACGGTCTGCCCCGATAATTCAGACAGCCTTAGCATTTTCTTTGGAAAGGTCAATGACAAGAGGCTGGACTATGAATCTGCAGCTGGCAAAGGAGAGAGAAAGCTTCATTCAAACAGTTTGCAACCGTCCTGGGCACCGGCCACGTGCCAGCCACGGGGCTAGGTTCCGGGAGGCACACGACTAGATCCCGGCCCTTTGCAACAGCCACTACCTGCCGCCCCCACACCCCGAGGGGAACCAGCTGGGATCTGGGCCGCCAGGGCGCTTAAGGTGCGGGGCCGGCGCCAGGCTGTAAGTGGGAAGCCAGGACTGTGGCTGGGCTCAGAGGAGAGTGAGTCAGGGTCGGTAGGCTTCCCACCCTCCTTCCCAGCTTACCAGGCGCAAGTCCCCCGGTCCGTGCACCACCAGGGAAAGGTTGTTGGGCTTGGCCGCCGCCGCCATGGAGCTCTTTTGGCTCTGGAGTGCGGCCTGGAAGGCGCGGGACGTTTGGTCGCTCTGGTGGCGCTACCCAGCCGAGGGTCCAGGGCACTGGATGGAAGGTGGGGCCTGGGAGAAGCGCCGCACGCAGGGGCGGGACTAGGCTTCCTCCTTTGTGCCAGCCTGGGCGGCGCTAGCGTGGAGGGGCGGGGCTTCCCGGCCTCCTCCAGACCGGGAGGCGGGCGGGGCTTCCGGAGGGGGGTTGGGAGCGAGAAGCCCGGGTGCTGGCTCCATCTACAGCGCGCTGTTTTTTTTTGTTTGTTTGTTTGTTTGTCGCCGAGGCTGGAGTGCAGTGGTGCGATCCCGGCTCACTGCAAGCTCTGCCTCCCGGGTTCAAGCCATTCTCCTGCCTCAGCCTCCCGAATAGCTGGGACTACAGGCGCCCGCCACCACGTATTTTTGTTTAGTAGAGACGGGGTTTCACCATGTTAGCCAGGATGGTCTCGATCTCCTGACCTCGTGATCCACCCGCCTCCGCCTCCCAAAGTGCTGGGATTACAGGCGTGAGCCACCGCGCCGGCCCTGCAGCGCGCTATTTTTGCCGCCTCACATCCAAGCACACACGGCTGCCCTGAAAACCGCCTGCGGAGGCAGTAGGCACCAGACCAGCGCTCTAACATTAGCTGCAAAAGAATTGGGGTGGGGAATGTGAGGAGCTGTTGATAATGCACATTCTCAGGACCAGCACCGAGATTCTGATACAGTAGGTCTAGGTCTGAGGTGCTGCCCGAGGGTCCATATTCCTAGCAATGAGAATGCTGAGGCTGTGGGTGGGGCACGGTGTGCACTTTGCGAGACAGATGCTACCATGACGCAGCGTCCACGTCGGCCCTTTGTCTCCAGCCCCCAGCAAAGGGCCTGGCACGAGTAGGAGTGAATGAATTCGTGCATCATTACATGGGCCTGGTGCTTAAGTATAAAAAAGACATGAGGCCGGGCGCAGTGGCTCTTGCCTGTAATCCCAGCACTTTGGGAAGCCGAGGCAGGTGGATCACCTGAGGTCAGGAGTTCGAGACCAGCCTGACCAATATGATGAAACCCCGTCTCTACTAAAAATACAAAAATTAGCGGGGCATGGTGGCATGCGCCTTAATCTCAGCTACTCGGGAGGCTGAGACAGGAGAATAGCTTGAACCTGGGAAGCAGAGGTTGCAGTGAGCTGAGATCGTGCCGTTGAACACCAGCCTGGGCAACAAGAATGAAAATCTGTCTTAAAAAAAAAAGCCATGAAATGGAATTTGTGAACTTCTTTCTCTCAACTGGATCTGCTGCTTCTATTCAAAGCAGAGTTTCTGCCTAAACTCTTCCTTCAAGCCTCTCAGCCCTCTGAGAAACAGTGAGGTTTTACTCTCTGAGGAGAGAGGCACTTCTAGATAGGCCTAAGTCTATAAGGCCCCTCCCTTCTTTGAGGATAATGCTCAGGATTTCATTCCCTTACAGTCCCCCCTCCCCAATATGTAACCGCCCAATGGATTCACCTTGCCTGCTGCCTAGACAAAACTAATTTATCAGGACAGGGGAACTGCAATAGGGAAAGAGTTCATGCAGAACCAGCTATGCAGGAGACTGGAATTTCATTATTGCTCAAATCCGGCTCCCCAGGCATTCGAGTATACAGGGACTCAGAGTTTTTAAGGATAGTTTGATGGGTGGGGAAAGGCCAGTGAGTCAGGAGTGCTGATTGTTTGGGTCAGAGATGAAATCACAGGGGATCTAAGCTGTCTTCTTGGACTGAGTCAGTTTCTGGGTGAGGGCCACAAGATCAGATAAGTGAGTTTATCAATCTGGTTGGTGCTACGCCTTGAGGGACTGGTGCCAGTATAGGCTGTATTTGTTCCTTGCTGAGGGCCCTGGTTCCTCTGGCTAAGATTAGGCCTAGATATTTGACTTGTTGTAGGCAGAGCTGGGCTTTCAGTTTAGACGCCTTGCCCGCTTGATTACCTAGAAAGTTCAAGAGATCTAGAGTAGCCTGCTGGCATGAGGCTTCCAAATTGGTAGCCAAAAGTAAATCATCCAGATTCTGTTCCAAGATGGCCAAATAGGAACAGCTCCGGTCTGCAGCTCCCAGTGTGATTGATGCAGAAAACGGTGATTTCTGCATTTCCAACTGAGGTACCTGGTTCATCTCATTGGGACTGGTTGGACAGTGGCTGCAGCCCACGGAGGGTGAGCTGAAGCAGGGAGGGGCATTGCCTCACCCGGGAAGCGCAAGCAGTCAGGGGATTTCCCTTTCCTAGCCAAGGAAATCTGTGACAGACTGTACCTGGAAAATCAGGACACTCTCACCCAAATACTGCACTTTTCCAACGGTCTTAGCAAATGGCACACCAGGAGATTAAATCCTGTGCCTGGCTCAGTGGGTCCCATGCCCACAGAGCCTTGCTCACTACTAGCACAGCAGTCTGAGGCAGCAGCCTGGCAGGGGAGGGGCATCCGCCATTGCTGAGGCTTGAGTAGGTAAACAAAGCAGCCGGGAAGGTTGAACTGGGCAGAGCCCACCGCAGCTCTGCAAGGTCTGCTGCCTCTGTAGACCTCACCTCTGGGGGCAGGGCATAGGTGAACAAAAGACAGCAGAAACTTCTGCAGACTTAAACGTCCCTGTCTGACAGCTCTGAAGAGAGCAGTGGCTCTCCCAGTACAGTGTTTGAGCTCTGAGAATGGACAGACTGCCTCCTCAAGTGGGTCCCTGGCCCCCATGTAGCCTAACTGGGAGACACTTCCCAGTAGGGGCCAACTGACACCTCATACAGGCGGGTGCCCCTCTGGGACGAAGCTTCCAGAGGAAGGATCAGGCAGCAACATTTGCTCTTCTGCAATATTTGCTGTTCTGCAGCCTCCACTGGTAATACTCAGGTAAACAGGGTTTGGAGTTGACCTCCAGCAAACTCCAACAGACCTGCAGCTGAGGGACCTGACTCTTAGAAGGAAAACTAACAAATAGGAATAGCATCAACATCAACAAAAAGGACATCCACACCAAAACCCCATCTGTAGGTCACCAGCATCAAAGGCCAAAGGTAGATAAAACCACGAAGATTGGGAGAAACCAGAGCAGAAAAGCGGAAAATTCTAAAATCCAGAGTGCCTCTTCTCCTCCAAAAGATCACAGCTCCTCATCAGCAACGGACCAAAGGTGGACGGAGAATGACTTTGACGAGCTGAGAGAAGTAGGCTTCAGAAGGTTGGTAATAACATACTTCTCCCAGCTAAAGGAGGATGTTCAAACCCATCGCAAAGAAGCTAAAAACCTTGAAAAAAGATTAGACGAATGGCTAACTGGAATAAATAGTGTAGAGAAGACCTTAAATGACCTGATGGAGCTGAAAAACATGGCACAAGAACTATGTGATGCATGCACAAGCTTCAACAGCCAATTCGTTCAAATGGAAGAAAGGATATCAGTGATTGAAGATCAAATTAATGAAATAAAGCGAGAGGAGAAGTTTAGAGAAAAAAGAGTAAAAAGAAATGAACAAAGCCTCCAAGAAATATGGGACTATGTGAAAAGACCAAATCTACATTTGATTGGTGTACCTGAAAGTGACAGGGAGAATGGAAACAAGTTGGAAAACACTCTTCAGGATATTATCCAGGAGAACTTCCACAACCTAGCAAGACAGGCCAACACTCAAATTAAGGAAATACAGAGAACACCACAAAGATACTCCTCGAGAAGAGCAACCCCAAGACACACAATTGCCAGATTCACCAAGGTTGAAATGAAGGAAAAAATGTTAAGCGCAGCCAGAGAGAAAGGTCGGATTACCCACAAAGGGAAGCCCCTCAGACTAGCACTGGATCTCTCAGCAGAAACTCTACAAGCCAGAAGAGAGTGGGAGCCAATATTCAACATTCTTCAAGAAAAGAATTTTCAACCCAGAATTTCATATTCAGCCAAACTAAGCATCATAAGTGAAGGAGAAATAAAATACTTTACAGACAAGCAAATGCTGAGAGGTTTTGTCACCACCAGGCCTCCCTTACAAGAGCTCCTGAAGGAAACACTAAACATGGAAACCAACAACCAGTACCAGCCACTGCAAAAACATGCCAAATTTTAAAGACCATCAATGCTAGGAAGAAAATGCATCAAATAACGGGCAAAATAACCAGCTAACATCAAAATGACAGGATCAAATTCACACATAACAATGCATGATGGGTTCAAACATCCTTCTTTAGCTGGGAGAAGTATGTTATTACCAACCTTCTGAAGCCTACTATATTAACCTTAAATATAAACGGGCTAAATGCCCCAGTTAAAAGACATGGACTGGCAAATTGGGTAAAGATTCAAGACCCATCAGTGTGCTGTATTCAGGAGACACATCTCACCTGCAGAGACTCACATCGGCTCAGAATAAAGGGATGGAGGAAGATCTACCAAGCAAATGGAAAGCCAAAAAAAAAAAAAAAGCAGGGGTTGCAATCCTAGTCTCTGATAAAACAGACTTTGAACCAACAAAGATCAAGAGACAGAGAAGGCCATTACATAGTGGTAAAGGGATCAATTCAAAAAGAAAAGCTAACTATCCTAAATATTTAGGCACCCAATACAGGAGCACCCAGATTCATAAAACAAGTCCTTAGAGACTTACAAAGAGACTTAGACTCCCACACCATGATAATGGGAGACTTTAACATCCAACTGTCAATATTAGACAGATCAACAAGACAGAATGTTAACAAGGATATCCAGGACTTGAACTCATCTCTGCACCAGGCAGACCTAGTAGACATCTACAGAACTCTCCACCCCAAATCAACAGAATATACATTCTTCTAAGCACCACATAGCACTTATTCCAAAATTGACCACATAGTTGGAAGTAAAGCACTCCTCAGCAAATGTAAAAGAACAGAAATCACAACACACTGCCTCTGAGACCACAGCGCAATCAAATTAGAACTCAGGATTAAGAAACTCACTCAAAACCACAAAACTACATGAAAACTGTACACTGTTCCTGAATGACTACTGGGTAAATAATGAAATGAAGGCAGAAATAAAGATGTTCCTTGAAACCAATGAGAACAAAGACACAAAGTACCAGAATCTCTGGGACACATTTAAAGCGGTGTGTAGAGGGAAATTTATAGCACTAAATGCCCAGAAGACAAAGTAGGAAAGATCTAAAATCAACACCCTAACATCACAATTAAAAGAACTAGAGAAGCAAGAGGAAACAAATTCAAAAGCTAACAGAAGGCAAGAAATAACTAAGATCAGAGCAGAACTGAAGGAGATAGAGACACAAAAAACCCTTCAAAATAATCAATGAATTCAGGAGCTGGTTTTTTGAAAAGATCAACAAAATCGACAGACTGCTAGCAAGACTAATAAAGAAGAAATGAGAGAAGAATCAAATAGACGCAATAAAAATGATAAAGGGGATATCACCAACGATCCCACAGAAATACAAACTACCATCAGAGAATACTATAACCACCTCTATGGAAATAAACTAGAAAATCTAGAAGAAATGGATAAATTCCTCGACACATACACCCTCCCAAGACTAAAGCAGGAAGAAGTTGAATCTCTGAATAAACCAATAACAGGTTCTGAAATTGAGGCAATAATTAATAGACTATCAACCAAAAAAAGTCCAGGGCAAGACGGATTCACAGCCGAATTCTACCAGAGGTAGAAAGAGGAAGTGGTACTATTCCTTCTGAAACTATTCCAAACAATAGAAAAAGAGGGACTCCTCCCTAAATGATTTTATGAGGTCAGCATCATCCTGATACCAAAGCCTGGCAGAGACACAACTAAAAAAGAGAATGTTACACCAATATCCCTGATGAACATCGATGCAAAAATCCTCAATAAAATACTGGCAAACCAAATCCAGCAGTACATCAAAAAGCTTATCCACCACGATCAATTCGGCTTCATCCCTGGGATGCAAGCCTTGTTCAACATATGCAAATCAATAAACGTAATCCATCACATAAACAGAACCAATGACAAAAACCACATGATTATCTCAATAGATGCAGAAAAGGCCTTCAACAAAATTCAACAGCCCTTCATGCTAAAAACTCTAATAAACTAAATATTGATGGAACGTATCTCAAAATAATAAGAGCTAGTTATGACAAACCCACAGCCAATATCATACTAAATGGGCAAAAACTGGAAGCATTCCCTTTGAAAAGTGGTACAAGACAAGGATGCCCTCTCTCACCACTCCTATTCAACATAGTGTTGGAAGTTCTGGCCAGGGCAATCAGGCAGGAGAAAGAAATAAAGGGTATTCAATTAGGAAAAGAGGAAGTCAAATTGTCCCTGTTTGCAGATATTGTATATTTAGAAAACCCCATTGTCTCAGCCCAAAATCTCCTTAAGCTGATAAGCAACTTCAGCAAAGTCTCAGGATACAAAATCAATGTGCAAAAATCACAAGCATTCCTATATGCCAATAACAGACAAACAGAGAGCCAAGTCATGAGGGAACTCCCATTCACAATTGCTACAAAGAGAATAAAATACCTAGGAATCCAACTTCACAAGGGATGTGAAGGACCTCTTCAAGGAGAACCACAAACCACTGCTCAATGAAATAAAAGGAGACACAAACAAATGGAAGAACATTCCATGCTCATGGATAGGAAGAATCAATATCGTGAAAATGGCCATACTGCCCATGGTAGTTTATAGATTCATTGCCATCCCCATCAAGCTACCAATGACTTTCTTCACAGAATTGGAAAAAACTACTTTAAAGTTCATATGGAACCAAAAAAAAGCCTGCATTGCCAAGACAATCCTAAGCAAAAAGAACAAAGCTGGAGGCATCATGCTACCTGACTTCAAACTATACTACAAGGCTACAGTAACCAAAACAGCATGGTACTGGTACCAAAACAAATATATAGACCAATGGAACAGAACAGAGGCCTCTGAAATAACACCACACATCTACAACCATCTGATCTTTCACAAACCTAATAGAAACAAGCAATGGGGAGGCCAGGCACCATGGCTCACACCTGTAATCCCAGCACTTTGGGATGCCAAGGTGGGCAGATCATGAGGTCAGGAGATCGAGATCATCCTGGCTAACACGGTGAAACACCATCTCTACTAAAAATACAAAAAATTAACCGGGCATGGTGGTGGGTGCCTGTAGTCCCAGCTACTCGGGAGGCTAAGGCAGAAGAATGGCGTGAACCCAGGAGGTGGAGCTGGCAGTGAGCCAAGATCGTGCCACTGCACTCTAGCCTGGGCGACAGAGTGAGACTCCGTCTCAAAAAACAAACAAAACAAAAAACAAACAAACAAAAAAAACAAGCAATGGGGAAAGGATTCCCTATTTAATAAATGGTGCTGGGAAAACTGGCTAGCCATATGTAGAAAGCTGAAACTGGATCCCTTCCTTACACCTTATACAAAAATTAATTCAAGATGGATTAAAGACTTAAATGTTAGACCTAAAACCATACAAACTGTAGAAGAAAACCTAGGCAAAACCATTCATCACAGACTTCATGACTAAAACACCAAAAGCAATGGCAACAAAAGCCAAAATAGACAAACGGGATATAATGAAACTAGAGAGCTTCTGCACAGCAAAAGAAATTACCATCAGAGTGAACAGGCAACCTGTTGTCTGACAAAGGACTAATATCCAGAATCTACAAAGAACTTAAACAAATTTACAAGAAAAAAACAAACAACCCCATCAAAAATTGGGCAAAGGATATTAACAGTCACTTCTCAAAAGAAGACATTTATGTAGCCAACAGATACATGGAAAAATGCTCATCATCACTGGTCATCAGAAAAATGCAAATCAAAACCACAATGCGATACCATCTCATGCCAGTTAGAATGGCAATCATTAAAAAGTCAGGAAACAACAGATGCAGGAAAGGATGTGAAGAAATAGGAATGTTTTACACTGTTGATGGGAGTGTAAACTAGTTCATCCATTGTGGAAGGCAGTGTGGCGTTTCCTCAAGAATCTAGAACTAGAAATACCATTTGTCCCAGCCATCCCATTACTGGGTATATACCCAAAGGACTATAAGTCATGCTACTATGAAGACACATGCACACGTATGTTTATTGTGGCACAATTCACAATAGCAAAGACTTGGAACCAACCCAAATGTCCATCAATGATAGACTGGATTAAGAAAATGTGGCACATATACACCATGGAATACTATGTAACCATAAAAAAAGGATGAGTCCTTGTCCTTTGCAGGGACATGGATGAAGCTGGAAACCATCATTCTCAGCAAACTATCACAAGGACAGAAAACCAAACACCGCATGTTCTCACTCATAGGTGGGAATTGAACAATGAGAACACTTGGACACAGGGCAGGGAACATCACACATGGGAGCCTGTTGTGGGGTGGGGGGCAGGGGGAGGGATAGCATTAGGAGAAATACCTAATGTAAATGATGAGTTGATGGTTGAGGCAAACCAACATGGCACATGTATACATATGTAACAAAACTGCATGCTGTGCACATGTACCCTAGAACTTCAAGTATAATAATAATAATAAAAGTAAATCATCCACTTGCTGAAGGAGCAGCACCAGAGTTCCTGGACTTGAGAAGTGGCCTAGATCTTGGGTCAGTACCTGACCAAGCAGATGAGGGCTATCCCTAAACCCTTGAGGCAAGAATGTCCTCGTAAGTAGGGATGTGTCTGTGGAATCCTCAAAGGCAAAGAGAAACTGGGAGTCAGAGGATAGGGAAATGCAGAAGAAGGTATCCCTGAGGTCCAGAACAGTGAACCATTCTGCTTCCTCTGGTATTTGAGAGAGCAGGGTATAGGAGTTGCGTACAACTGGATATAGAGAAATTACTGCCTCATTGATTAGTCTGAGATCTTGCTCCAGTCTCCACTGACCATTCGGTTTTTGTACTCCTAGAATTGGGGTGTTGCAGGGACTGTTGCATTTTCTTACTAATCCTTGAGTTTTTAAATGTCTAACAATATCCTGTAACCCTGTATGAGCTTAAGGCCTTAAGGGATATTGCCTTTGATAAGGAAAATTGGCGGGGTCTTTTAGCCTGATTTGAACTGGGCGGGCATTTTTTGCCCTTCTGAATTGTCCTTCCAATGCCCAGAATTCAGAGTTGATTCCCTCCTCAAGTAGGGGACAACAAATGGGTAATTTGTCCCCCATATTCATATAGATAATAGCTCCAGCTTTGGCTAATATGTCCCTCCCTAATAAGGGTGTGGGACTTTCAGGCATAACAAGAAAGTCATGTGAAAATAGCGAAGTCTCCCAATTACAGCTGAGGAGGTGGGAGAAATACCTGATTACAGGCTGTCCCAGGATTCCTTGGATGGTAATGGACTTTGAGGACAGCGGTCCAGGGCAGGAGATTAACACTGAGAAGGCTGTGCCAGTGTCCAGGAGGAAATCAATTTCCTGGCCTTCAGTGGTTAAACTTACCCAGGGCTCAGTGAGGGTGATGACATGAGCTGGTGCTTGCCTCGGGCACCCTCAGTCCTGTTGGGTCATCTCGCTGGGGTCTTCTGGCCCAGAGAATCTTTGTCCTCTGTGGCAGTGCATCTTCCAGTGATTGCCTTGGCATAGTGGACATGGGTGAGGGGGCAGCTTGTTTCTCATTGGACAATCTTTTTTAAAGTGTCCTTGCAAACCACACTGATAACAAGCCCTACCAGGTGATTGGCCTGCTCCATTTTCTGTCCTGTCTGAACCACCAAGGTTTGTTCATGTGAGGGCCATGACTAAGGCTGTGGCGTTTCTCTCATCTCACTTTTCCTACTCGGCCTTCCTTTTGGTCCCTATTATAGAACACCGAGGTTGCCAGCTTTAATAATGCCTCAGATTTTGTTCAGGGCCCAGGGCTCACTTTTGGAGCTTTCTCCTGATATCTGCAGCTGATTGCATAATAAACTTATCTTTTAAGATCAACTGACTCTCAAGGGAGTCGGATGATAGGGGAGTATATTTTCTTAAGACCTCCCATAGTCACTTGAGGAAGGTGGAAGGATTTTCTTCCTTTCCCTGAGTTATGGTGGACATCATTGAATAATTCATGGGCTTTTTCCTAATTCTCCTTAGTTCTTCTAGAACACAGGTCAACAGATGTTTGTGACTCCAGTCCCCATGATCTGAGTCAAGGTCCCAGTGGGGATCCATCCTGGGGATGTCTTGCTGACCGGTAGGGAGTTTGTCCCTTTCTTCGGCTGTCATTCTATCATTTACTTGACTAAGATACCAGGTATCTCCAAACTCTCAGGCTGCAGCTAAAGCTGCATTCTTTTCATTAAAGGCCAGGGCTTGATCTAACAATAGATCCAGTGAGCCAGGTGAGGTGGTGGCTCACACCTGTAATCCCAGCACTTTGGGAGGCAGAGGCGGGCAGGTCACAAGGTCAGGAGATTGAGACCACCCTGGCTAACACGGTGAATCCCCGTCTCTACTAAAAATACAAAATATTAGCCAGGCGTAGTGGCGGATGACTGTAGTCCCAGCTACTCGGGAGGCTGAGGCAGGAGAATGGTGTGAACCCGGGAGGTGGAGCTTGCAGTGAGCTGAGATTGTGCCACTGCACTCCAGCCTGGGCGACAGAGTGAAACTCTATCTCAAAACAACAACAACAGCAACAAAACAATAGCATGACATCTCTCCAAGTGAGGTCGAAGGTTTGCCCTAGACCCCATAGGATATCTGTATACCTATCAGGATCACCTGAAAACTTCCCCAGATCTAACTTGATCTGCTTTAAATCAGAGAGGGAGAAGGGGACATGTACCCGGGTTGGGCCAAATTCCCCTCCCCCTACAGCTTGAAGAGGACATAACCTATAGCGAGTTTTTTGTGGTCCCTTGGATATTTCTTTGCTTGTTTCCTTCTGGGTGGGGGAGATTAGAGGAGGCTCATCATTAATAGGAAGGAAGAGGAGCTGTAAGGAGGCTAGGATATGGGGGTAAGCTGAGAGGTCCTCCTGTGGAATGTAGATTGCAAGCTTTGCATAGTTGTGGATTATCCTTCATTGAAAAGAAAGCTTGGACATAAGGTATTTCACTCCACTTGCCTTCCTTCTTACAGAAAAGGTCAAGCTGCAGGATACTATTGTAATTTATACTTCCCTCAGGTGGCCATTTTTTCCCCATCAGAGAGAGAATATTGGGACCAGGCCATAGTGCAGAAAAAAATAAGCCACTTCTTTTTCAGGGTTTGCAGGTCAAATTCGTCCCAATGGCTTAGGATTAATTTCAAGTGTGAGCCTGTTGATCCCTGAGTGTTTCCCATCTGAAAGAAAAAAACGCCAATGGTTTTGGTTTGTTTTTTTTTCTCCTGCCCAAGAACCTGCAACAGGTCCTGGATGCTGCTGTTTGGAGTAGTTTTGCTCACAGAAGCAGCAGTGGAAACACTAGTTTTCCTCCTAGACCACAAAGAAGACTGAGGAAGGTCAGATTTAGTTGCCCTTACTGACACATTCTCAAAAACCTTCACCCTTGCCTTTCCTCTTAGACCACAAAGAGGACCGAGAAAAAACGGATTTAGTGGCCCTTACTGATGCATTCTTAAAAATCTGTTAGAGTCCTAAGCATTTTCTTCTGTTGGTATTGTGACCTTACCCTTATCCTATAAAGATGATATGCCACAAAATGGAGGGGAGGGCCATACCTTGAGGGAGGGAAGGGATCTCCAGGGTTGTAAGAGTGATGCCTTTTGTCTTCACTTCTCATCATATGAACAGGAAGGATATCCGCAGCCCAATTTTGGAGTATATAATTTCTGAGGCTCCCCATATCTTAGCTTTGGGAATAGCCTTTGTTAGGCCTGCTAGTCTGAGGAGGAATCCTAAAATTCCAGATAGTCCCCTCTGTGATGGGGCTTTGGGCAATAATTATGTCTTTCTGATTGGTGAGCCCGGGTGCCTAAAAAAGGGAACAGAGTCCCGAAATTTATACTAGAAACTATTCTTTTTGGAGAAACTAGAAGAGCACCGGGGACAAGGAGTAGTTTTTAGAAGCAGGACTAGTCTTGAAGAAGAGAGGTGGGAGGAAGTTTGTCTGACAGGCATTAGGACCCAGGAGGCAAGGGTCGGGATAGATAAGATAGATGGATGAGTCTCACTTGGGCAACGTAACTTTGAGAGCTCTGTTCATGGCTGCAGGGTCAATTAACTTTTTGTTGGGACCGCAGAGCTGAATGGCCTTCCTCTCTGTCGACCCTCGGCTCAGCCCAGAAGTATAGGAAAAGCAGAAGCTGTTTCCAGGCAAACCAATGCTCCTACCTCTGACGAGTCGGGGGTTGTTAGACATCCCTTTCCTAGAAAGCCTGACACCCGTGTCTTTAGTCAGGTGGCCACACTAGTTGCTTCTAACTGGCCGACAGGTGCCTGGTGTTTAGCCCCCGAATTCTAAGGAAAAATAGGACAGAATAGCAAGTGAAAGGGGTCCAATGGTACTCACTGCATGGTGCTATACTGGACGAGCTCCCAAGATGTGTATGGAGTTGGTTCGCAGTGGGTTCGTGGTCTCACTGACCTCAAGAATGAAGCTGCAGACCTTCACGGTGAGTATTACAGCTCTTAAAGATGGCATGGACCCAAAGAGTGAGTGGTAGCAAGGTTTATTGTGAAGAGCAAAAGAACAAAGCTTCCACAGCATGGTAGGGACTCAAGCGGCTTGTCACTGCTGGCTGGGGGTGGCCAGCTTTTATTCCTTTATTTGTCCCCTCCTATGTTCCATTTCTATCCTATCAGAATGCCCTTTTTTCAGTCCTCCCTGCAATTGGATACTTTCAGGATCCTGCTGATTGGTGCATATTACAGAGCACTGTTTGGGACATTTTACAATCCCCTTGCTAGCTACAGAGGACTGATTGGTGAGTTTTTACAGAGCACTGATTGGTGCATTTTACAATCTTCTTGTAAGATAGAAAAGTTCTCCAAGTCTCCACTCAGCCCAGGAAGTCCAGCTGGCTCCATCCTTCACCACACTTTGGGAGGCCAAGGCAGGCATATCACCTGAGGTCAGGGGTTTGAGACCAGCCTTGCCAATGTGGCAAAACTCTGTCTCTACTAAAAATACAAAAATTAGCCAGGCATGGTGGCAGGCACCTGTAATCCCAGCTACTTGGGAGGCCGAGGCAGGAGAATCACTTGAACCCAGGAGGCAGAGGTTGCAGTGAGCTGAGATCACACCACTGCACTCAAGCCTGGGTGACAGAGTGAGACTCTGTCTCAAAAAAAACCAAAAAACAAAAAAAGAAATTCCCCCCAAAGTTAGTTCAGACTTTGCCCAGGAATGAACAAGGACAGCTTGGAGGTTAGAAGCAAGATGGACTTGGTTAGGTTGGATCTCTTTTACTGTCTTAGTTATAATTTTGCAATGGCGGTTTCAATCCCTTCCTTTGGGTTTTGTAACACCTTAATCTTAAGGTGTTGGCTAATGAAGATGGAGAAAGGGCAAAGACCACTCTAACTTCTTCCTGCTGACCAGGGGCATAGTCGGGGTAGGTGTTGACCCCAAGGTGAGAGGACTGGAACCACTTTGCTACTGTCTGAGCATACTCATGCAGGATGGCTGAAAAATGTGTTAGTATTGTCATCTATAATTTTAGTATTGCATTTAAGGGAACAGCACACTACAAAGTAAATAATGAGTTCTAGCATAAGGAATGCAATTCCTACTTTTAAAGGTAAAGATTTGAAATCATTAATTTGGAGACTTGTAGTCCACAAATAATTTAGGATTTAGTCCAAACTGCAGAAAAAACTCAAGAACAACTAACAATGAATATTTCTTTATTTTTGGAGCATAACTTTTCTGTCTCCAGTCCCCATTTTTTAGTTAAAAATAAATCACAGTAGATCAACTTTACTTGCAAAGTAAGTTTTAGTCTTATTATGCTCTACCTGATTACTTGCATAAAGTGCAGCAAGAATAATTATTGTTCACATAGGCATTTTAAAATGGCTTTGATGGAATTCTGTTTCATAAGGAATCTCAGATAAGACTTTTTAAAAGCCAAGCCCAGCCACGGGTTTGTACCGTGAAATAACCATGAGTTGGGTAAATTCCTCTTCTCTTGAGGTCCCAAGATAACTTGGGGCTCTTGGGCCTGTTAGAAAGTGACATTCTTTACTTACCACAGATCAGGAACTCTATACAGGGACTGTGTAGACAAGGTATGAGGCCAGTTTTCCCAAGGGGCTTTGTTTTCTCTGTTTTGTTTTTGAGACAGGATCTTGCTCTATAACCCAGGCTGGAGTGCAATGATGCAATCTCTGCTCACTGCAACCTCCATCCCCCAGGCTCAAGCAATCCTCCCACCTCAGCCTCCCAAGTAGCTGGAACTACAGGCATGTGCCACCACACCCAGCTAATTTTTGTATTTTTAGTAGAGACAGGGTTTCACCATGTTGCCCAGGTTGGTCCTGAGCTCCTGAGCTCAAGCTATCTGTCCACCCTGGTCTCCCAAAGTGCTGGGATTGCAGGCATGAGCTACCACGCCTAGCCCCAAGAGGCTTTTATTCCTTAAAGGCAAGCACACAATTCCAGTCAAAGCCTTGGTAAAATAAGCAGTTTCTTCAATTGTGTCCTGTTGCAAAGGAAAACATTCCTATTGCACTTATGGAAATAACTATATTGCCATAAGTTAAGAATATTCACAAATAGTTACCAAATCCTGGGGAAATCAGGAAGAGAGAATCAAATATGCTCCAAGTTTTGTTTACAGATGTGTACTTTACTCAATATTAAAAGCTGTAAATAGTTCAAAAGAAAGGTTTTCTTGGCTCTGGAAAACAAAAAAGGATCAGCAATGTTTTAAGCAAAAAGTCAATAAAGGTTGCTTCAGTCTTCTATTAGTTCAGCCCATACAGTTAACGTCTGTTCTGCTTAATATTCACATAGAAGTGCAGATAAGGTCTGACTCCAGCATAGCTAGGGGGCATGGCTAATTCCACATGTCCCCAGACCTTAGCTAGAATTTCTAATGGCTCCAAAGTAGGTAAGCCTAACAATTTTCAAAAGTCAAAGAAACCATTTATGACCTTAAAGCATTTAGCAAACCTAACATCTGACCTAATTTAGACTAAACATCTAAATTGTGAAGACATTTTTTACCAATAATCTTTAAAACTGTTTTTATTTCCAAAAGATCACTGAAATCACGTGAAACAAAAGGCATTAAAATGTTTCTGTTTTTCTGACAAAATACTTGATTTAAGTGCTTATATTTCTAAGCCAATTAGTCAGAGCTCTTTTATACAAACACCATGCATACAACACATATACATAGACAGACAGACAGAAGATCTGGTAGTTGTAAGATTTTTCATTTGCCAGTTTCTTAATTGAATTACTGGCTTCAAGATGGCACCCTTGGAGGAACAGCATCAGGAAAGCATGGCATTTCTAGGGCCTAATAAGAAGGCATAGCTGGAAGGCAAAAACATATCCCCAAAATTAAGGGTGCCATTTGTATACTGCATCCTGGATCCCCCCAGAAGAGGGAAATGCTATGGGAGAAGATAGTGCAATGCTTCTACCATGCATGTCATTGCAAAGCAACCCAAAGCCAATCAGCCCATTTTGAAATCAGCCCATCCTCCATGGGAGTCTCCTCTCAGTTGCAGGTGGGGATGTTTCCATATCTTCCAGGTGGCCAAGAGCATGCTTCTCTAATCCAAAAATCCAAGAGCCAAGCATCCCTCTTAACTGCCATTAGCCATTCCTTAAAGTATATTTCCTACCTGGTTATTACACACCAAGACTAAAAGCTCTCAAATAATGCAAAGTAATTTTTGATACCTGCCAAAGTAAAAAATTTGAGATAATGTAATGTAAAACAGAAGACAGCCTTAGATTTTGAGAGGGATCTATTCTTTTTCAGTTCCTAGGGTTCCATGAGAAAAACAGAGCTTTTTCCCAGAATGGGGTCTGTGGCACTTCCTGTTTTTCCCTAAGAGTTCCAGGCTGTTGGAATTTATCTTAGGTTCTCTCATGTGGGCATCAAGTGTGTTGAGAAGACAGAAGTGGAGAAAAACAATTCAGTCGAGCAAGAAGAAAAAAACCTTTTTTGTTTCTTTAGAAAAATAAGATCCAAGAAGAGAAAAAAGCAACCATGTAAAGGTATTTTAAATATATGTGCAGTTTGGATATCTGCTTTTAATGAAGCTGATTTTAACCATACAGCTCTTTAAAAAATTATTTTTTAAATATCTAATTATTAGACTCTAGCCAGGACAGTCAATATTCCTTGCTTTTGAACTTTACCACAGGTAACTTCCCATGTGAAATTAATGTTTTAAATAAGGTTATAATGGATACATAAGGTATTTCAAAGAGATAGTAAGCAGTTTCTTTTTTTTTTTTTTTTTAACAAGATCTAGAATCTTTCCAAGGTTAGTTCAAAGGAAAACTCAAGACACGAAATCAAAAGTGGTCCACGGGGGAAAAAAGAAATAATAAGTGGCAAAAAGTTACACAAATAAACCAGAAAAGACTCATTCCCTAAGAATTGAACCTGGGCTGCCATTGTCAAAAGACAAGGCCTTAGCTACTGAGGTACAGCATTGAGCAGTTTCTATTGCTCTTCCTAGAAGAAGCCTAGAGCAGCCAATTTTGAGCTTGCAAAGGCTTTTAACTGCTGAAGTTAACTTTTAGGGTTAACTATGATATGCACCCCCAAATTCCTGTCCTCTGGATGCCAGAGACCAAGAGAAAGTATCTCCACATGGTCACAAGGTTGGGCTCTTAAAGACACAAAACAAGACAGATAAATTTCATCTGGTATTGGTTTCACGGACACACAGCAAAGTTTGTAACTGAGCAGCCTGCCAGGCTGGCTTGAAAAGTGGGCTTACAGGAGTCCTAAACCCACATTCTATTCTGTGATACCCTTCTCTCCATTACAGAACAACACAGAAAGACAAATTCTTAGCACAAAGTACACCAGATTTGCTACAACCTAACACTACTCTCAGAAATCCTTTCTTCTACTAATCAAACCCTTGCAGAGGAGACATTGATGTTTATCATTTATACACAGAGAGAAAGAGAGCGAGACCAGAAACTTGGCTGGTAAGAAATTCCTACCCTTTTTGCTGGCATACCAGGTTTCTGTGTCCCCCTTCTCTGAAGCTTCCAGAAAATGGAGCAGCTTTTGATGACCCTGCTTACAGTGCCATAGCTGTGGGGGCCAAGCCCTGTTACAAAAGAAAATCATCCATTTCTGTTTTATGGAACCATAGGCAAAAGCTTCTCACTTTTCCAAGATGCTGCCTGACGGGTTGCATGGGGAACTGAATTAATATTTTCCATCCCAGCCGAAGCAAAATACACATAACAAAACAGACACTAGTCACCTCGTTCAGCACCCAATATTGACCTGGCAAGGCTCAAACTTTCTCATGTTGGTTCCTATAGTCTTTGATCCACTCCAAGTGGAGAGGGATGACCTCCAACCGGTAATTGAATAGGTGGTCTCTGGGCAAGATGAAGAGTGGACAGTCACCCCATGTCAGGCCTGTTGAGCTTTCTTCAGGGCTCATCAGATGTAACCTGACTTATGTAGAGTTCTCTGAGTTAGGCCTGCTGGACTTCCATCAGCAATTCCCTCAGCAATCCCCTCAACATATACAAACACACACACAACAAAGACAAGACAGACAGAAGGCCTTTGAGACACAGATTCCAGACCCAGTCACAAACCAAGAGTATTCCTCCAAACAAGTCCCCTATTCTCCATCCAATTAGACATCTCACCAGTAGACATCTCGTGATGGGGCTAAAGACAGACACTCCATGATGGAGCTATAGACACACACCAACAAAGAGACAGCAGCACCTCCAGAGAGACTGACAAATAGGAGAAGGAAGGGGCTGTTGGCAGCACCTAGAATACTCACCAAATCAGACACCCCATAATGGGGCTACAGCTACAGACACTCCATGACGGGGCTACTGACAGACACCCAGTGGTAGGGCTACAGTTGCAGACACCCAGTGGTGGAGCTGGAGAGAGACATCCCACCATGGGGCTACAGACAAACATTCCAACATGGAGCTACAGTTATGGGATATCTCCCAGGACTATTTCTCTATAGAAATTAAATCCATGCCCATTGGATCAGCAGCACCCCACCAGTAGAGCCAGTACTAGAGTCAACCCCCAGTCCAAGAGAACTAGGTGGCCACTTGGGCTGGCCTCTGGATCTGTTGCTGGAGGGAGTCTACCAAACCATGGGCAGGCAGCCACAAGGGCAATTCTGAGCAAGCCCCAAATTTGTAACTGCCCAATGAGTTCACCTTGCCTGCTGCCTAGACAAAGCCAATTTATCAAGACAGGGGAATTGCAATAAAGAAAGTAATTCATGCGGAGCCAACTTTGCGGGAGACTGGAGTTTTATTATTACTCAAATCAGTCTCCCCAAGCATTCAAACATACAGAGATTGGCATTTTTAACGATAATTTGGAGAGTAGGGGAAAACCAGTGAGTCAGGAGTGCTGATTAGTTGGGTCAGAGGTGAAATCATAAAGGGTCAAAGCTGTCTTCTTGGGCTCAGTCAGTTCCTGGGTAGGGGCCCCAAAGTCAGATGAGCCAGTTTATCAATCTGGGTGGTGCCAGCTGATCCATCAAGTGCAGGGTCTGCAAAATATCTAAAGCACTAACATTTCATTTTATAATAGTGACATTATCCCCAGGAGCAATTTGGGGAGGGTCAGAATCCTTTAGTCTCCAGCTGTGTGACTCCTAAACCATAATTTCTACTTTTGTGGCTAATTCATTAGTCCTACAAAGTCAGTCTAGTCCCCAGGCAAGAAGGAGGTTTGTTTTGAAGAAGGGCTGTTATCTTTGTTTTAATCTATAAATTAAAAACTAAGATCCCCCTGAAGTTGGTTCAGACCATGCCCAGGAATGAAGAAGGACAGCTCAGAGGTTAGAAGCAAGATTTTAGGTCAGATCTCTTTCACTGTCTCAGTTATGATTTTGCAGTGGTGGTTTCACAGACACACTGCTAATCCTCTTACCTAATCCATTAGACTTTGCCCCAGCCCTTGAAGTTGTCTCCCCCTGGCCCGCCCAACACACAGGGCACAGCCTGTACTTTCACCAGTAATAACCCCCTCCCCAAATGCACTGGAATCCCACTGATGACAAGGCCTCATTTCTTAACCAGGATGTGGTAAAGTGCTCTCTACAGCATAAAAGCCCCCAAAAAATTTGATGATGAAGATGGATCAAGCTCTGGAGCCCCACTAATGACAAAAAAGGAAGTGTGTGTGTATGTGGGTGGGTGTGTGCGTGCACGTGGACACATGTAGGTGAAGGGTGGGGGAGCATTACAAGTTGTACAAGGCAGTGGAATGGATTTTTGCAGGGACTACTTATAGAATCAGTCAGGTCCTTTGCTTTTAGATACCTCCCACAGCTCTTAGCTGTGCATGAATGATTCCTTCAGTAGCTTGTGCACTTAGCAGCTAAGCAGGTCTTGCTTGGAGAGATGAGGTACTTGCCTTCACTTACCACTGAATTTAAAACCCAGTTTAACCCTCCTTGCTTTATGGGGTTTCCTCACAGTCTTCTAAGCATGTCCTTCCAATGGGTGAAGCTGAAGGAGAAGACCCCAGGAACGGCTTAAGAGCTGAGGGCCACTTTAAGTAGATACTTCTTGGACTTTAAATTATGAAAACAAAACACACAGAACCAAAGCAAAAGCCACTGGAATAATGACATAATGGCCACACTGGAGTTGTATTGTTTTCTCCTGAGCAGTAACATTTCAAAGCTGTCTTGAAGGTTGTTGCCTGGTAGCAGAGATTTGGAGGAGGGGAAGGCAAATTTAGAAATATATTCTATGACTAGGGCTCTTTATAGAAAAGGTAAAAGGATGAATTGATAAGGATTCTGTTTTTTCAGAGCAGAAGAACTTGATAAGGAGTCTTAAGAAGCTGACATTTTGAAAACAAAAAACTCAAGTTGTTATTATAGTATTGTGACACTTCTGCATAATTTCCTAACAAAGACCAGCATTCATAGTGCTGAGGAACAGACTTTTCCAGGCATTTTACTGAATAAACTGTAAAATGCTGCCTTTGCCTTTGCTGGTGGCCTGCTTGGCATAGCTTCTCTGGGCCTCTGCTTAACTTTCCCAGACAGCACAGCACTTTGAAACACTCTCCCCACTGAATACAACTAACAAGTTCTTGATAAATCTCTGCTATCAAAACTTATTTGGATTCTTACCTCGCAGGGGAGATGCCATGATCATGAAGGTGGTTTTCCCAGGGTGAGGCTCATCCATTGCACTCCATAGGTGTGCTTACCACTGTGATTTCCCCAAATGCGGGAAACTCAACTGCATAATTTGTGGTAGTGAGGAACTGCATTCGTGCTTTCCCCTGGGGGAAAAAAAAAAGGAAAAAACTTATTTGGAGTTTAATATATAATTAATTAAAAATCAATCCTGTGGGGTCACATATCTAGGGGAGACTTTAACCCATCACAGATACTGGACCTGGATGACTTGCAGTAACCCACTGTCTGTGATGGGTTAGTCTCCCCTTAACTTATCACAGATACTGGGTTATTGCAGGTCTGGATTACATAGTGCACTAACAAGAAAAATCAGTGTGCCATAGGTCCTTGGTGTTCCAAAAGTCAGAATAGTTATAAAATCCTGACTATGGCTTCATCCATTGCTTCATCAGCTATTCAGTTACTCACACCTAGCTATTCACAACAAAAGAAAGAAGCAACAAAAAAAACCCATAAAGTTTCTTGAAGAACTTGGAAATAAGGTTGACAACGAACATTAAACTAGTAAAATCCATATGCAATAAAAGAGATTAACACAGCACCCTGAGGAACCATTAACATACTTTCTATTAACAAACCTGAAGAAAGCACTAAGAAGAGTTAGGAAAAGAGAGTCAGAGAGCAGGAATTTTAGTCTAGAACTATCCAAGGAGAGAGGCACTTTGATAGTGGTGGCAGTGCTGATGGCACAGGTAGAGTGGAAGCAAGGAGACCAGTTGAGGTTCCTGCTATATGCCAGCCAAGAATGGTGATTTGGACTTGGATAAATGGTGGAGGTGGAGGTGGAGTGAAGTAGACAGATCCAAGATTTATTTTGGAGGTAGGATCCATGGAACTTGGTAAGGTGTTAGCTTGTGGGAGTTGAGGAGAAGATAGCAGAAAGGCTGACTCCCAGATTTCTGGCATGACTAACTGGAAGGATGAAGATACACTCAGCTGAGATTTGGGGAGGAGCAGATTTGGGGAAAATATCAAACATGTAATATTGGGTAGGCCAAGTTTGAGATGGTATCTTTGTCTATTTTGTGTTGCTATAAAGGAATATCTGAGGCTGGGTGATTTATAAAGGAAAGGTTTATAGGGCTCATGGTTCTGCAGGCTGCACAATAAGCATGGTGACAGCATCTGCTCAGCTTCTGGTGAGGGGCTGCAGGTTGCCTCCACTATTGGCAGAAGGGAAGGGGGAAGGAGAGCGAGCACACGCTGAGATCACATGGTGAGAGAGGAAGCAAGAGAGAGCAGGGAGGCGCTAGGCTCTTTTTACCAACCAGCTTTCATGGGAAGTAACAACCAGCATAATAGAGTGAAAACTCACTCACTTTACCTGCACCCACCAACCCACAAAGGGAGGGCATTAATCTACTCATGAGAGGTCATCCTCCCTGACCCAAACATTTCCAATTAGGTCCAACTTCCAACATTGGGATCAAATTTCAACATGAGGCTTGGGGAGACAAACATCCAAACTATAACATTCTGCCCCTTCCCCCCAAACTCATGTCCTTCTCAGATGCAAAATACATTCTACCCCAATAGTGATGAAAGTGTTAACTTGTTCCAACATCAACTTAAAAGTCTAAAGTCCAAAGTCTCATCTGAGACTCAGGGCAAATTCCTTCCAGCTATGAGCCTGTAAAATCAAAAACAAGTTATTTAGTTCCCAGATGCAATGGTTGTACAGGCATTAGGTAAAGATTTTCATTCCCCAAAGGAGAAACTGGCCAAAAGAAAGGTAACAGGCCCATGCAAGTCTGAAACCCAGTAGGGCAGACAGGTAGACATTAAATCTTAAAGCTCCAAAATAAACTTTGACTCCATGTCCTGCATTCTGGGGACACTGGTTTGAGGGATGGGCTCCCAGTGCCTCAGACAGCTCTACCCCTATGGCTTTGCTGAGCGCTGCCTACATGGCTGCTCTTATGGTTTGGAGTGGAGTGCCTGAGGCTTTCACAGACTGAGGTGCATGCTGATGGTGACTCCATAATGCTAGGGTGGAGGGCAGCAGCCCTTCTTCCACAGCCACTAGGCACTGCCCTAGTACAGTTTCTCTGCAGTGGCTTGCCCCTGTGGCAGGCTTCTGCCTGGGCACTCGGGCTTTCCAATACATCCTCTGAAATCTAGGTGGAAGCTGCCCAGCCTTTACCACTCTTACATTCTGGGAGCCTGCAGACAACACCATGCGGAAGCTGCCAGCACTTAAGGCTTATGCTCTCTGGAACAGCAGCCTGGGGCTGTTTGGGCTCAGGCTAGAGCTAGAGCAATTAGAATGCTCCCCACATCCTGCGGTGGCACAGGGCAAAAGCACCCCAGGCCTGTCCCCTGAAACCATTCTGTCCTCATAGGCCTCTGAGCCTGTGATGGGAGGGATGACCTCAAAGATTTCTGAAATGTCTTTGAGGTCTTTTCCCCATTGTTCTATTAGCACCTCGTTCCCTTTTATCCATGGTAATCTCTCTAGCAAGTGGTTGCTCCATATCGCCCTTGGATTCCTCACCTGAAAACATTCTTTCCTTCTCTACCACATGACCAAGTTATAAATGTCCCAAATTGTTTTGCTCTTTTTCTCTTTTAATTAGAAATTCCACCTTTAGATCATTATTTTGCTGCTGTATCTGATCATAAGCTGTTAAAAGTAGCAGGCCAGTCATGGTGCTCACGCCTGTAATCCCAGCCCTTTGGGAGGCTGAGGCGGGCAGATCATGAGGTCAGGAGATCAAGACCATCCTGGCTAACACGGTGAAACCCCGTCTCTACTAAAAATACAAAAAAATTAGCCAGGTGTGGTTGCAGGTGCCTGTAGTCCCAGCTACTTGGGAGGCTGAGGCAGGAGAACGGCATGAACCCAGGAGGCGGCGGAGCTTGCAGTGAGCGGAGATCGCGCCACTGCACTCCAGCCTGGGCGACAGAGTGAGACTCCATCTCAAAAAAAAAAAGTAGCCGTGCCACTTCTTGAATGTGTTGCTGTTTAGACATTTCTTCCACTGGATACCCTAGTTCATCACTCTTAAGTTTGGCCTTCCACAAAGCCCTAGGCCATGAACACAATGCAGCCAAGTTCTTTGCTACCACATAATATGGGTGACATTTGCTCCAGTTCCCAATAAGTTCCTCATATCCATCTGAGACTTTGTCAGCATGGCCTTTACTGTCTATATGTCTATAAACATTTTGGTCACAACCATTTAACCAATATGTAAGAAGTTCCTAACTTTTCCTAGTCTTTTTTCTCCTTCTGAGCCCTCCAAACTCTTCCAACCTCTGCCCATTAACTAGTCCAAAGCCATTTCCACATTTTCAAGTATCTTTATAGCAACACCCACTCCTCAGTATTAATTTTCTGTCTTCATCTGTTTTGTGTTGCTATAAAGGAATACCTGAGGCTGAGTAATTTATAAAGAAGAGGTTTATGTGGCTCACAGTTCTGCAGGCTGTATGATAAGCATGGCACCAGCATCTGCTTCTGGTGAGGGCTTCAGGCTGTTTCCACTCATTGTAAAGGTAAAGAGGAGCCAAGGTGTGCAGAGAGTACATGGTGAGAGAGGAAGCAAGAGAGAGTAGAGAGGTGCCAGGCTCTTTTTAACAAATAGCTTTGGTGGGAACTAACAGAGCAACAATTCACTCACTCACTCTCACTTCCCTAACCCCAGAGGGAGGGCATTAATCTATTCATGTGTCGTCTATGCCCATGGCACAAACACCTCCCATTAGGCCCTACCTTCAACATGGGAATCAAATTTCAACATGAGGTGTTGGGGGACAAACATCTAAACTATAGCAGATGCCTATAGCAGACATCCAGGTGAAATGACTAAACAATATAGGGCACGTGCTATGTAGGAGACTGGGAAAGTCTAGGCTTGAAGGTCTAGATGAAATTTGGAAGTCATTGGTATATAGACTATTGAGAGCAGTAAGTGAGAAGAAGATAATCTAGAGACTGAACACACAATTTGAAAAAGGACATAGCTCAGGTCCAAGCTCTGAGCATCAAACATCAAGGAACTAGGAAAAATGAAGAGGAAACAGCAAAGGATCCTGAGAATAAGTGAAGGCACAAAAAGCAGTGTTTTAAGAAAAAAGTGTTCAAGTGTTTAATACTGATAAGAAGTCAAGATGGAAACCAAAGAATATCTAGTGGATTCAGCAACAAGGAGGTAATTGGTAATCATGCAAACAGAGTTTTGGTGAAAAGATGGGAATGGGAGCCATATTGGGACGGGATCATTCATCCATTTATTCAGCAACTATGTAATAAGTGTCTGTGACATGCTGGTACAAGGTGCTGGGGATACAATGAATCTGACAGACACAATCCCCACTTAGGGGAGAAGCCATTAAGCAGATAATCATAGAAGTAATGACTCAAACACAATTATGGTAAGGGCTATGAAGGAAAAGAAAAGAAAACCATGAAAGTGTGTAGCAGAGGAACCTAGTCTAGCTTGAAAGCAAGGGAAGTTTGCCCTGAGGGAGTGATAGATAAAGCTGTACTGGAGAGACTTGAGTTGTGACAGCAGTGAGGCTAGGGAGGGAGACTGTGTGTTCCAGGCAGAAGGAACCACAAACGTGGAGTCCAAGAGGGCGAGACCATCATGAAAAGTCAGCAGTGTGGCAGAATCACAGTGAACAAGGAGAGAGTGGCACAAAACAACAAAAACAACAACAGCAACTAGAGCCTAGCAAGTGAGCCAACCCAGGGGTTCACATAGATCCTCCAGTGTTTTACATTGTAGGAAATGCCAGGGTGCAAGAAGAAAGGTAGTGAGAAGGCCTATGGCTGAAGACCTTAGGGCAAAAGGTAGAAAATTATACTTCTCTAGGGTGAGGAGTTCACTCTGATGTACAAAGTCTATTTTTTTCAAGCCAAAAATAATGGAATAGCACTGACTTTTATTCATTCATGTGAAGTCACCTGAAATGATATCTGTTGCATTTAAATGTTCATTAATAATATAAATGACTTAACAAATCCATTTCAATGGATATTCAATATTCCACTTAGATAAGTCACACAGCCTCATGACAACGCATATAACATACATAAACAGACAGGGATAAACACCTCCTCCCCCTCAGTTGATTTATTCAGCATGTTAGAGCAGTGAAGAATGGTTTCAGTCTTATAACCAAGTTAGAGCGAAGACACTGGCCACATAATACACATGCTCCATTTGTAAAACAATTATCAGTCTTGGGCAACCGTTCTCTTGCAAACTTACGGTTTTTAAAAGCAGTTATTGTCCAAAGCTGGGAGAACTTAAGTCTTCTCAAATGAGCATGTGAATGAATGGAGGGAGGTAAACAGAAAATAAAATTTAAAAAGATGAGGTCTGATATGGGAGCAGCTGGATTAGAAACTAAAAAAGCGGCTAGGCACAGTGGCTCACACCTAGAATCCCAGCACTTTGGGAGGCCAAGGCAGGCAGATCGGTTGAGCTCAGGAGTTCAAGACCAACCTGGGCAACATGGTGAAACCCTGTCTCTACAAAAAATAAAAATAAAAAATAAATACAAAAATAAAAAAATTAGTCAGGTGTGGTGGCACATGCCCGTAATCCCAGCTACTTGGGTGGCTGAGGCAGGAGAATCACTCGAACCCAGGAGGTGGAGGCTGCAGTGAGTGGAGAAGGAGAGAGAGAGAGAGAGAGAGAGAGAGGAAGGGAGGAAGGTAAAAAGGAATAGTAATTTAAAGTTTATTTCAGCTATAATGCAGGTTATTCTGACTTCAAGGTAGCATCACATGGCATACTTCTGAGTCAATTCTCGAGATATTCTGTTGTGTTTATCTCTGTCTGTTTATATAAAAAGGCACAGTGAGACATTTCTAAACATGGCAGCATCTCAAGAAATATTGTTTCCATGAGCTTTCCTTGAATAAACTACTAGAAGATGAACTTCAACCAAGAAATAAATGGGAAAACTATGGCAAAAAGAGAGGTCATCAAGAGCAGGATAGGGAGAAGATGAGAAAATATTCTAATTTCATTATTTATTCATATCAGGGGATTGATAGATAGTGCCTAAGAGAGGAAGATTAAGTAAATACATTATAAAGACCATCACTAAAATAAAAATATAACCTTTTCAGATTTTCAGAAAAAATAAAACCAAATACATACCATAACATCAGAATTTTTAAAGGATCTATTAAATAATAGAAGGCATCATATAAAGTTATATATATTATATTAATAATTAATACCAAGTATTTCAAGTTGATAAATCTAAATGTGCTAAACTAATGTATTAAAATAAAATAAATTTCAGCCAGTCTTGGTGACCCACACCTGTGATCCTAGCATTTTGGGAGGCTTAGGCAGGAGGATCGTTTGAGCCCAGGAGTTCATGACCAGCTTGGGCAACACAGCGAGACCCCATCTCTATTTTTTATTTAAAAAATAATAAAAATTGAAAGTAAAATAAAATAAAGTAAATTTGGATTAAATCATAAAGCAAAATTCAACACTATGCTGTACACAAGGGATCCAAAACAAAATAAATCAGAAATCTTTACAATTGTAAATTAGAAGAAAGCAATGGTTATAAGTTTTTTTTGCTTCATTTTGTTTCTCTTTCTTCCTTTTTATTTTCTATTACACTTTAAATTCTAGGGTACATGTGCACAATGTGCAGGTTTGTTACACAGGTATACATGTGCCACATTGGTGTGCTGCACCCAACAACTTGTCATTTACATTAGGTATTTCTCCTAATGCTATCCCTCCCCCAGCCTCCCAAGCCCTGACAGGCCCTGGTGTGTGATGTTCCCTGCCCTGTGTCCATGTGTTCTCATTGTTCAACTCCCACCTATGAGTGAGAACAGGAGGTGTTTGGTTTTCTGTCCTTCTGATAGTTTGCTGAGAATGATGGTTTCCAGCTTCATCCATGTCCCTCCAAAGGACATGAACTCACTCTTTTTATGGCTGCATTGTATTCCATGGAATCGCTACACTGTCTTCCACAATGGCTGAACTAATTTACACTCCCACCAACAGTGTAAAAGCGTTCCTGTTTCTCCATATCCTCTCCAGCATCTGTTGTTTCCTGACTTTTAAATGATCACCATTCTAACTGTTGGAGATGGTATCTCATTGTGGTTTTGATTTGCATTTCTCTGATGACCAGTGATGATGAGCATTTTTTCATGTGTCTGTTGGCTACATAAATGTCTTCTTTTGAGAAGTGTCTGTTCATATCTTTTGCCCGCTTTTTGATGGGGTTGTTTGTTTTTTTCTTGTACATTTGTTTAAGTTCTTTGTAGATTCTGGATATTAGCCCTTTGTCAGATGGGTAGATTGCAAAAATGTTCTCCCATTCTGTAGGTTGCCTGTTCACTCTGATGACAGTTCCTTTTGCTGTGCAGAAGCTCTTTAGTTTAATTAGACCCCATTTGTCTTTTTTGACTTTTGTTAACATTGCTTTTGTTGTTTTAGTCATGAAGTTGTTGCTCATGCTTATGTCCTGAATGGTATTGCCTAGGTTTTCTTCTACAGTTTTTATGGTTTTAGGTCTTACATTTAAGTCTTTAATCCATTTTGAGTTAATTTTTGAATAAGGTGTAAGGAAGGGATCCAGTTTCAGCTTTCTACATTTGGCTAGCCAGTTTTCCCAGCACCATTTATTAATAGGGAATCCTTTCCCCATTGCTTGTTTTTGTCAGGTTTCTCAAAGATCAGATGGTTGTAGATGTGTGGTGTTATTTCTAAGGCCACTGTTCTGTTCCATTGGTCTATATATTTGTTTTGGTACCAGTACCATGTTGTTTTGGTTACTGTAGCCTTGTAGTGTATTTTGAAGTCAGGTGGCATGATGCCTCATGCTTTGTTCTTTTTGCTTAGGATTATCTTGGCTATGCAGGCCCTTTTTTGGTTCCATATGAACTTTAAAGTAGTTTTTTGCAATTCTGTGAAGAAAGTCATTGGTAGCTTGATGGGGATGGCACTGAATCTATAAATTACCTTGGGCAGTAGGGCCATTTTCACGATATTGATTCTTCCTACCCATGAGCATGGAATGTTCTTCCATTTGTTTGTGTCCTCTTTTATTTCATTGAGCAGTGGTTTATGGTTCTCCTTGAAAAGGTCCTTCACATCCCTTGTAAGTTGGATTCCTAGGTATTTTATTCTCTTTGTAGCAATCGGGAATGGGAGTTCACTCATGATTTGGCTCTCTGCTTGTCTGCTATTGGCGTATAGGAATGCTTGTGATTTTTGCACATTGATTTTGTATCCTGAGACTTTGCTGAAGTTGCTTATCAGCTTGAGGAGATTTTGGGCTGAGACAATGGAGTTTTTTTAAATATACAATCATGTCATCTGCAAACAGGGACAATTTAACTTCCTCTTTTCCTAATTGAATAACCTTTATTTCTTTCTCTTGCCTGATTGCCCTGGCCAGAACTTCCAACACTATATTGAATAGGAGTGGTGAGAGAGGGCATCCTTGTCTTGTGCCGGTTTTCAAAGGGAATGCTTCCATTTGTTGCCTATTTAGTATGATATTGGCTGTGGGTTTGTCATAACTAGCTCTTATTATTTTGAGATACATTCCATCAATACCTAGTTTATTGAGAGTTTTTAGCATGAAGTGCTGTTGAATTTTGTCAAAAGCCTTTTCTGCATCTATTGAGATAATCATGTGGTTTTTATCATTGGTTCTGTTTATGTGATGGATTATATTTATTGATTTGCATATGTTGAACCAGCCTTGCATCCCAGGGATGAAGCTTACTTGATCGTGGTGGATAAGCTTTTTGATGTGCTGCTGGATTCAGTTTGCCAGTATTTTATTGAGGATTTTTGCATCGATGTTCATCAGGTGTATTGGTCTAAATTTCTCTTTTTTTGTTGTGTCTCTGCCAGGCTTTGGTATCAGGATGATGCTGGCCTCATAAAATGAGTTAGGGAGGATTTCCTCTTTTTGTATTGTTTGGATTAGTTTCAGAAGGAATGGTACCAGCTCCTCTTTGTACCTCTGGTAGAATTTGGCTGTGAATCCATCTGGTCCTGGACGATTTTTTGGTTGGTAGGCTATTAATTATTGCCTCAATTTCAGAACCGGTTATTGGTCTATTCAGAGATTCAATTTCTTCCTGGTTTAGTCTTGGGAAGGTGTATGTGTCCAGGAACTTATTCATTTCTTCTAGATTTTCTAGTTTATTTGCATAGAGGTGTTTATAGTATTCTCTGATGGTAGTTTGTATTTCTATGGGATTTTAAACTAAAGAGCTTCTGCACAGCAAAAGAAACTGTCATCAGAGTGAATAGGCAACCTACAGAATGGGAGAACATTTTTGCAATCTACCCATCTGACAAAGGGCTAATATCCAGAGTCTACAAAGAACTTACACAAATGTGCAAGAAAAAAAAAACAAACAACCCCATCAAAAAGTGGGCAAAGGATATGAACAGACACTTCTCAAAAGAAGACATTTATGCAGCCAACAGACACATGAAAAAATGCTCATCATCACTGGTCATCAGAGGAATGCAAATCTTTTTTTATTGTGGCTATTTGTTTCTTCTCTCATTTCTTATTAGTCTTGCTAGTGGTCTATCTATTTTGTTGATCTTTTCAAAAAACCAGCTCCTGGATTCATTGATTTTTTGAAGGGTTTTTGTGTCTCTATCTCCTTCAGTTCTGCTCTGATCTTAGTTATTTCTTGCCTTCTGTTAGCTTTTGAATCTGTTTACTCTTGCTTCTCTAGTTCTTTCCATTGTGATGATAGGGTATTGAATTTAGATCTTTCCTGCTTTCTGTTGTGGGCATTTCATGCTATAAATTTCCCTCACACACTGCTTTAAATGTATCCCAGAGATTCTGGTACATTGTGTCTTTGTTCTTATTGGTTTCAAAGAACATCTTTATTTCTACCTTCATTTCGTTATTTACCCAGTAATTCAGGAGCAGGTTGTTCAGTTTCCATGTAGTTTTCCAGTTTTGAGTGAGTTTCTTAATCCTGAGTTCTAATTTGTTTGCACTGTGGTCTGAGAGACAGTTTGTTGTGATTTCTGTTCTTTTACATTTGCTGAGGAGGGCTTTACTTCTAATTATGTGGTCAATTGTGGAATAAGTGTGATGTGATGGTGAGAAGAATGTATATTCTGTTGATTTGGGGTGGAGAGTTCTGTAGATGTCTATTAGGTCCGCTTGGTGCAGAGTTGAGTTCAAGTCCTGGATATCCTTGTTAGCCTTCTGTCTCGTTGATCTGTCTAACATTGACAGTGGGGTGTTAATGTCTCCCATTATTGTGTGGGAGTCTAAGTCTCTTTGTAGGTCTCTAAGGACTTGCTTTATGAATCTGGGTGCTCTTGTATTGGGTGCATATATATTTAGGATAGTTAGCTCTTCTTTTTGAATTGATCCCTTTACCATTGTGTAATGGCCTTCTTTGTCTCTTTTGATCTTTGTTGATTTAAAGTCTGTTTTATCAGAGACTAGGATTGCAACCCCTGCTTTTTTTTTTTTTTTTTTTTTTTGCTTTCCATTTGCTTGGTAGATCTTCCTCCATCCCTTTATTTTGAGCCGATGTGAGTCTCTGCATGTGAGATGGGTCTCCTGAATACAGCACACTGATGAGTCTTGACTCTTTATCCAATTTGTCCGTCTGTGTCTTTTAATTGGGGGCATTTAGCCCATTTACATTTAAGGTTAATATTGTTATGTGTGAATTTGATCCTGTCATTATGATGTTAGCTGGTTATTTTGCCCGTTAATTAATGCAGTTTCTTCCTAGCATTGATGGTCTTTAAAATTTGGCATGTTTTTGCAGTGACTGGTACTGGTTGTTGCTTTCCATGTTTAGTATTTCCTTCAGGAGCTCTTATAAAGGGAGGCCTGGTGGTGACAAAACCTCTCTGCATTTACTTGTCTGTAAAGGATTTTATTTCTCCTTCACTTATGAAGCTTAGTTTGGCTGAATATGAAATTCTGGGTTGAAAATTCTTTTCTTGAAGAATGTTGAATATCCACCCCCACTCTCTTCTGGCTTGTAGAGTTTCTGCCGAGAGATCTGCTGTTAGTCTGATGGGCTTCCCTTTGTGGGTAACCTGATCTTTCTCTCTGGCTGCCCTTAACATTTTTTCCTTCATTTCAACCTTGGTAAGTCTGACAATTGTGTGTCTTGGGGTTGCTCTCCTCAAGGGGTATCTTTGTGGCGTTCTCTGTATCTCCTTAATTTGAATGTTGGCCTACCTTGCTAGGTTGTGGAAGTTCTCCTGGATAATATTCTGAAGAGTATTTTCCAACTTGTTTCCATTCTCCCTATCACTTTCAGGTACACAAATCAAATGTAGATTTGGTCTTTTCACAAGTCCCATATTTCTTGGAGGCTTTGTTCATTTCTTTTCACTCTTTTTTCTCTAATCTTGTCTTCTCACTATATTTCATTAATTTGATCTTCAATCACTGATACCCTTTCTTCCACTTGATCGAATCAGCTATTGAATCTTGTGCATGTGTCATGCAGTTCTCGTGCTGTGGTTTTCAGCTCCATCAGGTCATTTAAGGTCTTCTCTACACTATTTATTCTAGTTAGCCATTTATCTAACCTTTTTTCAAGGTTTTTAGCTTCCTCATGATGGGTTCAAACATCCTCCTTTAGCTTGGAGAAGTTTGTTATTATCGACCTTCTGAAGCCTACTTCTGTCAACTCGTCAAACTTATTTTCTGTCCAGTTTTGTTCCATTGCTGGCAAGGAGCTGCAATCCTTTGGAAGAGAAGAGGTGCTCTGATTTTTGGAATTTCCTGCTTTTCTGCTCTGGTTTCTCCCCATCAGGCAAGGCTAACATGGGGAAAAACAAATGTTAAGGGGTACAAATAAATAATCTATAATGATAAAAAAAAATGCAGTTCACCAGTTACAATGTTATGAATACCTAAGCACCAAATAACTTAGCACCACCATGAATATTAATTAAAACATAAAATCACAGGATATACAAGAAAAAATGGAAACATTGTAGTAGAAGCCGAAATGACAGAGAAGGATTAAATAGCATGATTAATAACACAGATAAAACTTTGTACTCAAAAAAGAGAATACACCTTTTTTTTAAAGTATCTGTGGATAATTCACAAAAATTGACCATGTATTAGGCCAAAATGAAAATATTTGTGAGGTATAAACTATAGAAATAGTACAGATAACATTGTCTAAATACAAGGCATTGAAAAAGAAGAGAAGAACCAGGTGCAGTAGCTCATGCCTATAATCCCAGCAGTTTGAGAGGCCAAGGCTGGTAGATCCCTTGAGCCAAGGAGTTTGAGACCAGCCTGCACAACAAGGTGCAACCCTGTCACTGCCAAAAAAAAAAAAAAAAAAAAAAAAAGAGAGAGAGAGAAGAGAACACTTTATAACTTGTTTTATGAGGCCAGTATAACCTTGATATCCAAAACAGACAAGGACATTACAAGAAAGGAAAATTACAGGATGATCTCTCTCATCAACATACATGTGAAAATTCTGAACAAAATATTAGCAAATCTAATTGTATTAATACATTCAAAGCATGTATAGTTTTTTGTTTTTTTGTTTGTTTGTTTGTTTTTGAGATGGAGTTTTGCTCTTGTTGCACAGGCTGAAGTGCAATGGCACCATCTTGGCTCATCCCAAGCTCTGCCTCCCAGGTTGAAGCTATTCTCCTGCCTCAGCCTCCCAAGTAGCTGGGATTACAGGCATGTGCCATCATGCCTAGCTAATTTTTTGTATTATTTAGTAGAGACGGGGTTTCTCCATGTTGGTCAGGCTGGTCTTGAACTCCCGACCTCAGGTGATATGCCCGGCCTCCCAAAGTGCTGGGATTACAGGTATGAGCCACCACACCTCGCCAAGCATGTATAGTTTTTAAAAGCTCAACAACATGATCTGATGTGCAGTCAGGTTTGATCCACTGTTGTACATGATATAAGATGTCATCATCACAGACCATAATAGTAAATTCCCAATTGAATTGCCATTTTAGAAGCTTGACTTTTCCCGGTCACTTCAGCATTATGTAGGAAAAGACTGAACTTTAAAACCAGAGTGATCAGAGATGGAATCACAATTCTTTTTGTTGTTGTTGTTGTTGTTGTTGTTGTTTGACAGAGTCTCACTCTGTCGCCCAGCCTGGAGTGCAGTGGCACAATCTCAACTCACGGCACACTCCATTGCTTGGGTTCACGCCATTCTCCTGCCTCAGCCTCCTGAGTAGCTGGGAATACAGACGCCTGCCACCACACGTGGCTAATTTTTTTTTTTTTTGTATTTTTAGTAAAGACGGGGTTTCGCCGTGTTAGCCAGGATGGTCTCAATCTCCTGACCTCGTGATCTGCCCGCCTCAGCGTCCCAAAGTGCTGGGATTACAGGCATGAGCCACCGCGCCCGCCTGGAATCACAATTCTTAGAATTTACTAGCTACATGATTTTGGACAAGTTACCAAACCTGTTAGTGTCCATTTTTTTCAGACGTAAAATAAGAATAACACTAACTCTCTGTAATGTTCAATTGTGGAATTAAGGAGACAGTATTTATACAGGCAATATGTTGGGATGACACCCCAAAGTATCCCTAAAACTTAGAATAAAATCAATGGGACCCAAATAAAAAGGATGAGGTTAGACACCAGTAGAAATGACACAGCCAAAGAGATTATTGAATTATTTGTGGGTGTGTAATAGTGTCACCAACACCCAGATCAAATTTAAGTGGCCTGAGTATACTGTCATCTCTGGAAAATAGGAACTGGACTGCACCAGATTAGGTTAAGTCTCAACCTAATCAGTTGCATAATAACATAGGACAAAAACAATGTGCCAATCCCCACAGTAGGAACACCCTAATAACAGACATGGAGGCATCAGGCCACTGAAGCAGGGTGGCATCAGCCATTAGAACCATGGAGCCTCCCATACCCCACCCCTGGGGTTTCCTGCTCACTGGGCCACCTTCTGGTGACATTTTTACAGATGTGCCTACGGAAAGGGGATGACATGATGAGCCAACAAGCACATCCATCAAATCCCCTAGAGCGGTATCAGTGGAAATCTAAAAGCCCTAGGACTCGGACCTTGGCCACCTCACTGCCCTTAGTGCCTGGGTGATGCTGGAGAGGATATTTGTAAGCCTCCATCTTTTTCTCCCATCCCAGTCTAGTCAGTTTATATGGCAATGAGGTGAGGAAAGGAAGCTTTAGTGATTCAGGTTTCTGGGGTGGCCACTACATGATTCATCATGACAAGACTGCAATGATGATTTCTCAGACTTACCAAATACTAGCACGTATCCCTTCTGAAGTAAAGCAGGTCCATTATGAGATGGTTTTTAATATGGCCACTTCTGGTATCTTTCATTTTTCAGAGAAAATCTTGTATAACTCAAACTCCTTCTCCTCTCCTTCCTTAGTGCTGTGCCTTTGTTTGCTTCTTTCATCTCCCAGAATGCAGTCTGAACTTCAGTCACTTCCACTGCCCCCCTTTTCCTCCACACTATGCTTTTTCCCATGATCATTCTGAATACTTGTCACTGACCCTGTGGAGATCTCTTTCTCCACAGTTCATTTCCCAGTTTCACTTTCTCCTACTCAATGATGTCCATCTCCTACCCATTCCCAGGTTATGCTGAGTTTAACCACAGTCCATCATGCCAGAAAGACTAGTATGTGACGCATGGACAAAACACTGTTTATTTTTCATGGGACAAAATGTAATGTTTTCCTGAAGGGTTATTGTTGTAATCTCTACCTGTACCAGACAACAGACAGGCTGACCTTTAGAAGGTAAAACTAAACTTCTTCCTTTTCAACTCACCCCTGTCACCATGTCAACCTCTAGGGGTTGGCAGATAAGGAGGTAGAGCTTGTTCTGTTTGATCAGTATTCTTTACACTTACTGATCCTTATGTGCTCCAGCTTTGGCAGTTAAATCAACAATATTAATTTTGTTTTCAGTATGTGCAGAGCACCAAACCACAAGAGAAAGTCCATGACAGACAGACTCCTTGTCCTGAAAGAGATGACACTCTATGGGGAAAGACCACCCCTACTCCAAGAACACATACAACCACTCAAATGATTCAAATGGAAAAGTAGGGTGAGTGTCATCCTTACCACAAGTGCAGTCATAGGTGGTGCTCCCAAAATCAGCCTGTATGGAGTCTAAGAGCATGGGCTCTGACACTTGCCATCTGATTTTAGGCAACTGCTTAAGCTCTCTAAGCCTCTTTCTTCTCTGTAAGTTGGGATACCCATAGTCTCTGCTTCATAGTGTTGTAGTGAGGATTAATTAGCACATAAAAAGTGCTTAGCACAGTAATAATAATAGCTAATTTCTTAAGCATTTACTTTATACCAGCGTGGCAGCTAAATAATGGCCCCCAAAGATATCTAGGCGCTAATCCCTGGAATCTGTGAATGTTACCTTAATGGAAAAAGGGTCTTTGCAGATGTTATTAAGTATCTTGCGATGGGGAAATTTTCTTGGGTTACCTGGGTGGACCCTAAATGTAATCACAAGTGTCCTTGTAAGAGGGAGATAGAGGGAGTAAAATCTAGGAAGGGTTTTACTGAGGAAGGCAGCAATGTGATGGTGGAAACCAGATGCTATGCTGCTGGCCCTGGAGATGGAGGAAGGTGCCACCTTCATCCTAATCTAACATAAAAATCCAGATTTACAAAACAAGTCAGTGAAAAGATTCCTTGTTGCAACTTCTTTCACTCTGGACCCTGGTTTATGGGGTTATGGGATTGGTGAGGAGTGGTTTGGGAGAAAGCTGTGGCTTGAGGCTCTTCAGGTCTCTCCCTGGCCTAGAATAAAGTGGGTCTGGAAGGTCCTGCGCATGTGAGTACAGGTGTGTGGTGAAGCCTAGTGAGGATGGTAGATTGGTAAGTATGATCCCTGGATACACCTCCCCACCATCAATAAGGAGATGGGAAGAGGTGAGAGTTGGATGAGCCAATACAAGGGAGTTCTTTAGAATAGTGCCTGGCTGTATTCATTTCCTATGGCTGCTGTTATAAATTACCACAAACTCGATGGCTAAAAACAATACACATTATTCTCTCACAGTTCTTGAGGTCAGAAGTCTGAAATCAGTGTCACTGAGCCAAAATCCAAGTGTCTGCAAAGTCGAGCTCCCTCCAGAGGCTCTAGGGGAGAATCTGTTTATTTCTCTTTTCCAGCATCTAGAGCTGCATTCTTGGGGACCTTCCTCCATCTTGAAAGCTGGCAGCATAGCATCTTGTTTCAGTCGTCACCTTGCCGCCTTTTTCTGTATATAAGAAGTCACCTAGGCAAGCAGTATGCTAAATGATTATTGATCAAAAGCTTAGTTGCTCTTATGAAAGACTCTACCAGACTGGCCCCTTATCGTTGCCATTCAGAAGCTATTTGTGTCTTCAAGGAAGCCACTTTAAAGAAACACAAAAAACAAACCAACACCCTGTCACATTTGTTCTTGTGGCCTGAGTCACAGGAAAATACAGAACGGAGAGAACCAAGTTTCCTATCTGTGACCTGACTCCACCATAGCCTAGACCCAAGTGATGCCTATAGCACTTCCAAAGTCCCTGGGAGTTTGGATCCAGGTCAGGACTGGTAAATACCAGTGGGACTGGGTCCCGGCTCAGTATCAAGATCTATCTGTTTCCCCCAAGGGTTTTCCAAATTTCCTAGGGTACCTGAGCCTGGGGAACAGCCTTTAGAACAGCACTGTCCAATAGAAATACAGTGGTCTCTTGGGATATGCAGAGGATTGGTTTCAGGACACCTCCAACACAGCTACCAAAATCCACGATGCTCAAGTCCCTTATATCAAATGGTGTAGTTTGTGCTTATAATCTACACACATCCTACTGTATATTTTAAATCATCTCTAGATTACTTGTAATACCTAAGACAATCTAATTCTATGTAAATAGTTGTTATACTATATTTTTAAAATTTATTTTTATTGTTGTATTGTTATTTTTTCCAGGTATATTTGATCCACAGTTGGTTCAATTCACAGAAGCAGTACCCACAGATATGAAGGGCCAACTGTATAATGTCGGCCATGTATAGTGTTGTTTATTTATATTTTTAGAGACAGAGTCTCACTCTGTCACCCAAGCTGGAATGCAGTGGCACAATCATAGCTCATTGCAACTTTGAACCCATGGGCTCAAGTGATCCTCTTGCCTCAGCCTCCCGTGCAGCTGGGACTACAAGGATGCATCACCATGCTCAACTAATTTATTTATTTTTTTTGTAGAGACAAGGGTCTACACCCTATATTGCCCAGGGTGTACCTAACTTTAAATGGTCAAGTAGCCACATTAAAAAAGTAAAATAAATAAATAAATAAAAAAGCCAATATATTTTATTTAAACCAATATATCCTAAATATGATTTTAACATCTAATTAACATGAAAATTATTCTGTTTTTGGCTGGGCACGGTGGCTCACACCTGTAATCCCAGCACTTTGGGAGGCCGAGGCGGGCAGATCACTTGAGTTCAGGAGTTTGAGAACAGCTTGGCCAACATGGTGAAATACCACCTCTACTAAAAATACAAAAATTAAAACAAAAAATAAAAATTAAATAAATACAAATACAATTCAAAAATTAGTCGGGCTTGGTGGCACATGCCTATAATCCCAGCTGCTCAGGAGGCTGAGGCACAAGAATCACTTGAACCTGAGAGGCACGAGGTGGTAGTGAGCAGAGATGGTGCCACTGGACTGCAGCCTGGGTGATGGAGTGAGACTCTGTCTCAAAAAATAAAAATAAAAATAACTCTTTTTTTGTGCTAAGTCTTCACAATCCAAGGTGGATTTCACACTTAATACATCTCAGTTCAGACTAGCCACATTTCAAGTGCCCACTAGCTACATCTTGCAATATTAGACAGCACAGGTCTACAGCAACTTGACTTGCCTGCTCCTACCCACTCTACCTCGCACTCTCATCAAATGCAGAGACAGTGCCAGGGATTTGATGAGAGGTGGGCCAGAAAAGCTCAGGGGGACTTTTTTTTTTCATATACGGCAACAAAATATGTTGCCCAGGCTGGCCTCAAGCAATCCTCCTGCCTGGGCCACCCAAAGTGCTGGGAACCTGTAAAGGTGTGAGCCACAATGACTGCTCACTTTTTTTTTTTTTTTAACAAATCTTTGTTGTATATATTTATGGGGTATAATGTGATGTTTTGATGTATGTATACAATTGGCATGATTAAATCAAGCTGATTAACACATCCATCACTTCACTTACCTATTATTTTTTATAGTGAGACATTTGAAATTTACTCATAGCTATTTTGAAATATATATTACCATTGACTATAGTCACCCTGATGTGCAGTAGATCTCAAAACCTGTTCCTCCTGTCTATCTGAAATTTTGTACCCTTTAATCAACAATTCCCCATTCTCTCCCTCCCCACCTTCTCCCAAGCCTCTGTTAACCATTGTTCTACTTTCTACTTCTATGAGTTCAACTTTATTAGATTCCACATATAAGTGAGATCATGTGGTATTTATGTTTCTGTGCCTGGCTTATTTCACTTAGCATAATGACCTCCAGACTCATCCATGTTGTTGCTGGAAATGACAGGATTTCCCCCTTTCAGGGCCTAGTTGTTATCATGGTGATGCTGTGAGTCCACCCGGGAAAACAAAGTTGCCCTTCTTCTGAACCATCTTGATTTTTTCCAATATCCCTCTTTTCTGCCCTGCAGAAACCAAGGACTAGTGCTCTCAGACAATTTGACCTATATGTTATTCTAGCACCTACTTCACTTTGCCTTACAGTCAGTTGTTTATATTTCCAACTCTCCAACCAGGTTATAAATGCCTTAATGGAAGGGTCCCACTCCCTGTTATCTCACTTTAAAGGAAAAGAAAAAAAAGCTGTGAGTTTAGCAGTGTGTCATCAACAAATGTTTGTTGAATGAGTGCATAAATGAATGAATGAGACAACCCTAGCAGGGTTAATGAATGTGTATTATGGAAGCCTTCGTTTTATCTGGCACCTCCAGGTCCATACAACCTGCTTCCTAATAAACAGTGAAACAGGGCACTGTTGGGTCCCAGTCTGGAAACTGAAGGAAATAATTTCCTTTATCTTCTGGATCCTTACATGTATGAATTCAATTCATCAAATAGTTCCTGAGTAACTCCCATATTCCAGGCACTGTGCTGGGTGCTGTGGGAGCTGCAAAGATTAGTAAGAAATAATCCTTGCCTTCAAGTACCTAACAATGTAGTAGGGGCCTTTGGCAGGTATACACAAGTAATTATAACTTTAGGTGGAGTAACCTAAGTGCTCTAAGTGGACTAGAGTCCTGTGGGGAGAGGGGGCAAGAAGAGGAGGTTGCCAAAGAAGTTTCATTCAGAGATATCCTTTGAGATGATGCCTGAAAGAAGGACAGGATTTGGACAGGTGGGAATGGGGAGAGGGAAAGAAACAGCTTTTAAAAATCTGACAGATGGACTGGGTGTGGTGTCTCGCACCTGTAATCCCAGCACTTTGGGAGGCCGAGGCGGGCAGATCATGAGGTCAAGAGACACAGACCATCCTGGCCAGCACGGTGAAACCCCATCTCTACTAAAAATACCAAAATTATCCGGGCTTGGTGGCGCATGCCTGTAGTCCCAGCTACTCAGGAGCCTGAGGCAGGAGAATCGCTTGAACCCCAGGAGGCAGAGGTTGCGGTGAGCCAAGATCGCACCACTGCACTTCAGGCTGGCCATAGAGCAAGACTCTGTCTCAAAAAAAAAAAAAAAAAATCTGACAAATGAAGAAGAAACACAATACAGAGTAGGTATGGTGAGGAGCCTAACTAGGACAAGGAAATGAACCCGATTTTAAAGATAAGAGCAAAGTGAAATAAATCACAACACTGTGACAAGGAAATGAACCTCTTTAAATGGGGTGAGGGCCCCACAGTTGGCTGGCACCCTCGTTTAAGTCAGCAACACCATGAAGAAAAGCTCTTGAGATTGGGAATTCCAGGAAGAGATGAGATCTGTGTCACACCTTCATCTGTGTCACACCCTCATGATTGCAGAGGCAAGGAATGGAGTGAAGGGCTCTCTGATCAAGAAAGAGGGAATCTCCTAAAGATTGTGACACAACCGGCCCGGCGCGTTGGCTCACGCCTGTAATCCCAGCACTTTGGGCGGTCGAAGTGGGTGGATCACGAGGTCAGGAGATCGAGACCATCCTGGCTAACACGGTGAAACCCCGTCTCTACTAAAAATACACACACACACAGACACACACAAATTAGCTGGGCGTGGTGGCGGGCGCTTGTAGTCCCAGCTACTCCGGAGGCTGAGGCAGGAGGCTTGAACCCAGGAGGCGGAGGTTGCAGTGAGCCAAGATCGCGCCACTGCACTACAACCTGGGCGACAGAGCGAGACCCCATCTCAAAAGAAAAAAGAAAAAAAAAAAGATTGTGACACAACCAGATTGAGCAAAGCCCCCGAGTGACAGAGAAAGGATGAGAAGAGATCAGATACGCTGGAAATAACTTTATGTAACATGGAAGACATGGGCAATACTCTGGCTAGTGAGTACTACATGGTCTGGAGATTAGGGGAACCATACGAATGGGAAATCAAATAGCAGGCTGGGAAATCTCCCCAGGGTGGAGAGATGGAAGAAGAATGGAGACAGTGATAGTGAGGACTGGAGTGTAAATTCTAAGTGATAGCCTTTTCCAAGCCACTAAGGTCAGGATCCAAGGCCTGGAGTAGGGTAGGTGGTTCTGTACATATCACAAAAATTGCACCCACAACAGCAGGAAAAAAATTCCAAGACTGATATTGAGGCAGGTGTGCAAAACAAAAGCAGAGACAATCTGATTTAAGGAAAAGATTGATTTACTTTCAATTTTATTTTTAAATTTCAGATCCACCTAATGCCCTGAGCAGTTTTACTTCAGAACAAAGAGCAGGCCCCTTTACCTTTCAGAGCCTGCACACAAGGGAGCCTGAAGAACACACACATTCTGCACTCAGTGATACACCGTAGCTGTAAAGGAAACTAACACAGGCAAGCATGCATTGATCATGTGGCAAATGCTAGGCCCTGTGCAATGCACTTTTACAGGCATTTTCTCATTTAATCCTCCAATATTACTATGGCATTGTTACTATCTTCATTTCTCAGATGCGGAAACAAGTTACATAGCTCACTAAGATGACAAAATCTAGTAATTAGTGGGGCTGTAGGAAGATTTTTAATATTATAAAATCGTTATTTTTCACAGTTATAGGACTGCTCAGATTTCCTCTTTTTCATGGCAGTTTTAGTAAGATATATTTCCTAGAAATTTAAATAGTTCATGTAAATGTTCAAATTTATTGACATTAATTTGGTCATAATTTCCTCTAATTTTTTTAAATGTCTCTAGAATCTGAGAAGTATTCCTCTCTTCATTTTTGACATTATCTGTGCCTTCTTTCTTTCTCTTGGCCAATCCAGTCAGAAATTTATAAATTTCTTTTAGTCTTCAAAACTCAACTTCTTGATTTGTTGATCATTTCTATTGTAAGTTTGTTTCCTGTTTGATTAATTTCTTTTATCTCTACTACAATTCCATATTATTTCCTGCAACCTCCACCTCCCAGGTTGAAGGGATTCTCCTGCCTCAGCCTCCTGAGTAGCTGGGATTACAGGCACGTGCCACCATGCCCAGCTAATTTTTGTATTTTTAGTAGAGACGGGATTTCACCTTGTTGGCCAGGATGGTCTCAATCTCCTGACCTCATGATCTGCCCACCTTGGCCTCCCAAAGTGCTGGGATTACAGGCCTGAGCCACCGCGCACGGCCAGAGAACGTTTTTTATAAGGATATTCAGAGGCAATATCCATCAGCTACATTAAAGCAAATTTTTAAAAAAGGTTACATGAGCAGTAACTAAGATCATATTGCTTTTCACTTCCCTTAAGACAATAAACTTAAAACTAGTTCAACTTTGCTTATTTTATTTTTTCATATGCTTCTAATTCCTGGAAGGCTTATGTTATCACTGATTTTATTGTGCCTGACAATATTTCAAGGATATAGGTTACATTTTGCTTTTTTATATACATCTAAAGATATAATCACTTTGGGAAACAAACCTAAAAAACTGTTTCATTATAATTTTTAATTTACACATGCATAATATATCAGAAAAATACTGGATACTCTCTTTCAAGAAATTCCAACATACACAACTTGGTGTAAATTTACTTAATCCTCTTAGTCATTAATTTAAGATTTACAGACAGGCTTGGTTTCTATACAAGAAACAATCAATGGTATGTAACTATGATAAAGTATTCAGGAGAAATGTGTTTCAGGGAAAGATAATTAACATTTAAGGTTTTTGTTTTTTCTGTTTTTTGTGTAATTTACAAGATCTGAAGGGCTTAACCACAGATGTGAATATAAATAAGGAAAAGTTATCATATGGAAAAATATAATTCTCAAATGCTGATGCCAAAAGTAGTGTTAAAATTTTGTCTTATGAAATTTGAGTCAGGGGAGAAGGGCCAGGGCCAGGGCCCACATATACCCAAATGGTCCAAGCACTAAAAAAAAGTGTGAATTTTCTTCAGATAATTCTACAGCTGGTATTCACTTGCTTGGAAGAAGTACAGTTCTAAGATGATAGCTTCACAAATAACACTGTCATTTATAAGTCACAAAAATGTAATAAACCAATCAGACTCTATATAACATGGCCATATGAATAAAGATAACAAACTGCCTTCTTGAAATCACTACAACTCAATACTAATGAAACTGTCTAGGGTCGATGGTCTTGTAGTCTGAGGTGTTATCTGAGCTCATTGTTTCACAACCAAGAAAATTAAGGAGCCTGGACACAAGGGTGAGGTTGGAGCAAAACTTTTATAAGCAAAAGAAAGAAAGCTCTCCACAGTGGAGAAGGGACCCGAGTGGGCTGCTGTTTTTACAGTTGAATCCAAAAGCTTTTATGTGAAACTCCCCTCAACTCTGTAGCTGTTTGTGTAACTTCCCTTATCTATGAAGCTGTGTATGTAACTCTCCTTATCTGTGTATGTCTTGGGTAAACACAAAGTGCAGCTTCTCTTGTTTGTGTAACTGTGGGTCTGTTTTAGGCAAGCCCCTCACCTCCCTGTGCAAGTTCCCACGGAGCCCACCATGTAAATGCCTGAAAAGGGGAGGAATTTTTTTCCTGAGAGCCTGCTAATCACACAAAGAACAAAGGCTCTATGCTGGGCCTTGCCTTCTTATCAGTGCAGCTGCCATTTGGTTTTTCCCCGGGCTGCTCTATTTATGCCTGTAGCTGTGATTTTTTCAGGCTCTTTCTCAGAGGACTAGCCTTAGTGGTCTGCCTAACTGATTTTTCCTTTTCTTCTCCCTCACTATTTCAGCTTATTTAAAAGACAAGCATGTTGGCTTGTTTCTGGGTCTGCTTTGCGGATCTGCAGTTGTATTGTACCTGGCACAGAAGCTACAGCATATGCTATTTGGGAGAGTGGGGAAGCACTTGCCTAGAAAATCAACAGGGTTGTGTTCCAATTCTGTTTTGGCCCCCAGTTAGTCCCCCTAAGTAAGACATCTTCTCAAGGTCCTTATTTCCTCATTAAAAACAATAAGTGAACTGGACTCGTTCTTTAAGTTCCTTTCTAGAACTGTGATTCTAAGGTGACTTGCAGGTTCATCTAACAAGACATAACACTCATAGTTTGTTTATGTTGAGTCACTTTTGAGATATTTATTATCAGAAACCATCCAACATGAAATATGAATTATTAAAATGTTTTTCTCCATGTTTCAAACCAGAAACAGTAATTCAGAATTCAACTAGCATCCTAATTTTTAAAATCAAAATAAGATGACCAGATTAATAAAACTTAGCATTCACAGTATTCAATCTAGAAAAAAATATAATTAATAGAATGTTAAAGCCAAAAGAACATTTGGAAGACAGAAAGACAGAGAGAAGGGGAGGAGAAAAGAGAGAGAGAAAAGAGAAAGCAAGAAAGAGAAAGAGAGAAAGAGGAGGAAGAGGAGGATTGAGAGATGGAGAGTTTGAGATTGAGACTTCTTATGAAATATATTTTAATGGCAATTACTCATTAACAACTGCGCATTGAGAATATTTGAACATGTTGTTAAAAGCTAGGGGAAAAAATGTCAAAACACAGAACCAAAATGATTCTGTATTTCCTAAAGATATACTTTGAGAAACAGAAAAATTATTTCCCATTTCACTATCCCCCAGTACCAAAAGGGAGCATTTTATGCTATGCACATCTGTATAATATTTTATAGAAAATAAATGCCAAGGTATTTACAATTTAATTTACTATTTCCTCTTCAATTTGTTTTTTATAGCAGACATATTAATTTCATTTTGAACATGATATGCCAAATATCCTGAGGTTCCAGGAATGAAGTCATGTAGCTCCCCAAGGAATTTCTTCATGGCATCAATTGATATATAACCTACAAAATAAAATTTAAAAAAAGATATATACTTCAAACCCGCTCATACTATTCGCTTTTCAGTGTCTTTGATTTATTAGAGTTAAGACTTCTAAAGAATGTTTTTAGAAAAGAAGTAAGAAGAAGAAATAATACCAGTGAGAAGATTCTCCATGAAACCTTATAATTATCCGGGAACACCTCCTCTTCCCCTCCCACAACTTTCTGCCACCTTTTAAAAGATTAAAAGGTGGATTAAAGCCGCTTTGACTATTGAGATTGTGATGTCTAGGTTAGGGCTAGGACATAAAAGAACTTAGATCAAAATAACTGGGAAGTGTATCTAGCTTAGACGGTAATCACTTAGAACTATCCATCCAACTAGCTACTAACAGTGCAAACAGTTCATCTTCCCTGTTCCAGCAGGCAACACTTTCCTGCACTGCTAACACTGGAATAGGATTCTTTTAACAAAAAAAATTAATGAAAAATCGATGTTATTGCTCAGTCAACAAAGATAATGGGTGAGAGTAATTTTGATGTCAATTAGTTATCCAAAACAGATATGAGTCATATAAAAAAAACACTGCCTAGAATGGAGACAGCTTAAGGACTCTATGACTAAGCAATATTAACTTGATATCAATTGCTTACTATTTAAATGATTACATTTTATGTGTAACACAAGTGTTTGTGGCTTTTACTAAAATTGAAATCTAATTTAAAAATAAATATTGTGTGAAAAAAATTCTGGTAGAGCTCAAGGATGACTGAATTTAGAACACCATACCATCAAGATCAACAGGATATCCATGCATATTGTTTAATCATTTTTAATAAAAATAATAAATTCAGAGTTAATAAATTAACTATCAATCCAAGCACATAAAATTGACTAATCTTTAAAGATATTTTAATCATGGTCATTTACTTTAGGAGCTCTTGAAGCACTATTACTATACTCTATGAGTTCATAATCTTTGCCTAATGGCTATGTATCTGTGTAAAATAAACTAGTGCAGAAAAATATCACTATTAGTGTTTAGTTAATTGCACATATACACTGTGTGAAACCTCTGAAGATGTGTGAGGATAGGAATTTAAAAATTACTACATTAGTAAAAAATATTCCTGTAAGTATAAGAAGGATAGGACATTTATGGCATCAGAAATAGATTATTGTAGCATTTTTGAATAGTTAAGGACTTTAGGCTGAAATGGACAGAAACCTAATTTAAACTAACTTAAACAAAAGGGGAGTTTACTGGAAGGACATTGCCATATCATCCGAGCTGTGAGGAAGGCAGGCATATTGCTGGGACTCAGAGTTAATTAGAACCAGCTATGATTGCTCTCACCAGTCTGAAGTTTTTAGGGTTTTTTTTTCTGGTGTGTGTGTGTGTGTGTGTGTGTGTGTGTGTGTGTGTGTGTGTGTGTGTTTTGACAGGGTCTTATTTTGTTGCCCATGCTGGAGTGCAATGGCACTATCACACCTCACTGCAGCCTTGGTCTCAAGTTTTTCTCTATGTATTAGCCTCATTTTCCTTTTTGGAGGCAAGTTGGCTTTCTTTTCATGGTAGAAAATACGGCCAATGACAGCTCCTAAGTTTTACGTCTTAGAGTTTTGATCACCTAAATGAGAATGACTTGATTTGCTATGTTCCACATCTAAAAATCCAGAAGAAGATCTGCAATTAGCCCGGTTCAAATCAGGCATTCACTCTCAAAGCAAATGTTGAGGGTGGGGAGCAAGCTCATGTTTTAAAAAATGTCTGTTCCTGTGTTATCCAGATAAATTGGGAGGGAGAAGGGAATTCCTAAGAAAGGCACTCCTGGTGGACAATCCCACATGCATCTGTGATAGCCAGCCACCCAGTGGCCCCAACTGATCCCCACCTCCTGATATTCACAGTCCACTATGATTTTGTACTTGGTTTGATCTGTATAACCATTGGCATATGACAGAAGTGATGCAATGTCACTTCTGAGAGTCGGATGTAAAAAAGACTATGGCTTTTTTTCTTGGGCATGCTCTTTCTTATTCTTGGATTTTTCACTCTGAGGGAAGCAAACTACCTACCATGCTGTGGATGGTCCTTATGGAGAGGCCCATTTGGTGAAGAGTTGAAGCCTTTGGCCAAAATCCAGCAAGGACCCAACACCTGCCAGTAACCACTTGAATGAGGTTTGAAGTGGATTTTCCAGTCCCAGTTGTGCCTTGGAATGACTGCACTCCAGCTGACAACTTGACTGCAACCTTACAAAAAGCTGTGAGACAGAAGTATCCAGCTAGGATACTCCTGGATTTCTGACCTTAGAAACTGAAATAATAAATGTTCACTGGGTCAGGTGCGGTGGCTCGTACCTGGAATCCCAGCACTTTGGGAGGCCAAGGCAGGAGGATTGCTTGAGCCCAGGAGTTCGAGACCAGCCTGGGCAACACAGTGAGACCTCATCTCTATAATAAATAAATAAATAAATGTTCATTGTTTTAAGCTGCTAAGTTTCAGAGCACTTTGATTTACATCAATAAATAACTAATACAGCATCTACTATAGATTTCCAAACTTTTAATTATCAGAACCTTTTGATTTGAAAATTGTTGCCAGCAAAGTATTTACAATTATTAGTAATTGCTTTCTTACTCTTATTAATCACATATGTAACTGTCAATCAGAACTTCTTATCATGGGTGATAATAAGTGATATTAGTTTGAGAAAATTTAATTCCAGTCAAAAGCTGAAAACAAAACAAAAACTCTTTTGATGATTTAGGGGATATTTGGCAATGTCTAGGGACATTTTTGGTTGTCACAACTGGGGGAGAGATGGGTGATGCTATTGGTATCTAGTGGGCAGAGGCCAAGGTAAATATGCTATAATGCACAGGACTGACACTCACCTACCCTCGCCCAAACAAAGAATTATCTGGCCTAAAATGCCAGTAGCGCCAAAACTGAGAAACGCTGTTCTAGGCTATTGCCCCAACTTGTATTTTCTATAACTAAAGACCACAATTAATTCTATTTTCAGAAATTTAATAGTCAATGTGTTGAACCCAACCCATTCCAAAGAAGAGATAGTGAAGTTTTAGTCACAAAAATTGATACCACAGCCTAAATTAGAACTCTTAGTCACTAAATGTTTAATTAACACAAGCTGATTTCTTCCAACAAGAAGTTATTCCTTCCTGTGCAAGCAGATGTGCATGATAAAAAAAGAGAAGTACTTGTCATTTCACATCAAAATTAAAAACAAATACATTATCTCTAAAAATGAAGATTTCTTCCAAGAAATTGCTATTATTTAATGCAGAAATACAAAAAAGGAAATTTATTCAATTGAGCAAATAAAAAGATTAAAAATTTTTACTTTAGTTCTACCAATAAAATTCACAACAGAGTATTACCACAGGTTGAAATTATACTTTTAAAATTCTGACTAATTTTTTAATAGTTTTTTAAAATTTGTTTTTGTGTTACACTGTTATGTCTTTTTGAACAATCAGACTGTTTCTTTATCCAGCAATAATACAAAAAGCAGCACTGTTACATGTCCAAATGTAGGTATATGTCCTTATGTATGGCTGATTTTAATATTTATCATTTCTCTCTTAAATATATTAATAAGTGTTTGGTAAGTCCAAATGAACAGGGATAGTAATATGGCAAGACATCTAGGATCTAGGAAACTGTGGACTAGCTGCAAGAGGTAGTTTTAACATTGCTAAATAAAGAGAAAATGATAAATATACAAATTATTTTTTAAATAAGCTTTCAAAAACCCATACTTTAAAAATTGCTCTTTTAAAAGCAATTTTTAAAAAAATCTCTATTTTTAAAATTGTTATCAATGACTCCACTGAATACTACTCAGATCAAAGTATCTAAATATCCATCTCATTCAACACAATTGAAATCCCAATGGCCACTTTTCAGTTGGTTCCCTTGGTTCTACCCTCTCAATGTCAGCCGTGGTTAGTTGTCTTCTCTTTATGTACAGCACTAGGATAGGAAACCCAGATAAGGAGTCCATGGACATCTGCGTAATCCATGTATAGGCTTCTGGGCATCTGTGAGCCTTTTAAAATTATATGTAAAGTTTGTGTGTTATGTTTTTGTTTGGTTTTTAAAATATTTATATATTTGATATTGAATGGAATGGCAGTGTGTGTGTTATGTTTCTATGTGTGTATGCTAAGGAAAGGGGCCTATGTTTCATCAGATTCTCAAAAGAAACTCTGATTGGAGCTGTTCATATAATTTATCTTCCAAACTGGGACACTTGAGAATTAAAAACTAATGCCAGAACAACAGCATAAACTGGGACTGTCTCATGTAAATAGGGACATGTGGTCACCCTACCTTGATACCATTGTTTTAGCACAGAAAATTTAAAAGCATATTCCTGGGTCAATTCTGCAGGTAATTTATTCAATATTTAAGTGATGTGTCCTCCATTACCAGGCTTACTAGAGAAGGCTCTACTCTCTACGTATCTGAAGTACAACAGCTTTATTCAACACAATATTCTCTTGTTTCTTTCCTACCTGAGTTTAGTCTAAATTTTATTTTAAACTACCTGTTACCATGTTGTTAACTGGGTAATTCTGTAGAGGGAAGTACATCTGCTTTTCTACAACTGGAGTTCTTATAAAATGCTTTTCTGGGCTGTAAAATAAAGCATACAGAAAGTCACACATACATAGCATTTATATGTCTATATGTATTACATTTATATTAAAGTATATTTATAAATAAATATTTATAATACATATTTACATTTACTATAGTATATTACACCACATATGTATATATTTGGATTTGTTTTACAAGTGAGAACTTATTCCAGGCAATATATATAGTGATTTTTTAAAAATATATAGAATGCTTCACAAATTTGCATGTCATCCTTGCGCAGGGGCCATGCTAACCTCTGAATAGTTCCAGTTTTGGTATATGTGCTGTCAAAGTGAGCACATATATAGTAATTTAATTGCTCTTTGATCAGACTTCAGTCTTAATGGGTGAAAATGTTAATTATGAACTTCTTTTGTGCTTTTAAGTAATATAAAGACCCATATAGATATTCTAGTGTTCTTAGCCACTTCACAAAACAAGTATTTGAGTCTATAGAGTCCTGGGTCTTTTTCTCAATATCCCTGAAAGTACAATAATGCAATACTATATATTTAGACAAAATACACATATACATATACAATATTAAATCTGCCAAAAGAAAAGCATAGTAGATTCTATTTTAAATGATCACAACATTTTTGTTAGTATTCAAATAATTGGGCCTCTATTAACTAGTATTTCCATAGTTTACTATAACAAATAAAAACTGATGTCTAGGCGAGGCGCAGTGTCTCACACCTGTAAATCCAGCACTTTGGGAGGCCGAGGCAGGTGGATCACCTGAGGTCAGGAGTTTGAGACCAGCCTGGCTAACATGATGAAAGCCCATCTCTACTAAAAATACAAATCAGCTGGGTGTGGTGGCACGCACCTGTAATCCCAGCTACTCGGAAGGTTGAGGCAGGAGAATTGCTTGAACCCAGGAGGCAGAGGTTGCAGTGAGCCAAGGTCGTACCACTGCACTCCAGCTTGGGCAACAGAGCGAGACTCCACCTCAAAAAAAAAACAATTGATGTTCTAATTATACAATTGTAAAATCTAAAAAAAATTATATTCTTATTTTTAAAAGCTAAAAGGTGGCCAGGAACAGTGGTTCACGCCTATAATCCCAGCATTTTGGGAGACAGAGGTGGGTGGATCACTTAAGGTCAGGAGTTTGAGACCACCCTGGCCAACATGGTGAAACACTGTCTCTACTAAAAATACAAAAATTAGCCAGGTGTGGTGGCAGGCAGCTGTAATCCCAGCTATTCGGGAGGCTGAGGCAAGAGAATTGCTTGAACCTGGGAGGTGGAGGTTGCAGTGAGCTGAGATGGCGCCACTGAACTCCAGCCTAGGTGACAGAGCCAGACTCTGTCTCAAAAAAAAAAAAAAAGCTAAAAGGATCTCAACTAAAAGATCCTATTTTCATTCATGTCGTTTTGAACAGTCACTATTCAAAAATGACAATGTTTACTATACTTAGACCACATATAACTAACAATATAATTGTATAAAAATAAAAACCTCAATAATTAAAAATTGGAGTCATCCTTAAATTTATTATTTTCCTAAAAATCTAGAAGTACACTGAGTAATAGCAAAGGCTTTATTTTCCATTTTTAAGGCCTGGTGCAGTAGTTCACGCCTGTAATCCCAGCACTTCGGGAGGCTGAGGCGGGTGGATCACCTGAGGTCAGGAGTTCACAACCGGCCTGGCCAACATGGTGAAACCCTGTCTCTAATAAAAATACAAAAAAATAGCCAGGCGTGGTGGCACATGCCTGTAATCCCAGCTACTCAGGAGGCTGAAGCAGGAGAATCACTTGAACCTGGGAGGCAGAGGTTGCAGTGAGCCGAGATCGCGCCATTGCACTCCAGCCTGGGCAACAAGAGCGAAACTCTGTCTCAAAAAAAAAAAAAAAAAAAAACAAAAAAACCTTCTATTTCATTTAAACTCTCCCAAAAGAAACTCTACTCATCAGGATGAGGTCCTACAAATAAAGCAAAATTGTGTTCCCAGAAAAGTCAGGGACCACCCACTATTTAATTCTGGCCAAACAATAAGAGATAAAGGGAAAAAAGGGGGGGGATGAAAAGGAAGAGATATTGTGAAAGAAGGAATACTTTCATTATTTTATTTTACTATTTTTTTTTTCGGAGGACAGAGTCTTGCTCTGTCACCCAGGCTGGAGTGCAGTGGCACGGTCTCGGCTTACTACAAGCTCAGGCCTCCCAGGTTCAGGCCATTTTCCTGCCTCAGCCTCCCAAGTAGCTGGGACTACAGGCACCCACCACCACAACTGGCTAATTTTCTGTATTTTTAGTAGACACGGGGTTTAACTGTGTTTGCCAGGATGGTCTCGATCTCCTGACCTCGTGATCCGCCTACCTGGGCCTCCCAAAGTGCTGGGATTACAGGAGTGAGCCACCGCACCCAGCTGGAATACTTTCATTATTAACAAATTATATGACTATGCACCCTGAAGAGCCAAGAGAGAATTGATTAAAATATCCTTAGAATCTTAAGGAATTCCAAATGGGTAGATATAAGACCAATATCCTCATTTCAATAACTCAGAGTGGCTGCTTTCGCTGGTTAAGTGGAGGTATCTTCAGGGAAATCTGAACCCGTGGTGATCCCTGGCAACCCAATCTGTTTTTGGCTGTTTCTAAACATTAGGGAATGGAAACTCCATGGCGGCCCTAAGTAGCCTGGTTTCAGGCTCTCTTGGATGCACTGATAAAAGGTGATACCTGTATGCTAAATTATGAGAAAACCCCAGCAACTCCAGTTTCAACATATTGAGGAGATGCTTCTGTTGCTTCCCAATTTGCCCATATGAAGACATCAAAAAAGGACTTAAGGATTCAGAGAAAGAGAAATCTTATGTTAAAGAAAAGAATTAGATTTTTGGAAGAAAAGCTTATAGGAGCTCAATTAGATGAAGAAACAAGTTTTGTGGAATACCAACAAGTAAATAAGGCCTATTCTGTATATTGAAAGATTTGCATTGAGAGATGATTTAAAGAGCAAATTGGATAAAATGAGTAAACACAACTCTGAATCTTTAAAAGTATTGAATAAACAGATGCAATCTAAAGAAGGAGAACTCTAGCTAAGGACAGAGGTCGAAACTCAGCTGGTGATGAGGAATTTCAATCCACCTTCATCAAACTGGGAGGTGGAAAAGTTAAGCTGTGACCTGAAGATCCACGGTTTGGAACAAGGGTTGATGAGGAAAGAAGGTAATGATCTCAAAATAGAACTACTCAAAAACCAGACAAACCTATCTGTATGAGGAAGACAATCTTGAAGAGCAGAGATCTCTGAAGAGTAAGAACTTCAAGTGATAATACACAGAATGTATACTGGCAACTGAAGAGATAAATGTCTAATTTATATCTGGTGACTCAAGTGCTAGCTGAACTATTAAGAAAACTGGAAACCCCAACTGCAATCAAGAAAGCCTGCACCTCGGTAGGATGCATTGAAGACCCTTGGAAAGACAGCACAAAACTGCGCATGATGAATTTTACTGCAACATACACAAGACATCCCCTTCTCTCACCAAATGGCAAAGTTCTTTTTTATACTACATCTTCCCCTTTACCAGGAGATATAAAGGTTTTATCAGAGAAAGCAGTCCTCCAATCATGGACAGATAATGAGAGAGCCATTCCTAATGAGGGCACACACTCTTACGGCAGAAATTCTCTGGAAGATCATTTTGAGTATTCCCAATCCCTCCTGACTCAAGTGAGACAGCATTTAGGGAAATTAAAGTAAAATTTTGCCTTCTAACCAATGTGCCACTACTGCATTACTTGGATCAACATAATAAAAATTTCCTTTATAAGACTTAACTCTGAAGAGACTCATCATTTGATCACAAGGACACTGTCTCTCAGTGGTTCTCTCAAGAAATTACTTAACAAACTAAACGTAGATTTTGATTAAAATTTTGTAGAGTTCTTTAGTATATGCGTTTGAACATACTATATGATATTATGTAGTTTATTTCCAGTATGAAAGAATACCCTCCAGCTCCATATTCTAAGAAACAGATATATGCTACTAATTTTTTTTTTTTGATACATGGCCTCACTCTTTCACCTTGGTTGAAGCACAGTGGAATGACCATAGATAGCTCACTGCAAACCTCAACTCCTGGGCTTAAGCAATCCTCCTGCCCCAGCCTCCCAAGTAGCTAGGACTACAGGAGTACACCACTACACCCAGTTAATTTTTTTTTTTTTATCTTTTGTAGTGACTGGCTCTGTCTATGTTGCTCAGACTGGTCTTGAACTCCTGGCCTCAAGCTATCCTCATGGCTCAGCCTTCCAAAGTGCTGGGATTACAGGTGTGAGCCACCATGCCTGGCCGGCTACTATACTAATTAATAAATACCTTGGGCCCAGAAGTTCAAGACCAGCCTCAGCAACATAGTGAGATGCCATCTTGACAAAAAAAATTTAATTAGGCTGGGTGAATTGGGGCACACCTGTAATCCTAGCACTTTGGGAGGCCTAGGAGGGTGGATTGCTTGAGGCCAGGAGTTTGAGACCAGCCTGGCCAACATGGCAAAAACAAGTTTCTATTAAAAGTACCAAAAAAAATTGGCTAGGCGTGGTGGTACACAGCTGTAGTCCCAGCTACTCAGGAGGCTGAGGCACGAAAGTCGCTTGAACTCAGGAGGTGGAGGTTGCAGAGAATATAGTGAGCCAAGATTGTGCCACTGTACTCCAGCCTGGGTGACAGAGCGAGACCCTGTCTAATTAATTTTTTTAATTAGCCAGGCGTGGTGGCACACATCTGCGGTCCTAGCTACTCAGGAGGCTGAGGTGGGAGGATTGCCTGAACTCCTGGGAGTTCCAGGTTGCAGTGAGATATGATCATGCTACCTCACTGCAGCTTGGGTGACACAGCAAGATCCTGTCTCTCTCTCTCTCTCACACACACAAATTAAGTAAATAAATAAGGTGTTTAAGATAGAAAAAAAACTCCTCTTTATACCATAATTTCCACATCCGATAATTTACATGAAGAAAACTATCAAAAAAGTAGAGCAAGATTTATTTTTAAAAAGATGTTCATGGAAGTGTCATAAAAGTAACAAATTCTAGGCCAGGTGTGGTGGCTCATGCCTGTAATCCTAGCGGCATTCTGGGAGGCTGAGGAGGGAGGATCTCTCACTTCAGCCTGGGAGGTTGAGGCTGCAGTGAACTGAAATCACGTCACTGCACTCCAGCCCTGGGGGTGAGAGTGAGCTTTTGTCTCAAAAAAAAAAAAAAAGGTTAAACAAAATGAAATGCCATATGCTGCCATTACACATCATAATATCAAATAAGATTTTTCGGCCAGGCACGGGTGGTTTATGCCTGCAATCCCAGCACTTTGGGAGGCTGAAGCAGGTGGATCACTTGAGGCCAGGAATTTGAGATCAGCCTGGGCAACATGGCCAAACCCCGTCTCTACTAAAAATACAAACAATTAGCTGATGTGGTGGGATGGCATGTGCCTGTAGTCCCAGCTGCTTGGGAGGCCAAGGCACAAGAATTGCTTGAACCCAGGAGGCAGATGTTGCAGTGAGCCGAGATCACGCCACTGCACTCCAGCCCGGGCAACAGAGTAAGATTCTGTCTCAATTAAAAACAAAATAAAAGTTATTACAGGAAAGGTTATTACTTGGAGAGGATTTGGGAGAAATTAGGATTTTATACTAATTCTGTACTGCCTGATTTTTCATACATCAAGTTTGTATGATGTAAAAAAAATCAACCTCCCTAGTACTATGCTAACAAATGCTTCAGCAGGTAAATTGAGGGTATATTTTATCTATGTTCACACTGCACCCTCTGGTGTTTCCACAAAGAAAAAGCTCTAAGTAGACACCTACCTAGGGTTTATTCATATCCTTTTTCCATTTCTGTTGTTTTTGGATTGGACATATTTTTCCCAGATTTCTAATACCTCTTTGTATATTAAGGAAATTAGCCCTTATGGGAGAAAAACTTGAAAAAATTATATAAATTACATCATTACTTTTTATTTTGAAGAAAGATAACTACTATTTGATCATTTATATTACAGCAGCTAAATACCAGACTGTAGGGTACCCCAGTCCCATCCTCCCCTCCCCCGATTCCACTCCTGGCTTTCTTTCTGTGTCCTGACCAAAAATCACAGAAGGCTTTGACTGCTCTGTGAGACAGCCCAGTGCAGGGTTTTCCCATCAGGCTTGAACTCAAACCAGGACCTTAAACATTTCCAGGCACTGATAAAGGTACCTAGGTTGCTGCTCAAAACACTGAAAGAAACTGGCCTCAGCCCTGAGCCAGATTCCTTAAACCCTCATATAAACTCCATACCCAGACCCCCTCACTGTGGATATACCTAGGTAGAACACCCCTTATATCTTGTCCATTGCAAGAATTGGTGCAATACTGTACAAGTTCCCTCAATAAATGCTTTAGACTGATTACTCTAGCTAGTGGTTCTTTCTTTAGAATCCCAACTGGCCCCAACTTGGGACAGTTTGGGGCACTCCATTGTGGGGATTCCCCTGCCTCCACTTTTAGATTGACTCCGGCCACAGGTCTGGAGGGATAAAACAGACTTCTGAAGAACCAATGTTCCCTATGAATATTTGAAAACCAACTGAATTGGAAAATATGGAACTAGGACTAGATCATGTACAAGCCTGCAATGAGAAGGCCTCTTATAAACTGGTCCTAATACAATGGCAAGGCCATGTTTGTTTGTCTTTTTAAGTTAATTTCTTGTTTTTCTTTGAGACAGAGTATTGTTCTGTCACCCAGGCTAGAGTGCAGTGGCGTGATCACAGCTCACTGCGGTCTCAACCTCCTGGGCTCAAGCGGTCCTCCCACCTCAGCCTCCAAATAGCTAGGACTATAGGTATGTGCCACTATGCCCAGCTAGTATTTTAAATTTTTTATAGAGATGGGGTATCCCTATGCTGCCCAGACTGGTCTCAAATTCCTGGGCTCAAGCGGTCATCCGGCTTCAGCCTCCCTAAGTGCTGAGATTACAAGCATGTGCCACAATGCCCACATTTAATTTCTTAAACCAACGTAATATATTACAAGCAATTTGGAAAGAAGATGGGAAATCACTCACCACTTTTCATCCTAATAAAATTACTGCTAATATGTAGTGTATTTCCTTCCAAGTAAAAAATATATTTTAAGATTCTTTTGTAGTTCATAAGCATGATGATGGGGTTTTCACACACAGATACCTATAATTTTTAAATAATTTATTAACTGCTATCATAACATACATAAAATCCTTGTCTTCTTTCTGCAGAGACAGTATAGTGTGCTATACTATGAGATAGTATAGAATTCTACATAGTAAATACCTGGTATAGTATTCAATGACTACCATTTAAATAATGGGTTCTGACTCAGTGCAAATCCTGCTTCTCCCGTACTTAATAAAGTTTATATGACTTTGGGGAAATTGCTTATCTTTCTAATCATAGATCTCTTTTTTTTTGTTTAATGGGAATGATTATAATGCTATCTATCTCATAGGAAAACTGAAAATTAAATGAGATAAGCACACAATCAGTGCTCACAGATTTCTACATTGAATTGAATATTAATGAAGTTTCTGAATTCAGTACCTTTTGGATAATTCTTTTTTGTGCTCTGTTGCTAGTTCACTGTTTTCCCTAAGGGTCTTTATTTCATTTGGTGTTACTTCATCATGCTGTGGATAGAAAAGTAAATCACATTTTAAAAAATCGTCATACCAGTGATCCAATCAGTAATGTTTTTAAAAAGGAAAAATAAACTGGAAATATATATCTCAAAAGCCATAAAAATATTTACACATTTAAGCCACTCAATCTAGCTGAGTGAAGAAAATTTACAAAATTTTTTCCACACACACATATAATTATACTATATATTTTTGGAGACACATAAAGAAGACCAGAATTTTAAATATACCAGCTGTGGTTATGTCAGATAAGTAAAACTTTGACTGATTTTATTCTCCTTTCAACTATTGAAATTTCCTCTAATGTGGTTATATTACTTTTTAGTCACAAAAATAAGGAAACAAAAAATCTTGCTACTGATTTAAACTTTCTTAAAATCCTTGACTTAAGGATTCCTGTGAGCTACAAATCAAAAATATAAAGTAAGCTGAACAAATTATATTTCTCCTTCAAAAGGACAGTGAAGTATTTGCTTCACTATATACGTAAAGACATATACGTAAAGATATAAAATAACTAAACGTATGTTAAGCTTTTTCTAAATATTCTGTGAAAGCAGCTTAGATACTGGTACCTATCATATAATCTATTTATTTTATATACCAGTAAGAAGTTTCTTTTTTTCTCCTTTTCTTTTTTTTTTTTTTTTTTTTTTTTGAGACAGAGTCTTGCTCTGTCACCCAGGCTGGAGTACAGTGGCAAAATCTCGGCTCACTGCAACCTCCGCCTCCCAAGTTCAAGCAATTCTCCTGCCTCAGCCTCTCGAGTAGTTGAGATTACAGGCGCCAGCCACCACATCTGGCTAATTTCTTGTATTTTTAGTAGAGACGGGGTTTTGCCATGTTGCCCAGGCTGGTTTCGAACTCCCAAGCTCAGGCAATCGGCCCGCCCCAGCCTCCCAAAATGCCAGGATTACAGGCGCGACCCACTGCGCCCAGCCACCATTAAGAAGTTTCTATATTTAAATAAAAACTTAAATCCACTCCAAACAATAGTAATGCTCCCCAGATTTATCCTAGTTATTGCTATTCAATGAATACCTTCCACGTATATATGCTATGGTTACATTATTATAATTGGCTAATACTCATATCAACCAATATTTTGAAAGAATTGACAAACTCTTTTATCATGTAATAATATAACTTCTAGAGTCAACGTCCATACAAGCATGTTTTAGTAATTTTTTAGTAGAAAAAACATTGGATTGGGTTAGAGCTGAGAAAATTTGGCTCCACTTTGCCAATGTGTACTAAAATGGGTCATTATATTTTCTTTACCTTAGTTTTCTCATGTATAAAGCTAAATGATGAAATTAATGATCTTTAAACTCTAAAGTTCTGCTAGAGTCAATAATTACGACCAAATAATAACCATTGCATTACTGCTCACGTTCCTGCAAACACTGTGAAAAGTCAAGGATTAGATATTTCAGTCCTTAGTACAACATACTATTACCTCCTAGACAAAAAAACTGAAAGAACTATTATTTTCAGATGATGATGCCTTGGGAAGAAAAAACAAATTAATGACAGAAATATAAAATATGTAAGTTGATAGCCTGATTTTGGACATAATGTAAAGGTTTTCTATATGATATGGCTGTGGGTTTGAAGTTTAAAAAAATAAAAAATAAAAATGAAAGATTTTCTCCCTAACTCTTTATTGTGAAAAATTTCAAACTTACCAAAAAGTTAAAGAATAGTACAATAGACCAGGCGCAGTGGCTCACGCCTGTAATCCCAGCACTTTGGGAGGCCAAGGCGGGTGGATCACAAGGTCAGGAGATTGAGACCATCCTGGCCAACATGGTGAAACCCCGTCTCTACTAAAAATACAAAAAGTAGCTGGGTGTGGTGGCGGGTGCCTGTAATCCCAGCTACTCGGGAGGCTGAGGCACGAGAATCGCTCCAACCCAGGAGGTGGTGGTCGCAGTAAGCTGAGATCCCGCCACTTCACTCCACCCTGGCGACAGAACGAGGCTCTGTCTCAAAAAAAAAAAAAAAAAAAAAGAATAGTATAATAAATACCATATACCTTTCACCTAGATTCACAAAGTGTTAACATTTCCGACACCTTGAGTGCCTCCTCTCTCTTTTTATTTTTGTGGAACCACTTGAAAACATTTGCAGATATGACATTTCCACTCTCTAATACCTGGCATGTGTTTTCTAAAAATATACATTGTTTTATCTTTACAACACCACTATCACACTTAAGAAAATAAAATGTAATACAGTATCACCCATTATACAGTTCATTGTTAAATTTTCCCAATTGCTCTCCAAATGTCTTTTATACCTCTTTTTTATGTCTCTTCATCTACTATGCTCCTATTGCTTTTTTTGTATTTTATGACATTAACTGATGTTAGAGTCCAGGTCAGTTAATTGTCTTGTGGTATGGTCCATATTCTGGATTTGTCTGAATGTTAACTCATAATTAAATTCGGGTTAAATGTTTTGAACAAGAATACTACACAGATAATATTGTGTATTTATTATACCATATCTGACTGAACATAATGAAAGGTTGCTCCAATATTGGTGATGCTGTTTGCTAAGTTAGTTAAATGGTGCCTGCCAGATCGCTCCATTGTAAAGGTACACTGTTTAACTTTGTAACTAATAATCAATCTGTGGGTGATAATTTGAGATCATAGGTTTAGAATCCATTAATGACCTTATCTAAATCAATTATTAAATTGAGGGTTATAAAAATGGTGATTTTTCTGTTTTATCTTTCTTTCTATATTTACTAGCTGCTATTTTTGTAAAGGAAAATTTTCCTTATCCCACCTTTATCTTCCTTATTTTCTTCCTTCTTTCCTTTCTTCCTTCTGTCCTTCCTTTTTTCTTTATGTCTGCTTTTGGAGTATCATATACATGTATGGAATGCTTCACGAATTTGCGTGTCATCCTCATGCAGGGGCCATGCTAATCTCTGTATTGTTCCAATTTTACTATGTGTGCTGCCGAAGCAAGCACATGGATTCTTTTTACCTAACATATTATAATCCATTATTGTCATTATTAGTTTTAATGCTCAATTGTTCCCAAATTTGGCTATTACTTAAAGATTTTGAAGTTAAGTCAAAAGCATAAGTAAATCTGAGGCAGGATGGCAAAAGCTACAAAACAGCTATTTTTCCAGTATTACACACTTTTTTTCTTCTTGTTTTGGTTAATCAGGCAGCCCCCGAACCAGAATAGGTTCAGACAGACTCTTGTACACATTTATTGAGGGGTGTTATTCAAAACATTGAACAAACAGTACATCATAGGAATTCACCAATCAGAGTCTACACTGGCAGTCAAGAACTGGTAAATGGCAGGGCGCGGTGGCTCACGCCTGTAATCCCAGCACTTTGGGAGGCCGAGGCGGGCGGATCACGAGGTCAGGAGATTGAGACCATCCTGGCTAACACGGTGAAACCCTGTCTCTACTAAAAATACAAAAAAAAAAAAAAAAAAAAAAAAAGCCGGGCGTGGTGGCTGGCGCCTGTGGTCCCAGCTACTCTGGAGGCTGAGGCAGGAGAATGGCGTGAACCCGGGAGGCGGAGCTTGCAGTGAGCCGAGATCGCACCACTGCACTCCAGTCTAGGCGACAGAGGGAGACTCTGTCTCCAAAAAAAAAAAAAGAACTGGTAAATACTATGCACCTATTATTCTCTTCTTATTATAACAGAAGCAAATTTTCAAGTTTCTTATGGGAATAATTTTATTTATACAAAATAACCTCAATTTTACTAATGTACTACTATAAAACAATGTCGAACCAAGTAATATTCAATAACAGCATGCCCTTTAAATTTCTTAATCTGTGCTGGGCACAGTGGCTCACGCCTGTAATCCCAGCACTTTGGGAGGTCAAGGTGGGCGGATCACTTGAGGGCCAGAGTTCGAGAACAGCCTGGCCAACATGGTGAAACCCCATCTCTACTAAAAATACAAAAATTAGCCGGGCGTGGTGGCACACGCCCATAATCCCAGCTACTTGGGAGGCTGAGGCAGGAGAATCGCTTGAACCCAGAAGGCAAAGATTGCAGTGAGCTGAGATCGCGTTGCTACACTCCAGCCTGGGAGACAGAGTGAGACTCCGTCTCAAAATAAATAAATAAATCTCTTAATCTGACTCATTGATGCTAACATGTCACAAGTAAACATTTTAAAGATAACCTTGCTTTCAGAAAATGTTGAAGCTGTAGATGCTAATCAAGTACCTTAATTTACTCTTACCTTTTCTATCAGAAAATGTTGGTCTTGTTCCCAAATAAAACTACCAATTTTTCTTCTTATTTCTGTGGTGAGAAAAACAAATCCAATACTGTTTTGGTTTTTTTTTTTTTAAGAATCTTCTGAATTTTGCTTAAAGTCTGAAATTTCTAGGCCAGTGTTATTCTATTTGCAACAAAATCACATAACACACTTGTTAAAATGCAGATTCCTATTGAATCAGATCATTGAGGAGGAGCTCTGGAATTTGCATTTCTAACAAACTCTCCAGATGATTCTAATACACTTTGCTAATCATTGTTGTAGACTTTTCCTGCTAGAATATATCTATATCTATATTTGTATCTCTATATACATTAGATGTGTGTGTGTATATATATATATATATCATTGAGGTATGTTCATCCACTCTTCTTTTATATCTATATTTGTATCTACACATATATTAAATATACATCAATATCTGTATCTGTATCATTAGATATACATTAGATGTATATGTATATATGTATGTATAGATATACCTCTGCATTTATAGATATATATCTCTCTATATAATAATGCATATGTATCTATATAATGCATTAGATATATATTAGATGTATATCTAATGTCTATATAGCTATAGATATTGATACAGATACACATATATAGATATAGATATAAATGAAGGATGCATTAACAATATGTCTAGTAAACATGGTAGTACAGGAATTCTACAATGGTCAGTATGTCAAAGGACAATGTCATCATCCAAACTCAATGATCTCAAAAGTTTTCACAGTAGTCAAAAGGACAAAAAAGGTAATATTACTCTAGACTTTTGCTGTCCAGTATGGCAGCCACTAGCTACATGTAGGTACTGAGCACTGGAAATGTGTAGTTAATCCAAATTGAGAGGTGCTGGAAGTATAAAATAAATACAGGATTTTGAAGATTTAGTATCAAAAACAGAATGTAGGGTATCTCAATTTTTATAGATTATATATTGAAATAATATTTTAGATGTATTAGGTTAAATAAAATATATTTCTAAAATTAATTCTACTCACTTAATTATGTAGTTAATTTTTTTAGAGAAGGGGGTCTCACTATGTTGCCCAGGCTGGAATGCAGTGGCTATTCACAGGGGTGATCATGGTGCACTGCAGCCTCAAATTCCTGGGTTCAAGGGATCCTCCCATCTCAGCCTCTAGAGTAGCTGGGATTACAGGTGCATGCCACCTCACCCAGTTATTTTTTATTCTTAGTAATGTGGCTACTAGAAAATGTAAAATTCATATGTGGCTCACATTTGCACCTCACACTTCTACTAGACAATAGGCAGATTAAAAAGGTATACTTTTAATTTTTTAAAAGAAGCATGTTTTCATTTAAAACAGATTTTTGAAAATTTAAATACATGTTAACATAAGATGCTAAACTCAAAGACAGAATAGGAGTGATAATTTAAAATCATATAAGTAAATAGGAGTGATAAATTAAATCACAGCCATTCTACAATATAAGTTCCTTGAAGGTGGGTATTCACTGATTGGCACAAGTAGTTTTTAAAACAATTCCCCCATCCAGTCATTAATTGATTTATGTAACTACTTAGAACAATTTAGTGTTATTACTTATAAGTAGGTTTGACCAGGACATTGACTATGGAAGGAACCAAATCTCTGGGGTTTCTAATGGCTCTTTTATAGAAATAATTTTTAAGTTGTTTGTTTTCTTTTCTTTTTAATACTCTCCTCACTGGGAATATGTACTCAGCTTCGATCTGTCTTTCTGGAGATGAACACGTATCTACGATATGTATGATAACACGTATCTTGATATGTAGGCAAGCTACATATCAAGAATTGATATGCTTGCCACCTACATATCAAGAATTGAGTAATAATAAGAAACCTACCCATGGGGTAGTTAAAGTTAGCCCAGGCCAGGCGCAGTGGCTCATGCCTGTATTCCCAGCACTTTGGGGGGCTGAGGCGGGTGGATCACTTGAGGTCAGGAATTCAAGACCAGCCTGGCCAACTTGGTGAAACCCCATGTCTATTAAAAATATAAAAATTAGCCAGGTGTGGTGGTGGGTGCCTGTAGTCCCAGCTACTTAGGAGGCTGAGGCAGGAGAATCGCTTGAACCCAGGAGGTGGAGGTTGCAGTGAGCTGAGATCACACCATTGCACTCCAGCCTGGACGACAGAGTAAGACTCCATCTCAAAATAATAATAATAATAAAGTTAGCCCAGAAAAAATAGGCAGGATTTGGGTAGAAGAACGGTATAAGAAAGGGTGTTCCAAGCAGGGAAAACTAAAAGAACCAATCTCAGAAGCAGTTTATTTGCTTCCCCATCCTATTTCCTAGGGCTGCTGAAAAAATTGATGTGAAAGTGCTTTCAAATGTATTTTAAAAAATACAGATACATGGGTTTATTATCATAACCAATCTTTAAATATCAGAAGAAAAAATTAGAAAAATAATGAAGAGATTCAAAAGTAGCAAAGAACACATTTATTAAATGCTCACATCAGACACCTTAATACATTATCTTATTTTTAGAAATAATTTGAAATTATTAAAATAAATAGAGACAGGGTCTCACCATGTTACCCTGTTGCCCAGTCTAGTCTTGAACTCCTGGGCTCAAGTGATCCGCCCGCCTCAGTTTCCCAAAGTGCTGGGATTACAGGCACGCCCTACCGCACCCGGCCTATTATCTCATTTTATCCTCAAAACAACTTAAGAAAGTAACTTGCTAAATGATCACAAAACTAGTAAGCATTAGATTGTAGCCTGTGAAGGCAAGATCTGCATCTGTTTTATTCTCCACGGAATCCCCAGCACCTACCCAGGTTGAAACCTGGCACACAGGAAGAGCTCAATGAATGTATGAATAAACAATACATAAACAAAGTCAGGATATACACCCAAGGCAATCTGATCCAAAGTCCATGCTTTTTCCACTTATGTTAAATAGATACAAAATTCAAAAATATGTGATTGAGAACAAAATAAGTACAGTTGAATTTGGCTGTTTAACAGAGATTAGCCAGATTTGGCTGTCTGACAGGGATTGGCTGAATGATCTTTGCTAACCTTTTTGCAGGCACGCAGGAGGAAGAATGAAATGACCCAAAGCCACCGAGTTTTTTATTTCGGCATTAGCTACTGCAGAGAGATAGTAGGCATGAAAAACTGTAGCATTATCTTCTATGTAATCAAGACTCTGATATATTCTAGGAGAAAGAAAGGAAATATTTTAGGTTATGAAAGAAACAAGAATGTATTTAACCTTTCAAAAGAATAAATAAATAACTGGAAGTAGGGAGACGATTACATTGAAGCATACATGTATGCTGTCCTTTTCTGGCAAGGAAGGAAAAACATATGGCATAAGATACTACTTTCTGGGGGCCTATATCTAGCACATCTCAGAGCTTTACAGGGTTGGTTAATCATCATATGAATTAGGAAACTTGATCTAAAACGGTCGTGTTCACTGGGCATCAACAGTGGATTGAGCTAGCAGCCTATGGGGCTTATCCATGGTCATTGCTATAAAGAGGGATCAATTAATCCTGAGGTGAGGAGTGTGCATGCAATCAGAGAAAGCTTCACATATAGAAAGCAACATCTTTTCTATAGGTGGAGATAAGAAGAGCATTACAAGAAAAAGGCATGCGTGAACAATAATGGCAGTTCGGGTTGACTGGGCTACGGAAGGCATGAGAAAAACTGGGAAATAAACAAGGCAGGCACAGCCACGATCTAAATCTGTAGGAAATCAGCAGCGGGGGGGTGGGGGCGGGAGTGGGGAAATGAGGGTGGTAGGGCCCTGATCTGATGTCTGGTTTGTAAACGAAATCTGACAGCCATGCGAAGGAGGATCTCAGGGAACAGATTCGAGGCACAGTAACGGCTTAGGAAGTTACTCTGATAGTTCCGGCGAAAACGGAATTAAGGTGCTACTAAGTTAGTGTCAGTGAGGATGAAGAACAATTACAGGGATCTAATTCATGGTATTCGGCCACTGACTGATTCATGGCGTAGGGTTGTTATTCAAAGTTTTGGAGAACACAGGCCCTGGCGCAGGTATGAGGGGAAATGACAAGATTTGATTTAGACATTGAGTATGAGGGGCCTTCAAGGCGCTACATGTGGGTGTAGAAGAGGCAGCTGGAAACACACACTTGGAATTCAGGAAGAGGCCCGAGGACCAGGGAGAAGCCTGTGACACTGCAGCAGAAAGGAAAGGAGGTTGTCTATTTCTTTCCCTCAAATCTAGGACTGAAAACTTGCCCGTTTCCAGTCTCACCCTATCGTCAATATTTTTTTATTTTATTTTATTTTATTATTTTATTTATTTATTTTTTTGAGATGGAATCTTGCTCTGTCACCCAGGCTGGAGTGCAGTGGTGCGATCTTGGCTCACTGCAACCTCCGCCTCCCGAGTTCAAGCGATTCTCCTGCTTCAGTCTTCCCAGTAGCTGGGATTGTAGGTGTCCGCCACCGCGCCCAGCCTCATCAGTATTTATTAGTGGACTGCAACTTCCATCCCTAACTCCCGGCTCATCCTAACATAAGAGGCACTGCCAGGTCGCCCTCAGTACCTCAGCGTGTCTGGGTGCGAGGCATCACAGCTGAACAAGAAGTCGGCGGCTCGCGGGTCACTGATCGTTCCCCCTTCAGCCACTGTGGAGGTAAGAGCACAGGGTGAACCTATCAAGCACCCTGGACCCAAAGCATCAGAGAGAGCAGGATGCTCCCCTTACCACCTAACCCGCTGCTTCCACTCAGCTTCCTACCCCAGAATTGCCTCAGATCCTGGCTAACGCTGCCGCAAAACCAACCGCGCTGCCCTTGAAACATGGCGTCGCCAAGCCTGCGGAGATGTGAGAGAGGGGGCCGCAGAGCTGAGATCCCTGATTGGTTCCAGGTCCAAAGCCAAGCTCGATGATTGGTTCTCAAGAGGAATGGCCGGGAAAGGCCTGAGGCCCTCAGATGAGGGACAGTCGCTACCAGACTGAGCTGACTGGTTCTCGGGATCACTTAGGGGCCTCTCAGCCTTCCCCTGATAAGAGGAGGGCGGCAACTCGAGTTGGTGAGGGTTTTTTGTTTGGTTGGTTGATTTTGTTTTAAATTTTGAGGTGGGGAGTTTTAAACCCTAAATATTAGTAAAGTTACCATGCTTTATGTTTACAGGCATAGGGCAGATTCTGCAGTATCAAGTATTATTTTTGAAGCAAAATTCATTTCATCATTTCATCTATAAATGTTTCACTTTGAATCCCTGAAAAGTGAGGGCTTAAAAAACATACACACAACCACGACACCATTCTCGCACTTAAAAGATAGTTCTTTAATATAGTCAAATAGCACCAGTGTTCAAATTTCTGTTTTCCTCAAAATTGTTTTCCTTTTACAGTTTCCCACCTCTTACATCAGTTGTGATAAGTAGTTATATTTTTCTGGTGTTGTGTTCTTTTAAACATTAAAAAATTGTTTATATAAAGTTGTCCATAAAGTCTTTTACTTTTTTAATATCTGTGGGATCTCTAGTCATGGTTCTTGTTTTCAGTTTTTTGTCCTTGTTTTTAAATTTTTCCTCCTACTTTAGTCACGTCTCTGACAATCTTTTTTTCATTTCTGATACTGGTTATTTGTGCCTTCCCTTTTTTCATTTCCTAGTCTGATTAGAACTTCGTCCATTTTTTAGCCTTTTCAAAGAACATACTTCTGGTTTTATTGATATTCTCTTCATGTATTTCTTTTCTATATCATTAATTTTAGCTCTTTATAATTTCCTTCCACTTTTCTTTCTTTAAAATTGCTGTTCTTAGGCTGGGCGCAGTGGCTCATGCCTGTAATCCCAGCACTTTCGGAGGCCTAGGTGGGGGGATCACTTGAGGTCAGGAGTTCGAGACCAGCCTGGCCAGCATGGTGAAACCCCATCTCTACTAAAAATACAAAAAATATCCGGGTGTGGTGGCGCATGCCTGTAATCTCAGCTACTAGGGAAGCTGAGACAGGAGAATCGCTTGAGCCCAGGAGGCAGATGTTGCAGTGAGTTGGGATCACGCCACTGCACTCCAGCCTGAGTGACAGGGCAACACTCCATCTCAAAAAAAAAAAAAGGCTGTTCTTTTTCTAATTTCTTGAACTAGATAATTGTTTTTGATCCTTTATTTTTCTAATATGTGCATATAAAGCTATAAATTTCCTTTGAAATGTGTGTCACATGTTTTTAAGAGGTCATTTTTTATTATTATTCAATTCAAAGTATTTTCAGATTTCCCATATGAGTATTGTGACTCGTGGATTATGTGAAATGTTTTTAAATCTCCAAGTACATATGATTTTCTAGTTATCTAGTTGTTATTGATTTCTGGAGTTCGAGACCAGCCTGGCCAACATGGTGAAACCCTGTCTCTACTAAAAATATAAAAATTAGCTGAGTGTGGTGGCACGCGCCTGTGGTCCCAGCTTCTTGGGAGGCTGAGGCAGGAGAATCACTTGATCCAGGAGGTGGAGGTTTCAGTGAGCCGAGATCGTGCCACTGCACTACTACAGCCTGGGCAACAGAGCAAGACTCCATCTCAAAAAAAAAAGGAAGGTGTTTTGTGTGATCTTTTCTCTTGAAGACCAGGAAGAGTTTATCTTTAAATGTCCCATTTTACTTCATGTGCCCTTCACAATTGTAAATTATTCTTCACCTTTTTTATCCTAATACATGCATAGTTACATTGATATATTTGTTTTTAGCCATAACAAGTTTTGATGTGCATTCTTGTCAATATTGTTTGCTTCAAAATCTATAAAGCCTAATGATTTTACTAGCTTATGACTTAAAGTTTACTGTTTCAGGAGAATTTTCCCAAATACTCAGTTGACTCAAGTTTATTTCAGCAAAAATTTCTTGCAACATACTTTTAAATATTATCTCATTAGTTTATTCCATTGTTTTATTACTTTTTTCCTGGCACTCCAACTTTGTGAATAGTGCCTTTGCTTAACTTTGATTTCTACCACTTTTCTGTGACCTCTTTTTTCCTTATGTCATTTTCATTCTCCAGGTGTTTTTCTACCTTTCTTCAATGCTAGTCATTATATTTTCATTTGAGTCTATTCTCTTTTGTGACCTTGTGGTTCCCTTTTTCTTTAGGAGATAACTTTGTCTTTCTTTCATTTATCTTCCAGCTTTAATTAACTATATTTTCATTTCCTTATGTTTTTGCCCATTTTTGTTCTTATTTTTTAGATATGTGACTCCAGGGGCTTTTCATATCCACAAATGCTTATTTGAATAAATTTTATTCTATTTGAAGTGTCAGCTTAGAATTTTATTCTGAGCCATAGTTATTTTATTTGGGGAGATTTGAATTAGTCAGAGTATATTGGATCTGAGTTTTTATTTGTTTATTAAGGATTTACGTAAGTTACATGAACTTGAAAATTTCTTAGACTGATTTAAATAATTTATGAATACTCTTAGACTGATTTAAATAATTTATGAATACTCCTGACCTCAGGTGATCTGCCTGCCTTGGCCTCCCAAAGTGCTGGGATTATAGGTGTGAGCCACCACGCCTGGCCTATCAGACCTTTCAAGAACAACATACAAAGCAAAACAATCATAAGGTGGGTAGCAAATTCAAAATACTCTATAATATACAGAGGGCTTTATATCCAGCCAACTAACCTTGTGTAGTACCAGGACTACATAAGAAAGTGTTAAAGATATAAGAACATATAAAATCATTTACCTACAAGCCTTTCTTGAAGAAACTACAGGATGAGTTTCATCCAAACAAATATTACTGAGAAATCCTCATTAAAATGATGGGTGTGAGTATTTACACATATTGTAGCTCTAAGGCTAAAATGAAAATAGGACAAGGGTGAGTTACTAATATGGAAATCTTATATATTGTGTAAGTTAAAAATAATGAAACTAAAAATGGGAGGAGAAGAGAGAGGGAAAGAAGAAAGTAGAATAAGTTAAATTTTTTAAAATACAGAAGCAATTAATACAGGACTTGTAGAAAAGGAAACACAGCAATTATAATAAAAATAGTTATAAAACATTGTGACACAGTTGAGGCCAAATCTATCAAAAGTCATAGTTATCCATATGAATGGCTTAACTACCAAAACAAGACATCACTTTGAATCACAAAACACAACCCAAATATTTGCAGAATATAAGAGACACACCAAAACCAAAGTGATTAAGAAAGGATAAAAATTTACACACAAGGCCGGGCGCAGTGGCTCATGCCTGTAATCCTAGCACTTTGGGAAGGTGAAGTGGGCAAATCACCTGAGGTCAGCAGTTCAAGACCAGCCTGGCCAACATGGTGAAACCCTGTTTCTACTAAAAATAAAAAAATTAGCTAGGTGTAGTGGCAGGCACCTGTAATTCCAGCTACTCAGGAGGCTGAGGCAGGAGAATCGCTTAAACAAGGCAGAGGTTTCAGTGACCTGAGATCATGCCATTGCACTCCAGCTTGGGTGACAAGTGCAAGACTCTGTCTCAAAAAAAAAATATGCACAAAGGCATACTAGGCAAATGAAAACATTAAAAAAACAAGGTATAGCAATCCTTATGTAAGTAGTATTCAGGCCACAAAACATTAAGCATGACAAAGAAAGCAAGCTTTTAATGCTAAAACCCAATTCACGATAAAGATACAATACTTATGAATGTCTGCGCACAAAAATCACGTTCTGCATAAATAGAAACCAGAGAGGCACTAATGAGTAGTTAGGAAGGCTCTCATCATTGGGAACTTTAAAACACTACTCTCAATACAACACACATCAAGTGGACAAAATAACTAAGGATATAGAAGACCTAAACATCATAAAATCAATAAGAAAAATCTTAAGAATAAATACAAACATTACACCCTTAGAAAATATACTTTCTTTGGAGACACAGTCTCACTCTGTTGCCCAGGCTGGAGTGCAGTGGAACGATCTCAGCTCACTGCAACCTCCAACCCCCTGGTTCAAGCAGTTCTCCTGCTTCAGCCTCCCAAGTAGCTGGGACAACACGCATATGCCACCACCCTGGCTAATTTTTGTATTTTTAGTAGAGATGGGGTATCACCATGTTGGCCAGGCTGGTCATGAACTCCTGACCTTATGATCCACCCACCTTGGCCTCCCAAAGTACTGGGATTACAGGCGTGAGCCACCCTGCCCAGCCTAGAGTATATACTTCGTCAAGAACACATAGAATAGTCACAAGAAATTATCATATAATAGATCACAAAGACATATCTGCAAGTTCCGTAAGTACAAATATTATAAACAACACTTGCTAGTTACAATGCAATGATGCTAGAAATTATTAGCAAAGTCATAAACACAAAGACTCTTTCCCATGGAAAAATTTTAAAAATTGTTAACTATGGAGTAAAAGGGAAGATGGAAAAATTCTAAAAACAATGATAATTAAAATATTACAGATCAGCATCTATGGGTCCATTTAATGTGGAAATCAGAGGAAAATTCTTAGCACTGAGCACTGTATTAGACCATTTTCACATTGCTGATAAAGACATACCCGAGACTGGGAAGAAAAAGAGGTTTAGTTGGACTTATATTTCCATGTGTCTGGGGAGGCCTCAGAATCATGGCGGGAGGTGAAAGCCATTTCTTACATGGTGAGGGCAAGAAAAAGTGAGGAGGAAACAAAAGCAGAAACCCCTGATAAACCCGTCAGATCTCATGAGACTTACTCACTATCAGGAGAGGAGCACAGGAAAGATCGGCCCCTATGATTCAGTTACCTCCCCTTAGGCGGCTCCAACAACACCTGGGAATTCTGGTAAATATAATTCAAGTTGAGATTTGAATGGGGACACAGCCAAACCATGTCAAGCGCATTTATTAGAAATGAAAGAATTCAATATATGATTTAATTTCACAGATGGAAAATATAGAAAAGTAATACAATAAAAAAGTAATACAAAAAAAAACAAAAAACACAAGAAAAATATAATAAAGGTGAAAGGAGAAGTAAATGAGATAGGGAATAGAAAAACGAGTGAAATGCAGGCCTCAACAGAACCATATTAATAGTGCATTAAACATAAATAGGTATATCACCACAACCAAAAAGCACAGCAGACCAGACAGAACATGAAAGCAAGAAACAACTGAATTCTTGTCTATTAGGTACAACATTTAGATATGATGACACAGATAGACGAAATTGACCAAATGGGAAATGAAATACCATGCACATTATAAGCAAAAAATTCTATGTAAATATCAGACATCAAGACAAAAGGGACAAAGGACAGTTAATAATGTTAATAGTGTCAATATATCAATAATACATAAAAATTATCGCCATACATGTGCCTAGAAACAGGAGTAAGATATAAAATATTTAACAACTAAAGGGAGAAAAGAAACTCCAAAATCATAGTTGGAGATTTTAACACTAATCTTGCAGCAATTAATAGAAGAGGTGACACACACACAAAAAACCATTTCAAAATAAATGATCTGATGAATGCCATCAACTACTTTAATCAAAGTAAATTGTATTTATAAAAATCCTAAAAGTTGAGAATAAATATCCTTTCAGGTCCAAATGCAATATATTTACCAAGATTTTGCACATACTGGGTCATAAAACAAGGCTCAATAAGCTTTAAAATTTTAAATTTTACAGAATATGTTCTCTGACCAAAATTATACTAAATTACAAATTAACAGAAATAAAACATCTAGATATTCCCCAATATCTGGAAGCTAAACAACTCACTTTTAAACAACAGATTGCTCAAAGAACACATCACAACTAAAAACAGAAAATATTTCGAAATGGATGAAAATTAAAACACAGCGTATCGATATTTCTGAGAGGTATGGAAAACAGTGCAGATGTATAGATTTATGTATATGTTAGGAAATAAAGCAAAAGCTCTATATCAATGCTACATTTAAATCTCAGGAAGCTAAGCAAAGCAAAAAGAGCAAATTTAGATGACAATAAGTAGGTAGAAAAAAACATAGGTGACAGAAGGAATTGACGAAAATGAAAGCTAATGAGCAATAGAGAGAAACGATGAAAACAAAAGGGTTTTTTTTGGTAACGATCCATAAAATTGGTAACACTTTAGTAAGTTACTAATATCTAGAATGAAAGGGAAGCTACTATTACAATTCCAACAAAGGAGTGGACAATTCCCAACGTATTTTAAGTGACCAGCATAACCCCAGAAAAAAACAATATCCCTACGAAAATAGATGCTAAATTTCTTAACAAAATATTGGCAAATCAAATGCAGCAATTTTTTGTTTTCTTTTTGAGACGGAGTCTCGCTCTGACGCCCAGGCTGGAGTGCAGTGGCATGATCTCAGCTCACTACAAGCTCGGTTTCCCAGGTTCATGCCATTCTCTTGCCTCAGCCTCCCGAGTAGCTGGGAGTACAGGAGCCCACCACCACACCCAGCCAATTTTTTTTTATTTTTAGTAGAGACAGGGTTTCACCATGTTAGCCACGATGGTCTCCATCTCCTGACCTTGTGATCAGCCCGCCTTCGTCTCCCAAAGTGCTGGGATTACAGGTGTGAGCCACTGCACCCAGCCTGCAGCAATATTTTTTAAAGGTAATCCTAGTGACCAGGGTATCTGCTAATATTAGAACATTGATTGAGAAGAAATTGAACCCTGAAGATTGAAATGGGGAAACACAGGCAAGGCCCCAGTGAAAAAGTGGCCCTCAAACTAAATTTACCAAGTTCTCCCCTCTCCACCCCCTAGTCAAAGCAGCCCTTCAGCACTCAGCTGAGGAGGCTACCTCCCTTTGCCTGAAGAACGTGTAATGCCCCCCTGTGAGGTAGTTAACTTGAAAGACACTGCTGAGTCTCACAAGAACCTATTTTAATAACATTATCCCAATTTATATAGACATTAAGTGGGATCAAGGCAGAAGCAATATAAAGTTAGATCAGGCTGTGATATAAGTTAAATATAAAGTTAGATCGCTGCTGTGAGAACAGCACCAAACCATCTATGACCCAACACCTGCCACTAGGCCCCACCTCCCAACACCTCACCTTGAAGATCAAATTTCAACATGTATTTTGGTGGCGGCAAACAAACCATATCCAAACCACAGCAGCCAGTCTACTAAATTCTCATTAGCCTGTGCAGTCAGAAAGATCTAGGTCCAGTGAACAGAAGTCTGACTTAAATCATCAAAAGAGAGTTACGGCTCCACAATCAATTCACAAACTAGAATCAGTTTATAGAATTCTTTCCTTTGAATTAAGAGGAAAGGTTCCCTTGAGGAAGGAATACAATACAATGTCAGAAACTTGTAATGCTGATTTTCCTCCCAGCCATCCCCAAAGGCACCCACAGCCCTTTGTCACAAGGAGTGCCTTGAGGAAAGGGAAGTAATAAGACTTTTAAGGGATTGCTGGCTCTAAACTGACACTAATTCCTGAAGATGAATACTACCCGTGGCCCATCAGTCAGAATAGGTCTTTATGCAGGTCAGGTGATTGATGGACTTTTAGCTCAGACCTGTCTCATAGTTGACGGACTGTCTCCGTGAACCCAACCTGCACTCATTTCCTTAATTCTGGAATTCATAATTGGAAGAGACAGTCTCAGCAACTGGCAGAATCCCCAAATCCACAGGTTTCCAACCCGTGGAGTAAGGGCTATTATGGTAGGCAAGGTCAAGGAGAAGCCCCTAGAAGTGCTGCTCTTTCTACAAAAATAATTAGCCACAAGCAATACTGCATTCTGGAAGGACTGCAGAAATCAGTGCTACGATCAGGATACAGGGGTGATGATTGCACCACATTCCTGTTCAATGCACCAATTTGGTCCATGGAGAAGACAGACCGATATTGGAGAATGATAGTGGATTATCATAAATTATTCAGATGGTGACTCCAGTTGCAGCTGCTCTTTTCCAGATGTGGTTTTGTTGCTTTAGCCAATCAACCATCCCCTGGTACTTGATTTGCAGCTACTGATCTGAAGAACGCCTTTTTTATTTTCTTTATACCTATTAGTGAAGACCACTAGAGGCACTTTGATTTCAGCTGGCTAAGCTAGAAATACATTTTTGCTATCCAACCACAGGTGTTTATCAACACTCCAGCCTATACTTGATCACCTTTCCTTTCCACAGCACCTCACACCGTTTTATTACTTTTTTTTTTTTTTTTTTTTTTGCAACAGAGCCTCGCTCTGTTGCCCAGGCTGGAGTGCAGTGGTGAGATCTCTACTCACTGCAAGCTCCGCCTCCCGGGTTCATGCCATTTCTTGCCTCAGCCTCCCTAGTTGTTGGGACTACAGGGCCAGCCACTACGCCCAGCTAATTTTTTTGTATTTTTGTTTTTTTTAGTACAGACGAGATTTCACCGTGTTAGCCAGGATGGTCTCAATCTCCTGACCTCGTGATCCGCATGTCTCACTCCGTCCTCACGTGGCCTTGTCTCTCAGCACTGCATCCCTGGTGCCTCTCTCTTCTCATAAAGACACCTGTCCTATTGGATGAGGGCCCCACCTACATGAGCTCATTTACCTTTAGGAGCACCCTAAAGTCCCCGTTTCCAACTACAGTCACATTGGGGGTTAGGACTTTAACATATGAATTTTAGGGGGACACATTCAGCCTGTAGCAGACATTTCAATTGTTTCTCGTGTCTTAATCTAATTCAAACTTAGCAGTGAGAGCTTCAGTAATCTCAGCCTCTGCCATCTCTCATAGCTGGGTAACTAGCCTTTCACAGGGTGTCACCTTGCTTGCTGAGGGTAAGGGTTAAATCACCGTTGTGACTGGCAGCTTTAAGCAAATGCCTCATGAGGTAATAATCTACATTGGTCACATTGATTTTTTATTTCCTTTTTTATTTTTAAATTGAGGCAGAGTCTCACTCTGCCACCCAGGCTGGAGTGCAGTGGTGCGATCTGGGCTGACTGCAACCTCCACTTTCCAAGTTCAAGGGATTCTCCCGCCTCTGCCTCCTGAGTAGCTGGGATTACAGGTGCCTGCCACCATGCCCAGCTAATTTTTTTTTTTTTTTTTTTTGCATTATTAGTAGAGATGAGGGTGTCACCATGTTGACCAGGCTGGTCTCGAACTCCTGCACTCAGGTGATCCGCTGCCTCAGCCTCCCAAACTTCTGGGATTACAGGTATGAGCCACCATGCCGACCTTATTTCTTTATTGAAAAATAAATAGAAAAAAAATTTTAAGATGTAAAATGATATGAAATGAAATTTTAAAAAAATTTTTTTCCCAATGCATTAAATTGTATTTTGGGGACATTTTTCTCACTTCGGCATGATCTCAGATCATAGATGATCAAACTAACATTAAAATATTTACAGTTAACTTGTCGCTCTAAAAATAAAACTTCTTAACTGTTTGCCTTAATTTATTTTTAAAATTCACTTACGTACATGGAATGTGCTTTTACTCTTCTTAAAAAAGCAGCTTCGTATCACACCCTTGTTTACAGAAAAGCTACATGTGCTGCATGCTGGCTTTGACACTTAAGTAGCTTCTTGGATCAAAATGGCTTCTAGATACTAAATGCCACTTAATTCAGCACTATTCTTTGTTGGTCTGTATAGGTAACACTTTAAAACTTGCAGCTCTGGAAAGAGAGAGAACTTTACTAACAAAGTAGAAAGTGATTTCAAATTATCTTCCACAAAAGATTGTACTGGTAGGCGGTTGAAAACATTCTATTCGATCCACTTTCAAATTTCTAGAGAAAATCATTTTGGAATACTACTGTACTGATTCTTGGCCTTCGTTGTCTCTAAAAGTGCTGATTTTAACATTATCTTAAAACTGTCCAGTTTGAATTGAGCTTGTTTTCATCAATATACATATTGAAAATTCCTGGTGTAGAAAACTCAACATGTGCTGAATACGGGGTGTACTTCCCTTCAACTACCTAAAAGGCTGAACTTTTGTTAAATCTTAAAGAAATGGTCCCAACAGCTTAACTTCATTTTTTTAATGATAGTTGAATGTGTTTTCCTTAAAAATTTCTTTTAAAACGAGGCAACTGATTAAAACAACAACATGGCCATCACCATTATACAAGTAATGTTATTGAGTTTACAACTGAAGTTCCGTAAAATTGTTTCTAGATCGATACCCCGAGGAGCAACCCTGCATTATTATATCAACCTTTTCCCCTCCCCTAAACCGTCTCAAAAAAACCTCTGGATTAGCACACTGAGCTAAGCCTCTGTCTCAAAAAAAAAAAAAAAAAAAAAAAAGAAGGGGGCGGTGAAGTAAGAAGATACCAGCAAGATGCAGGAACAATATGCCTGGTGTACTAATACTTGTGTGAAAATATATTTTTAAATACTATTTAAACCTAGATGCTGAGTGTGCAGACACTCTCAGAAAAGATACACAAGAATGCAGTCACACTGGTTGTCTCTTGGGAGGGGAGCTGGGGCTGGGAGGAGGAAGGGGTAAGACAGAGATTTACTCTTCACTCTAGGTCCTTTGCATCTTTGAATGTTGTACTCTGTGCATGTACTATCTATTCAGAAACAAACACAGATAGTCCCCAGCTTACGATGGTTTGACTTAATATTTTTTGACTTCACAATGGTGCAAAAGTGATACCCATTCAGTAGGAACTGTACTTCAAGTACCCGTACAACCATACTGATTTCTACTTTCAGTATTCTGTAAGTTACGTGAAATATTCAACACTTGATTATAAAAGAAGCTTTGTGTTGGATGATTTTGCCCAGCTGTAGGCTAATCTAAGTGTTCTGAGATGTTTAAGGTAGGTTAGGCTAAGCTATGATGTTCAGTAGGTTGGGTGTATTAAATGCATTTGCAACACGATATTTTCCATCTACGGTGGGTTTATTGAGATGTAACTCCATCATAAATCGAGAGCATCTGTACAATACACACAATGGGACGTGATTCTGCCTTAAGAGGAATAAAATTCTGATACAGCCGACAACATGGATGAACCTTGAAAACATTATGCTAAGTGGAATAAGGCAGACACAGAAAGACAAAACTGTATGATACCGCTTTCACGAGGTACCTAGAATAAGCAAATTCACAGAGACAAAAGGCGGAATAATGGTTACTAGGGGCGGGGGAGTCACTGTTTAATGGGTACAGAGTTTGTCTGGGATGATGGAAAAGTTCTGGAAATGGATAATGGTGATGGTTGTACAGCATTGTGAATGCACTTTAGTGGCACTGAACTGTACACTTAAAAGTGATTAAATGGTATGTTTTATGTTACAAACATTTTACCACAACAAAAAAACAAGTATAGGCTGGGCACAGTGGCTCACGCCTGTAATCCCAGCACTTTGGGAAGCCAAGGTGGGCGGACCACTTGGGGCCAGGAGTTTGAGACCAGCCTGGGCAATATGGTGAAACCCCATCTCTACTAAAAACACAAAAATAAGCCGGGCGCCAGTTAAAAAAAAAGAAAAGAAAAAAAGAAATATATGCATTATATTTTAAATTGTCATTAAATGTGAATATCTGTAATATTGACTTACCTATCGCCTGTTTCCTTTTCTGTTAACAGTATCTTGTGTTCTTTCTTTCTTTCCTTCTTTCTTTCTCTCTCTCTCTTTCTTTTTTCTTTCTTTCTTTTCTTTTCTTTTTCTTTTTTTTTCCAGAAAACACATTATCCATCCCAGTCCACACGATAAAATTAGTCACATAACTCAGGCCTGGTAAATCACTGTGCTTCATCCCATGTAAGAGATAAATGGTAAAAGACAGTAAAGTGCTGGGCACACTGGCTTACGCCTGTAACCCAGCACTTTGGGAGGCTGAGGTGGGTGGATCGCTTGAGCTCAGTTTGAGACGAGCCTGGGCAACATGGAAAATCTCATCTCTACAAAAATAATGAAAATTAGCCAGGCGTGGTGGTGCATGCCTGTAGTTCCAGCTATTTGGGAGGCTAAGGTGGGGGGATTGCTTGAGCCCAGGAGACTGAGGCTGCAGTGAGCCAAGATTGTGTCACTGTACTCCAGCCTGGGTGACAGAGCAAGACCTTGTCTCAAAAAAAAAAAGAAAAAAGAAAAGAGAAAAGAAAAAAAATTGAAACCCAATCCAGACAAACCTGAAAATGTTCATTTTTCAGGGGTCATTCATCTTCACTTTTTTACAAGCCAGTTTGAATTGCTTTCAGTAATTCATAAAAGAAACAGCCCTTATTTATGAAAATAATGGAAATTATGAAAATTAACAGATATGTGATAGATAGTGGGATAGGAAGGGAAGACAAGATGCTTTTCATTTAATATCATTTTACATCTTAAAATTTTTATTGTTATCTATTTATTTTTCAATAAAGAAATAAGGTCAGCATGGTGGCTCATGCCTGTAATCCCAGAAGTTTGGGAGGCCAAGGCGGGTGGATCACTTGAGGTCAGGAGTTCGAGACCAGCCTGGCCAACATGAGGAAACCCTGTCTCTACTAATAATACAAAAAAAAAAAAAAATTAGCTGGGCATGGTGGCAGGCACCTGTAATCTCAGCTACTCAGGAGGCAGAGGTGGGAGAATCCCTTGAACTTGGGAAGTGGAGGTTGCAGTGAGCCCAGATCGCACCACTGCACTCCAGCCTGGGTGTCAGAGTGAGACTCTGTCTCAATTTAAAAAAAAAAAAGGAAATAAAAAATCAATGTGACCAATGTAGGTTATTACCTCATGAGGCATTTGCTTAAAGCTGCCAGTCACAAGGGTGATTTAACACTTACCCTCAGCAAGCAAGGTGAGACACTGTAAAAGGCTAGTTACCCAGCTATGAGAGATGGCAGAGGCTGAGATTACTGCAGTTCTCACTGCTAAGTTTGAATTATTAAGACACAAGAAACAATTGAAATGTCTGCTACAGGCTGAATGTGTCCCCCTAAAATTCATATGTTAAAGTCCTAACCCCCAGTGTGACTGTAGTTGGAAACAGGGACTTTAGGGGGCTCCTAAAGGTAAATGAGCTCATGTAGGTGGGGCCCTCATCCAATAGGACAGATGTCCTTATGAGAAGAGAGAGAGGCACCAGGGATGCAGTGCCCAGAGACAAGGCCACGTGAGGACATAGTGAGGTGGCGTCCACAAGCCAAGCGGGGAGGCCTCAGGAGAAACCGAACCTGCTCACCCTTTGATCTTGGACATCCAGCCTCATGAACTGTGAGAAATACATTTATGCTGTTTAAGCCACCCAGTCTGTGGTATTACCTTATGACAGTCCTAGCAGACTCATACAATGTCCATCTCTGTGAAATTACATAATTATACTTCATTGTGAATAATTCCCAAGAGGATTTATAGATTCAGTGAAATCCCATCAAAATTCTCATGGGGAACTCCTTCGCATGCTGACCCTAACAATGTAAGATGTGAGTAAAGGACAAGCAGAGGCAAAAGCATCTGAAGGGGAAGCTCGAGGGCCTATCCCAGCAGACGGGAAGGACGGCTTACCATCTCATAGGAAGATCTGACCATCTAACTGGAAACCCGGATCCATACAAATCAGAAAAATTCCATTTATCAAAAGTCATATCTTCTCTCTTTTTTTTTTTACAAGCCAGTTTGAAATATTTTCAGTAATTCACTATAATCTACTATAAAAGTGTGATTAAGACATACTAGTGTTGATTCAAGGATAAATAAATGAAGCATTGGAGTGGAATGAAGAGCCATATAACAGAGCTAAACATTGAGGACGATTTTTACATATGATGAAGTTATCACAGCAGAAGGCTAAGGAGGAAGGACAGCAGAGGTGCTGGGACAGTTGGTTATCCACATGAGAACTATGGCTAGATGTGGTGGCTCATGCCTATAATCCCAACACTTCGAGAGGCTGAGGCAGGAGGATTGCTTGAGTCCAAGAGTTCTAGAGCAGTCTGGGAAACAGCGAGACTCCATCTCTACAAAAAATGAAAAATTAGCCAGGCATGGTGGCACGTGCCTGTAGTCCCATCTACTCAGGAGGCTGAGGTGGGAGGATTGCTTGAACTCAGGAGGTCGATGCTGTGGTGATACAAGATCGCACCACTGCACTCAGCCTGGGTAACAGTGAGACTCTATTTCAAAAAAAAAGAAAAAATAGTCTCTTACTTCATATTATTTATTATCTACAAAATACTTCAGAAGGGTTAAGGTCATAATAGCAAAGACATACCCTAAATTTGTTATAAAAAATAAAGAAGACTTTGTGATAAAGATTTCTTAAAATTGTTATAAAACACGAATCAAAAAGTAGAAATAATGATAAATACTCTATGAACGTTTTCAAAATCAAAATGGAGTCATTAATGTTAAAAAAAAAAAAAAAAAAAAGAAAGCTTGACAAATAGAGCCAGAGAAGGCCAAGAAAAGAGATTTCTAATTCTTGTATGCCTGATAACAAAAAGTATCATAAAAGACTGCAAAAAACACAACTTCGCACAAAGGTCATTGTAACCTTGTACAAAAAATGCTTCTGTGACATCTGCCTAGCAACTGCCTGTCCAACCTTGGACTGGAATCACCTTTATTGAGAACTATAATGTAATCCTCTTCATTATTACCTTTAAAAACCATTGTCTTCCATTTCCTCCCTGAATGTGCTCATAGTTTACCATGGCACACATATTCTCATCACAATCCTTTGTTCTTAAATATCTTTTATTTTAGAGAATCCTTCAGTGTATTATTTAGGTTGACAACTGCTAAAATAATAATAAGAACTTCAGTTATAAAAAAGAAAATAGGCCGGGCGCAGTGGCTCATGCCTGTAATCCCAGCACTTTGGGAGGCCGAGGTGGGTGGATCACCTGAGGTCGGGAGTTTGAGACCAGCCTGACCAACATGTAGAAACCCATCTTTACTAAAAATACAAAATTAGCCGGGTGTGGTGGCGCATGCCTGTAATCCCAGCTACTCGGGAGGGCTGAGGCAGGAGAATCGCTTGAACCTGGGAGGCAGAGGTTGTGGTGAGCCGAGATTGTGCCATTGCACTTCTGCCTGGGCAACAAGAGTGAAACTCTGTCTCAAAAAAAAACCGAAAAGAAAATAAAGAAATTTAAAACACAAGCAATTATCTGTATTTTTTTTTTTTTTTTGCTTTCTTTTGGTTTTGGTTTATTTTCTGGTAACATATAAGAAAGAATGAATATCTAAAGAATATAAAAATGTTCTATAAAATAATGAGGAAAAGACAACTCAATACAAAAAATGGGGTGGCAACAGACTCAAACATACAATTCACAGAAGAGTAAGCACAAATGGCCAACATGCCATTTAATAACCAATTAAATGAAAAGCAGGAATACAGCAAGGTATTTTATTACATCCATGTAAATTGGCAAAAATTACTTTATTGGAAAAATCTCATTGCTGATGGTAATACAAATGTAGCAGCCTGGACCTGTTACAGAGCCTTCTCTTGTCCCTCGTTGTGGGCTATACTCAAAACTATCAGCTTTTCAGGTCATAGTTAATGAGTTGGCATAGCACACCCAAATGAGATACATGTTGCCTACAAAGAGACCGAATAGGGATTATACATCTTTTGTGGTCATAGGAGGGCCAGATGTAACAAATTTTCCTTCACTTTAGGAGGGATTCTCCTACCATGGGACCCCTAGAAACTTCAGTGAGACAGAAGATTCGTGAATATTTATGAGATATATTTCCTGAGACACTTACATTGCAGAGTAATTGCTACTTTCTGCTCACCAAGTTCAAGCAATATAATATCACAAAAGTAATAGACCAGTGTGAGGTGCTGTGGAAAGGAAAGGTGATCAAGTATAGGCTGGAGTGTTGATAAACACCTGTGGTTGGATAGCAAAAATGTATTTCTAGCTTAGCCAGCTGAAATCAAAGTGCCTCTAGTGGTCTTCACTAATAGGTATAAAGAAAATAAAAAAGGCGTTCTTCAGATCAGTAGCTGCAAATCAAGTACCAGGGGATGGTTGATTGGCTAAAGCAACAAAACCACATCTGGAAAAGAGCAGCTGCAACTGGAGTCACCATCTGAATAATTTATGATAATCCACTATCATTCTCCAATATCGGTCTGTCTTCTCCATGGACCAAATTGGTGCATTGAACAGGAATGTGGTGCAATCATCACCCCTGTATCCTGATCGTAGCACTGATTTCTGCAATCCTTCCAGAATGCAGTATTGCTTGTGGCTAATTATTTTTGTAGAAAGAGCAGCACTTCTAGGGGCTTCTCCTTGACCTTGCCTACCATAATAGCCCTTACTCCACGGGTTGGAAACCTGTGGATTTGGGGATTCTGCCAGTTGCTGAGACTGTCTCTTCCAATTATGAATTCCAGAATTAAGGAAATGAGTGCAGGTTGGGTTCAGGGAGACAGTCGGTCAACTATGAGACAGGTCTGAGCTAAAAGTCCATCAATCACCTGACCTGCATAAAGACCTATTCTGACTGATGGGCCACGGGTAGTATTCATCTTCAGGAATTAGTGTCAGTTTAGAGCCAGCAATCCCTTAAAAGTCTTATTACTTCCCTTTCCTCAAGGCACTCCTTGTGACAAAGGGCTGTGGGTGCCTTTGGGGATGGCTGGGAGGAAAATCAGCATTACAAGTTTCTGACATTGTATTGTATTCCTTCCTCAAGGGAACCTTTCCTCTTAATTCAAAGGAAAGAATTCTATAAACTGATTCTAGTTTGTGAATTGATTGTGGAGCCGTAACTCTCTTTTGATGATTTAAGTCAGACTTCTGTTCACTGGACCTAGATCTTTCTGACTGCACAGGCTAATGAGAATTTAGTAGACTGGCTGCTGTGGTTTGGATATGGTTTGTTTGCCGCCACCAAAATACATGTTGAAATTTGATCTTCAAGGTGAGGTGTTGGGAGGTGGGGCCTAGTGGCAGGTGTTGGGTCATAGATGGTTTGATGCTGTTCTCACAGCAGTGAGTGAGTCCTTGCTCTGGTGAGGTGGGATTAATTCTTTCAGGAATGCATTAGTTCCTTCAAGAGTAGGTTGTTATGAAACCAGGATGCCCCTTGGTTTTTCTCTCTTCCCTTTTGACCTTCTCTTCCATGTTCTAACATAGCATGTGGCCCCCACCAGAAGATGAACAGATGCCATTGCCCTGTCCCACTTCCCAACCTGCAGAACAACTAGCTAAATAAACTTCTTTTCTTTACAAATGATCCAGTCTCAGGTATTCTATCATAACTACACAAAAAAGGTACTAAAACTCCGGCCATCTATTTCTTTCCTAGAACCATCCTGATAACCAGTCAACTCCAGAGATCTCTCTGAGTCAGTCTATTCTGATCACTTCTTTCGTTCCACTGTCCATTGTGGTGACCACACCCACCTTGTCTTTGACAATCAAGTGTTGCCACTTGGCACCTCATTGCATTTAGGGATCTTAAGTTTGGTGGTTGCTGTTCCCACTGTCATTTCTGACCTACAGAGAAGAATGACCACAGAGATCTTAAGGATGCTAGGGTTCCCCTCACAAATCCATTTCTAACAGCTGTGGTGAAACGTGTGTCCTCTGGATTCCCTGATCATGGGTGAGCAGGCCTTACATGATAAATCCACTCTGTCTTCCCATACCTCTAAGTCTTTAACAATCTTTCTCCATAGTACACCAAGACAGTCTGGCATTTCAACTTCACTCAGTATAGGCTACCTTTGGGCTCACATTTTAGCCAACCAAACAAACAAAGCCCTTCCTAACTCCTGGAGCTAGGAATGCTGCATCCAGGATCTCTGCTTAGTTGACCTATGTCAATACATTTAGCCTGATCCAAATTTATATTGCTTCTGCCTTGATCCCACTTAATGTCTACATAAATTGGGATAATGGTTTTTTGTTTGTTTTTTTTTTGTGTGTTTTTTTTGAGATGGAGTCTCGCTTTGTCGCCCAGGCTGGAGTGCAGTGGCGCGATCTCGGCTCACGGCAAGCTCTGCCTCGCGGGTTCATGCCACTCTCCCGCCTCAGCCTCCCAAGTAGGTGGAACTACAGGTGCCCGCCACCACGCTCGGCTAATTTTTTGTATTTTTTAGTAGAGACGGGGGTTTCACCATGTTAGCCAGGATGGTCTCGATCTCCTGACCTCGTGATCCACCCGCGTCGGCCTCCCAAAGTGCTGGGATTACAGGCGTGAGCCACCGCCCCTGGCCGGGATAATGTTATTAAAATAGGTTCTGGTGAGACTCAGCAGTGTCTTTCAAGTTAACTACCTCACAGCGGGGCATTACATGTTCTTCAGGCAAAGGGAGGTACCCTCCTCAGCTGAGTGCTGAAGGGCTGCTTTGACCAGGGGGTGGAGAGGAGAGAACTCGGTAAATTTAGTTTGAGGTCCACTCTTTCACTGGGGGCTTGCCTGTGTTTCCCCATTTCAATCTTCAGGGTTCAATTTCTTCTCAATCAATGTTCTAATATTTGCAGATACCCTGGTCACTAGGATTACCTTTAAAAAATATTGCTGCAGGCCGTGCGCCGTGGCTCACGCCTGTAATCTCAGCACTTTGTGGGAGGCCGAGGCGGGCTGATCACGAGGTCAGGAAGGGGAGACCATCGTGGCTAACATGGTGAAACCCCGTCTCTACCAAAAATACAAAAAATTAGCTGGGCGTGGTGGCGGGCGCCTGCAGTCCCAGCTACTCAGGAGGCTGAGGCAGGAGAATGGCATGAAACCGGGAAACGGAGCTTGCAGTGAGCTGAGATCGTGCCACTGCACTCCAGCTCGGGCGTCAGAGCGAGACTCCGTCTCAAAAAAAAAAAAAATCTGTTAAGAAATTTAGCATCTATGTTCGTAGGGATATTGTTTGTTTCTGGAGTTATGCTGGTCACTTAAAATACGTTAGGAATTGTCCCCTCCTTTGTTGGAATTGTAATAGTAGCTTCCCTTTCATTCTAGATATTAGTAACTTACTAAAGTGTTACCGATTTTATAGCTCGTTACCAAAAAAAACCCTTTTGTTTTCATCGTTTCTCTCTATTGCTCATTAGCTTTCATTTTCATCAATTCCTTCTGTCACCTATGTTTTTTTCTACCTACTTATTGTCATCTAAATTTGCTCTTTTTGCTTTGCTTAGCTTCCTAAGATTTAAATGTAGCATTGATATAGAGCTTTTGCTTTATTTCCTAACATATACATAAATCTATACATCTGCACTGTTTTCCATACCTCTCAGAAATATCGATACGCTGTGTTTTAATTTTCATCCATTTCGAAATATTTTCTGTTTTTAGTTGTGATGTGTTCTTTGAGCAATCTGTTGTTTAAAAGTGAGTTGTTTAGCTTCCAGATATTGGGGAATATCTAGATGTTTTATTTCTGTTAATTTGTAATTTAGTATAATTTTGGTCAGAGAACATATTCTGTAAAATTTAAAATTTTAAAGCTTATTGAGCCTTGTTTTATGACCCAGTATGTGCAAAATCTTGGTAAATATATTGCATTTGGACCTGAAAGGATATTTATTCTCAACTTTTAGGATTTTTATAAATACATTTTACTTTGATTAAAGTAGTTGATGGCTTTCATCAGATCATTTATTTTGAAATGGTTTTTTTTTTGTCACCTCTTCTATTAATTGCTGGAAGATTAGTGTTAAAATCTCCATCTACGATTTTGGAGTTTCTTTTCTCCCATTAGTTGTTAAATATTTTATATTCTACTTCTGTTTTTGGGCACATGTATAACGATAATTTTTATGTATTACTGATAAATTGACACTTTTAACATTATTAACTGTCCTTCTTTGTCCCTTTTGTCTTGATGTTTGATATTTACATATAATTTTTTGCTTATAATGTGCATGGTATTTCATTTCCCATTTGGTCAATTTCGTCTATCTGTGTCATCATATCTAAATGTTGTACCTAATAGACAAGAATTCAGTTGTTTCTTGCTTTTATATTCTGTCTGGTCTTCTGTGCTTTTTGGTTGTGGTGATATACCTATTTACATTTAATGCACTATTAATATGGTTCTATTGAGGCCTGCATTTCACTCTTGTTTTTCTATTCCCTATCTCATTTACGTCTCCTTTCATATTTATTATATTTTTCTTGTGTTTTTTGTTTGTTTCGTATTACTTTTTTATTGTATTACTTTTCTAAATTTTCCATCTGTGAAATTAAATCATATATTGAATTCTTTCATTTCTAATAAATGTGCTTGACATGGTTTGGCTGTGTCCCCATTCAAATCTCAACTTGAATTGTATCTACCAGAATTCCCAGGTGGTGTTGGAGCCGCCTAAGGGGAGGTAATTGAATCATAGGGGCCGATCTTTCCTGTGCTCGTCTCCGTCTCCGGATAGTGAGTAAGTCTCACGAGATCTGACGGGTTTATCAGGGGTTTCCGCTTTTGCTTCCTCCTCATTTTTTCTTGCCCTCACCATGTAAGAAGTGTCTTTCACCTCCCGCCATGATTCTGAGACCTCCCCAGCCACATGGAAATATAAGTCCACCTAAACCTCTTTTTCTTCCCAGTCTCGGGTATGTCTTTATCAGCAATGTGAAAATGGTCTAATACAGTGCTCGATGCTAAGAATTTTCCTCTGATTTCTACATTAAATGGACCCGTAGATGCTAATCTGTAATCATTTAATTATCATTGTTTTAGAATTTTTCCATCTCCCCTTTTACTCCATAGTTAACAATTTTTAATAATTTCCATGGGAAAGTCTTTGTGTTTATGACTTTGCTAATAATTTCTAGTGTCATTGCATTGTAACTAGCAAGTGTTGTTTATAATATTTGTACTTACGGAACTTGCAGATATGTCTTTGTGATCTATTATATGATAATTTCTTGTGACTATTCTATGTATTCTTGACAAAGTATATACTCTAGGCTGGGCGTGGTGGCTCATGCCTGTAATCCCAGTACTTTGGGAGGCCAATGTGGGCAGATCACGAGGTCAGGAGTTCATGACCAGCCTGGCCAACGTGGTGAAACCCCATCTCTACTAAATCTACAAAAATTAGCCGGGCGCAGTGGCACACGACTGTTGTCCCAGCTACTTTGGAGGCTGAGGCAGGAGAGCTGCTTGAACCAGGGGGTTGGAGGTTGCAGTGAGCTGAGATCGTTCCACTGCACTCCAGCCTGAGCAACAGAGTGAGACTGTGTCTCCAAAAAAAGTATATTCTCCAAGGGTGTAATGTTTGTATTTATTCTTAAGATTTTCCTTATTGATTGTATGATGTTTAGGTCTTCTATATCCATAGTTTTTTTGTCCACTTGATGTGTGTTGTATTGAGAGTAGTGTTTTAAATTTCCCAGTGATGAGAGCCTTCCTAACTACTCATTACTGCCTCTCTGGTTTCTATTTACGCAGAATGTGATTTTTGTGCACAGACATTCATAAGTATTGTATCTTCATCGTGAATTGGATTTTAGCATTAAAAGTTTGCTTTCTTTGTCATGCTTAATGTTTTGTGGCCTGAATACTACTTACATAAGGATTGCTATACCTTGTTTTTTTAATGTTTTCATCTGCCTAGTATGCCTTTGTGCATAATTTTTTTTTTTTTTTGAGACAGAGTCTTGCACTTGTCACACAGGCTGGAGTGCAATGGCATGATCTCAGGTCACTGAAACCTCTGCCTTGTTCAAGCGATTCTCCTGCCTTAGCCTCCTGAGTAGCTGGAATTACAGGCACCTGCCACCACGCCTAGCTAATTTTTATATTTTTAAGTAGAAACGGGGTTTCACCATGTTGGCCAGGCTGGTCTTGAACTGCTGACCTCAGGTGATTTGCCCACCTCACCCTCCCAAAGTGCTAGGATTACAGGCATGAGCCACTGCGCCCGGCCTTGTGTGTAAATTTTTATCCTTTCTTAATCACTTTGGTTTTGGTGTGTCTCTTATATTCTGCAAATATTTGGGTTGTGTTTTGTGATTCAAAGTGATGTCTTGTTTTGGTAGTTAAGCCATTCATATGGATAACTATGACTTTTGATAGATTTGGCCTCAACTGTGTCACAATGTTTTATAACTATTTTTATTATAATTGCTGTGTTTCCTTTTCTACAAGTCCTGTATTAATTGCTTCTGTATTTTAAAAAATTTAACTTATTCTACTTTCTTCTTTCCCTCTCTCTTCTCCTCCCATTTTTAGTTTCATTATTTTTAACTTACACAATATATAAGATTTCCATATTAGTAACTCACCCTTGTCCTATTTTCATTTTAGCCTTAGAGCTACAATATGTGTAAATACTCACACCCATCATTTTAATGAGGATTTCCCAGTAATATTTGTTTGGATGAAACTCATCCTGTAGTTTCTTCAAGAAAGGCTTGTAGGTAAATGATTTTATATGTTCTTATGTCTTTAACACTTTCTTGTGTAGTCCTGGTACACAAGGTTAGTTGGCTGGATATAAAGCCCTCTGTATATTATAGAGTATTTTGAATTTGCTACCCACCTTATGATTGTTTTGCTTTGTATGTTGTTTTTGAAAGGTCTGATAGGCCAGGCGTGGTGGCTGACGCCTGTAATCCCAGCACTTTGGGAGGCCAAGGCGGGTAGATCACCTGAGGTCAGGAGTATTCATAAATTATTTAAATCAGTCTAAGAGTATTCATAAATTATTTAAGTCAGTCTAAGAAATTTTCAAGTTCATGTAGCTTACGTAAATCATTAATAAATAAATAGAAACTCAGATCCAATATACTTTGAATAATTCAAATCTCCCCAAATAAAATAACTATGACTCAGAATAAAATTCTAAGCCAACACTTCAAATACAATAAAATTTATTCAAATAAGCATTTGTGGATATGAAAAGCCCCTGGAGTCACATATCTAAAAACTACAAACAAAAATGGGCAAAAACATAAGGAAATGAAAATATAGTTAATTAAAACCGTAAGATAAATGAAAGAAAGAAAGACAAATTTATTTCCTAAAGAAAAAGGGAAACACAAGGTCACAAAAGAGAATAGACTCAAATGAAAATGTAATGACTAGCATTGAAGAAAGGTAGAAAAACACCTGGAGAATGAAAATGAAATAAGGAAAAAAGAGGTCACAGAAAAGTGGTAGAAATCAAAGTTAAGCAAAGGCACTATTCACAAAGTTGGAGTCCCAGCAAAAAAAGGTAATAAAACAATTGAATAAACTAATAAGAGATAATATTTAAAAGTATGTTGCAAGAAATTTTTGCTGAAATAAACTTGAGTCAACTGAGTATTTGGGAAAATTCTCCTGAAACAGTAGACTTTAAGTCATAAGCTAGAAAAATTATTAGCCTTTGTAGATTTTGAAGCAAACAATATTGTCAAGAATGCGCATCAAAACTTGTTATGGCTAAAAACAAATATATCAATGTAACTATGCATGTATTCGGATAAAAAACGTGAAGAATAATTTACAATTGTGAAGGGCACATGAAGTAAAATGGGACATTTAAAGATGAACGCTTCCTGGTCTTCAAGAGAAAAGATCACACAAAACACCTTCTTTTTTGTTTTTTGAGATGGAGTCTTGCTCTGTTGCCTATGCTGTAGTAGTGCAGTGGCACGGTCTCGGCTCACTGAAACCTCCACCTCCTGGATCAAGTGATTCTCCTGCCTCAGCCTCCCAAGAAGCTGGGACCACAGGCGCGTGCCACCACACGCATCTAATTTTTATATTTTTAGGAGAGACAGGGTTTCACCATGTTGGCCAGGCTGGTCTCGAACTCCAGAAATCAATAACAACTAGATAACTAGAAAATCATATGTACTTGGAGATTTAAAAACATTTCACGGCTGGGCGTGGTGGCTCACGCCTGTAACCCCAGCACTTTGGGAGGCCAAGGTGGGTGGATCACAAAGTCAGGAGATCAAGACCATCCTGGCAAACACGGTGAAACCCCGTCTCTACTAAAAATACAAAAAATTAGCTGGGCGTGGTGGCAGGTTCCTGTAGTCCCTGCCATACCTGCGCCAGGGCCTGTGTTCTCCAAAACTTTGAATAACAACCCTACGCCATGAATCAGTCAGTGGCCAAATACCATGAATTAGATCCCTGTAATTGTTCTTCATCCTCACTGACACTAACTTAGTAGCACATTAATTCCCTTTTGGCCGGGGCTATCAAAGTAACTTCCTAAGCCGTTACTGTGCCTTGAATCTGTTCCCTGACATCCCCCTTCGCATGGCTGTCAGATTTTGCTTACAAACCAGATATCAGATCAGGGCCCTACCACCCTCCTTTCCCCACTTCCTCCTGCCCCCGCGATTTCCTACAGATTTAGATCGTGGCTGTGCCTGCCTTGTTTATTTCCCAGTTTTTCTCATGCCTTCTGTAGCCCAGTCAACCCGAACTGCCATTATTGTGCCTTCATGCATGCCTTTTTCTTGTAATGCTTTTCTTATCTCCATCTATAGAAAATATGTTGCTTTCTATATGTGAAGCTTTCTCTGATTGCATGCGCACTCTTCACCTCAGGATTAATTGATCCCTCTTTATAGCAATGACCATGGATAAGCCCCATAGGCTGCTAGCTCAATCCACTGTTGATGCCCAGTGAACACGACCGTTTTAGATCAAGTTTCCTAATTCATATGGTCATTAACCAACCCTGTAAAGCTCTGAGATGTGCTAGATATAGGCCCCCAGAAAGTAGTATCTTATGCCATATGTTTTTCCTTCCTTGCCAGAAAAGGACAGCATACATGTATGCTTCAATGTAATTGTCTCCCTACTTCCAGTTATTTATGTATTCTTTTGAAAGGTTGAATACATTCTTGTTTCTTTCATGACCTAAAATATTTCCTTTCTTTCTCCTAGAATATATCAGAGTCTTGATTACATAGAAGATAATGCTACAGGTTTTCATGCCTACTATCTCTCTGCAGTAGCTAATGCCGAAATAAAAAACTCGGTGGCTTTGGGTCATTTCATTCTTCCTCCTGCGTGCCTGCAAAAAGGTTAGCAAAGATCATTCAGCCAATCCCTGTCAGACAGCCAAATCTGGCTAATCTCTGTTAAACAGCCAAATTCAACTGTACTTATTTTACTCTCAGTCACATATTTTTGAATTTTGTATCTATTTAACATAAGTGGAAAAAGCATGGACTTTGGATCAGATTGCCTTGGGTGTATATCCTGACTTTGTTTATGTATTGTTTATTCATACATTCATTGAGCTCTTCCTGTGTGCCAGGTTTCAACCTGGGTAGGTGCTGGGGATTCAGTGGAGAATAAGACAGATGCAGATCTTAACTTCACAGGCTATGATCTGATGCTTACTAGTTTTGTGATCTTGTAGCAAGTTACTTCTCTGAAGTTGTTTTGAGGATAAAATGAGATAATAGGCTGGGCGCAGTAGGGCGTGCCTGTAATCCCAGCACTTTGGGAAACTGAGGTGAGCGGATCACTTGAGCCCAGGAATTCAAGACTAGCCTGGGCAACAGGGTAACATGGTGAGACCCTGTCTGTATTTATTTTAATAATTTCAAATTATTTTTTAAAATAAGATAATGTATTAAGGTATCTGATGTGGTGAGCATTTAATAAATGTATTCTTTGCTAGTTTTGAATCCCTTCATTATTTTTCTAATTTTTTCTTCTGATATTTAAAGATTGGTTATGATAATAAATCCATTTATTCGCATTTTTAAAATGTGAATTTTAAAATTCCTTGAGCCCAGGAATTTGAAGCTGCAGTGCACCATGATCTCCCCTGTGAATAGCCACTGCATTCCAGCCTGGGCAACATGCTGAGACCCCCTTCTCTAAAAAAATTAATTGAATAATTAAGTGAGTAGAATTAATTTTAGGAATATATTTTATTTAACCTAATATATCTAAAATATTATCATGTCAATATATAATCTATAAAAACTGAGATACCCTACATTTTTTTGATACTAAGTCTTCAAAATCCTGTATTTATTTTATACTTACAGCACCTCTCACTTTGGATTAACCACATATTTCCAGTGCTCAGTACCTACATGTAGCTAGTGGCTGCCATACTGGACAGCAAAAGTCTAGAGTAATATTACCTTTTTTGTCCTTTTGACTACTGTGAAAACTTTTGAGATCATTGAGTTTGGATGACGACATTGTTGTTTGACATACTGACCATTGTAGAATTCCTGTACTACCATGTTTACTAGACATATTGTTAACGCATCCTTCATTTATATCTATATCTATATATGTGTATCTGTATCAATATCTACAGCTATATAGACATTAGATATACATCTAATATATATCTAATGCATTATATAGATACATATGCATTATTATATAGAGATATATCTATATATGTAGATGTATAGCTACATATGTGTATACATATACATCTAATGTATATCTAATGATACAGATATAGATATTGATGTATATCTAATGTATATGTAGATACAAATATAGATATAAAAGAATAGTGGATGAACATATCTCAATTATATATATACATCTAATGTATATAGAGATACAAATATAGATATAGATATATTCTAGCAGGAAACGTCTACAACAATGATTAGCAAAGTGTATTAGAATTATCTGGAGAGTTTGTTAGAAATGCAAATTCCAGAGCTCCTCCTCAATGATCTGATTCAATAGGAATCTGCATTTTAACAAGTGTGTTATGTGATTTTGTTGCAAATAGAATAACACTGGCCTAGAAATTTCAGACTTTAAGCAAAATTCAGAAGATTCCAAAAAAAAAATATATTGGATTTGTTTTTCTCACCACAGAAATAAGAAGAAAAATTGGTAGTTTTATTTGGGAACAAGACCAACATTTTCTGATAGAAAAGGTAAGAGTAAATTAAGGTACTTGGTTAGAATCTACAGTTTCAACATTTTCTGAAAGCAAAGTTATCTTTAAAATGTTTACTTGTGACATGTTAGCACCAATGAGTCAGTTTAAGAGATTTATTTATTTATTTTGAGACGGAGTCTCACTCTGTCTCCCGGGCTGGAGTGTAGCAACGCTATCTCGGCTCACTGCAACCTTTGCCTTCTGGGTTCAAGCGATTCTCCTGCCTCAACCTCCCAAGTAGCTGGGATTATGGGCGTGTGCCACCACGCCCGGCTCATTTTTGTAGTTTTAGTAGAGATGGGGTTTCACCATGTTGGCCAGGCTGGTCTCGAACTCCGGGTCTCAAGTGATCCCCCCACCTTGACCTCCCAAAGTGCTGGGATTACAGGCGTGAGCCACTGTGCCCGGCACAGATTCAGAAATTTAAAGGGCATGCTGTTATTTAATATTATATGGTTCGACTTTGTTTCATAGCAGTACATTAGTAAAATTGAGGTTATTTTGTATAAATAAAATTATTCCTATAAGAAACTTGAAAATTTGCTTCTGTTAGTAATAGGAAGAGAATAACAGGTGCATAGTATTTACCAGTTCTTTACTGCCAGTGTAGATTCTGATTGGTTAATTTCTGTGACATGCTGTTTGTTCAATGTTTTGAATAACACCCCTCAATAAATGTGTACAAGAGTCTGTCTGAACCTATTCTGGTTCAGGGGCTGCCTGATTAACGAAGAAAAAGAAAAAAATAGTGTACAATACTGGAAAAATAGCTGTTTTGTAGCTTTTGCCATCCTGCCTCAGATTTTCTTATGCTTTTGACTTACTTCAGAATCTTTAAGTAATAGCCAAATTTGGGAACAATTGAGCATTAAAACTAATAATGACAATAATGGATTATAATATGTTAGGTAAAAAGAATCCATGTGCTTGCTTCGGCAGCACACATAGTAAAATTGGAACAATACAGAGATTAGCATGGCCCCTGCATGAGGATGACACGCAAATTCGTGAAGCATTCCATACATGTATATGATACTCCAAAAGCAGACATAAAGAAAAAAGGAAGGACAGAAGGAAGAAAGGAAAGAAGGAAGAAAATAAGGAAGATAAAGGTGGGATAAGGAAAATTTTCCTTTACAAAAATAGCAGCTAGTAAATATAGAAAGAAAGATAAAATAGAAAAATCACCATTTTTATAACCCTCAATTTAATAATTGATTTAGATAAGGTCATTAATGGATTCTAAACCTATGATCTCAAATTATCACCCACAGATTGATTATTAGTTACAAAGTTAAACAGTGTACCTTTACAATGGAGCGATCTGGCAGGCACCATTTAACTAACTTAGCAAACAGCATCACCAATATTGGAGCAACCTTTCATTATGTTCAGTCAGATATGGTATAATAAATACACAATATTATCTGTGTAGTATTCTTGTTCAAAACATTTAACCCGAATTTAATTATGAGTTAACATTCAGACAAATCCAGAATATGGACCATACCACAAGACAATTAACTGACCTGGACTCTAACATCAGTTAATGTCATAAAATACAAAAAAAGCAATAGGAGCATAGTAGATGAAGAGACATAAAAAAGAGGTATAAAAGACATTTGGAGAGCAATTGGGAAAATTTAACAATGAACTGTATAATGGGTGATACTGTATTACATTTTATTTTCTTAAGTGTGATAGTGGTGTTGTAAAGATAAAACAATGTATATTTTTAGAAAACACATGCCAGGTATTAGAGAGTGGAAATGTCATATCTGCAAATGTTTTCAAGTGGTTCCACAAAAATAAAAAGAGAGAGGAGGCACTCAAGGTGTCGGAAATGTTAACACTTTGTGAATCTAGGTGAAAGGTATATGGTATTTATTATACTATTCTTTTTTTTTTTTTTTTGAGACAGAGTCTCATTCTGTCGCCAGGGTGGAGTGAAGTGGCGGGATCTCAGCTTACTGCGACCTCCACCTCCTGGGTTGGAGCGATTCTCGTGCCTCAGTCTCCCGAGTAGCTGGGATTACAGGCACCCGCCACCACACCCAGCTACTTTTTGTGTTTTTAGTAGAGACAGGGTTTCACCATGTTGGCCAGGATGGTCTCAATCTCCTGACCTCGTGATCCACCCACCTTGGCCTCCCAAAGTGCTGGGATTACAGGCGTGAGTCACTGCGCCTGGTCTATTGTACTATTCTTTAACTTTTTGGTAAGTTTGAAATTTTTCACAATAAAGAGTTAGGGAGAAAATCTTTCATTTTTGTTTTTTTAAACTTTAAACCCACAGCCATATCATATAGAAAACCTTTACATTATGTCCAAAATCAAGCTATCAACTTATATATTTTATATTTCTGTCATTAATTTGTTTTTTCTTCCCAAGGCATCATCATCTGAAAATAATAGTTCTTTCAGTCTTTTTGCCTAGGAGGTAATAGTATGTTGTACTAAGGACTGAAATATCTAATCCTTGACTTTTCACAGTGTTTCCAGGAACGTGAGCAGTAATGCAATGGTTATTATTTGGTGGTAATTATTGACTCTAGCAGAACTTTAGAGTTTAAAGATCATTAATTTCATCATTTAGCTTTATACATGAGAAAACTAAGGTAAAGAAAATATAATGACCCATTTTAGTACACATTGGCAAAGTGGAGCCAAATTTTCTCAGCTCTAACCCAATCCAATGTTTTTTCTACTAAAAAATTACTAAAACATGCTTGTATGGACGTTGACTCTAGAAGTTATATTATTACATGATAAAAGAGTTTGTCAATTCTTTCAAAATATTGGTTGATATGAGTATTAGCCAATTATAATAATGTAACCATAGCATATATAAGTGGAAGGTATTCATTGAATGGCAATAACTAGGGTAAATCTGGGGAGCATTACAATTGTTTGGAGTGGGTTTAAGTTTTTATTTAAATATAGAAACTTCTTAATGGTGGCTGGGCACGGTGACTTGCGCCTGTAATCCTGGCATTTTGGGAGGCTGGGGCGGGCCGATTGCCTGAGCTTGGGAGTTCGAAACCAGCCTGGGCAACATGGCAAAACCCCGTCTCTACTAAAAATACAAAAACTTAGCCAGATGTGGTGGCTGGCGCCTGTAATCTCAACTACTCGAGAGGCTGAGGCAGGAGAATTGCTTGAACTTGGGAGGCGGAGGTTGCAGTGAGCCGAGATTGTGCCACTGTACTCCAGCCTGGGTGACAGAGCAAGACTCTCTCTCAAAAAAATAAATAAATAAATAAAAATTTAAAAAAAGAAACTTCTTACTGGTATATAAAATAAATAGATTATGTGATAGGTACCAGTATCTAAGTTGCTTTCACAGAATATTTAGAAAAAGCTTAACATACATTTAGTCATTTTTTATCTTTACAGCTAAATACTTCAATGTCATTTTGAAGGAGAAACATAATTTGTTCAGCTTACTTTATAGTTTTGATTTGTAGCTCACAGGAATCCTTAAATCCTTAAGGATTTTAAGAAAGTTTAAATTAGTAGCAAGATTTTTTGTTTCCTTATTTTTGTGACTAAAAGGTAATATAACCACATTAGAGGAAATTTCAATAATTGAAAGGAGAATAAAATCAGTCAAAGTTTTACTTATCTGACATAACCACAGCTGGTATATTTAAAATTCTGGTCTTCTTTATGTGTCTCTAAAAATATATAGTATAATTATATGTGTGTGTGGACAAAATTTTGTAAATTTTCTTCACTCAGCTAGATTGAGTGGACTTAAATGTGTAAATATTTTTATGGCTTTTGAGATATATATTTCCAGTTTATTTTTCCTTTTTAAAAACATTACTGATTGTATCACTGGTATGACGGTTTTTTAAAATGTGATTTATTTTTCTATCGACAGCATGATGAAGTAACACCAAATGAAATAAAGACCCTTAGGGAAAACAGTGAACTAGCAACATAGCACAAAAAAGAATTATCCGAAAGGTATTGAATTCATAAACTTCATTGATATTCAATTTAATGTAGAAATCTGTGAGCACTGATTGTGTGCTTATCTCATTTAATTTTCAGTTTTCCTATGAGATAGATAGCGTTATAATCATTCCCATTATACAAAAAAAGAGATCTATGATTAGAAAGATAAGCAATTTCCCCAAAGTCATATAAACTTTGTTAAGTAGGGGAGAAGCAGGATTTCAATGAGTCAGAGCCCATTCATTTAAATGGTAGTCATTAAATACTATACCAGGTATTTACTATGTAGAATACTATACTATCTCATAGTATAGCACACTATACTGTCTCTTCAGAAAGGAGACAAGGATTTTATGTATGTTATGATAACTGTTAATACATTATTTAAAAATTATATGTATCTGTATGTGAAAACCCAATCATCATGCTTATGAACTACAAAATAATCTTAAAATATATTTTTTACTTGGAAGGAAGTACACTACATATTAGCAGTAATTTTATTAGGATGAAAAGTGGTGAGTGATTTCCCCTCTTCTTTCCAAATTGCTTGTAATATATTACATTGGTTTAAGAAATTAAATTTAGCCTGGGCATTGTGGCGCATCCTTGTAATCTCAGCACTTAGGGAGGCTGAAGCCGGATGACCGCTTGAGCCCAGGAATTTGAGACCAGTCTGGGCAGCATAGGGATACCCCATCTCTATAAAAAATTTAAAATACTAGCTGGGCATAGTGGCACATACCTATAGTCCCAGCTATTTGGAGGCTGAGGTGGGAGGACCGCTTGAGCCCAGGAGGTTGAGACCACAGTGAGCCGTGATCACGCCACTGCACTCTAGCCTGGGTGACAGAACAATACTCTGTCTCAAAGAAAAACAAGAAATTAACTTAAAAAGACAAACAAACATGGCCTTGCCATTATATTAGGACCAGTTTATGAGAGGCCTTCTCATTGCAGGTCCTAGTTATACATGATCTAGTCCTAGTTCCATATTTTCCAATTCAGTTGGTTTTCAAATATTCATAGGGAACATTGGTTCTTCAGAAGTCTATTTTATCGCTCCAAACCTGTGGCCGGAGTCAACCTAAAAGTGGAGGCAGGGGAATCCCCACAATGGAGTGCCCCAAACTGTCCCAAGTTGGGGCCAGTTGGGATTCTAAAGAAAGAACCACTAGCTAGAGTAATCAGTCTAAAGCATTTATTGAGGGAACTTGTACAGTATTGCACCAATCCTTGCAATGGACAAGATATAAGGGGTGTTCTACCTAGGTATATCCACAGTGAGGCGGTCTGGGTATGGAGTTTATATGAGGGTTTAAGGAATCTGGCTCAGGGCTGAGGCCAGTTTCTTTCAGTGTTTTGAGCAGCAACCTAGATACCTTTATCAGTGCCTGGAAATGTTTAAGGTCCTGGTTTGAGTTCAAGCCTGATGGGAAAACCCTGCACTGGGCTGTCTCACAGAGCAGTCAAAGCCCTCTGTGATTTTTGGTCAGGACACAGAAAGAAAGCCAGGAGTGGAATCGGGGGAGGGGAGGATGGGACTGGGGTACCCTACAGTCTGGTATTTAGCTGCTGTAATATAAATGATCAAATAGTAGTTATCTTTCTTCAAAATAAAAAGTAATGATGTAATTTATATAATTTTTTCAAGTTTTTCTCCCATAAGGGCTAATTTCCTTAATATACAAAGAAGTATTAGAAATCTGGGAAAAATATGTCCAATCCAAAAACAACAGAAATGGACAAAGGATATGAATAAACCCTAGGTAGGTGTCTACTTAGAGCCTTTTCTCTGTGGAAACACCAGAGGGTGCAGTGTGAACATAGATAAAATATACCCTCAATTTACCTGCTGAAGCATTTGTTAGCATAGTACTAGGGACATTGATTTTTTTTACACCATACAAACTTGATGTATGAAAAATCAGGCAGTACAGAATTAGTATAAAATCCTAGTTTCTCCCAAATCTTCTCCCAGTGATAACCTTCGTTTTTTGTTTTTAATTGAGACAGAATCTTACTCTGTTGCCCAGGCTGGAGTGCAGTGGTGTGATCTCGGCTCACTGCAACCTCTGCCTCCTGGGTTCAAGCAATTCTCATGCCTCGGCCTCTCGAGCAGCTGGGACTACAGGTACATGCCACCCCACCACACCAGCTAATTGTTTGTATTTTTAGTAGAGACGGGGTTTGGCCATGTTGCCCAGGCTGGTCTAAAATTCCTGGCCTCAAGTGATCCACCTGCTTCAGCCTCCCAAAGTGCTGGGATTACAGGCATAAACCACCTGTGCCTGGCTGAAAAATCTTATTTGATATTATGATGTGTAATGGCATCATATGGCGTTTCATTTTGTTTAACCTTTTTTTTTTTTCGAGACAAAAGCTCACTCTCACCCCCAGGGCTGGAGTGCAGTGACGTGATTTCAGTTCACTGCAGCCTCAACCTCCCAGGTTGAAGCGAGAGATCCTCCCTCCTCAGCCTCCCAAAATGCCGCTAGGATTACAGGCATGAGCCACCACACCTGGCCTAGAATTTGTTACTTTTATGACACTTCCATGAACATCTTTTTAAAAGTAAATCTTGCTCTACATTTTTTATAGATTTCTTCATGTAAATTCTCAGATGTGGAAATTATGGTACAAAGAGGAGTTTTTCTTCTTTCTTAAACACCTTATGTTTATTTATTTACTTAATTTGTGTGTGTCTGTGTGTGTGTGAGAGAGAGAGAGAGAGAGAGATAGGATCTTGCTGTGTCACCCAAGCTGCAGTGAGGTAGCATGATCATATGCTCACTGCAACCTGGAACTCCCAGGCTCAAGCAATCCTCCCACCTCAGCCTCCTGAGTAGCTAGGACCGCAGATGTGGGCCACCACGCCTGGCTAATTAACAAAAAAAAAAAAATTTTTTTTTGATACAGGTTCTCGCTCTGTCACCCAGGCTGGGGTACAGTGGCACAATCTTGGCTCACCGTAACCTCTCAACTTCCACCTCCTGGGTTCAAACGATTTTTGTGCCTCAGCCTCCTGAGTAGCTGGGACTACAGGTGTGTACCACCACGCCTGGACAACTTTTTTTGGTATTTTTAATAGAAACATGTTTTTGCCATGTTGGCCAGGCTGGTCTCAAACTCCTGGCCTCAAGCAATCCACCCTCCTAGGCCTCCCAAAGTGCTAGGATTACAGGTGTGCCCCAATTCACCCAGCCTAATTAAATTTTTTTTGTCAAGATGGCATCTCACTATGTTGCTGAGGCTGGTCTTGAACTTCTGGGCCCAAGGTATTTATTAATTAGTATAGTAGCCAGCCAGGCATGGTGGCTCACACCTGTAATCCCAGCACTTTGGAAGACTGAGGCATGAGGATAGCTTGGGGCCAGGAGTTCGAGACCAGTTGGAGCAATATAGAGAGACCCAGTCTACACAAAAGATTTTTTTAAAAAAATTCACTGGATGTAATGGTGTACTCCTATAGTCCTAGCTACTTGGGAGGCTGGGGCAGGAGGATTGCTTAAGCCCAGGAGTTGAGGTTTGCAGTGAGCTATCTATGGTCATTCCACTGTGCTTCAACCAAGGTGAAAGAGTGAGGCCATGTATCAAAAAAAAAAAATTAGTAGCATATATCTGTTTCTTAGAATATGGAGCTGGAGGGTATTCTTTCATACTGGAAATAAACTACATAATATCATACAATATGCTCAAATGCATATACTAAAGAACTCTACAAAATTTTAATCAAAATCTAGGTTTAGTTTGTTAAGAATTTCTTGAGAGAACCACTGAGAGACAGTGTCCTTTTGATCAAATGATGAATCTCTTCAGAGTTAAGTCTTATAAAGGAAATTTTGACTATGTTGATCCAAGTAATGCAGTAGTGGCACATTGGTTAAAAGGCAAAATTTTACTTTTAATTTTCCTAAATGCTGTCTCACTTGAGTCAGGAGGGATTGGGAATACTCAAAATGATCTTCCAGAGAATTTCTGCCGTAAGAGTGTGTGCCCTCATTAGGAATGGCTCTCTCATTATCTGTCCATGATTGGAGGACTGCTTTCTCTGATAAAACCTTTATATCTCCTGGTAAAGGGGAAGATGTAGTATGAAAAAGAACTTTGCCATTTGGTGAGAGAAGGGGATGTCTTGTGTATGTTGCAGTAAAATTCATCATGTGCAGTTTTGTGCTGTCTTTCCAAGGGTCTTCAATGCATCCTACCGAGGTGCAGGCTTTCTTGATTGCAGTTGGGGTTTCCAGTTTTCTTAATAGTTCAGCTAGCACTTGAGTCACCAGATATAAATTAGACATTTATCTCTTCAGTTGCCAGTATACATTCTGTGTATTATCACTTGAAGTTCTTACTCTTCAGAGATCTCTGCTCTTCAAGATTGTCTTCCTCATACAGATAGGTTTGTCTGGTTTTTGAGTAGTTCTATTTTGAGATCGTTACATTCTTTCCTCATCAACTCTTGTTCCAAACCGTGGATCTTCAGGTCACAGCTTAACTTTTCCACCTCCCAGTTTGATGAAGGTGGATTGAAATTCCTCATCACCAGCTGAGTTTCGACCTCTGTCCTTAGCTAGAGTTCTACTTCTTTAGATTGCATCTGTTTATTCAATACTTTTAAAGATTCAGAGTTGTGTTTACTCGTTTTATCCAATTTGCTCTTTAAATCATCTCTATCAATGCAAATCTTTCTTTTTTTTTTTTTTTTTTTTTTTTTTTTTTGAGACAGAGTCTCACTCTGTTGCCCAGGCTGGAGTGCAGTGGGCAATCTCGGCTCACTACAAGCTCCGCCTTCTGGGTTCACGCCATCTTCCTGCCTCAGCCTCCCGAGTAGCTGGGACTATAGGCGCCTACCACCATGCCCGGCTAATTTTTTGTGTTTTTAGTAGAGATGGGGTATCACCGTGTTAGCCAGGATGGTCTCGATCTCCTGACCTTGTGATCCGCCTGCCTCAGCCTCATAAGTGCTGGGATTACAGGTGTGAGCCACCGCGCCGGGCCACAAATCTTTCAATATACATAATAGGCCTTACTTACTTGTTGCTATTCCACAAAACTTGTTTCTTCATCTAATTGAGCTCCTATAAGCTTTTCTTCCAAAAATCTAATTCTTTTCTTTAACATAAGATTTCTCTTTCTCTGAATCCTTAAGTCCTTTTATGATGTCTTCATATGGGCAAATTGGGAAGCAACAGAAGCATCTCCTCAATATGTTGAAACTGGAGTTGCTGGGGTTTTCTCATAATTTAGCATACAGGTATCACCTTTTATCAGTGCATCCAAGAGAGCCTGAAACCAGGCTACTTAGGGCCGCCACGGAGTTTCCATTCCCTAATGTTTAGAAACAGCCAAAAACAGATCGGGTTGCCAGGGATCACCACGGGTTCAGATTTCCTTGAAGATACCTCCACTTTGCCAGCAAAAGCAGCCACTCTGAGTTATTGAATTGAGAGTATTGGTCTTATATCTATCCATTTGGAATTCCTTAAGATTCTAAGAATATTTTAATCAATTCTCTTGGCTCTTCAGGGTGCCTAGTCATATCATTTGTTAATAAATGAAAGTATTCCGGCCGGGCGTGGTGGCTCACGCCTGTAATCCCAGCACTTTGGGAGGCCAAGGTGGGCGGATCACGAGGTCAGGAGATTGAGACTATCCTGGCTAACACGGTGAAACCCCGCCTCTACTAAAAATACAAAAAATTAGCCGGGCGTGGTGGCGGGTGCCTGTAGTCCCAGCTACTCGGGAGGCTGAGGCAGGAGAAGGCATGATCCCAGGAGGTGGAGGTTGCAGTGAGCGGAGATCGCGCCACTGCACTCCAACCTGGGCAACAGAGCGAGACTCCATCTCAAAAAAAAAAAAAAAAAAAGAATATTTACCCTGGCCTCTGCCCACTAGATACCAATAGCATTACCCATCTCTCCCCGAGTTGTGACAACCAAAAATGTTCCTAAACATTGCCAGATATCCCCTAAAACATCAAAAGATTTTTTGTTTTGTTTTCAGCTTATGACTGGAATTAAATTCCCTCAGACTAATATCACTTATTATCACCAATGATAAGAAGTTCTGATTGACATTTACATATGTGATTAATAAGAGTAAGAAAGCAATTACTAATAATTGTAAATACTTTGCTGGCAACAATTTTCAAATCAAAATATTCTGATAATTAAAAGTTTGGAAATCTATAATAGATGCTGTACTAGTTATTTATTGATATAAATCAAAGTGCTCTGAAACTTAGCAGCTTAAAACAATGAATATTTATTTATTTATTTATTTATTTATTTATTTATTTATTATAGAGATGAGGTCTCACTGTGTTGCCCAAGTGGGCTCAAACTCCTGGGCTCAAGCAATGCTCCTGCCTTGGCCTCCCAAGGTGCTGGGATTCCAGGCACGAGCCACCGCACCTGACCCAGTGAACATTTATTATTTCAGTTTCTAAGGTCAGAAATCCAGGAGTATCCTAGCTGGATACTTCTGTCTCACAGCTTTTTGTAAGGTTGCAGTCAAGTTGTCAGCTGGAGTGCAGTCATTCCAAGGCACAACTGGGACTGGAAAATCCACTTCAAACCTCATTCAAGTGGTTACTGGCAGATGTTGGGTCCTTGCTGGATTTTGGCCAAAGGCTTCAACTCTTCACCAAATGGGCCTCTCCATAGGGACCATCCACAGCATGGTAGGTAGTTTGCTTCCCTCAGAGTGAAAAATCCAAGAATAAGAAAGAGCATGCCCAAGAAAAAAAGCCATAGTCTTTTTCACATCCGACTCTCAGAAGTGACATTGCATCACTTCTGTCATATGCCAATGGTTATACAGATCAAACCAAGTACAAAATCGTAGTGGACTGTGAATATCAGGAGGTGGGGATCAGTTGGGGCCACTGGGTGGCTGGCTATCACAGATGCATGTGGGATTGTCCACCAGGAGTGCCTTTCTTAGGAATTCCCTTCTCCCTCCCAATTTATCTGGATAACACAGGAACAGACATTTTTTAAAACATGAGCTTGCTCCCCACCCTCAACATTTGCTTTGAGAGTGAATGCTGATTTGAACCGGGCTAATTGCAGATCTTCTTCTGGGTTTTTAGATGTGGAACATAGCAAATCAAGTCATTCTCATTTAGGTGATCAAAACTCTAAGATGTAAAACTTAGGAGCTGTCATTGGCCGTATTTTCTACCATGAAAAGAAAGCCAACTTGCCTCCAAAAAGGAAAATGAGGCTAATACATAGAGAAAAACTTGAGACCAAGGCTGCAGTGAGGTGTGATAGTGCCACTGCACTCCAGCATGGGCAACAAAATAAGACCCTGTCAAAACACACACACACACACACGAAAAAAGAACCCTAAAAACTTCAGACTGGTGAGAGCGATCATAGCTGGTTCTAATTAACTCTGAGTCCCAGCAATATGCCTGCCTTCCTCACAGCTCGGATGATATGGCAGTGTCCTTCCAGTAAACTCCCCTTTTGTTTAAGTTAGTTTAAATTAGGTTTCTGTCCATTTCATCCTAAAGTCCTTAACTATTCAAAAATACTACAATAATCTATTTCTGATGCCATAAATGTCCTATCCTTCTTATACTTATAGGAATATTTTTTACTAATGTAGTAATTTTTAAATTCCTATCCTCACACATCTTCAGAGGTTTCACACAGTGTATATGTGCAATTAACTAAACACTAATAGTGATATTTTTCTGCACTAGTTTATTTTACACAGATACATAGCCATTAGGCAAAGATTATGAACTCATAGAGTATAGTGCTTCAAGAGCTCCTGAAGTAAATGACCATGATTAAAATATCTTTAAAGATACTAGTCAATTTTATATGGTTGGATTCATAGTTAATTTATTAACTGTGAATTTATTTTTTATTAGAAATGATTAAACAATATGCATGGATATCCTGTTGATCTTGATGGTATGGTGTTCTAAATTCAGTCATCCTTGAGCTTTATCAGAATTTTTTTCACACAATATTTACTTTTAAATTAGATTTCAATTTTAGTAAAAGCCACAAACACTTGTGTTACACATAAAATGTAATCATTTAAATAGTAAGCAACTGATATCAAGTTAATATTGCTTAGTCATAGAGTCCTTAAGCTGTCTCCATTCTAGGCAGCATTTTTTTATATGACTCATATCTGTTTTGGATAACTAATTGACATCAAAATTACTCTCACCCATTATCTTTGTTGACTGAGCAGTAACATCAATTTTTCATTAATTTTTTTGTTAAAAGAATCCTATTCCAGTGTTAGCAGTGCAGGAAAGTGTTGCCTGCTGAAACAGGGAAGATGAACTGTTTATACTGTTAGTAGCTAGTTGGATGGATAGTTCTAAGTGATTACCCTCTAAGCTAGATACACTTCCCAGTTATTTTGGTCTCTTTTACGTTCTAGCCCCAACCTAGACTTCACAATCTCAATAGTTAAAGCGACTTTAATCCACATTTTAATCTTTTAAAAGGTGGCAGAAAGTTGTGGGAGGGGAAGAGGAGGTGTTCCCTGATAATTATAAGGTTTCATGGAGAATCTTCTTACTAGTATTATTTCTTCTTTTTACTTCTTTTCTAAAAACATTCTTTAGAAGTCTTAACTCTAATAAATCAAAGACACTGAAAAGCAAATAGTATGAGAGGGTTTCAAGTATATATCTGTATATATTTATTTTATTTTATTTTGTAGATTATATATCAATTGATGCCATGAAGAAATTCCTTGGGGAGTTACATGACTTCATTGCTGGAAACTCAGGATATTTGGCATATCATGTTCAAAATGAAATTAATATGTCTGCTATAAAAAACAAATTGAAGAGGAAATATTAAATTAAATTGTAAATACCTTGGCATTTATTTTCTATAAAATATTATCAAGATGTGCATAATGTAAAATGCTCCCTTTTGGTACTGGGGGATAGAGAAATGGGAAATAATTTTTCTGTTTCTCAAAATATGTCTTTAGGAAATTCAGAATCATTTTGGTTCTGTGTTTTGACATTTGGGCTGGATTTTTTCCCCTAGCTTATAACAATATGTTCAAATATTCTCAATGCACAGTTGTTAAGGAGTAATTGTCATTAAAATACATTTCATGAGAAGTCTCAATCACAAACTCTCCATCTCTCAATCCTCCTCCTCCTCCTCTCTCTCTCTCTTTCTCTTTCTCACTTTCTCTTTTCTCTCTCTCTTTCTCTACTCCCCTTCTCTCTCCCCTGTCTCTTTCTGTCTGTCGAATGCTCTTTTGGCTTTAACATTCTATTAATTATATTTTTTCTAGATTGAATACTGTGAATGCTAAGTGTTATTATTCTGGTCATCGTATTTTGATTTTAAAAATTAGGATGCGGCCGGGCGCAGTGGCTTACGCCTGTAATCCCAGCACTTTGGGAGGCCGAGGCGGGCGGATCACGAGGTCAGGAGATCAAGACTATCCTGGGTAACACGGTGAAACCCCGTCTCTACTAAACAAAAATATGTGGTGGCGGGCGCCTGTAGTCCCAGCTACTCAGGAGGCCGAGGCAGGAGAATGGCATGAACCTGGGAGGCAGAGCTTGCAATGAGCCGAGATCGCACCACTGTACTCCAGCCTGGGCGACAGAGCGAGACTCCATTTCAAAAAAAAAAAAAATAGGATGCTAGTGGAGTTCTGAATTACTGTCTCTGACTTGAAACATAATGGAGAAAAACATTTTAATAATTCATATATCATGTTGGATGGTTTCTGATAATATTTCTTTTTTTTTTTCTTTTTTATTTTTATTATACTTTAAGTTTTAGGGTACCTGTGCACAACGTGCAGGATTCAAAAGTGACTTAACATAAACAGACTATGAGTGTTATGTCTTGTTAGATGAACCTGCAAGTCACCTTAGAATCACAGTTTTAGAAAGGAACTTAAAGAACGAGTCCCGTTCACTTATTGTTTTTAATGAGGAAATAAGGACCTTGAGAAGATGTCTTACTTAGGGGGACTAACTGGGGGCCAAAACAAAATTGGAACACAACCATCTTGATTTTCTAGGCAAGTACTTCCCCACTCTCCCAAATAGCATATGCTGTAGCTTATGTGCCAGGCACAATACAACTGCAGATCCGCAAAGCAGACCCAGAAACAAGCCAACATGCTTGTCTTTTAAATAAGCTGAAATAGTGAGGGAGAAGAAAAGGAAAAATCAGTTAGGCAGACCACTAAGGCTAGTCCTCTGAGAAAGAGCCTGAAAAAATCACAGCTACAGGCATAAATAGAGCAGCCTGGGGAAAAACCAAATGGCAGCTGCACTGATAAGAAAGCAAGGCCCAGCATAGAGCCTTTGTTCTTTGTGTGATTAGCAGGCTCTCAGGAAAAAATTTCCTCCCCTTTTCAGGCATTTATGTGGTGAGCTCCGTGGGAACTTGCACAGGGAGGTGGGGGGCTTGCCTAAAACAGACCCACAGTTACACAAACAAGAGAAGCTGCACTTTGTGTTTACCCAAGACATACACAGATAAGGAGAGTTACATACACAGCTTCATAGATAAGGGAAGTTACACAAACAGCTACAGAGTTGAGGGGAGTTTCACATAAAAGCTTTTGGATTCAACTGTAAAAACAGCAGCCCACTCGGGTCCCTTCTCCACTGTGGAGAGCTTTCTTTCTTTTGCTTATAAAAGTTTTGCTCCAACCTCACCCTTGTGTCCAGGCTCCTTAATTTTCTTGGTTGTGAGACAATGAGCTCAGATAACACCTCAGACTACAAGACCATTGACCCTAGACAGTTTCATTAGTATTGAGTTGTAGTGATTTCAAGAAGGCAGTTTGTTATCTTTATTCATATGGCCATGCTATATAGAGTCTGACTGGTTTATTACATTTTTGTGACTTATAAATGACAGTGTTATTTGTGAAGCTATCATCTTAGAACTGTACTTCTTCCAAGCAAGTGAATACCAGCTGTAGAATTATCTAAAGAAAATGCACACTTTTTTAGTGCTTGGACCATTTAGGTATATGTGGGCCCTGGCCCTGGCCCTTCTCGCATGACATAAATTTCATAAGACAAAATTTTAACACTACTTTTGGCATCAGCATTTGAGAATTTATATTTTTTCCATATGATAACTTTTCCTTATTTATATTCACATCTGTGGTTAAGCCCTTCAGATCTTGTAAATTACACAAAAAAACAGAAAAGACAAAAACCTTAAATCTTAATTATCTTTCCCTGAAACGCATTTCTCCTGAATACTTTATCGTAGTTACATACCATTGACTGTTTCTTGTATAGAAACCAAGCCTGTCTGTAGATCTTAAATTAATGACTAAGAGGATTAAGTAAATTTACACCAAGTTGTGTATGTTGGAATTTCTTGAAAGAGAGTATCCAGTATTTTTCTGATATATTATGCATGTGTAAATTTAAAATTATAATGAAACGCTTTTTTTGGTTTGTTTCCCAAAGTCATTGTATCTTTCAATGTATATAGTAAAGCAAAATGTAACCTATATCTTTGAAATATTGTCAGACACAATAAAATCAGTGATAACATAAGCCTTCCAGGAATTAGAAGCATATGAAAAAATAAAATAAGCAAAGTTGAACTATTTTAAGTTTATTGTTTTAATGGGAAGTGAAAAGCAATGTGATCTTAATTATTGCTCATGTAACCGTTTTTTAAAACTTGCTTTAATGTAGCTGATGGATAATGCCTCTGAATATCCTTATAAAAAGTGTTCTCTGGCCAGGCATGGTGGCTCATACCTGTAATCCCAGCACTTTGGGAGGCCAAGGTGAGTGGATCACGAAGTCAGGAGATTGAGACCATCCTGGCCAACAAGGTGAAACCCAGTCTCTACTAAAAATACAAAAATTAGCTGGTCGTGGCGGCAAATGCCTATAATCCCAGCTACTCGGGAGGCTGAGGCCAGAGAATCCTTTGAACCTGGGAGGCAGAGGTTGCAGTGAGCCGAGATCATGCCACTGAACTCCAGCCTGGAGACAGAGGGAAACTCCGTCTCAAAAAAAGAAAAAAATGTTCTCCTCACTTTAGAACTTTTGACCTTATTTCTCCATCCTTTTGAAAGCATGTCTTCTCTGATGCTTTCAAGTATTAAGCATAGTCATTTCCTAAACTGTTTAATTTAGTGTGTAGTTCATCTTAGTTATTTCATCCTTTGTGACTAGATTTTTTTTCTAGCTTTTGGTAGTGTTTTCTGTAATTAGATACATTATGAGTCATTGGCCAAGTCTGCCAGTTAATTTCTGAATGTCTGTTTCTCTTTTTTCCATAATGATATAGAACCCCTAATTTCCTTCCTTCCTTCCTTCCTTCCTTCCTTCCTTCCTTCCTTCCTTCCTTCCTTCCTTCCTTCCTTCCTTCCTCTCTCTTCTTTTCCTTTTCTTTTCTTTCTTGTTTCACCAGGCTGGAGTGCAGTGGTGCAATCACCTTGAACTCCTGGATTCAAGCAGTCCTCCCACCTCAGCCTCTCAAGTAGCTAGGACTATAGGCATATACCACTACACCTGGCTAATTTTTAAATATTTTTCTAGAAACAGGGTCTCACTATATTGCCTATAGGCTGGTCTCAAACACCTGGGCTCAGGCAATCCTCCTGTCTTAGCCTCCTAAAGTGCTGGGATTATGGGCATGAGCTACCACACCTGGCCCCAGAACCCCTAATTTCTATCTAAGCACATGCTACCAAGAATAAAGAATATATGCTCAGTTCCACTTGAAATTAAGTATGGCTGTCACAGTGGTTTAGCCAATGGATATACAGCAGAAATGGCATCCGGGAACTTTTCTTAAAGGCCTTGGCACATACTCTTTGTCTCCCTTTCCTTCCACTCCCATTCTTTCTGTGTTCTTTCAGCCTGTTACTTAGAGGATGTGGTAGTTACCATTTCAGTCCATAAGAGCAAGAACCATACCATAGGGTTGGCAAAGCAGTGGACTGAAAAGAGCCTGAGATCCTGAGGATATTGTGTAGAAATCTGCCATCCCAGCCTTGGGCTGCCTACCTCTAGACTTATGTGACAGACAAACTTCTGTTTTGTTTAAGTCACTATATTTTTGTCTATTATTGCCAAACCAATTATAATTGAGGTTTAAGGGCAAGCTGTTGACCTTGGTCTATGGATGAGAATTGTGTGGAAGATACCATTTATTTACATCTGTAAAGTATTGACAGATTTGTAACCTTAAAGTGAGATAGGTGACTTTAGTGACATCACATGTTTATTAGATTTATAGCAGCTTTAGTAAAAAGTTCTTTGTAATGGCGTGCTTGGTTACACTATTATTTAGCAGAGTGAAAAACTGAAAATAACCTCAATGTTTAATAATGAATAGATAGAATGGCATCTTAAATCATATTGCTATTCCAGTTTAATGGAATAGCCATTTTTCCTTTAACTGCTTTATTAAGATATAATTCACAGACCTTACAATTCACTCATATAAAGTGTACAATTCAATGGTTTTTAGAGCATTTACAGAGTTGTACAATCATCGCCACAGTCTGATTTTAGAACATTCTCATCATTCCCAAAAGAACATTTTAGAACATTTCCATCATCCCCTTGACTATTAGCAGTTACTCCCCATGCCCCCAACACACACCCCAGCCCTAGGCAACCATGAATCTACTTTCTATTTATATATATTTTCCTATTCTGGACATTTTATATGAATGGAATCATACAATATATGCTGTTTTGTGACTAGTTTCTTTCACTTAGCATAATGTATTCCAGGTTCATTTATGTTAAAGCATGTATCAGTACTTCATTACTTTTTATTGCTAAGTATAATAATATTCCATTGTATGGATATACTACATTGTATTTACCTATTCATCAACTGATGGACATTTAAGTCTTTCCACTTTTTATCTACTAGGAATAATGCTGCTATGAACATTTCATTTTTATGTGGATATATGTTTTTTTTCTATTGCGTATATATCTAGGAGTGGAATTGCTGGGTCATCTAATAACTATGTTTAACATTTTGAGGAAGTGCCAACTGTTTTTCAAAGTATCTACACCATTTTCATACCCACCAGCAATGAATAAGGGTTCTAATTTCTTCACATCCTCAACAACATTTATCTGTCTTTTTAAATATAGCCATCCTAGTGGGTGTTAAGTGGTCTCTTGTGATTTGCATTTCTCTAATGGCTAATAATATGGAACATCTTTTCATGTGCTTATTGGCTATCTCTCCCCCCCTTTTTTTTTTTTTGAGATGGGTTCTCACTCTATCACCCAGGCTGGAATGCAGTGACATGATCTTGGCTCATGGAAACCTCCACCTCCTGGGCTCAACCAATCCTCCTGGCTCAGCCTCCTGAGTAGCTGGGACTGACTACAGGCAAGGCCACCATGCTTGGCTAATTTTTTTTTTTGTAGAGACAGGGTTTTGCCATGTCACCCAGGCTGGTCTTGAACTCCTGGACTCAAGTGATCCACCCATCTCAGCTGCCCAAAGTGTTGGGATTGCGGGCTTAGCCACAGTGCCCAGCCTGGCTATTTTTTGTATCTTCTTTGGAGATAAAAAAGAAGCCAATAAAAGAAGATATTGAATATACTTCAATATCTTCTGAAGAATATTGAATAGAAAGAATAGAATATCTTTCTATTCACCTCCTTTGCCATTTTTAATCTGGGTTAATTGTCTTTTTGTTAATGAATTATAAGAGTTCTTTATATATTCTGGATACAAGTACTTTATCATATATATGATTTGCAAATATTTTCTCCTACTCATGGATTGGTGTTTTTTTTTTTGTTTTTTTTTTTTTGCTTTCTTGATGACATTGTTTGCAACACACAGTTTTTAATTTTGATGAAGTCCAATTTATCTATACTTTCTTTTGTTGATTGTGCCTTTGGTTTGTACCTAAGAAACCATTGCCCAACCTAAGATCATGAAGATTTACTCCTACATTCTCTTCTAAGAGTTTTACAGTTTTAATTTTTACATTTAGGTCTATGATTTGAGTTAGTATAGTTTGAGGTAGGAGTCCAGATTCATTCTTTGGCATGTGGATATTCAGTTGTTCCAGCACCATTTGTTGAAATGACTATTTTTTCCTTCATTGACTTGTCTTAGCAGAAATAACCATCTTTAAGTTTATTTTTCTGACTATGTGTGATGTGTTCTTATAAAAAATTAAACATCATATAAATAAAAAAAAGAAAAAGGCGTTTAAAATACCACCTCCAGGCCAGGTGTGGTGGCTCATGCCTGTAATCCTAGCACTTTGAGAAGCCATGGCAGAATAGCTTGAGTCCAGGAGTTTGAGACCAGCCCGGACAACATGGCAAAACCTTGTCTGTACAAAAAATACAAAACATTAGCTGAATGTGCCTGTTGTAGTCTCAGCTACCCAGGAGGCTGAAGTAGGGGGATCACCTGAGCCCAGGAGTTCAAGGCTGCAGTGAGCTGTGATCACACCACTGTACGCCTGGATGACAGAGTAAGACACTGTCTCAAAAAACAAACAAACAAACAAAACCACCTTCAAAGATAATTGTTAATATTATAAATGAGTGGTCTGGAATAATAGATCTCTAAGGGACCTTCCAGATCTGTGAGTCTATAAAATTTTACTAGGCACAAATAATTCCCAGAAACAACTATTTAGCAGAAAATTCTATTTGCATGAGTGATTCCCTGAAGTACTTAAATGAAAGGCCTAGTAGCCCAGTGATACAGCTATCATCCTGTTACTACTGGATAGGAGAACCCACCTAAAGCTATTAATAATTTTATTAAAATCTACAGACCTTCCGTAGAGTACCTTTTTTTTTCTGTTTACTTTGCATTCTACATTATGACACAGCAAACATACTCGTAAATGATACTTGAACTCATACCCTTTGTATTGGAGAGGGCATTGCATCTCAGTAGCAGTATAAGGGAGTGGCTAAGAGCCCAGAGTCAGACTATCTTGGTTTAAATTCCAGCTGTAACTCTTATCTAGTTTGTGATCTTGGACCAGTTACTTAAGCTGTCTGTGCCTCAGTTTCCTGGTAAATGGGGATCTTAATGCCAAAATTATAGGGAAATTGTGAGGATTAAGCAAAGTAATACATGTAAAGTGCCTAGGACCGTACCTGATACTTAGTAAGTGCTCAATAAAAAAGCTATGTAGCTTCATTATTATTAGCATATTCTGGTTCCTGTCACAAAGTAAGTGATAAATGATCATCAAACTAGTACTTTGAAAACTCAAATTGGGGCCAGGCATGGTGGTCTCAGCACTTTAGAGGCCAAGGCAGGAGGATCTCTGGAGGCTAGGAGCTCAAGATCAGCCTGGGCAACATAGCAAGAACTCAGTCTTTACTTAAAAAATTAAGTTCATTAAAACACTCAAAGCTGGGCACAGTGGCTCACACCTGAAATCCCAGCACTTTGGGAGGCCAAGGTGGGTGGATTACTTGAGGTCAGGAGTTTGACAGCAGCCTGGCCAACATGGTGAAACCCCGTCTCTGCAAAAAATACAAAAATTAGCTGGGCATGGTGGCGTGTGCCTGTAGTCCCAGCTACTTGGGAGGCTGAGGCAGGAGAATCGCTTGAACCCAGGAGGCAGAGGTTGCAGTGAGCCAAGATCGCACCACTGCACTCCGGCCTGGGCAATAGAGGGAGACTCTGTCTAAAAAAAAAAAAAAAAAAGAAAATCACTCAAATTGGGGCTATCTAGTGTGGGCAAACTAGATAGAGTTGGGGAGCTTTTTACCTCCTAAGACACAAAGAGTTCATGACAGCTCCATTTTTACCCTAACAGGTTGGAAAAGATAGAAATCTATGAATAGCTGAAGGCAGAATGTGTTTATCCAATACAATAACATAGTTGAAACCTTGAACAAAAGCTTTTTAAAAGTTTGCTTAACGGAAACAATGTTACTTGGAGTAGTTTTTTAGTTTTTTAATTTTTTCAGTAGATGGCATCAATATAATATCCTTCATTTCTTCCCAAGGAAAATTTTTCTCTCTTTACGGGAGATACATGGTAGAAATGTTTATTATTTACCCTAGTATATCAACAATTATCTTAAAGGTAAGTGGACTAAATGCTTCAATTAAATCACCACTTTGGGCAGCTAGGGTTTTAAAATAATTATATGCCATTTATAAAAGACATTTAAAATTTAAGGATGTTAAAATGTTGAAAGTAAAAGAATGGAAAATAGGGGCTGGACGTGGTGGTTCACGCCTATAATCTTGGCATTTTGGGAAGCCGAGGCGGGAGGATTGCTTGATCCCAGGAGTTTGAGACAGGCCTGGGCAACATAGGGAGACCCCATTTCTACAAATTTTTTTTTAAAGTAGCTATGTGTGGTGGCGTGTACCTGTAGTCCCAGCTACCCAGGAAGTTGAAGTGGGAGGATTGCTTTGAGCTGGGATGTTGAGGCTGCAGGGAGCCATGTTTGTGCCACTGCACTCCAGCCTGGGCAACAGAGCGAGACCATCTAAAAAAAAAGAAAAAAGGAAGAAAGAAATTGAAAAAGAAAAAAATCACCAAAAAACCCCAAAGAAAATAGAAGTTAGGAAATAATATGGAATTGTAGTAGAGATAGAAGAAATTAATAAAATAGGAAACAAACTTACAATAGAAATGATCAACAATCAAGAAGTTGAGTTTTGAAGACTAAAAGAAATTTATAAATTTCTGATAGGACTGGCAAAGAAAAAGAAAGAAGGCACAGATAATATCAAAAATGAAAAGAGGAATACATCTCAGATTCTAGAGACATTTAAAAAAATTAGAGGAAATTATGACCAAATTAATGTCAATAAATTTGAACATTTACATGAACATTTACATGAATTAAATAGTTCATGATTTAATCATGAACTATTTAAATTTCTAGGAAATATATCTTACTAAAACTGCCATGAAAAAGAGGAAATCTGAGCAGTCCTATAACTGTGAAAAATAGTGATTTTATAATATTAAAAATCTTCCTACAGCCCCACTAATTACTAGATTTTGTCATCTTAGTGAGCTATGTAACTTGTTTCCGCATCTGAGAAATGAAGGTAGTAACAATGCCATAGTAATATTGGAGGATTAAATGAGAAAATGCCTGTAAAAGTGCATTGCACAGGGCCTAGCATTTGCCACATGATCAATGCATGCTTGCCTTTATTAGTTTCCTTTACAGCTACGGTGTATCACTGAGTGCAGAACGTGTGTGTTCTTCAGGCTCCCTTGTGTGCAGGCTCTGAAAGGTAAAGGGGCCTGCTCTTTGTTCTGAAGTAAAACTGCTCAGGGCATTAGGTGGATCTGAAATTTAAAAATAAAATTGAAAGTAAATCAATCTTTTCCTTAAATCAGATTGTCTCTGCTTTTGTTTTGCACACCTGCCTCAATATCAGTCTTGGAATTTTTTTCCCGCTGTTGTGGGTGCAATTTTTGTGATATGTACAGAACCACCTACCCTACTCCAGGCCTTGGATCCTGACCTTAGTGGCTTGGAAATGGCTGTCACTTAGAATTTACACTCCAGTCCTCACTATCACTGTCTCCATTCTTCTTCCATCTCCCCACCCTGGGGTGATTTCCCAGCCTGCTATTTGTTTTCCCGTTCATATGGTTCCCCTAATCTCCAGACCATGTAGTACTCACTAGCCAGAGTATTGCCCATGTCTTCCGTGTTACATAAAGTTATTTCCAGCATATCTGATCTCTTCTCATCCTTGCTCTGTCACTCGGGGGCTTTGCTCAACCTGGTTGTGTCACAGTCTTTAGGAGATTCCCTCTTTCTTGATCAGAGAGCCCTTCCTTCCTCCATTCCTTGCCTCTGCAATCATGAGGGTGTGACACAGATGACGGTGTGGCACAGATCTCATCTCTTCCTGGAATTCCCAATCTCAAGAGCTTTTTTCATGGTGTTGCTGACTTAAACGAGGGTGCCTGCCAACTGTGGGACCCTCACCCCTCTTAAAGAGGTTCGTTTCCTTGTCACAGTGTTGTGATTTATTTCACTTTGCTCTTATCTTTAAAATCGGGTTCATTTCCTTGTCCTAGTTAGGCTCCTCACCATACCTACTCTGTATTGTGTTTCTTCTTCATTTGTCAGATTTTTTTTTTTTTTTTTTTTTTTTGAGATGGAGTCTTGCTCTGTCGCCAGGCTGAAGTGCAGTGGTGCGATCTTGGCTCACCACAACCTCCACCTCCTGGGTTCAAGCGATTCTCCTGCCTCAGGCTCCTGAGTAGCTGGGACTACAGGTGTGCGCCATCATGCCTGGATAATTTTGGTATTTTTAGTAGAGACAGGTTTCACCATGTTGGCCAGGATCGTCTCGGTCTCTTGACTTCGTGATCCACCCGCCTCAGCCTCCCAAAGTGCTGGGATTACAGGTGCGAGCCACCACACGCAGCCCATTTGTTAGGTTTTTAAAAGCTGTTTCTTTCCCTCTCCCCATTCCCATCTGTCCAAATCCTGTCCTTCTTTCAGGCATCATCTCAAAGGATATCTCTGAATGAAATTTCTTTGGCAACCTCCTCTTCTTGCCCCCTCTCCCCACAGGACTCTAGTCCACTTAGAGCACTTAGGTTACTCCACCTAAAGTTATAATTACTTGTGTACACCTGCCAAAGGCCCCTACTACATTGTTAGGTACTTGAAGGCAAGGATTATTTCTTACTAATCTTTGCAGCTCCCACAGCACCCAGCACAGTGCCTGGAATATGGGAGTTACTCAGGAACTATTTGATGAATTGAATTCATACATGTAAGGATCCAGAAGATAAAGGAAATTATTTCCTTCAGTTTCCAGACTGGGACCCAACAGTGCCCTGTTTCACTGTTTATTAGGAAGCAGGTTGTATGGACCTGGAGGTGCCAGATAAAACGAAGGCTTCCATAATACACATTCATCAACCTTGCTAGGGTTGTCTCATTCATTCATTTATGCATTCATTCAACAAACATTTGTTGATGACAGAGTGCTAAACTCACAGCTTTTTTTTCTTTTCCTGTAAAGTGAGATAACAGGGAGTGGGACCCTTCCATTAAGGCATTTATAATCTGGTTGGAGAGTTGGAAATATAAACAACTGACTGTAAGGCAAAGTGAAGTAGGTGCTAGAATAACATATAGGTCAAATTGTCTGAGAGCACTAGTCCTTGGTTTCTGCAGGGCAGAAAAGAGGGATATTGGAAAAAATCAGGATGATTCAGAAGAAGGGTAACTTTGTTTTCCCTGGTGGACTCATAGCATCACTATGATAACAACAACTAGGCCCCAAAATGGGGAAATCCTGTCATTTCCAGCAACAACATGGATGAGTCTGGAGGTCATTATGCTAAGTGAAATAAGCCAGGCACAGAAATATAAATACCACATGATCTCACTTATATGTGGATTCTAATAAAGTTGAACTCATAGAAGTAGAAAGTAGAGCAATGGTTAACAGAAGCTTGGGGGAAGGTGGGGAGGGAGAGAATGGGGAATTGTTGATTAAAGGGTACAAAATTTCAGATAGACAGGAGGAACAGGTTTTGAGATCTACTGCACATCAGGGTGACTATAGTCAATGGTAACATATATTTCAAAATAGCTAAGAGTAAATTTCAAATGTCTCACTATAAAAAATAATAGGTAAGTGAAATGATGGATATGTTAATCAGCTTGATTTAATCATGCCAATTGTATACATATATGAAAACATCACATTGTAGCCCATAAATACATGCAACAATGATATGTTAAAAAAAGAAAAAAGTGGCCAGGCATGGTGGCTCACACCTTTACAGGTTCCCAGCACTTTGGGTGGCCCAGGCAGGAGGATTGCTTGAGGCCAGCCTGGGCAACATATTTTATTGCCTTATATAAAAAAAAAAAGTCCCCCTGAGCTTTTCTGGCCCACCTCTCATGAAATCCCTGGCACCGTCTCTGCATTTGATGAGACTGCGAGGTAGAGTGGGTAGGAGCAGGCAAGTCAAGTTGCTGTAGACCTGTGCTGTCTAATATAGCAAGATGTAGCTAGTGGGCACTTGAAATGTGGCTAGTCTGAACTGAGATGTATTAAGTGTGAAATACACCTTGGATTGTGAAGACTTAGCGCAAAAACAGAACAATTTTTATTTTTATTTTTTGAGACAGAGTCTCCCTCTGTCACCCAGGCTGGAGTGCAGTGGCACCATCTCTGCTCACTGCAACCTTATGCCTCTCAGGTTCAAGTGATTCTCGTGCCTCAGCCTCCCGAGCAGCTGAGATTATAGGCGTCTGCCACCATGCCTAATTTTTGAATTGTATGTGTGTTTATTTAATTTATTTTTATTTTTTGTTTTAATTTTTGTATTTTTAGTAGAGGTGGTATTTCACCATGTTGGCCAGGCTGGTCTCAAACTCCTGATCCCAAGTGATCTGCCCGCCTCGGCCTCCCAAAGTGCTGGGATTACAGGCGTGAGCCACCGTGCCCAGGCAAAAACAGAATAACTTTCATGTTGATTACATGTTAAAATCATGTTTAGGATATATTGGTTTAAATAAAATATATTGTTGAAATTAATTTCAACTGTTTCTTTTTTTTTTACTTTTTTAATGTGGCTACTTGACCATTTAAAGTTAGATACACCATGGGCAATATAGGGTGTAGACCCTCATCTCTACAAAAAAAATAAATAGTTGAGCATGGTGATGCATCCTTGTTGTCTCAGCTGCATGGGAAGCTGAGAGAAGAGGATCACTTGAGCCCATGGGTTCAAAGTTGCAATGAGCTATGATTGTGCCACTGCATTCCAGCTTGGGTGACAGAGCGAGACTCTGTCTCTAAAAAAATAAATAAATAAAACTGTACATGGCCCACATTATACAGTTGGCCCTTCATATCTGTGGGTTCTGCATCTGTGGATTCAACCAACTGTGGATCAAAAATATCTGGGAAAAAATAACGATACAACAATAAAAATAACAAATTTTAGAAATATGACAACTATTTACATAGCATTTACATTGTCTTAGGTATTATAAGTAACCTAGAGATGATTTAAAGTATACAGTAAGATGTGTGTAGGTTATAAGCACAAACTATACCATTTCATATAAGGGACTTGAGCATCGCGGATTTTGGTAGCTGTGTTGGAGGTGTCCTGAAACCAATCCTCTGTATATCCCAAGAGACCACTGTACTTCTCTTGGACAGTGCTGTCCTAAAGGCTGTTCCCCAGACTCAGGTACCCTAGGAAATTTGGAAAACCTTGGGGGAAACAGATAGATCTTGATACTGAGCCGGCACCCAGTCCCACTGGTAACCAGTCCTGGCCTGGATCCAAACTCCCAGGGACTTTGGAAGTGCTATAGGCATCACTTGGGTCTAGGCTATGGTGGAGTCAGGTCACAGATAGGAAACTTGGTTCTCTCCGTTCTGTGTTTCCCTGTGACTCAGGCCACAAGGACAAATGTTGGTTTCTTTTTTGTGTTTCTTTCAAGCAGCTTCCTTGAAGACACAAATAGCTTCTGAATGGCAATGATAAGGAGCCAGTCTGGTAGAGTCTTCCATAATGGCAACTAAGCTTTTGGTCATTAATCATTTAGCATACTGCTTGCCTAGGTGACTTCTTATATACAGAAAAAGGCGGCAAGGTGATGACTGAAACAAGATGCTATGCTGCCAGCTTTCAAGATGGAGGAAGGTGCCCAAGAATGCAGCTCTAGATGCTGGAAAAGAGAAATAAACAGAATCTCCCCTAGAGCCTCTGGAGGGAGCTCGACTTTGCAGACACTTGGATTTTGGCTCAGTGACACTGATTTCAGACTTCTGACCTCCAGAACTGTGAGAGAATAATGTGTATTGTTTTTAGCCACCAAGTTTGTGGTAATTTATAACAGCAGCCATAGGAAATGAATACAGCCAGGCACTATTCTAAAGAACTCCCTTGTATTGGCTCATCCAACTCTCACCTCTTCCCATCTCCTCATTGATGGTGGGGAGGTGTATCCAGGGATCATACTTACTAATCTACCATCCTCACTAGGCTTCACCACACACCTGTACTCACATGCGCAGGACCTTCCTGACCCACTTTATTCTAGGCCAGGGAGAGACCTGAAGAGCCTCAAGCCACAGCTTTCTCCCAAACCACTCCTCACCAATCCCATAACCCCATAACCCAGGGTCCAGAGTGAAAGAAGTTGCAACAAGGAAAAAATAATTATCTTTTCACTGACTTGTTTTGTAAATCTGGATTTTTATATTAGGTTAGGATGAAGTTGGCACCTTCCTCCATCTCAAGGGCCAGCAGCATAGCATCTGGTTTCCATCATCACATTGCTGCCTTCCTCAGTAAAACCCTTCCTAGATTTTACTCCCTCTATCTCCCTCTTACAAGGACACTTTGTGATTACATTTAGGGTCCACCCAGGTAACCCAAGATAATTTCCCCATCGCAAGATACTTAATAACATCTGCAAAGACCCCTTTTCCATTAAGGTAACATTCACAGATTCCAGGGATTAGCACCTAGATATCTTTCATGGCCATTATTTAGCTGCCACGCTGGTATAAAGTAAATGCTTAAGAAACTAGCTATTATTATTACTGTGCTAAGCACTTTTTATGTGCTAATTAATCCTCACTACAACACTATGAAGCAGAGACTATGGGTATCCCATCTTACAGAGAAGAAAGAGGCTTAGAGAGCTTAAGCAGTTGCCTAAAATCAGATGGCAAGTGTCAGAGCCCAAGCTCTTAGCCTCCATACAGGCTGATTTGGGGAGCACATCTATGACTGCACTTGTGGTAAGGATGACACTCACCCTACTTTTCCATTTGAATCATTTGAGTGGTTGTATGTGTTCTTGGAGTAGGGGTGGTCTTTCCCCATAGAGTGTCATCTCTTTCAGGACAAGGAGTCTGTCTGTCATGGACTTTCTCTTGTGGTTTGGTGCTCTGCACATACTGAAAACAAAATTAATATTGTTGATTTAACTGCCAAAGCTGGAGCACATAAGGATCATTAAGTGCAAAGAATACTGATCAAACAGAACAAGCTCTACCTCCTTATTTGCCAACCCCTAGAGGTTGACATGGTGACAGGGGTGAGTTGAAAAGGAAGAAGTTTAGTTTTACCTTCTAAAGGTCAGCCTGTCTGTTATCTGGTACAGGTAGAGATTACAACAATAACCCTTCAGGAAAACATTACATTTTGTCCCATGAAAAATAAACAGTGTTTTGTCCATGCGTCACATACTAGTCTTTCTGGCATGATGGACTGTGGTTAAACTCAGCATATCCTGGGAATGGGTAGGAGATGGACATCATTGAGTAGGAGAAAGTGAAACTGGGAAATGAACTGTGGAGAAAGAGATCTCCACATGGTCAGTGACAAGTATTCAGAATGATCATGGGAAAAAGCGTAGTGTGGAGGAAAAGGGGGGCAGTGGAAGTGACTGAAGTTCAGACTGCATTCTGGGAGATGAAAGAAGCAAACAAAGGCACAGCACTAAGGAAGGAGAGGAGAAGGAGTTTGAGTTATACAAGATTTTCTCTGAAAAATGAAAGATACCAGAAGTGGCCATATTAAAAACCATCTCATAATGGACCTGCTTTACTTCAGAAGGGATACGTGCTAGTATTTGGTAAGTCTGAGAAATCATCATTGCAGTCTTGTCATGATGAATCATGTAGTGGCCACCCCAGAAACCGGAATCACCAAAGCTTCCTTTCCTCACCTCATTGCCATATAAACTGACTAGACTGGGATGGGAGAAAAAGATGGAGGCTTACAAATATCCTCTCCAGCATCACCCAGGCACTAAGGGCAGTGAGGTGGCCAAGGTCCGAGTCCTAGGGCTTTTAGATTTCCACTGATACTGCTCTAGAGGATTTGATGGATGTGCTTGTTGGCTCATCATGTCATCCCCTTTCCGTAGGCACATCTGTAAAAATGTCACCAGAAGGTGGCCCAGTGAGCAGGAAACCCCAGGGGTGGGGTACGGGAGGCTCCATGGTTCTAATGGCTGATGCCACCCTGCTTCAGTGGCCTGATGCCTCCATGTCTGTTATTAGGGTGTTCCTACTGTGGGGATTGGCACATTGTTTTCATTCTATGTTATTATGCAACTGATTAGGTTGAGACTTAACCTAATCCGGTGCAGTCCAGTTCCTATTTTCCAGAGATGACAGTATACCCAGGCCACTTAAATTTGATCTGGGTGTTGGTGAGACTATTACACACCCACAAATAATCCAATAATCTCTTTGGCTGTGTCATTTCTACTGGTGTCTAACCTCATCCTTTTTATTTGGCTCTCATTGATTTTATATTATTTGGGGTGTCATCCCAACATATTGCCTGTATAAATAGTGTCTCCTTAATTCCACAAATGAACATTACTGAGGGTTAGTGTTATTCTTATTTTACGGCTGAAAAAAACTGACACTAACAGGTTTGGTAACTTGTCCAAAATCACATAGCTGGTAAATTCTAAGAATAGTGGTTCTGGCTGGGCGTGGTGATCTCACACCTGTAATCCCAGCACTTTGGGAGGCTGAGGCGGGCAGAACCTAAGGTCAGGAGATCTAGACCATCCTAGCTAACATGGTGAAACCCTGTCTCTACTAAAAATACAAAAAATTAGCCAGGCATGGTGGCAGGCACCTGTAGTCCCAGCTACTCAGGAGGCTGAAGCAGGAGAATGGCATGAACCCGGGAGGCAGAGCTTGCAGTGAGCCGAGATTGCGTCACTGCACTCCAACCTAGGCGACAGAAGGAGACTCCGTCTCAAAAAAGAAAAAATAAATAAAGAATTATGATTCCATCCCTGATCAGTCTGATTTTAAGGTTCAGTCTTTTCCAACATAATGCTGAAGTGACTGGGAAAAGTCAAGCTTCTAAATTGGCAATTCAATTGGGAATTTACTATTATGGTCTGTGATGATGACATCTTATATCATGTACAACAGTGGATCAAACCTGACTGCATATCAGATCATGTTGTTGAGCTTTTAAAAACTATACATGCTTGGCTGGGTGTAGTGGCTCACACCTGTAATCCCAGCACTTTGGGAGGCCAGGGCAGATCACCTCACGTCGGGAGTTCAAGACCAGCCTGACCAACATGGAGAAACCCCGTCTCTACTAAAAAATACAAAATATTAGCTGGGTATGGTGGCACATACCTGCAATCCCAGCTACTCAGGAGGCTGAGGCAGGAGAATTGCTTGAACCTGGGAGGCAGAGGTTGTGGTGAGCCAAGATCATGCCATTACACTCCAGCCTGGGCAACAAGAGTGAAACTCCATCTCAAAAAAAAAAAAAAAAAAACTATACATGCTTTGAATGTATTAATACAATTAGATTTGCTAATATTTTGTTCAGAATTTTGCATCTATGTTGATGAGAGAGATCAGCATGTAATTTTCCTTTCTTATAATGTCCTTGTCTGTTTTGGATATCAAGGTTATGCTGGCCTCATAAAACAAGTTATAAAGTGTTCTCTTCTCTTTGGTGTGTGTTTTGTTTTTTTTTTTTTCTTGGTAGTGACAAAGTTTCACCTTGTTGCCCAGACTGGTCTCGAACTCCTGGGCTCAAGGGATCCACCAGCTTTGGCCTCCCAAAGTGCTGGGATTATAGGCATGAGCTACTGTACCTGGCTCTTCTCTTCTTTTTTATTGCCTTGTATTTAGACAATGTTATCTGTACTTTTTCTATAGTTTATACCTCACAAATTTTTCATTTTGGCCTAATATATGGTCAATTTTTGTGAATTATCCACAGATACTTTAAAAAAAAGGTGTATTCTCTTTCTTGAGTACCAAGTTTTATCTGTTATTAATTATGCTATTTAGCCCTTCTCTGTTGTTTTGGCTTCTACTACAGTGTTTCCATTTTTTCTTGTACATCCTGTGATTTTATGTTTTAATTAATATTCATGTCGGTGCTAGGTTATTTGGTGCCTAGGTATTCATAACATTGTAACTTGTGAACTGCAATTTTTTATCATTATAGATTATTTATTTGTACCCCTTAATACTTGTTTGTCCTGATGTTAGCCTTGCCTGATGTTAAAATTATAACCATTGCAGTCACTTCCAAGATGGCTGAATTGGAACAGCTCTGGTCTGCAGCTCCCAGCGAGACTGACACAGAAGGTGGGTGATCTCTGCATTTCCAACTGAAGTACTTGGTTCATCTCATTGGGATTGATTGGACAGTGGGTGCAGCCCACAGAGGGCTAGCTGAAGCAGGACGGAACATTGCCTCACACAGTAAGCACAAGGGGTTGGGGCATTTCCCTTTGCTAGCTAAGGGAAGCCATGACAGACTCTACCTGGAGGAAAGGGTACACTCCCACCCCAAATATTGCACTTTTCCCACAGCCTTAGCAACCAACTGACCAGCAAATTCTCTTCCGTGCCTGGCTCGGCAGGTCCCACACCGATGGAGCCTTGCTCACTGTTAGCACAGCAGTCTGAGATTGACCTGCAAGGCTGCAGCCTGGTGGGGAGAGGGACATCCGCCATTGCTGAGGCTTGAGTAGGTAAACAAAGCAGCCAGGAAGCTCGAACTGGGTGGAGCCCACCGCAGCTCAGCAAGGTCTACTGCCTCTCTAGACTCTACCTCTGTGGGCAGGGCATAGCTGAACAAAAGGCAGCAGACAACTTCTGCAGACTTAAATGTCCCTGTCTGACAGCTCTGAAGAGAGCAGTGGTTCTCCCAGCACAGTGTTCGAGCTCTGAGAATAGACAGACTGCCTCCTCAAGTGGGTCCCTGATCCCTGTGAAGCCGGACTGGGAGGCACCTCCAGTAGGGGCCAACTAACACCTCATACAGGTGGGTACCCCTCTGGGACAAAGCTTCCAGAGGAAGGATCAGGCAGCAATAGCTGTTCTGCAATATTCACTGTTCTGCAGCCTCCACTGGTGATACCCAGGCAAACAGTGTCTGGAGTGGACCTCCAGCAAACTCCAACAGACCTGCAGCTGAGAGGCCTGTGAGAAGCAAAACTAACAAACAGAAAGGAATAGCACCAACATCAACAAAAAGGACATCCACACCAAATCCCCATCTGTAGGTCACCAACATCAAAGACCAAAGTTAGATAAAACCACAAAGATGGGGAGAAACCAGAGCAGAAAAGTGGGATATTCCAAAAACCAGAGTGCCTCTTCTCCAAAGTACTGCAGCTCCTCGCCAGCAATGGAACAAAACTGGACAGAGAATAAGTTTGATGAGTTGACAGAAGTAGGCTTCAGAAGGTCAGTAATAACAGACTTCTCCAGCTAAAGGAGTATGTTCTAACCCATTGCAAGGAAGCTAAAAACCTTGAAAAAAGGTTAGACGAATGGCTAACTAGAATAAACAGTGTAGAGAAGACCTGAAATGACCTGATGGAGCTGAAAACCATAGCACGAGAACTTTGTGATGCATGCACAAGATTCAATAGCTGATTCGATCAAGTGGAAGAAAGGATATCAGTGATTGAGGATCAAATTAATGAAATAAAGCGAGAAGACAAAATTAGAGAAAAAACAGTGAAAAGAAATGAACAAAGCCTCCAAGAAATATGGGACTACGTGAAAAGACCAAATCTACATTTGATTGGTGTACCTGAAAGTGACAGAGAGAACGGAACCAAGTTAGGGAACACTTTTCAGGATATTATCTGGGAGAACTTCCCCAACCTAGCAAGGCAGGCCAACATTCAAATTCAGGAAATACATAGAACACCACAAAGATACTCCTTGAGAAGAGCAATCCCAAGACACACAATTGTCAGACGCTCCAAGGTTGAAATGAAGGAAAAAATGTTAAGGGCAGTCAGAGAGAAAGGTTGGGTAACCCACAAAGGGAAGCCCATCAGACTAACAGCAGATCTCTTGGCAGAAACTCTACAAGCCAGAAGAGAGTGGGGGACAATATTCAACATTCTTTAAGGAAAGAATTTTCAACCCAGAATTTCATATCCAGCCAAACTAAGCTTCCTAAGTGAAGGAGAAATAAAATCCTTTACAGACAAGCAAATGCTTTTGTCACCCCCAGGCCTGCCTTACAAGAGCTCCTGAAGGAAACACTAAACATGGAAAGCAGCAACCACTACCAGCCACTGCAAAATATGCCAAATTTTAAAGACCATCAATGCTAGGAAGAAACTGCGTCAATTAATGGGCAAAATAACCAGCTAACATCATAATGACAGGATCAAATTCACACATAACAATATTAACCTTAAATGTAAATGGGATAAATACCCCAATTAAAAGACAGAGACTGACAAATCGGATAATGAGTCAAGACCCATCAGTGTACTGTATTCAGGAGACCCATCTCATGTGCAGAGACACACATTGGCTCAAAATAAAGGGATGGAGGAAGATCTACCAAGCAAATGGAAAGCAAAAAGAAAAGCAGGGGTTGTATTCCTAGTCTCTGATAAAACAGACTTTGAACCAACAAAGAACAAAAGAGACAAAGAAGGCCATTACATAATGGTAAAGGGATCAATTCAACAAGAAAAGCTAACTATCCTAAATATACATGCACCCAATACAGGGGCACCCAGATTCATAAAGCAAGTCCTTAGAGACCTAAAAAGAGACTTAGACTCTCACACAATAATGGGAGATTATAACACCGCACTGTCAATATTAGACAGATCAATGAGACAGAAGGCTAACAAGGATATCCAGGACTTGAACTCACCTCTGCACCTAGTGGACCTAATAGACATCTACAGAACTCTCCACCCCAAATCAACAGAATACACATTCTTCTCAGCACCACATCGCACTTCCTCCAAAATTGACCACAAGTTGGAAGTAAAACACTCCTCAGCAAATGTAAAAGACCACAAATCACAACAAACTGTCTCTCAGACCACAGTGCAAACAAACTAGAAATCAGGATTAAGAAACTCACTCAAAACCGCACAAATACATGGAAACTGAACAACCTGTTCCTGAATGAATACTGGGTAAATAACGAAATGAAGGCAGAAATAAAGATGTTCTTTGAAACCAATGAGAACAAAGACACAACGTACCAGAATCTCCGGGACACATTTAAAGCAGTGTGTAGAGGGAAATTTATAGCACTAAATGCCCACAAGAGAAAGCAGGAAAGATCTAAAATCAACACCTTATCATCACAATTGAAAGAACTAGAGAAGCAACAGAAAACACATTCAAAAGCTAGCAGAAGGCAAGAAATAACTAAGATCAGAGCAGAACTGAAGGAGATAGAGACACAACAAACCCTTCAAAAAAACAGTGAATCTAGGAGCTGGTTTTTTGAAAAGATCAACAAAATTGATAGATGGCTAGCAAGACTAATAAAAAAAAGAGAGAAAAATCAAATAAATGCAATAAAAAACGATAAAGGGGATATCACCACAGATCCCACAGAAATACAAACTACCACCAGAGAATACTATAAACACTTCTATGGAAATAAACTAGAAAATCTAGAAGAAATGGATAAGTCCCTGGACACACACACCCTCCCAAGACTAAACCAGGAAGAAGATGAATCTCTGAATAGAACAATAATATGTTCTGAAATTGAGGCAATAATTAATAGCCTATCAACCAAAAAAAAGTCCAGGACCAGACAAATTCACAGCCAAATTGTACCAGAGGTATAAAGAGGAGCTGGTACCATTCCTTCTGAAACTATTTCAAACAATAGAAAAAGAGAGAATCCTCCCTAATTTTATGAGGCCAGCATCATCCTGATACCAAAGCCTGGCAGAGACACAACAAAAAAAGAGAAATTTAGACCAATATCCCTGATGAAGATTGATGCAAAATTAGTACAGTCAAACCGAATCCAGCAGCACCTCAAAAAGCTTATACACCACAATCAACTCGGCTTCATCCCTGCAATGAAAGGCTGGTTCAACTTATGCAAATCAATAAACATAATCCATCACATAAACAGAACTGATGACAAAAACCACATGATTATCTCAATCGATGCAGAAAAGGCTTTTGACAAAATTCAACAGCCCTTCATGCTGAAAACTCTCAATAAACTAGGTATTGATGGAAGGTATCTCAAAATAATAAGAACTAGTTATGACAAAACCATAGCCAATATCATACTGAATGGGCAAACACTGGAAGCATTCCCTTTGAAAACCGGCACAAGACAAGGATGCCCTCTTTCACCACTCCTATTCAACATAGTGTTGGAAGATGGGCCAGGGCAATCGGGCAAGAGAAAGAAATAAAGGGTATTCAATTAGGAAAAGAGGAAGTTAAATTGTCCCTGTTTGCAGATGACATGATTGTATATTTAGAAAATCCCATCATCTCAGCCCAAAATCTCCTTAAGCTGATAAGCAACTTCAGCAAAGTCTCAGGATACAAAATCCATGTGCAAAAATTACAAGCATTCCTATACGGCAATAACAGACAAACAGAGAGCCAAATCATGAGTGAACTCCCATTCACAATTGCTTCAAAGAGAATAAAATACCTAGGAATCCAACTTCACAGGGGATGTGAAGGACCTCTTCAAGGAGAACTACAAACCACTGCTCAATGAAATAAAAGAGGACACAAACAAATGGAAGAACATTCCATGCTCATGGATAGGAAGAATCAATATAGTGAAAATGGCCATACTGCCCAGGGTAATTTATAGATTCAATGCCATCCCCATCAAGTTACCAATGACTTTCTTCACAGAATTGGAGAAAACTACTTTAAAGTTCATATGGAACCAAAAAAGAGCCCGCATAGCCAAGATAATCCTAAGCCAAAAGAACAAAGCTGGAGGCATCACACTACCTGACTTCAAACTATACTACAAGGCTACAGCAACCAAAACAGCATGGTACTGGTACCAAAACAGATATATAGATAAATGGAACAGAACAGTGGCCTCAGAAATAACACCACACATCTACAACCATCTGATCTTTGACAAACCTGACAAAAACAAACAATGGGGAAAGGATTCCCTATTTAATAAACGTGCTGGGAAAACTGGCTAGCCATATGTAGGAAGCTGAAATGGGATCCCTTCCTTACACCTTATACAAAAATTAATTCAAGATGGACTAAAGACTTAAATGTTAGATCTAAAACCATAAAAACCCTAAAAGAAAACCTAGGCAATACCATTCATGATATAGGCATGGGCAAGGACTTCATGACTAAAACACCAAAAGCAATGTTAAGAAAAGCCAAAACAGACAAATGGGATCTAATTAAACTAAAGAGCTTCTGCACAGCAAAAGAAATTATCATCAGAGTGAACAGGCAACCTACAGAATGGGAGAAAATTTTTGCAATCTACCCATCTGACAAAGGGCTAATATCCAGAATCTACAAAGAACTTAAACAAATGTACAAGACAAAAACAACCCCATCAAAAAGTGGCCAAAGGATATGAACAAACACTTCAGAAGACATTTATGCAGCCAACAGACACACAAAAAAATGCTCATCATCACTGGTCATGAGAGAAATGCAAATCAAAACCACAGTGAGATACCATCTCTGACCAGTTAGAATGGCGATTATTAAAAAGTCAGGAAACAACAGATGCTGGAGAGGATGTGGAAAAATAGGAACACTTTTACGCTGTTGGTGGGAGTGTAAATTAGTTCAACCATTGTGGAAGACAGTGTGGCGATTCCTCAAGGATCTAGAACTAGAAATACAATTTGACCCAGTGATCCCATTACTGGGTATATACCCAAAGGATTATAAATCATGCTACTATAAAGACACATGTGCACTTATGTTTACTGTGGCACTATTCACAATAGCAAAGACTTGGAACCAACCCAAATGTCCATCAATGATAGACTGGATTAAGAAAATGTGGCACATATACACCATGGGATACTATGCAGCCATAAAAAAGGATGAGTTTGTGTCCTTTGCAGGGACATGGATGAAGCTGGAAACCATCATTCTCAGCAAACTATCACAAGGACAGAAAACCAAACACCGCATGTTCTCACTCATAGGTGGGAGTTGAACAATGAGAACACATGGACACAGGGCGGGAAACATCACACACCAGGGCCTGTCAGGGGGTGGGGGCCTGGGGGAGGGATAGCATTAGGAAAAATACCTAATGTAAATGACGAGTTGATGGGTGCAGCAAACAAACATGGCACATGTATACCTATGTAACAAACCTGCACGTTGTGCACATGTACCCTAGAATTTAAACTGTAATAGAAAATAAAAAGGAAGAAAGAGAAAAAACAAAACAAAACAAAACAAAAAAATTATAACCATTGCTTTCTTCTAATTTACATTTGTAAAGATTTTGTATTTACTTTTTTTTGGATCCCTTCTATACAGCATAGAGTTGGATTTTCCTTTATGATTTAATCCAAATTTATTTTATTTTATTTGACTTTCAATTTTTATTATTTTTTAAATAAAAAATAGTGATGGGATCTCACTATGTTGCCCAGGCTGTTCATGAACTCCTGGGCTCAAACGATCCTCCTGCCTAAGCCTCCCAAAGTGCTAGGATTACAGGTGTGAGTCACCACACGTGACTGAAATTTCTTTTATTTTAATACATTAGCTTAGCACATTTATATTTATTAAATTGACATACTTGGTCTTAATTATTTATATAATTTTATATGATGCCTTCTATATTTCATAGATCCTTTAAAAACTCTGATGTTGTGGTATTTGGTTTTATTTTTTCTGAAAATCTGGAAAGGTTATATTTTTGTTTTAGTGATTGTCTTTATAATTTATATACTTAATCTTCCTCTTTTAGGCATTATCTATCAATCCCCTAATATGACTAAATAATGAAATTAGAATATTTTCTCATCTTCTCCCTATCCTGCTCTTGATGACCTCTCTTTTTGCCATAGTTTTCCCATTTATTTATTGGTTGGTGTAAGTTCATCTTCTAGTACTTTCTTCAAGGAAGGCTCATGGAAACAATATTTCTTGAGATCCTCCCATGTTCAGAAATGTCTCACTGTGCCTTTTTATATAAACAGACAGAGATAAACACAACAGAATATCTCGAGAATTGACTCAGAAGTATGCCATGTGATGCTACCTCGAAGTCAGAATAACCTGCATTATAGCTGAAATAAACTTTAAATTGCTATTCCTTTTTACCTTCCTCCCTTCCTCTCGCTCTCTCTCTCTATCCCTCTCTCTCTCTCTCTCCCTCTCTCTCTCTCTCCACTTACTGCAGCCTCTGCCCCCCTGGATTCAAGCAATTCTCCTGCATCAGCCACCCAAGTAGCTGGGATTACAGGCGTGTGCCACCACACCTGACTAATTTTTGTATTTTTTTTTTAAATTTTTTGTGGAGACAGGGTTTCACCATGTTGCCCAGGCTGGTCTTGAACTCCTGAGCTCAAGCGATCTGCCTGTCTTGGCCTCCCAAAGTGCTGGGATTCTAGGTGTGAGCCACTGTGCCTAGCCCCTTTTTAGTTTCTTATCCAGCTGCTCCCATATCAGACCTCATCTTTTTAAATTTTATTTTTGTTTACTTCCCTCCATTCATTCACATGCTCATTTGAGAAGACTTAAGTTCTCCAAGCTTTGGACAATAACTGCTTTTAAAAACTGTAAGATTTCAAGAGTACATTTGCCCAAGACTCAGAATTGTTTTACAAATGGAGCATGTGTATTATGTGGCCAGTGTCTTCACTCTAACTTGGTTATAAGACTGAAACCATTCTTCACTGCTCTAACATGCTGAATAAATCAACTGAGGGGGAGGGGGTGTTTATCTCTGTCTGATTATATATGTTATATGCGTTGTCATGAGGCTGTGTGACTTATCTAAGTGGAATATTGAATATCCATTGAAATGGATTTGTTAAGTCATTTATATTATTAATGAGCATTTAAATGCAACGGATATCAGGTGACTTCACATGAATGAATAAAAGTCAGTGCTATTGGATTATTTTTGGCTTGAAAAAAAATAGACTTTGTACATCAGAGAGAAATCCTAACCCTAGAGAAGTATAATTTTCCAGCTTTTCCCCTAAGGTCTTCAGCCATAGGCCTTCTCACTACCTTTCTTCTTGCACCCTGGCATTTCCTACAATGTAAAACACTGGAGGATCTATGTGAACCCCTGGGTTGGGTCACTTGCTAGGCTCTAGTTGCTGTTGTTGTTTTTGTTGTTTTGTGCCACTCTCTCCTTGTTCACTGTGATTCTGCCACACTGCTGACTTTTCATGATGGTCTCGCCCTCTTGGACTCCACGTTTGTGGTTCCTTCTGCCTGGAACACACAATCTCCCTCCCTAGCCTCACTGCTGTCACAACTCAAGTCTCTCAAGTACAGCTTTATCTATCACTCCCTCAGGGCAAACTTCCCTTGCTTTCAAGCTAAACTAGGTTCCTCTGTTACACACTTTCATGGTTTTCTTTTCTTTTCCTTCATAGCCCTTACCATAATTGTGTTTGAGTCATTACTTCTATGATTATCTGCTTAATGGCTTGTCCTCCCCTAAGTGGGGATTGTGTCTGTCTTATTCATTGTATCCCCAGCACCTTGTACCAGCATGTCATAGACAATTATTACATAGTTGCTGAATAAATGGATGAATGATCCCGTCCCAGTATGGCTCCCACTCCCATCTTTCCACCAAAACTCCGTTTGCATGATTACCAATTACCTCCTTGTTGCTGAATCCACTAGATATTCTTTGGTTTCCCTCTTGACTTCTTATCAGTCTTAAACACTTGAGCACTTTTTTCTTAAAACACTACTTTTTGGCTGGGCACGGTAGCTCACACCTGTAATCCCAACATTTTGGGAGGCCGAGGCGGGTGGATCACGAGGTCAGGAGATCGAGACCATCCTGGCCAACATGGTGAAACCCCGTCTCTACTAAAAAAAAATACAAAAAATTAGCCGGGTTTGGTGGTGGGTGCCTATAGTCCCAGGTACTCGGGAGGCTGAGGCAGGAGGATGGCGTGAACCTGGGAGATGGAGCTTGCAGTGAGCCGAGATCACACCAGTGCACTCCAGCCTGGGCAACAGAGTGAGACTCTGTGTCAAAAAAAAAAAAAATACTTAAAAATGTGGAAATGGCTTTGGACTAGTTAATGGGCAGAGGTTGGAAGAGTTTGGAGGGCTGAGAAGAAGACAAAAAGACTAGAAAAATTTAGGAACTTCTTACATATTGGTTAAATGGTTGTGACCAAAATGCTTATAGACATATAGACAGTAAAGGCCATGCTGACAAAGTCTCAGATGGAAATGAGGAACTTATTGGGAACTGGAGCAAATGTCACCCATATTATGCCGTAGCAAAGAACTTGGCTGCATTGTGTTCATGGCCTAGGGCTTTGTGGAAGGCCAAACTTAAGAGTGATGACCTGGGGTATCTGGTGGAAGAAATTTCTAAACAGCAACGCATTCAAGAAGTGGCATGGCTACTTTTAACAGCTTATGATCAGATACAGCAGCAAAATAATGATCTAAAGGTGGAATTTCTAAATAGAAGAGAAAGAGCAAAACAATTTGCAATATTTATAACTTGGTCCTGTGGTAGAGAAGGAAAGAATGTTTTCAGGTGAGGAATCCAAGGGTGATGTGGAGCAACCACTTGCTAGAGAGATTACCATGGAAAAAAGGGAACCAGGTGCTAATAGAACAATGGGGAAAAGACCTCAAAGACATTTCAGAAATCTTTGAGGTCATCCCTCCCATCACAGGCTCAGAGGCCTATGAGGACAGAATGGTTTCAGGGGACAGGCCTGGGGTGCTTTTGTGCTATGCCACCACAGGATGTGGGGAGCATCCCAATTGCTCTAGCTCTAACCTGAGCCCAAACAGCCCCAGGTACCACTCAGGCTGCTGTTCCAGAGAGCGTAAGCCTTAAGTTGTGGCAGCTTCCACATGGTGTTGTCTACAGGCTCCCAGAATGTAAGAGTGGTAGAGGCTGGGCAGCTTCCACCTAGATTTCAGAGGATGTATTGGAAAGCCTGAGTGCCCAGGCAGAAGCCTGCCACAGGGGCAAGCCACTGCAGAGAAACTGTACTAGGGCAGTGCCTAGTAGCTGTGGAAGAAGGGCTGCTGCCCTCCGCCCTAGCATTATGGAGTCACCAGCAGCATGCACCTCAGTCTGTGAAAGCCTCAGGCACTCCACTCCAAACCATAAGAGCAGCCATGTAGGCAGTGCTCAGCAAAGCCATAGGGGTAGGGCTGTCTGAGGCACTGGGAGCCATCCCTCAAACCAGTGTCCCCAGAATGCAGGACATGGAGTCAAAGTTTATTTTGGAGCTTTAAGATTTAATGTCTGCCTGTCTGCCCTACTGGGTTTCAGACTTGCATGGGCCTGTTATCTTTCTTTTGGCCAGTTTTTCCTTTGGGGAATGAAAATCTTTACCTAATGCCTGTACAACCATTGCATCTGGGAACTAAATAACTTGTTTTTGATTTTACAGGCTCATAGCTGGAAGGAATTTGCCCTGAGTCTCAGATGAGACTCTGGACTTCATATTTTTAAGTTGATGTTGGAACAAGTTAATGCTTTTGGGACTACTGGGGTAGACTGTATTTTGCATGTGAGAAGGACATGAGTTTGGGGGGAAGGGGCAGAATGTTATAGTTTGGATGTTTGTCTCCCCAAGCCTCATGTTGAAATTTGATCCCAATGTTGGAAGTGGGGCCTAATGGGAAATGTTTGGGTCATAGAGGATGACCTCTCATGAATAGATTAATGCCCTCCCTTTGTGGGTTGGTGGGTGCAGGTAAAGTGAGTGAGTTCTCACTCTATTATGCTGGTTGTTACTTCCCATGAAAGCTGGTTGGTAAAAAGAGCCTAGCACCTCCCTGCTCTCTCTTGCTTCCTCTCTCACCATGTGATCTCAGCGCATGCTCGCTCTCCTTCCCTCTTCCCTTCTGCCAATAGTGGAGGCAACCTGCAGCCCCTCACCAGAAGCTGAGCAGATGCTGTCACCATGCTTATTGTGCAGCCTGCAGAAACACGAGCCCTATAAACCCTTCCTTTATAAATCACCCAGCCTCAGATATTCCTTTATAGCAACACAAAGTAGACAAAGACACCATCTCAAACTTGGCCTACCCAAAATTATACGTTTGATATTTTCCCCAAATCGGGTCCTCCCCAAATCTCAGCTGAGAGTATCTTCATCCATCCAGTTAGTCATGCCAGAAATCTGGGAGTCAGCCTTTCTGCTATCTTCTCCTCAACTCCCGCAAGCTAACACCTTACCAAGTTCCATGGATCCTACCTCCAAAATAAATCTTGGATCTGTCTACTTCACTCCACCTCCACTTCCATCATTTATCCAAGTCCAAATCACAATTCTTGGCTGGCATATAGCAGGAACCTCAACTGGTCTCCTTGCTTCCATTCTTCCTGTGCCACCAGCACTGCCACCACTACCAAAGTGCCTCTCTCCTTGGGTAGTTCTAGACTAAAATTCCTGCTCTCTGACTCTCTTTTCCTAACTCTTCTTAGTGCTTTCTTCAGGTTTGTTAATGGAAAGTATGTTAATGGTTCCTCAGGGTGACCTCTATTAATCTCTTTTATTGCATATGGATTTTACTAGTTTAATGTTCGTTGTCAACCTTATTTCCAAGTTCTTCAAGAAACTTTATGGTTTTTGGTTTTTTGTTGCTTCTTTCTTTTGTTGTGAATAGCTAGGTGTGAGTAACTGAATAGCTGATGAAGCAATGGAGAAAGCCATAGTCAGGATTTTATAACTGTTCTGACTTTTGGAACACCAAGGACCTATGGCACACTGATTTTTCTTGTTAGTACACTATGTAATCCAGACCTGCAATAACCCAGTATCTGTGATAAGTTAAGGGGAGACTAACCCATCACAGACACTGGGTTATTGCAGGTTATCCAGATCCAGTATCTGATGGGTTAAAGTCTCCCTTAGATACGTGACCCCACAGGATTAATTTTTAATTAATTATATTTTAAACTCCAAATGAGTTTTTTTCTTTTCCTTTTTTTTTTCCCAGAGGAAAGCACGAATGCAGTTCCTCACTACCACAAATTATGCAGTTGAGTTTCCCGCATTTGGGGAAATCACAGGGGTAAGCACACCTATGGAGTGCAATGGATGAGCCTCACCCTGGGAAAACCACCTTCATGATCATGGCATCTCCCCTGCCAGGTAAGAATCCAAATAAGTTTTGATAGTAGAGATTTATCAAGAACTTGTTAGTTGTATTCAGTGGGGAGAGTGTTTTGAAGTGCTGTGCTGTCTGGGAAAGTTAAGCAGAGACCTAGAGAAGCTATGCCAAGCAGGCCACCAGCAAAGTCAAAGGCAGCATTTTACAGCTTATTCAGTAAAATGCCTGGAAAAGTCTGTTCCTCAGCACTATGAATGCTGGTCTTCATTAGGAAATTATGCAGAATGTCACAATACTATAATAACAACTTTATTTTTTGTTTTTAAAATGTCAGCTTCTTAAGACTCCTTATCAAGTTCTTCTGCTCTGAAAAAACAGAATCCTTATCAATTCTTCCTTTTACTTTCTCTATAAAGAGCCCTAGTCATAGAATATATTTCTAAATTTGCCTTCCCCTCCTCCAAATCTCTGCTACCAGGAAACAACCTTCAAGACAGCTTTAAAGTGTTATTGCTCAGGAGAAAACAAATACAACTCCAGTGTGGCCATTATGTCATTATTCCAGTGGCTTTTGCTTTGGTTCTCTGTGTTTTGTTTTCATAATTTAAAGTACAAGTAGTGTCTCCTTAAAGTGGCCCTCAGCTCTTAAGCCATTCCTGGGGTCTTCTCCTTCAGCTTCACCCATTGGAAGGACATGCTTAGAAGACTGTGAGCAAACCCCACAAAGCAAGGGGGGTTAAACTGGGTTTTAAATTCAGTGGGTAAGTGAAGGCAAGTACCTCATCTCTCCAAGCAAGACCTTCTTAGCTGCTAAGAGCAGGAGCTACTGAAGGAACCAGTCATGCACAGCTAAGAGCTGTGGGAGGTATCTAAAAGCAAAGGACCTGACTGATTCTATAAGTCATTCCACTGCAAAAATCCATTCCACTGCCTTGTACATCTTGTAATGCTCCCCCACCCTGCACCTACACATGCACGCGTGCGCACACATACACACTTCCCTTTTTGTCATTACTGGGGCTCCAGAGATTGATCCGTCTTAATCACCAAATTTTTGGGGGGCTTTTATACTGTATAGAACACTTTACCACATCCTGGTTAAGAAATGAGGCCTTGTCATCAGTGGGATTCCAGTGCATTTGGGGAAGGGGTGATTACTGGTGAAAGTACAGGCTGTGCCCTGTGTGTTGGGCGGGCCAGGGGGAGACAGCTTCAAGGGCTGGGGCAAAGTCTAATGGATTAGGTAAGGGGATTAGCAGTGTGTCTGTGAAACCACCACTGCAAAATCATAACTGAGACAGTGAAAGAAATCTGACCTAAAATCTTGCTTCTAACCTCCAAGTTGTCCTTCTTCATTCCTGGGCATGGTCTGAACCAACTTCAGGGGGATCTTAGTTTTTAATTTATAGATTAAAACAAAGATAACAGCCCTTCTCCAAAACAAACCTCCTTCTTGCCTGGGGACTAGACTGCCTTTGTAGGAGTAATGAATTAGCCACAAGAGTAGAAATTATGGTTTAGGAGTCACGCAGCTGGAGACTACAGGATTCTGACCCTCCCCAAATTGCTCCTGGGGATAACATCACTATTGTAAAATGAAATGTTAGTGCTTTAGATATTTTGCAGACCCTGCACTTGATGGATCAGCTGGCACCACCCAGATTGATAAACTGGCTCATCTGATTTTGGGGCCCCTACCCAGGAACTGACTCAGCCCAAGAAGACAGCTTTGACCACTTATGATCTCACCTCCAACCCAACTAATCAGCACTCCTGACTCACTGGTTTTCCCCCACCCTCCAAATTATCGTTAAAAACGCTGATCTCTGTATGCTTGAATGCTTGGGGAGACTGATTTGAGTAATAATAAAACTCCAGTCTCCCGCAAAGCTGGCTCTGCATGAGTTACTTTCTTTATTGCAGTTTCCCTGTCTGGATAAATTAACTTTGTCTAGGCAGCAGGCAAGGTGAACTCATTGGGCAGTTACAAATTTGGGGCTTGCTGGGGCTTGCCCTTGTGGCTGCCTGCCCATGGTTTGGTAGACTCCCTCCAGCAACAGATCCAGAGGCCAGCCCAAGTGGCCACCTAGTTCTCTTGGACTCTAGGTTCTACTGGTGGGGTGCTGCTGATCCAATGGGCATGGATTTAATTGCAATACAGAAATAGTCCTGGGAGATATCCCATAACTGTAGCTCCATGGTGGAATGTTTGTCTGTAGCCCCATGGTGGGGTGTCTGTCTCCAGCTCCACCACTGGATGTCTGAGACTCTAGCCCTATCACTGGGTGTCTGTCTGTAGCCCATCATGTAGTGTCTGTAGCTGTAGCCCCATTATGGGGTGTCTGATTTGGTGAGTATTCTAGGTGCTGCCAACAGCCCCTTCCTTCTCCTATTTGTCAGCCTCTCTGGACGTGCTGCTGTCTCTTGGTTGCCTTGCAGGATGTCTGTCTGTAGCCCCATCATGGTGTGTCTGTTTTTAGCCCCATCACGAGATGTCTACTGGTGGGGTATCTAATTGGATGGAGAATAGGGGACTTGTTTGGAGGAATACTCTTGGTTTGTGACTGGGTCTGGAATCTGTGTCTCAAAGGCCTTCTGTCTGTCTTGTCTTTGTTGTGTGTGTGTTTGTATATGTTGAGGGGATCTCTGAGGGAATTGCTGATGGAAGTCCAGCAGGCCTAACTCAGAGAACCCTCCGTAAGTCAGGTTACATCTGGTGAGCCCTGAAGAAAGCTCAACAGGCCTGACATGGGGTGACTGTCCACTCTTCATCTTGCCCAGAGACCACCCATTTAATTACCGGTTGGAGGTCATCCCTCTCCACTTGGAGTGGATCAAAGACTATAGGAACCAACATGAGAAAATTTGAGCCTTGCCAGGTCAATATTGGGTGCTGAACGAGGTGACTAGTGTCTGTTTTGTTATGTGTATTTTGCTTCGGCTGGGATGGAAAATATTAATTCAGTTCCCCATGCAACCCATCAGGCAGCATCTTGCAAAAGTGAGAAGCTTTTGCCTACGGTTCCATAAAACAGAAATGGATGATTTTCTTTTGTAACAGGGCTTGGCCCCCACAGCTATGGCACAGTAAGCAGAGTCATCAAAAGCTGCTCCATTCTTCTGGAAGCTTCAGAGAAAGGGAACACAGAAATCTGGTATGCTGGCAAAAAGGGTAAGAATTTCTTACCAGCCGAGTTTCTGGTCTCTGTCTCTCTCTCTCCTCTCTCTCTCTCTCTCTCTCTGTGTATGTGTGTGTGTGTATTTGTATAAATGATAAACATCACTGTTTGTCTCCTCTGCAAGGGTTTGATTAGTAGAAGAAAGCATTTGTGAGACTAGTCTTAGGTGGTAGCAAATCTGGTGTACTTTGTGCTAAGAATTTGTCTTTCTGTGTTCTTCTGTAATGGAGAGAAGGGAATCACAGAATAGAATGTGGGTTTAAGACTCCTGTAAGCCCACTTTTCAAGCCATCCTGGCAGGCTGCTCAGTTACAAACTTTGCTGTGTGTCCCTGAAACCAATACTAGATGAAATTTATCTGTTTGTTTTGTGTCCTTAAGAGCCCAATCTTGTGACCATGTGGGGATACTTTCTCTTGGTCTCTGCCACCCAGAGGACAGGAATTTGGGGATTCATGTCATAGTTAACCCTAAAAGTTATCTTGAGCAGTTAAAAGCCTTTGCAAGCTCAAAATTGGCTGCTCTAGGCTTCTTCTAGGAAGAGCAATAGAAATTGCTCAATGCTGTAACTCAGTAGCTAAGGCCTTGTCTTTTGACAATGGCAGCCCAGGTTCAATTCTTGGCTTAAGGAATGAGTCTTTTCTGGTTTATTTGTGTAACTTTTTGACCCTTATTGATTCTTTTTCCCCCGTGGACCACTTTTGATTTCTCCTCTTGAGTTTTCCTTTGAACTACCTTGGGAAGATTCTAAATCTTGTTAAAAAAAGAAAGAAACTGATTACTATCTCTTTGAATCACCATGTGTATCCATTATAACCTTATTTAAAACATTAATTTCACATGGGAAGTTACCTGTGGTGAAGTTCAAAAGCAAGGAACATTGACTGTCTGTGCTGGCTAGAGTCTAGTAATTAGATATTTAAAAAATAATTTTTTAAAGAGCTGTATGGTTAAAATCAGCTTGATTAAAAGCAGATATCCAAACTGTACATATATTTAAAATACCTTTACTTTTTTTTCTCTTCTTGGATCTTATTTTTCTAAAGAAAAAAAGAGGTTTTTTCTTCTCAGTTGACTGAATTGTTTTTCTCCACTTTTGTCTTCTCAACACTCTTGATGCCCACATGAAAGAACCTAAGATAAATTCTAACAGCCTGGGACTCTTAGGGAAAAACAGAGGAGGTGCCACAGACCCCATTCTGGGAAAAAGCTCTGTTTTTCTCATGGAACCCTAGGAATTGAAAGAGAATAGATCCCTCTCAAAATCTAAGGCTGTGTTCTGTTTTATATTACATTACCTGACATTTTTTACTTTGGCAGGTATCAAAAATTACTTTGCATTATTTGAGAGCTTTTAGTCTTGGTGTGTAATAACCAGGTAGGAAATATACTTTAAGGGATAACTAATAGCAGTTAAGAGAGATACTTGGCTCTTGGATTTTTGGATTAGAGAAGCATGCTCTTGGCCACCTGGAAGGTATGGAAATATCCCCACCCCGAACTGAGAGGAGACTCCCATGGAGGATGGGCTGATTTCAAAATGGGCTGATTGGCTTTGGGTTGCTTTGCAATGATATGCATGGTAGAAGTATTACACTATCTTCTCCCATAGTATTTCCCTCTTTTGGGGGGATCCAGGATGCAGTATACAAATGGCACCCTTAATTTTGGGGATATGTTTTTGCCTTCTAGCTATGCCTTCTTATTGGGCCCTAGAAATGCCTTGCTTTCCTGGTGCTGTTCCTCCAAGGGTGTCACCTTGAAGCCAGTAATCCAATTAAGAAACTAGCAAATGAAAAATCTTACAAGTACCAGACCTTCTGTCTGTCTGTCTATGTATATGTGTTGTATGCATGATGTTTGTATAAAAGAGCTCTAATTGGCTTAGAAAAATAAGCACTTAAATCAAATATTTTGTCAGAAAAATAGAAACTTTTTAATGCCTGTTTGTTCACATAATTTCAGTGATCTTTTGGAAATAAAAACAGTTTTAAAGATCATTGGTAAATAAAAAATGTCTTCACAATTTAGATGTTTGGTCTAAATAAGGTCAGATGTTAGGTTTGCTAAATGCTTTAAAGTCATAAACTGTTTCTTTGACTTTCAAAAATTGTTAGACTTACCTACTTTGGAGCCATTAGAAATTCTAGCTAAGGTCTGGGGACATGTGGAATTAGCCATGCCCCCTAGCTATGCTGGAGTCAGACCTTATCTGCATTTCTGTCTGATGTCCTAGGCTCCACACTTAGTACATAATTAAAACCACTTATTTATCAGGGTTTTCATCAAAAACAAAAGTTGCTAAGTGTTAACGTTGTAACATGTAATTGAGACTACTGGAGAAATCGTTTTATATGCAAGATGTGTAAGGAAAGTAGAATGTGCTTTAGCTAAAGGATTAAATAAAGTATGGGAATATGGCTTTTGTCAAAGGGAATGTAATTTTGTCTAGTTCAGAGGGCTTTAAAGATTGTCTTAACCTAAAAGAGTAACAGGACAAAACTGAAGGTTTAAGCAAGTTGAAAAGTGTTTGTGAAGGGTTGGTCTTAAGTTTTGAAGGGGATTATTTAATTTTTTTCTGTATGTTGAACATAAAAGCACACTAATGCTGGGCCAGAATCTGGGCCCCTGTGTCTAAACAACAGGGTTTTCTTAGAAAATTAATCTGCTGTTTAATGGAAAATTGTAAAGTGTTCTAAAAAAGTTTATAAAAACCTTACCTTATGGTCAAACTAATTAAAACTGGATAATTTATAACATTTTATTTAAAAACTAGCTTTAGCATTAAAGAGGCATTAATGCAAACATGAAATTTGGTTTTCTCTTTTGAAAAAGATTTTTGTGTTATTGATATATGTTCCAAAATTATGTGAAACTCCTGTAATTCTGATATGACTTTGTATATGTTATCATTAATAAATATAATTGCTATGTTAAATTATTGTGTTCCCCAGAAGTAACAAATTTCCTTGTCAATTGTGTCTTTAACTGTGGCTGGCCTAAAACTTTTTGTCATCCACAGACAATTATTGTCTTTTGATCCTCTTTAAATGGTTTTATAATCAGCTATAACACTCTGACAGGTGCTCTTAAATGCAGGTTTCTGAAAACTTTGGAGACTGTGACATTAGAATAGAGGAAAAACTTTCAGGACTCTCATTGAGAGCTGAAATGTTCATGAATACTAAGCAGAACGGAAGTTAACTGCATGGGCTGAACTAATAGAAGACTGAGGCAACTTTTTTTGACTTTTTGTTTAAAACATTGCTGATCGTTTTTTGTTTTTTGGAGCCAAGAAAACCTTTCTTTTGAGCTATTTACAGCTTTTAATATTGAGTAAAGTACACATCTGTAAACAAAATTTGGAGCATATTTGTTTCTCTCTTCCTGATTTTGCCAGGATTTGGTAACTATTTGTGAGTATTCTTATGGCAATATAGTTACTTCCATAAGTGCAATAAGAATGTTTTCATTTGCAACAGGACAAAATTGAAGAAACTGGTTATTTTACCAAGGCTTTGACTGGAATCGTATGCTTGCCTTTAAGGAATAAAAGCCTCTTGAGGCCAGGCATGGTGGCTCATGCCTGCAATCCCAGCACTTTAGGAGACTGGGGCAGGCAGATAGCTTGAGCTCAGGAGCTCAAGACCAACCTGGGCAACTTGGTGAAACCCCGTCTCTACTTAAAATACAAAAATTATCTGGGTGTGGTGGCACATGCCTGTAGTTCCAGCTACTTGGGAGGCTGAGGTGGGAGGATTGCTTGAGCCTGGGGGATGGAGTTGCAGTGAGCAGAGATTGCATCACTGCACTCCAGTCTGGGTGACAGAGCAAGATCCTGTCTCAAAAACAAAACAAAACAGAGAAAACAAAGCCCCTTGGGAAAACTGGCCTCATGCCTTGTCTACACAGTCCCTGTACAGGGTTCCTGATCTGTGGTAAGTAAAGAATGTCACTTTCTAACAGGCCCAGGAGCCCCAAGTTATCTTGGGACCTCAAGAGGAGAGGAATTTACCCAACTCATGGTTATTTGAGGGTACAAACCCATGGGCTTGGCCTGGCTTTAAAAAAGTCTTGTTTGAGATTCCTTATGGAACAGAGTTCCATCAAAGCCAATTTAAAAAGCCTATGTGAACAATAATTATTGTTGCTGCAATTATGCAAGTAATCAGGCAGAGCATAATAAGACTAAAACTTATTTTGCAAGTAAAGTTGACCTACTGTGATTTATTTTGAATTATAAAATGGGGACTAGAGACAGAAAAATTATGCTCCAAAAATAAAAAACAATCATTGTTAGTTGTTCTTGAGTTTTTTCTGCAGTTTGGACTAAATCCTAAATTATTCATGGACTACAAGTCTCCAAATTAATGTTTTCAAATCTTTACTTTTAAAAGTTGGAATTGCATTCCTTATGCTAGAACTCATTATTTACTTTGTAGTGTGCTGTTAAATGCAATACTAAATGCAATATTAAATGCAATACTAAAATTATAGATGACAATACTAACACATTTTTCAGCCATCCTGTGTGAGTATGTTCAGACAGTAGCAAAATGATTCCAGTCCTCTCACCTTGGGGTCAACACCTACCCCGACTATGCCCCTGGTCAGCAGGAAGAAGTTAGAGTGGTCTTTGCCCTTTCTCCATCTTCATTAGCCAACACCTTAAGATTAAGGTATTATAAAACCCAAAGGAAGGGATTGAAAACGCCATTGCAAAAATATAACTGAGACAGTAAAAGAGATCCAACCTAACCAAGTCCATCTTGCTTCTAACCTCCAAGCTGTCCTTGTTCATTCCTGGGCAAAGTCTGAAATAACTTTGTGGGGAACTTAGTTTTTTTGTTTTCTGTTTTTTTGAGACAGAGTCTCACTCTGTTACCCAGGCTGGAGTGCGGTGGCATGATATTGGCTTACTGCAACCTCTGCCTTCTGGGTTCAAGAGATTCTCATGCCTCAGCCTCCCAAGTAGCTGGGATTACAGGTGCCCACGACCATGCCTGGCTAATTTTTGTATTTTTAGTAGAGACAGGGCTTTGCCACGTTGGCAAGGCTGGTCTCAAAATCCTGACCTCAGGTGATATGCCTGCCTTGGCCTCCCAAAGTGCTGGTGAGAGGTGGAGCCAGCTGGACTTCCTAGGCCAAATGGGGACTTGAAGAACTTTTCTATCTTACAAGAGGATTGTAAAATGCACCAATCAGTGCTCTGTAAAAAAAACCAATCAGCATTCTGTAGCTAGCAAGGGGATTGTAAAATGCCCCAATCAGTGCTTTGTAAAATGCACCAATCAGCAGGATCCTCAAAGTAGCCAACCACAGGGAGGATTGAAAAAAGGGCTTCTGATAGGATAGAAATGGAACATGGGAGGGGACAAATAAGGGAATAAAAGCTGGCCACACCCAGCCAGCAGCAGCAAGCCGCTCGGATCCCCTTCCATGCTGTGGAGGCTTTGTTCTTTTGCTCTTCAAAATAAACCTTGCTAGTGCTCACTCTTTGGGTTGGTGTCACCTTTAAGAGCTGTAACACTCACCGCAAAGGTCTGCAGCTTCATTCTTGAAGTCAGCGAGGCCATGAACCCACAGTAAACCAACTCTGGACACACTTTGGGGGCTCATCCAGGATAGTATCATGCAGTGAGTACCATTTCACTTGCCATTCTGTCCTATTTTTCCTTAGAATTCGGGGGCTAAACACCGAGCACTTGTCAGCCAGTTAGAAGGAACTAGTGTGGCCCCCAGAATAAGACACGGGTGTCAGGCTTTCTAGGAAAGGGCTCTCTAAAAACCCCCCAACTCTTTGGAGTTAGGAGCGTTGGTTTCCCTGGGAACAGCTTCTGCTTTTCCTGTACTTCCGGGCTGAGCTAAGGGTCGACAGAGAGGAAAGCCATTCACTCTGGGGTCCTGACAAAAGTTGGTTGACCTTGCAGCCATGAGCAGACTCTCAAAGTTACGTCACCCAAGTGAGACTTGTCCATCATCCTATCTATCCTGATCCTTGCCTCCTGGGTCCTAATGCCTGTCAGACAAACTTCCTCCTGCCTCTGTTCTCCAAGGGTAATCCTGCTTCTAAAAACCACTCCCTGTCCCTGGTGCTTTTCAAGTTTCTCCTATAAGAATGATTTCTAGTATAAATTTCGGGACTCTGTTCCCTTTTTGAGGCACCCAGGCTCACCAATCAGAAAGACATAATTATTGCCCGAAGCCCTATCTCAGGGGGACTATCTGGAATTTTAGGATCCCTCTACAGACTAGTAGGCCTAACAAAGGCTATTCTCGAAGCTAAGATATGCGGAGCCTCAGAAATTATAGATTCCAAAATTGGGAAGGGGGATATCCTTCCTATTCATATGATGAGAAGTGAGGACAAAAGGCATCACTCTTACAACCCTGGAGATCCCTTCCCTCCTTCAAGTATAGCCCTCCACTCCATTTTGAGGCATATCATCTCTATAGGACAAGGGTAAGGTCACAATACCAACAGAAGAAAATGCTTAGGACGCTTAACTAACAGGTTTTCGAGAATGTGTCAGTAAGGGCCACTGAATCCGATTTTTCTCGGTCCTCTTTGTGGTCTAAGAGGAAAGGCAAGGGTGCAGGTTTTCGAGAATGCATTGGTAAGGGCCACTAAATCTGACCTTCCTCAGTCCTCTTTGTCGTCTAGGAGGAAAACTAGTGTTTCTGCTGCTGCTTCAGTGAGCACAACTATTCTGAACAGCAGGGTCCAGGGACCGTTGCAAGTTTTTGGGCAGGGATAAAAAAAAAACCAAAACCATGGGCAGTTTTTTCTTTTAGATGGGAAACACTCAGGCATCAAACAGGCTCACACTTGAAATGCATCCTAAGCCATTGGGATGAATTTGACCTGCAAGCCCTGAAAAAGAAGAGGCTTATTTTTTTCTGCACTATGGCCTGGTCCCAATATTCTCTCTCTGATGGGGAAAAATGGCCACCTGAGGAAAGTATAAATTACAATATTATCCTGCAGCTTGACCTTTTCTGTAAGATGGAAGGCAAATGGAGTGAAATACCTTATGTCCAAGCTTTCTTTTCATTGAAGGACAATCCACAACTATGCAAAGCTTGCCACCTACATTCCACAGGAGGACCTCTCAGCTTACCCCCATATCCTAGCCTCCCTACAGCTCCTCTTCCTATTAATGATGAGCCTCCTCTAATCTCCCCCCACCCAGAAGGAAACAAGCAAAATCTCCAAGGGGCCACAAAAACCTCTGGGCTATTGGTTATGTTCTTTTCAAGCTGTAGCGGGAAGGGAATTTGGCCCAACCTGGGTACATGTCCCCTTCTCCCTCTCTGATTTAAAGCAGATCAAGGTAGATCTGGGGAAGTTTTCAGATGATCCTGATAGGTATATAGATGTCCTACAGGGTCTAGGGCAAAACTTCGACCTCACTTGGAGAGATGTCGTGCTATTGTTAGATCAAACCCTGGCCTTTAATGAAAAGAATGCAGGTTTAGCTGCAGCCTGAGAGTTTGGAGATACTTGGTATCTTAGTCAAGTAAATGATAGAATGACAGCCGAAGAAAGGGACAAATTCCCTACCAGTCAGCAAGCCATCGCCAGTATGGATCCCCACTGGGACCTTGACTCAGATCATGGGAACTGGAGTCACAAACATCTGTTAACCTGTGTTCTAGAATGACGAAGAGAATTAGGAAAAAGCCCATGAATTATTCAATGATGTCCACCATAACTCAGGGAAAGGAAGAAAATCCATCCACCTTCCTCGAGTGGCTATGGGAGGCCTTAAGAAAATATACTCCCCTGTCCTCTGACTCCCTTGAGGGTCAATTGATCCAAAAGGATAACTTTATTATGCAACCAGCTGCAGATATCACGAGAAAGCTCCAAAAGTGAGCCCTGGGCCCTGAACAAAATCTGGAGGCATTATTAAAGCTGGCAACCTTGGTGTTCTATCACAGGGGCCAAGAGGAACAGGCTGAGAAGGAAAAGCAAGATCAGAGAAAGGCCACAGCCTAACTCATGGCTCTCACATGAACAAACCTTGGTGGTTCAGAGAGGAGAGAAAATGGAGAAGGCCAATAACCTGGTAGGGCTTGTTATCAGTGTGGTTTGCAAGAACACTTCAAAAAAGATTGTCCAATGAGAAACAAGCCACCCTCTCGCCCATGTCCACTATGCCAAGGCAATCACTGGAAGACGCACTGCCCTGGAGGACAAAGGTTCTCTAGGCCAGAACCCCCAACCAGATGATCCAACAACAGGACTGAGGATGCCCAAGGCAAGTGCCAGCTCATGTCATCACCTTCTCTGAGACTCGGGTAAGTTTAACCATTGAGGGCCAGTGAATTGATTTCCTCCTGGACACTGACACTGCCTTCTCAGTGTTAATCTCCTGCCCCGGACCACTGTCCTCAAAGTCCATTACCATCCAAGGAATCCTGGGACAGCCTGTAACCAGGTATTTCTCCCACCTCCTCAGTTGTAATTCAGAGACTTTGCTCTTTTCACATGCCTTTCTTGTTATGCCTGAAAGTCCCACACCCTTATTAGGGAAGGACGTGTTAGCCAAAGCTGGAGCTATTACTGATATGATATGAATATGGGGGACAAGTTACCCATTTGTTGTCTCCTACTTGAGGAGGGAATCAACTCTGAAGTCTGGGCATTGGAAAGACAATTCAGAAGGGCAAAAAATGCCCAGCCAGTTCGAATCAGGCTAAAAGACCCCACCACTTTTCCTTGTCAAAGGCAATATCCCTTAAGGCCCAAAGCTCATAAAGGATTACAGTATATTGTTAGACATTTAAAAGCTCAAGGCTTAGTAAGAAAATGCAATAGGCCCTGCAACACTCCAATTCTAGGAGTACAAAAAGCAAATGATCAGTGGAGACTAGTGCAAGATCTTAATCTCATCAATGAGGCAGTAATTTCTCTATATCCAGTTGTACCCAACTCCTATACCCTGCTCTCTCAAATACCAGAGGAAGCAGAATGGTTCACTGTTCTGGACCTCAAGGATACCTTCTTCTGCATTCTCCTGCACTCTGACTCCCAGTTTCTCTTTGCCTTTGAGGATCCCACAGACCACACATCCCAATTTACGTGGACAGTCTTGCCTCAAGGGTTTAGGGATAGCCCTCATCTGTTTGGTCAGGCACTGGCCCAAGATGTAGGCCACTTCCCAAGTCCAGGAACTCTGGTCCTTCAGTATGTGGATGATTTATATTTTTTATTATTACTATACTTTAAGTTCTAGGGTACATGTGCACAACATGCAGGTTTGTTACATAGGTTACATGTGCCATGTTGGTTTGCTGCAACCATCAACTCGTCATTTACATTAGGTATTTCTCCTAATGCTATCCCTCCCCCTGCCCCCCACCCCATGACAGGCCCCCGTGTGTGATGTTCCCCACCCTGTGTCCAAGTGTTCTCATTGTTCAATTCCCAACCATGAGTAAGAACATGCAGTGTTTGGTTTTCTGTCCTTGTGATAGTTTGCTGAGAATGATGGTTTCCAGCTTCATCCATGTCCCTGCAAAGGACATGGACTCATCCTTTTTTATAGCTGCATAGTATTCCCTGGTGTATATGTGTCACATTTTCTTAATCCATTCTATCATTGGTGGACATTAGGGTTGGTTCCAAGTTTTTGCTGTTGTGAATAGTGCCACAATAAACATACGTGTGCATGTGTCTTTATAGTAGCATGACTTTTAATCCTTTGGGTATATACCCAGTAATGGGATGGCTGGGTCAAATGGTATTTCTAGTTCTAGATCCTTGAAGAATCACCACCACACTGTCTTCCACAATGGATGAACTAGTTTACACTCCCACCAACAGTGTAAAAGCATTCCTATTTCTTCACATCCTCTCCAGCATCTGTTGTTTCCTGACTTTTTCATGATCACCATTCTAACTGGTGTGAAATGGTATCTCATTGTGGTTTTCATTTGCATTTCTCTGATGACCAGTGATGATGAGCATTTTTCCATGTGTCTGTTGGCTACATAAATGTCTTCTTTTGAAAAGTGACTGTTAATATCCTTTGCCCACTTTTTGATGGGGTTGTTTGTTTTTGTCTTGTACATTTGTTTAAGTTCTTTGTAGATTCTGGATATTAGCCCTTTGTCAGATGGGTAGATTGCAAAAATTTTCTCCCATTCTGTAGGTTGCCTGTTCACTCTGATGATAATTTCTTTTGCTGTGCAGAAGCTCTTTAGTTTAATTAGATCCCATTTGTCTGTTTTGGCTTTTCTTAACATTGCTTTTGGTGTTTTAGTCATGAAGTCCTTGCCCATGCCTATATCATGAATGGTATTGCCTAGGTTTTCTTTTAGGGTTTTTATGGTTTTAGATCTAACATTTAAGTCTTTAGTCCATCTTGAATTAATTTTTGTATAAGGTGTAAGGAAGGGATCCCATTTCAGCTTCCTACATATGGCTAGCCAGTTTTCCCAGCACGTTTATTAAATAGAGAATCCTTTCCCCATTGCTTGTTTTTGTCAGGTTTGTCAAAGATCAGGTGGTTGTAGATGTGTGGTGTTATTTCTGAGGCCACTGTTCTGTTCCATTGGTCTATATATCTGTTTTGGTACCAGTACCATGCTGTTTTGGTTGCTGTAGCCTTGTAGTATAGTTTGAAGTCAGGTAGCATGATGCCTCCAACTTCATTCTTTTTGGTTAGGATTTTCTTGGCAATACAGGCTACAGGCTCTTTTTTTGTTTCCATATGAACTTTAGAGTAGTTTTTTCCAATTCTGTGAAGAAAGTCATTGGTAGCTTGATGGGGATGGCATTGAATCTATAAACTACCTTGGGCAGTATGGCCATTTTCATGATATTGATTCTTCCTATCCATGAGCATGGAATGTTCTTCCATTTGTTTGTGTCCCCTTTTATTTCATTGAGCAGTGGTTTGTGGTCCTCCTTGAAGAGGTCCCTCACATCCCTTGTAAGTTGGATTCCTAGGTATTTTTTTCTCTTTGTAGCAATTGTTATTGAGAATTCACGCATGATTTGGCTCTGTTTGTCTGTCATTGCCGTATAGGAATGCTTGTGATTTTTGCACATGGATTTTGTATCCTGAGACTTTGCTGAAGTTGCTTATCAGCTTAAGGAGATTTTGGGCTGAGACGATGGGGTTTTCTAAATATACAACCATGTCATCTGCAAACAGGGACAATTTGACTTCCTCTTTTCCTAATTGAATGGCATGAACCCAGGAGGCGGAGCTTTCTCTTGCCTGATTGCCCTGGCCCATCTTCCAACACTATGTTGAATAGGAGTGGTGAAAGAGGGCATCCTTCTCTTGTACCACTTTTCAAAGGGAATGCTTCCAGTTTTTGCCCATTAAGTATGATATTGGCTGTGGGTTAGTCATAAATAGCTCTTATCATTTTGAGATATGTTCCATCAATACCTAGTTTATTAGAGTTTTTAGCATGAAGGGCTGTTGGATTTTGTAAAAGCCTTTTCTACGTCTATTGAGATAGTCATGTGGTTTTTGTCGTCGGTTCTGTTTATGTGATGGATTATGTTTATTGATTTGCGTATGTTGAACCAGCCTTGCATCCCAGGGATGAAGCCAACTTGATCATGGTGGATAAGCTTTTTGATGTGCTGCTGGATTTGGTTTGCCTGTTTTTTATTGAGGATTTTTGCATCGATGTTCATCAGGGATATTGGTCTGCAATTCTCTTTTTTTGTTGTGTCTCTGCCAGGCTTTGGTATCAGGATGATGCTGGCCTCATAAAATGAGTTAGGGAGGATTCCTTCTTTTTCTATTGTTTGGAATAGTTTCAGAAGGAATGGTATCAGCTACTCTTTGTACCTGTGGTAGAATTTGGCTGTGAATCCATCTGGTCCTGGACTCTTTTTGATTCATAGGTTATTAATTATTGTCTTAATTTCAGAAACTGTTATTGTTCTATTCAGAGATTCAACTTCTTCCTGGTTTAGTCTTGGGACAGTGTGTGTGTCCAGGAATTTATCCATTTATTCTAGATTTTCTAGTTTATTTGCATAGAGGTTTTTATAGTATTCTGTGATGGTAGTTTGTATCTGTGGGATCAGTGGTGATATCCCCTTTATCATTTTTTATTGTGTCTATTTCATTTTTCTCTCATTTCTTCTTTATTAGTCTTGCTAGCAGCCTATCAATTTTGTTGATCTTTTCAAAAAACCAGCTCCTGGATTCATTAATTTTTTAAGGGTTTTTTGTGTCTCTATCTCCTTCACTTCTGCTCTGATCTTAGTTATTTCTTGCCTTCTGCTAGCTTTTGAATGTGTTTGCTCTTGCTTCTCTAGTTCTTTCAATTGTGATGATAGGGTGTTGATTTTAGATCTTTCCTGCTTTCTCTTGTGGGCATTTAGTGCTATAAATTTCCCTCTACACAATGCTTTAAGTGTGTCCCAGAGATTCTGGTACATTGTGTCTTTGTTCTCATTGGTTTCAAAGAACATCTTTATTTCTGCCTTAATTTCTTTGTTTACCCAGTAGTCATTCAGGAACAGGTTGTTCAGTTTTCATGTAGTTTTGCAGTTTTGAGTGAGTTCCTTCATCCTGAGTTCTACTTTGTTTGCACTGTGGTCTGAGAGACAGTTTGTTGTGATTTCTGTTCTTTTACATTGGCTGAGGAGTGCTTTGCTTCCAACTATGTGGTCAATTTTGGAGGAAGTGCGATGTGGTGCTGAGAAGAATGTGTATTCTGTTGATTTGGGGTGGAGAGTTCTGTAAATGTCTATTAGGTCTTCTAGGTGCAGAGCTGAGTTCAAGTCCTGGATATCCTTGTTAACCTTCTGTCTTGTTGATCTGTCTAATATTGACAGTGGGGTGTTAAAATCTCCCATTATTATTGTGTGGGAGTCTAAGTCTCTTTGTAGGTCTCTAAGGAGTTGCTTTATGAATCTGCGTGCTCCTGTATTGGGTGCATATATATTTAGGGTAGTTAGCTCTTCTTGTTGAATTGATCCCTTTACCATTATGTAATGGCCTTCTTTGTCTCTTTTGTTCTTTGTTGGTTCAAAGTCTGTTTTATCAGAGACTAGGATTGCAACCCCTGCTTTTTCTTTGCTTTCCATTTTCTTGGTAGATCTTCCTCCATCCCTTTATTTTGAGCCAATGTGTGTCTGCATGTGAGATGGGTCTCCTGAATACAGCACACATATGGGTCTTGTCTCTTTATCCTATTTGTCAGTCTGTGTCTTTTAATTGGGGAATTTAGCCCACTTACATTTAAGGTTAATATTGCTATGTGTGAATTTGATCCTGTCATTATGATGTTAGCTGGTTATTTTGCCCATTATTTGATGCAGTTTCTTCCTAGCATCAATGATCTTTAAAATTTGGCATGTTTTTTTGTTCGTTTGTTTTTTGTGTTTTTTTTTTTTTTTTTTTTTTTGAGACAGAGTCTCACTCTTTTGCCCAGGCTGGAGTGGAGTGGCATGATCTTGGCTCACTGCAAGCTCTGCCTCCTGGGTTCATGCCATTCTCCTGCCTCAGCCTCCTGAGTAGCTGGGACTACAGGTGCCCACCACCATGCCTGGCTAATTTTTTGTATTTTTAGTAGAGACAGGGTTTCACCATCTTAGCAAGGATGGTCTCGATTTCCTCACCTTGTGATTCACCCACCTTGGCCTCCCAAAATGCTGGGATTACAGGTGTGAGCCGCTGTGCCCAGCCAAAACTTGGTATGTTTTTGCAGTGGCTGGTACCGGTTGCTCCATTCTATGTTTAGTGCTTCCTTCAGGAGATCTTGTAAGGCAGGCCTGGTGGTGACAAAATCTCTGAGCACTTGCTTGTCTGTAAAGGGTTTTATTTCTCCTTCACTTATGAAGATTAGTTTGGCTGGATATGAAATTCTGGATTGAAAATTCAGAATTTTTTTCTTGAAGAATTCTTTTCTTGAAGAATGTTGAATATTGGCCCCTACTCTCTTCTGGCTTGTAGAGTTTCTGCCGAGAGATCTGCTGTTAGTCTGATGGGCTTCCCTTTGTGGGTAACCAGACCTTTATCTCTGGCTGCCCTTAACTTTTTTCCTTCATTTCAACCTTGGAGCATCTGACAAGTATGTGTATTGAGGTTGCTGTTCTCGAGTATTATCTTTGTGTTGTTCTCTGTATTTCTTGAATTTAAATGTTGGCCTGCCTTGCTGGGTTGGGGAAGTTCTCCTGGATAATATCCTGAAGAGTGTTTTCCTACTTGGTTCCATTCTCCCTGTCACTTTCAGGTATACCAATCAAACATAGATTTTGGTCTTTTCACATAGTCCCTATTTTTTGGAGACTTCGTTCATTTCTTTTCACTCTTTTTTCTCTAAACTTCTCCTCTCACTTTATTTCATTAATGTGATCTTCAATCACTGATATCCTTTCTTCCACTTGATCAAATCAGCTATTGAAGCTTGTGCATGTGTCATGTAGTTCTCGTGCCATGGTTTTCAGCTCCATCAGGTTGTTTATCGTCTTCTTTACACTGTTTGTTCTAGTTTTCCTTTCATGTAATCTTTTTTCAAGGTTTTTAGCTTCTTTACGAAGGGTTCGAACATCCTCCTTTAGCTCAGAGAAGTTTGTTATTACCAACCTTCTGAAGCCTACTTCTGTCAGCTCATCAAAGTCATTCTCCGTCCAGCTTTGTTCCATTGCTGGTGAGAAGCTGCTATCCTCTGGAAGGGAAGAGGTGCACTGGTTTCCAGTAAATTCCACTATTCTGCTCTGGTTTCTCCCCATCTTCGTGGTTTTATCTACCTTTGGTCTTTGAGGCTGGTGACCTACAGATGAGGTTTTGGTGTGGATGTCCTTTTTGTTGATGTTGATGTTATTCCTTTCTGTTTGTTAGTTTTCCTTCTAAGAGTCAGGTCCCTCAGCTGAAGGTCTGTTGGAGTTTGCTGGAGGTCATCTCCAGACCCTGTTTACCTGGGTATCACCAGCGGAGGCTGCAGAACAGCAAATATTGCAGAAGAGCAAATGTTGCTGTCTGATCCTTCCTCTGGAAGCTTCGTCCCAGAGGGGCACCCACCTGTATGAGGTGTCTGTCAGCCCCTACTGGGAGGTGTCTCCCAGTTAGGCTACACGGGGGCTAGGGACCCACTTGAGGAGGCAGTCTGTCCATTCTCAGAGCTCAGAAACCATGCCGGGAGAGCCATTGCTCTCTTCAGAGCTGTCAGACAGGAACATTTATGTCTGCAGAAGTTTCTGCTGTCTTTTGTTCAGCTATGCCTGCCCCCAGAGGTGGGGTCTACAGAGGCAGCAGGACTTGCAGAGCTGCAGTGGGCTCTGCCCAGTTCAAACTTCCCCAGCCACTTTGTTTACCTACTCAAGCCTCAGCAATGGTGGACGCCCCTCCCCTGCCAGGCTGCTGCCTCAGACTGCTGTGCTAGCAGTGAGCAAAGCCGTGTGGGCTTGGGATCCACCAAGCCATGTGCAGGATATAATCTCCTGGTGTGCCGTTTGCTAAGATTGTTGGAAAAGCACAGTATTTGGGTGACAGTGTCCCGATTTTCCAGGTACAGTCTGTCACAGCTTTCTTTGGCTAGGAAAGGGAAATTCCCTGACCTCTTGTGCTTCCTGGGTGAGGCGATGCTCTGCCCCACTTCGGCTTGCCCTCCATGGGCTGCACCCACTGTCCAACCATTCCCAATGAGATGAACTAGGTACCACAGTTGGAAATGCAGAAATCACCATCTTCTGCATCAATCACCCTGGGAACTGCAGATCGGAGCTGTTCCTATTCAGCCATCTTGGAATGGAATCGGGATGATTTACTTTTGGCTACCAGTTTGGAAGCCTCATGCCAGCAGGCTACTCTAGATCTCTTGAACTTTCTAGCTAATCAAAGGTGCAAGGCATCTAAACTGAAAGCCCAGCTCTGCCTACAAAAAGTCAAATATCTAGGCCTAATCTTAGCCAGAGGAACCAGGGCCCTCAGCAAGGAACAAACACAGCCTATACTGCCTTATCCTTGCCCTAAGACATTAAAACAGTTGCGGGGGTTCCTTGGAATCACTGGCTGTTGCTGACTATGGATCCCCGGATACAGTGAGATGGCCAGGCCACTCTATATGCTAATCAAGGAGACTCAGAGGGCAAATACTCATCTAGTAGAATGGAAACAAGAGGCAGAAACAGCCTTCAAAATCTTAAAGCAGGCCCTAGTACAAGCTCCAGCCTTAAGCCTTCCCACAGGACAAAACTTCTCTTTATACATCACAGAGAGAGCAGGAATAGCTCTTGGAGTCCTTATTCAGACTCGTGGGACAACCCCACAACCAGTGGCATACCTAAGTAAGGAAATTGAGGTAGTAGCAAAAGGCTGGCCTCACTGTTTACAGGTAGTTGTGATGGTTGCTATCTTGGTATCAGAGGCTATCAAAATAATTCAAGGAAAGGATCTCACTGTCCGGACTACTCATGATGTAAACAGCATACTAGGTGCCAAAGGAAATTTGTGGCTATCAGACAACCGCCTGCTTAGATACCAGGTGCTACTCCTTGAGGGACCAGTGCTTCAAATATGCAGGTGTGCGTCCCTCAACCCTGCCACTTTTCTCCCACGGGATGGGGAACCAATCAAGCATGACTGCCAATAAATTGTAGCCCAGACTTATGCACCCAAGAGGATCTTTTAGAAGTCCCCTTAGCTAATCCTGACTTTAACCTATATACCAATGGAAGTTCATTTGTGGAGAATGGGATACAAAGGACAGGTTATGCCATAGTTAGTGATGTAACAGTACTTGAAAGTAAGCGTCTTCCCCCAGGGACCAGCACCCAGTTAGCAGAACTAGTGGCACTTATCTGAGCCTTAGAACTGGGAAAGAGAAAAAGAATAAATGTGTATACAGATAGAAAGTATGCTTATCTATTCTACATGCCCATGCTGCAATATGGAAAGAAAGGGAGTTCCTAACCTCTGGGGGAACCCCTATTAAATACTCCAAGGAAATCATGAAGTTATTGCACCCAGTGCAAAAACCCAAGGAGGTGGCAGTCTTCCACTGCCAAAGCCGTCAAAAAGGTGAAGGAGAAAAGGCAGAAGGAAACCATCAGGCAGACACTGAGGCCAAAATTGCTGCCAGGTGGAAACTCCCATTAGAAATACCTATGGAAGGACCCTTGGTATGGAACAACCGTCTCCAAGAGATTAAGCCCCAGTGTTCCCCAACCAAAACAGAATGGGGACTTTCATGGTGGTATAGTTTTCTCCCCTAGGGTGGTTAATGACAGAAGAGGGAAAGGTACTCATGCCCAAAGCCAGCCAGTGGAAAATACTTAAGAACCTTCACCAAACTTTTCATATGGGTATTGAGAACACTCATCAAATGGCCAAATCCCTATTTATGGGGCCAAATCTCCTCCAGACCATCCAACAAGTAGTCAAAGCCTGTGAGGTGTGCCAAAGGAATAATCCCTTGGTCCATCATAAGGCCCCTCTGGGGGAACAAAGAATAGGGCATGATCCTGGAGAGGACTGGCAGTTAGATTTCACCCATATGCCTAAGTCAAGGGGATTTCAATACTTGGTCTGTGTTGATATCTTTACAAATTGGACAGAAGCCTTCCCCTCCAAGACAGAGAAGGCTTGGGAAGTGGTTAAAGTCCTAATTCATGAAATAATTCCTAGATTTGGGTTTCCCCAAAGCTTACCAAGAATACCCTAACAGGATGTGCAATCCAGCTTTTACATTTCCAACCTCACCTATTACATGAGCAATGAAAAGTCCATACATGGCCCTGTAACCATGAATACTGTCTTAACTTTCAAAGCCCCTTTATGCCTCCAGCACAACCTGTTATCAGGCCTGCCCCTGGGGCACCTACTATCCCATCAGTGTAATTACACCCTACAACTTCAAGCCCCAACTGATCATAGTAACTTCTGAGTCACCCAAACAGCTCCATTCAGATGGCTTGTCCACTTCTCAGGGCCTCCAAAAATCATTACCTCCTCCATGCTTAACAAACAGTCCGGGTTTTGTAATGGCAAACATACTCCCTGCATGACCATTCACCCCTGGTCCCCCTGCAGCAATGCCCCCACCATTAATTATTGCCTTCTCATCCCCTCTTTCAATCACTCCCTTGAATGGTTCGTAGTTGATACAAAATGATTTTTTCTCCAGTGGGAAAATGGAACACAGGGAGCCACTCAATTTGCTCCTAACACCCCTTTCCAGCCACTCACAAGAGCTACCTTGGCAAGTACTCTAGGAGTATGGGAAAATGGAACACATGGAGCCACTCAATTTGCTCCTAACACCCCTTTCCAGCCACTCACAAGAGCTACCTTGGCAAGTACTCTAGGAGTATGGGAAAATGAAAACAACAAACTCACACACCTTTTTAACATACACAACCAGTTCTGTCTACAGCCAAGGCATATTCTTCTTATGCGGAACTTCAACCTATATCTGCCTCTCCACCAACTGGACAGGCACCTGCACCTTAGTCTTCCTAAGTCCCAACATTGACATTGCCCCAGGAAATCAAATCCAATCAATGCCCCTCAAAGCTCAAGTCCATCAGTGCAGGGCCATACAACTAATACCCTTCCTTATAGGGTTAGGAATGGCCACTGCTACAGGAACTGGAATAGCAGGTTTGTCCACTTCACTATCCTACTACCACACACTCTCAAAGGATTTCTCAGACAGTTTGTGAGAAATAACAAAATCTATCCTTACTCTACAATCCCAAATAGACTCTTTGGCAGCAGTGATTCTCCAAAACCGCTGAAGCCTAGACCTCCTTGCTGCTGAGAAAGGAGGACTTTGCACCTTCTTAGGGGAAGAGTGTTGCTTTTACACTAACCAGTCAGGGATAGTATGAGCATTTACAGGAAAAGGCTTCTGAAATCACACAATGCCTCTCAAACTCTTAGACCAACCTCTGGAGTTGGGCGACATGGCTTCTCCCCTTTCTAGGTCCTGTGACAGCCATCTTGCTATTACTCACCTTCGGGCCCTGTATTTTATTTTATTTATTAATTTTTTTGAGATGGAATCTCACTCTGTCACCCAGGCTGGAGTGCAGTGGTGTGATCTTGGCTCACTGCAAGCTCCACCTCCCAGGTTCATGCCATTCTCCTGCCTCAGCCTCCCAAGTAGCTGGTACTACAGGCACCTGCCACCACACCCGGCTAATTTTTTGTATTTTTAGTAGAGATGGGGTTTCACTGTGTTAGCCAGGATGGTCTTGATCTCCTGACCTCGTGATCCACCCGCCTTGGCCTCCCAAAGTGCCGGGATTCAGGCATGAGACACTGCGCCCAGCCCAGTCCCTGTATTTTTAACCTCCTTGTCAAATTTTTTCCTCCAGGATCGAGGCCATCAAGCTACAGATGGTCTTACAAATGGAACCCCAAATGAGCTCAATTCACAACTTCTACCAAGGACCCCTGGATCAACCTACTGGCCCTTTGACTGGCCTAAAAAGTTCCCCTCTGGAGGACACTACAACTGCAGGGCCCCTTCTTTGCCCCTATCCAGCAGGAAGTAGCTAGATCAGTCATCGCCCAATTCCCAACAGCAGTTGGTGTGTCCTGTTTAGAGGGAGGATTGAGAAGTGAAGCCAGCTGAACTTCCTGGGTTGAGTGGAGACTTGGAGAACTCTTCTGTCTTGCAAGAGGATTGTAAAAAGCCTTGTCCCACCCCTGCATGCGCTGCCTCTCCCAGGCCCTGCCTTCCACCCAGTGTCCTGGACCCTCAGCTGGGCAGCACCACCAGAGCAACCATACATCTTGCGTGTTCCAGGCCTCACTCGAGAGGCAAAAAAGCTCCATGGCGGCGGCGGCCAAGCCCGAGAACCTCTCCCTGGTGGTGCACGGACCAGGTGACTTGCGCCTGGTAAGCCAGGAAGGAGGGTGGGAAGCCTACCGACCCTGACTCACTCTCCTCTGAGCCCAGCCACAGTCCTGGCTTCCCACTTACAGCCCGGCGCCGGCCCCGCACCTTAAGCGCCCTGGCTGCCCAGATCCCAGTTCCCCTCGGGATGTAGGGGTGGCGGGTAGTGGCTGTTGCGAAGAGCAGGGATCTAGTTGTGTACCTCCGAGAACCTAGCCCCATGGCTGGCACGTGGCCGGTGCCCAGGATGGTTGCAAACTGATTGAATGAAGCTTTCTCTCTCCTTTGCCAGCTGCAGATTCATAGTCCAGCCTCTCGTCATTGACCTTTTCAAAGAAAATGCTAAGGCTGTCTGAATTATCCGGGCAGACAGTGCAAAGCAGAAACGGGGGCCAGAAGACACTTAAAAACTGCAGAACTTATATTTAACTCCCCTTTCTTGGAACTGATAAACCTCCCTTGCAGGATTATTATGATCACAAGAGTACTCAGCACTTAGTACGTGCTCAGGAAGTGCCAGCTCCTTCTCCTTTCCTTCCAGTATAGGCCACCATCTCCAGAACTCCTGGTGTTCCCCTTGCCTGTGCCAGACTTCTGAACCTTGGTAGTCCCCTTGTCTGTAAGGCTCCTTCTCTCCCTAAGTCCCTATCTGGTTTACTTTCCAGCAGTTTTTCTTTCTAATCCCGTGCCTCTGTCCCTTTAGGAGGATTCTGTATGTGTGTCCTCTGCTTTAGACCCTGCCTTTTGCTTCCTGTTTTGTGGCACCAAAGTTTAGGAAGTGGCGGAGTCAGCACCCTGGTCATGCCAAGGCTCCCTTGACAAAGTTCTTCTCAGATGGGCCTGGGATGGCAGTGGGTATGTGGGATGAGTGCCAGCCATCTCTGCTGCTCCCCTGTACCTCCTCTCCCTCAAAGTACATGCATCAGTATGTAAATTGCAGTAATTCAGAAGCTTATCCAGATTGGCAGTTCTTGACTATTTAAGAATCAGTAGTGTCCCCTCGACAGAATGCAAAGAGACTGAGTTTGGCAACAATTTCAGATTGTTCAAGGACTCCCTTTAAGCCACTCTAAGCCCCTCTATAGAACCCTTGTCCCAGCTGACTCTCCATCTCCTCAGTTGAAGAAAGTGCCATACCCAAGGTGATAGGTTTTGTTAGTTAACAGAGCCACGACAAGGACTCAGATGTTCAGACTCCCCATTCTAGTGCTCATTCCACTCTTTGGAGCCTCCATCCAAGGTCCTGAATTAAAGTGAGGCTGTTAGTGTTTATTGTTGCAAATGCCAGATGGTATTATGAGTAAGGGAAAGTGGTCCAGCTCTACCCAGCTTGCAGAGTGATTTCCAACTCAGTACTTCATTCCACAAACATTCACTCATGAAAGGGTGCCTGCCATGTGCCAGGCACTGGGCTTAGGGCCCAGAGAGGACACAGCCCCTGCTCCCAAGTTTACTGAGGGAGGCAGACAGATAAAGTCAACAATTATGACAGAGCCCGAGGGCTTTGATGGAGGCCTCAGAGAGAAAAGACCCCACAGAGAAAAGACCCCAAGAGAAAAGAACCTTGGCCCTCTATCTGCTCAGAGCCTGCTTAAAAGTCATGCACCTAAGGTGCAGAAACACCATTAAGTTCTCCTTCATCTTACCTCAAACTCATGGTCTTCCACTGCTCAGGCAGACTACCTCTACTATGGTTCCGTAGACAAAGCTTTGAAGATTAGAGCAGCAGCGAACTAACCTTGATCTCATCAGCTTTGCATTAGAACCCACTCTCTGACTGGATTAGGGGCTAGGTTGGGGTGGCTGTAACCTAAAAGATCTAGAAAATATGATGGGCTATTTCACCTGTGCTTGTGTGCTGGTACACTAACTGGGTAAAAGAGTTCAGAGGAGGATTTAGGAAATGACACCTAGGCTCAGTTTGAGAATGGGAAGTGGGAGGGTCATTTACTGGTCAGAGTAGATTAAAATGAGATCAGGTTTGAAAAGTTGAGTTTAAGATGTCTCTGGAGGCCAGCTGTGGTGGTTCATGCCTGTAATCCCAGCACTTTTAGAGGCCAAGGTGCGCAGATCACTTGAGGTCAGGAGTTTGAGACCAACCTGGCCAACTTGGTGAAACTCTGTCTCTACTATAAATACAAAAATTAGCTGGGTGTGGTGCCACATGCCTGTAATCCCAGCTACTTGGGAGGCTGAGAATCGCTTGAGTCTGGGAGTCAGAGATTGCAATGAACTGAGATCATACCACTGCACTCCAGCCTGGATGACAGCAAAACTCTGTCAAAAAAAAAAAAAAAAAGATGTCTCTGGGACAGGACACAAGGTGCCTTTGAGAAATTTCCTTGGGTGCAAGGATCTGGAGTGCAGGGATACTAACTATCTTGGGTGGAAATGTAAACTCAGGAGTCCTTTGCTCCTCTACTGAGCAGTACTACACTGCCCCCCTGACCCAGAGGGCATTTGTAAATGTGTCAGGGAGGTTTGGTTGTCACAATGACTGAGGAGCAATACTGCGGACTTTATTCAGTTCATAGCACTGTCCTGCACAACAAAGAGTTGTCCTGTCCCAAATAGTGCCCTATGGGGAATTATGGATGGCTGAGCTTGCCTGGGCTGAGTGAACCATGTAGAGTGAGAAGGAAAGAAGAGGAGGACATTACCCTGGAGAGAGCCCCAACACTGGAGGGGAAAGGGCAGAAAGAATTTTCAGCAGAGGAGACCCACTGTGCAGGTGCACCTGCAGCTCAACACAGACCTTCTGGGCCCTCACCACTCCTTCTCAGGCATGGTCTTCCCCCAGCACCTCCACAGTGCCCAACCCGGACCCCGAGTGTGGCATCACTGCTCCTCCATCTTTTCCTTAAGACAAATAGGCTCAGTGGCTTGGGTTTGGGGTCAGTAGTGAACCAGAGATAGCAACTAGGAGGAACAATCCTGGGGAAGCTTTGAGGGGAACCACCCATTTTCCTCTCTGCAAGAGGACCAAAATGAAACCCAGGATTTCCTGGACTTAATAAATTGTCAGCGGTTGCATTTTGGGGGAGGAAAAAACCCTTGGTTGGATATGAACTGGAGAATTTGACTGTTTTCTTCTTTTGATGTAAGACCACCAGCCACAGATTAAAAACCCTTCCATTTCTGGCTGGCTGGGGAAATGCAGCCCAGCAAACTGTGGCCGATTTAGGTATACCGGGGGCAGGGTCTACTGATAAAATGGTTCAGTGCCTCAGGAACTCCTATGAAGGGAGTCATTTGAGGAAACTCTCATTCCTAAAATCTTTTATTATTATTATTATTATTATTATTATACTTTAAGTTTTAGGGTACATGTGCACAATGTGCAGGTTAGTTACATATGTATACATGTGCCATGCTGGTGTGCTGCACCCATTAACTCGTCATTTAGCATTAGGTATATCTCCTAATGCTATCCCTCCCCCCTCCCCCCAACCCCACAACAGTCCCCAGAGTGTGATGTTCCCCTTCCTGTGTCCATGTGTTCTCATTGTTCAATTCCCATCTATGAGTGAGAACATGCGGTGTTTGGCTTTTTGTCCTTGCGATAGTTTACTGAGAATGATGATTTCCAATTTCATCCATGTCCCTACAAAGGACATGAACTCATCATTTTTTATGGCTGCATAGTATTCCATGGTGTATATCTGCCACATTTTCGTAATCCAGTCTATCGTTGTTGGACATTTGGGTTGGTTCCAAGTCTTTGCTATTGTGAATAGTGCCACAATAAACATACGTGTGCATGTGTCTTTATAGCAGCATGATTTATAGTCCTTTTGGTATATACCCAGTAATTGGATTGCTGGGCCAAATGGTATTTCTAGTTCTAGATCCCTGGGGAATCGCCACACTGACTTCCACAATGGTTGAACTAGTTTACAGTCCCACCAACAGTGTAAAAGTGTTCCTATTTCTCCACATCCTCTCCAGCGCCTGTTGTTTCCTGACTTTTTAATGATTGCCATTCTAACTGGTGTGAGATGTTATCTCATTGTGGTTTTGATTTGCATTTCTCTGATGGCCAGTGATGGTGAGCATTTTTTTCATGTGTCTTTTGGCTGCATAAATGTCTTCTTTTGAGAAGTGTCTGTTCATATCCTTTGCCCACTTTTTGATGGGGTTGTTTGTTTTTTTCTTGTAAATTTGCTTGAGTTCATTGTAGATTCTGGATATTAGCCCTTTGTCAGATGAGTGGGTTGCAAAAATTTTCTCCCATTTTGTGGGTTGCCTGTTCACTCTGATGGTAGTTTCTTTTGCTGTGCAGAAGCTCTTGAGTTTAATTAGATCGCATTTGTCAATTTTGGCTTTTGTTGCCATTGCTTTTGGTGTTTTAGACATGAAGTCCTTGCCCATGCCTATGTCCTGAATGGTAACGCCTAGGTTTTCTTCTAGGGTTTTTATGGTTTTAGGTCTAACATTTAAGTCTTTAATCCATCTTGAATTAATTTTTGTATAAGGTGTAAGGAAGGGATCCAGTTTCAGCTTTCTACATACGGCTAGCCAGTTTTCCCAGCATCATTTATTAAATAGGGAATCCTTTCCCCATTGTTTGTTTTTCTCAGGTTTGTCAAAGATCAGATAGTTGTAGATATGCGGCATTATTTCTGAGGGCTCTGTTCTGTTCCATTGATCTCTATCTCTGTTTTGGTACCAGTACCATGCTGTTTTGGTTACTGTAGCCTTGTAGTATAGTTTGAAGTCAGGTAGCATGATGCCTCCAGCTTTGTTCTTTTGGCTTAGGATTGACTTGGCAATGCGGGCTCTTTGTTGGTTCCATATGAACTTTAAAGTAGTTTTTTCCAATTCTGTGAAGAAAGTCATTGGTAGCTTGATGGGGATGGCATTGAATCTATAAATTACCTTGGGCAGTATGGCCATTTTCACGATACTGATTCTTCCTACCCATGAGCATGGAATGTTCTTCCATTTCTTTGTATCCTGTTTTATTTCATTGAGCAGTGGTTTGTAGTTCTCCTTGAAGAGGTCCTTCACGTCCCTTGTAAGTTGGATTCCTAGGTATTTTATTCTCTTTGAAGCAATTGTGAATGGGAGTTCACTCATGATTTGGCTCTCTGTTTGTCTGTTATTGGTGTATAAGAATGCTTGTGATTTTTGTGCATTGATTTTGTATCCTGAGACTGCTGAAGTAGCTTATCAGCTTAAGGAGATTTTGGGCTGAGACAATGGGGTTTTCTAGATATACAATCATGTCATCTGCAAACAGGGACAATTTGACTTCCTCTTTTCCTAATTGAATACCCTTTATTTCCTTCTCCTGCCTAATTGCCCTGGCCAGAACTTCCAACACTATGTTGAATAGGAGTGGTGAGAGAGGGCATCCCTGTCTTGTGCCAGTTTTCAAAGGGAATGCTTCCAGTTTTTGCCCATTCAGTATGATATTGGCTGTGGGTTTGTCATAGATAGCTCTTATTATTTTGAGATACATCCCATCAATACCCAATTTATTGAGAGTTTTTAGCATGAAGAGTTGTTGAATTTTGTCAAAGGTCTTTTCTGCATCTATTGAGATAATCATGTGGTTTTTGTCTTTGGTTCTGTTTATATGCTGGATTACATTTATTGATTTGCGTATATTGAACCAGGCTTGCATCCCCAGGATGAAGCCCACTTGATCATGGTGGATAAGCTTTTTGATGTGCTGCTGGGTTCAGTTTGCCAGTATTTTATTGAGGATTTTTGCATCAATGTTCATCAAGGATATTGGTCTAAAATTCTCTCTTTTGGTTGTGTCTCTGCCCGGCTTTGGTATCAGGATGATGTTGGCCTCATAAAATGAGTTAGGGAGGATTCCCTCTTTTTCTATTGATTGGAATAGTTTCAGAAGGAATAGTACCAGTTCCTCCTTGTACCTCTGGTAGAATTCAGCTGTGAATCCATCTGGTCCTGGACTCTTTTTGGTTGGTAAGCTATTGATTATTGCCACAATTTCAGATCCTGTTATTGGTCTATTCAGAGATTCAACTTCTTCCTGGTTTAGTCTTGGGAGAGTGTATGTGTCGAGGAATTTATCCATTTCTTCTAGATTTTCTAGTTTTTTTGCATAGAGGTGTTTGCAGTATTCTCTAATCGTATTTGTATTTCTGTGGGATCGGTGGTGATATCCCCTTTATCATTTTTTATTGCATCTATTTGATTCTTCTCTCTTTTTTTCTTTATTAGTCTTGTTAGCAGTCTATCAATTTTGTTGATCCTTTCAAAAAACCAGCTCCTGGATTCATTAATTTTTTGAAGGGTTTTTCCACCTATTCCAAAATTGACCACATAGTTGGAAGTAAAGCTCTCCTCAGCAAATGTAAAAGAACAGAAATTATAACAAACTGTCTTTCAGACCACAGTGCAATCAAACTAGAACTCAGGATTAAGAAACTCACTCAAAACCGCTCAACTACATGGAAACTGAACAACCTGCTCCTGAGTGACTACTGGGTACATAACGAAATGAAGGCAGAAATAAAGATGTTCTTTGAAACCAACGAGAACAAAGACACAACATACCAGAATCTCTGGGACACATTCAAAGCAGTGTGTAGAGGGAAATTTATAGCACTAAATGCCCACAAGAGAAAGCAGGAAACTTCCAAAATTGACACCCTAACGTCACAATTAAAAGAACTAGAAAAGCAAGAGCAAACACATTCAAAAGCTAGCAGAAGGCAAGAAATAACTAAAATCAGAGCAGAACTGAAGGAAATAGAGACTCATTCCTAAAATCTTTTCAAAAAATGTATAAATTTTCAAGGGAAAAGTGTATCATTTAAATTACATCATTATTTGCTTTCCAAAAAGTGTATAAATCATTCCTAAAATCTGAAGCAGGATCCCAAAGCATTCTGAAGCAGGAAGCAATATCTCAACCGCTGCCATCCTACTTCAGGTAAGGCCAGGAACCAGCCAGCATCCAGGGCAGTGGTTCTGTGGGGGAATGCGACCTGATCCACTTTACTTGTCCCTTAACTGGCAGGAAGGAAGCCTACCGCACAGCCTCCCTACTGCCTAGGAGAAGGCACCATTCTCTTCTTTCTTGATGTATGGCTGCAGGGAACAAAAAAATAAACTCCTTGCCTACTAATTAGTTAATGATCACCTTGACCACAGCAAAGAGAAGTATTTATAAATTGGGTGGTAAGTCAGACACACACTAAGACCAGTGGTTTTCTTTTATAATTAGGAGAACAAAATGAAACATCAATCTGAGACTTAAGGACTTTCGCTTTTCCCCTCATTTTAAATAGAGATAGTTTGAGAATTGGCAGGAGGAAAAGTAACTGTTGACCAAATTGATGTATAAAGAAGCAAACAGTGTCAGCTTGCTGGAGTTCTTTCTAAATGGAAATAGTACGAAGTTCCCAAACCAGGCTGGGGAGCCAGAGTGGGGTTTAGTCCCCGTTCTACTGCTGCTAGTTGTATGACTCAACAAATTATTTTCCACTTCAACTTCCCAGTGAAATGGGGATAATGGTAGTATTCATCTTTGGTTGTATGAGGATTCAGTGGAACCAATTGTGTGTGTGAAAGGCCTAGCACAGCATCCAGCACACTGTTAATGGTATGTGCTAACTGTGGAGATAAGCAGGAAGCCAGAGCCCCTGAGGATGGACACTTAAACCATATTAGCTTAAAAAGAGGTGGACGGAGACCAGGGCCTTCAAACACATGAACAGTTTTCCTAACCAAATTATTATAATGTGGGCCCAGGCAATAGTCTTGCTTTCCACTGTATTTACCAGTTTAATTACTGTATGTCCCTTTGATCAGTCTGTAGAAACCCAGAAGCTTTTAATTAGGAAATGAATTACAGATTCATGAAGTTAGAATGTAAAACAGTCAAATTACTTTTTCCCCCACAGAAGCTATGTTTGGTGGTGGGGGTGGTGGGTAGCTTGTTTTTATAATGTAGGGTTCACTCGAATGGTAAGGAAATGCGGGGAATTAATATATTGACTGCCTACTGCATTCCAGGCATGTGCTGGGAACTTTAATACAGGGCTTTACAAACTGTCCACAATGAAGGACCAATTTTACTTTTTCCAGTCGGCCATGGACTGATATGTTTGCATCAATATATTTGAATGCTGTGTCACGTCAAAATGCTATAAACAGCCAGGCACGGTGGCTCATGCCTGTAACCCCAGCACTTTGGGAGGCCAAGGTGGGCAGATCACTTGAGGCCAGGAGTTTGAGACCAGCCTGGCCAACATGGCAAAATCCTGTCTCTACTAAAAATACAAAAATTAACTGGGTGTGGTGGTGCATGCCTGTAATCCCAGCTACTCAGGAGGCTGAGGCATGAGAATCACTTGAACAGGGAGGCAGAGGTTGCAGTGAGCTGAGATCACACCACTGCACTCCAGCCTGGGTGACAGAACAAGACTCTATCTCAAAACAAAAACAAACAAAAAAATTCTATAAACATTTCTAAATGCTCCTCTCAATTTCTGTGCATTGTATTACAAATCAGTTCTTCAATCACCCTCTGAGTGCCCTTTATCTCCCTTCTTCCTGAAAGCTGGCTCTTCCTTCAGGCAGGAGCATCTGAACAGGGAGAAGTATAGGAAGAAAACAGGCTCCACTTCCAGGAAACAACACCGTGGAGGGGATGTAGTCAGATTTTTGTTATGATCAACTATATGAGGAGACAATAAATTAAAGGACAAAATAACAATTTCAGAATGATGGGTTAATGTTGTTTAATTATAAAGGTCAGAAAAAAATAATACATTGGCATCAAGTTTAAACATTACTTGGAGATATTACATGAAGATATTTCTTGAGTTTTTGTCCATTGAGGCAAGGTATTATACCTTAGGTCAAAAGGATTGCTTTGATCTACTTTTATTTATTTTTAAAAATAAGATAAATCTATATCTGTAATACAGCACATTCAAAATGTCCCCTCCTTGCCGTCTGTACTTTACTGTTAAGATTTTGGGGTGATAAGCGGATTTTATAATGAGAGGGCATGAACATAGGCAACTCAGATGGTCCTGGGCATCATGTCTGTTTCTCTGAGCCAGCTGCTTCTACGTGATGAGATTAAAGGCACTGATAGTCATGAAGGAGCAGCTGGATTAAACCAGATTACCCTGATAGTGACGAGATGCAGGCTACTTAACCCTTACCAGTCAGAGACACTCGAGAGTGAAAAGAGAATCTAAAACTCCTCCAGAAAAAGAGAAATTTGGTAGCAGCTAGTAAGCCAAAGAAGCATCTTTCTTGCTTTTATCTTAATTATGTTTTAACAATAAAACACAACCCAAACGGGACAAACCATTTCAAATTCAAAACAGGAAATTAAATCCAGCAAACACTCCCACCTCCACCAACAGCTCTGGAAAGACAGTGCCTTTGTCTGTGAAAGACCACGAAACACAAAGTTAGCATTTTCCTCTCAAAGTGATGCAAGCTTTTTCTTGGCCCCTTCGCCGGACTTACGGAAGGGGTGCATTATCTACTGGGCCTACCGTGCTCAACCCCTTGTGGGAGGGAGCACATGAATGAGCGAGTGCGGGATCCAGCTGGCCAGCTGCTCCAGGCACTGACACAGGAGCAAGCTCCTTGAGGGGAATGCAGCAGCACCCAGGTAAGGGTGTCCATGACCCTGAAGCCCCAGAGGGGCTGTTACAGTGCTCCTTTAGTTCCACCATCTGCAGATGGTGTCAGGTTAGCAGCTCAGTTGGCCCCTTGCCTCGCTGCATGGGGCATGCCACTGGTGAGGGGCAAAGGGCCAGTGTGACAGCCTTTTCTGGATACCTGTACTTGGTGGGCCCTGAGCTCTTGTCCAGTGTCCAAGAAGAATGAGGTCACGCAGATGATTGAAGGATGGTGAAGGTGGAGAATTTTACTGAGCAATGAAAATGGCTTTCAGCAGAGAAGGGAACTGGAGAGGGGATGGGAAGGGCAGGTCATCTTCCCAGAAGTCAGGTTGTCTCTTCCCCGAAGTTAGGCCATTTCCTCCTCTACCAACTGAGTCTAGGATCTTTATAGGCACAGGATGGGAAGTGTGTGTTGATTGGTTTGTGAGTATGCAAAAAAAGTTAAAGTGAAGACGCCACTCAAAGGTGGGCAAAACAGTGTAGAAAACCACTTAGGAAAGGTTAGGTGTATGTAAAATTGGTGAAGGGTGGGGATCAATCAGAGGAAGGTGTCCAAACAGGAAGACAAGTTCTTGATCCAGTCCCAGGATTTAACTTGTAGCTTGGCTTTCAGGCTTTAAACTGTCTTCTACTTGGAGGTGGAATTTCACTGGGTATCCGCCCCTATCTGCCTAGGCATTTGGCCACCTCCTTTCACTATCAAAAGCAGGAGAAGAAGCAAGCAATATCACAAATAGGATTTTACCATTCTGTAAAAGCAGCCCTATTTTAAGGGGAGACACTAGAATTATGGACGTAGGGGAAATTTCTCTTTAAAACTTGCATGGCAGAAATTAAGAAGGAGGAGAAATATGTACACGTAGATACTCAATATTAGCATCTAACTTAGAAGTCTTTTAGTGTGGCTGTTGAAGCTGGCAGTTTTCCCCAAATCAGGTTTACACTAAGAACATTAGTTACCAGGGAAAATATATTCAAATTTTGCAAAGTACTATTCAACTCAACAATTTTAAAAAACACAGAAATATTCAGTTACATACACCTGAACACAGTGAGCACTTATCAAGATCACGAACAGACTAGAGCATCTGACAAAGCTCAGAGACTTAGAATTTTTGCTCCATATATAGAACCATTTAATAAGATCATGTATGGTTATGTTCATACACTTTGAATTAGGAGGAAATTTTAATATATTTATCCCTAATGAAAATTAAATAGTCCTTAACTATCCTGTGTGGATTCAATGCTAGGTGCTGGAGAAGTGCAAATGAGAGAAAGGAGTCACCTCTCCAGCCTGGTGAGGACAGGGGAGGCTTCTTGCAGGAGGTGATGCCTGAGCACCAGTCCCAGTAACCAACTGCCTGTTGAACAGCTGTCATGTCAGGTTCCAGCCTACTTGTGCTGACTCTGACCAGGAGCCCAGAGGTTTCACAATAACTCAATGGCCAATTAAATGTGAGGCTTTCACATACCAACAATCATGCAAATATATTCAACACACACAGGCAGTGATAGGGGAGGTCGGGGCGGGCATGGTGGTTCACACTTGTAATCTCAGCACTTTGGGAAGCTGAGGTGGGAGGATCACTTGAGGCCAGGAGTTTGAGATCAGCTGGGGCAAGACCTCATCTCTACAAACAATGTAAAAAGTAGCCAGGTGTGATAGCACCCTCCTGTAGTCACAGCTACTCAGCAGGCTGAAGTGGGAGGATCATTTGAGCCCAGGAGTTCGAGATTGTGGTGAGCTATTAATGTGCCAGCCTGGGCTACAGAATGAGAACCCATCTCTTAAAAAAAAAAAAAAAAAACAGGGAATGAACCATGGCAAGTAGCTCCAGAGACCAGCACGCCGACTGATGAACAGATTTGGATTGCCCTTGAAACAACAAAGTGGGAGGAGTGTTGTTGCTGTTCTTCTCCCAGCAGAACTTATGGCAGCCTCTGTTCGTGAGGAGGCCTCAGAGTTCTCACAGCAGAGCTTCTACAGGCTCTCGGCCATGGTCACTTTCTTTGCTGTTTTTATACCCCGCATAGGAATGTCCATTGTCATAACTTAGCCACCTTTTGGCTTCACTTTCTTATTTTATTTTTTAAAATTAATTTTGGTGACAGGGTTTCACTGTGTTGCCCAGTCTGGTCTGGAACTTCTGAGTTTAAACAATCCACCTTGCCTCAGCCTCCCAAAGTCCTGGGATTACCGGTGTGAGCCATCCCGCCTGGCCTTGGCTTCACTTTCTTATCAAGTTTTGGGGTTGCCTGGCCACAGCAGGTGTTGTCATCTCAGTCCCACAAACATATGCTTATCACTTTGAGCAGTCATCAGTTTCATTGTGAGCTGAGTCACTTATCATTGTGACTCCACTTTGTTGGTGGAAACAACCCAGATGTTATTCAAGTAATGAACACTTTTTAAAAATGTGGGATATAGATATATAATGGAATATTATTCAGCCCTGAAAAAAGTTTTGTCACATGCTGTGTTAAAAATAAACCTTGAGAATATTATGTTAATAAAAACAAGCCAGTGACAAAGTGACAGATAATGTATGATTCCACTTATATGAAATAAGTAGCCAAACTCACAAAAAGTAGAATGGTGTTTGTTAAGGGCTGCTGAGGGGGTAAAATGGGCAGTTGTTACTTAACAGGTATTCAGTTTCAGATTTACAAGATGTGAAATTCTAGAGATCTGTTGTATAACAATGTGAATATAGACAACAATATTGAATTATACACTTAAAAAGATTTAAGATGGTAAATTTTATTTTATGTATTTTACCACAATATATTTTTATAAAACAATAACTAGAAGAAAAAGAAGACTCCATTTTGAGACATTTAGAATCACAAAACATTATTATATATCAATAGCCCTACCTGGATGTCCCAAGACACCTCAGTCCCAGCATGTCCAAACCTAAGTGTCTCGTAATTCTCGTAGGAATTTAGAAGTCATCCCAGATGCCTCAGTTCCCACCTCCTGCGGGATCTGAAAGAAGGAGAGGGATTAGGCAATGGGAAATGGGTGTAGTTGGAGGTGAGATGGGGGTGTGGTGACCACCAGGTGAGGGGTTTAGGAGTCTCCAGGGTCACTGGCGACTTGACACAGATTTGCATTTCAGCAAGATTGTTATCAGCAGAACAAAGTTGAATGGAGCCAGGAGAGCTTGGGCTGGAGACCAGCTCATTGGACCTTGTGAGGACATTCTACCTCCTACTTTGACCTCAAGTTTGCCAGGACCAACACGGCTAGAACAAAGCCTCTCATGACAAAATAGCCAATTGGGAAACCTTTGAATTTTCCTCCCACCCTTAAAACACCCTTCAGGCACTCAAGGGAAAGGGAAAATGGAAGAGGAAAGGAAGAAAAACAGGGTCTCTTGCGCTCTGCAGGTGTGCAGGGCAGCCCTCCACAGGCCCACAGAAGGCTTGGCAGCAGGGAGCAGGTGACTGCTGTGCATCTGGGATGAGACCAGCACTTTCCCCACACACTGCTAGCCGTCCCCAACCCTAAGACAGTGGGAGCACATTGCACTCTTTCCACAACTGGCAGAGTCAAGCCTAAAAACTGCTAGAATCCCTTCACTTTCTTCCAAATGCCAGCCTTGTAGAGTGGTCAGATTTTCTTAATGTTGATATGAAAACCATGAGAATACAGTTGTCCTCGGTATCCTGGAGTAGGGGAAGGATTGGCTCCAGGAACCCTTTGTGGATGCCAGAATCCAAGGATTCTCAAGTCCCTTGTATGTGATAAAATGGTGTAGTATTTGCATATAACCTACATGCATCCTCCCATCTACTTTAAATCCCCCTAGATTACCTCTAATACCTAACACAATGTAAATGCTCTGTAAATAATTGTTATACAATATTATTCATTTGCATTATTTTTTATTGTTGTATTGCTGTTTTTTATTTTTTGAATATTTTTGGCCTGAGGTTTGGTTGAATCCAGGATGCAGAACACAACTTTTCCACAAAATGATTTAAAACACTTGTCAAAAGATAAAATGACTGAAATTTAATTTAAAAGATTTTCTTTGGCTTTATTTGCAATTCTAGAATTGGGAAACACTTCATTCCATAAAATAGCCTGTGTTCCAGTGAGGTAAACAGAGGAGGTTGGTTTTACAAACAGAAAAGAGCTAAAGAAAGCAGAAACACAAGAAAAAGCAGATTGGTCATTTCAGTTATTTTCCTTGTAAGGTGGGAACAGGGAAACAGAACAACAGAAAAATAACTGATTGGTTAAGATCAGGTTTCTTCAGGTCATTATTTTTTATTTTTTGGTAAGGATTAAAGTAGAGGGAACTTTATTATCATGCTGACTGAAACTGGCCTGTTTGGGACATTTGGCTATTATCTCTCCTGATTTCTCTGAAGGTCATATAAGAACTTAGTTTTGCTTTGATGATGTGGAACTTTAGTATGAGTGGCTCCATTTTGGGTTTTTAATTCTGTTCTCTTGGGGCGCTGTGCAGGAGCAAAACAGTGGCCTCCTGTAATTTCTATTTAACATGCTTTACTCTCGTCAGAAGGACAAGATTGTCCAGCGTTGTTTCAACCATAGTGTGAGCTAATTATGGAAAAAGAACTTTGATTTTACTTCTTTTGTAATAAGCGTGAACGTATTTACTGAGTCGGCATTCCCTTTCATGATTATCATTATATGAAGGAGGAAATTGGGGCACACAGGGGTTACATAACTACCCTGAGGTCACGCAGCTGGTGGGGGAAGCCTGGGTTGCATGTAGACAGGCAGTTCTAGAGTCTGAGTTCACTGTGCCACTCAGGTTGGCTGGAGGAGGGAAAAGGCATCTTCCTTCCATTTCTGCTTGTGTTGAGGCCGTTGCTACAACCCAAGCAAGACGTGTTGAGGGAATCAACTCAGTTATGCAGGTGGAAGTAGAGGAAAAGGGACCAAGGACGACATAGCTAGGAAATATATATTTAGGCTAATGTAAAAAAATGTATTTAGGAAAAGCAAGATAACATTTAGTATGTGAGAGGTACCTGAGATGATTCCATGTCCCCGCAGAGAGTACTTCCTGAAGTATTTCCATGAGTTACTTCAGGAGTGGGCTGGTAGGGCAGCGGGAGCAGCTGAAGGGGATAGAAGGTGAGAGGTGAGAGCGTGCTGGCAGTCCTCATAGCCCTCTTCGCTCTCCGCGCCTCCTCTGCCTGGGCTCCCACTTTGGCGGCACTTGAGAAGCCCTTCAGCCCACCAGTGCACCGTGGGAGCCCCTTTCTGGGCTGGCCAAGGCCGGAGCCGGCTCCCTCAGCTTGCAGGGAGGTGTGGAGAGAGAGGCGCGAGCGGAAACCGGGGCTTCCGCCGCGCTTGCGGGCCAGCTGGAGTTCCGGGTAGGCGTGGGCTTGGCGGGCCCCGCACTCGGAGCAGCCGGCCGGCCCTGCGGTTCCCGGGCAATGAGGGGCTTAGCACCCGGGCCAGCGGCTGCGGAGGGTGTGCTGGGTCCCCCAGCAGTGCCGGCCCGCCGGCGCTGCGCTCGATTTCTCGCTGGGCCTTAGCTGCCTTCCCGCGGGGCAGGGCTCGGGACCTGCAGCCCGCCATGCCTGACCCTCCCCCCGACTCCGTGGGCTCCTGTGCAGCCTGAGCCTCCCCGACAAGTGCCGCCCCCTGCTGCACGGCGCCCAGTCCCATCGACCACCCAAGGGCTGAGGAGTGTGGGCGCACGGTGCGGGACTGGCAAGCAGCTCCACCTGCAGCCCCAGTGCGAGATCCACTGGGTGAAGCCAGCTGGGCTCCTGAGTCTGGTGGGAACTTGGAGGACCTTTATGTCTAGCTCAGGGCTTGTAAATATACCAATGGGCACTCGGTATTTAGCTCAAGGTTTGTAAACACACCAATCAGCACCCTGTGTCGAGCTCAGGGTTTATGAATGCACCAATCCACACTCTGTATCTAGCTAATCTGGTGGGGAGGTGGAAAACCTTTGTGTCTAGCTCAGGGATTGTAAATGCACCAATCAGCACCCTGTCAAAACAGACCACTGGGCTCTAGCAATCAGCAGGATGTGAGTGGGGCCAGATAAGAGAATAAAAGCAGGCTGCCTGAGCCAGCAGTGGCAACTCGCTGGGGTCCCCTTCCACACTGTGGAAGCTTTGTTCTTTCGCTCTTTGCAATACATTTTGCTACTGCTCACTCTTTGGGTACACACTGCCTTTATGAGCTGTAACACTCACCGCGAAGGTCTGCAGCTTCACTGCTGAAGCCAGCGAGACCACGAACCCACCAGAAGGAAGAAACTCCGAACACATCTGAACATCAGAAGGAACAAACTCCGGACACGTCGCCTTTAAGAACTGTAACACTCACGGCGAAGGTCTACAGCTTCACTCCTGAAGCCAGGGAGACCATGAACCCGCCGGGAGGAACAAACAACTGCAGAAACGCTGGCTTAAGAGCTGTAACACTCACCGCGAAGGTCCGCAGCTTCACTGCTGAGCCAGCAAGACCACGAACCCACCAGAAGGAAGAAACTCCGAACACATCCGAACATCAGAATGAACAAACTCCGGACACGCCCCCTTTAAGAACTGTAACACTCAATGCGAGGGTCCGCAGCTTCATTCTTGAAGTCAGTGAGACCAAGAACCCACCAATTCCGGACACAAAGGGAGAGTATATATGTGATTAAGATATGTATTTCTGACTTGAAGTGAAATATTCTGGAAAACTCACACAACTATGGTAAAGAAGAATTACTCAATTCCTTTTAGTCCTCTTGTAGTCACTCATTAAAAGATAAGAAATTCGGCCAGGCACAGTGGCTCACGCCTGTAATCCCAGCACTTTGGGAGGCAGAGGCAGGCAGATCAATTGAGGCCAGGAGTTCGAGATCAGCCTGGCCAACATGGTGAAACCCCGTCTCTACCAAAAATAAAAAAAAATTAGCCACGCAGCGTGGCATGCACCTGTAATCCCAGCTACTTGGGAGGCTGAGGTGGGAGGATGGGAGGATCACTTGAGTTCAGGAGGTTGAGGCTGCAGTGAGCCGAGATCGTGCCACTGCACTGTAGCCTGAGTGCAGTGACATCTGACATCAGGGACTGCTGATGAGTTACAAAAAATAAACAAATGAAAGAAATTCGTTTAGGAAACCTTTAATATGATTGAGATGACAAAACCTTTGGGAATGAGAAAAAAAAAGAGCTGTGGAGATAAAAGTGAAAGTTCAGGATCTCAGAGAAACTAAGAAACTTTGGTAGATGAGAAATAGGATAAATGGAAGAGTATCTGAGACAGAAAAAGATTAAGCAAACAGAGGATTGTGGCCAACATCATGGCAAGGAAACATGAAAAGCAAGGTTTTGAGCAACCATGCTGTAATAACTTTCTAAAACATTGTAGTCCCCACAGTGTGCTTGGGCAATATTTACAAACCTACGGGCTGATGTTAAAATGGTTTTGTGCTCAGGTAGCATGTCCCCTACAGAGACAGGAGGCAGGAGACAAACCTGAGTTGTAAGGGTAATTAGAATCAGCCAGAAAAAGAATGGGAAAAGAAAGTTGGTGTGCAAGGAGAGGAATTTATTTGAACTTCTCCATCAAGCGTGTTCTGCTACAGGCACAGCACAGGCTGTGGGCACAGCACCCTCTAGTGTCTGGGAGAGTCACTGCAGCTTTGCTGTGTGGTAGGAGCACAGCTGTTCAGCTCCGTTAACTTGAACAAATATTTACAGTAGTGTTCTCTCTAGTGACCCAGGGCCTATTTGGTGTGCCTGACTGTTGTTCTAAGCTTTAGTCTTACCACCTCTCCACCTCGAAATGGGGCGTTCAGGTCTGGCCTGGCTGGAGGCAAGGCTGTGAATTGTATGCTGTGGAACTGTCTTTCAGTGTCTGTGAATTTGCCTACTAGTGCCTTTAGCAGGGAGGGTGGGGTGCTCTCCCATGTTTGAAATAAAGGCCTTAGTCTTTAGTTTCAATTTAACCTGCAGTTTAACATTTCACGCAGTATAATGCAGCCATAAAAAAGAATGAGATCATGTCTTTTTCAGGGACATGGATGAAGCTGGAAGCCATCCTTCTCAGCAAACTAACACAGGAACAGAAAACCAAATACCACATGTTCTCACTCATAAGTGGGAGTTGAACAATGAGAATACATGGACACAGGGAGGGGACCATCACACACCAGGGCCTGTCAGGGGGTGGGGGACAAGGGGAGGGACGGCATTAGGACAAATACCTAATGCATGTGGGGCTTCAAACCTAGGTGACGGGTTGATAGGTGCAGCAAACCAGCATGGCACATGTATACTTATGTAACAAACCTCAGGTTCTGTACATGTATCCCAGAACTTAAAGTAAAAAAAAAAAAATCCACGTGGTATAACAGAAGCATCACTTTACACAGCGGTCCCTGATGTCTGATGTGGGACCAGCAACAACTTTGAGGAAGGTTTTGGTGACAATCAGCTATCTTGAGGTGGCTATTTCTAGACTGATTACTTCCCTCCCTCCCATCCTCCCTTCCTTCCTTCCTTCCTTCCTTCCTTCCTTCCTTCCTTCCGATGTAGCCAGTCTAAATTATTAAAAGATAAAAAGACTCCCTTAAGCCCTTTTGCCCCCATCAGGCTGCTTTGGATGCAGCTCCACCGTTTACTGCCTTAGTGTTACCATGGGTGGGTTCCTCAGTCTCATCACATGAAAAAGAGACAATAGTAGGATGTACCATGTAGGGTTTTTCCGAGTATTAAATGAGGTAATGCCTATAAAGCACACAGTACCTGACACAAAGAAGCCATTGAGCAATGTCAGCTAGGCAGCAATAGCATTAAAGTTTTGAGCTTTGTTTCACGGGAGAAGAGGTTCAAATTAGCACTGAGCCTCTTGAACAGAAAGGGCTGGTAACTTGACATAAGTGAAAACCTCTGACCTTCCTTGGAAACACTAGTTTGGATAGTGGTTATTTAACAAGTACAAACACTTGAGTTCAGGGACAAGCAGTGTACCTGATGCTAAAGAGATGGAAGGCATGGTCTTTGGCTTCAAGGTATTTATTATCTTGTTAGGAAAAGTAAAAAGCCACTGATCACTAAGCACAGTGATAGTACTGAGCAGCATTTGTCTAGTGCCCTTTGGTGTTGTTTAGTGTGGTGGGGCTGCCTATGAAAGTAGCTAGATAGGCCCTATTGGAAGGAGGTAAGCTTTGACAGTGCCTCCTCCCAGAGCTTTCTTCATGGGGCCCAGCTCTGACATTCTCATCACTTGTTTGGCATCTCTTTGCACCACCCCTGAAGGAGAAAAGACATATTCCACCTTGGGGCTACAGTAGGGTACAGTGGAAGCAGGCTTCATCCACTCTCTGGTAGCATGACCTTGACCAAGTTATTTAACTTCGCAGCTTCGAATTTCTCATTTCCAAACTAAGTGCTATGGTGAGGATAGAGTCCAGCCCACTGTCTGGCACATGGCAGGTTCTGTGAACATTTCCATCTCTCTCTCTTCCTTTTTTTTTTTGAGACAGAATCTCACCCTGTCACGCAGGCTGAAGTGCAGTGGCACAATCTGGGCTCACTGCTACCTCCATCTCCTGGGTTCAAGCAATTCTCCTGCCTCAGCCTCCTGAGTAGCTGAGACTACAGGCGCGTGCCACCATGCCCGGCTAATTTTTGTACTTTTGGTAGAGATGGGTGTCACCATGTTGGCCAGGCTGGTCTCAAACTCCTTACCTCAAGTGATCCGCCCGCATCAGCCTCCCAAAGTGCTGGGATTACAGGCATGAGACACTGTGCCCGGGTACATCTCTTTTCTTGATTACCTTCAAAGAATAAAATGAACACTTGGATTTGGCCACTCAGTGGCCTTCCTTGTCACTAGGACTTTCCTAGCCCATTGACAATGAGGAAAGAAGGCTTAGTAAACCAACACTACTACAACTACTGCTGCTACTGCTACTACTACTAGCTGTGAACACCAGAATAGCTCAGATTGCTTTTGAACTTGTGAGGGGGGCCAAAATGCAGGTCTTATGTGTTCCCAAGAGGCCCCTCAAATGCCACATGGGAAGTTTGGGAAAAGAGGACCAGGTATCAGTCTTTGTGCTGATGTAAAGGAAAGAGGTTGGCAGCACAGACACTTTCTCCTACCTGTCTAGCGGGAAACATCCTCACGTGCAACTGTCAGAAACGCCTGCATCCTTTCCCTGGAGGAGTTTGTCAGACCAAACAAATCTGTATCTAAGAACATGTTTTTCCAGGAAGGCAGGATCTGATATGGACGGCAGATCTAGAAACCCAAAGATCCCTTCTGCCTAGAGTTACATGGACTGTGCTTTTTCCTTAGTCCTGGCGAAGTTGCACCAGTGGGTGGGATGAGGTCAGCAATTAGAGTCAGCTCTTCCTCAGTTAGGATTGGCCTTCAGCTTGTAGGCTGTTTCCCAGGGAGGGAACCCAGCGTCAGAACTTCATCTCACCCTGTGACATGTCACTACTGACAACAAGTGTGGTCCTCTGTATGCTCTGTGAGTATGCTGGGCATGCTGCTGTTGGGTCCGTCACTGTGTTATGCAGAAAAGTGACGAAGGGCTAGGCAGGTGTGTGCAGCGTGCCATTTAGCGCATCCCCTCAGGCATGCACCCAGGAGCAGTGTGGTCTGAGCTTGTGTTAATTCTAAGAAGAAATAAACTAATGATGAAACTCTAATTGTTTTTAATGGAAAATGTTCATAAGGTGAAGTTATTATGCATGCTAAATGATTTTTTCAATTTTGTTTCTTTTAGGAGAACTATCCTATCCCTGAACCAGGCCCAAATGGTAAGTTCTTGGGAAACATGACTTATATTTTATTATTTCCTGTTGTTTCCTTTGGAGTCACATGTATATTGTTCCCTTACCTCTCTTTTCCAACTGTTTATTACTTTTGCGTCCATTAAAAAACTATGCTTTTGTTACGCTGAGAACAGAGTCTACTGCCCACAGCATGACCTGGTGGGAAGTTTATCTTGGCTGCTACATGAAATAAAAGAACAGGGATAGAATCAGAAAAATTACCGTACCAGACTGCTGACTTGTCCCAAAGAGTTTTTGATGTGAAGTATATGGACCAATGACAGAATTCTTCCTCTTTTGACCTAATGACAGTGTACCCTATCTACCAGAAGCTGCTGTTGGAGTGGCCAAGTGTCCTAACCCTAAAGCAAACTTTGAAAAGGAGTGAGTCTACAGAACTTAATCTTTAGCAAAGGGAGCATCATGCCAGCTTTCCCCACTCCCCAGGAAGGCCAGTCACCAAAGTGTGGGGCAGCCCAGGACCTACTGTCCAGTGGGGGTGGGAGGTGCTGCATGGGGCCCTGTCCCCTGCCCTAATCAACCAAGCACAGAAAGTGAGTGAGCACACTGGGGCACGGTTTCCAACACCTTTACTCCACTCCTTCTAGGCCTCTCACTTGCTAAGCCTGTGGGGCTTAGCTGACATGCTGACGCCCAAGGTGGCATCTGCAACTTCCCAGCTTTGGGTTTCTCATGTACAAACTGAGTGCTATGGTGAGGATAAAGTCCAGCCCACCGTCTGCACATGGCAGGTGCTGTGAACATTTCCATCTCTTTTTGTCTATTGGCTCGGGGAGATCCCTGCTGACAGCTTTCTAATCCCTCCCATGCCTGGAATTCCACTTTGTCATAATCGTGCAGGACCCTGAAGTGAGGCTGGGGGCAAGGGGCAGAGTGTCTGTAGATACTCACCCTCCCCCTCTCACACCTAGACAGTCAGGTCCCCTTTCTGCCCTTGAGGAGTTGGGGGTGTCCTTTCCCACTTTGTCCTACCTCACACCAGAACCGCAGCTTCTGGGTGAACGTCAGATCAAAGACAGCTTTCCTGGTAGATCCACAGCTTTGCTACTGAAAGGTCAGTTGTGTTATCGACTTGTAAGTGGTAAGAATACAGACTAGATAGAATATAGCCATTCTGTGGGTGCTGAGTAAGTATTGTATAGTTAGGGTTCAAGGATTTTCACCAAGATACCATGTTCAGAGAAGTGAAAGAGTTACCTCACTGTGTCCTGAAAAGTTGACCGTTGATTCCAGAAGTGGCCAAACGAGGGCTGTCTTGGACACAGAGTACAAGCTTGGCTCCTGGTACAGTTTTTCTCCCTGAAGCAGCATTCTGCTTGCACTCTCGTCTCTTGCTACACTTGCATTGGAAGGGAAAAGAGTGCATTTCAGCGAGTGTTCTAGCAAGTCAAATCTAATCTCTCGCTACCAATTGCTACTTCAAGAGAGGAAATTCTGAGATGATTTTCCTAACTCAAATGCCTTTTCCCTGCATTTGACCTGAGAATTCACCCTGCCATTCCTTACTCTTCACTAAAACTAAGGAGGAAGAAAGTTCTGAAGAGCCACCCCTGGCAGTCTGTGGCAAGTGCAGTGCATAGCAGATATTTGGGTCTCTGTCTTTCTAAGGCAGAGTGTTTTTTTCAGGGAGGTATTCATAACCATCATCTCAGTCAGAGATGATGGTACTTATTGGTATTTATTTCACCAAAGGGGCTCAGTACCATCATTATTTTAAACTTAGAAAACTGGCCAGGCGCGGTGGCTTAGGCCTGTAATCCCAGCACTTTGGGAGGCTGAGGCAGGCGGATCTCCTGAGGTCATGAGTTCAAGACCAGCCTGGCCAACATGGCGAAACCCCGTCTCTACTGAAAATGCAAAAATTAGCCGGGCGTGGTGGCGCATACCTGTAATCCCAGCTACTTGGGAGGCTGAGGCAGGAGAATTGGTTGAACCGGGGAGGTGGAGATTGCAGTAAGCCAAGATCCTGCCATTGCACTCCAGTCTGGGCGACAGAGGGAGACTCTGTCTAAAAATAAAAAATAAATAAATAAGTAAATAAAGGAAAGAAAACAATAGGCATGAAGAACTCAACTTGATAGTTCACAAAATGTTGCCAAGCTGAGATTCTACCAGACCTTTTCTCATAAATAGATACGAATCTACGAATCACGCGTAGCATATTAATTGTCTGGAAAGTTATCTTTTGGAAAATAGTTTGTTCTCTTAAGTGGTTGGTACATTTCATCCTACTAATGATATCTTGTTTACCCAGTGTATTGGTCAGTGTTGTCCAGAGAAACAAAACCACTAAGATATATGTGTATGTACGTATGTGTGTATGTGTACAAAGGGCAGGCTGGAAATTCAGGTAAGAGTTGATGTTGCAGTCTTGAGGAGAATTCCTTGTCCTTCAGAAAACCTCAGTCTTTGCTTTTAAGACCTTCAAACTGATTGGATGAGGCTCACCCACATTATGGAGGGTAATCTACTTTACTCAAAGTCTATTGGTTTAAAAGTTAACCATGCCCAACACGTATCTTCAAACAACCAGGCACTATAGCCTAGCCAAGTGGACACATAAAATTAGCCACCACATGTGGAAGCTTGTTTGCCTTGCGAGACTTAATCAGGGTTGCTATGGAGCTTGACTTCCTCTGTGGCCTAAATTGTGTACCTGGCCCGGTAACCCAGCCCTCTCCCCTGGGCAAAGGGAAATCACTAGGTCACCTCAGAGTGATAGGGGTTGTTCCCTCTCTCACTGTTTTTTTCTTCCTTTCTTTTATCAGAGGTCTTGCTGAGGATGCATTCTGTTGGAATCTGTGGCTCAGATGTCCACTACTGGGAGTATGGTCGAATTGGGAATTTTATTGTGAAAAAGCCCATGGTGCTGGGACATGAAGCTTCGGGAACAGTCGAAAAAGTGGGATCATCGGTAAAGCACCTAAAACCAGGTCAGCAAGGTCCTTCGACTTATGTGTTCATTCAACATAAATATGTGTGCATGCTTTCTTTGGGCCAGGCCCTCTGTTAAGCTCTGGGTACAGCAGGGAACAAGACAATCTTGGTCCATACTCACATGGATCTTACTTACACAAGAAAAGAGGGACCTGGAGCAGACAGATAGTTACTTAGTCATCACGTGTTAACGGCAGTAGAGGAGAATGCAGGGTGTGATTAGTGTATTTTACCCAGACCCTTGGTTCATTTGAGGAAGGGACAATTAATCCAACATCTGGAGCCAAGTAAGAAATAAGCCAGGTAAAGGGCTGGAGAAAACATTTGAGGCACAGGAAACCAAACTACCTTTACATGCTGTGAACCACGGCCTTGGATATCATGTTTGATTTTTATTAGATGGCTGGGAAACCACCATTATTTTTCCTCGATTTACTTAATTCATTTTTCCAGAGGGAGGAATTCTCAGCTGTGGCAGGCTGTGTTGTTCCCTGATACCGTGAATTAAATCCAAGTTGTCTTGGCATAGTTAGTTGTTGGCTTTAACCTTCCTTCACCGGTGAGGCTGCTGTGCAGCCCGGAAATAAGGTCACATTATTTGGGGGAAGGTGGAGGTTGACAGGAGGCACCATCCTGTGTTAGTTATAAAGTTCTCTGAGCCCAACCACATGGAGAGGGATTGACCAGCTGTGAAGCAGTCAGGCACGTGTCTTGTTTAGGGATGTTAAGTCATTCATCATTAGTGGAAGTCAAGAAGGCTCCTGTGGTGTTATGAGGTTATTTCATAGTGGAATGTTTATAGCTTCCAACAGCCACTGATGATTGGTTCTCACCTGTGGGACAAAGTCTCTGACTATAAATTATAACAAAGAGTGGGGTTCTCTAAATGTAAATTATAACAAGGGTTTAATCAGTTGTCCACAATGAGCTCAGTCTTATGCCATGAGCCTTGAGGGATATAGAAAAATGAGCAGATATGATCCCTGGATGCTTAGATCTATATGGAAACACTAGATGTCAGGCCCTTCATAAATACCAGCAATTAGACAGCAAGCCCATAGGGTACAATTAGGTGTGGGAAAGAATAGGCTTTAGGAGTTCAAAGGGCATTTGTTGTGGGCAGAGGTGGTTAAAGAGTTCATGGAGGAGATAGGTCTTTGAGCTAGACATCTAACAGTAGTAACATTAATAAGAAGGTGGCTAATATTTATTGATTTGCTACATTAGTCTCCATGTTAAACACTTAGATGTACAATTCTTTCTTTCTTTCTTTCTTTTTTTTTTTTTTTTTTTGACGGAGTTTCGCTCTGTCACCCAGGCTGGAGTGCAGTGGTGCGATCTCGCCTTGCTGCAACCTCCACCTCCTGGTTCAAGTGATTCCCGTGCCTCAGCCTCCCGAGTAGCTGGGATTACAGACATGCAGCACCATGCCTGGCTAATTTTTGTATTTTTGGTAGGGGCTGGGCTTCACCATATTGGCCAGGCTGGTCTTGAACTCCTGACCTCAAGTTAATTGCCTACCTTGGCCTTCCAAAGTTCTGTAATTACGGGCCTGAGCCACTGCACCTGGGCTATTTATTTCATTCTTGAAACAACTCTGTGAGATAGGCATTATTATCTTCATTAATTGAAGAAGAAATTGAAGCCTGGTTATTGCCCAGGGTCACTCACTAGTTGGTCTCAGAACTGGGATACCCACCCTGGTCTTTTGGACTCTAGAGCAAGTGCTCAGAACCACTGGGCTACCCAGCATCTTCATACTTGAGAACGGTTTTATATTTGAGTTATTGAAGAGGTCAGAGCTAATATTCTAGTTAAGAGGAAGCGAATAGGCTGGGTGCGGTGGCTCATGCCTGTAATCCCAGTACTTTGGGAAGCTGCAGTGGGCAGGTCACTTGAGGTCAGGGGTTTGAGACCAGCCTGGCCAATATGATGAAACTCTGTCTAAAAATAGAAAAATTAGCCAGACATGGTGGCACGCGCCTGTAGTCCTAGCTACTTGGGAGGCTAAGGCAGGAGAATTGCCTGAACTCAGGAGGCAGAGGTTGCAGTGAGCTGGGATCGTGCCACTGCATGCCAGCTTTCCAGCCTTGGTGAGAGACAGAGTGAGACTCCATCTCAAAAAAAAAAAAAAAAAAAAAAAAGAGGAAGTGAACAACAAAATTACAGATGTGAGAGTAACACATCTGGGTGCAGATAAGTCTGTGCTGCTCAGAGCAGAGGTTTTGTGTTGGGGAGTTATTGGAGATGATAAACATGCATAATCTTCATAAAAGTCCCCCTTTAAAAAGCACTTGGCTGGGCATGGTGGCTTACACCTGTAATCTTAGCACTTTGGGAGGCCGAGGCAGAAGAATTGCTTGAGCTCAGGAGTTTGAGACCAGCATGAGCAACAGAGGGAGACCCTGTCTCTACAAAAAATAAAATTAGCCGGGTGTAGTAGTGTGCACCTGCATTTCCAGCTACTCAGGAGGCTGAGACAGAAGGATCACTTAAGCCCAGGAGGTTGAGGTTGCAGTGAGCCATGATTGCACCACTGTACTCCAGCTTGGGTGACAAAGCAAGACTCTATCTCAAAAAAATAAAATAAAATTTAAAAAGCACTGTAAAACTGCGAAATGTCATGTTATCATAATATAATCATAATTAGAAGGTAAAACTGAATAATATGAAAACTCCACCTGATTATGGAGGATCTTGAAGGCTAGGTGGAAGAATTCATCCTTAATGACATAGGCATAATTTGCAGAAAGTTCACTGGACAGGAGAGAAAGCAGAGGAAGTCAGAGGAGATAGAAGGAAGAGACAAATATAGACATTTTATTTTTTTGAGATGAACTCTCACTCTGTTGTCCAGGCTGGAGTGTAGTGGTGCCATCTCAGCTCACTGCAACCTCAGCCTCCCAGGTTCAAGTGATTCTTGTGCCTCAGCCTCCTGAGTAGCTGGGATTACAGGCATGCACCATCACACCTGGCTAATTTTTGTATTTTTTAATAGATACTGGGTTTCACTATGTTTGCCAAGCTGGTCTCAAACTCCTGACCTCAGGTGATCAGCCCTCCTCGGCCTCCCAGAGTGCTGGGATTACATAGGCATAAACCACCATGCCCAGCTAAATACAGACATATTTTGGTGGTCATAAGGATTTCTGTGGGTCCTTTTCTTTCCTTAGGATACAAAATTTGGATTTAAAGTCTTTCATATGTTAACTTTGACTTAAAATTCTAATCAACTAATCTAGAAAGAAGACCACAACTCATCAAATATTTCCTAATGTTCATTTACAGAATTTAAACATATAAGTCAGTCAGGCACAGTAGCTCACGCCTGTAATCCTAGCACTTTGGGAGGCCTATGTGGGCAGATCACTTGAGGTCAGAAGTTCGAGATCAGCCTGGCCAACATGGTGAAACCCCATCTCTACTAAAAATACAAAAATTAGCCAGACGTGGTGGCATGCATCTGTAATCCCAGCTATTCAGGAGGCTGAGGCAGGAGAATTTCTTGAACCTGGGAGGTGGAGGTTGCAGTGAGCTGAGATCATGCCACTGCACTCCAGCATGGGTGACAGAGCAAGACTCTGTCTCAAATAAATAAATAAACAAACAAACAAATGAACAAACATACGTATAACTCAATAACTCTAAGGCATGGAAGCATTCCTATTTTTTTTAAGACTAGTCAAGTGCAGTAGTGAGAAGCGGGGAAAGAGTAGAACAAGGAGTATTATCTGTAACTGAGTATGAACAACCAATTAAGATGATGCACTACCTTCAGACCAGCCTTCACCACTTATTTTAATGAGCACTAACTATGTACCAGGACTCTACACTATTCTGTGAGTACTTTCAACACAAAAAGACAGGAAAAATTGTTTATTATTTCCCTGTTGAATAAAGGCCAGACCTTCCATGGCCTCAGCAGGCCTCACCAGGTTCCTAACATCCTCTTCAGGCTCCAGAGGGCCTGAACACTAGTACAGAGGTGAGCGGACAGTCAAATCTCCACAGCTTATCACTGCGTGACCACCTGAGCTTCTGTTTCCTCATTGCTAAAGCAGAGATAACACCATCTTTTTGGTTTATGGTGAGGGAAGGGAGATTTTGTGATGTGCCTTTCCTGGTACCTGGCACACAATGGGCATTTGGTAAATGGCAGGACTTGATCCCACCATTATTGGTAAACTCTATTCTGTGTAGTAGGTTTAAGCACCTCTTCCCAGTGGAGTCTGTCCGTCAGACTTTTCCTGAATAACCAGGTACTGAGGCAGGATAAGGCCTGTGGGTCCTTTCCTGGGCTCCTGCCACATGGCTTCCTGCCTCACTGGCATTTGTCCGTGTTGGTCTCCAGCTTGTTCCTGGCTGCTAGAAGGGGAGATTTCTGCTGTTCTCTGTGGAGTTAATGCCTGGGTTCAGGCAGAAGGGTCTGCCAGGGTTTCTAGTTCAGTCTCTGATTCGCTGGTATGGGTCACTCCCCAAATTCAGACGGAGTTTAAATCCAATTGTAACTTTGATGTGTAGCAATACCTGTGATATTAAAATCCCCTGTAAGTCTGCTTTCTGTTTTCTGCAAACATGGAGGCCATTGCTGTATTGACAGTGTATTTGGAGTTCCCCTACACAGGGCTGGGTATCTGCATGAAGATGAACCATCTAAACCATCCCAAAACCTCAGGATAACTATTTGTCCTCAATTATTCCTACCTGTCTCCCTTTCCTTTACAACAGAAAAGTGCTACTGTCTTTAACCAACAGGTTTTACTTGTCACATTCCAGGGGAAATTTTTGCCAATAAGTAATGCCCTTCTAGATACTAATGACATTTGTGTCCCATGGTTTGTTTTCCCCCAATCCACAAATTCTATGTTTAGCAATAAAAATTTGTCTAGCAATAATAATTTCATAGACACTATGAAAAAATAAATGTGAAGCGGAAGACTGACTAATCCTGAGGCATTCCCATCCTTGATGAGGAGGCAAGATAGTCATGAAAAACAACCAGGGATGGACGTGGTGGCTTACACCTGTAATCCCAGCACTTTGGGAGGCCAAGGCAGGAGGATTGCTTGGTGCCAGGTGCCAGTCACAGGAGCAGTTGAGCTCAGGAGTTTGAGACCAACCTGGGCAACATGGAAAAACCCTGTCTCTGCAAAAACAAAAACAAAAGTCACCCAGGCATGGTGGCATGCACCTATAGTCGCAGCTACTTGTAAAGCAGTCTAGGGTCAATATAGCAATCTCACTGTCTGAGGCGTTATCCAGAGTTCTTTGTCTCATGACCAGGAAAATTAAGGAGTGTGGACACCAAGGGTGAGGTTGGAGTGAAAGTTTAATAAGTGAAAGAGGAAAGCTCTCAGCAGCAGAGCGGGGGACCTGAAAGAGGGTTGTTGTTTTACAGTTAAATATGAAGGTTTTTATAAGAAACTTCCCTTATCTGTGTAGGTGCTGTGTAACTTACCTTATCTGTGTAGCTACCTGTGTAGCTTCCCTTATCTGTGCAGCTGTGAGCATGTCTTAGGCAAGCACAGGGTGCAGCTTCTCTTGCCTGAGCAACTACGGGCATGTTTTAGGCAAGCCCCCACCCCACCCCATGCAAGTTCTCATGGAGCCCACTGTGTACATGCCCAAAAAGGGGAGGAAACTATTTCCTGGGAGTGCACTGATTACACAGAGAACCAAGGCATTTCTATGTTGGGCCTCACTCCCTTATCTGTGCCTGTAGCTTGATTTTTCCAAGCTGCTCTTTATGTGCCTGCAGCTTGATTTTTTCCAGACTGCTCTTTTGTTTGAAAGAATTCCACCGAGGACCTGCCCTAACTGTCTGCCTGCTTTTTTTCTTTCTCCTTCCTCACTTGGGAGGCTGAGGCAGGAGGATCACCTGAACTTGGGGAGGTCGAGGCTACAGTGAGCTGTGATTGCACCACTGGACTCCAGCCTGGGTGACAGAGTGAGATCCTGTCTCAAAAAACAAACAAACAAAAAAAAAAAAACAAAGAAACATACAGAAAAAAACCCCAGAAAACCAGCAATGAGAAAACTGGAAACAACCAGGTTTTTCCCATCAATAAGAGAATGGTGATACTGACTGTGGTATACTCTTACATTAGGCAAGCACGGGGTGCATCTTCTCTTGCCTGAGCAACTATGGGAACACTATTCAGCCATGAAAAGGAACAAACTGTCATTTGTTTTTGAGACAGTCTTGCTCTGTCACCCAGGTGGGAATGTAGTGGTGTGATCATGTCTCTCTGCAGCCTCAACCTCCTGGGCTCAAGTGATTCTCCCAACTCAGCCTCCCAAGTAGCTGGGACCACAGGTACACACCACCATGCTCAGCTAATTAAAAAAAATTTTTTTTGTAAAGATGAGGTCTTTCTATGTTGCCCAGGTTGGTCTCGAACTCCTGGGCTCAAGCTATCCTCCTGCCTTGACCTCCCAAAGTGCTGGGATTATGAGATTATAGGCATGAGCCACCACACCTGGCCAGACAGTTAATACCACAACAACATAGATCAATCTGAAAAGCATTATGCTAACTGAAAGAAGTAAGATTCAAAAGAGTATCTGCTGTATGATCCCATTTTTGTGATGTGCTAGAACAGGCAATACTAATCTGTGGTACAAAAAAATAAAAAATAAAAACATTGGTGTCCTCTGGGGATGGGGGTGGGGATTGACTGGGAACAGATACAGAGGAATAAGATTTCTGAGGTAGTGGTAGTGTTCTGTATCATAAAAGGGGTTTGCATTCCTAGGTGATACCTTTAAAAAAGAACCATAAACAAATACTGAACTCTAGTTAATGATATGCAGGCTGAAGCATTTAAGGGTGAAGTATACTGATGTCTGCAGCCTGCTTTGAATGCATCAGAAAAGAAGATAGACTGATGGAAGGAGACAGAGATGAGATGGAGGGGTAGATGGATAGATATGTGATAAAGTGAACATAGCTAGATGTTCCTTGAAGAATGTAGGAGGAGGGTATCCAGGTGTTGACTATACAATTCTTTGAATTTTGCTGTGTGTTTGAAATTCTTCATAATAAAAAGATAGAAAAAGAAGACAATTAGAGAGCAGTTCTCAGGCTGGGTTTCCAAGCAGTCGTTGTGAGGCATAGAGTAGAAATATAATAGAGCTGGCTGTTCAGAAGCCTCAAGTATTACTCTCCACTGTATGAGGCCTCTGCAGGTCATTGGCCTTTGCAGTTCTACTACCAGGAATCAGTTGACTCCTAATTATTGTCTAAAAACGACCAAACTGGACATAAAACATGCTGTAATTATAGCTGTTGTCTTTGTAAAGGCTTTGCTTTCTATCTTCTAAACAGATGAAGAAAAAATGCCTGCAAACTCCATGTATTAGCTACCCCTTTTCCAGCAGTGTGAGATGGGAACTATACTTGGCTTGCCTTAGCTGGGAAGTGGCTATGGAGATAGAGGGTGGCTTGGCTTGTTGCAGGAGCTGGAAAAAGGGCAGGCCACACTGGGCTGTGGAGGAGGGGGCTGGTCCTTTTCCCCCAGAGTGACTCTGTGCTTCATCCCGAGTTTCCTCACTTGCCTAGGACACCCTGGGTCCCCAGGGAGGAGGGTGGCTCGTTAAGCTAGATTCTCTCATCTGGCATCTGCCCATGAGCATGCAAGCCTTCATAACATCTCTGCTTCTGCTGTTTTCAAAGGTTGGAAAACAAAGAACCGGACCAAAGAGGAGGCAGACTCTGCTCCCACCTTCAGACATGGTGCCATCTTTGTTTTCCTCTCCAGGTGATCGTGTTGCCATCGAGCCTGGTGCTCCCCGAGAAAATGATGAATTCTGCAAGATGGGCCGATACAATCTGTCACCTTCCATCTTCTTCTGTGCCACACCCCCTGATGACGGGAACCTCTGCCGGTTCTATAAGCACAATGCAGCCTTTTGTTACAAGTTAGTGTCCACAGCCCCACTGGGTCACGTGGGACCTCTTTCCCTTCATTAACTTGGTGCTGTTTCCTGTGGTTATTTCTTTATTCTTTCAGCTCCTAATTCCAAACATGAGGCATCGCCTGGGCAGGCTACTCTTCTTGGTGGCATTGAGAGAGGGTAGCCTCCCTAGGAATAAGACTGACTCACAGTGGTTGGTTTTAGTCTTTCAGTTTCAGTTTCCCTTACTTAGAGCAACAATAGAAAGTTCTTGCTGAAATCACTCACCCTCTGCAGACATCCTGGAGGGAATTCCTGTGGTTCATCCTCTGTTATTAGTTTCCACTGCAACCACCAGGAAGGTCATAACAACAATGACCTCGACAATAACAACAACACACCATGACAGCAACGGCTGACATTTCCTGAGGTGCCGTGGTGTGCTGCCAGGGCTTGAGCTCTGGGATCCTGGATCTACTCCCTCCTGACAAGTGAATTTGGAGAAATGATTTAACTTTTCTCTGCTTCAGTTTCATTTAATCGCCAAAATATTAAATAAGGTGATGCATGGAGAGTCATAATTATTATTACTATGTGCCTGCCCTTGTGCTAATAAGTGCTTTGAATGCCTTAATTTATTTAATCTCCACAAGAATAATGGTGAGGTGGGCACCGTTATTGGGTCAACCAAGGCAGAAGGAAGCTCATTGACTTGGGCACAGAGCACAACCAAGAGTCAAACTGGGGTCTCTGTGAGTCTCAAGCTCCTGCCCTGTGCCCACTCCCCTACCCTACTCCAATTCTCACCCCTGAAATTGTGAAGTTGAGTCTGGAGGAAGCAAAGTGCTTCCCTTTCTGCATGGCCCCCCCATGGCCCCAGCCATGGAGCTCTAGGGTGCCGAAGTGCCGCTTTCCCCCTGACCCAACCCAGATGCATTCTTCTCCCACCGCAGCCTGGCCCCAGTGGTGGTTTTCAACCAGGATGGGGCTTGTCTGATGGAGGCCAGGTGCCAGTCACAGGAGCAGTCTGACAGATCTGAGTTTTTCTAGGGCCCGCTGGGAGCCTTGAGAGGAGTCACAGGCCAGAGACCTTGTGATGGGTTTAAGTCAACACTTGAACCTGCTCTAGAAGTAAGCAGGTTACATGTGCAGAGTACACCTTTCAGCAAGTGGTTCCTGAATGGGCCCATCTTCCTGGGGCCCTTTCCAAGTCAAGACACCAAACAAAAGTTTCATGGAAGGCAGAAGAGCATAGTAGTGAAGCCCACTGGTCTCTGCCAATTACAACTGTGTGACCTTGGGCAAGTCAGTTAAATTTTGTAACCTCAATATCCTCGCCTGTAAAATAGAAATAGTAATGGTACCTCCCTCACAGAATTACTGATGAGATCCAATGAGAAAAGCATATCAAGTCTCCAGCATGAGGTCTGGCACATAGTAGGTGCTCAGTAAATGGTACTAAGCTATGCCATAGTCATGGCCTAGTGGTCTGGGGATGGAGGTGCAGGAGTAGGCCTGAAAGAGAGCCTTGTGCTGGTGGTTTATAGGGAATGATGGGGCTCTGGTTGGCAGTGGCAGTGGCAGTGGGGGTGCTGAGGAAGGTCTCTGGGGAGTCCTACAGCCCTGCCTTTCTTCTCCTCCCAGGGGGCTTTCTGCCTGTGTCCCCAGTTCTTCCCTAGACCCAAGCCCTCCTCTCTGATGTCTTTTTAGGATTCCCATACTACACAGCCTCTTTATTTTTGTACCTATTTTCTTTCTATTTTCCTGCTTCCTCCTTGGCTTCTTGATCATCCGTTACCCAATTAGGACTGTTCCCTGAACCCCATTGTAAAAACTACCAAGTTGCCTCATCACTCTCTGGTATTTATAAAGCATGAAAGGTTGGGGCTGGGAAGAAACTTGGAGTCTTCTCATCCTTGTTCTCCATCAACCCCCACTGGACAAGACTGGGGAGGGTGGAGTCAGTGGTTTTCCCAAGGTCAGTGGCAGCGGGGCTGGCCTCCAGGACTCCTTGTGCATGCTTCTGCCTCCACACCAGGTGGCTTTCCAACATGGTTGGCTGTGTTGGGTGCAGGCGGATGAGGCAGCATCTGCTTAATCAGTAGAGTATTCTTCCTGATAACAATCTTCCCTCATCACCCCAAGAGACTTGGCAATTTGTAGAACCCTTAAGGAACTTTGCCTTCTGAGTGATTTGAAAGCATTTGTCACATTGCTGTTTCATTCTGTGGGCACATATGTGTATGTAACGCTGTGCTTATATAGCTTAACAATACTGTGTAGATTTTCGAGTGCTCTTGCATATTTGCACTATCTGCTTTCAGGAATACCAAAGGGAATCATATCTCTTGCCACCCATCATGTGAGATAGGATAGGGCTGCCAGCGCTGACAGTATTAAGGTTTGATGATTCTCAAGAACTTCTGGAAAAACTGTTATCAGTAAGAAGGAGTCCAACACATGATCTGTGAGAAAGTGAATTCAGAAAAAGCTGGGAGGCAAGGAACTAGGCATCTAGAGCAGACTGAAGAAAGTGACTCAGCTCTGGCCTTTGGGGACTGGGGCTGCTTGTTCTTGGGAACAGCTGGGCTTTCAGCATAGCACAGGGACAGACAGGCTCTAGCCAGAGCTCTCCAACCCCTACCTGCCTTCCCCTATACCACACACTAAATCCCCACACCTCGCTGAATGCCCAACAAAACTAGGACCTGAGGAAGGCCCTTGCTCCTGCCATGCTGCCTTCCTCCGGAATGGGGTTCCAGAGGGAACGATGCTTCCGAAGGGAAGACAGACATTGCCAAGGTGGTTGGCTGGGAAAGTTTCTGTCATCCAGTCTGTGTCTGGCCATGGGCCTGTGGCTGACTGGAGGGACACCTCTCCTGCATTTGGAAGAGGCACTTGTAAAGGAAGAGACCAGTGGGTTGTGTAGATGTCTTGGGCTCCCTATAGTAAGGAAGAGGTGAGTACACGTTAGGCTACTCTGCTTCCTGATGACCTCGAGCAACTCACTTGACTCCTTCAAGCTTCAGGTTCCTCATCCTTCAAGTGGGAAAAATAAAACAAGCCTCAGGCTTGTCATAGGGACAGAATAAAGAAGTTTGATGTTCTTCCCCTGGTGAATGGCACTCTGATTATGCTTATTAAGTGCTTGTGCCCCTGCCCTTGTCTCACCAAATTTTCTCTCTTGACCTGTTAAATGAGTAGGATGAATGACCCTCAAGACTTTTCCAGCTCTGAGCCCTGAGTCTGCAAATGTGCTTGAAGGTACGTGAAGAGTTCCCAGGGTGGCAGAAAAGGCCTCAGCCTGGCCTTGACCCAGCATTCTCAGCAATTCCACAAACCTGCCAGGGAAAGAGAGATGGCAGCAGGCCCAGAGGCCAGGCAGGGAGGAGGAGAGGAACCAGGTGTCAGCACTTAGGAGCTGCCTCTTACCAGCCTGCTCTGCTCTGCTCCCCTGATGCCCCTCTGAAGAGCCGCTGGATCCAGGAGCTCTGGGCGGTTGGTTCACATGGACGGGGACCCCCAGAAGCTATGACCAAGTCTCACACCTACATTATGGAGGTGTCCCTAACTGGCTGGCACAGTGCCTGGCATGTAGAAGGAGCTCTGGAAATGTCTGTAGCCTGATAAGCAACCAGACCTCACTCCCCGCTCCCAGCTGTTTCCATCCTGCCCATTAGCCTGAGCTAAACCCAGAGCAGCCAGGAATCCTCAGGCCGGCAGTCTCAACATGTAGTGACTCACTGTGTGGAAGGGGAAGCCAAACCTCGAGGACCAGGAGGGGCACGTGCAGAGACTGCAGCAAGAGGAGGGCTCACCTGGCCTAGAGCCCCCTGCCCCAGAAACCCACCAGAGACACCCTAGGGTGCAAATAAGACAACGGAGCTGGACGTCGCTGAGGGACAAGGAGTAGGACCAGCTGCTCCATCCAGACAGTTTCGGCTTTTAAGGGGGAATTGTGGGGGACCCTGTGGTGTGGTGAAAACAATACCGGACCAGAGGCAGAGTTCTGAGTTCTGGGCCAGGGTTCCCAACCCATTAATTTCAGGAGAGCTAATAGTGAGTATGTTCTTTTTTTTTTTTTTTTTTTGAGACAGAATAGAGTCTTGCTCTGTTGTCCAGGCTGGAGTGCAGTGGTGTGATCTCAGCTCACTGCAACCTCCTCCTCCCAGGTTCAAGCAATCCTCCTGCCTCAGTCTCCCAAGTAGCTGGGATTGTAGGCATGAGCCACCACACCCGGCCGTGTGTATGTTCTTAACTATCCAGGTAGGAGTCAGTGAAACCTCTCAGAATCGTTATCATCTCTACAATAGAATGCTAAGCTTCTGTGAACGAGAAATAAGGAATGAATCACAACAGCTGAAACTGGGTGCCCACTATAGACCAGACACTATTCTGAGAATACCAAATATCTTAACTCATATAACCCTCACAATAACCCTAGGAGAGTAATATCATTGCCCCCATTTTAAGGCTAAGAAAACTGACATACAGAGGGATTAAATGATTTGCCCCACATCCCGCCTACTTCCTACATACATATGTTTGAATATGTGTAGAAAATAATGTCCAGGCTGATGGACATCAAACTATTAATAGTAGTTAGCTCTGGAAGAAAGGACTTTGGGGTTTTGTGTTGTTTGCCCAGCGGGGTGGTTGGGGACAGGAGGACTTTCATTTTTTACTGTATAAATTCCTCTATAATTTGAAAAATTTTTAAAAAGCATGTTCATGTGTCATTTTTGTAAGTTAAGAAAAACTAATAAGAATGTCACACCTTGCTGTGGCTTTCAGGCTCACCTGCAACATTTTCATTCCAGAAAGCCCTTGACTGCAGCAATTTCCTAGGAGCAGTGGAAGGGAGGGAAGAACCCACTCACCACTACAACCCTAGCAGACCCCTGGGCAGCCTGGGCAGGGCGATCTGTGATACCAGAGACCGCATAGGTTTGTTATGAGGCCTCAAGGACCATGGGAGGACAGTTAAACAGATCCCGAAAGCGCTGGTTCCGAAAAGCCAGCTGCTTCCTTTCACTGGCACTCGGTCTTTTAACTAACCACCTACTTTATCTGATGGTCAGCAGAGTAACAGTAGGGCAGTCCTTGACACCTCCTTTTAGGTTGTGTGCCTGTATTTTTGGTTTTAGCCGTGTTTTGTGGACGCTGAGTCATTGAGTTTTGTTTTTGAATCAAGATTACGAGCTTTCCACTTTTCTGAGGAGTTCATCTGGTTTATGGCTGTGACTATGATGCCTACACGTCCATCCTGCCTTGGATGTACCTTTATTACTTCCTTCATTTGCTTTCTTTCCCTCTGTATCACCCCCTGTGATTTCTGTAGAGGACTTTGTTTCCTGGGTCCTTTTAAATTAGGTCAGAAGGAAACATTATTTTATCTTTCTAGTTTTTAAACTGGATTTACCTTAAGAAGCTTTAACAGACGATTTTATGGCCGGGTGCGGTAGCTCACACCTGTAATCCTACACTTTGGGAGGCCAAAGTGGGAGGATCACTTGAGGTCAGGAGTTCAAGACCAGCCTGGCCAACACGGTGAAACCCCGTCTCTACTAAATATACAAAAAAATTAGCCGGGCGTGGTGGCGGGCACCTGTAGTCCCAGCTACTTGGGAGGCTGAGGCAGGAGAATGGCGTGAACCCGGTAGGCGGAGCTTGCAGTGAGCCGAGATTGCACTCCAGCCTGGGGGACAGAGCGAGACTCTGTCTCAAAAAAAAAAAAAAAAAAAAAAAAAAAAAAAGAAAGAAAATCAACTGACTGAGGGAATTTAGAGGACAGGTCAATAGGTGCAGCAAACCACATGGCACACGTATACCTATGTAACAAACCCGCACATTCTGCACACGTATCCCGGAACTTAAAGTAAAAAAATAAAAATAAAAATAAATCCTTTTCTGCTTAAAATATATATAGAAAAGAAAATCAATTGACTGTTAACCAAAGGGTTTATGTCTAGACTCTAAATCTTATCTGATTGAACTGTATGACATCTTCGTGGCAGTACCAGGCTATACTGATGACTATAGCTTTGTAGAAACTTTTGAAACTGGCTCCACCTAATTTGTTCTTTTTAAAGGTTGTTTTGGCTACTCTAAGTCCCTTGACTTTTAGGATCAGTTAGTCAATTTCTGCAAAGAAGTCATCTGGGACTTTAATGAAGATTACATTGAATCTTGTAGATCAATTTTGGGAATATTTATTACCATCTTAGACAAATAGTCTTCTAATCTGTGAACATGGCATGTCTTTCCATTTATTTATGACTTTTTCAGTTTCTTTCAACAGTACTTTTTAGCTTTCAGAGTATAAGATTTACACTTTTTGTTAAATGTATTAAGTATTTTTCTTTTTGATGCTATTGTAAATGAAATTGCTTCTTTATTTCATTTTTGATTGCTCATTGTAAGTGTATAGAGATAGAATTGATCATTGTGTATTGATTTTTTTGTCCTGCCTACTTAAATCTAGTAGTTTCTTAGTGAATTATTTAGGATTTTTCGTATATAAATCATGCCATCTGCAAGTAGAGACAATTTTAATTTTCCCGTCCCAATATGGACGTCTTTTATTTAATTTTTCATCTAATTACACTGGCTCTGACTTTCAGTACAATGTTAGACAGATGTTGTAGCAGATTTTTTTTTTTTTTTTTTTTTTTTTTGAGACGGAGTCTGGCTCTCGCCCAGGCTGGAGTGCAGTGGCGTGATCTCGGCTCACTGCAAGCTCCACATCCCGGGTTCACGCCATTCTCCTGCCTCAGCCTCCCGAGTAGCTGGGACTACAGGTGCCCGCCATCACGCCCAGCTAATTTTTTTGTATTTTTAGTAGAGACGGGGTTTCACCGTGTTAGCCAGGATGGTTTTCATCTCCTGACCTCGTGATCCGCCCGCCTCGGCCTCCCAAAGTGCTGGGATTACAGGCGTGAGCCACCGCGCCCGGCCAACTAGCAGTCCCAGTGTTGGCTGCCGCCCCTCCCGCAAGAAGCTCAGATGGCTTAGACAGCAGGCAGCCACAGCTGTGGTGATGGCTGCCCCTCTGCCCGGGAATGCAACAGGCCTAGATAGATTCTAGCTGTTGAGAATTTGTGCGGCTCCGTGGTTGGGATCCTAGGCCATGGTAGTATGGGGTCACAAGTGGGATATTCTGATCTGTGGGTTGCACAGTTCCATGGAAAAAGCATGGCTTCCCAGGTTGCGTAGCACGCTCACTCACGGTCTCTCTTGGCTGGGGGCTCACCTCCCCCATGTAGCTTTCAGGTGGGCCACCTCACCACACTGCTATTCCTTCCTCTCCATGGGTCACACCGGCCGCCTAGTCAATCCTGATGATAGAACTTGGATACCTCGGTTCTAAGATTTGGATGCTGTTTTGGTTCTTTTAGATGGGAGCCTTTGATTGCCACTGCTTCTAGTCAGTCATCTTGGCCACACCCCCGCTATTTTATTTATACCTTATAACAACTCTATTGCATGGACATTATTAGCTGACTGGTAAGGATACCTGGGTAACAGAGCTCCTTTTGATTTGACAATCTTTACTTCAGAGAGTCACTGGACCAGGCTATATTAGCTTGGGAAGGCTGAGAATGATAAATAAGGCTATGTTTATGTCCAGGTATATTGTACTGAGCTGGCCACCAACTTTAGTTTTATCATAAATCGTATAGTCCCAAAAGTAATGGTGTGCAACTGACCCAAATGAGGCCATCCCAATATTTATTCAGGCTACCTAACATACAGGGCAAGTCCACCCTTATTAACGGAGGGGGATAGTTGGGTGTCTAGAAAGTCTAATGTGATCTTCCTCTCTCAAATTTATCATTTGCAACTGTGGGTCTATTGTTGGGAATTTTTGTGACTTGGAAGCTTATAACTCCTTTGGAGAGTAGCATTGACCTCTCTGCTGTATATTTTTACCACTCTGACTTCCTTCTGTACTTTTTCAATTAGTAAACCTTGTTTGATTTGCCCAAACCAAAGTCAATGTTTGTTCCTTGAATCAATCTGCATTCTCCAGAGAAACAGACCAATAGAACGTATATGCATGTATATATCCCTATATGTCTCTATGTATCTATGTATCTATCTGTCTATCTATCTATCTATCTAGATTTATTATAAAGAATTGGCTCAGCTGGGTGCAGTGGCTCACACCTATAATCCCAGCACTTTGGGAGGCCAAGGCAGGTGGATCACGAGGTCAGGAGATTGAGACCATCCTGGCTGACACAGTGAAACCCCGTCTCTACTAAAAATACAAAAAAAATTAGCCGGGCGTGGTGGTAGGTGCCTGTAGTCCCAGCTACTCGGGAGGCTGAGACAGGAGAATGGCATGAACCCGGGAGGTGGAGCTTTCAATGAGCCGAGATTGCGCCACTGCACTCCAGCCTGGGAGACAAAGCGAGACTCTGTCTCAAAAAAAAAAAAAAAAAAAAAAAGAATTGGTTCATAATATGATTATGGAGGCTGAGAAGTCCAGACGCAAGAGGCTGATGGTATAGTTAAATTTTGAGACTAAAGGCCTGAGAACCAGGAAAGCTGATGCTGTAAGTTCCATTTCAAGTCTAACTCTGAAAACCAGGAGAGTCAATGGTGTAAGTTCCAGTCTGAGTCCATGTCTGAAGGCAGGAGAAGACCAATGTCCCAGCTTGAAGACAGTCAGAGACACAAAAAAATTCTTTCTTACTCATCCTTTTATTTTATTTAAGTTTTCATCAGGTTGGATGAGAGCTCAGTCTCCTGATTCAAATGTTACTATCATCCAGAAATGACATATTCAGAAAAAACATTTAACCAAATACCTGGGCATCTTTGTTGCCCAGTCAACTTGACTTACAAAATTAACTGTCATATAGTTACCCTACTATTGACATTTACCAATTCAGTGGTTACCTATAGCTAACTGCTTTAGACCAGTCCTGGACCACCTTGAAGCTGGAGCTGGCGTCAGTCCCTGCCTAAACCACATAGCAGTTCTACAGTGGACCAGGGCTGAAATTGATGCTGAGGGAGGAGATCACAATGTCTACTCATTTTCATTATCTTTTCAACTTCTAATGGATATTTCCTTTGCTGTGGCAGAGATCATTATTGTCTTCCTTTAGCAAATGAGAGAACTGAGATCACACTTTTACATTTGGAATTATTTATCAGTCTAAAAGAGATTATTTGTTCACATAAAGAGCATTTGGAGGTGTGAGAAAGGTAACTGAAGCCAGCATGCCATAAGAAAGTGGTTTGATCTATGCCTCATGGAGACTCAGGGCTTCCCCAAGGCATCTGAGAGCTGAGATGGACAAGGAGTGGATGAGGCTATGGATTCCCACCCTGCTTCAATCATGGTGCTTCTTTCTGAGATGTTTCATATATATTGCAGTTATGCATGCAGAATTCCATTTAGATCTAAGCTGTCACCACACAGGTTGAAAACCACTACTCCATCCTAGCTCTATGATCTTAAAAACAAAAATCCCTTCCTTTTTTTAGTGCTCATTTCCCTTTACTTGTAAAATGAAGGTGTTGAACTACGAGTTCTTGAAGGTTCCTTCCATCTTTGACAGTTCAGGATTTTGTGACTTTTACCATTGCCAAGGTGGAACTTATTAATTTCATGAAAACTGACTAAATGACTATCTCAGAAGTTATTAATTCAGCACAGCTTCCTCATCTTAGTGAGTTTTCAGCTGGCTAATGCCACCTGACAGTCAGAAAATGCCAACATTGCGGGTGTGGGGTGGAGTTAACAGTGTGAGATTTGCTAAGTGTTTCTACGCAATCATTGTGAAAGCAATCACATTTCCAGAGTGAGAAAGGTCAGTGCCCTGTAGCTGCCAAACTTCACCACACTAAGGGGACATGAAGGGGACTGCCACCCGCAGAACACAAATCAGGCTAAAAAATGAATACCTTTTGCAGTTGCAGTCAAATAGCAACAAATGTCAAATGATATTACTTTGGGAGATTGTTAAGCCCCCTTCTCAGTGCACAGCAGTGTATAAATCCCCTCATCTCATTTGATTAATCTGAGAGACTATAGAGTATGTTACTAGGACAGAAAACATGACTGCAATGTGATAGTGTAGTATTACTGAGCATGAAAATTCCTTTAAGTCCTGATCTTTTTTTCTAGTTCCACACTGTTTGAAAGTGGGGGAACATTGATCTTAGTGAATGAGTGTCCTATATAAATCAATGTTAGTGAGTACATATATAAGTGAAAAATATGATTTGTTTATACAGTGAACCAGAACCCCCCCTTCTACAGCATCAGAACTCTTTCTTTTACTCTCTCTTTTACAACCTGTAACTTAGCAGGAAGGACTATAATACTAGCCGTGTTTATCTCTAGCTGGTAAGATTACAGGTGATTTTTAACATTCTTTCTGTTATATCTTATACTTTTTTATAGTGGGCACATATTATAACAAGAATTACCTTTATTCATTTAAAAGTGATCCCTTTCCCCAGAAAGGTCCCTGAGAATACTTTTTCTCCCATCCTAAAATGGAGGAATGAACCTGAAATGCCGTGTGAAATAGATTAACTGAGCCCTGCCTAGGAAACATGCCGCTTCTTCTTTTTCAAGACCTGCAGTCACTGTGGCCTGACAAGCAGTAAGAAATGTGATAATAAAGAGGATGAGCCACTGCAGGGCTGGATTTCATTTCTAGCTTAATTAAATCCTAGAAACACACCTGAACTCTAGCTTTGACGAGCTGCTGCCAAAGCCAGGTGCCCTCATCAACTCGGGTTCACCCTGCAGTGATTGTGGGAAGCCAGCCTGAAAGGAGAGGGTAGAGGGAGGCAGAAGCCAATGGAGATGAAACAGTGGAGTCAGGAAGCAATATTTCAGAGAGAGCGATTTTATCTGGTAGACTGTTTACCTTTCTGCTTAAAAGGTAAACAGCAACGCTAACCTACAAATATACTGAATTGAAACTCCTCCAACGGCACCCCACTGCCCTGCCACCTGTCCCCTTCCACCACCTCCTCTCCAGCTCCCTGCCCCCACCAGTTGTGGTAAATTGGGTACAAAGTGCACTTGGTTGGCACAAGTCCTGACTGGCCCATCAGTACGCGTGGGCTGATTGGCGCCTCCTGCATTTACAAACTCCTAGTTGCTCTAGTCGTCAGCTGCTGCTGACACCTGATGGTGCTACCTGGGGTCTCTTTGTTTCATATCCCAGAGACCAGAAATTCTCTTGAAATGTAAAGAAGAAAAAAAATCCTTGCCATGATTTATTGAACCCAGAATTATACAAGGAACTTAAAACTACATCACCTTGTTTTCACAGCCACTTGTGATGTATTATCAGGGTTTTACAGGTGAGGAAATGCAGCTCCAGAAGAGCTTCTTAGGTAACTGGCTTATATCCAAGAGCTTGACACAAGGATCTGGGTTTATGGGATTTTTTGAGGGGGTGCTATCAAAAGAAACCTCCAGGGAGGCATGGGGTGGGAGAGAAAAGGGGAAGGGTGAGCAGGGGTTTGGTCTCTGATATGGTTTGACTGTGTCCCCATCCAAATCTCATCTTGAATTGTAATTCCCATCATCCCCACGTGTCAGGGGCAGGACCAGGTGGAGGTCATCGGATCATGGGCGTGGTTTCTCCCATCCTGTTCTCGTGATAGTGAGTAAGTCTCATGAGATCTGTTGGTTTTATAAGCACTTGGCAGTTCTGCTGCTTGCACTTACTCTGTCCTGCCACCCTGTGAGGAAGGTGCCTGCTTCTTCTTCACCTTCTGCCATGACTGGAGGTTTTCTGAGGCTTCCCCAGCAATGTGGAACTGTGAGCCAATTAAGCCTCTTTTATTTATAAATTACCCAGTCTCAGGTATTTCTTCATAGCAGTGTGAGAACAAACTAATACAGTCTCAGTATGCGATGGAGTGCCCAGATTTGGGGGTCCAGGGAAGGTTTCCATCTGAGAAGGGGTCAACCAGTATTGAGAGTGTATCACTGAGCAGAAAGTACCATCCTTTCCCCCACTACCGTCTGTCAACAACTTCCTTGTCTTTCAAGAACCATCTCTTTTTTTTCTTTTTTGAGACGGAGTCTCGCTCTGTGGCCCAGGCTGGAGTGCAGTGGCGTGATCTCTGCTCACTGCAACCTCTGCCTCCCGGGTTCATGCCATTCTCCTGCCTTAGCCTCCTGAGTAGTGGGGACTACAGCTGCCCGCCACCACACCCAGCTAATTTTTTACATTTTTAGTAGAGACGGGGTTTCACCGTGTTAGCCAGGATGGTCTCGATCTGCTGACCTCGTGATCCACCCGCCTCGGCCTCCCAAAGTGCTGGGATTACAGGCGTGAACCATGCGCCCGGCCTCATATTTTATCTCCTATGAAGTCTCGTGACCCCAACCTGTGATGATGTCCTTTTCTCGTTTGGTTTTCAAGCACTTTATACGTTCAAAATGGTTGCTTAATTTTTAGAAAATAAGAGCATATCTATCTTCTTGACTCAAATGTGAGCTTCTTGAGGGAAAAAATCTTGCCTTCTTTCATGTATAACACCCCTGCATTGTACACAATGCTTTGTCCATAGTAGGCTACGAACTAACATCTGTTGAGTTTAGTACTCCTTGAATTTGGGGAGCCTTTCCTGGTGCTATATCTTTGGTCAATCAGTCATTCAACATTAATACAATGTCTATTTGTGAATAGCTCAGGGGGCCCTGTGTTGGTGGCTGCCAGTTTCACCTCCTGACCACCTGTCCAAGAGTCTCAGAGTCCATGAAACAGCAACAGGAAGGTGAACGTCGAGGTAATTCCAGCAGAGGTTTAGTTACTGGACCAGGAAGAAAGGCAGCTACACGGGGTGGGGGGAGGGGACATAGAAGAAACAGGTTTATTAGAATCAGGCGGCTTGAAGCACCACTCATTAGTCAGTTTGTGCAGCTATAAAATGGCACAAAGGTGCTGCCTGGCTGAACTTACGGAGCTATTGTTGAGAGTCAAAGGAGACAAGATAGGTTAACTCTACAGATTGTGCAGAGAAAATTAATACATGTTTATAACCAATGTTGGCTAAGAGGCAAGTATGGCAGTAAAAACGGCTTGGAATCCCTCCCTGATACTCAGGTGGCGTAATTTACCTTCACCTGTGTGTGGACTCAGACTTCAGTGCCTCAGGGGAAAAAAAGAGAAAAAGGAAAATCAGTGTTCCTTTCTCTTTGCCTCCTGACTTTAGGTATCTATGTATGCTATAATTAGGGCCCCAGATTACATCTCCAATTTCAGAAAGTTTCCTGTTTAATTTTACAAGGACATACACACTTTACAATGCCTGACACCTGCTTAAGGAGGCAAATGATTGTTTTGACACTGTGACAGTGGTAGAAAGTATATTAAAATATCGGAAACCTGCCAATGGGATAATTAGGATCTAATTCTCATTTGTCAGTGCAATGAGCGCTCCAGGCCGAATGACTCCCTGATGCTGTGCCAGACAGCTTTCCTGGTCCCCGTGTGCTGGTGGAGGTTTAGTTCCAAATAATTGTTGCATTCCTCATTGATGACTGATTTTCAACCTTTAATGATAATACCAATTATGTATTGAGTGTTTCACTTGTGGATTTCTTTGGATGGGGATTTTACTACAACTCATTGCTTGAAAAATCACTTTAATTTAATTTAATAGTAGGGTTATTCAGAACTTCACTATCCAGAGTGACCCTGTGGCTGACCCAAGGCTGTGGGGCATAGGGCACAGAACTGGTACTCCTCTTCTGGGAAAAGGTGGCCAGGGAAGGAGGGATGGCCTAAGACACTGAATCCAATGAAGCAGATAAAGAGCAAATCCAGGACATGAGGCAAAGGATCAGTAAGAGAAGTGGCCAGAAGCACCATCTTGTTTCTTTGGGTCAGATTTAGCAGAGATCTTGGAAATGCTGGGGGCAGAGAAGGTGGTGTTGTTTCTTTCTTGGACTGCTGGGGCTGCACTGCTGAACCATAAACTTGGGCGCTGTTAAGATGCTCAAGCCAGGCAGCCTTCCGCAGCCTTCCACATCCCTAGACTTGCTCAGGGTCTCCAAAGAACATCTGTTATGTTTCTATCATCTTGTGGATGAGGAAACTGAGAATCAGATTAGTGAAGTGGCCTGTTCCAGCTCACACAGCTCAAATATATTCAGTCCAGGCAAAATTTACTCTGCTGGATCTTCCAGGTGACACAGAAAAATGCTCCAGTGTCTAGCCAGCTGCTAAAAACCTTTTTTCACATCCTACTCAGACTTGTGATTAGATGAATATTGAAATGTCTTTAAGATCTATAATTTCTTTTTCAAGGGGTATGTCTTAAATCTTGTCTGCCCACGTGGACTAAATTGATCATTGACGCAGAAGGTTGGATTTTATTCTTGTTCATTTTACAGATGAGGAAACAGATCCCAAGAGGTGAAAGTGGCCTGCTTAACGTCACATGACTGGTAACTGATTCAGTGCAGTCGAGAACTATGAATTGGTCCATGTGTGTATGATTATACTGGACTTTCTAGGTACACAGAGGGAGTTAATCAAGGCATTTGTAAGCCACTTAGGGAGGCAAGGTTTTCTTAGCTACTCCTCTCCTATCAGGCAGAGGCTGGTGCCTAGGAGAGGGGGTAATGGAGGGCTGAGCTATCTCTTTTCTGGGTCCTGGGATTGCACTATGTGGAACAGGTAGACGCAAGGGGAAACTGCTCTGAAGGTGACAGAAACATCAGAGTTAAGACAGTAATAAATGAGAGGTTGTCCAAGGGGCAGAGGAAGAACAGAAGCCAGGTGAAATGTTTATACACACAGAAATTTAAATGCAAACAGTGCAGAAGCACATACAATGAAAATCAACTGTTCCTTGTCCCATCCCTTTTCTCCTCTGATCCACTTCCCACAGATGAGCCCTTTCTGCTTTTAATTCTTCCAGTGGTTACCTATATAATTCTAAATAGTATGTGAAATCTTTGTTTCTCCAATTATTAATTTTAAACATCAGTTATAGACTCCCTGTTATGAGTGATAAAGAACTGTCTTCTCCCATTTTCTCTTCCCTCATCCTATTTTTTATAGTTATATTATTAGTTCGGGTTCTTCTATTGGTATGTTAATAGTTTTAAAAAGTATACATCAAATGCTACATCTTGATCCATTAACTTGAAACAAATTTGATTTGCTGCTATGAGAAATGTAAGATGAAATTAGACGCCCTGAATTTTCACTTTTCCTCTTACCAATTCTCGAAGTCTTCCAACAACATCATTAAACATCATCAAGGTTTATTACTTTTTCATTCTATTTTATAAATATGCTTTGCCTGTAGCTTGAATTCAAAAATCAAGCACCAATGCAAGTCATTAGCAATATAATGATTATATATTATTCACCCCAAGACCAAATAGAGTGACTTGCCCTTCTGAGATGAGAAATAGCACAGAGCATGTGCAGCTTACAGCCACTGCTTTCTCAACACCCAAACTTATTTCAATTTGCTTCAGCATCTCAAAATCATGACATATGAATTTGCTTCATATTTGTAGCTTTTTGTATAGATTTTGTTTTTGTCCAAAGTTTCTAATTTTCTTTCATTTTTCTTATGGAAAAGAAACAAATTCTTCACCATTTTACAAAGATGTTCCTGCTTCATCACATTACCTATCAAATTGGAATCTACTTTTTTTTTTTTTTTTTTTTGAGATGTAGTCTCGCTCTGTCGCCCAGGCTGGAGTACAATGGCATGATCTCAGCTCACTGCAACCTCTGCCTCCTGGGTTCAAATGATTCTCCTGCCTCAGCCTCCCCAGTAGCTGTGATTACAAGTGCCTGCCACCATGCCCAGCTAGTTTTTGTATTTTTAGTAGAGGCGGGGTTTCACCATGTTGGCCAGACAGATCTCGAACTCCTGACCTCATGATCTGCCCACCTCGGCCTCCCAAAGTGCTGGGATTACAGGCGTGAACCACCGCGCCTGGCCCTGGAATCTACTTTTTAATGGAGACTTTTTTCTTGGAACTCGATCTAAATGTTGTTGGGGCTTTTTATTTGTCACAGCCAATTGCATAGTTCTGTCTCTGGTTTTTATTTTCAAAACTAGTCACTTTGGCCTACTGTTTTCATGGTTTCTGTTTTATTTGTTTTTTTTTTTTCTTTTGGTCTCAAGTTTATCCTCAAGTATTTTTTTTCCCCTCAGGGTGTATAAGGAGACATCTCTGAGTCTCACATGATTTAATATTTAGCCTTCACATTTGAGTAACAAGTTTTTGTCTAAGACTAGAGATTCACGGTTACTTTTCCTCCAGAGCATTGAAGCCATTTGCTGCAGGTTGAGTTCTCCAGAAGCAGAGATGGAGTTTAGGGAACAAAATATTTATTAAGGATCAACACCTGTGAAAGGAAGGCGGCAACAGCAAGATTGGGCTGACTGAGCAGTTGAACTGAAACACAGGCTTGAAAATGCCTCAGCCAACATGGCAGGTGCTCTGGGTCATGGGTATGCATAATACCCATGGATATTATTTGCTGGGCAGAAATGGTTGAACCTTTATGCCCTCCTTCTCTCTGACACCAGATACAGGCTGCTCTGGGAAGGGAATGACCTTGGGTGAGGTGGCTGAAGCTGACCCTGAAGGAGCTGACAGCTGGAGGCTCTGCTCACTGTAGTCCATGCATCGGGTAGCAGGTCTTCCTTGAAAGGGGATCAAGGTAGTGCATCTCTATGTCTACCATAGCAATAATCCATGGTATTCTTATAAAAATCCATTTTTAAAATTTTTCGCTTTCTCTATAAGATTTAGGACACTTTATTTTCCCTTGGCAGTAGGGTTGCTGTTATGACATATTTATGTGGAGTACAAAAAGTGTCCTTCCTCTAGGTGGGTGCAGCTCTGCACCACAGAGCCTGGCTTGGTAAGTGTGGGTTGGATTTGATCTCCACTCACCCCTTTGGCTGGGAGCTTTTGTGCAGAGTAAAGCCTGTACATCCAGAGGCATAGCCCTGCTTGGTGTGCTCATGGTTTATGAGGATGTGTCCTTCTCATTTTGCTCAGCATTTGGTGGGCCTGGGCCTTTCATCCCAAGTGTTTGGGACCTTAGTTCTGGGAAATTTCCTTCTTTCCTTCTTGCTGTCTGTAAGTTCTGTGGGTCATAGCAGTTAACAGGTTTCACTTAAAGGCATGAGGCAGAGTATGTACACAAGTGAGGTTACTCTCTCAATACAGCTTCCTCATCCTGTTTTATCTGTCGATATGATTCCATATGTTTTCTCTCTTCCATTACTTTGCTAAACTTTCAGATCTGCTGGTGCTTCTTCTGTCCTCCCCGTTGTCGGCGCTAATATGGATTTGTTCACTTTTTAACTTCTTTATTACAATCATTGGAATTTTAATGGGACCTTTAATGGAATGTTGTAGAGAGATAACTCCATGCATTCAATCTTCTATTCTGAACAGAATGCTTGTCTGGTATTACTGGTATTATGAATAACAGTTGACTGAAAACAGCAATGGCTTGAGGTTTTTTGTCAGTTTCGGCTTTAGAAGTGGTGTTCTAACTGGAAAGAGGTGAGAGGAAATGTATTTTGAAACTCTTCACTTGTAGTAGGTTCACTGTTTTTATTTAGGGTATATGAGTACTTGACACGCATGACTTGAGGGTTATTGGAGGCTACGGAAGGTCAAAAGTCACTCATCCCAAGCTGCCACTATTGTTTAGAAGAGATTTTACTGAGTCAACAATTGTTAGATGGATGCTGGCCTCCTTAAAGATGGCTCATCTCTCTTGAGGAAGGGATTAGGGAAGAATGGAAAGACAAGTAATTTTCTTCATTTTATTTAACTGTTTTCACAGAGACAACACTGTATAGACAATGAAATGTGTTTTTAGCCAGATTTCTCATGCAACATGCCCCGGTAAATACACATACAAGTTATTTCTAGCAACATCCTCAAATTAGACCTGTAAAATGGCTCTTTCTCCCTTCCTTTCATAAAGGCACTTGTTATGGACAGAATTGTGTTCCTATAAAATTTATATGTTGAAGCCCTGACTGACTTGGAGACAGAGCCTTTACAGTGATAATTAAGATTAAATGAGGTCATAAGGATGAGGCTCGAATCCATTAGGACTAGTGTCTTTATAAGAGGAGAAAGACATGAGAAACCACCAAAGGCTACTCAGCTGCATGCAGGCAGAACGTGAAAAGTATGATGGCGTTAACTTCCCTGAGAGCAAACCTCATCTCAACCACTCTGGCCTCCCATTCCCCCAGTGGAACAGTGCTGAGATGAGTTCCATGTGGTTTCATAGCAGGCCCCTGGTACATTGAGCCTTTGTTGCCTACAGTGGTAAAGAATTCAGAAATGTACTCTTTACTGGCTTTTCTTCCTTCTCTGTCTTATTTTCACTACTCCCTCAATTTCACATCCTCTCAAATAAACCACCTGCACTCAAGTCTTTGCCTCAGGTCTGCCTTTGGGAGAATCTGAACTCAGCACTCTTGCTGAAAGTGAGCTGTGCTTTAGTCCACAGTCTTCTCTCCACCTGTTCACCGTTCCACCCTCCACCCTGTAGGGAACACTCCTATCCATCTTTTCAGTCCCTTGGTGAACACTTCTGTTGTTTTCCTAAGTAACCAGTATAAATCCTTCTTTGTCATCCTCGTTGCACTTCCATGTATTGTTCCTCTTATCTCACTGTCCTGAGATTGTTTTCATCTCTGCCTTCCCCTGGGATTTCTGAATCAGCATCAAAGAATCCTGGAATTAGCTAACAGGACATGTAACTGCCCCTAAGCCATGAGCTCCTGTTGGTAGAAACTATAACTTATTTGTTTTTGAATCTCAATACTATTTCACACAACATTGGCATAGAAGACCCAATAGATGATAGTTGGACAGAAGTAAAGTCACTCTGCAGGGCAGAGGCACAAGCCCAGAGAGAATTTATTTCCTCCCCATCTTTTCTCCTGGAAGTCCTCCTTCTCACAGTGTTCCTGCTCCCTGGCACTGAGCTGAGGTATGCAACGAAACCCATCGGACCTGTCTGTATAATGGAGATGCATACACCCTCCAGGCCTTTGCACATAGGCTAGGTCCCTGTAGCACATCTGGAGGACAGGGTCACTGAGGCCTGGCTTAATTTAGCTGAGCCACTCCAGGAGAAATAATGGTAGCACTGAAAGTCTACTTTTCTGCCCATTCTGTTAACATCCTGCTGGCCTGCTTTCTGGAGCTCTTGACTTTGTAGCAACCAAAAGACCTTTTCAGAGACGTGGGGCCTGATCAAGACCATTGAGCAAACCCTCCTTCCCTTTACCAGTGGAGCAATCAGAAGGGTGAAGGGCCTGGAAGAGCAATAGAGCATCAAGCCAATTGGAGTTCAATTACTGGCCCTGCCATGTAATGGCAGAATAAGCTTGGGGTCGTCATTTAACTTCTTTAACACTCAATTTTTTTTTCCACCAGTGAAAGGAGAACAAGAAAACTTATAGCATCATTGTGATGGTTAAAGTAACATATTTAAAATGTCTTTCATGGGGATTTCAATCTTTTATTGACCATATTTGTTGGCAGTCTAGTGAAGGCTATGGGCTCCTAGAATAAGTACTTTAAACTCATAAAACAAAATATGTGGAATTACAAAGGTAACACTATAATACATTTATCAAAATGTTTTTTTAAAATGTGTGTTAGAATGTAATATGTTTCTTTGTTCATGTATTAAAAATTAAGAGATTAAGCTGAGGGTCTGATAACTACGATAATTTTGAGGTAAAGAAGCACATAAATGATATTTTGATTTACCTGCCAAACTGTAACACTGTACATGAAAATATCTCATTTCTATTGTTGGCAAAATCACATTGTGGGTTTATAACCTACATTTGTAAATGAAGAAAATGCCAACTACTTGTTAAAGAGTGAAAATAAAGATGAATTTTATTCCTTCCAAGTTGATGGAACCCTGAACCTCTTGCTTAATGAAAAAACAAACACTTGATAGTAGTTAATTCCCTTTCTTCTAATTTTCTCTTTCTGATGCCTCCTCTTATATACTGTTTTCAAATTTTTTTACGTCTTCCTAACCAAACATGACCCGAGGAAAGGGTCTGACATCAGACATTTGGCCTATGGGGTGGATAAGTGTGTATTTCCTTGCTTTCCTTCTCAAGAGCTTTCCTCATTGTGAAAGAAATGGAAGGAATTTCAGCATAGGAGCAAGGTGGACCTCCCCAGCCCCCAGGAAAAAAAGTCATATCACAAAGGGAGCAGATGAAATACTTTCCCAAACTTCGGGCTAGTGTCAAGGATCAGCTGTCGACTTGATTTCTAACCACTATCCTGGATGACTTGCCTTTCTCCTGAGTAATCAGGGTACAGAAGCCCGGAGAAACGGGACTCTGCTCCTTTTGGTCCTGCTTTGGTTCCTGCTCTGTTCCTGCTGTATTAGGGTGAAAGCCCATTGAGTGTGTCTCTTCCCAACTCTGTTGCATGATGTCTTACTTATAACTTGAAACAAGCATGGTGGGGGCATTTACACCATGGAAACTGGCACATGATACACATCAAGTCTTCTCACCTCTAGTTAAAATCTTTCCTGCATCTCAGTGGAAAGCCAGTTGTGAGACATTTGTCAGTGCATCACTGCCTGTACCTTCTGCTTCCTGTTTGGTAATTCTGCTTTGACAAAATTGGTCATTCTTTCTGTTTACCACTCTCTGGTGCATGCACATTTTTGTATCCCCAGAAAGGGACTTTCTATACTTTTAGTGTTCCCTGATTTTGCACTGGAGTCAGCAGATGACAACAATTTTTCTCTTTGCCAAGACCTAAAAGAAGGACCTCACTTCCCTGCTTGGTGAGAGGGTTTTCCTTGTTCATGGTTTTCTGTCATTGAGGCTAAACAAGCAGGAGCCATTATAACTTGTGATAAGAAACCATAAAAAGTACAGGTGATTTAGGATAAATGCATCTGACAGGGGTGTCAAGCAGGAGTCAGCAACTTTCTCTAAAAGGGCCAGATAGTACATACTTTAGGCTTTGCAAAAAGACACAAAATGATATTATGTAGGTGCTTGTATAACTGTTTAAAACATAACCATGTAAAACTATTCTTAGCTTATCAACTATGAATAAACAGGCATTGGTCTATGAATAAACTGTTTGGCATTGGTCTGTGGGCTGCAGTTTTCTGATTGCAGTGGAAGTCTGACTGTTGTGGAAGACTGACCTGGGGGATGAGAAGTAAGGCAAGGTGGTCAGGTAGGAGGGTGGTAGATAAAAAAGACCAGGACAAAGTCTTGGATGGTCACAGTGGGGAAGAAGGAAGGAGGAGGAAGAAACTAGAGGGAACTTAAATATCTGATTGGATATGATGGATAAGTGAAAGATGAAGCAAATGTGATCTGGAGAGCTGGCTGCAATTTGTAACGTTGTCTTTGGGATTCACAAACATATTAGGATATTAAAAGCTTTGAAAATTCCTGCAGCAAGTAAATCTGTCTGCTCAGTCCAGCATTTCACAAAGTTATTTATATATTGTACCCTTCATTCATGGACTACATACTAATGCCCCCAGTGAAGTAACGTATCATGGAATGTACTTTAGGTTTCATGGGCTTGCTCTATAGTTGTGTAATCCATGTTGTAAGAGTGTGTGTTCCTTGAAAACAGAGTTAACAAATTTACCATTTGTGTGTGTGTTTGTGGGGGAGGGTTATGAAATATGAAATACAACTCCTGTGGAAGGTGGTGTATTACAAATTAATGTAATTTTAATGGCTGGAAGAATTACGCAGAGATTCAACAGGCCAGATTGATTTAATAGTTTTTAAGTTATGGATATAATTAATGAAAATTGAGAGTGCTAATAGTTGTTTTTAAACTATTTTAAACTAAAAACAACTACAGTTTTGTTTTTTAATTATACTTTAAGTTTTAGGGTACATGTGCACAACGTGCAGGTTTGTTACATATGTATACATGTGCCATGTTGGTGTGCTGCACCCATTAACTCGTCATTTAGCATTAGGTGTATCTCCTAATGCTGTCTATCCCTCCCCACTCCCCCCATCCCACAACAGGCCCCAGTGTGTGATGTTCCCCTTCCTGTGTCCATGTGTTCTGATTGTTCAATGCCCACCTATGAGTGAAAACATGCGGTGTTTGGTTTTTTTGTCCTTGTGATAATTTGCTGAGAATGAAAAAACAGTAAATTCACGTGGCCCTTTAAAACCTTCATTTTCTTTTCTTTTTTTATTTTTCTTTTATTCTCTCTCTCTTTTTTAAACTTTTAAGTTCCAGGGTACATGTGCAGGGTGTGCAGTTTTGTGACATAGGTAAACGTGGACCATGGTGGTCTGCTGCACCTATCAACCCATCACCTACGTATTAAACCCAACATTTATTAGCTATTTTTCCTAATGCTCTCTCTCCCCCTTCCCTCTCCCCTACAGGCCCAGTGTGTGTTGTTCCCTTCCCTGTGTCTATGTTAAAACCTTCATTTTCAATCTTTTCAGTATGGTTCTTTTATTTATCTGTCTTTGAATCCTCCTTAACAAAATTAATTGTTCCTTTATTTATTTATTTATTTTATTATTATTATTATTTTTTTTTTTTGAGATGGAATCTCGCTCTGTCGTCCAGGCTGGAGTGCAGTGGCGCAATCTCGGCTCACTGCAAGCTCCGCCTCCCGGGTTCACGCCATTCTCCCGCCTCAGCCTCCCGAGTAGCTGGGACTACAGGCGCCCGCCACCACGCCCGGCTAATTTTTTGTATTTTTTAGTAGAGGCGAGGTTTTACCATGTTAGTCAGGATGGTCTCGATCTCCTGACCTTGTGATCCGCCTGCCTTGGCCTCCCAAAGTGCTGGGATTACAGGCGTAAGTCACCGCGCCCAGCCCATTTTTTTGTTTCAAAAAATTTTTTTTCTAAGATACTTTTGTTATAGCATACTCCTTTCTTTTTAAAAAATCCACAGCAATTTTTATATATCTCTTTTAGCACTTCAGATTGCATAGGGTTTATCTGGGTATTCTCATGGTTTGTTGGACTAAATTAGTAGAAGATACTTATATTTCTTTTCCCAGTCCTCAGCAGAATGCCAGACATATAATATGTTCTCTTGGATTAATAAATTAATAAAAGTTTTGGGAAAGTGACCATTCCAACCTATATCTGAAATACAAATAAAGTTAGATCCTGTATCCATCAAGGTCCAATCAGGAAAACAGAAACCATTCCAGTTATTTTAACAGGGATAATTTAATATAGGGAATCGAATTGCTAAACAGGTATTTAGAAAACTGTAACTCCAGAAAGATATGCAAACTACAGGAAATATCTTCCACCGTTAGAACAGGGGAGCAAAGGGTAGAGTGGATTAGTTGAACCTAGAAGCTTGGATGAAGAGCCCCATAAAGTTGAGAACAAGACCACGGAGCAGGAGGTGACACCTGGCTGGTGCTGGTGTCTCTGCAGGGACTCCAATGAGGCTGATTCTGGAAATTAGAAAAAAAAAAAAAAAAAAAAGACCTAGACCCAAATGCTGCTGCTAGGGTGAAGAACTATTGCTGAGGGGATGTTGACAGACACAGAAAGCAAAGAGCAAGGGGCAAATCCCTTTGCCATCCTCTAGGTTTGCAGTCTTCCTCTAATACCCTTTATTGGCAGAGCCTAACAGGAAACCAGATGGCAAAGGATAAATTTTATTTGTGGAGTCCAGCCTCAAAATCATGTAACAGAGTAACAGGTGGGTGGGTGGTGCTAAGATACAGTAGCTTAATAACCAGCCTAGTTCCCAACCTACATGTATAGTCAATTTCCAAGTGGCCTGACTCTAGATGACTCAAGAGGGCTTTTCCTCCTCCCAAGATCTATAATAGTCACAGGTATATTTTTGAATCTTTCCTTTTTTTCTTAGACAGCAGAAGCTGTTGATTTTAGTGGAGAATATCATGGTTTTAATTGCATTTCTCTCATAACTCAGAAAGGGTTAAATAAAGAGAAAAGATATTTTGGCAAAGAGCAAAACTATTTGGCAACTTGTTCTAAAGGGTTTTTCAGCGTCCCTAGATTCAGCTGTTTCTAATCCTGTGATTATATGCTTCAATTTTCCATTTTAAGTACCAGAGATTAAGTGGTAACTCCTTTATTGCTGATGGTGGTGCTTAGTGGACAGCTGGGGGATGACAGGGCTGTGTGCTGAATCCAGATGCACAAGAAACAACAGGAAAGGGGCACTCTGACCTTCCAATGGCCCTGTCTCCTGAGGGGGGGTAAGGTGAGGCTTCTGTTTAGATGTCTCAGTGGTCACTGCAGAATCAACTTTTTCTTTTCTTTTTCTTTTCTTTTCTTTTTTTTTTTTTAACAGATTAAACAGTTTCAGTGTGGAAGTCTGACTTAGGGCAATGTGTGTAGTGTGAGGAAAAAGGATGACAGCTGATTTTGAATCCAGCTCAGTCACTTGCCAACTGGGTGGCCCTGAGTAGTCACTTCACTCAACTCTTCACTTTATCATTGATAATAACTACCTGTCCTGTCCTCTTATTTGGCTCACTTTGAGGATCAAAAGAGATATGACTAAATATGAAAACATATTGCAAAGAGTAAAATGAAATAAAAACAAGGAATCGATCATGATGGTGTTGGGCTATTTCAGTTTGCTTGGTTTTTGACTCAGAAGCACGAGAGAAATACATTATCCCCAACAATTCCTTTCTGTTATAAAAAAGTTACAGTGTGTACCTTTCTGGGCTTGTGTTGTGTATTTACTTCCACATAAATGTTTATCTCTAAAGTTATTATCAATAAAGCTCCCAGTGTGGAAGTGAAAATAAACCCAGAAAAAATATCTTTGTATTCCCAGGCCAATTCAGTTTTCATTATTTATTATATTCAGCTTTTCTTGAGGCCAAAATGGAGTAGAAATCTCTAAAAAATTTAGTTTGAATCTAGAGTCAACTAATAATAATACTAGTTAAAGCAGTAATAGCATTTATTACATGCTTGTGTGCTGGAAACTTTTAAGCATCTATACTGTGTTGCCTCCTTAAAATAACACTATGAGGTAGATTTTGTTTTTATTGTCATTTAATATAAGGAAATGAAGGCATAATAAAACTCGCCTAAGGTTACAGATAGAAGATAATGGAGTAGGGGTTTGAACTCACATAACGTGATTTCTAAGTCTGAACCTTTAGCTACTCTATTATATTCAAGAAACACTCCTTGTTTAATTATTTGTATAAATTAAAGTTGTCTCTCAATGGCTTTTATTTGTTCACATAGAAATATCATTTATTAAGCACATACAAAGTGCTGGATAGGATTCTAAGCATTCTCTATGCATTATCTTATTTAATTCTCACAAAATTTTATTATTCTTAGAAACTAAAGTTCAGATAATTTAAGCAATTCGCTCAGTCAGGTTCACACTTTTAACAAGTACTGAAGCTGATATTTTAGTTCAAGTCTACATGGCTGTCAGATCTCTTCAAGCAATAAGTTACATATCTCTTTGCTAACAATATATATTCTTCCTGTTTCTCATGGAGGCATCCCTCAAACTTCTCCAAACCTCAATGTAAAGCTCAAAACAATGGAAAAGCTGAAATAAAGCTAAATGAAGATCAGAAATCATGCAGTGTCAGCAGTAGGAATATATACTAGGAGTCTGGAGTGAGGGGTAATGAAATGGAGCCTAATGCTCAAACTTTGAAATTCTTAAAAGACAAGACAGAAAAAGGGAAATCCAACGGTTTGTCTAGTTATTATTGTCAGACGAAAACACATAGACCAGTTGTGTAGAAGACATAAACTTTCCCTGACATTCAAAGCCAAGAGAAATTTATCATGAGAAGTCTTATATTTGGACAACAGTTATAGTATATAGGGAATTTCTGCCATAAACAGCATGGTGTAAATGAATACTTGGTGAAAGATATCAATTAGAATTTATATCATATGTGAGACAAGGCATTTCCAAAGTGCATTTGAAGGAGAATGTGTTGTATTCATCTCTGACATCCTTATCAGAACTCACATTCTAGTGAAACATATCAATTAATGTCCTCAGATCTGTTATAATAACAACATGGAAAATGGATTTACCAACCTCACAGAAACAACTGAATGTATGTGCCAAGAATGAATCTCTTACTTCTTCAAATACCAGAGTAAAAATTTTACAACAAACTTAAAATTTGTTAAACTTCAACTTAATGGATGGTCTCTCTTTCCTTCTTGCAAGGTCTGACCGAGATCTAAGCCTTGCTCATTAATTTATTCATTTAGCATTTAATTTGGTCCCATATTAGTTAAGCCTCAGGCTTGACTAGCACCCAGGTAAATGAAAAAAGGAACAAAAACTTGATCCAGAACGCAGTGGATATCAATGGCTTGTAGTCCTCTCATGGACTTCATGTGTGACTAAGTCAGCTGAGCCCTTACTTGTTAGTGTTGTGCTGGAACAGACAGAGAGAAAGTAATTGTAAATCATCCAAGAAGTGAGAAAAAGATAGAGATACAATCAGGAGACAAGTCTGAATCTCTGAGATAGACTGGTAATGTCTCAAGGCCACTGAGATAATGATGCCTAGAACTGGGCTTATAAATGCCAACAGCATAACATTCTTGAGCTTGGGACAGTGGCGCTTTAGCAAACAATAATCTCTCCTACTTAGTCCAGATATTTAAATTCCTCATGTAGCATCACTTGATGGATAAAATTGCAAATAAGTTAAGGATAAATTGAGAGGCCCATTGGATCCTGGCCATGGGTACAGATGTATGATCATGGCCAGGATCTAGGGTTTTGCTCAAATCTGACATCTGTATATCTAAATCTGTTGGTCCATCCACACATCCATCCATCTAACAGAATTATATCTACTGATTTCCGAATTAAACCTAGTTAATAGAAATGAAAACTAAATTTAATTTCTTTTTTCTCTTTTTTTTTTTTTGTGAGGAGTTTGGCTTTTGTCACCCAGGCTGGAGTACAATAGCGTGATCTCGGCTCACTGCAACCTCCACCTCCCAGGTTCAAGCGATTCTCCTGCCTCAGCCTCCCGAGTAGCTGGGATTACAGGTATGTGCCACCACGCCCAGCTAATTTTGTATTTTTAGTAGAGACAGGGTTTTGACAGGGTTTAGCCAGGCTGGTCTCGAACTCCTGACCTCAGGTGATCTGCCTGCCTTGGCCTCCCAAAGTGCTGGGATTACAGGTGTGAGCCACCGGGCCTGGCCAATTTCTTTATAATAATAAAAGGAATGCCCTAGAAATGACATAAAACATAAATAAACTATGCATTCATTATAACTACAATGAACATTTTATTAAAGCATTCTATGTGCCAGTTGCTTTAGTAAGAGCTAGGGAAGATATAAAGATGATTAAGACTTGGTCCTTACTTTTTAGAACTTGAGGTCTAGTAGCAAGTATTTATGTACACCTCTCTGACCTCGTGTCCTATACTCATCCCTTCACTCATTCCAGTCTAGAGACATTGTTTTCCTTCCTTTTCCTAGGACATACCAAGCATTTCTTGCCTCAGAGCCATTGTACATGCATTTTCTCTGCCCAGAACTTTATTTCCGCAGGTATGTGCAGTTAACTTCCACACTTCCTTCAGCTCTCTGCTCAAATGTCACAAGCTCGGTGAGGTCTTCTTTGAGTATTCTATGTGTGATAGCAAACTCCTCTCATCTCTGGAACTCTGTATCTCCACAATTTTCAATTATTTTTCTCCCTAATCACCATTATATATTATATATTCAGTATGTGTATTTTTATGTATATATACTGTAATATATGTCATATATATTTACTTCTTTTTTGTTTATTATTTGTCTCACCCAAAACCCCAACTAGAATATATATTCCATGAAAGGAGGGGACTGTTTTACTCAGTACTCTATTCCTGTGTCCACAAAAAGCTCGGTGAACAGTAGGTGCTCCAGAAATATTGTTAAATGGATAATACAAGAAAGAAAAATAATACTACTAATAACATAAATGACTGCAGTGGGGAAAGAATATTTAATTTGGTTAGGGGACATGGCTTAGGAATCCTTGAATAAAAAGTTATTCCTTTACTTTGAAAAATAAAGTCCACATGTATAGGACAATTACATGGCTAACTTCCAAGGGAGATTTATCCAGCATTTCAGGAGTCAAGATGCCAGTTAGATGTGATGAATGACCATACGATGCCTGGAAGTTTTTCCATTACCCTTTGAAATTTTTCTGTCTTTTTTTTGGTTGTCTGGGACCATATGGAAACAAATGGGTTTGGCCTCATTTCCAGAACTACTTGGGAAGATCTGTTCCTGCTAACCATGAACTAAATCTTCACAGTGGCCTGTCTGTGCTTGATTCTGTGTTTCTTTTTTTTTTTTTTTTTTCTTTTTTTTTTTTTGTGACGGAGTCTCGCTCTGTTGCCCAGGCTGGAGTGCAGTGGTGTGATCTCGGCTCACTGCAAGCTCCGCCTCCTGGGTTCACGCCATTCTCCTGCCTCAGCCTTCCCAGTAGCTGGGACTACAGGTGCCTACTACGCCTGGCTAACTTTTTTGTATTGTTAGTAGAGACAGGGTTTCACCGTGTTAGCCAGGATGGTCTTGATCTCCTGACCTCGTGATTCGCCCACCTCGGCCTCCCAAAGTGCTGGGATTACAGCGTGAGCCACCGCGCCCGGCCTTGATTCTGTATTTCTATCCTTGCAACCCTGACTACTGATGGGACTCAAGATAAACACTGAGTATTTTCCTTGTCACAAAAACCATCACTCGTGAGAGTCTGGGAACAGGGAAGAACTCTAATATCCACTGCAGTGGCTCAGCGGAACTAAGACTGCCAAAGAAAACAGGTGTTCAATGACTACCGGAATAAGTTTGAGACAGAGAATCCAAGCTGTGCATGGGCCCATGGGACCACTTTCCTTGTTGTGACTGTGAGTATCAGACAGATAAATTATGACTCTTTGGCAGCCAGAAAAGATTCTTTGGGGCAGCTTTTTATTTCTGTGTTTGTTTAAACAATAATTATTCATTCAGCATCTGACTTGTGCAAGGCTCAGAGAATGACCCAGTCTTGATCTAAACAGAGGGTATCTCTAGTAAGTTTGTGGACTCACCTAAGGTCCAGGAAGACTTCTCTTGAAGATTTTTAATCAAGTAGTATTATTTGCAGGAAGGAGAAACTCATTCAAGCAAATTTCATTAAAAGAAAGGAAATGGGGGAAATTTTCCAAAATACAAAGGCAGGACGTGCAAAAATAACATCTCAGTATATGTTTTTCTACCAGATGCTGTGCTCTCTTGACATCTACTTCGGTGTTTTCTTTCTTTCCTTGGACGTGGTTTCTCCAACACTCAGTGTTTCAGGCCTAAAAAGGCCCTTTCAGACCTGGCTGGATAGCATGCTCAAAGATCTGTATTCAAAGAGACCACCCTGTGTGTTCTATCCCAAACCCTTTGAAGAAAGAATGTGATTGGCCCAGCTCTTATTTGGGGTCCCCTTCCATCCAATATGATATAACTGAGGGGTGGAATCCTGTGCCCTTTGCCCATTCAGTAGGTGTGTGGGAGGTGACTCTCTCAGGAGGTTGAATAGGGTTAGAGAGAAGGCATAACCATATCTTACTGTAGACCTAAAGTGCTTCCTAGAGCCAGGGACCAGGATTCTAAATGAGACCTGAGGGAGTGGAGCTGTTGTTGACAAGAGCTGTTAGACAAACAGGACATGGAGGAGGGTGAGTTCAGATACCAAGAAGGAAACCTGTATACAAAAGCAGATATGATGGGAAGAACTGAGGCAGTTGACATTAGCCAGGGACTTGCAATCAGGCAAAAGACCATTCACCCTTCAAGGCATTGAATTCTACCCTAGATGGGGCTGTCCTTGAGGGGAAGAGTGATGAGTTTGTTCATCATCCAGCATCTAGCACAGTGCCTGGGACATGGTAGGTGTTTGAAACATGGTTGTTGACAGAATGAATAAATGAATGAGTGACTGAGGATAGTTGAAGTAGTATCACTTCCTCTATGAAACTTAAAATCCTTCTTCCAACAGAGCCAGAATTCCCTCCTTTGTGCTCCCATTACACCAACCACATTTTATGGTCATTGGCAGATGACAGATAAACCCCTATTGCACTGAGTGAACTTTTAAAAATAGAAAGTGAGTTCTAGTAATCTTAGAATTCCCAGCTTCAACCGTGGTGCCTGGTTATGTAGGAGCTGCTTGATAATTGGCTATGGAATAAATGTAACATAATAGTCTTTTGCCTTTTAATGACTCTGACACAAACACTTGATTTTTGATTACAAACTTGATAGATTTATTTATGTTTTCTAATTATGAAGCAATATTATACTAAGTATAGTCATAAGAAATAAGGAAAATTTAAAAAGATCATTCATAAATTTGTGTTTTAGTGTACTTGTCCTTTTAAAGGGATTAAATTTTAATACACATAAATATATTCATATATATAAAATGAACATTTTCCCATATCAATACTCTTCAAACCTTGTTTTTCAATGCCTATGATATATATATATTTTTTGTTGTTGTTGTTGTTTTTTGAGACAGTCTCGCTCTGTCGCCCAGGCTAGAGCACAGTGGCACCATCTCAGCTCACTGCAAGCTCTGCCTCCCCAGTTCACGCCATTCTCCTGCCTCAGCCTCCCAAGTAGCTGGGACTACAGGCGCCCGCCACCACGCCTGGCTAATTTTTTTGTATTTTTAGTAGAGATGGGGTTTCACCGTGTTAGCCAGGATGGTCTCGATCTCCTGACCTCATGATCCGCCTGCCTCGGCCTCCCAAAGTGCTGGGATTACAGGCATGAGCCACCATGCCCAGCCAATGCCTATGAAATATTTTATGCCTACAAAATATTTCATCATATATATTAAAATCTTAGGCATATTGGCTATTTCCAAATATTACAAATATTTCCTTATGAGAATTTTCTTACACATGAAGCTTCGTGCTTTCCTCTAGGTACATTTCCCAAAGTGAAATTATATGATTAAAAGGCATGGACACCAGGGCTCTTGATTATTATTGCCAGTACCTCTACAGAGAGTAGATCAATTCACTTGACACCAGTGGTGTTTGGTCATGCCCATTTCCCCACATTCTCACCATTAGATGGAACTATAATTTAGAAGATGTTAATTTGATCAGTGACTCCAGTTACTCAGAACAGGGCAAGAACCCTGGCTTGCCCTGGAAGCAGCATCACTTGCTGACAGCATGAGGGCTGTAGCAGGGGCAGAGATGGAAACAACACATTTCATGTTCTCAAGTAGCTTAGAGTCCTGGGTTTAGCAACATTTTATAAACACTTCATTTTAAAGCAAAGAAGAATTTTAAAAATCCTCAATACTAGAGAGTCAGCAGGAAGATAGGCACAGTCTGCTTGTCTATAGGGGGCCTTGGACATGAGTCATTTCTCACGGTGCTGTTGAAAGTAGATAAGACAGGCCTTTATGGATACTTCAGCCTGGTGTGATGTTAGAGGTGGGAGGCAGTTGCCCTGTTCATTGATAACTGGGGCACCTTTGGAAGTTCATCAGATGTCAAGAGTGACAGATGAGGACTTGGATAAGTGGGAGGCTACTTGACTCTGCAGAGCCTTTGACTGTGGGGTTCCTGACAGTGCTTAGGGGTGATGGGCAGCTTAGGCATCCTGGCCAGATACAATGAAGCCCAGAGCCTGGGCCGCCTCAGGGGTGACTCAAGGAGCTCCAGTGGGAAGTGAATAGGAAACATAAGGCTACGACTTAAAGTGGAAGCAGGGCTGGGCAGGAATTTCTTAGGAGGGGGATGGTCATTTTTACAACATTAGGGGTAGAAGCCATCCCTGTGAGAAGAGACTAAAGATAAAGAGACTAATAGATTAACATTAGTCCTAGTGAGGAGTAGACTCCTAGACTTATATCTTCTCTCTCTCCCTATTTCAGATTCGTCCCATCTTTACTCCAATCTCCAAAAACTTAATTTATTAGGTAGAACAATTGAGTTATCTTAATTTCCTTGTCTTCTTATGCACCAAACTTTTGGGGTTTTAATTTCTCCAGTCAATGCAGTCTAGCAAAGTATTTTCCTTAAGCAAAAATTATTTTTCATAAGAAGATATTTGGTTCCAGCCATTAAAATGAGTTTGTAAAATCATAAATAATAGAGATCATGGCCTATATCATATTCTCAATAGACAGTAGATTTCCTCAGGCCCCTTGGCCCCAGATTTGTGTTGACCCCTCTCTTTCCTCCTTGTTGAGGGCAGAACGTTCCTTTGAACTATGTGCTAGCTTAGGCCAGGTGGTTCTTAAAGATCCTTTATTTGGGCACCAACTCTTCCCAAGATATGAGAGGTCTGGTCCAGCTTTTGGGAGGGAGGTTGCTCCTGAGAGAAATGTCTAGGCCCAGCCACTCTCCCTGTACAGAGTGGGAGTTAAGAGCACCTCTCAGCCAGGTGCAGTGGCTCATGCCTGTAATCCCAGCAATTTGGGAGGCTGAGGTGGGCGGATCACCTGAGGTCGGGAGTTCGAAACCAGCCTGACCAACATGAAGAAACCCCGTCTCTACTAAAAAAAATACAAAAATTAGCCAGACGTGGTGGCATATGTGTGTAATCTTAGCTATTCCAGAGGCTGAGGCAGGAGAATTGCTTGAACCCAGGAGGCAGAGGTTGTGGTGAGCAGAGATGGTGCCATTGCACTCCAGCCTGGGCAACAAGAGTGAAACTCCATCTCAAAAAAAAAAAAAAAAAAAAAAACCTCTTGGTACAAAAACTCAGCCACTAGAGTACATGACACCAGTGCCTCTCAGTGGGGCAAGAAACTGCTGAGTGCCTAGAATGGATGTGACCAACACTTCCCACCTTGTCCCCTTGTCCCTTGTTTAGTTACTTCCTGTCTTGCAAGTAAGACAGGGGTGAGGGAGACTCTCCTGGTCTACTAAGGAGCTGCTGGAGAAGAAACTGAGGGATTAGTGGGCCATAGCCCACTAGAGAGTATTAGTGATTCGTATTCCCTTTTCTTCCTGGGTCCTGGGTGGATTTCCCTGCACGCGTGAGAGTCTCAGTCTATTGCTATACAACACGATTCTGAGCTGCAAGTGAGAGAAAGCTGAAAGATGTGTCTTGACTGCAATGTGTGAAAGGCTGGGATGATTCCCGCCACCCCACGTTCTAAACATATATATGTGTGTGTGTGTCCTGGTCTTGAGTTCTACTCCTGAGGAAGCTGATCTAAATCATCCCATTCTCATTTGCATTTCATAAAAACCTTGTGAAGTAAAGTAATACATATAGTCTTTCCAGCAGAGTAGTAAGACTTCTTACTTGAGAGCTCAGAGATTATAAGAGTGCAAAATCAGAAATTGTTATGCAGCAATAGATAGCTGATATACATGCCCCGGTACCATTTTCTAGGGCTTCTTAAAACCTAGGCTTAGAAGAGACTCTGCCATTGCAGTTTTACTAAAGCAAGTCATAAATTAGTTGAGATTCAAAGGGAGGGAACTCTGTAAGTTGTGAATAATAGAGGTGTGATTTTTCAAAATCCACTGATGTAATAACCACTACAGCAGGGTTTATAGACATGGGACACACAGAATAGCAGAGTCTACTGGGGATTGGGAAGTGCCTAGGGTTATCAAGATAAAATATGGGATACCAATGTAAATTTGAATTTCAGATGAATAATGAATAACTTTTAGTACAAATATGTCTCATGCAAGTCTGCATAGCGTGTAATATTTGGGACCTAGTTATACTTAAACATGGTTATTTATCTGAAATTCAAATTTAATTGGGAGTTCTATATTTTTCTTTACTATATCTGACAAACCTAGGTGAGAGACGTGAATGGCACCAGGGGCCAGGTCCTACAAGCTGTTTATTAATCTAGTTACAAGGTTGTTTAGGTCAGGTGAGAACCAGGGCATGAGAATGGAGAGGGAGAGGGCAGACGTTCAAAGCTAGTGAGAACAAGTGGGCTGAGCAGGAGGCCTGAGCATCCAGGCAGTGTTCCAAAGTGGCTGAGATTGTGACACGGGACTCAGACCAGAGAAGGATTCTCAACTCTGTATAACTGTCCTGTCAATCAATTTTTTTTTCAGGCTTTCAAATAAGGTGGATAATAGTGGTACTTCATAGCATTGTGGCAAGAATTAAGTATGGGGTGGCTGGTATGTAGTAAGCACAGAGAACAGGTTAGGTGTAATCACATCAAAGTAACAATTATAGTAATGGTAATAGTGTTGCGAGGATTGTAGCTGGGGCAGGAGGAGTGGAGAAGAGACACATAGGAAACTAACATCCCCAGAACACATGCTCGGTCCTGGTCCTGGTGCTTTCTATTCTCCATTTTCCTTAATCATAACTGCCTTTGCAGGTATAATAAATTAACTTTAGAGATGAATGAATTGGCTTAGAGGAATTAATAAGTTTGCCTGAGTGGCAGTAGGGTCTGCCTGAGACCAGAATCTTTTCCTATAGAGAAAGACAAGTGAATATAGTTCCTGCAGGTGGACCTCAATTCATGAGCCTCCAGGTCATATCTTGCTGCCAGCCTTTTCCTACCTTGGCCTCTGTGCTGCCTTAACTCTGAGCCTTCCCTTCTCAATTATGAAACGGGAGAATAATGCCCACATTGCTTCTCCCAGAGACTTGTTGGAAGTATTCACTGTGGTAAAGGGCATGAAGGCATTTTCAAACTTTAACATGCCCCGTGGGTGTTGAAACTCTTCTTGAAGCCTAGCACATAAAGTGTTAATCCTGTATTCTGCTAATTCCAAGCCATGCTAGGATAAGAAAGGCAGCCCTCCCGAAGGCACTGAAGAAGGGGCTTGGTGGGGTAGGAAGAGAGAGAGAGGTGAGTTTGTGTAGTCTGTTGTGGTGTGGTGTGCTATGCTGTCTTTTTCCCCTCTAGAATACTCCACGACAAGATTCCGGAGGTAAAGCTTCCCCCAAAAGACTTACAACAGAATTTAAGGGCAAAACAGTGGAGTAGGACAAGGCTCATTGCTTTTTGGTAGCCTTGCAAATAGTCCCTTGCCTGGGGTGTAGGAAGGTCTAATCCAGTGATTGATAAAATGCTGATTCCACATCTCTTTTATTGTCTGCTAAAGATCTGGTACATATTTTTAAGGCCACTATGAACTTTTAGACTTCCCCAGAGACCAGCAGCTTAGAAATATATAGGAAAATATTGTCATTATCTGTTTTATGGGTGAACATGAAGTAAACAGTGACTGACAAAGCTTGAGTGAGCTGGGTCGTCCCTCTTGCTGGGGATTTTACTTTCTCTAATTCACCCTGGGTCTGAATATCTATCCTCCTTGCACATTGCATGTACAGCTGCATTCATTATTCTCACCAGTTCTGGCCAAATTCACCACATAAGGAAAAAAATGGTCTGCAACCACAGACTCATATCCTGTGCAGTAATTTATGATAATGTGACAAGAGAAGGTTCTAGCTCTGACACATGTTTTCCAAGTGTGCCAGAGGTAACAGCGTGATTGCTGGTGGTGTGTGTGTGTGTGTGTGTGTGTCTGATTGTGATGGGGGTGGCGTGGTGGGTAGGCATGAGTGTAAACGAACGTGTGGCCTTCTGAAAGGCATCTCGTGCACACCACACTTGACAAGAGAGGCGAGAGTGTTCGCTGCTTGATAATGACATTCAGTGTTATGGGGCTGTTGTTTTTAGTGTTTAAGTTATGAAAATCTCATTTTCTCCCTAGAGGCTTTCGTTCTGCCATTCTTTAGTACATCAGGTGAGAAATCAAGTGTCATCTGTTAAAAATGATAACAGATCCCAAGTTAGCTCATAAAAATTACTGTTCCCCCCAAGTCTCTTTGGTTTGGTAAGAGTGATCTTATAAATTGTGATTTTGATTTGAGATGAGCAAGGAAGGGACAACAAAAGAGAGAGGAGGTTTGAAAGTCTTGAGTTAGAGAAAGAATTGAAAAAATTAATGGGACTTGATTCTATTCCTTATGGATAATTAAGCATAAATGTCCGTGGTAAGTCTATATCTATCTCTATCTATCTTGCATTTAGTGTGTATGTGTTTGTGTGTGTATCAGATGTCTTTTTGATGTATCCTATGAAAACTTTTTTATGATCTTGGTCTAAATTCCCTTCTTTGGGCATCCTCATATGCTCACACATGTTTTGTGGTCATTGAATTCCTTGAACAGAGCTAGTAAACTGCAAGTCTTAAAGGTCCAGAGGCTTTTCTACTTTGACTATGTAGGCTCCAGAGACAGATTTTTATTGTTCTATTTATTTTTGATTTGGTCTACTATTGCACAAATCTGGTAGATTATTGAAATCTAAGGGGCCTTAACAAGAAGATTTCTGTCTTTGTAAACTTCACTTCCATGGCTCAAGTACCAGCTATCTGGGTAATAACTTCCAAAAGTAACTTCAGCAGTTAACGTTTCCTGTAAGTGTCCAACTTTTAAGTCCAACTGCCTACTTGCCAGCTCCACTGAGGCGTGTAACATGCATCTCAAACTGAATACATCTCCAATCAAACTCTTAATTCGCTTCATACCTACCTCTGATTTACTTCTGTTGCAGTATTCTGCTTTTCAGTAAATTCTATCAGCTTTTTGGGTCAACAGTCTTGGGGTCAGCCTTGATTCCTATTTCCCACTCACAGTCCATGTAGCCAATTTATCAACAAATAATGTCAGCTCTACCTACAAAATCTGTTCAGAATCTGACCATGTCTCATCATCTCCACTGCTACCATCCTGATTCAAGCCACCCCCATCTTTGGTCTTGACTGCGGCAATAGCCTCCTACCTGGTTTTGCCCCTTCCACCACCTATCCTGCAACAGCAATCCACATGACCCTTTAGAAACGTGGACCAGAAGATGTTGCTGTTCTGTTCAAAACTCTCCAGTGGCTTCTTATATTGCACACAGTGAAAGTCTGATCCTTCCATTGGCCATAGGTGCTCTGTGGGCTGCTCCCACCACCCCTGCTCTCGCTGCCAGCACACGACTCTCCATCCACCCTCCCCTCTTCACTCTCCATGAACGTGCATGTTCCCATGCGCTTTTTCTCTGTCTGGAGTGCTTTTCTTCCACATTTGTGCATACTTTCCCCTCATTTCTTTCTGTCTCTACTCAAGGTCACCTCCTCAGAAAGATTATCTTTCAGCATTTAAAACAGTATTCTCATTCCCTATATTCCTAATTCTGCCTTCCTTAATCTACTTTATTCTTCCTTAACCTACCTTATGGTCAGATGCCGATAACTATTTGTCTGTTTCTTCTCACTCCAATGTAAGCCTTCTAAAGCAGGATTTTTTTTTCTTTTATTGCTGTGTTTCCTGTGGCTAGGACAATATCTGGCATGTAGAAGTTGCTCAATAGTTATTTGTTAAAGAAATGAATGAATGTGTGCTCTACTGATACTTTTACAATGTTCTCATAAGTTCTTTCTAACATTAATGCAGTTTTTGTTTGTTTGGTTTTGTTTTGTTTTTTTGAGACAGAGTCTCGCTCTGTCACCCAGGCTGGAGTGCAGTGGCACCATCTCTGCTCAATGCAAGCTCTACCTCCTGGGTTCACGCCATTCTCCTGCCTCAGCCTCCCGAGTAGCTGGGACTACAGGTGCCCACCACCACACCTGGCTAATTTTTTTGTATTTTTAGTAGAGATGGAGTTTCACCATGTTAGCCAGGATGGCTACGATCTTCTGACCTCATGATCTGCCTGCCCTGGCCTCCCAAAGTGCTGGGATTACAGGCGTGAGCCACTGCGCCCGGCCTAGTGCAATTATTTTATGTTAATGCTCTCGGATGCGATGCAAGAAAATTTTCCATAACAAGACACTCTGAAAGTGGAGTGTGATTTGTCACTCCTCTCTTCTCACTTACTGAAAGCTCCTTGTTCTGGGGAAGAATCTGGTCAGGGCAGCCTCATAGTAGGCCATCCAGATAGAAATTAAAAGCCAGCAGAAGAGCAAGGGATTACAAATCCAGGAGAATTGTGGAGTACTGACTTCCTTCTCTCTCTTAGTAAATACTCTGAGAGTGACCTCTTTCCAAAGTCATTCTCTGGGAAGGGTAAGGTGTTTCTTGAGGCAGGAGAGCCTTGACAGCTCCCTGGTAACATCTGGGCCCACTTTTGCTTTTTATAGCAACTTAGAGGAAAATCTCTTAGTTATAATGCTACTTTGGAAAAACTAGAAATAAGAATTCAAAACCAAACTATTTTACAAATTTAGTCTCCTGACTCGTCTATTTTGCTTGGTTCTTCGCTCTTTCCCCAGTTCCCCTGTGAAAGCTTGGTTCAGTCAGATTATTTTGCTTCAATGTTGTGAAATAGTTCTCTGCTTTCTCATGAGCTTTAAATAAGTTTCTGTCAGGGGATGAATAGGCGAGTGGTGGGTTTCTTAAAAATGAAATAACAGAAAAAGGCCGTAAAAAATAAGATGTTTGTAAAACCTGTGTAGGATGCTGTGTTTTAAACAAAGTCAGGGATGACTTTCCCCTCATTTCATTTTGTCTCTGAGGGGATTGAAGGGAAGTAATCCTCAGTCATTGTCACCACAGTCTGGCTGATGAAACCCTGTTTCCTGGTGTCCCTAGGGGCAAGGATATGGGGTATCTGTAGCTGTCTGTAGCTGTACATTCCAAGGGCTCTCTAGGCCATGAGTTATGACTGTATAGACTTTGTCCATGCCTGACAGGACCTTCTTGTGTCTGATGGCAATGTAAATGCTTTCAAAAAATTTATTTCTTTTTGGATTTTCTTTTTCATTGTTGTCTGCCAAACGAATTCAGTTAGTCATGACGCTCTCTTATTTTGGTGTGTTTCCCTTTCTGGTGCCTTCCAACTGCATGGTGTCTCTGGGTGGAGGAGGAGGAGAGTCTCAGGCCCATCAGGGAAGAAGAAAGCTTCCCTGCCCCCTTAGTATGTAAGTGGGCTTCTGATCCACCCTATTTGCTGGGCTCAGGTGGTGGTATAGGTAGACTCCTATTCAATGTGGGGGAGACCTTAGCCTACCTGGGCTGCCTTCTGTTGCTAGGCTCAGATCAGAAAATGCTTGACCTGGATCACCTCTTTTGTAGGTTGGAAGGACATAGGATGCCCTGACACTGTGTCGCTTCTCCAGTCCTGCCTGGGGTCTCAAACCGATGCACCCTCGTCTTCTACCTCTCAGAGTTCCCCTTTCATTGTCTCTTGAGTTATTTTTGCAATGTTTGTTGTGGGCGGCAAGCCACCCAGGAGCCAAGGCAAGAGACCGAGGGCACAAGCTGTTCCAGTATAATAAAGAAAATAAATAAAATAAGAATAGTTATACTAGATATAGATCATAGATATGATTATATATGAATATCATTAATCATTAGTTTGTAGCAATTACTCTTTATTCCAATATTATAATAATCTTCACTCTACAATCATAACCTAGGAAAAACCAGGCCATACAGAGATAGGAGCTGAAGGGACACTGTGAGAAGTGACCAGAAGACAACTGTGAGCCTTCTGTTATGCCCAGACAGGGCCACTAGAGGGCTCTTTGGTCTAGCGGTAACGCCAGCGCCTGGGAAGACGCCGGTTGCCTAGCGGCCCTTTGTCTAGCGGTAGCGTCAGTGCCTAGAAAAAGCACCCGTTACTTAGCAGACCAGGAAAGGGAGTCTCCCTTTCCCCGGGGGAGTTAGAGAAGACTCTGTTCCACCACCTCTTGTGGAGTCAGGCCCGCCCGCAGTTATCCGGAGGCCTAACCGTCTCCCTGTGATGCTGTGTTTCAGCGGTCACTCTCCTGTTTCACTTTCATGTTCCACTCTGTACACCTGGCTCCGCCCTCTAGATCGCAGTGGCAAAATTAGTGAAAGTATTAAAGTCTTTGATCTTTCTGAAAAGAGCATAGAAGAAATAATGACGTAAGCTGTTCTCTCTCTCTCTGCCTGGGCTACCTAACAGGGAAGGGCCCCCTGTCCGGTGGACACATGACTCACGTGACCTTATCAATCATTGGAGATGACTCACACTCTTTACCCTGCCCCTTTTGCTTTATATCCAATAAATAACAGCTCAGCCAGGCATTCGGGGTCACTACCAGTCTCCGCGTCTTGGTGGTAGTGGTCCCCCGGGCCCAGCTGTCTTGTCTTCTCTTTGTCTTGTGTCTTTATTTCTATGATCTCTCCTCTCTGCACACAGGGAGAAAGACCCACAGACCGTGTACGGCTGGTCCCTACAGTTTGCTATTGTGCATTGTGGAGAGGACTAGAGAGGGCAAGAATCTGCCGTCTTATCCAGGTCAGAAATGGAGGAGTTAAGTTTTGGAAATAATTTTTAGTCTAATACTTTTATGATCTGAAGGAGAAAGCAAATATTTTGCTTGGTCTGTAAGGCTAATTACTTCTGGATAATGAAGTAATGGTAAGCCTGGTAAATTCCATTGGTATTAGTCATTACCTGCTTTCTTTTACTCTGAGGTGAGTTCCATTGCCAGGCGCAATGTTGTTTGAGATACCCTGATTGGACATCATGGATTTGCGGGAACAAGCATGATGTCAGGAAAAGAAAACTTCAGCTAGAAACAATTTTTATTCCATTGAGGACTAGTTGCTCTCCTGCACATGATGACAGGAGTAAAATATAATTGACTTGTCAGAAGGTATTCAGTTGGTCCCAGAAGGTATAGTATCATCTCAGGGGCTCAAGGTGGGTGGTGTGTTTCTGTTTTTGACTTTCATATGTTGATTCTTTTCATCCCTTACTATAATTTAAGGTATCTTTCAATATTACATCATTTTTATACATTATTAATAGTTTTAAAATTATTTGTGAAGTGGCCTAAATGTAATTAGCTTAGTCATTCCTCTATTTTTGCTTCAATATTTTTTTTTTTTTTTGCTAGGATAAACACTTCTGTGATGAAGGTCTTCATACATAAATCTTATGCTATGCTTTAACTCCCTTTGTTAGAGAGTCCATAAGAACTTTGGAGACAGTCTGCCTACATTCAGATTCTGGTGTGTAGTGTTGTGCAGGCTGTATATCAGCCGAGGCAAATGGTACCTCCTGATACAGTGCAAAGCATAACCTGCACAGCCATACATGGCAGCCCTGAATCTTGGCTCTGCCATATACTTACTGTATGAACTTTTACAAGTCCTTTTACAGTTCTGCTGCCTCAGTTTCTGCATCAATAAAGTAGAGAAAATAATACCTTATAGGCCCAGCATATAGCAATTGGTATGTATGTTGTTATTATTATTGTCAACGAGTATGACTTTTGTTGCAAACTATCAAGTAATCCTATAAACTCTGGCTGATGTCATGGTTTAGATTTAAGGCTCTTCAAGAACTATAGAACAAAGTAGATATACTCTTGGTGCCATGTTGAGGAGGGTTGAAATACTAAGCCACATTTTTCAGAAAGGAGATGAAGCACACATATGGAAAGTCAGATGGCCCTACAGGGGAATGGAAGCCCCAGAGGACAGGTGTGATTACGGGGTTATGATTTCAAAAGATGAAAAAAACAGTGAAGGAGGCAAGTGGAGAGGAGTTTGGTGGATGAGAAGGCTTCCCTGGGGAGAAGGGTATTGGGGGAGATGATTGCAAGCTCTCTTAGTAGCAGGTGGAGCAGTAGTCTGGTTCCTACCGGAGGCAGATGTTTAGGCACCATCTGTCACAGTTAATTCTGAGTCTGGGTGTTTCGCATACCTTTGGCTTCATGGGATGAGAGTCACATGCTTGCATCTCTTCTCCCTCTCTGAACATTTTCCTCCAGAATGATGATCACCCTATTAACCAACACCAAAAATTTTCAAAGGAATGCTTTCAGAAAGATGCAAAATGCAGAGAATGTGTGGCCAAACTCATCTGGTTTCAGAAGATCTCTTGTCCTCGCATATGTCTACTCTCATTAAAACAAAGTATGAAGATTTCCATGGCTGGGGACACAGGCAGTGTCTTTGATGAGGTCCTCTCAAGATAGCTTAAGCGTGGACTAAACTTCATAGGGTCCACATGAAAAATTGGCTTCATTGATCCACTAAATTCTCAAGGTACAGTCCATTTCTATTCTGCCCTCAGGTGGTGCTCCAGCTAGCCCTTCACGTTCATGTCTCCCCAGATTCTAGGGAAACCATGTCCATTTCTCCCAACAGCTCTCTCACATTCCAGCCTCATCACAAGATTCTCTGGCTGTGCAAACCTTCAGCCAGGGAGGAAGTTTCAACTTGTTCCTCCTATCGGACAATGCCAATCTCCAAAAATTAGTTTTTGGGAACTCCTTCTGTTGTTTTGGGGTAGGTGAGGGGCAAGAATCTTCTCTAATGATTCCCCCTTTAATTAACACAAATCTTCTTTCACGTAAGCTGGATGTTAAAGATGGGCTGAATGAGTTTGGTGGCTTAGTGAGCCAAGTCAGCATAGGCTAAATGCTATAACAAACACCTCAGTGGCTTTAAATGGTCATGTCATTGACGAAAGTGGTCAATAGGTTGGTGGTTGTAGGGGAGCTCTGCTTTGTGTAGTTGCTCAGTATCTAGACTTCTTTCACTAGTGTATTTGCTGTATTCTATGTGAATGGTCTTATTTTGTGCCATGGCTTCCTTTGGTAGTCTGTTAAAACCAATAGAGTGTGGTTAAAAATGATATTGTGTTGGTTCTGAGCGTGGGACTCAGGAAACTTTGCACATTTCTGCTCTTTTTCTTCAAATCCTGCCACTTCTAAATCAACAAGCCTGGATTTGTCTGCTGGAGAATGAGAGACACGTGGCCAGCTGTGCAGTCACCCCAGCCTATAGCTAGCCAAACTCCAGAAGGAGGGAAGGTCGCTGACCTGCCTCTGACTGTGGACACAAAAGGGAGCCATGACAAGACTAGACGAATCACCCAACAAGCTTGGCCTAAGTTGCTGACCTGCTGAATTATGATATAAATAAATGGTTGTTATTTTAAGCCACTATGTTTGGGATGGTTTGTTTCATAGAAATAATTCACTGATACAAGGAAGATAACTTTCCTTTTAATTGACATGGCTGGTTGGTGAGATAGTTCCTTTCACTTACGTTGCATTGCTGAAAGCTGGTTATCAGGCCTCCCTTACATAGAAGAGGAGACTATAAAATGTAGTCCAGCAGTGTAACCAGAAGAGGCAGAGGACATGGATATCGGTGGATCCCCGTCATAAGCACTTACTCATTTTTCTGGGGCAATGGACACACTTTCTGTTGACTTCTTACAAATCTTGGAGTCTCAGCTGAAGCTCCTGTACAAAGTCAGAATTATTATGTAAAATCTTGTGCCTTGTGATAGAGAAGATCACTATCTTATGTTCTGATGACTCTCCAAAGAGGGTAAGATTCTGTTTAAGTAGTCTCAGGGCCTGGTTATCTTTATTTCAAGGAGAGAAAGGAGGAAGCTTAGTGTAGGCCGACAGGTCTGAGCCATAACCTTCAACTGCATTTTTCAAGCCCCTCTAGTTTCTTGTGTATGTTTCCTGTGGTGAGGAACCCCACTGGGAAGAGAGGTCATGGCAGGATTTATGCATTCTTGTGTTGTTGTGTTGTGATTTCTGTCATCACAGCAGCATCAATATCTTTGTTTATTGTTCTTAGGAGTCAGTATCCAGTCTATTGTCTATAGTTCTAGTAGCATGATTTATGATTCATGAGTTTAAATGATGTCTCAACACTGTAACACCACACACAGACACTGTAGATTATGTTAGAGGGAACACAATGCGTCACACAGACCCAGGTCTCAATCCCTTCTTTTCTACTTACTAACTTTGTGACCTTGGGTAAATTCTTTAAATTCAGGTGCCTGTTTCCCTTTAGCAAAATGTAGACAATCATAGCAAACATCCCTGTTTCTTGTAAGCATTACATGAAAGAAAGAATGTGGAAGTACTTGGCACTCGTAGATGCTCTGCAAATGCTAACTGAATCTAAATTAGAGGAGAAGCAAGCTAGTGTTTTAAAACATACTTTAATAAGTGGAAATAGATCAGAATGTTGAGTTAATCATAGCACATTGTAATCATACACCCATGTAAGGCCCCTCTCTTGTATAAATCCATTTATTTAATTTTTCCTTTATCCCTGTTTCACTGTCTCATTTATCTTCTTCCATAGGTATCTGTTACATACACTTTATATATAATCAAATTTATTTATCTTTGAAAAATAGTTTGTTGTATGTAAAGTTGGATTGTTTGTAACTCACAAGATAAATTCTTGAGGGAACAGGTACCCCATTCCTCATGATGTGCCTATTTCACATGGCATGCCTGTATCAAAACATCTCATGTACCCCCTAAATATATATAACTACTATGTACCCACAAAATTTTAAACAAGTTTATGCAAATGGCATTATACTATAAATTTCTGTCTTTTTAAAAACTTTTCACCCAGCATGTTTTAAATGATTGTCCATGGTGCTGAATGCTGTCTCATTCATTACTTTTGAGGCTAAATAATGTTGCGTTACATTTTCTACCTTTAACTTACCCATTCCTCAATTGTTGGATACCTAGGTTATCTCCAATACCAAAAATATGCATTAAAACATCTTCTAAAATGCATTTTTACCAACCTGCTGGAAAATTTCTCTAGGATATACGCCCAAGAGAGGGACTTATGGATCACAGATGTGTGCATACTTATTTTATTGAGGACACAACCAGACGGCTTTCTAGGAGGGCCGTACCAGTTTATACAACTGTCAGTAGTGCATGAGGAGCCGGTTTTCTGACATCTTCACCATCTTTCTAATTTTTATATTATAATGGATATACAATGGTATCTTACTGTCATTTTAGTTTTTATTTATCTATATACTTGTGTGTGTAAGAGTCTCCTTATATGTATTTTGGCCATTCAGGAATCCCTTCTCTGCATCATCTCCTCATGTCCTACGGAATCAGTTTTCTCAATGCTATATGCCAACCAAATCATCCCTTCCCTATTGCTTTAAAGAGTCACATCTACTGTGAATCAAAGTCACACGCAAACAAATCTGTTTCTGAGGTCTCTATTCTGTTCCGATTTGTTCTATTTATCTCTATCCATGTTAGTCCATACTGTTTATATCACAATGGCCTTTCCTACATCTTAATATCATAAAGAATAATGTGCTCTCCCCACCTCATCTTTCCTCTTTTATTTCAAAACTGACTTAGCTCTTCATGAATTCTATTCTTCCTTTGTATCCTCAGTGCCAATTTATTAGCTTGTTGTCCCAACACAGTTTATTGAAAGAGCTAGCTTTTAATAACTAATGTGGTGTTAATCACTCATCTACATTTCTAAGATATAGTATGTAGTGTTCTTAGTTTTGCTAATTTTTTTCTAGTCATCATTTTCTTTTCCTCTTTAACCAAAGAGTTATTTTAGAGAGTGACTTTTAACAACTCAAAGTGACTCTATTTTTAGGGTTAATATGTTCTTATTAGTCTCTAGTTTTACTGCACTTTGCTTAGAGATGTGGTCTGCATAATATATACTTTTTAGAATTATAGATTGTCTTTGTGGTCTAATATGATAGATTTATGTGAATGAGCCATGGGCACTGGAAATCTATTCTCCATAGAGTTAAAGTTTGGTAATTATTAAACCAACCTTTATTATTTAACTCAAAGCCTTTTATCTAGTATTAGTAAACCATAGGGGACCACAAAGAAGTTCATGAATGGGCTTCAAGGTATCCATAAATTCCCTGACATGCAGGCAATATGCACATGCTTCTGAGTGAGGAGAGAAAATTCATGAGATTCCCATAGGGGTCCAAGAGTCTAAAAAGATGAACAACTACAGGATTAATTTTTGTTTTATGTTTGTTTATTTATATCTGTTTGATCTGTCAATAGCATTATAACTGTGCTTTTAACAATTTTGTCTTGTTTTTATACTTCTTTTCATTCTATATATTGAAGCAATGTTGACTGATGCATATTTGTGGATATTTATAATGTAACTATAGATTTTATTCTTTTCATTATAAAATGTTAATTATAAAGCCATTAAGAATCCTTTTTAATATATTTGCCCTGAATTCAGCAGTGTCTGATTTTATTTCTCAATTGTAGCTTTCAGTTTATTTGTGTTTGTCTAATATATTTTTTCAACTTTAGGCTTTTTGCTTAGTTGGATTCTTTTTATATCAATTATATTTAATACGGAATTTTAATCTTTCTATGTTCATTGCAATAAATGATATATTTGCTCCTACTTCTGTCATTTTGTTTTTATTTGGTTGTTGATGTTCATGCCTTGCTTTTTTTTGTCATTTCTGTCTTTTGCTGTATGTTAGATGCATTCATTGTTTTTCTTCTCTCCAGCAGTTTGCGTACTTTAATTTCAGTCTATTTTAACACCACATTTTTAATCCTTTAAATTTTTTTCAAATGTGATAACGTATATCTATTTGATATAACCACTGGTTTCCTTTAAGACCCCTTTATAATTTAAAATAAGAATTTGAACATACTTTTATGTACTCTCTTTTTCTTTTTTATTTACTTATACAAACTTACATTTTAATTTAGCTTTATGCAATTTCATAGTTTTGTATTATGTATTTCATGAGCATATTATTTGTATTATTTTAAGTCATATTTATAATAATTTCATCATTTTGTATTAGTTGTTATCACTAGTCTCTAACAATAATTTTATATTATGATTTTTCCTGTCTTGGTATCTTAATTTTGCTTTATCTTTTTTCAGTGTTTCATGTCCATCTTCAAGTAATTTTTAAAAGATAATGTATTTTCAAGTCTCTTTTATTCTTGAGATTATCTTTCTTTGCCTTCCCATATAAATGACAGCTAGGGTCAATGTGAATGTGTTGATTAGCAATTGATGCCTTAAAAGCCACATCAAAAGTTAACAGAGGCTGAGGGGCGGGGGTATTGGGGAGATGTTGGTCAAAGGACACAAAATTTCAGTTAGAAAGAAGGAATAAGTTAAAGAGATTTATCTTACACCATGGTGATTGCAGTTAAGAACAATATATTCACTTTGGGAGGCCAAGGCGGGCGGATCACGAAGTCAGGAGATCGAGACCGTCCTGGCTAACACGGTGAAACCCTGTCTCTACTAAAGATAAAAAAAATTAGCCAGGCATGGTGGTGGGTACCTGTAGTCCCAGCTACTCGGGAGGCTGACGCAGGAGAATGGTGTGAACCCAGGAGGTGGAGCTTGCAGTGAGCTGAGATTGTGCCACTGCACTCCAGCCTGGGCGACAGAGTGAAACTCCATCTCAAAAAATATATATATTATATAGTTGAATATTGCTAAGAGAATAGACTATACGTGTTCTTACCACAAAAAGGCGTATATATATCTATAAAGGTATATAAACATAAAGGTATGTATAAAAAGGTATATATATGTATATATAAAGGTACATATATATAATGTTCTGCACCATAAATATAATTTTTCCTTGTCAATTAAAAAGATTTTTTAAAAGTCATCGACTCGTGGCTGGGCGCAGTGGCTCATGCCTGTAATCCCAGCACTTTGGGAGGCCGAGGCGAGGGGATCACGAGGTCAGGAGATCGAGACCATCCTGGCTAACACGATGAAACCCCGTCTCTACTAAAAATCAAAAGAAATTAGCCGGGCGTAGTGGCGCGGGCCTGTAATCCCAGCTTACCTGGGGGCTGAGGCAGGAGAATCGCTTGAACCCGGGAGGCGGAGCTTGCAGTGAGCCGAGATTGCGCCATTGCGCTCCAGCCTGGGTGACAGAGCGAAACTCCTTCTCAAATAAAAAAAAAAGTCAGCAACTTGGCCAGGTGCGGTGGCTCACGCCTGTAATCCCAGCACTTTGGGAGGTTGAGTCAGGGGGATTACCAGGTCAGGAGATCGAGACCATCCTAGCTAACACGGTGGAACCCCATCTCTACTAAAAATACAAAGAAATTAGCCGGGCATGGTGGCGGGCGCCTGTAGTCCCAGCTGCGGGGTAGGCTGAGGCAGGAGAATGGTGTGAACCTGGGAGGCAAAGCTTGCAGTGAGCCAAAGCTTGCAGTGAGCCGAGATCGCTCCACTGCACTCCAACATGGGCGACAGAGCGAGACTCAGTCTCAAAAAAAAAAAAAAAAAAAATCAGCGATTTAAGACAATAATCTTTTATTTAGCTCAGAATTCTGCAGGTTTCCAATTTGGGCTGAACTCTGCTGAAAACTTCTGGTCTAGGATGGTCTCAATTATGTATTTGTAGTAGCTGCCGGGTTGGCTAGGGCCTGGCCTCATCTGGAATGGCTCTGTCCTCTGTGGACTCATCCTGCAGCTGGCGAGGCCAGGCTTGTTTCTATGGCAGCTTGGCAGGCTTCCAAGAGAAAGCACAGAACATGCAAATTACATGCATCTGCAAGGCCTAGGCTTGCCACTGGCACAGCATGACATCTAACATGTTCTGTTGTCCAAAGCAAGGAACTGAGACCAGCAGCTCAGGTTGCAGGAGTGGGAAAATAGACTCCACCTCCTAATGGGAGATGCTGCAAAGTCACATTGCAAAAGGGGACTCATAAAACAAGGGGATGCTCATTGCCATTTTAGCAAACCAGTCTACTATAGTATGCAGAATTTCTGACACGATCCCTTACAAACTGAAGATATTATTTATTTATCTCGTGGTATTTAGTGAGTTGTCCTATTTTACTTATATTCATATTTATTTGATATTTATTCTTTTTTGTTTGTTTTTTCTTTATATTTCAGAATTGCTCCTCAGTTTTTCAGGTATGTCCTTTGCAGGACAGATGAAATTTCTGTAACATTGGATTTCTTCTATGCTGCTTTCAATATTTTTTATTAAATTATCTTGTAATGGACCCTTCTAACATGTTTTCTGTCCCTTTATCAGCTGTAAATTTTAATGGCCAATTTTTCTCACCTCGTGATGAGGTCATGCTTCCCCTCTCTCCTTTTATGGTCACCTAATACTTTTAGGAAATTTGATTCTGGACTGACAGATTATCTCCAAAGACATTGTGCAAACTTTGAGTGTTCTCTCTTCTTTGTTTTGTAGATTTTTAAAATAATAGTCTCATAAGTGTTTTTCTCTTTATAATCAGAAAAGCCGAGGCAGGTGGGTCACAAGGTCAGGAGATCGAGACCATCCTGGCCAACATGGTGAAACCCTATCTCTACTAAAAATACAAAAATTAGCCGGGTGTGGTGGTGCATGCCTGTAGTCCCAGCTACTCTAGAGGCTGAGGCAGGAGAATCCCTTGAACCTGGGAGGCGGAGCTTGCAGTAGCCGAGATCTCGCCACTGCACTCCAGTCTGGCGACAGGGCAATACTCCATGTCAAACAAAAAACAAAAAAGAAAAAAAAAGTAAAGTTAAGCTAGAGTCACTTTGTTTCTCTTTTTTCGTTCTTTTAAAAGTTAAATATTAAAAATTATATTGGTAAAATGATATATTCACAAACTGAAACATCAAGCAGTATTGAAAAATGTAAATAAGAAAGTAAATCTCGGCCAGGCATGGTGGCTCACGACTGTAATCCCAGCACTTTGGGAAGCTCAGGTGGGCAGAGGTCAGGAGTTTGAGACCATCCTGGCCAACATGGTGAAACCCTGTCTCTACTAAAAATACAAAAATTAGCCAGGCGTGGTGGCAGACACCTGTAATCCCAGCTACCCAGGAGGCTGAGACAGGAGAATCACTGGAACCTGGGAGGCGGAAGCTGCAGTGAGCAGAGACAGCGCCATTGTACTCCAGCCTGGGCAACAAAAACAAAACTCCATCTCAAAAAAAAAAAAAAAGACTGAAAGAACACAAACTGACATCTAATTCTAAGGTCACACCTCAAGGAACTAGAGAAACAAGAACAAACCAAACCCAAACGCAGCAGAAGAAAGGAAATAACCAAGATCAGAGCAGAACTAAATGAAATTGAAACAAACAAAAAAATGCAAATGATAAGTAAAACAAAAATCTGGTTCTTTCAAAAGACAAATAAAATTGACAGACCCTTAGCAAGATTAACCAATAAAAGAAGAATGAAAATCCAAATAACCTCATTAAGAAATGAAACAGGAGATATTACAACTGACACCACAGAAATACAAAAGATCACTCAAGGCTACTAGGAACACCTTTATGCACATAAACTAGAAGACCTAAAAGAGATGGATAAATTCCTGGAAAAATACAACCCTCATTGCTTAAATCAGGAAGAATTAGATACCCTGCACAGACCAATAACAAGCAGCAAGACTGAAATGGTAGTTTAAAAATTACCAACAAAAAGAAAAGTCCAGGAGGCTGGATGCAGTGGCTCATGCCTGTAATCCCAGCACTTTGAGAGGCCAAGATGGACAGATAGATAACTTGAGGTCAGGAGTTTGAGACCAGACTGGCCAACATGGCAAAACCCTGTCTCTACTAAAACTACAAAAATTAGCTGGGCGTGGTGATGCATGCCTGTAGTCCCAACTACTTGGGAGGCCGAAGCAGGAGAATCGCATGAATCTGGGAGGTGGAGGTTGCAGCAAGCCAAGATTGTGCCACTGCACTCCAGCCTGGGCAACAGAGCGAGACTCCGTCTCAAAAAAAAAAAGTAACAAAAACCCAAAAAACAAACAAAAAGCCCAAGACCAGATGGATTCATAGCAGAATTCTACCAGACATCACAGAAGAATTGGTACCAATCCTTTTGACACTATTCCACAAGATAGAGACAGAAGGAACCCTCCCTAATTCATTCTGTGAAGCCAGCATCACCCTAAAATACCAAAACCAGGAAAGGACATAACCAAAAAAGAAAACTACAGACTGGTATCCTTGATGAACATAGATGCTAAAATCCTTAACAAAATACTAGCTAACCAAATCCAACAACATATCAAAAAGATAATCCGCCATGATCAAGTGGATTTCATACCGGGGATACAGGGATGGCTTAACATATGCAAGTCAATAAATGTGATACACCCATACACAGAATTAAAAACAAAAATTACATGATCATCTTAATAGATGCAGAAAAAGCATTTGATAAAATCCAGCATCCATTTATGATTAAAACTCTCAGCAAAAGTGGCATACAAAGGACATACCTCAATGTAATAAAAGCTATCTATGCCAAACCCACAGCCAACATAATATCAAGTGGGGAAAAGCTGAAAGCATTTCCTCTGAGAACTGGGACAAGACAAGAATGCCCACTCTCACCACTCCTCTTCAACATAGTACTGGAAGTCCTAGCCAGAGCAATCAGACAAGAGAAAGAAAGAAAGCGCATCCAAATCAGTAAAGAGGACGTCAAACTGTCACTGTTTGCTGGTGATTTGATCATTTACCTTGGAAACCCTACGGACTCCTCCAGAAAGCTCCTAGAACTGATAAAAGAATTCAGCAAAGTTTCTGGATACAAGATTAATGTACCCAAATCAGTAGCTCTTCTATACACCGACAGCGACCAAGAGGAGAATCAAATTAAGAACTCAACCTCTTTTACAATAGCTACAGAAAAAAAAAAAAAACTTAGAAATATACCTAACTAAGGAGGCAAAAGACCTCTACAAGGAAAACTACAAAACACTGCTGAAAAAAACGTAGATGACACAAATGGAAAAACATCCCATGCTCATGGATGCGTAGAATCAATATTGTGAAAATGACCACACTGCCAAAAGCAATCTACAAATTCAGTACAATCCCCATCAAAATACTGCTATTATTCTTCACAGAATTAGAAAAAACAATTCTAAAATTCATATGGAACCAAAAAAGAGCCCACATAGCCAAAGCAAGACTAAGCAAAAAGAACAAATCTGGAGGCATCACACTACCTGATTTCAAACTATACTATGAGGCCATAGTCACCAAAACAGCATGGTACTGGTATAAAAATAAGCACATAGGGCTGGGCATGGTGTCTCACGCCTGTAAGCTTAGCACTTTGGGAGGCCAAGGCAGGTGGATCACAAGGTCGGGAGATCAAGACCATCCTGGCTAACACGGTGAAACCTCGTCTCTACTAAAAAAAAAATACAAAAAAAATTAGCCAGGCATGGTGGCGGATGCCTGTAGTCCCAGCTACTCAGGAGGCTGAGGTGGGAGAATGGCGTGAGCCTGGAAGGCAGAGCTTGCAGTGAGCCAAGATCGTGCCACTGCACTCCAGCCTGGAAGACAAAGCGAGACTCTGTATTTAAAAAAAAAAAAAAAAACACACATAGACCAATGGAACAGAATGGAGAAACCGGAAATAAACCCAAATACTTACAGCCAACTGATCTTCAACAAAACAAACAAAAACATAAAGTGGGGAAAGGACACCCTTTTCAACAAATGGTGCTGGGATAATTGGCTAGCCACATGTAGGAGAATGAATCTGGATCCTCATCTCTCACCTTATACAAAAATCAACCAAGATAGATTAAGGACTTAAATCTAAGACTTAAATCTAAGACCTGAAACTATAAAAATTCTAGAAGATAACATTGGAAAAACCCTTCTAGACATTGGCTTAGGCAAGGATTTCATGACCAATAACCCAAAAGCAAATGCAATCAAAGCAAAGATAAATAATTGGGACTTAATTAAACTAAAGAGCTTTTGCATAGCAAAAGGAACAGTCGACAGAGTAAACAGACAACCCATAGAGTGGGAGAAAATCTTCACAATCTATACATCTGACAAAGGACTAATATCCAGAATCTACAACAAACTGAAACAAATCAGTAAGAAAAAAACAATCCCAACAAAAAGTGGGCTGAGGACATGAATAGACAATTCTCAAATGAAGATATACAAACTGCCAACAAACATATGAAAAAAATGCTCAGCATCATTAATGGTCAGGGAAATGCAAATCAAAACCAGAATGCAATACCACCTTACTCCTGCAAGAATGGCCATAATCAAAACAATCAAAAAACTGTAGATGTTGGCATGGATGCAATGAACAGGGAACAATTCTACACTGCTGGTGGGAAAGTAAACTAGTACAGCCACTATGGGAAACAGTATGGAGATTCCTTAAAGAACTAAAAGTAGAATACTGGGGGTGTAGGTTCTTTCTATTTTCCCTAAGTGTCAGCCAGTCTGAGAAACAAAGAGAAAGAGTACAAAGACAGGAATTTTACAGCTAGGCTGCCAGGGGTGACATCACATATCAGTAGGTCTGTGATGCCCACCTGAGCTGCAAAACCAGCAAGTTTTTATTAGGGATTTCAAAAGGGGAGGGGGTGTACGAACAGGGAGTAGGTCACAAAGATCACATGCTTCAAGAGGCAAAAAGGAGAACAAAGATCACGTGCTTCTGAGGAAACAGGACCAGGGCAAAATCAGAACTCCTGATAAGGGTCTATGTTCAGCGGTGCACATATTGTCTTGATAAACATCTTAACAGAAAACAGGGTTCAAGAGCAGAGAACCAGTCTGACCTCAAATTTACCAGGTCTGGGGTTTCCCAATCCTAGTAAGCCTGAGGGTACTGCAGGAGACCAGGGCGTATCTCAGTCCTTATCTCAACCGCATAGGACAGACACTCCCAGAGCGGCTGTTTATAGGCCTCCCCCAGGAATGCAATTCTTTTCCTAGGGTCTTAATATTATATTCCTTGCTAGGAAAAGAATTTAGCGATATCTCTCCTACTTTCATGTCCATTTATAGGCTCTCTGCAAGAAGAAAAATATGGCTCTTTTTGCCCGACCCCACAGGCAGTCAGACCTTATGGTTTTCTTCCCTTGTTCCCTAAAATCGCTATTATTATGTTCATTTTCAAGGTGCACTGATTTCATATTCTTCAAACACACATGTTTTACAATCAATTTGTACAGTTAACGCAATCATCACAGGGTCCTGAGATGACGTACATCCTCAGCTTATGAATATAACAGGATTAAGAAATTAAAGTAAGATAGGCACAAGAAATTATAAGAGTATTATTAGGGAAGTGATAAATGTCCATGAAATCTTCACAATTTATGTTTTCTCTGCCGTGGCTCCAGCCGGTCCCTCCGTTTGGGATCCCTGACTTCCCGCAACAGTAGAACTACCATTTGATCGAGCAATCCTACTACTGGGTATCTACCCAGAGGAAAAGAAGTCATTATATGCAAAAGATACGTTCACATGCATGTTTATAGCAGTACAATTCACAATTGCAAAATCATGGAACCAACCTAAATGCCCATCAATCAACGAGTGGATAAAGAAAACTGTGGTATATTTATACGCTGGAATACTACTCAGCCATAAAAAGGAATGAATTAACGGCATTTGCCGTGACCTCAATGAGATTGGAGACTATTATTCTAAGTGAAGTAACTCATGGAATGGAAAACCAAACATTGTATGTCCTCACTGATATGTGGGAGCTAAGCTGTGAGGATGCGAAGGCATAAGAATGATACAATGGACTTTGGGGACTTGAAGAGTGGGAGGGGGGCAAGGGATAAAAGACTACAAACATGATGCAGTGTACACTGCTCGGGTGATGGGTGCACCAAAATCTCACAAATCACCACTAGAGAACTTACTCATGTAACCAAATACCACCTATACCCCAATAACTTGTGGAAAAAAATTTTTTAAGTAAAAAATAAAACATGTTGCTTTAGTTCAGTGGCTGTCTGCCCCAGCCACACATTAGAATCGCCTGAGAGCCTTTAGAAACTAGTGGCTTGTAGCTACTGTACACTGGGACTCTAGCAGGGTTTCACTTGCTAGAGATCTTTCCTTAATTGGTCTTGGCTGGATTCCAGGCATCTAAATTTTTTTAAAGCTTCCTACGTGAACCTAATGTGTATCCAGGGTTAAGAACCATTGCATCTTAAGAATAACATATTTCAAGCCTGGGTAACATAGTGAGACCTCGTCTCTACTAAAAATACAAATTTAGTTGGGCGTCGTTGCCTGCGCCTATAATCCTAGCTACTTGAGAGGCTGAGGTGGGAGGATCCAAGAGTCCCAGTCTGCAAAGAGCCGTGTTCGTGCCACTGTACTCCAGCCTGGGTGACAGAGTAAGACCTTGTCTTAAAAAATAATATATTTTAGCTGTAACTTTTTATACCTTAGAAGTGAATTAATTTTTAGTCAGATTACTTTCTATTGGCATGCCTTTCTTTTTCTTTTTATGCTGCTTTTATACCCTTTAAGACATTAAGCAAGATTCCAGGCACAAAATATGTTCTTACTACGTTCTGATTGAAGTGAATTCAAAAAAAAAAAAAGGCAATTTCTTAAATGTAGTCTTAATCCTGTTATGGCTGTTTATCCAAATCAGTTGTAAATGTATGCATATTGTATATAACAAACTACATGAATATTGTCTGTAGTATTTGCATTATTTTTCACATACATACATTTAAGCTTTTGCCCTGACCCCCCCCAAAAAAAGAAACTGTGCTAATTTTAATTTTAGAGGGCCAATGCTGAAGGTCCTAAAAAGTCCCCCCAAAACTGTCAGCTATAGAGAATAAAGCCCGTTTAGATGAGGACTTCCAAAGAAAGGAAATAGGGACAGTCAATCAAGAGTACTGCTGAGATCAATGATGTGAAGAATTTTAGACTTGGAAAAAGCTCAAGGATGAGTATATTGGACAGAACAAGATGCAAAATACTACTTAAATTATAGGCAGGAATGATGAAAAAGGATGTAGTCAAAAGTAGATGGAGGTTGGGTGTGATGACTCACATCTGTAATCCTAGAACTTTAGGAGGTCAAGGTGGGAGGATGCTTGAGGTCAGGAATTCAAGACTAGCCTAGGCAACATAGTGAGACCCCATCTGTCAGACTGCATATATATATATATGCCTGTCTCCTGCAGATAGATAAAGCAGGGAAATGGAACTGAGAAAGGAAAGGAAAGAATCACAGATTTGCTGGACTAAAATGTATCTTGAGAGAATTCAAGACAAGATTATAAACTAGTCCAGATCATTTCCTACTTTTTTATTTAAGCCTGTGGAGCATGGTTTAAAATTACAGGACAGGCATGGTATCTCACACCTGTAATTCCAACACTTTGGAAAGCTGAGGCATGAGGATCTCTTGAGCCCAAGAGTTCCAGAAAAGCCTGGGCAACATGATGTAACCCCATCTCTACTTGTGGTGGCGTGTGCCAATAGTACCAGCTACTCAGGGTCTGAGATGGGAGGATTGCTTGAGCCCAGGAGGTTGAGGCTGCAGTGAGCCATGATCATGCCAGTGCACTCCAGCCTAGACAACACAGCGAGACTCTGTCTCAAAAAAATAAAATAAAATTACAGCAGTAAGTTCTAAAAATGAAATAAGATGAAAATGTATATCAAAAAATAAATAGAAGAGTGAACACCTGAAAATTCATCTGCTAAGGGTCATTAAGCTGGAAAATATGACAACATGATCATTTCTGGGCATATTTGAAAAGGGTTCCCAAACATCACAAACTCAAGTTGCAGTTTGCTCCAGTAACAGTAGCATGATGATCACTCTCATGAGAGTGGCTCCTGTGTCATAAAAGACCCCGGAGAAGAATGATACCTTGAAAGCCTCCAGTGAAATCCATTTAGGATACTGAAAGAATGGAATTTGATTTGCGCATCCTCTTTTCATTATTCCATAGTTCCCCACAAATTGAGAAGAGAATCCAGTGAGACTGGTAAAATATTTCAATACCTCTTTAATAACACTCTGAATTTGTATAATAGTATGACTCATTACTGTGGATGTAAGATGTGCAATGGTTCTTTATTCTCTCCACCATCATTAAGGCAGGGGCAGAAGTAGGGATAAAGTTTCTCCATGAAAGTGTTACTGAAGGTGTAAATGTGAGTCATGGTTTTAGCATTGTAGAAGGACAACTGTCCTCCTTCATAATCCAGGTATATGCCCACCTTGTCGAGGTTGTTAGTCAGTGTCAGACTGCAAGAAGGCAAATCCAGAGCCTTTAGATCAGTTTGGTTCCTTAGTCTTAAAAGCCAGAATCCTTGCTCAGGAGTTAGAGGACAGCTGCCCTTCCGAATGATGGATTCTCTGACAACTCCAACTGTCCATTTTGTCTTCTTTGCTACTTCTACTTCCCAGTACCACTTTCCAGAGGTGAAGCCTCTTGAGCCCAGTACAGCCACACTTGAGTCAAACCTCTCAGGATCATCAGGCATTACCTTCTTAATGTCACCATGCCAGACGCTGGTTTGGCTTTTGGAGAGCACCAGATTTGGGTGAGCTGTTTTAGGGTCCAGAGTTAGTGGAGACAGGCCTAGTAAGAAAATAAAAGAAAGCAGAGCATGGGAGAAAAGGGGGTAAACACAAATTCCCACAGTAAAAGATAGTATTTAATATTCAATAGTACTTTATCTCCCCATACACATAGACTCTTAGACAGGCAAGCAATTACTTATATGCTTTTTTTTTTTTTTTTTTGAGGCAGACAAGGTTGCCCAGGGCTGGAGTGCAGTGGTGCGATCTCGGCTCACTGCAACCTCTGCTTCCTGGGTTCAAGCAATTCTCATGCCTCAGCCCCCCAAGTAGCTGGGATTACAGGTGTGTGCCACCACACCTGGCTAATCTTTGTAATTTTTTAGTAGAGACAGGGTTTCGCCATGTTGGCCAGACTGGCCTCAAACTCCTGGCTCCAAGCAACCCACCTGCCTAGGCCTCTCAAAGTGCTGAGATTACAGGCATGAGCCACCGCACCTGGCCACTTACATGCTTTTTATTGTTTGGGTATCCATGTTAGTATATTCTAGACATTTTTATATTTAGGGTAAAAATCAGGGTTTACTCGGAAGTAATTTATGCTCTACTAAAGGAAACAATACAAATAATATAAACCTATACTAATAAATATAAGAAAATACAAATGCCAAAGGGGTAAAAATTAGGTAAGGATGTTCTAGGAAAGCTTTCTGAGGAAGGTAAGTATTCAGTTGTATATACATGAGATGTATTTAGGATGTTTTGAATAAGCGGAAAGAAAGAAATGGATTAAAAACAGTCCCCTGTGTGGAAGAGAACACAAGAGCTTGCCTGTTAGACACAGGCAAGACTGAACTAACTGGTACAGAGTTTAGAGGACAATAGTGAGAGGTTTATTTTGGTTTAACAGATAATGAGATTTTTGAGATCTAGAGTGGTTTATGTCATTGCTACTCATAATGTGGTCCACAGAAATTAAGAGTAAACTTTTAAAAACTTTCATAGCAAATTGACAGTAATTTTATGCCAGTTGAATCTAATAATTACAAAATTGGGCTTGTACTTTGTAATCTTTGCTTTTTTTTAATTTTACTTTTTCAAGTAATTTATATTGTATTCTACAAAAGTATCAGTCCATGACAGATTGAGGTTTTTTTAATTGGCCCTTCATCACAGATAATTTTACAAGCATTGGTTTAGACAATTCAAAGGGCAGCAGTATAAAAAAGAATATCTAAACTAAATGAAGAGAGGTTGAAAGCTGACCAGCAAGAGGATGACACAAATTCCAGATGTGATATCATTGGACCTTGACATGAAATTTGATAAAGGAGACCTAATAGCTATGTGTGTTCACACCATGGACACAGATACATATATGCATGCATTTGTTGTTATTGGATTTATTTATCCTTGGAAGCAGAATCAATCTAGTTTCTCTCTCTCTGTTTTTTGTTTTGTTTTGTTTTGTTTTGTTTTGTTTTGTTTTGTTTTTTTGAGATAGATTCTTGCTCTGTCCCCCAGGCTGGAGTGTAGTGGCACAACCTCGGCTCACTGCAACCTCCGCCTCCTGGGTACAAGCAATTCTGCTTCAGCCTCCTGAGTAGCTAGGATTACAGGCATGCACCACCACGCTCAGCTGATATTTTTTGTAATTTTAGTAGAGGCAGGATTTCACCATGTTGGCCAGGCTAGTCATGAACTCTAGTCTAACTCTATCTTCTCAGAAAAGCCTGAGTCTTTTCCATTATCCCAGGGACTTCTCTTTCCAACAAGAGGCTTTGAAGAATTAAGAATCTTGAATTTTTCCATATAGGCTAAATCCCTATCCCTTTACATATCCCCATTCACTTTGGGTTGTTAATCTTTCTGATGTGAGGACTGGGTTTTCTTTGGAGGTACCATAAAGACTTTTTAGCAACGTTTTGGAATCCCACTCTGCTCTCTTTGCTAAGCCTCTGACACATCTCTAGCTAGTTCAGCCTGCATTGGCTCTGAAGATTCCCATGAGTCAGGTTTTTGTCCTCTCTTTTCCTTCTCATGCCACGTTCATATAACAAAAAGTTCTGTCAGCTCCACCTTCAAAATATATCTTGTGCCCAAACACTTCCGACTACTTCCAGAAATATCACTGGCCTGGAACTACTGCAATAGCTTTTTACTCTTCTGTTTCCTCTCTTGCCCATCTGCACCCTATTCTACACATATCATGAATGAGATCAAGCCATTTCCCTGCTCAGCATACTCTTATGTTTACCATCGCATCTGAGATAAAATCCAGAGTCCTTATAGAAGAAAAAAGAGCCACATGATTTACCTACCCCTCTACTTCATCTCCTACCACACTCTCCCTCATTTACTTTGATTCATCCACCCTTGCCTTTTGGCAGTTCCTTGAACATAATGAAGATCATTCCTATTTCAGGGTCCTTATAATTTCTTCTCTTGTCCTAGAATGCTTTTTCCCCATATGGTTCACTCCACATTATTTGGGCATTTGTTCATGCAAATATTTTAAATTGAAAAATTCCCTAAGCTAGAGTAGGCAAACTACAACCAACAGGTCAAATCTGACCCACTGCCTACTTTGTAAGTAAAGTTTTATTGGAGCACATTTATGACCATTCATTTATATGTTGTCTGTAGCTTCTTTTTCACTACAAGAGCAGAGTTAAGTAGCTGCAACAAAGACCATACACCTGCAAGGCCTAAAATATTTACTCTTCAAATCTTTACAGAAAAGTGCCAGCTCCTGCTCTAAAGCAACAGCCTAATTTATAAGGCTGGCAGAAAAGGAGAATATATGGATCTACAAAATAAGCAAAGACTTAGAAATTAAAAGTATGGAATATATTTTACAAAGGTCTGACCACAGTTACCATAGAAAAACAATTTCCCACTCTGTATAGAGGGAGAGTATATGGATAAATAATACATTATTAATAAATAGTCATATATTAAATAAATCTCATTTGGTTTTCTTGATGTAAAATTATACCAAAAATTTAAAAATCAGTTTGCACTTTAAAAGATTGCTAGAAGTGAAGTTTGGCTTTACAGAGCAAAGTATACAGGAAGAAAAACTCTGTCATACCAAGGCAGCTACAATTTGCTGAGCAGAGTAACACAGAGGAGGGAACTTCACAGAAACTTACAAACATCTACAAAGGGATTCTTTCAAGGCTGTGGCTGAGTACTAATCTGCACATGCATGCAGTGAAACTCGTCAAGGCCAGAGAAAGAACCTCCAGAAATCAATAGACTGAACAATTTCTGGAGCTCACACAAGGCTGGGAATAATTTTCAATCTTGCCAACCAGAATGGAAAAGTGTCGTAATATGTCAAAGTCAGGTAGGGTAATCAGAAGGGTATGTTACTTTAGAAACTGGGCTAAGTTAGCCCTAGATTAAAGGCTGCTCTTGAGCCACTCTAACTAGGCTTTATTTAAGCCTCAAAAGGAACAAAATGATGTCATACCATGTTAACTGCATGCCAGAGTTAAATTCAATAGAACTGAAAGAACTACAACAAAATCCAGCAAATACAAAATTCACCAATATGAATTCCTCAGTACAAACAATATGAAATTCATCATATTTGGCATCCAGTAAAAAATTACCAACCAGAAGAGACAAATCTCCAGGGCAGCAAAATTTCAAATAATTTACATTAATACGCAACCCTCAGGGAGAGGGAGCATAACTATCCCCTCCTTAAGCATGGGCTGTGCACAATGACTGCCTTCCAAAGTATACAAGTATAGAAGGAGGGAAAAAGAGTACAGTGGAGAAATCTGACAGACACTTCCTCAGCCAGGTGATTAAAGTCAACATCAATAGTCATAAATCATATTGACAGTATGAACACTTAATGTGATGACAATGACACTTTAATGCTACTGTCTTCCTCTCCCGATTAATAACCCAAATTTTATGAGGAAAACATCAAACAAATTGCAATAGTGCAGCATCCTTACAAAATATATGACCAGTACTCCTCAAAACTGTCTAAGTCATAAAAAATAAGGCAAGTCTGAGAAACTGTCACAGCCAAGGGGCACCTAAAGGAAATGACAACTTAGTGTAATGTGGCATCTTAGATGGAAACCTAAAACAGAAAAATGACATTAGGTAAAAACTAAGAAAATCTAAAGGAACTGTGGATTTCAGTTAATAATGTATCAATTTGGTTCATTAGTTGTTAAAAATGTTAAATCTAAGATGTTAATAATAGAGAAAAATGAGGATGGGGCATATAAAAAACTCTATACTATCTTCTCAGTTTTTCTGTAAAATTAAAAAATCTAAAAGTGTCCTAAAAAATAAATCCCATTAAAAAGAAAAAGATTACTAGCCATACAAAGCAGCAGGAAAATATGACTCTCAGGAGAACAATCAAACAATAAAATCAGGCCCAGAAATGACAATGATGATAGAATTAGCAGACAAGGATATTAAAATGGATAAATGTCTTCCATTTTTTTCAAGAATGTAGAGGAAGGCATGAACATGGTGAGAAGAGATAAGAAAGATATAAAAAGACCCAAATGAAACTTCTAGAAATGAAATGAAATGTATATAAAATGAAAATATCTTGAACAATATTAACAGAAGGTTAGACCGTGCAGAAGAAAAGATGAGAACTTGAATAACAATAGAAACCATTTAAAATAAAGTGTGAGTCGAAAAAAGTCTAAAAAAATACTGAATATCGATGACATGAGACAACTTGACAATATCAAGTTGTCTAAAATATGTAAAATTAGACTCCAAGAAGGAGAGGAGAAAAGGGGTTGGTAAAAAAGTATTTGAAGAAATATCAGCTGATATTATTCAAAATTTGATGAAAATTATAAACCCTTAGATCCAAGCAGCTCAATGAAGCACAAGCAGAATAAATACAAAGAAAATCACACCAAGACCCCGTATAATCAAATTGATGGAAGCAAGTGACAAAAAGCAAGTCCTAAAATTAGCCAGAGATGGCCGGGTGCGGTGGCTCACGCCTGTAATCCCAGTACTTTGGGAGGCTGAGGCGGGCAGATCACGAGGTCAGGAGATCAAGACCATCCTGGCTAACATGGTGAAACCCCATCTCTACTAAAAATGCAAAAAAATTAGCCGGGCGTGGTGGCGGGCACCTGTAGTCCCAGCTATTTGGGAAGCTGAGGCAGGAGAATGGCGTGAACCCAGGAGGCGGAGCTTGCAGTGAGCCAAGATCGCACCACACTCCAGCCTGGGTGACAGAGCGAGACTCCATCTCAAAAAAATAAATAAATAAAAATACATTGAAAAGGCAAGCCATGGAGTGAGAAAAAATATTTAAGAAACATATATCTGATAAAGGATTTGTATCCTTTACAACTTAATAATACAACAATTTAACAAAAATATAGACAAAAGTTTGAACACAACCAAAAAAATATATGAATGGCAAGGAAGCACCTGAAAGGACGCTCAACAGGATTGCTCATTAGGGATATGCAGCCGGGCACCACGGCTCATGCCTGTAATTTCAACACTTTAGGAGGCTGAGGTGGATGGATCACTTAAGGCCAGGAGTTCAAGATCAGCCTGGCCAACATGGCAAAAGCTCGTCTCTACTAAAAATACAAAAATTAGCTAGGCATGGCAGTGCACACCTGTAATTCCAGCTACTGGGGAGTCTGAGGCGCAAGAATCACTTGAGCTTCGGAGGCAGAGGTTGCAGTGAGTTGAGATGCACCACTGTACTCTAGCCTGTACATCAGAGTGAGACTCTGTCCCACCCTCCCACCAAAACAAGAGATATGCAAATTAAAACCACAATAAGATACTACTATACATTCAATAAAATGGTTTAAATTAAAAAGATTGACAATATCAAGTTTTGGAAAGGATATAGAGAAACTGGGATTTTCACTAATTGCAGGATGGATAAAACTACCATGGACTACCCCATGTCCATCAACTGGGAAATGAATAAGTAAACTGAATAAATAATCATGATTATTGATACATGGAACAACATAAGTGCTCAAAAAGCATTATGCGGCCTGGCGCAGTGGCTCACACCTGTAATCCCAGCACTTTGGGAGGCTGAGGCGGGCAGATCACGAGGTCAGGAGATCGAGACCATCCTGGCTAACAGGGTGAAACCCCGTCTCTACTGAAAATACAAAAAAATTAGCCAGGCATGGTGGCAGGCGCCTGTAGTCCCAGCTACTCGGGAGGCTGAGGCAGGAGAATGGCATGAACCCTGGAGGCAGAGCTTGCAGTGAGCAGAGGTGGCACCACTGCACTCCAGCCTGGGCAACAGAGCGAGACTCCATCTCAAAAAAAAAAAAAATTATGCTAAGTGAAAAAAACCAGAAGACACAAAACACTACGTAATGTATGCTATCACTTAGACAAAAATTTAGAAAAGACACATTTAAAGTGAAATAAAACATGTCAGTAAATGTTAGAGGCTGAGAGTAGAAGGAAGAGATTGACTTCAAAGGGGCATGTAGGAACTTTTTGGAGTGATAAAAATCTTCTATATTTTGATTATGGAGAGGTTTACCTAAGTGTATATATACATCAGAACTCATCAAATTGTGCTCTTAAAATTGGATAATTTTACTCTATGTTAACTATATCTCAGTATAGTTGATTTTTCTTCAATGTCAATTACCTGGAAAAATTTGCGATTTTTCATTAAATCAGGGATATATTTGTGATTTCTCATTAAATCAATAACCATAAACAATAATAATAATGATGAGTCTATGAATTCTATAAAAACTCTATTTAGAATTTTATTTCTATAAAGATTTTTATTTAGAACTTTATTTGATGTTCTTGAAATGCCATGGGTGTTATTTTGTCTTGCTCAGTCCTTTGGTATCTACAGGAACACAAACACTTAGTGTCCTTCTTAGGTATGTTTATTTAAATTATTGGTTTTCTTCTGAAGCACTGAAGATCTAAACAATCTTCTAAAATGTTCTACGCTATGAACATCAAGCACAAAAGAAACTGTAAAGACCCAGTGTACATAAAAAGAGTATGTTCAGAAACCTCCTCCTTCTTCAGAGAAGCCCCTGGGATTCATATAGCTGATTTAGCAAAACAAGATAAAATTTTGGCTGTTGCCACATTTCATAAATCAGTCAAAATCATATGCTAAGAAGTAATCCTGATATCAAACTCATATCTATTTACCAGCACAAAGTCATAAATTCTTAGGTCATGGTACTAGAAGAAATTCAGTCATACCAACTAGCCTCCTTTTGGCCAAACTGTACCCCTTCCCTATCCCAGACTGTAAAAACTTAATTAGGGCCACAGAAGAGGTCACACAGATTAAACATAGATTAGGAGCCTCAAGAACCAATAGTTACTACCCACTGATACCTGGGCAGAGAGTGTCCTGCATTTCCCTCCATACCATGTACTGGATAGGACCTTTGTACTGGCCCAGGTTCAGCTTTCTGGAAATAAGCTCTCTGGTTGCCAGCACCTTCATTCCTTGCTCCAAGCTGCAGGGGACATAAATCATTTATCCTTAGACATCCTCCAGAGACTCAAGGAATGATATTAATAGTACCATAGGGAAACACTTACCTATTTAAGAGAGTTGTGATGTCCTAGAAGAAAGGAGAAAGAAAGACATCAGATGCCTGTTCATCAACTCTCAAAATTTCTTTGGTGATACCAGCCACCACCAGAATTTGTGCAGATGGTCCCCAACTCATCTCTACCAACTTCTTTCATCCTTCATACACTTTTTCTAATCTTCATCCCTGATCCTAACCCAGGTTAAACTGATCTTTTGCTCTTTCTAGAGTTCCCTTCTACAGGGAGCAAGACAGAAGCCAATAAGACAATACTTAAGGTTAAGCTATCTTTACGTATACTTTCAAATAGTCTCAGAAGAAAAACACATTAGGTATCCCAGTCCCAAGGCCACTTTTCCTTACTCTAGCTAATTAAACTTCTGAGTGCTGAGATGGTAACCAACGTTTCTTTAGAGGTGAAGCTTAAGAAAGCAAAGGTTAGAAAACAGCTTTTCAGACAGGTCAACTTATGATTGCTGAGAGCCAAAGATACAACTCAGGCTGCAACATTTTTATTTTTGAGAAATAAAGCATCAAGCTCTTTATGGAAAAATATTAAACCATTACTATATACTATTATTAATGGAGTTTAAAAATTATATTTCCTAAGAGGATGAAAGTAAAGCTTTCTGCTGTGCATATAGCTGAAGCAGCCTCCTCCTTTTCTTCCAGAGAATCTTAAAAGCACTATAACAGTTTTGTTTTGTTTTGTTTTGTTTTGTTTTCCCTGGATGTGAAAAGCCACTTCTGCATTCTTTCCAAACCTCTTCCCCCCTCTAGGTAGGAAGGTACCCATAATCATATTGGTGTGGATTCTCACTTTGAGAAAGTCGAAGGAGTTCTGTTGTTCCGTCTTTGCCTGAATGCTCACCAACATATCCTTGGCTAAGAGACATCGCTCCTGAAGCTGGCTCAGATTCAGCTCCATCTCCTCATTCAAGGCTTTCCCCTCTTCCAGGAGCTCAGTTAAAATGTCCTTTTCTTTGCTGTGCAGGAACTGATGCAGCTTTAGAAACTCCATGGACACATGTTGCTGCAGATGTAGCTTGTTTTCCTGGAAACCTCCATGATTATCACCATGGTTATTGCAGAGACTAGTGCTTGGGGATGGGGGCCACACCACCAACACTCACACACTTGGTAAATACCATCACAGAAAAATGCATACAAACGGCTACTGAATATCAAATTCAGTCATACTAAAATGAGTCCTTTGGGAGACTTACTCCTTTTCCAACTAATTTAATAGTTCAGGATGAAATAGGCAAAAGTGACCTCTAGTTTCCTATTGCAGTACTGAGATGGTAACCAATGCCATATTAAATAAGACTGTGGAGTTAGTCAAACATTCTAGAATGAAAGATAATACCCTCCTAGATTGATAATCCAAAAGCTGCCAAGTGGTACTGTTAGACTGGGGGTATTGGGAGGCTGGAAGAACTGTCCTTACCTAGAAATCAGAACTGGGGGAATGCCACTGTTACACTTGCAGCTTTTTCCTTGGGTTACCTCAACATCCTCACAGTTAAACTATTTGACATCCTGGCTTCTCAGTTCCTCATTCTCCTCATTTCTAGTGATTTCCACATTTATTGATTCATTCCTATAGTCTCACCTAGGATTTTATCACCCCCAGCAATTGTATCATCTCCAAAATAACTTTTTATGCACCAGGCTCACTCAGATACTCCTATTGCAACAATTATTGGATCTCATTGAAACCTCCTATTCACCAATCCCTCCATTTCTATTCAGGAACTTCTACCTTCATGTCCTCTCTTATCTAGCTTGGATCCCATGGTCCATAATTATTATTGCACCCTTAAGATAGTCTTGGCTGGGCACAGTGGCTCATACCTGTAATTCCAACACCTACGGAGGCCAAGCTGGGAGGATTGCTTGGAACAGGAGTTCAAGACTGGGCAACATAGTGAGACCCAGTCTCTCCAAAAATAAAATAATTAGCCATGTGTGGCAAACTAGTCCCAGATACTCAGGAGGCTGAGGTGGGAAGATCTCTTGAGCCCAAGAGTATGAGGTTACAGTGAGCCCATATCCACCTCATCAATATCATCTTGCTTAGCATGTTCCAGCTTTATTGGCCTTTTCTCTGTTTAACATAGCAGCTAACTTTCCATCTCAGGACTTTTCCAGATACTCTTTTCTATTCCTAGAACATTCTTCTCCAGGGTACCTCCTTCATATCCCCACTCACCCAGTTCACTTGGATAAGTTACTTATCCTTCAATTCTCAATTTTTAATGTGACTTCGTCAGAGAACACCCCTCCCCCAGTCTAGATTATGTTCTCCATTTATATGCTATCATCATACCCTATACTTTCATTTATAGTACTTATCACAGTTGTTATTTTATTATTACTCGTGGGATTATTTAATTAACAGCTGTCTCCCATCCCCAATATCTAGTATTATGCCTGACCCACCCGATAAATATTTGTTAAATGAATGAATGAATGCTCACACTAATAGGAATTTTTACAAAAGGAACAAGATTTTCTGAAGACATCATTACTTCCATATATCCTTCTTCTTTCCCTGAGTCTGCGTATTTTTTTCTTCCAGGTGCCAAATACCTGAGAAGGCTCTTCTCCATAGAATAATGAATAAAGAAACAGAACTTCCAATTTAGCACCCCCAACCTAGGGACTGATTTGCCAAATCTCTAGCCATTAATGTTGTCCTAGAGTGCCTATGAAGTTGAAAGTGCAGACAATAGCTTTATTTAGCTTGGAGGAAGCTAAGAAGATCAAATCAGCTGAGAAAAGCCTATGACCTTAGAGACCTAGTCCAGAGGTGTCTGGTTATAAACTCAAAGGAAATAAAGGTATTTCTTTGGACATAGCAATCTTTAGTGATTGATTTTTTTCTGATAAGTTCCTTTTTTTTTTTTGCCATAGATAAAGCCAAAGACCAGACACATTTCAACCCCACGACAGTCACCTGGTGACTGAACTATCAAAAAGATCAGCATATTAGGGGAAAGGTTAATCTGCTCTGTTGATCAGCTATTAGGAACCTACTCCACCACCATATTCCTTTCCACCCTACAGACTCAGTTTTCCAATTCCATAGCCTAGGTACCATTTAGTGTGTTGATAATATATGTTAGGCACCTTTGTACCCATAGCTGAAGTTACATGGAGGGTGTGTTTCAGTTCTATCTCATAACCCCTCTTTCTTGCTCCTCACCTTGTGAGCAGCAATAGCTTCCTTCTGCATGTTCCTCAGGGTCTGAAGCTCCTTCAGAGTTGTCTCCAGTTGACCCTGTTGGATGGCAAGCTCCTCCTGGGAATACCAAATAGAATTAACCCAGACTAACTCGGGAGATGAAGGACCATAAAGGACATCTTCCCCAAGGCCCCAGTGTGCAAGAAAAAAGCAAGCTCTTGCTGCAAAAATCTTCCCCTTCCCCTGTATCATAGTTCTTGTCTCGTTCAAGAATTGTGAAAAAGAAAAGAAAAGGCCGGGTGTGGCAGCTCACATCTGTAATCTCAGCACTTTGGGAGACTGAGATGGGAGGATCACCTGGGCCCAGGAGTTTGAGACCAGCCTGGGCAACATAGTGAGACCCATCTCAAAAAAAAGAAAAAAAAAGAATCATGGAGTAAATTACAGCTTAAAACTTAGTTTTTCTCTCTTAGTAGCTAGCTACAGGGATTTGAAGAAGGGAATAGAACTCTACACATTTTCCACTCTAGTTATATACTGTTCTCAGCATCTATCATTTTACTTGTGTTGTTCTCACTTGGAACATTTGTTTCTTCCTTCTGCCCTTCAAAATCCAAATGATTTCCCAGTTCAAGTCCTTTCCCTTTCTTTCACTATATGTCCCCTATTTCATTTTTCTCTAATAGTCTCAGAAATTCTAAACCCTTAAGAATTACAAATGTGACAAAATTTAACTTTTAACAGGAGGCTATCTTAATATTGCTTCTGTTGTTTTCTTCTTTTTAAACTTAACCAAATTTTGAATTTTTTATAACAAGAGCAATATCTTATCTATCCATATTCTACACAGTGTTTAGCAAAGTGCTACCATGGCAGAGTTTAGGTACAGATTTGATTGAGGGAGTAAGCCAGGGCTCCTCCACTGTTCCTTTCCTATAAGCAGCAACTCTAGAAAAAGAACTTTGCAAGATACATTGTACTTTCGAGCAGTCTGGGCTTTCTAATCATCATTTGAATAAAGGGATGGGGTTGGAAGAAAGAAGAAGCCCTATGAAATATTTTTACTAGTTTTTCTAAGGAATTGTTCAAGGCCCAGGGCTCACCCACCGTGAAGAAACGGACAGCATCAGAGATTTGCAGGAACTCCTTAGACTGCCCCACAGACAACCGAGCATCCTTGCATTGAAAGCAGATCAGTTTCCCATCTGGTTTACTGAACAGTTTCAGGTTCTCTCCATGCTCTAGGCACTGTGGATGGCCCTTGAGTAAGGGTAACTTCTTAATCTTCTCTACCAACTTGTCCAGTACAGGGTTGAATGTACAGTTGCTATACTGACATAGCATCTTACACTCAGGACAGAATGTTTCCTTTGCTTGCAGCCTCCAAAAGTCTTGGATACAGGCTTGACAGAAGTTGTGGCCACAGCTTAGCATCAGTGGGTCTCGGAACCAATCATTGCACAGAGGGCAGTGTAGCTCCATAGTAATATCTTGTATCACCACTTTAGAGGGTAGGTGGGTGATTGAATCATTCATTTCAACATAGTTGCCTGGATCGATGTTGGAGGAGGGGTTGGTGGATACCTTTAGAAAAGAACAGCTAAAATGAGTTTATCTTTCTTGTTGCCCATTTTAACACTCCAGGATGATGGCTCCATTCCTAAAGGAGCTGAAAATTGGTACAACTAAAGTAAAAGCACATAATCTCTCCTTTGAAAGTGAACCAGTAACTTGAGTGTTTTCTGAAATTATAGCGTATGATGCTATTTAAACTTTAATAAAGAATCAAGGCAGAGGAAGAAACAGTACTAAATCAAAGAAATGTACTTTGTTGTACATCTCTCTCTTTACCCACTTTCCCCAAGTGTCTGTTGAAAGTTTTATTTTTCAACTTCTGCTCTACTAGTTATTACCTTTATTTTATTTTTGTTTTCTAGAAATTATATACAAAGAATTGGAAAATCAATCAGATTCCTTAGTCAGTAGTGTGATATCGTCAACCATCCAGGGTCCCCTTCACTCCTTTTTAAAAAAACACATTTCAGGCCAGGCACAGTGGCTCATGCCTGTAATCCCAGCATTTTGGGAGGCCAAGGTGGGCAGATCACGAGGTCAGGAGATTTAGACCATCCTGGCTAACACAGGATGGTTAGCCATCTCTACTAAAAATTTCTACTAAAAATACAAAAATTAGCTGGGTGTGGTGGCAGGCGCCTGTAATCCTAGCTAGTTGGGAGGCTGAGGCAGGAGAATTGCTTGAACCCAGGAGGCAGAGGTTGCAGTAAGCCAAGACCACGCCATTGCACTCTAGCCTGGGCAACAACAATGACACTCCATCTCAGAAAAAAAAAAAAGAAAAAGGAATGACCAACAATGAACGGAGCCTAAGAGATCCACAAGACACTATCAAACAGACATAATAAGAATTTCAGAAAGAAAGGAGAAAAATGCAGAAAGAATGTTTGAAGCAGCCGGGCGCAGTGGCTCAAGCCTGTAATCCCAATACTTTGGGGTGCCGAGGCAGGTGGACCACCTGAAGTCAGGAGTTAGAGACCAGCCTGGCCAACATGGTGAAACCCTGTCTCTACTAAAAATACAAAAAATTAGCCGGTCATGGCGGCAGGCACTGGTAATCCCTGCTACTTGGGAGATTGAGACAGGAGAATTGCTTGACCTGGGAGGTGGAGGTTATAGTAAGCTGAGATCACTCCACTGCACCCCAGCTTGGGCAACAAGAGTGAAACTCTGTCTCAAAAAAAAAAAAATATTTGAAAAAGTAATGGCTGAAAACTTCCAAAATATGATGAAATTTTACATCCAAGAAGCTCAACAAACTCCAAGCAGGATAAATTCAAAGAGATTCACAATGAGACACATTATAATTGAAGTGTCCAATGACAAGGAAGGAATCTTGAAAGCAGCAAGAGAGAAATGACTCTTCACATACAAGGGATTCTCAGTAAGATTACTAGCTGATTTCTTTTCAGAAAATATGAAGGCCAAGAAGCAGAGAGATGACATATCTGAACTGCCGAAAGAAAAAAACTGTTAACTAAGAGTTCTGTATCCAGCCAGGCACAGTAGCTCACACCTGTAATCCCAACACTTTGGGAGGCCAAGGTGGGCAGATCATTTGAGCCCAGGAACAACATGGCAAGACCCTGTTTCTACTTTTTTTTAATTAAAATTTTTTAAAAATAAAGAATTATATATTCATGAAAAGAGGAATTAAGACATTCCCAGATAAACAAAAACTGAAGGAGTTGTCTAGTAGTCTTAATCTACAAAAAATGCTAGTAGATCTGCTCTAGAAGAAATGCTAAAAGGAGTCCTACATGTTGAAATGAAAGGAAACTAAGAAGTATCTCCAAGCCATATAAAGAAGTAGAGACCAGTGAAAAAGTAGCTACATAGGTAAAGTCCAATATTGCAGTTTTTGGTTTCTAACTCCTCTTTTTCCCCTATTCAATATAAAAGACAAATGCACAAAACAATAGTTATGTGTGTTAATGGATATGCAATGTATAAAGAGATAATTGGTGATAATAACAACAAAAAGGAGAAAACAGAGCTGAAAAGGAGCAGAGTTTTTATAGTAAAATTTTTTGCTTTGTACTATTAAAACTAAGTTGGCATTAATTCACCCTAGATTGTTATAAAGTTGACTAATTATAACCCCCTGGGTAACTACTAAAGAAAAAACTACTAAGCAATATAAAGAAAAAGAAAAGAGAAGAATCAAAATGTTACGCTAGAAAAAAATCAATCACAAAAAAGGGAAGTAATGAAGGAATTTAGAAACAAAAAAGCACGTATAGAAAATAACAAAATGGCATAGGTAAGTCTTTATCAGTAATTACTTTAGACGAAATAGATTAACTTCTGATTAAAAGGCACAGATTAGGAAAATGGATAAAAATAATATGACCCAACTATAGGCTGTCTACAGGAGACTCACCTTAGAACCAAATACACAGACAAGTTGAAAGTAAAAAGTTGGAAAGACAATCCATACAAATAGTTACCCAAAAAAGATGGAATAGCTCTACTAATATCAAGTAAAATAGACTTTAAGATAAAAATTGTTAAACTTGTTACAAGAATACAAAGAAGGATATTATCAAGGATATGATATAAAGGTCAATCAATCAAGAAGATAAAACAATTATAAACATATACACACCCAACAACAGAGCCTCAAAATACGTGTAGCAAAAAGAGACAGATGTGAAGATAGAAATAGTTCTAAAAAATCATACAAAATATCTCTGACTACAATGGAATGAAACTAGAAATCAATAACAGAAGAAAAACTGGAAAATTCATAAATATGTGAAAATTAAACAACACACTCTTAACTAATTGGTCAAAGAAGAAATTATAAGTAATATTAGAAAATACTTTGAGATGAGTAAAAACAAAAATACAGGCTGTGCACAGTGGCTCACACCTCTAATCCCAGCACTTTGGGAGGCTGAGGCAGGCCAATCACTTGAGCTCAGGAGCTTGAGACCAGCCTGGGCAACCTAGTGAAACCCTGTCTCTACCAAAAATACAAAAAGAAAAAAAAATAATTGGCCATAATGGAACATGTCTGTGGTCCCAGCTACTGGGGAGGCTGAGGTAGGAGGATCACCTGAACCCAGGAAGTGGAGGTTGCAGTGAGTCAAGATCACATCTACCAGCATGGGTGACAAAACAAGACCCTGTCTCAAAAACAAATAAACAAAAACACACAGCATGTCAAAACTTATGGGAACAGTGAAAATAGTGCTAACAAGGAAAGTTATAGCTATGAACACCTACATCAAAAAAGAAAGACCACAAATCAATAGCCAAAATTTTCCCTAGAACTTGAAAGAGAGGTACAAGCTAAACCAAAGATAGCAGAAGGAAAGAGTAAAGAATAGAGGCAGAGCATGGTGGCTCATGCCTGTAATCCCAGCATTTTGGGAGGCCAAAGCAGAAGGATCACTTGAACCCAGGAGTTTGAGACCAGCCTGGGCAACACAGTAAGATGTCATCTCTACTAAAAATTATAAATAATAATTTTTTAAAAGGCCAGGTGTGGTGGCTCATGCCTGTAATCCTAGCACTTTGGGAGGCCGAGGTGGGCAGATCACCTGAGGTCAGGAGTTCAAGACCAGCCTGGCCAATGTGGTGAAACCCCATCTCTACTAAAAATAAAAAAATTAGCTGGGCGTGGTAGCGAGCACCTGTAATCCCAGCTACTCTGGAGGCTGAGGCAGGAGAATTGCTTGAACCTGGGAGGGGGAGGTTGCAGTGAGCTGAGATCGTGCCATTGTACTCCAGCCTGGGCAACAGAGCGAGACTCCATCTAAAAAGAAAAAAAAAAGCTAGGTGTGGTGCATGCACCTGTAATTCCAGCTATTTGGGAGACTGAGGTGGGAGAATCACGTGAGCCTGGGAGGTCCAGGCTGCAGTGGGCCATGATTGTGCCACTGCACTGTAGCCTGGGCAGCAGAGTGAGGCCGTGTCTCAAAAAAAAAAGGCAAAAGAAAAGAAACAAAATAGAAAATAGAAAAACAATCTACTACAAATACAAAAAATCAGCCAGGCGTGGTGGCAGGCGCCTGTAGTCCCAGCTACTCGGGAGGCTGAGGCAGGAGAATGGAGTTAACCCAGGAGGCAGAGCTTGCAGCGAGCCAAGATCACGCCACTGCACTCCAGCCTGGGTAACAGAGTGAGACTCCGTCTCAAAAAAAAAAAAGAAAGAAAGAAAAATTAATGAAATAAAAATGCGATTCTTTGGAGGGAAAATCCACAAAATTTAGAAACCATTAAGTAGACTGATGAAGAAAAAAAGAGAGAAGATTTAAATTACTAAAATCAGAAATGAAAGTGGGTAAATTAGTACAGATCTTACAGAAATAAAAAAGGATTATAAGAAACTATGAACAATTGTATGCCAACAAATGAACAACCCAGATGAGATGGAAAATTTCCAGAAGCACACCAACTACCAAAACTGACTCAAGAAGAAACAGAAAATCTGAACAGACCTACAAAAGTAAAGAGAGTAGATCAGTAATCAAAATCCTCCCAACAAAGAAAAGCCCAGGACCAGACGGCTTCACTGGTAATCCTGCCCACTATTTAAAGAATTAATATCAATCCTTCTCAAACTCTTCCAAAAAAACAAGAGGGAACACTTCCTAATTCATTCTGTGAGGATAGCTTATCTTGGTCCTAAAGACAGATAAAGACATCACAAAAAACAAACTATTTTTAGTTTTCTTTTTGCAAAAGAGTGAAAAGACAGCTCACAGAATGGAAGAAAATATTTGCAAATCCTATACCAGATAAGGTCTATTATCCAGAATAAAGAACTCTTACAACTCAATAGCAAAAAATAAACAACCCAATTTTTAAAATGGACAAAGGACTTGAATAGACAATTATGCAAAGAAGATAAACAAATGACCAACAAGCACATGGAAAAATACTTAGTATTACTAGTCATTAGGAAAATTCAAATCGAAGCCACAGTGAAATACCACTTCACACTCACTTGTATTGCTGTAATTTTTTAATGGAAAACAATAAGTATTGGTGATACAGAGAAATGGACTCTTGTACATTGTTAATTGAGAATATAAATTGGTGCAACCACTGTGGAAATCAGTTTGGCAGTTCCTCAAAAAATTAAACAAAAAACTACCATAAGACAGACCTACCAATTCCACTTCTAGGAATATACCCAAAAGAACTGAAAACAGATAGTCAAACAAAAACTTGTACCTAAATGTTAATAGCAGCACTATTCACAATAGGCACAGGTGGAAGCAATCCAAATGCACATTAACTAATGAATGGAAAAGTGTGCCATATTCATACAATGGAAGATTATTCAGTCAGAAAAGGGAATAAAGTATTCATACATGCTACAACATGGATGAACCTCAAAAACATTATGCTAAGTGAAAAAACCCAGACACAAAAGGTCACATATTACACGATTCCATTTATATCAAATATACAGAATAGGTAAGTCTATAGAGACAGCAGATCATTGGTTGCCAGGGCTGGAGAGAAGGAGATATGGGGAGTGACTGCTCATATCACTGGAAGTGACTGGTCATGGGGTTTCCTTTTGGGAGGACGAAAATGTTTTGAGACTAGATAGAGGTGATTATTATACACCATTGTGAACGCACTAAATGCCACTGAATTGTACATCTTAAAAGATTAATTTTATGTTGTATGAATTTTACCTCAATTTTTGAAAAAATGGAAGCTGTAGGCCAAGCACGATGGCTCACGCCTGTAATCCCAGCACTTTGGGAGGCCAAGGCAAAGCTTGATCGCTTGAGCCCAGGAATTTGAGACCAGCGTGAGCAACATGGTGAAACCCTGTCTCTACCGGAAAAAACAAAAACAAAAACAAAAACTGGGTGTGGTGTCACATGCCTGTAATCCCAGCTACTCGGGAGGCTGAGGCTGGAGAATCGCTTGAACCTGGGCTGTTAAGGCTGCAGTGAGCCTAGATCATGCCACTGCACTCTAGCCTGGGCGACAAAGTAAGACCCTATCTCAAAAAATTAATAATACTAAATTGAAGCCATTTGACTCCAGAGCCAGAATTTTTTTTTTTTTTTTTTTTTTTTTTTTTTTTTTTTTTTTTTTTGAGACAAAGTCTCACTCTGTCGCCCAGGCTGGAGTGTAATGGCATGATCTTGGCTCACTGCAACCTCTGCCTCCCAGGTTCAAGCGAGTCTTCTGTCTCAGACTCCCGAGTAGCTGGGATTACAGGCATGCGTCACCATGCCTGGCTAATTTTTTGTATTTTTAGTGGAGACAGAGTTTCACCATGTTGGCCAGGCTGGTCTCGAACTCCTGACCTCAAGTGATCCACCCACCTTGGCCTCCCAAAGTGCTGAGATTACAGGCATGAGCCACCACGCCCAGCCCAGAGCCAGAATTTTTATACTGAATAATATCCTGCTTTGCAGAATGCTATATAATGCCTTCCAGGGTGGGCTACTATTTGATGAATAGCCACCAGAAGTGGCCACCAGAAGTGGCTTCAATCTCAGTGCCTAAAGGTCTAATGGTGTAAATAAACATTCAGTGATGGCAGCTTTGTTTCTATGCCCATACTTCCTGGGTCATAGAAATGAATAACATAGAGGCTCTGCCCAAGAGCTGCTCACATCTGGACCTCCACTACATTTATGGGACCAGGACAAAGTGCAACTAGAAGTCCCTAGCTTCTACTTTTCAACTTGCATATCATCTTCCTCTGAAGGATAAAAAACTTAAACATAGACAGAAGATGTATTCTGAGGCAAAATCCCTGAGAGTTTGTCCAGAGGTTACTCTTCTGTTCTTGAGAGGAAAACTGGAGCTCAGAGGAGTACGAACTTGCTCTGACACTCAAGTCATTGGTGAAATCAGGGAATTCAAAGAACTCTATCCTGAAGGCCAGAGCAATTTCCATCTGCTATATATCCACTTGAGAATTGGAATATCCAGAACTGCTCTGTTCCTCATTCCTAACCCTGCCCATTCCTAGTTAGAAGTTTATATTTACCTCTCCTTATGGGCTTAGTTTCCCTTATATTCAGATTTATTCTAGCCAGGGGAACATGGCTAAACATTCTTTGCCTCATGATCAAATTCCATTCTCATTAATAACTATTTATATTGCCCTCATTCCATGTCTACATTCTCACTTTTGTTGTGAAAATGCTTTTGATTGAGTCTGTAGCCCTTTGCTCCATAGTTTCTCACATAGCCTGTATTCCCTATTGCTGATGCCTGATCTCCCCAAACCTGGGTCTTGCCTGTCTGGACCTAATATAGCCATCTTCTCTTTGAATGTTGCCTTTCAACCATTCTCTGTAGCCTCTTTTTCTGAAATTCCTATCAGACAGATGTTGACGCTTCTCACTCCAGTCTTTATTAATTTCTTTTTCATATCTTCTAACTCCATAACTTTCTGTGCTTTGCTTTGGACATTTTCTCCCATTTTGTTGTTTTATAGATGCTATTTATTTTGTATTTCTCTAAACACCTTTGAATGACGTGAGTTCTTCCTGAATCAGCTATTTGCAAGAGACTTGTATGAGGATGGAGGCAGGGTTATATTTGAGGCTATTTTCTTTATAAAACAATGTTTGCATGGGTTCTTTTTTCCCCATGATCAACACTGCAGGGTTGTTTGCAATGCAGAGTCTCTCTCCTCCATTCTACCTCAGCAACAGACTGCTTTCTGAAAATATGGCATATTTGTCCTTGTTCAACTTCACCTTTCCCATATCTCAAATCTGTATAACAAATGGGTTACTCCAGCTTAAGCCTGCTTGCCTGTTCTCTTTGTTCTGTACCAAGGCTTGTGGGTCGTGGCCAACAGGATGGGGTGCTTTCTTTGGAAAAGTACCACCTCCCTTCATGTAAGGTCTGCTTCCCTAGGCATCCTTTCTCACATTCCTGCTTGACTTTCACTATATTTGGCAGTCCTTCCTCATAGATTGTAGTCCAAGCTATTTGATGTCTCTAGTTTCATTGCAAATTATTTGTCTATTTTTCATTCTCCTTGTGGTTTTTGACTTAAAGAAGGATGAGTTTCTAAGAGAAGGGAGAAAATTACTTTTAATCCACCATTTAAAAACCAACACTTAAATTGTTTTTGACACTTTAACATTTCTATATATTTAAAGAAAGATGTGTGTGTGTGTGTGTGTGTGTGTGTGTGCACGTGCACGTGCTGGGAGTGGGCAGAATATTTCAAATGTCCTCAATATATGAATTTGACTAGACTGGGTAATGGACTTTCAGCATTAATCAGTGTGGATGCCTTTCCTGAAAGATAACAAATTTACCTCCAGCCCACAGGAATGGGAATGCAAAGCCAATATTTAGCAGTGTTATAGAAAATACTATGTGCTATTCTTTGCACACTTGAGTTTTAAACTAAGATTGATTTCTTTTTTTATATACAATTATTGGTTTATGCTATTATCTTTTAAAACTTTAGAAAAAAAAGAAGAGTTACAAACCAAAAATAGGTAGTTCTTTGATGAGTGATTTTTTTATGTCTTTGTCTGGGTTCAAGTTATTGTCTAATGTCCCTTCATTTCAGCTTGAAGAAGTCCCTTTGTCATTTTTTGTAGGTAAGGTCTACTAGAGATAAACTCAGTTTTTGTCTGTCTGAGAATGTCTTAAATTCTCCTTCATATTGGAAAGATAGTTTGGCCAGATACAAAATTCTTTGTGGATTATTCAATTACTTTGAAGATGTCATCCCATTGCTCTCTGGCTTCCACGATTTCTGATGAAAAATTAGCTGTTAACTTATTGAGGCTCTCTTGTACATAAGTCACTTCACTCTTGCTACTTTTAAGATTATTTTTGGCTTTTAATAGTTTAATTATAACTTGGTGTGGCTCTCTGTTAACTTATCTTACATGGAGTTTGTTGAGCTTCTTTGATGTATAGCTTTATGTCTTTTGTCAAATTTCAAAAGTTTTAAACCATTATTTCCTTAAGCATTCTTTCTGTCCCCTTCTCTCCTCTCTTCTGGGACTCCAACTATGCATAACAGTCCCACAGGTTTCTGAGGCTCTGCTCATTTTTATTCATTCTTTTTTTTCCCTGATCTTCAGCATAATCTCAATTGACCTATTTTCAGTTTCATGAATTCTTTCTTTTGCCTGCTCAAATCTGATTTGAACACTTCTTGTGAATTTCTCATTTCAGTTATTATGCTTTTCAACACCATAATTTCTCTTTGGTTCCTTTTTATAACTTCTACATCTTTGCTGATATTCACTATTTGGTGAGACATCAGTCTCATGGTTTCCTTATTTGCAAATTGTTTCCTTTAGCTATTTGAGAATATTTAAAATAATTGATATAAAATCTTTGTCTAGTGAGTCCAATGTCTGAGCTTCCTCAGGAATAGTTTCTATTAATTTCCTTTTCTCCTGTCCATGGGCCATATGTTCTCATTTATTTATACTTGTTGAATATCTGATACTTTGACAAGTATAATGTGAAATCTCTGGAAATCAGAATCTTCCACCTTCTCTGGGGTTTTTTGTTACTTCTTGTTGTAGTTGTTTTGTTTAGTTAGTGACTTTTCTAAACAAATTTTGTAAAGTCTGTATCTTTGTCACATGTAGCTACTGAATTCTGTCCCATGAACTTAGTAGTCATCTAATAGTTCAACAGAGATTTCCTTAAATGCCTAGAATCAACCCAAATCAAACAACAACAACAAAAACCTCCCAGTCTTTGTAAATGGGCTTCGTATATGTTGAGCATGCCTTCAACACACAGTTTACAACTTCCTTAGTCCTCAGTTCCTGCTTACACAGATCCTAAAAGTCACTCCGAGAAGAAAACTTGGGGTCTTTCTCAGGTTTTTTTTTTTTTTTTTTTTTTTTAGTATGCACTCAGTCCTGGGCATGCAGTTGGCCTTCTAGATTACCAGGAATATGTGGGTACTTTTCAAAGGGTATTCCCCAAAATAACTCTTTCCCCAGCCTTTCTTTCTCAGCTTTTTGGTTACTCTATTGTTTGCCCCAACTATTATGCCTTTCCCCAGGTGGCAGCAATAAAAACATTTGCTTTTAAATGTTTCCAAACTATACCTCCAGGGTAGCCATCTCATCTGTGAAAAAGTTCTGAGTTAAACAAACTAATGGCAAGCCTTTTATGTAACACTTCATGGAAGCACCAGACAGGTCAAAGCCACAGTTCTTTGGGAATAAGGTCCATGCTGCTCCCACTTGTACTATGTAACTGTAGTTGGAATGTCAGCTGTCTTTAAAACCACCACCAAGATGGGAAATGAGGTAAACCTGAGTAAGTTAAAGTGTTAAAAAGTTATTTTACAGAGATTCAAGGTTTTATTTAATTATTATTAAATATTTCCCTGGTTGCTGTAAGCTTTTGATTAGTTTCAAGTTTTAAAAAACTCGATCTTCAAAATTTTTGCCAGTTTTTGTGGAGGGATGGACTTTGGGACTTCTCTACTCCACCATTTTTTTTATTATTATTATACTTTAAGTTTTAGGGTACATGTGCACAATGTGCAGGTTAGTTACATATGTATACATGCGCCATGCTGGTGTGCTGCACCCATTAACTCATCATTTAGCATTAGGTATATCTCCTAATGCTATCCCTCCCCCCTGCCCCCACCCCACAACAGTCCCCAGAGTGTGATGTTCCCCTTCCTGTGTCCATGTGTTCTCATTGTTCAATTCCCACCTATGAGTGAGAACATGCAGTGTTTGGTTTTTTGTCCTTGCGATAGTTTACTGAGAATGATGATTTCCAATTTAGTCCATGTCCCTAAAAAGGACATGAACTCATCATTTTTTATGGCTGCATAGTATTCCATGGTGTATATGTGCCACATTTTCGTAATCCAGTCTATCATTGTTGGACATTTGGGTTGGTTCCAAGTTTTTGCTATTGTGAATAGTGCCACAATAAACATACGTGTGCATGTGTCTTTATAGCAGCATGATTTATAGTCCTTTGGGTATATACCCTGTAATGGGATTGCTGGGTCAAATGGTATTTCTAGTTCTAGATCCCTGAGGAATCACCACACTGACTTCCACAATGGTTGAACTAGTTTACAGTCCCACCAACAGTGTAAAAGTGTTCCTATTTATCCACATCCTCTGTAGCACCTGTTGTTTCCTGACTTTTCAATGATGCCATTCTAACTGGTGTGAGATGGTATCTCATTGTGGTTTTGATTTGCATTTCTCTGATGGCCAGTGATGGTGAGCATTTTTTCATGTGATTTTGGCTGCATAAATGTCTTCTGAGAAGTGTCTGTTCATGTCCTTTGCCCACTTTTTGATGGGGTTGTTTTTGTCTTGTAAATTTGTTTAAGTTCTTTGTAGATTCTGGATATTAGCCCTTTGTCAGATGAGTAGGTTGTGCAAATTTTCTCCCATTTTGTAGGTTGCCTGTTCACTCTGATGGTAGTTTCTTTTGCTGTGCAGAAGCTCTTTAGTTTAATTAGATCCCATTTGTCAATTTTGGCTTTTGTTGCCCTTGCTTTTGGTGTTTTAGACATGAAGTCCTTGCCCATGCCTATGTCCTGAATGGTAATGCCTAGGTTTTCTTCTAGGGTTTTTATGGTTTTAGGTCTAATGTTTAAGTCTTTAATCAGTCTTGAATTAATTTTTGTATAAGGTGTAGGGAAGGGATCCAGTTCCAGCTTTCTACATATGGCTAGCCAGTTTTCCCAGCACCATTTATTAAATAGGGAATCCTTTCCCCATTGCTTGTTTTTCTCAGGTTTGCCAAAGGTCAGATAGTTGTAGATATGCGGCATTATTTCTGAGGGCTCTGTTCTGTTCCATTGATCTCTATCTCTGTTTTGGTACCAGTACCATGCTGTTTTGGTTACTGTAGCCTTGTAGTATAGTTTGAAGTCAGGTAGCATGATGCCTCTAGCTTTGTTCTTTTGGCTTAGGATTGACTTGGCGATGCGGGCTCTTTTTTGGTTCCATATGAACTTTAAAGTAGTTTTTTTCCAATTCTGTGAAGAAAGTCATTGGTAGCTTGATGGGGATGGCATTGAATCTATAAATTACCTTGGGCAGTATGGCCATTTTCACGATACTGATTCTTCCTATCCATGAGCATGGAATGTTCTTCCATTTGTTTGTGTCCTCTTTTATTTCATTGAGCAGTGGTTTGTAGTTCTCCTTGAAGAGGTCCTTCACGTCCCTTGTAAGTTGGATTCCTAGGTATTTTATTCTCTTTGAAGCAATTGTGAATGGGAGTTCACTCATGATTTGGCTCTCTGTTTGTTATTGGTGTATAAGAATGCTTGTGATTTTTGTACATTGATTTTGTGTCCTCAGACTTTGCTGAAGTTGCTTATCAGCTTAAGGAGATTTTGGGCTGAGACAATGGGGTTTTCTAGATATACAATCATGTCATCTGCAAACAGGGACAATTTGACTTCCTCTTTTCCTAATTGAATACCCTTTATTTCCTTCTCCTGCCTAATTGCCCTAGCCAGAACTTTCAACACTATGTTGAATAGGAGTGGTGAGAGAGGGCATCCCTGTCTTGTGCCAGTTTTCAAAGGGAATGCTTCCAGTTTTTGCCCATTCAGTATGATATTGGCTGTGGGTTTGTCATAGATAGCTCTTATTATTTTGAGATATGTCCCATCAATACCTAATTTATTGAGAGTTTTTAGCATGAAGCGTTGTTGAATTTTGTCAAAGGCCTTTTCTGCATCTATTGAGATAATCATGTGGTTTTTGTCTTTGGTTCTGTTTATATGCTGGATTACATTTATTGATTTGCGTATATTGAACCAGCCTTGCATCCCAGGGATGAAGCCCACTTGATCATGGTGGATAAGCTTTTTGATGTGCTGCTGGATTCAATTTGCCAGTATTTTATTGAGGATTTTTGCATCAATATTCATCAAGGATATTGGTCTAAAATTCTCTCTTTTGGTTGTGTCTCTGCCCGGCTTTGGTATCAGGATGATGCTGGCCTCATAAAATGAGTTAGGGAGGATTCCCTCTTTTTCTGTTGATTGGAATAGCTTCAGAAGGAATGGTACCAGTTCCTCCTTGTACCTCTGGTAGAATTTAGCTGTGAATCCATCTGGTCCTGGACTCTTTTTGGTTGGTAAGCTATTGATTATTGCCACAATTTCAGATCCTGTTATTGGTCTATTCAGAGATTCAACTTCTTCCTGGTTTAGTCTTGGGAGGGTGTATGTGTCGAGGAATTTATCCATTTCTTCTAGATTTTCTAGTTTATTTGCACAGAGGTGTTTGTAGTATTCTCTGATGGTAGTCTGTGTTTCTGTGGGATCAGTGGTGATATCCCCTTTATCATTTTTTATTGCTTCTATTTGATTCTTCTCTCTTTTCTTCTTTATTAGTCTTGCTAGCGGTCTATCAATTTTGTTGATCCTTTCAAAAAACCAGCTCCTGGATTCATTAACTTTTTGAAGGGTTTTTTGTATCTCTTTTTCCTTCAGTTCTGCTCTGATTTTAGTTATTTCTTGCCTTCTGCTAGCTTTTGAATGTGTTTGCTCTTGCTGTTCTAGTTCTTTTAATTGTGACGTTAGGGTGTCAATTTCGGATCTTTCCTGCTTTCTCTTGTGGGCATTTAGTGCTATAAATTTCCCTCTACACACTGCTTTGAATGTGTCCCAGAGATTCTGGTATGTTGTGTCTTTGTTCTCATTGGTTTCAAAGAACATCTTTATTTCTGCCTTCATTTTGTTAGGTACCCAGTAGTCATTCAGGAGCAGGTTGTTCAGTTTCCATGTAGTTGAGCGGTTTTGAGTGAGTTTCTTAATCCTGAGTTCTAGTTTGATTGCACTGTGGTCTGAGAGACAGTTTGTTATAATTTCTGTTCTTTTACATTTGCTGAGGAGAGCTTTACTTCCAACTATGTGGTCAGTTTTGGAATAGGTGTGGTGTGGTGCTGAAAAAAATGTATATTCTGTTGATTTGGGGTGGAGAGTTCTGTAGATGTCTATTAGGTCCGCTTGGTGCAGAGCTGAGTTCAATTCCTGGGTATCCTTGTTAACTTTCTGTCTCGTTGATCTGGCTAATGTTGGCAGTGGGGTGTTAAAATCTCCCATTATTATTGTGTGGGAGTCTAAGTCTCTTTGTAGGTCACTCAGGACTTGCTTTATGTATCTGGGTGCTCCTGTATTGGGTGCATATATATTTAGGATAGTTAGCTCTTCTTGTTGAATTGATCCCTTTACCATTGTGTAATGGCCTTCTTTGTCTCTTTTGATCTTTGTTGGTTTAAAGTCTGTTTTATCAGAGACTAGGATTGCAGCCCCTGCCTTTTTTTGTTTTCCATTTGCTTGGTAGATCTTCCTCCATCCTTTTATTTTGAGCCTATGTGTGTCTCTGCATGTGAGATGGGTTTCCTGAATACAGCAAGCTCCATCAGCTCCTTTAAGCACTTCTCTGTATTGGTTATTCTAGTTATACACTCGTCTAAATTTTTTTCAAAGTTTTTAACTTCTTTGCCTTTGGTTTGAATTTCCTCCTGTAGCTCGGAGTAGTTTGATCATCTGAAGCCTTCTTCTCTCAACTTGTCAAAGTCATTCTCCATCCAGCTTTGTTGTGTTGCTGGTGAGGAACTGCGTTCCTTTGGAGGAAGAGAGGTGCTCTGCTTTTTAGAGTTTCCAGTTTTTCTGCTCTGTTTTTTCCCCGTCTTTGTGGTTTTATCTACTTTTGGTCTTTGACGATGGTGATGTACAGATGGGTTTTTGGTATGGATGTCCTTTCTGTTTGTTAGTTTTCCTTCTAACAGACAGGACCCTCAGCTGCAGGTCTACTGGAGTTTGCTAGAGGTCCACTCCAGACCCTGTTTGCCTGGGTATCAGCAGCGGTGGCTGCAGAACAGTGGATTTTCGTGAACCGCAAATGCTGCTGTCTGATCATTCCTCTGGAAGTTTTGTCTCAGAGGAGTACCCGGCCATGAGAGGTGTCAGTCTGCCCCTACTGGGGGGTGCCTCCCAGTTAGGCTGCTAGGGGGTCAGGGGTCAGGGACCCACTTGAGGAGGCAGTCTGCCCGTTCTCAGATCTCCAGCTGCGTGCTGGGAGAACCACTGCTCTCTTCAAAGCGGTCAGACAGGGACATTTAAGTCTGCAGAGGTTACTGATGTCTTTTTGTTTGTCTGTGCCCTGCCCCCAGAGGTGGAGCCTACAGAGGCAGGCAGGCCTCCTTGAGCTGTGGTGGGCTCCACCCAGTTCGAGCTTCCCGGCTGCTTTGTTTACCTAAGCAAGCCTGGGCAATGGTGGGCGCCCCTCCCACAGCCTCGCTGCCGCCTTGCAGTTTGATCTCAGACTGCTGTGCTAGCAATCAGTGAGACTCCATGTGCGTAGGGCCCTCGGAGCCGGGTGCAGGATATAATCTCCTGGTGCACCGTTCTTTAAGCCTGTCAGAAAAGCACAGTATTAGGGTGGGAGTGACCCAATTTTCCAGGTGCTGTCTGTCACCCCTTTCTTTGACTAGGAAGGGGAACTCCCTGACCCCTTGCACTTCCCAAGTGAGGCAATGCCTCACCCTGCTTCGGCTCACGCACGGTGTGCTGCACCCACTATCCTGCGCCCACTGTCTGGCACTCCCTAGTGAGATGAAACTGGTACCTCAGATGGAAATGCAGAAATCACCCGTCTTCTGCATCGCTCACGCTGGGAGCTGTAGACCAGAGCTGTTCCTATTCAGCCATCTTGGCTGCCCCCTCCGTGTGTTTTTAAAGTATATTTAAAGTATATAGCGGTTACCAAGGCAGGGCAAAGAGGAACGGGAAGTGACTGATAATGGGTATGGAATTTCTTTTGGGGATAATGAAAATGTTCTGGAATTAGATAGTGGTGATAATTGTACAACTTTGTGAATATGCTATAAATCACTGAATTGTAAACTTCAAAAGGGTGAGTTATATGATATGAAAGTATATTTAATGTTATTAATTGTTGATATTATATGATTGACTGGTTTTATATGGTTAATTCATCTTGCTAGCTGAGGGTTTGCCAATTCCCCTGACTTTCAATAATATATCCTTTTCTGTAAAACAAGGGATTAATTATATTAGCTAATATTTACTGAGCATTCACTGTGGAAGAGGATTTACATACATTATTTCATTTAATCTCAGAACAACCCTATGAAATACGTATTATTACATATTTTAAGGAAACTGAAGCTTAGATTGCTTCAAGTATCTTCCCAGAGTCACAATTATTAAGTAGTGGGTCCCAGATTTGAACTCTTTATTTGACCCCAAAGCCTATTAACCATTGAGTCAGCAGAGAGCCCATCAATATGTTTTGTGGAATTGAATTTATTAAATGGATCAAATTTATGAAGGAAAATATCTGCAATAACTTCCTACTGCTCTAGAGGGAGCTATAGAATTGGAAACCAAAGGAGAGTCTAAAATTTCTGGACCTGGAAATCTTTTAGGAAACACATCTACTGCCAGCCCCTTTTAGGGGAAGAAGTCTAACCTTAAGGCAGAGAGAGAGAAACTCGAGTCAGGAATTGATATTCATCCTTATAAAGCCCTGGCTGGCAGGAATCACTTTATAAGAAAGCACATCAGCAGGTCGCGATGGCCCAGGCCTGTAATCTTAGCCTCACTTTGGGAGGCCGAGCCAGGAGGATCACCTGAGGTCAGGAGTTCGAGACAAGCCTGGGTAACATGGTGAGACCTCATCTCTACTAAAAAAAAAAAAAATACAAAAATTAGCCAGGCGTGGTGGTGCGCCCCTGTAGTCCCAGCTATTTGGGACGCTGAGGCTTGAGAATCACTTGAACCCTGGAAGCGGAGGTTGCAGTGAGCTGAGATGGTGCCACTGCACTCCAGCCTGGGCAACAGAGTGAGACTCTGTCCTAAAAAAAAGAAAGAAAGAAAGAAAGAAAGTATGTATCTTCCTCCTTCAGTTCACTGTGCACATTCTCAAAGAGCAGAGAAAAGGCAAAGAGCTATGAAGTCCATGGAAGCTTGCATAAGAAATCCTTAATTTTTACCAGAGATTTTTTTTTTCCTGAGAAGTTTTGTGTTGTAAATTTTTGAAATCATGGTTAAGATATCTAAGGAGAGTTCATTTGTTGCTTTTCAACCTTTATTCCTTCAAAGTAATTTTTAAACTTTGATGGGCAGTTTTTATGAAGAATTAACTTTGAGAGCAGAAAAATACAGTTCATCCACAGAGACAAACTATATAGCACAGCCAGCTTAAACCTAAGAGCAAGACACACTCCTGCTTCACGAGTCAAGCCATTTGCACATAAGAAGGTAAGATTCTGAACTTTCTGACTTCTTGGAGCTTCCCAGAGTTGAAAGAAATTTTAAGCCATTTAATGCACTCCTTTCCAACCTCTGCCTGAACATCTGAAGTAATGGGAAACTCAGTATCACACAAACAATTTTTTTACTATTATGGAAAAGTGTCTATTTTCACTGACTTGGCCTTAAAGTAATAAGAATATAGTAGGTTTAGGCAATAGTGTTTATTTTTGCCCTAGAAATTATAAACAAAATGCTTATAGCCCTGTTTGCTTCAATAGCTAAGCACAGAGATGAGTAGCAGCAAACCTAAAGGTCCTATGATAGAGGAAATTAGAAACTGATCTTAATGATTAATATAATGAAATTAAACTTTATAAGAAGTGGAAACTAGTGGAAATGGATGATAACTCAGGATTCAAGGGCCCCTGAAAAACCATTAGTGAGTTTTTCAAGCTTTCATGTAGTAAATAACCATTTTCTTTTGTCTGACAATCAGGAAAACACTAAGTTCAGAAGAACATAACTTCCTTTATGTTAGCTCTGAAGAGGTCTTAAAGGAAGAATTCAATTAAAAATGTTTACTATCTGAGTATCAACTCTGCCTTAAATATAAAATAATCAAATGTGAAGGTATTGGAAGCAAACCAAGTTATACATAATAATTTTTAAATCTAAAATAAAATGATTACATTGATAATGAAAGTAAATTGTATATAGTATACAGTTTATTTTTTCTCAAAATGTTTTGGTGGATTTCATTACTTTCCTACCAGCTTCTCTAGTCTAAATTATCAGTTATTCCAAGGCTTGGAGAGAGTATAGTAGCTACCAGCTGTCACAAGTTAAATACTTCCCTTCATGAATTTCCTTTTGTGCTCCCAAATCCATATCCTCTTCAATGATCCTGTTTTCCACACTATTCCTAGAAGCCCTGCTAAGTAAAAAAAAAAAAAAAAAAGGGTCACTCGCCTCCATGAAACTTCAGCCCACCAAGGGGCAGAGGCAGGCACTTGAATCAGAGCTCAGCAGGCCCAGGATGGCTGCAGACTGGGAGTCAGGGACCTTTTAGTTTTCAAGGAATGGGCTCAGAGCATGACGAAAGAAAGAAAAGTTCAGGAGCTGGAGAGTAGCGGCAAGGCCAGAGTGAGGTCTGGCAGATTCCGTGACAGTTTGTCAGTTAACTTTGATCATCACTTGCTTAAGAGAAAGAGAACCCCTCATTAGAATACCCTACCTGCCCAACTTTTCTTTTGTAGGAGACAAGGGCAGCTCATTTAGATTCGAGTTAGTAGTCTAATCTTAAGGTTCATAGCTCCCCATTTCTGGACTAAGGATGCTCTATGAAAGAGGAAATACATGTCAGCAGCAGCCTATATTAAGCCTAACTCATGAAAAATAACCACCTCACCCCTGTTCATGATCCCATCACACCATCAAGACACCAGCTGAGTGGCTTTAATAGAGAGCTAATTCACCTCTCATATTCCAATGAAGCAGCCCTGATTTTATCTCTGAGACAGTAACACAGGCCTGGGAAACACCAGGCCCTAAGAAAGCAGGATGAAAAAAGCGTCATTTCATACAGCTTTCTTCAGCAGTTTTAGCTTGCAGAGAGATGTACCAACACTGTGCTCCTGAGTGACTTATAAAGAGCCACCACAGAGCCAAACAGTTTTTCTTACAGTAATTCCTCTAACTCAATATGATTTCTTGCACGTCTAGCTCCTGCCTAGCTGTCCAGACTTAATGACCGCAGCTCTTTCCCCGGTGTTTGGGATCGCCCAAATATGTCACGCTTCTGCAGCTTTGTATATGTTGTCCCTTCGGATGGGAGTTTCCCTTCCCCCACACCCCCGTCATTATCTCTTTACTAAACTCTTCCCTAACCACCCCCTCATCCCCAAACCAAGCTTTACCCACTTCCCTGTCTCTTGTAGAAAATATTTTGCTGGCTCTATACCAGAGGTTACCAACCTCAGCCCTATTGATATTTTGGGCCTGCTAAGTCTTAAGTTAGAGGGGCTGTCCTGTGAATTTTAGGATATTTAGCAGTGTCCCTGGCGTTTACACATTAGATACCTGTAGCCACCCCCCCGCCCCCCCGCCCCCCAGTCATAACAAAAATGTCTCCAGGCATTGCCAAATGTCTCCTGGGGGCAGGGGTTGGAATCACTCCCCAGTTGAGAAACACAGCTTTACTCCCTCCCTTCCTTCCTTCCTCCCTTCCTTCCTTCCTCTTTCTTTTTTTCTTTCTCTTTCTTTCTCTCTCTTTCTGTTTTCTTTCTCCCTTTCTCTCTCTGTTTCTTTCTCTTTCTTCCTTTTTCTTTCTTTTTTCTTTCTCTTTCTTTCTCTCTTGCTCTCTCTTTTTTCTTTCTTTCTCCCTTTCTTTCTCTTTCTTTCCTTCTTTTCTTTTCTTTTTTCTTTTCTTTCTGACAGGGTCTCACTATGTTGCCTAGGCTGATCTCAAATTCCTGAGCTCAAGCTGTCCTCCCACCTCAGCCTCCCAAAGTGCTAGGATTACAGGTGTGAGCAACACCACGCCTGGCCTAGTTTTACACATTTCTATAGCACCCTAGATCTTTGTACACGTGGCTTTAACAGAGTGTATTCTAATTGTTTGATTGCATGTCTGCCCCTCCACTAAGTTGTGAACAACCGCAGGATAGGTAGTACTGTATCTTGCTCACCTTGGCAATACATGGCATTTGTTAGATCAAAACCTTTGTCAGATAAATGTCTATGAAATGCTGGTGATCACTTAGTCAAAAAAGTAATTTTGTTTCATCTTGATCGTTTTTGTTGTTGGCTAAAACATTTGACAATGCTTAGTATAGCTGATTTTACTAAAGCCAGCGCCTGCACATTTTTGAACCTTTAGCCTAGGGGTAAGAAGGTTCCCCTTTAGCCTGGCCTAGAAGATGGAAGCCTTGTCTCTCACCAGAGCACTGAGTAGCCTTAGCTAAGACATTTAACTCCTATGGGTGTCAGTTCCTCCTTCTTTAAAATGTGAATTCCTAAGACCCCCTTCTGTCTCTAGAAGCCTGTGATTCCAAATCCTATGTAGCAAGAGGTCTCAATCTTCACAAAGAGTACTTCAAGTCTTTTTTTCACTATTTAAAAACAGTGTCCAGGCATGGTGGCTCATGCCTGTAATCTCAGCACTTTGGGGGGCCAAGGTGGGAGGATCACCTGAGCCCAGGAGTTCAAAACCAGCCTGGGCAAGATGATGAGACCCTGTCCCTACAAAAAATTTAAAAATTAGCCAGGCATGTTGGCACGTGCCTGTGGTGCCAACTACTCAGGAGGCTGAGGTGGGAGGATCGTTTGCGCCCAGGAGGTCGAGGCTGCAGTGAGCCATGATCACATCCCTGCACTCCAGCATGGTTGACAGAGTAAGACCTTGTCTCAAAAAAAAATAAAAAATAAAAAAATTCCATTGCTGTAAACGAGACCCAGAGTGATGGTTAATTTTATATGTCAACCTGACTAATATACCCAGTATAAAAGTTGCTTAAGCAAGAATGAAATTTATTTCTCTCTTAAGTAAAAGTCCAAACTTCTATAGTGGCTCTGGTTTGCAAAGTTGTCAGTCTCCCAAATTCCTTCTCTCTACTTTGTTAACATAGAACTCACAACAGCCATAAATTTGGAGAGGAGACTTTATTTCTTACAAAGGGTTAAAGGCCTGCAAGGTGGCCATCCCACAGGCCAGGAAGTACAATCTCTGGCAAAGACCAGAGACAGGCACTTCAAAGGAGGAGTGGGGGTAGGAACTTGATGCTGAATAGGTTGGCTAAACATACATATTCAACAGGTTACAGGAGGAGCTATGAATAATTATGAAGGTCATCCTGACTCATGCTTATTGAACAAATATGCATGTAACATACAACCCATGTTCACTTTGAGGTGGAGACTTAACTCTTTTTGTTGTTGTTATTGTTTGTTTTTTGTTTTTCGCGACGGAGTCTTACTCTGTCACACAGGCTGGAGTGCAGTGGCGCCATCTCAGCTCACTGCAATCTCTGCCTCTGAGGTTCAAATGATTCTCCTTCCTCAGTCTCCTGAGTAGCTGGGATTACAGGCGTGCACCACCACACTCAGCTAATTTTTGTATTTTTAGTAGAGACGGGGTTTTGTCATGTTGGCCAGGCTGGTCTCAAACTCCTGACCTCAAGTGATTCACCCACCTCAGCCTCCCAAAGTGCTGGGATTACAGGCGTAAGCCACCACGCCAGGCCTAAGGTGGAGACTTAACACTTAAATGCATAACAATTAGACCCTATAAGTCAAAATGCCTGTTCAGGACAGGAAGGAACAAGGGTGCTTAGCCTCTATAAACTGGCCAGAACCAGCCCATAGTCAGTGGTCTTCTTATCAAGAGAAAGTGGCTGGGTGCGGTGGCTCACGCCTGTAATCCCAGCCCTTTGGGAGGCCGAGGCAGGCAGGTCACAAGGTCAGGAGATGGAGACCATCATGGCTAACACGGTGAAACCCCGTCTCTACTAAAAATACAAAAAAATTAGCCGGGCATGGTGGTGGGTGCCTGTAGTCCCAGCTACTTGGGAGGCTGAGGCAGGAGAATGGCATGAACCCAGGAGACAGAGCTCACAGTGAGCCGAGATCGGGCCACTGCACTGCAGCCTGGGTGACAGAGCAAGACTCTGACTCAAAAAAAAAAAAAAAAAAAAAATTGCTTATCTCAGCTGGTGCTTGTTTAGCTGCTAAACAAAAAGAAAAACTGACAGGGCAGAACTCCGTCTCAAAAAATAAATAAATAAATAGAAAATCTTGTGGCAGTTAGAACATAGTTTATTCTTTAAGTGTAGGAGTGCATGACATAACACTTGCCTGGCATGACCTTAGATCTTACGAATAATTTGTTATTGCCACAAAGGGTCTATTCTGTCAGCCTTATGATCTTTATTTTGACATTAATGCTGGTCAGTTGTTGTGTCTAAACCATAAAAGAGACAGGGATATAATGAAGCATGTCTGACCTCCCATCCCGTCATAGCCAGGAACTCAGTTTTAAGGTTTTTCTGGGGTCACTTTGGTCAAGAGGGGTTCCATTCAGTCAATTAGGGGGCTTAGGATTTTATTTTTAGTTTACAACTTACTTCACCATCTCTAGGGTGTTGTCTTTATTTATGTGGTCCAGAATGTCCACATGTGGCCAACTAAAAATTGATGACTATAAGAAAGGGAAAGTCGCTTTAAGGACGACCCCAGTATCTGGCACACTCTGGCAACTGAAGTCCAGAGCTGAAGCATAAAACCAAAGGAAACAAAAAGCAGTCTCAGAGCATATGAGAAATCAAAGAGTTTTTTATATACTGCAGATAGCAATTTTAAAAATCAGTATTTTTAAGCTCAGAGCATTGGATGCCAACAACCCATAGTTCCTGCACAAAGACATGGAAAAATCCAGCCACAGGATCTGTCTTGAGCAATAAGGCATACATCATATATAAATGCAGTGATACTGATGGAGGCTGATTTTTTCAAACAAACTGGGCAGTGTTAGTATGTGTAAAGGAAGTGCAGAAGCACTGACTACAGATGTGACCACATTCTATAGAGTAGATGTGTTGTATACTAAGTTCAATCTCTGAGCATCCATCCATGCAAACTTGACACTGAATATAACCAGGTAGTATATGACAAAAAAATTTTTTTTGCAGGGAATTATGGTGGGCACTGTTGGTTATACATACATCTCTGTCCCTTTTCACTCCCTCCTCATCAGTGTTCACCACAGAACTGCCAGTGTGGTCTTGGAGTGGCCTTGTGTTTGCTCTTGGCCTCCTCCTTTGTTCAATAATCACTACAGAGTCACGGTGAGTTAGGTCAATCACTACAGGTTCTAGAGATTCACAGGTGAGGTCAACTACTTCATCACTTTCCCCAAGTTCTATCAGTTCTGCATCCAAGGCTGTTAGGTGTTGGGCCTCCTTCTCTGGCTATAGGGAATGCTCAGGCTTGTCTGGAATTCACCATGCTGTCTCAGCTTATTATAGTATTCCATTGTGCTTTTTGGATTCAGTCTTAGAGAAGTAAGTGATCTGTGCCAAGGTTTACCGCAGATTTAAAACTCTTCAATGTCTCACTGCTGTTGTTCAGTCACTCTCTGACTTATAAGAATTTAGAGGTCAGATTTCCCCACATATTTGAACTCTTATTCTGGGTCCAGTCCTGTCTTCACCTCCACAACTGCTGTGCTCCCACAGGGAGTGGATCTTCTGGGAGCCATTTGTAAGATAGTTCAATCTGAATTTTTAACTGAAAAAAAATGAGAGAAAAATTAAGCTTTAGTAATGTCTAAATCAAGACTGATAGTAGTATATGTATAAAATGTATAGCTATATATAGAGAATGTATACAAAAAACTTTTTATAGTTATGCATTTGAACAAAATTTGGAGACCACTGCTGTTGAAACTGAGTGCCCCTCCCTATTCCATGACCTGATGGTAGTGAGGAGGAGGAATCTAAGGGGCACTTACATGAAGAGAAGCACAATATCATTGAACACCCAAGAAAGGGTTACTACTTCAATTAAGAGCTTTTTCTTTTCTTTTTTTTTTTTGAGAAAGAGCCTCACTCTGTCACCCAGGCTGGAGTGCAGTGGTGCAATCTTGGCTCACTGCAACCTCCGTCTCCCCGGGGTTCAAGCAATGTTCATGCCTCAGCCTCCCATATAGCTGGAATTACAGGTGCATGGCACTACGCCCGGCTAATTTTTATATTTTTAGCAGAGATGGGGTTTTGCCATGTTGGTCAGGCTGATATCAAACTCCTGACCTCAGGTGATCTGCCTGCCTCGGTCTCCCAAAGTGCTGGGATCACAGGCATGAGCCACAGTGCTTGGCCCACTCACTCATTTTTTATAAAGTAAAAACGGGAGACCAAAAAATCTCCTTATACACTCCTAAAAGCAAATAAGAAATAAACCATTTAGTCTACTTGCAGGTTCATCTTGCCCAGTGTTTTCTTTCTAACAGAGGCAACAAATGGAGTTCTGAAAAATTTATCCCAGATTGTCTTCTAGGAAAGAGAGGATGGAGTTCGAGCATTAGCCATAGAGAGGCTTGGTTTGGGTCTAGGCTCTGTGACTTTTGAGCATGTGACCTAGAAGTTAAGTTGTCAAAATCACAGCATGTAAATCTTTGTAAAAATTAATTAGCTTATAATTTTAAAATAATGCATAGTCATTAGGGAAATACAAATCAAAACCATAAAGAGATACCATTTCATATCCACTAGAATGGTTATAATAAAAAAAGATTAAAAGTGTTGGTGAGGATGTAGAAAAATTGGAACTGTCATACACAATGGTACATTCAGCTTTGGAGAACAGCCTAGTAGTTCCTTAAAAGATTAAACATAGAGTTACCATATCACCCAGCAATTCCACTCCTACATATATACTCAAGAGAATTGAAAATCTATGTCCACACCAAAAATTTATACATGAATATTGATAACCACATTTTATTCTCAGTAGCCGAAGAGTGGAAACAACTCAAATGCCCATTAACTATAGATGGATAAACAAAACTTAGTATATCTACACAGTAGAGTAATATTCATCAATAAATAGGAATGAAGAACTGATCCTTGCTACAATATGATGACCTTTGAAAACAGAAGCCAGTTACAAAAGACCACATATTACATGTTTCTGTTTCTATGAAATACTAATAGGCAAACCCATAGAGACAGAAAGATTGGTGGTTTCCTAGGACTAGGGGTTTGGGAGAAATGGGAGTGACACCGAACTGGTACAAAATTTCTTTTGGGAGTGATGAAAATGTCCTAAAATTGAGGTAGGTGGTTACACAACCCTGTGAATATACTAAAACCCACTGAAATGTACACTTAAATGTGTTAATTGTATGGTTTGTGAACTATATCTCAATAAACAAAGATGTAAGCTGCCAAAAATGTTACACAATACAATGGGACACGAACTGGATTTAGATCGGCAAACCGTAGAACCTAGTGAGGAAATGAGAAGCCCAGCAGGAAAACGGGCGGGCCCCAGAGAAGGGCTTAGGGCTCTGCGCTCCCCTGCATGCACCGGCCTACTTACCGAGATGGTACTTCTCTTGGGCCCCACAGACACCTACTTCTCCCCGGATCGCTATTCTCGACTATTTGCGTCTCGCGACCGGCCTGCCCCTCCGCTTTCCCGCTCTGCCCAGGAAAAGCGAGCCCTCGGAAGGAACCTGGGCAGCCCCAGAAAGCAGTGCCCATCACTTTCCAGCTCCATCCACCCAGCAGCCCATCAATGACCTAAATATGTTGTCTGTTCCACCCAGTCCTGCCCGGTAGTTATTCAGCGATGAGAGAGTAGGAAGCTTGAGCTCCAGGAGTGTGCCACTTTCCAGGCCCTCCGTGGCTTCCCAGTCCCGGACAGAGACCTGAGCAAGCCGAAGCCGGGTGCCTGGCTCCACTGGGCTGGGAAGGAGGACCGGGAGGCCGCAGGCCAGGGAGGGCAATTGGAGAGAGATAGAAGCAGAGGGACGGGGAGGCAGAGGAGAAGGTACTCGACGATGGACGCGCCCAGGCTGGGGGCGGCGCCCACAGAGCAGAGCCAAGGTCACGAAGCAGAGCGTCTGCGTGCAAACTCCCGGAACTGGATAGGCTAAAACACTAGCTTGTCACCCTTTTAATTCGCTTTTACAGTTTCCGAACTGCCCAATCAAAACCCGAGCCCAGGGTCGCTCGTCACCGGTCTCTGGACAAAAAGCGCTGTTTCAGATTAGAAATCAGGACTTTCCCGTCCTGGTTTCTCTTTCTTCAAAGCCAGCTGCTTTCCGAGAAAGGGGAAGGGCAGGGTTGCTTCCCTCACCCCACCCCACGCAGTGATGAGATCAGCAACTTCCCACTCTCTAGATAAGTGATTCTCAGTGGTTGTTCCAATGAAGTCACTTGGAGTATTTATTAAGAGGCTGAGGGCCAGAGGTCGCAGTCCTCTGCAAGCACGCTTAATGTATAAAAAAGCAGCCGGGCGCTGTGACTCACGCCTGTAATCCCAACACTTTGGGAGGCCGAGGTGGGCGGATCACTTGAGGTCAGGAGTTCTACATCAGCCTGGCCAACATGGTGAAACCCCTTCTCTACTAAAAATACAAAGATCAGCTGAGGGTGGTGGCGCGTGCCTGTAATCCCAGCTACTCAGGAGGCTGAGGCAGGAGGATCGCTTGAACCCAGGAGGTGGAGGTTGCAGTGAGCCCAGATCTCGCCACTTCACTCCAGCCTGGGCAACAGAGACTCCGTCCAAAAAAAAGCCTGCATATAATCTGGGCTTACAAGCACCAAGGACATGTAAGAAATGTGTTTTATATTTTTATATTTTTTGATTTTTTTATTTCTTGAGTATTTATTGACCATCTACTACCTCAGGCTCATATACACTGAATTTTCCAGGAATATAACTACCAGGTAACTCAAAGGAAGATGTATGTTGGTTTTTTATTTTTGGAGTTTTACCTAGAGATTTTCGCCATTTTAGAAAATTACACCAGAACCTGCAATACCATACTTGAATCTGAGCCATCAATCCAGCGTGCCTCTCAGTCTTCCACGCCGCTGGTTCACAGAGATCCTAGGCAGTTGCAAGTGTCTGGCACTTCTTTATACCAGCAGTGCAGCCAAGCTAGAGCATTCACAAGCTAAATTACTTAATTTTCATGATCATATTAGTAAAAGAATCACCACAAAACAATTGTTATAAAAAGGGGTTGTTGGGGGAAAGGGGGCTGTTGAATATGATTGGGGTTGAAACCTCTAATCCACACTGCAATCCTGGGGACGGTGCCCACCTCAGTCTGCCAAGCCTGAGCTTGGATACTGAGTTTCTATCCTAGAAATCTGTCAGATAAGGCTCCATTACATAAATGACTTGGTTGCTGCATCGTCACTAGGAACCCTTCATTCTCTTCACCTTTCCTGGCCTCAGTAAAAAAAAATACACCTTCATTCTGGAAAACCCCTATGCTGCCAGAAAAGAGCTCTACCTGTAGGCCTACCTTTGGAGGAACTGTCCAGAATGAGTCAGGGCCATCTTGTTACTGAAAGCCTTTTAGGGAAAGGGATTCTCCCGTAGTTTCTTCTTTCACCAGATTAGTGCCAAGAAGTTTTCCATTGTACAAAATGAGTATCCTTAATCCAAAAATCTGAAATCCTAAATGCTCCAACATCTCAAACTTTTTGAGCACCAACATGATGCTCAAAGGAAAGGGTCACTGGGGCATTTTGGATTTTAGATTTTCACATTAGAGATGCTCAACTGATAATTAACAAATATTCCAAAAATCCAAAAAAAAATCCAAAATTTAAAACACTTCTGGTGCCAGGCTTTTCGGATAAGGGATACTCAACCTGTATCTCCCTGCTGTGGTAATTTGCTCTAATGAGCTGTGAAAATAAAGAACCACTGGAAGTAAAAGCAGTTGCCTGGAGTCTTGCATCTTACAGAGCCCTTCTCATTGCCATCCCCTTCTCAGAACCACCCTAAAAGAGTGCCCGGCACAAAGTAGACACTCCATATTTATTTAACAAATGATTAAGTGAATAAATAAGTAAATTTCTGATATAGGAATAATTATCCCATTTTATGGATATGGTGACAAAGGGTCAGGTCAGCAATATGACTCTTTTCCAATTTCTTTTGTGGAATTAGGATTCAAACTCAGGTCTGAGTCCAATATCATACACACTGTAATGCTATCCCCTTAGAAACTTTGAACTTGTAATGGAAGTTTGGGGTTGCATGTGTTATGGGCCCAGCAGAGGATGTTGACAGGAAACATGACTCACCCAGATCTGGCTTTATAAGCCAGTTCTCAGCTTTTGCATAGTTTGCTGCTAACAGCTAGCATCTGCAATTACCCTCAGTCCTGCAGATTACCCTCAGACACTGGAGGGAGCCGGAAGTATCTCGGAGTTTTATGTTTCACCTCTTTCCACAACCCTGGATAGCCAAAGACAGGCTGATGAAGAGCACCAAAGCCCAGCTCCTTTGTGTTGAGGCAGGAAAAACTCTGAGGTGTGTTCTTGTTCTAAAGCTTCCCGTGTGATCAGGCTGAGTGTAGGACTTCTGAAATCACGCTCTCGCTTGGCTTCTTCCCATTCCCTGTCCTTCATCCCCCACTCCTTTACTGTTCTTTTCCTAGGAGCCCCCCACTTTTTTTTTTGAGACAGAGTTTCACTCTTCTTCCCCGGGCTGGAGTGCAATGGCACGGTCTCGAAGAGCCCTTTCTTAACAAGTCATTTGCATCCAAATCTTTGGCTCAGGGCCTGCTTTTGCAAGACTCCACCTAAGACACTCGCTGACTCTTCAGATGATGAAAATGGCATGCACACTTGCAGACAGCTAAGGATTCTGTCTTCGTCTTTCTGTTGCTATAACAGAATACCTGAGATCAGGTAATATACAAAAAAAAAGAGGCCAGGTGAGGTGGCTCATGCCTGTAATCCCATCTTTTTGGGAGGCCGAAGACTGGAGGATGTCTTGAGGCCAGGAGTTTGAGACCAGCCTTGGCAACATAGTAAGAATCTGTCTCTACAAAAAGTTTTTAAAAACTAGCGATGCGGCCGGGCGCAGTGGTTCATGCCTGTAATCCCAGCACTTTGGGAGGCCAAGATGGGTGGATCATGAGGTCAGGAGATCGAGACCATCCTGGCTAACACGGTGAAACCCTGTCTCTACTAAAAATACAAAAAATTAACCTGGCGTGGTGGCAGGCACCTGTAGTCCCAGCTACTTGGGAGGCTGAGGCAGGAGAATGGTGTGAACCCAGGAGGCAGAGGTTGCAGTGAGGCGAGATCGCACCACTGCACTCCAGCCTGGGCGACCTAGCAAGACTCCATCTCAAAAAAAAAAAAAAAAAAAAAAATTAGTGATGCATGGGGGTGTGCATCTGTAAGCCCGGCTACTCAGGATGCTGAAGCAGCAGGATCACTTGAGCCCAAGAGTTTGAGGCTGCAATGGCACAATGGCAGAGCAAGATCCTATCTCAAAAAAAAAGAAAGGAAGAAAAATGTATGGAAGAGGCTGAGAAGTTCAACGTTGAGGGGCTGTATCTGGTTTGCTTTGGGTGAGGGCTTTGTTCCGCATCATAACATGGCTAAAGATAAAGATTTAGAGGGGCACAAGAGAGAGAGCGAAACTGGCTTTTATAACAGACCCATTCTCAGGATAACCCATTAATCCATTAATCCATTCATGAAGGAGCCCTCATGACCCAGTCACCTCTTAAAGGCCCTACTTCTTAATACTGTTATATTGAGGATTAACTTTCTTTTCTTTGCCTCATTATTTTTTATTTTTTAATTTAATTTATTTTAGATAGATGATAGATAGATAGATAGATAGATAGATAGATAGATAGATAGATAGATAGATGCATAGATACATAGATACATAGATAGATATGAGGTCTCACGATATTGCCCAGACTGCTCTTAAACTCCTCCTGGGTTCAAACAATCCTCCTGCCTCAGCCTTCCAAGTAGCTGGGACCACAGGTGTGTGCTACCACACCCAGCTAATTTTTGTTTGTTTGATTTTGTAGAGAGGAGGACTCACTATGTTGCCCAGGCTGGTCTCAAACTCCTGGGCTCATGCGATCCTCCAGTCTCAGCCTCCCAAAATGCTGGGATTAGAAGTGTGAGCCACTGTGCCCAGCCAGGATTAAGTTTCAACATGAATTTCAGAAGGGACAAACATTCGAGCCATAATAAGTGACGAGAAAACCGCTTCAACTATGCTGTGTCATTCAGTGGCAGCAAAAGTCCTCTCAGTTTTTCTAAATGAAAACAGTTAAAAGAGGAAGTGCCTGTAATCCCAGCACTTTGGGAGGCCAAGGCGAGCAGATCACGAGGTCAGGAGTTTGAGACCAGCCTGGCCAGCATGGTGAAACCCCATCTCTACCAAAAACATACACATAAAAAAATTAGTCAGGCATGGTGGTGCATGCCTGTATTCCCAGCTACTCGGGAGGCTGAGGCAGGAGAATCACTTGAACCCAGGAAGCAGAGGTTGCAGTGAGCCGAGATTGCGCCACTGCACTCCAGCCTGGGCGATACAGTGAGACTCTGTCTAAAGAAAAAAAAAAAAAAAAAAAAGAGGAAGTGGTCCATGTGGTCCGTGGGGGAGCGGAAGCCTGCACATCATTGCAGGCTTCACTTGGGCCTGTGTGTCTTACCAAAGACATAGATAACGCCTCAGTTTCTTAGACTTTTTAATCACCTATGTTGTGGAGGACCAAAGATGTCTAATAATTGCATCCAACTAATGACAGGAGATATACAGAGTTTAGTGCATAGTAAGTGCTTAATATATGCTCGACTGTTATTTTGATTGTATTTATCAGTTTTTTTTTTCTATTAGGGCTTCTCATAGCTCTCCAAAGTACCAGAATAATTTCTATGCACAAACTTTTCAATCAAGGTAATCACAGATGTTTTATTATTTATTTTACGATATCTAGAACCCAAATATTAGCCTTCAATTTTTTTCCTATAGGTCTAGACTCCAGGGAAAGACAATGCTAATTTTTCCCCCTAAAACTTTGATGGCTACATCACAGACAAAATATTTTTTTATTATAGGAAATGGCTGGGTGTGGTGACTCTGTAATCCCAGCACTTTGAGAGGCGAGACTAGAGGATCGCTTGAACCCAGGAGTTCAAGACCAGCCAGGGAAACATAGTGAGACCCCCATCTCTACAAAAAAAAATACAAAAAAATTAGCCAGGAATGGGTGGTGCACACCTGTGGTCTCAGCTACTTGGGAGGCTGAGATGGGAGGATTGCTTGAGTCCAAGAGGCTGAGGCTGCAGTGAGCCAAGATTGTGCCACTGCACACAAGCCTGGGTGACAGGGTAATACCCTGTCTCAGAAAAGAAAAGAAAAGAAAAAAAGAAAAGACCTTGAGTTTTGATTCAAGGGTTTACAACACAAAAATGACAAGTAAAAAGCAACAGCCCAAAAATACCGTGAAAGTGGTTGTTGACAAAACTAGAAAGACATATCCATTTGTGACATGTTTTCCTTAGGGATCATGAAAAAAAGTAAGATATAAAAATTATTATTTAACAGTAACCCCTTTTTTAAAGGAGGATACAGTTAACCTTTGAACAATACAGATTTAGGGTGCAAGGGTCTACTTTTTTTTTTTTTTTTTTTTTCCTTTTTGAGGGACTTGCTTCATCACCCAGGCTGGAGTGTAGTGTCCTGATCTCTGCTCACTGCAGCCTCAACCTCCCAGGCTCAAGTGATGCAAGCGTCCACTTTTTTTGTGTGTGTGTGTGACAAAGTCTTGCTCTGTCACCCAGGCTAGTGTACGGTGATGCAATCTCCGCTCACTGCAACCTCCGCCTCCTGGGTTCAAGTGATTCTCCTGCCTCAGCCTCCCAAGTAGCTGGGATTACAGGTATGTACCACCACACCCAGCTAATTTTTGTATTTTTAGTAGAGATGGGGTTTCACCATGTTAGCCATTTTTTTTTAAAGAGACTGGGTCTCGGCCGGGCGCGGTGGCTCACACCTGTAATCCCAGCACTTTGGGAGGCCGAGGCGGGTGGATCATGAGGTCAGGAGTTTGAGACCAGCCTGACCAACATGATGAAACCCCGTCTCTACTAAAAATACAAAAAATAATTAGCTGGGTGTGGTGGCGGTTGCCTGTAATTCCAGCTACTCAGGAGGCTGAGGCAGGAGAATTGTTTGAACCTGGGAGGTGGAGGTTGCAGTGAGCTGAGATCACGACATTGCACTCCAGCCTGGGTGACAGGGCAAGACTCCGTCTCAAATAAATAAATAAATAAATAAATATGTACATACATAAATAAATACATAAATAGAGAGAGAGACTGGGTCTCACTATGTTGCCCAGGCTTGTCTCAAACTTCTTAGCTCACGCAGTCCCCCCACCTTGGCCTCCAAAAATGCTGGGATTACAGGTGTGAGCCACCATGCCCCACCTAGTTTGTTTTTTTAAAGTGGCTTCTTACACATATTTTGTAGAAACTAATTTTTGTTTCAGCAATATAGTATGGGTATGCTTCCATGTCAGTATGTAGGATCTACTTCTTTATTACTGATGTTGGGACTTTTCAGTTTAATTTGCATTGCACAATTATATTTAATAAGGTTAATTAAGCTTCCAGTATTCCTCCTCTTTGCTTGCTCTCTTCTAAAAAGAGAAACTAAGGCATGCTCCAAAGGAACTGTGAAAGTTGGTCATCAAACTGGGTCATTTTTGTCTTACTCAACTAAAACAGAGTCAAGAAGCCAGGGAGAAGCACTCAGGGCACAAAACATTGTTCCAAAAATGCGATTTTCTGCAAGCCTGGAAGCTGAAACTGCCTGCTATCACCTGAAACCAGGTTTAACTAATGGCTACAGAAATGACCTGCTACAACTCTGAGACTAGTTCTGTTCATTGTCATCATTTGCCAATCAAAACTTGCCAGCTCCTCAAAACCTTACTAGCACCAGTGAAATTTTCTCAGAGCAATAAGTAATATTTTCCCATTTTATAAAACCTTTTTGTACTTCAGACATGCCAAAGACCAGCTGGTCTGTGTGTATGCCCTGAGTTGCAATTATTTCCTCCCAAATAAAACATTTTAATTTCAGAGATTCAACTCTATATTTCATTTGACTTTGACATAGTATTACCTTGTAATATCAGCCAGCAGAGCAGCCCCTCACAAAATAGCTCTGTTGAATGATATGGAATGGAGAGAGAGTTCTTTATGACTGAACTCAATGAGTCTGTCAATCTTGGATGTACATTAAAACTATCTAGAGGTTTTTAAAAAAATAACACTATACCTGGGCTCCATACCGAGAGATTATGGTTTAATTGGCCTGGATGGGAGTCTGGGAAGCTGGTGAGTTGTTGTTGTTGTTGTTGTTGTTGTTGTTGTTGTTGTTGTTGTTTTTGAGATGGAGTCTCACTCTGTCACCCAGGCTGGAGTGCAGTGGCATGATCTCGGCTCACTGCAACCTCTGCCTCCGAGGTTCAAGTGATTCTCTTGCCTCAGCCTCCTGAGTAGCTGGGATTACAGGCGCGTGCCACCATGCCTGGCTAATTTTTGTATTCTTAGTAGAGACAGGGTTTCACCATGTTAGCCAGGCTGGTCTTGAACTCCTCGTAATCTGCTCACCTTGACTTTCCAAAGTGTTGGGCTTACAGGCGTGAGCCACCGTGCCTGGCTTGTTGTTTTGTGTGTGTGTGTGTGTGTGTCTGTGTGTGTGTTTGTTTTGTTCTTACAAACTCTACATGTAATTTTAGTTTGCAGCCAGGTGAAGAGTTAATGAATGGCCTAGGTAAGTGTGGTATAATATGAAACACATTTGGTCTTTGTCCCCAGTTCCTGTCAGAAGTTCCTAAAATCCTTTGAATTTTGAGTGATAGGAGTGTCTTTTATTATTAATAATAAGCCTCTTTGGTAACCCTTGAGTATATGCTAATGAGGTTATACTCATAGGTTTGGGCCCCTAGATAGCCTCAGGATGGTGCTAGTCACCAGAAAGACCAAGTGACGAGAAGATTAGTGTGTTGGAACTTCCACCCCCACCCATCCACCTCTGGGAAGGTGAAGGGGAGCTGGAGATCAAGCTCTATAAAAACTCTTGAACGATGAGCTTCCTGTTTGCTGAATGTGTGGAGGTGCTGGGAGGGTGGCATACACCTGGAGAGGGCATGGACTGTCACCACCACAACCCCCTACATATAGCCCTATTCATCTTTTCATCTAGTTATTCGTCTGTAGCCTTTAATCTTTTATAATAGATTGGTAAATATGAACTGTCCTAGCAAATTAACCAAAGTCAAGGAGGCAGTCATGGGAGTTCTGGTTTCCAGCTGGTCAGTCAGAAGTAGAGGTAACAACCTACAATGTGTGATTGGCATCTGAAGTGGAGGGCAGTCTTGTGGGACTGAACCCTCAACCAGCAGGATCTGACACCATCTCCAGGTAGATCCCATCAAAATCTAATTGAATTATGGGATACCCAGTTGGTGTCTGCTGGAGATTGTTTGGTGTTGTTAAATTAAGTTTAGCCTAGGCAGGGCACAGTGGCTCATGCCTGTAATCTCAGTACTCTGGGAAGCTGAGGCCAGAGGATCACTTGAGGCCAGGAGTTTGAGACTAGCCTGGACAACATGGTGAAACACCATCTCTACTAAAAACACAAAATTAGCCAGGCGTGGTGGCATGTGCCTGTAATCCCAGTTACTCGGGAGGCTGAGGAACGAGAATCACTTGAACCCTGGAGGTGGAGGTTGCAGTGAGCCAAGATGGTGCAACTGCACTCCAGCCTAGACAACAAGAGAGAAACTCTGTCTCAAAAAAAGGTTTAGCCTAAAGTTGCCTTAGCTGGGCACAGTGGCTCACACCTGTAATCCCAGCATTTTGGGAGGCTGAGGCGAAAGAATTGTGCAAGGCCAGGAGTTCATCTCTACTAAAAATTAAAAAACAAAATTAGCCAGGCATGGTGACATGTGCCTGTAGTCCCAGCTACTCTGGAGCCTGAGGCAGAAGGATTGCTTGAGGCCAGGAAGTCGAGGCTGCAGTAAGCCATGATCATACCACTGAACTCCAGCCCGGGTGACAGAGTGAGACCTTGTCTCAAAAAAAAAAATTAAATAAATAAATAAAACTGCCTCCCTACGTAAGTTCAGGCTAAAGATTTCTCTCTGCATAGTGAACTGTAACCTAACTGGATGTGTAAACAGACTGTAACTTACTCTTATACCACAGAGTCTCAGCCAATCACAGGTGGCCAACTCTTCAAACCCTGTTTAAATGAGGCAAATGCTGAACTGCAACCAAGCTGGCTGCTTCTGCCCCTGACTTCCATTTTCTGCACATCACTTTCCTTTTTCTGTCCCTAAATGTCATCCAACCATGTGGCACCCCCAGAGTCATTTTGAACCTATTCTGGCTCCGGCAGCTGCCTGGTTTGAGAATCACTTTTGCTCAGTTAAACTCTGTTAAATTTAATCTGTCTAAAATTTTTCTTCTAACAGAGTGTGGGGGGAAAACCCCTGCATATCCGGTCACAGAAGCGTTATGTGTTAAGTGTAAGAGTAGAAATTTTAAAACTTTGTTTTTCTTTCAGAGTATCATCCTCCAATTTTTTCAGCTGAGTTCCTACAAGTCTTCCCCCAGACACCCTTCCTCCACTGTTTGGAATTACCCAAACCTGCCATGTGGCTGTCCTTCCTGGCTACCATGCCTGGAAACCCAGGCCCCACCTACCAATCAAGAGAACCACTAGCAACTTACTCTCAGCTCAGGCAAATGGCTTCTCTAACACCTCCCTAGATTTTTGTTGTTGTTCCTTGAACAACAACATTTCTTTTTTTAAAAAATTATTTTTTGTTTTTTTTAATTCAATTGTTTGAATTGAGACAGGGTCTTGTTATGTTGCCCAGGCTGGTCTCGGACTCCTGGGCTCAAGCGATCATCCTACCATGGCCTCCCAAAGTGCTGGGATTACAGACATGAGACACCTCGCCCAGCCTGAACAACAAAATTTCGATTGCCAAGTTCTTCGCGCATACCTATGCTATATTCTTATCAGGATATATTTTAATTATTTGAGTGCATATCTGTCCCTCCGCTAAACTGAGAAGATTGGGAGCAGTGTTGTGTTTTATTTATCCTGTCAGTATCTAGAACTAGCTAACTCAGATTCTTGGTCAAATAAACAAAGCTGGCCATCAGGTATAAAACTATGCCTTGAAAATTTTAAATCTGTTATTTGTCATTCAAAGTACAGCTGGCCTTCTGTATCCAGGGGCTCCACATCTGTGGATTCAGCAAAGCATGGATCAAAAACACTGGGGAAAAAAAGGGATGGTTGTGTCTTTACTGAACATGTACAGACTTTTTTTTCTTGTCATTATTCCTTAAACAATAACAACTATTTGCATAGCATTTACATTGTATTAGGTATTACAAGTAATCTAGAAATGATTTAAAGTATACAGGAGGATGTGCATAGGTTATATGCAAATACTATACCATTTTATAGAAGGGACTTAAATATCCATAGATTTTGGTGTCCAAGAAGGGGTCCTGAAACCAATCCCCCAGGGAGACCAAGGGATGACTGTGTATCTATTCCTTGCTAAAATATTAAATCCTTCAGATACTTTTGCTCCCTCTTAGAGTCTGCATACTCCTCATGACCTGGCCCACAGGAAAGAACTCTGGCTAAAATATAGAAGGCTGGCCTCCCACTAGACAGCTGTGTCACCCCAACTATGCCATTTAACTTCTTTGAGCATCAGATTCCTAATCTGGAAAATGTGGATCACTGAGGCCCTTTACACTGTGAACCAAACTCTATATACAAGGGGTTCACATTTTTTACCAAGTGGAACTTGAAGACTGTTTCCCTGTTTGAAAATACAGGGGTAATAGTGGGAGTGAGATATAAGAGACAACACATCAAGTTTTATGATTTATTTAACTTGTGGAACAAAAATAAACCAGATTAACCACAACCATGCCTTACTTTATCAAATGTATAAGAAGTAAATATGAATCTTATATGACAAAATGTTTCATTCATTATAACAAATTTCCAATAATCCTGTCAATTATATTTCTAAATTTTCCCCCAAATTCTAAGCAGAGTACGTAAATTGGAAGTTAACTTATGCACACATAACTATCTTAACAAGCTTTGAGTGCAAGAGATTGAAGAGTTCAAATCTGACCAAGATGTTGATGTTGGATAAGAGAATTAATTCTCTGCTCCCCACCTCTAAGTTGCCAGCCCTCCTAGAGCTACCTGTGGAGCAACCTGCTCAGATACATCAAACATGGAGATAGCACTCAAAGTAGAATTATAAAGAAGATCATGTCCATGTTAACATTATTATAACCCTATATTTTGTGCATAAAGTATAAGTGTATAAGCATATCAATATTAAAAAGCAAGCAAGCAGAATTTGGAATTCATCCAATCCAAATGTGGCATCTTCAAACCTGAAAAGAAAAGAAAAAGGTTAGCAATGAATTTATTTTATTTGGATTGCAGATCTCATTACCAAACTTGTCTAATTTCTACTGTGTAGATCACCTTTTTAAAAGAAGTAGCTGCAGACAGTTCTCCAAACCCATTATAAAGAGTATATCCTGTTAGTGTATCCCTTTGGTGCTCCCAAAATCTTAGAAGAAAAAATGCTGATATGATGTTTTGGTCAATGATGGACTGTATATATGACAGTGGTCTCATAAGATTAAAATAGCATATTTTTACTGTAACTTTTCTATGTTTAGATACACAAATACTTACCATTGTGTTACAACTGCCCACAGTATTCAGTACAGTAACAGGCTGTATAGGTTTGTAGTCTAGGAGCAATAGGCTATACCATGTAGCCTATGCGTGTAGTAGGCTACAACACCTAGGTTTGTGTAAGCATTTCTCAGAACATGTCCCCGTCATTAAGTAACACATGACTATATTAGAGTTCAGGTCCTGGCTCTACAATTCACTAACAGTGTGACTGGGCAGATCATCCACCTTCCTGATGCTCTCCCAAATCAATTCCCTGTTCTAGAATATAACAGGAGATTTGAATGGGGTTTCAGCATCAATGTACCCTGGGCAGTAGAATTTCATTGAAAAGCCTTTGGACTCCAACTAAAGATGCAGAGAAGTCCAAGTTCCTCCCTCTCTCTTGCTTCTGGAGCTCCTTGTAGTTACATCTATTATAGTATCATTATATCAAGTTATAACAATCTGTTTCCCTTTATCTCCTCTAGTGGCCTGGGAGCCTCTAAGATGCAAACACAGTCCCCATACAGGAATGGGATGTCTGCAGAACTGTATAACTCCTCTCTTCTGTCTGAAGAATAAAACAACATTATACAAAGGAAAAGAGTGGTTCATTTTCTCTCCTCAGCAGAGATGTCCAATGTGGAAATGGCAGAAGAAAGATCAAAGCCTTGCAGGTAATGTGGGTAACCACCTGCCTTTATCCTGCAATACCATACTGGCAGTTCCTTTGCCCTCTCTGTAGAGGGTCAGTAATATGGCCATACCTGGGGCCACACACCTTCTTCATGCCACTCCACAGGAGAAGGGAACATGACCCTGTAGGATTCTTCTTTCCCTGCTAAAATGTTACTCTGTCAATGTTCTCCACATAGTGAGGGTTATCATGTTAGAGCTGTCTATAAATAGTCCTCAGGACAGTGAAACAAAAACATTTTCTCAAGGTCAAAAACTTACCTCCATGATGCTGCTTACATGTCTCGATCTATGAAAAAGACAGTGGAGAAAAAAAAGGAAGACATTAAGTTTTACTTTTAAAATACCATGTACTAACAAATGTCTAAAATGGTTAGAAATAAGGCTGGCAGAATAGGCTGCTGTTCCTACCCATGAATACCTTGTTTAGAGCTGCCCAGCAGGAACAAGCCCTTCCTACTAGCCTCAGATACCAATCCAGCCAGAAAGTACTGGAGAAGTCCAGGATTATAGGATGCTAGGATAGCAGGACTTACAAACAAAGGCCTATACCTTCTTGAGATGTTCGTTCAGTGCTAAATATACCTGAAGCTGCCACAAAAGCTAGAGGAAGCCAGTAGGTAAGAAGTGTTAAGAGTGTATATGTATTTGTGCAAGTGCTGCTGCTGCTCCCGCTCAACTGCAGGGAAACTACTGGTTCAGAAACCATGCTGTGCATCAGTATCTCAGCAGGTGCCACTAATCTGATCTTTAAGAACATTCCCTGACAATCCCAATATGCAGATTGTTTATATCAGATGGGATGGGACTCATTCAGGGTAGTATGGCCATAGACCTTTTTTATATCAAAGCAGCTTTATGATATGACTACTCATACACAACTTTCAGCAGCTTACAAAAGAATGTAAGACTTACCCCACTTAACTATCTTGGGCTGTGACAAAGTCACATGGTTCACACGGCAGGCATACTCATCTTTTTCAGTGGGGGTGAATTCAGTGTAGTACAAGAGATAGAAAGACCAGTCCTTGCTGAAAGACAAGTCTGAATGCTCCACTTTTTCAATTCTCTCTCCATTCTTCAGTAAGTCAACTTCAATGTCGGATGGATGAAACCCAGACACATAGCAATTCAGGAAATTTGACTTTCCATTCTCTGCTGGATGACGTGAGTAAACCTGAATCTTTGGAGTACCTGAGGAATATCGGGAAAAGACACATTAATATTGCCAGGGTATTTCACTTGGGGCTAACTTGGTGTCAAGCTATATCAGGCACCAAGTGTTTACATTTGGTCATCGATTTCTCCCAATTCCATTTCCACTCTGGCCAAATGAACTTCCACCTTCCCAACAAGCCACCTCCATTTTGAAGAATAAACCATGACTTGGTATCTTCCCCTCATAATTCCTCTATACATGCCTTTTTTGGTTTTTTTCTAGCAGATTTCTAGCAGTATCTTCTGTCACTGGAGATTGCGCTGCATTTTTAAGAGCCTTTCTCTGGAGGCTCTCAAGGACTTCTGATGCCCTCTCAGCACTCATAGCATTCCTTAACACATCACTCAAGAGTCTACATGATTTGGCCCCAAGCTACTTTTCAAAGTTCATTTCTCAGTTCATAACAGCCCCCATCAAATTACTCATGTTATTGTACTCTGTTTCCACCCCTTCCATTTTTTTTCTTATGTTTACTCCTTTCTGTTTGGTTCCTGCTCCTGCCTTGATCTACACCCATCTGATTTTCTAAACTGTATGAAGTGTCTAGTAGAGTGCCTGGGACATGGCAATTGCTCTATACATGGCAGATGTTATTACCTGAGGTTCCTAAGTGGATCAACCCAAGGTATGTTCTTTATTTTTTTATTTTTTTGGGGGGGGATGGAATCTCATTCCGTTGCCCAGGCTGGAGTGCAGTGTGCAGTGGTGAGATCTCAGCTCACTGCAACCTCCGCCTCCTGGGTTCAAGTGATTCCTGGGACTACAGGCACACACCACCATGCCTGGTTAATTTTTGTATTTTTAGTAGAGACGGGGTTTCACCATGTTGGCCAGGCTGGTCTTGAACTCCCGACTTCAAGTGATCAGCCTGCCTTGGCCTCCCAAAGTGTTGGGATTACAGGCACAAGCCACCATGCCCAGCCAACCCAAGGTATGTTCTTACCAAACAACAAAACCTCTTTATTTCTGCTGAGGGTTTATATGCCAGACCCCTCTCTGACTTTGTACCTAATTTCATGAGCTAAAAAACAAAGAAACAAAACCTAAATGCATACAAGAGCTGGCAAATACCTTAAATGTTTGAGTTGGACCCGATAAAATACAACAGGGATAGGTGAGGACTATGGCAAATGGGACAGAACATACTTTCCATTATGATCAAATGGAGTAATGCATGTGACAGTGGGATTTGCGTTTTAATTAGCATCCACAGGTGATTGCTGTAAACTAGCCAGGTTGGGAATATATTGTCTAATGTTTCAGAAACAGTACTTTCCAAAATGAGAGGCATGACTAGACCATCCACGGGAAAGTGGGAAGAAAATATTATAAACTCTATATTTTTCATCGAAAATGAAGAGAAGTGTTAGTGCTACTAAATATACAGATTGACACTAAATATATGTGTATAAAATTCTTTTAAATACACTTATATTCAGGGTATATGATCACTAAAAGGCAGCTACTCCTCCTTGTCTGGGAGGCTGTGGGGAGAAGGAGGAGTACCAGGCCACCTTGACCAGATATATCTCTCTAGAAACACCCTGTCATTAAGGAAAGGCTACTAGCCCCATCAAGAGGTGGATTGGGGAATCTAATGAAGACCTGATTTTTTTCATAACATTAAAAGCTAAGAGAGCTCTTTGCATCTGAGCTTCTAATAATGAGAACATATTAAATGCCTCACGGATCAGAGCACAGATTCATCCTGCCTGGAACTCTCTGTTTGAGGGAAAGCGGCAAGATTTTGTGAGAGCATCACTGTAATCTTTTCTAAGAAGAGGACAAGTATCAGACAGGCTGGGTTTGAATTTGGGCTCAACCAGTTACTGGCTTTATGACTTTTGGAGAGTTATTTAAGCTTCCAAAACTTAACTGAAAAATTAATTTATGCCCACAGTAAAACAAAAACAAAACACACACACAGGTCAGAGGAGGAAAATAGACCTTCAGAGGCAATCACCATTACATGTTTCTTGTGGTATCTTCCAGAAATGGTCTATGCATGGCACGTATTACTTTGGAAATTTTCAAAATAAGATTTTTTTTTTAAATATCAGATTGTTATTTTTTAAAATGACATCTAACATAACCAGCAAATACCAGTAATGGTGATGATATATACATTATCCTTTATGTTGTAAATAAATTGTATTGAAATTAAATGCAATTTTCTCATGATCAAAACATTCTGCTTTCGATCATGTTTTGCCAGAGGAAAAGGTGAGCGGGCTTAGTGTATTGCCAGGTACTTAGAAAGTGCTCAAGATCTCTGGCGTCCTCAACAGTCTTGGTAACCATCTTGGATTATCTTTATTAATGGTTTTACAACTCCCCTGACTGACAAACCTTCACTTCTTTCTTTCTTTTCTTTTCTCTTTTTTTTTTTTTTTTCTTTTTTGAGAGACAGGGTCTCGCTCTGTTGCCCACGCTGGAGTGCACTGGCGCCATGATAGCTCAAAATCCTAGGCTCGAGAGATCCTCCCGCCTCAGCCACCGGAGCAGCTGGGACCACAGGCGCGAGCCACCACACCCGGCTAATTTTTGTTATTATTTTTTGTAGAGACCAGGCTTCACCATGTTGGCCAGGCTGGTCTCAACTACGGACCTCAAGCCATCCTCCTGCCTCGGCCTCCCTAAGTGCTGGGATTACAGGCGTGAGCTACCACGCCCAACCCCCTCATGTTTTCAAAACCGAAAGTAAGAGGCACAGTACATCTTGGAAACAACCAGGCAAAGAGCCAAAGAGGAAGCCCTCTGTACGAAAAGACCACAGGGCCCATGCCGCCCAGTTTGCTCTGGAGAATCTCACGCAGAAGGCAGGCGTTTTTCTTTAAAAAAAATGCACGAATTACAGCCAAAAGGCATGCGCTCCCGCAAAGGCCCTGGTTAGGCTTGACTTCAATCTCGATTGCTGCCATTTATCCCCTGTGTAATTAAGTTTCTTAAAATCTCGGTGCCTTAGTTTCTTCATCTGTGAGAGGCAGAAGATAACCATAGTAGTTATATATGGCGGAAGATAACTATTTTCAAAATTAAATGACGCAAAGCACATAAAGTCCTTGGCACACAGAAAGATGTCAATAACGGGTAGTTCTTATAATTTTTTAAAAGTGACATGTGATGGGAACAAATAAGTTAATTATTCGAAACCGCTTTGTATCACAGCCAAGCATTCTACAAACGTCGCGTGCTGTTTCCTCCCCACGGTGTGGCCCCACATAGACCCGGAGGTGCTAGGGCAGGCGAACTTAGCGGGCGCCTAGACGAAGTCCACAGCTCTCCAAGGGAAGCAGAGCCGCAGCAGACAGGCTTACCCGGGCGACGCCTCCCCCAGACCCCAAGCGCCCCTCCACGCGTTCACAAACCTCAGCGCCGCGCCTTTGGGACGAGCCTACCCGTCCCCCACTCCAGCTGCGCTGGGGGAGCCAGAGGCCCCGCGAAAGAGCGGAAGAGAAACCCTCCCCCAACCTCGGCGCTCTGACGCTTACCGACGCCCTAAACTTTGTCCCGACCCTCCCGTCGCCGTAGGCCAAAGGTCTCCCCTGCTCCCCGCCGAAAGGGGCAAGTAGCGCGCGTCCCGGGTGCGCATCCCCTTCCCCACTCCCAGGCCACCCCGCCGCTTCCCCGAGACCCAGCCCTGGACTAGCCCCACGGCGGGCCACCAAGGAGAACTTGGAGAAGGGAAGTCACGGAGCGAGAGAGCACAGCGAGGGCCACAGAGGGTGCAGAGCGGGAGAGGAAGGACCAGAGCGGGAGGGTAGGAGAGACTCACGCTGGATAGCCTCCAGGCCAGAAAGAGAGAGTAGCGCGAGCACAGCTAAGGCCACGGAGCGAGACATCTCGGCCCGAATGCTGTCAGCTTCAGGAATGCCCGCCAGCGCGACGCCTCCACTTATATTAAACGCGTGCCCAGCCAATCAGGACAAGGCCCGCAGGGACCGTCACCTGTCTCCAAGCCAGCGACGCAGTGCCAGGTTAGAGAGAGGGACTTTCCTGTTTTCAGTTTCCTTTTCTTAGAGTCTCGTGATGTTTAAGAAGGCATGCACTAGATTGGGTGAGTTTGCTGTCTGTACATCGGCGCCCTCCGATCTGGGGTGCGCGCCCCAGCTTGGGACACCGGGCGCTCATTCTAGGACTTCAGGCTGGAGGCACATTAAGGCTGCCCCCTCGCTTTGCAGACTGGCCCCAGAGATGCTAAGTGACTTGCTAATGGTGCCCCAGCCAGTTAACTGCTCGGACCTGCATTTTTCATTCGAGAAAACGGAAACCCAGAAGATTAAGATCTTTGAATGCTACCTAGCAGAAGGAGAACTTCTGTTTATAACTACAGCTTGGGAATTCCCTGCAGGGTTTCTTGATTCTCTGGGTAAGAAATATAGTCCCCAAAGCATCCTGAGGACAGCTCAGAGAAGGTCCTAGTGAAAGAGTACCTTTCTTTTTTTTTTTTTTTTTTTTTTTTTTTTTTTTTTTTTTTTTTTGAGACGGAGTCTCGCTCTGTCGCCCAGGCTGGAGTGCAGTGGCGCGATCTCGGCTCACTGCAAGCTCCGCCTCCCGGGTTCACGCCATTCTCCTGCCTCAGCCTCCCGAGTAGCTGGGACTACAGGCGCCCGCTACCACGCCCGGCTAATTTTTTGTATTTTTAGTAGAGACGGGGTTTCACCGTGTTAGCCAGGATGGTCTCGATCTCCTGACCTCGTGATCCGCCCGCCTCGGCCTCCCAAAGTGCTGGGATTACAGGCGTGAGCCACCGCGCCCGGCCAAGAGTACCTTTCTTGCTTCTTGTATCCCTTCAGGAAAAAGTGTTTGGAAAGTTCTGTGCCAAGAAGTTCCTCCCTATGTCCTTGCTGTTTAGGTAATTTTCTTTGGTCTGTTGATTTGTCGGGGTGGGGGGGGAGGCGGGGGGAGAAAAAAACAACCACTAATAGTAAAAGCAGTAACTGCTAGGGCTTTAGAGCTTCCAGCGCCCTCTAGGTACATCATTCTCTTAGTTTCCACCCTAGAACAGGGGCTGGCACATAGTAGGTACTCAGTAAACCGAATGAACGAATGGATGGATGAATGAATGAATTAGTGAATACATAAATAAACTGTAGGAGGAAAGAATTACCCCCATTTATTTTATGGACAGGGGAAACAAAGGCTAAGAGACTAGAATTCAAACTCTGGCCTGATTCCATTGACATTAATATTTTAGACACTGGAAGACAAAGGGCTCGGCAATTTTAGTGAGAGTTTGGACTGCATCTGCCTTGGACCCAGCCAAGGACGTTAAACATGACAGGCAGACCCATTAAGAAAACCTACCCTCTAAAGTGACCATAAATAAGGTGCCGCCATTTCGTGGTGGTGGAGTCCACAGATCTTTTCTAAGAGGAACAGTGAGAAGAGGAAGTGGACCATGGCGATGGGGAGGGGCAGAGATCTTGGAAGTCACCATGGTTTTCAGTTGAAAGGATTTGCCTAGCTTCCCCAAGGAGCACAACAAATAACTTCTAGGTTTCTTTTACATATTTTTAGGCTTTTGATAATCCTTATTGTGGAGGCCATGCCTAAACTAAGAAAATGCAATACTCTCCATGGACCTAGTGAAATGAGATAATGCACAAGAGAGAGCCTCCCACAATGCCTGGTACATAGTAAGTGTTCTGTAGTGTTTAATAAGCACTATAATTATTAATATTATTTACCTAGTTTTTCTACCAGCCCTTTCAATAACTAAAATATGAGAATAATTGTTATACATAAATGTATGAGTTAAGACACTCTTGCTCCCTCCCTTTTCCCCCTTTTAAAAACTCATATAAGGCACTAAAGGCCTGAAATGTTAGTGTTGAGTTGTACTAGAAAAGTGCCTTAGAAGTTTAGCAAGGGACAGGGCTATTTTTGCCTCTAGTTTCTTGTTTACTACATCACAGAGAAACACTAAATTTAAAATCCATTACAGATAGATTCTGATTTACTCACTTGGAAAACCAATTTAAAAACCAATAAAAAACAGTACAGTTAGAAAAAAGTCGATTTTACAGTTTTCTTTGGGGGGGAATACCTGTATTTTTCTTGGACTTACCATTTATGACATGTTTTGAATAGTGAGGGTGAAAATTATGTATACAACTATTTGTTTAAAAACAAGAGCACTGTTTGCCTAGGATGGCAAATTTGGGAAGTCTACAAACATGACAATTTCTTTTTTTTTTAATTTTTAATATTTTTGTGGAGACAGAGTCTTGCTGTGTTGCCCAGGCTGGTCTCGAACTCCTGGTCTCAAGTGATCCTCCTTCCTCAGCCTCCTAAAGTGCTAGGATCACAAGCATGTGTTACCACGCCCAGCCACAAATATGACAGTTTAATAGCTTTATCTCCCAGTAGTGCAATTAACAGATTAATAGCGGCCTTTTTTTCCCTATATAACCCTCTTAAAATTTTTTTACAATGAACATTTATTCAAAGTAGTAAAAGTTGGCAAGAATTAGGAGAACTGGAACTCTCATACAATCCTGGTGGGAATATAAAATGGTATAAACAATTTGGGGCTGGATGTGGTGGCTCACACTTGTAATCTGAGCACTTTGGGAGGTCAAGGCGGGCAGATCACTTGAGATCAGGAGTTTGAGACCAGCCTGGCCAACATGGTGAAACCCTGTCTCTACTAAAAATACAAAAATTAGCTGGGCATGGTGGCAGGCATCTGTAACCCCAACTACTCAGGAGGCTGAGGCAGGAGAATTGCTTGAACCTGGGAGGCAGAGGTTGCAATGAGCCGAGATTGCACCACTGCACTCCAGCCTGGGCAACAGAGCAAGACTCCATCTCAAAAAGAAAAAAGAAAAAGGAAAACACTTCGACAGCTCTTGATAAAGTTAAACATACACTGGCCATAATATCCAGCCACTCCACCCAAGGTATTTGCCCAAGAGAAAATGAAAGCATATGTCTATACAAAGACTTGGACATTAATGTTTAATGTTTATAGCAGTTTTATTTGTGATAGCTGAAAACTAGAAACGATCCAACATACATCAACAGGTAAATGAATAAACCCATTGGAGTATATATCCATACAATGAAATACTATCATCAACAAACAAGGAATAAACTGTTGATACATGTAACATGGATGAAATAATCATGGTAAATAAAAGAAGTCAGACAGAAAAGAACATATACTATATGATTCTGTTTATATAAAACTCCAGAAAAGGCAAACTATAATCTATATGACAGAAAGTGGATGAGTGGTTTCTAGAGGGAAAGGAGATCATCTAAACATGAGGAAACTTTAGGGTTGATGGATATGTTAATTATCTAGAGTTCGATGATGATTTCAGTTATATTTTAGAACTTATTGTATACTTTAAGTGTAATATATTGTATGTCGATTATAAATATTTAAAAGGACATAGCCAGGGGAGGTGGAGCAAGATGGCTGAATAGAAGCCTCCACTAATCCTGCTCCCTGCAGGAACACCAAATTGAATAACTATCCACACAAAAAAAAGCATTTTCATAAGAACCAAAAATCAGGTGAGTGATCACAGTACCTGGTTTTAACTTCGTATCACTGAAAGAGTAACTGAAGAGGGTAAGACAGTCTTGAATTGCTAAATGCTATCTCTCCCCCATTCGCCGGCAGCGGCCACCTGGCATGGAGAGAGAATGTGTGCTTCTGGGAGAGGAAGAGTGCAGTGATTTTCAGACTTTGCATTGGAACTCAGTGCTGCCCAGTCATAGCACAAAGCAACACTGGGAAGAACTCACCCAGGTCCCATGGAGGGATCATTTAGACCAGCCCTAGCTAGAGGCAAATCATCCATCCCAGCAGTGGGAACCTGAGTTCCAGTAAGCCTCCCCACCATGGGCTGAAGTGCTCTGAGGTTCTACATAAACTTGAAAGGCAGTCTAGGCCACAAGGATGGCAATTCCTGGGTAAGTCCTGGTGCTGTGCTGGGCTCAGAGCCAGTGAATGTGGGGGGCACACAACCTAGTGAGACACTAGCTGGGATGGCCAAGGGATTGCCCTCTCCCAACCCCAGGCAGGGCAGCTCAAAGCTCAGAGAGAGACTTCTTTCCTCTGCTTGAGAAGAGGAGAGGGAAGAACAAAGATGAGTTTGTCTTGCATTGGATACCAGCTCAGCTGCAGTAGGATAGGGCACCAGGCAAAGTCCTGAGGCCCACATTCCAGGCCATAGCTCCAAGCTGACATTTCTAGCCACACCCTGGGCCAGAAGGGAACCTGCTGCCTTGAAGGGAAGGACCAGTCCTGGCAGGATTCCTCACCAGCTGACTAAAGAGCCCTTTGGCCCTGAATAATCAGAAGTAGCCAGGTAGTACTCATCATGGGCTTTGGGTGAGACTCAGAGTCGTGCAGGCTTCAGGTGTGACCCAGCACATTACAGCTGTGGTGGCTATGGGGAGAAATTCCTTCTGCTTGAGAAAAGAAGTGGAAAGAGTAAAGGGGACTTGGCCACTGTGGGATTAGAATACCAAGTGGCCTCTTCAGGTCCCTGATTCCAGGCTTTGGCTCTTAGATAGCATTCCTGGACGTGCTCTGGGCCAGAGGGGAGCCCACTTCCCTGAAGGGTGAGTCCCAGGCTGGGCAGCATTCACCACAAGCTTACTGCAGAGCCCTTGGGCCTTGAGTATACATCAGCAGTAGCCAGACAGTACCCACCACAGGCCTGGGGTGGAAGTGGCCATGGCAAGAGACTCCTCAGCTTGTGGAAAGGGGAGGGAAAAGTGGGAAGGACTTTGTCTTGTGGCTTGGGTGCCAGTTCAGCCTCAGTGCAATAGAGTACCAGGTAGATTCCTAAGGTTTCTGACTAGGCCCCAGTTCCTGGAAGGCATCTCTGGATTCACCCCAGGCTGGGGGAAACTTGCCACCCTAAAGAGAGGGACATAAGCTTGGCCGGCTTTGCCACCTGCTGATTTTAGAGCCATAGGGCCTTGAGTGAACATAGGTAGTAGCCAGGCGGTGGTTACCATAGGCCTTGGGCAAGACCCAGTACTATGCTGGCTTCACGTCTGACCCTGCACAGTCCCAGTGGTGGTCACAGGGGTGTTTGTGTCACTTCTCCCCCAACTCCAGGCAGCTGATCACAGAAAGACAGACTTTGCCTGGGGGAAAATAAGGGAAGACAATAAGAGTCTCTGCCTGGTAATCCAGAGAATTCTTCCAGATCTTATCCAAGACCACCATGGCAGTGCCTCTATGAGTAATCAGTGTTAAGTTGTCAGCAGTTTAAAATAATGAGTGATAAAATATTATCTGCAAACCTCATGGTAACCTCAAATCAAAAAACATACAACAGACTGTGAAAGAGCCACAGCATTTCTGTGCTTGGTGTGCCCTCTAATGCAGATACAGCTGCAGTGACCAAAAACTTAGATCACAACACCCAAGTTCCTTTGAATTCCTGGAAAGCCTTCCCAAGAAGGACAGATACAAACAGCCCAGACTGCGAAGACTATAATAAATATTTAACTCAGACACTGATGAACATCCACAAGCATCAGGACCAGCCAGGAAAACATGACCTCATCAAATGAATAAGGCACCAGAGGCCAATCCCAGAGAAACAGAGATATGTGACCTTTGAAACAGAATTCAAAATAGCTGTTTTGGTCAGGCACGGTGGCTCACACCTGTAATCCCAACATTTTGGGAGGCCAAGGTGGGTAGATCACTTGAGCTCAGGAGTTCAAAACCAGCTTGGCCAACATGGTGAAACCCTATCTCTACTAAAAATACAAAAATAGCTGGGCGTGGTGGCGTATGCTTGTAATCCCAGCTACTCAGGAGGCTGAGGCAGGAGAATTGCTTAAACTTGGGAGGCGGAGATTCAGTGAGCCAAGATCACACCACTGCACTCCAGCCTGGGCAACTGAGCAAGACTCTGTCTAAAAAAAAAAAAAAAAAAAAAACCGTTTTGAGGAAACTCAAAGAAATTAAAGCTAACACAGAGAAGGAATTCAGAATCCTATCATATAACTTTAACAAAGAGATTAAAATAACTAAAAAGAATCAAGCAAAAATTATGGAGTTGAAAAACGATACTGACATACACAAGGGTGCATCAGAGTCTCTTATCAGTAGAACTGATCAAGTGGAAGAAAGAATTAGTGAGCTTGAAGACAGGCAATTTGAAAATATAATCAGAAGAGACAAAAGAAAAAAGAATAAAAAAGAATGAAGCATGCCTACAAGATCTAGAAAATAGCCTCAAAAGGGCAAATTTAAGAGTTACTGGCTGCAGCCAGGTGCAGTGGCTCACTCCTGTAATCCCAGCACTTTGGGAGGCCGAGGTGGGCAGATCATGAGGTCAGGAGTTCGAGAGCAGCCTGGTCAGGAGTTCGAGAGCAGCCTCGCCAACATCGTGAAACCCCGTCTCAACTAAAATACAAAAATTAGCTGGGCGTGGCAGCGGGCGCCTTTAATCCCGGCTACTCTGGAGGCTGAGGCAGGAGAATTGCTTGAACCTGGGAGGTGGAGGCTGCAGTGAACCAAGATCACAGCACTGCACTCCAGCCTGGACAACAAAGTGAGACTCTGTCTCAAAAAGAAAAAAAAAGAGTTATTGGCCTTAAAGAGGAGGTAGAGAGAGAGATGGGGTAGAAAGTTTATTCAAAGTGATAGTAACAAAGACCTTCCCAAACCTAGGGAAAGATATCAATATTCAAGTATATGAAGGTTATAGAACACCAAACAAATTCAACCCAAAGAAGATGACCTCAAAACATTTAATAAACAAACTCCCAAGGTCAGGAATACAGAAAGGATCCTAAAAGCAGCAACAGAAAATAAACAAATAACATACCATGGAGCTCTGATATGTCTGGCAGCAGACTTTCCAGTGGAAATATCCTTGAAATATGAAGGAGAAATAAATATCCTTGAAAATATGAAGGAGAAATAAAGACTTTCCTAGACAAACAAAAGTTGAGGGATTCCATCAACACCAGATCTGTCCTACAAGAAATGCTGAAGGGAGTTCTTTAATCAGAAAGAAAAGGACATTAATGAGCAATGAAAAATAATTTGAAGGTGTAAAACTCACTGGTAATTGGAAGTACACAGAAAAAAAACAGAATATTGTAACACTGTAATCATGGTATGTAAACTACTCATATCTTGAGTGGAAAGACCAAAAGCTGAACCAGTCAAAACTAATAACTATAACAACTTTTCAAGACATAGACAGTACAATATGACACAAACACAAACAACAAAGAATTAAAAAGCAGGAGGACAAAGTTAAAATGTAGAGTTTTTATTAATTTTTTCTTTGCTTCTTTATTTATGTAATCAGTGGTAAGTTTTCATTGGTTTAAAATAATGGGTTATGTTGTGAATATGCCAAAAATAATAAAATAAATAATGGGTTGTAAAATATTAAATACAAGCCTTATGGTAACCTGAAATAAAAAAGCATACAACAGGGGCCAGGAGTGGTGGCTCCCACTTGTAATCCTAGCACTTTGGGAGGCCAAAGCAGGCCTTTGGCTTGAGCTCAGGAGTTTGAAACCAGCCTGGAAAACACGGTGAAAGTGCTGTCTCTACAAAAGTGCTTGTCTCTACCAAAAAAAAAAAAAAAAAAAAAAAAAAAAAAAATTAGCCAGACATAGTGGCACTCACCTGTGGTCCCAACTACTTGGGAGGCTGAGATGGGCAGATCACTTGAGCCTGAAAGGCAGAGGTTGCAGTGAGCCAAGATCGCACCACTGCACTCCAGCCTGGGTGACAAAGCGAGATCCCCATCTCAAAAAAAGTCCCCAAAACAACATACAACAGATACACAAAAAATAAAAAGCAAGAAATTTTTAAATACTACCAGAGAAAATCACCTTCACAGAAAGGAAGACAGGAACAAAAGAAGGAAGGAACAGAGGACAACAAAACAACTAGAAAACAAATAACAAAATGGCAAGAGTAAGTCCTTACTTATCAATAATAACATTGAATCTAAATGGACTAAACTCTCCATTCAAAAGACATAGAGTGGCTGAATGGATTTAAAAAAAAAAAAAAAAAAAAGCAAGACCCGGTGATTTGTTGCCTACAAGGAGCACACTTCGCCCATAAAGACACACATAGACTAAAACAAAGGGATAGAAAAATATATTCCATTCCAATGGAAACCAAAAAGGATCATGAATAGCTATGCTTACATCAGACAAAATAGATTTCAAGACAAAAACTATAAAAAGAGACAAAGAAGGTCATTATATAATGAAAAGAGGTTAATTCGGCAAGAGTATATAACAATTGTAAAAATATATGCACTCCAACTGGAGCACCCAGCTATATAAAGTAAATATTATTAGAGCTAAAGAGAGAGATAGACCCCAATACAATAATAGCTGGAGACTTCAACACCCCACTTTCAGCATTGGACAGATCATCCAGACTGAAAATCAACAAAGAAACATCAGACTTAATCTGCACTATAGATCAAATGGCTCTAATAGATTTTTTCTTTTTTGAGATGCAGTCTTGCTCTGTTGCCCAGGCTGGAGTGCAGTGGTGTGATCTCAGCTTACTGCAAGCTCCACCTCCCAGGTTCACACCATTCTCCTGCCTCAGCCTCCTGAGTAGCTGGGACTACGGGTGCTCACCACCATGCCCAGCTAATTTTTTTGTATTTTTAGTACAGATGGGGTTTCTCCATGTTAGTCAGGATGGTCTTGATCTCCTGACCTTGTGATCCACCTGCCTTGGCCTCCCAAAGTGCTGGAGTTACAGGCGTGAGCCACCGTGCCTGGCCAGATCTAATAGATATTTACAGAACATTTTATCCAATGGCTACAGAATACCCATTCTTCTCCTCAGCACATGGATCATTCTCAAGGATAGACCATATGTTAGACCACAAAATAAGTCTTAAAAAATTGAAATTATATCAGATATCTTCTCTGACCACAATGGAAAAAAACTAGAAATCAATAACAAGAGGAATGTTTGAAACCATACAAATACATGGAAATTAAAAGTATGCTCCTAAGTGACTGTGGGTCAACAAAGAAATTAAGAAGGAAATTTTTTAAATTCTGGAAACAAATGATAATGGAAACACAATATACCAGAACCTATGGGATACAGAGAAGGCAGTAATAAGAAGAAAGTTGATAGCCATAAGCACCTACATTAAAAAAAAAACAGAAAAACTTCAAATAAACAACATAATGATGCATTTCAAAGAACTAGAAAAGCAAGAGCAAGCCAAACCCAAAATTATTAGAAGGAAAGAAATAATAAAGATGAGAGCAAAAATAAATGAAATTGAAATGAAGGAAACAATAGAAAAGATCAACAAAAAGAAAAGTTGTTTTTTTAAAGACAAAAATCAACAATTCCTTAGCCAGACTCGCTAAGAAAAAAAGGAGAGAAGACTCATATAAATAAAATCAGAGATGAAAAAGGAAACATTACAACCAATATCAAAGAAATTCAAAGGATCATTAGAGGCTACTATGAGCAACTACATGCCAATAAATTGGAAAACCTAGAAGAAATGGATACGTTCCTAGACACATACAACCTGCCAAGATCGAACCTTGAAGAAATCCAAAACCAGAACAGACCAATAACAAGTAACAAATGAAAGCCCAGGACTCTATGTCTTCACTGCTAAATGTTACTAAACATATGAAGAAGAACTAATACCAACTGATATAGTTTCAATATTTGTCCCTACCCAAATCTCATGTTGAATTGTAATCCCTAGTATTGGAGGTGGGGCCTGGTGATGGGTGTTTGGATCATGGGGGCATATCCCTCATGGCTTGGTGCTGTCCTCACAATAGTGAGTGCATTCTTGAGAGATCTGGTTGTTGGGAAAATGTGACACCTCCCCCCACCACCTCTTGCTCCAAATCTTACCATGTGAAGTGCCTGGCACCCTTCTGTGATGAGTAAAAGCTCCCTGAGGTCTCCCCAGTAGCTGAGCAGATGCCAGCACCATGTTTGTACAGCCTACAGAACCATAAGCCAATTAAAACTCTTTTCTTTGTAAATTTCCCAGCCTCAGGTATTTCTCTTTTTTTTTTTTTTTTTTTTTGAGACAGGGTCTCACTCTGTCACCCAGGCTGGAGGGCAGTGGTGCAATAATCTCAGCTCACTGCAACCTCCACCCCCTGGGTTCAAGCAATTCTCATGCCTCAGCTTCCTGAGTAGCTGAAAGAACAGGCATGTACCACCACACCCAGCTAATTTTCATATTTTTAGTAGAGATAGGGTTTCACCATGTTAGCCAGGCTGGTCTCAAACTCCTGGCCTCAAGTGATCTGCCTTCCTCAGCCTCCCAAACTGCTGGGATTACAGGCATGAGCTACCATGCCCAGCCTCAGTTATTTCTTTATAGCAATGCAAGAAAGACCCAAAACACCAACCCTACTCAAACTATTCTGAAAAATAGAGGAGGAGGGAGTATTTTCAAACTCACCTACGTGGCCAGTATTACCTTGATGCCAAAACTAGACAGACACATAAAAAAAAAAAAACTACAGGCAAATATCCCTGATGCAAAAATCCTCAGCAACATACTAGCACACTGAATTCAACAACACATTAAAGTGATTATTCATCTCATCTGCAATATCTTTCCATGGAAAAAAAAAATCATTCATCATGACCAAGTGGGATTTATCCCAGAGATGCAAGGATGGTTCAACATACACAAATCAATCAATGTGATATATCATATCAACAGAATGAAGGGCAAAAACCATATGATCATTTCAACTGATGCTGAAAAAACAGTTGATAAAATTCAACATCCCTTCATGATAAAAACCCCCCCAAAAACTGGACATAGAAGGAACATACCTCAACACAGTAAAAGCTATATGACAAACCCACAGCTATTATCATAGTGAATTAGGGGAAAACCTAAAGCCTTTTCTCAAAGATCTGGAACATGACAAAGATGCCCACTTCCACCACTATTATTCAAAACAGTACTGGAAGTCCTAGCTAGAGCAATCAGACAAGAGAAAGAAATAAAGAGCATCCAAACTGGAAAGGAAGAAGTCAAATTATCCTTATTTGCAGATGATATGATCTTATATTTGAAAAAAACCTAAGGACTCCACCAAAAAACTATTAGAACTGATAAACAAATTCAGTAAAGTTGGAGGATACAAAGTCAACATACAGGCCAGGCATGGTGGCTCACAGCTGTAATCCCAGCACTTTGGGAGGCCAAGGTGGGCTGATCACTTGAGGTCAGGAGTTCAAGACCAGTGTGGCCAATATGGTGAAACCCCATCTCTGCTAAAAATACAAAAATTAGCGAGGTGTGGTGGCACATACCTGTAGTCTCAGCTACTAGGGAGGCTGAGGCAGGAGAATCACTTGAACCCAGGAGGTGGAGGCTGCAGTGAACCAAGATGGCACCACTGCACTCCAGCCTAGGTGACAAAGTGAGGCTCCATCTCAAAAAACAAAAAGAAAGAAAATAAAAAGAAAATCAACATACAATCATTTATTTTACAAATAATATTAAATTTAAATACCTAATATTAAAACCTTCTTAACCAAGAAGTAAAAGATCTCTACGATGATAACTATAAAACACTGATGAAAGAAATTGAAGAGGACACAAAAAAATGGAAAGATATTCCATGTTCATGGATTGGGAGACTCAATATGTTAAAATATCTATACTACCTAAAGCAATCTACAGATTCAATGTAAACCCTATCAAAATACCAATTACATTCTTCACAGAAATGGAAAAAACAATCCTAAAATTTATATGGAACCACAAAAGGCCCAGAACAGCCAAAACTATCTTGAGCAAAAAGAACAAAACTGGAAGAATCACATTACCTGACTTCAAATTATACTACAAAGCTGCAGTAACCAAAAGAGCATGATACTGGCATAAAAACAGACACATAAACCAATGAAACAGAATAGAGAACCCAGAAACAAATCCATACATTTACAGTAAACTTATTTTCAACAAAGTTGTCAAAAACCTACATTGGAGAAAGGACACTCTCTTCAATAAATGGTGCTGGGAAAACTGGATATCCATAAGCAGAAGAATGAAACTAGACCACTATCTCTCACCATATACAAAAATCAAATAAAAATGGAATAAAGACTTAAATCTGGCTGGGCATGGTGGCTCACACCTGTAATCCTGGCACTTTGGGAGGCCAAGGTGGGTGGATCTCTTGACCAGGAGTTTGAGACCAGCCTGGCCAACATGGTAAAACCCTGTCTCTACTAAAAATACAAAAAATTAGCTGGGCATGTTGATGCACACCTGTAATCCCAGCTACTCAAGAGACTGCGGCATGGGAATCACTTTAAGCTGGGAGGTGGAGGTTGTAGTGAGCTGAGACCACTGCACTCTAGCCTGGGTGACACAGTGAGACCCTGTCTCATAAAGAAAATAAAAAGACTTAAATCTAAGACCTCAAGCTATGAAACTGCTAAAAGAAAACATTGTGGAAACTCTCCAGGACATTAGACTGGGCAAAAATTTCTTGAGTAATACCCTTAAAGACTTCTGCACAGCAAAAGAAACAATCAACAAAGAGAAGAGACAGCCTACAGAATGGGAGGAAATATTTACAAACAAATCCATCTCACAAGTATTAATAATAAAAATATAAAATGAGCTCAAACAACTCTATAGGAAAAAAATCTACTAATCCAGTTTTAAAAATGGGCAAAAGATCTGAATAGGCATTTCTCAAAAGAAGACATACAAATGGCAAACGGGTATCTGAGAAGGTGCTCACCATCATTGATCATCAGACAAATGCAAATCAAAACTACAATGAGATATCAGCTCACCCTCATTAAAATGGCTTTTATCCAAAGGACAGACAATAACGAATGCTGGTGAGGATGTGAAGAAAAGGGGAACCTTCATACACTGTTGGTGGGAATGGAAATTAGTATAGCCACTAGGGAGAACAGCTTGGAGGTTCCTCAAAAAACTAAAAATACAGCAACCATATGATCCAGCAATCCTACTCCTGGGTATATACGCAAAAGAAAGAAAATCAGTATATCAAAGAGATATCTGCATTTTCATGTTTATTGCAGCACTATTCAAAATAGTCAAGATTTGGAAGCAACCTAAGTGTCCATCAACAGATGAATGAAGAAAATGTGGTACACATACACAATGGAGTGTGTTTGGCCATAATAAAGGGTGAATTAAAGGGTGAATTCTTGTCATTTGCAGCAATATGGATGGAACTGGAGGTCATTATGTTAAGTAAGCCAGGCATAGAAAGACAAGCTTTGTGTGTTCTTCTCTGTGGGAGCTAAAAATTACGGCAACTGAATTCATGGAAATAGAGAGTAGAATAATGGTTATCAGAGGCTGTGAAGAGTAGTGGGGGGAGGGAGAAGGAGAAATGGTTAATGGATACAAAAATATAATTAGAATGAATAAGATCTGGTATTTGATAGCACAACAGGGTGACTAGTGTCAACAGTTTATTGTATAGTAAAAATAACTAAAATAGTATAATTGGATTATTTGTAACACAAAGAAAGGATAAATGCTTGGGGTAAGGGATACACCATTTTCCCTGATGTGATTATTATACCTGTATCAAAATATCTCATACACTTCATATATATATACACACACACCCATTATGTACCCATGAAAATTAAAATTAAAATTAAAATTAAAAAAATTTAAAGACAGAAAATAAAAATAAAAAAATTAAACAAAATGACCAAGCCAGGCATGGTGGTACGCACCTGTAGTCCCAGCTACTTAGGAGGCTGAAGCAGAAGGATCACTTGAGCCCATGAGTTCGTGACCAGCCTGGGCAACATAGCAAGAGCCCCATCTCAATTTTTTAAAATAATAATAAAAAAAAAAGTGGGAAAGCTGCTGACCCAAACTACACAACAATCTAGAAGGTAGGTGTTATTTCCTTTACAGATAAGGAGACTGAGATGCAGAGAGGTAAGATACTTCCCATGATTTCACTGAGCTGGGATTCAAATCTTGGTCTAGTGGATTCCAAAGGCCTCAATCTTTCCACTAGAAAATAACTCTTGGCACTTTCCGAGAAGGGATCCATAAGAAGTAATTGGGAGGCTTTGGAGACCAGGGCAAGAATAGAAGCAAATGAGAAGGTGAGGGGGATGTAGCTACAGAGCAACCAGCACCAAGATATGAAGCAAATGAGAAGGTGAGGGGAAGTAGATACACAGGAGCCAGCAACAAGATGTGTAATATTATTTTTTTAACTGACATTTACTTTTTTCTGTTTATAAAAGTAATATATGCACATGATGGAAAATTGGAACATACTAAAAACTATAAAGAAGAAAATTAAGGTTGGTTCAAGTACAGTGGTGTTTACAACTAATTCATCACAGTCACAGATTTCTTTGTTCCTTCTCCACTTCCACTGCTTCACTTGATTGGTCAAAAAGGAGAAGAAGGAAGAAGAAGGAGGGAGAAGAAGGAGGGAAAAGAAGGAGGAAGAAGAAAGAAGAAGAAGGAAGAAGAATGAGCAGGAGCAAGAAGAAGAAACAAGAAAAGGGAGGAGGAGGAAGAGGAAAAGGAAGAAGGAGGAAGAGGAGGAGAAAAAGAGGAGGAGAAGGAGGAGGAGGAAGGGGAAGAGGAAGAGGGAGGAGGAGGAGAAGAAACAGGAGGATGAGAAGGAGGAGGAGGAGATAGTTAAAACCATTGTTAAATGGTATAATTTAAGGAGTTTGAAGATTGCTACCTGCTCCAAAGTACCTCTTGGTTAAATGTGTTTTGGAACTCAAAATCCTCAATCTTATGTGTTAATTCTATTAAATTCAGCAAATTTTGGTTAAGTGCAGGCTTTGCGGCAAATTTAAGTACTTCTAAGGAATTAAAAGCAGAAGACGCCAGACCCTGCCCACCAGGAGATTCCAATCTGTAATTAAAATCAGCCCAATAATTAATTTATGAGCAGCTACCTAAGATGTTCAGCCTGACTGACTTTTCAGATTTGAGAGCTGTTACATAATGGGCAACAGGCCCCAAAAAACATAGAACACAAAGAGGGAGATTTTTTTTTTTAATTGGCAGTTACCAAGTCAGACACCATACCTTGGAGGGGGAAAAAATATCTCCCAGGATCCATATGAGGCGAGTACTATTATCTTTATTTGGGGGAGAATGAAAGGAAAGACAAAAGTTGGGAATTAAAGTATCCAGTAGGCAGAGAACCTGTCCCACAGGCTTGTGTGTAACCATTGCAGTCTATCAGATGCCAAATTTGTTTTTACTGGGAAAATTATATAAACTTGATGTAAAAAAAATCAAGTAGTACAGAAATATAAAAATCCTAATTTCTCCCAAATCCTCTCCCAGTAATAACCATAATTTTAAATGTATTATTCATCCTTAATTATAAGCCTATTAAAAGCATAAAAGGAATCAGAGGTAGCATCACCTGTCAGCTTGAATGCAGAAATGGATTAGGTAAATGTTGAAGCCAAAATCTCTTAATTGTGTGGGAGTAGTAGGACAGACCCAGAATTTTCCCTGGGGAAGATTATACCCAGTTACTAAATTACTGGCACAGCTTCCTTTAGGGATGTTTTCCCTTGTAGGTATAGTACTTCGCTCTTCATCTCAGTTCCTACTTAAAACTGCAGAATTCTAACCTGGATATTTTCTATCTTGCCTTGGATTCCGTGCAGCACTATTAAAAAATCAACATTCTCCTCCAAATATTCTTTTTCCCTTTTGACAAATGCTTCTCAGCCATAGCTTCCTACTTTCCAGCTTGTGGAGCTGACACTTGCCTCTGACCAGTTAGTGTGGGGTCCTTTCTGGCTGCCCCCTGACACTGTTAGACCTGCTTCCAATCAGGTGCTCTCTATTCTCTGGTGGTTTGGATCTTTCTGAACTCTTCCCCTAAAACAACTGTGAGGAAACCAGGAAGAATTATTTGGTAAAGAATCAGAAGTTTAAAACAAAATAAACAGCACAAAATGGTGAGAGATGTGTCCACAGATCCATCATAGACACAGAAGAACCAGGTATGTCCACAGGAGTAAACAGAACTTGGTGGGCTTGTGACTGTTTTTGTTTTGAGTTTAGGAGTGGAGGCTTAATAGGCAAAAGAAAGAGAAAGGAAAACAGCTGTCTCTGTAGTGACAGAGAGGGAACTTCTGAGGAAAAGGCCAGCCGGCAGCCGGTGCCCTGGATTTTATACTCAGGCTTTAGGAGGCAGTGTCTGATTTATGTAGGGCTCACAGATTGGTTCCATCAGGTATGACATTTACAGAGGTGAGGGGAAGGCTGGCCATCCCACCCTAATCTTATTATGCAAATGAACTTTCCCCTTGGCCAGCGCCATCTTGTCTGCCCCTTACTGTAAAAGTGGCTGACAAAGAAAAGGGAAGATGGAGCTGCCATCTTGAACATGATTGGCTCAACTGCAGGCATCTGTGTCTGCAGCTCAATTTTACAGGCTGCTCTTTGTTAGAAAGGAAAATAATTTGGGGCTGCTTTTCATTAAAAGGAAAACTTCTGTACCCTAATTAATTTCTGAACTCCTGTATCATTCCCCCCTCTGGAGTGGTAACCCTAACTGCTTTTTTTTTTTTTTTTTTTTTTTTTGAGGGAGTCTCGCTCTGTCGCCAGGCTGGAGTGCAATGGTGCAATCTCGGCTCACTGCAACCTCCACCTCCCGGGTTCAAGTGATTCTTCTGCCTCAGCTTCCTGAGTAGCTGGGACTACAGGCACGTGCCACCACGCCCAGCTAATTTTTTTGTATTTTTAGTAGAGACCGGGTTTCACCATGTTGGCCAGGATGGTGTCCCTAACTGCTTTTAGGGGGTGGTGGACGATGACTCTTTCTGGCTACTTCATGCTGAAAAGGGGTGTTGTGTGGGTAACAGCAGCTAAGGCTCCTCCTGGGGTTGATCTAAGGGTCCTCGGAAGAAAGGCATGTCCATGTGTGGTTCTGTCTGCAGCACCATTTGGAGTTTGATTGGTGTCAGCCATTCCAATGGGTCGTAACAGTGGTTTGCCTCCACCAGATGTTGCCATCCCTTTTTGTTTCTTCAAGTTGCAGATCATCACTTGATTCATAGGAATAAGCAGGGTTAGTCTAAAATGTAGGCAAAAGCTTGTAAGTTTCCTTGACTCATTTCGATGAATGCTGTACTTTGGTATCCTGGATGAGGTCCTCAGTAAGAAGTGGCTATGTTGACTGGGGTAAATACCCAGGGTTTGTCGTCACATGCCAGGAAAATGTAGGAGACAGACACACACAAGGAGTTTAGGAGCGGAAGTTTAAGAGGCAAAAGAAAGAGAAAGGAAAACAGCTCTCTCTAGTGAGAGAGAGGGGACTTCTGAAAGGAAAAAGCTGTGACTGCTTTTATTTCATGATTTCTTATCATCATTACTATTATTGTTTTAACTGTGGGTCAACTTGCCACAAATGAGTTTGCTAAAAGACAATTTATCATATGTCAAATTAGCCAAAAATCTATTTATCTAATGACCACTGACAGCAAAACCTGAGGTGGGACTGCCCCTCTGCTCATCCAACATTCTGCAAGTGTGAGTGGGGGAGGTGGGTTCCACCATCTATCCCCGGAAGCCAGGCCATGACAGGCAGGAGGTGGCTCAGTCAGTACATAACTCAGAGTTTAGTAGGGGGAAGGGAAGGTTCCACAAAATTGGGATTATTTTATATGTATATTCATTGAATTTGCTTATCTTAATGTAATAAAATATTGATATTTTCCATGTCACTTGATACAGAACTGGCTTCTAATTATTGACATTTTTAGGCTGGGTGTGGTGGATCATGCCTGTAATCCCAGCACCATGGGAGGATGAGGCTGGCAGATCACCTGAGGTCAGGAGTTTGAGACCAGACTGGCCAACGTGGAGAAACCCTGTCTCTACTAAAAATACAAAAAAAATTACCCGGGCATGGTGGCACATGCCTGTAATCCCACCTAAGTGGGAGGCTGAGGCAGGAAAACTGCTTGAAGTGAGATTGAAGTGAGCCAAGGTTGCAGTGAGCCGAGATCACGCCATTGCACTCCAACCTGGGAGACAGAGCGAGACTCTGTCTCAAAAAAAAAAAAAACAGAAAAAGAAAACATTTTTTGGACTTTTCTCTATATCATGCCTTGTGGTAGGCAGAAAAATGCCCCAGAACCTGCAGAAACATTACTTTACATGGTATAAGGGATTTTGCAGATGTAATTAAAGTTAAGGACCTTTAAAAAAGGAGATTATCAGGAATTATTTGGGTATGCCCAGTGTAATCACAGGGGTCCTTTAAAGCAGAGAACTTTTCCTGATGGTAGTCAGAGGGAGATGTGATTGCAGAAGAATGGTCAGAGATGCCACAAGCTGGCTTTGAAGATGAAGGAACAGGCCATGAATCAAGGGATGCAGGTGGCCTCTAGAAGGTGGAAAAGCCAAAGACATGGGTTCTCCCATAGAGTCTCCAGAAAGGAGTGCTTCTCTGCTGCCACCTTGATTTTTAGCCCCATCATATTTGTGTTAGACTTCTGAGCTACAGAAATACAAGATGATAAACTGTTTTCTTAAGCCACCAAGTTTTTGGAAATTCGTTACAGCAGCAATAGAAAATTAGTTCTTCCCCTTTTTCCAGAATCATGGACATTTTGGCCTTGGTTTCCAGGAGCTTAGTTCAGTATAAATATTTGCCTTTTCCAAGTCAAGTTTACCTCTTGGTTAACTAGGCTCTGGCTACACAGAGTATTCTGAGCACACTCATGTTGGAGGCAGGTTATCATCAGCTCCATAGCTGAGGAAGGTAGGAGTTTTGCCAAAGCCTGGCTTGGTCAGGAGCCCTGGTCTTCCCCTCCTATCACTGCCATAAACCGAGCTGAGTTAGCCCCAGTGATGTGGGCCCAGCACATCACATGAGAATCACAGGCCAGAGTCCTGGCAGTGCTGCCATTTCTGAGCCATTTCTCAGATGTCACGCTCCAAATGGGCCAGACCACTCCTGCTCTACCTGCTGTTGCCAGTGTTGAAGAGGAACAAGAGTAAGAGGAGGGGCCTCCAGCCCCCAAGACAAAGATATCCCAAAGTTTTGGCTTTCTTCTTCTTAGCCTGGCCTAAATGCCTCTACAACCTGGCCCCAACCTATCCATCTGATCTCAGTGTTCACCACAGTCGTTCAAGGATTCTTTACTGAGTGCATGCTAGCTCCTCGGCACTGGGGAAAGTTCCTCCTCTGGTGAGCTCATAGGCTCTGGTTATAGGCAATAAATAGATTATGATACCAGGAAATTAGCCCCATCAGGAGGAGCCTGCAGAAGACTTAGTGTCAAGGTAAAGAATGTGAACTTTATCCTTTAGACTGTGATGCAGGTGCCAACAGAGCTGGGTTTTTTGTTGTTGTTGTCGTTCGTTTTTGTCTTTGGGGTATTTTTTGTTTGCTATTTTACAAACCTTATCCACATAGCTTTATTTTTTCTAATTATAAAATTCATGGCTATTATGAAAACTTCAGACAATAGGTAAGGATAAAGATAAACATTTAAATTACCTGTTATTCTATGAACCAAAGATAACCACTGCTAATGCATTGTTTATTCTTTCTCTATTTATATACAGATATGAATATGAATATATATGTTTACAAAGATGCAATCATTGTGCAGAGATTTCTCTGCAAACTGCTTTTTATTTAACCATTTATCATGGACAGTGTATCTATTTCTATAATAATAGAGATCTATATTGTTTTTTCATGTGTTCACAGTATTTCATTGTATAAAACATGCCATACATTTTTACCTAATCCTGTATTGAAGATGTTTGCAGTTTTTCCCTATTATAATTCAGGCTACACACTGTGAAACTGCCTCCAGAGTCTTTGTACCAGGTTATCCTCCCTCTATAAAATAAGGAAGATATTTATCTCCCCACACTCTTCCCCTAGCTGGTCATTATCATCAATTGTATCTCCTTATTTTACTTTGTATCTTATTTATTTATCTATTTATTTGAGACAGAGTCTCTTTATGTTGCCTAGGCTGGCCTTTTCTTAGCCTCCTGAGCAGATGGTACTACAGGTGTGTGCCACCGTGCCCAGGTTTACTTTATATTATTTTTAAATTAAATTTAATTTTTTTTTTTTTGAGACAGAGTCTCACTCTGTGGCTCAGGCTGGAGTGCAGTGGTGCTGTGATCTCAACTCACTGCAACCTCCACCTCCTGGGTTCAAGCAATTCTTGTGCCTCAGCCTCCCAAGTAGCTGGGATTACAGGAACATGCCACCACACTCAGATAACTGTTGTATTTTTAGTAGAGACGGGTTTTTGCTATGTTGGTGAGGCTGGTCTCGAACTCCTGACCTCAAGTGATCCGCCTGCCTTGGCCTCCCAAAGTACTGGGATTACAGGCATGAGCCACCATGCCTGGCCACAATCTGTTTTAAAAGTTTCTCCTGCCTAGAAGTTTCTCTGTAAGCGTAGCAGTTATAGATTAATCACAGAAAATCTTTTTATGTTACGTTATAAATCATTGGACAATTACCTATTATGGATTGAACATAGGTTTGGTAGACAAAATCTCAACTTTTCTGTCTATATGTGCACCTTTCCTGTAATGTAAATAGAGGCATGGTTTTGAAAAACAATAACATTTTTGAGTTTTTTATAACCAAATATATTTTAACATATCAGTTAAAAAAAGTAGTTTTATACACTTAGCCTATATTCCCCAAAGCTCATATTTTTATAATTAATTAAAATATAAATTTAAATTATTATTTAAATTAGGACAGTTTTTCTATTTGAAAAAGTAAAAAGCATGGTCAAAGATTTCTCAGTCTCCATAAGGACACAGACATTCTGTGTTAACAGACATTCACACTTAACTAAAGTAAAGGATTTTCAAAGTAAATGTCAGAGAAAATAGCAAACTTATTTTTATGTTATCTGTCAACAGCATTATGTTAAGTTTGACATGGTTACTGATTGGATAATATATGATAACAAGCAGTTGTGAAGAAGCTATTGCTAAAAAGATCTGAGCTTAACATAAATATCTCTTTTTCTAAACTCTTAACATCTTCAGAAACAACAAAAATAATTTTTACCCATAAGTTTTTTTAAATGACTTTCAAAGGTAAATTTAAGATTACCAGATAAAAATAAAGGCATGATGGCTCAGGACTGTAATCCCAGCACTTTGGGAGGCCAAGGTGGGAGGATCACTTGAGCTCAGGAGTTCAAGAGCAGGCTAGACAACATTGTGAGACGCTGTTTCTACCAAAAAAAAAAAAAAAAGCCAGGCATGGTTGCGTGTGCCTGTGGTCCCAGCTACTCAGGAAGCTGAGGTGGGAGGATCACTTGAGCCCAGGAGGTGGAGGCTGCAGTGAGCTGTGACTGTGCCATTGCCCTCCAGCCTTGGCAACACAGTGAGACCCAGTCTCAAAAAAAAAAAAAAATATTTTGACTTTATTTGTGGTTTTATATTTGCCACTCAGCAATCTTAAATTTTTTTGTAGACAAATTTGTCAGCCACCCTTCATAGCCTATGGATTTGGGGTGATAGTTAGAAGGTCCGTCTTTACATTTAGAAAACACTCACTTTTTTTTGAGACGGAGTTTCGCTCTTGTTGCCCAGGCTGGAGTGCAATGGCGCTATCTCAGCTCATGGCAACCTCCGCCTCCCATGTTCAAGCGATTCTCCTGCCTCAGCCTCCCGAGTAGCTGGGATTACAGGCATGTGCCACCATGCCTGGCTAATTTTGTATTTTTAGTAGAGATGGGGTTTCTCCATGTTGGTCAGGCTAGTCTCGAACTCCTGACCTCAGGTGATCCGCCCACCTCGGCCTCCCAAAGTGCTGGGATTACAGGTGTGAGACACCATGCTTGGCCAACATTCATATATTTTCTTTTAGTATTTTTGAGATTTTCTTTTTATTATTATACTTTAAGTTCTGGGGTACATGTGCAGAACATGCAGGTTTGTTACATAGGTATACATGTGCCATGGTGATTTGCTGCACCCATCAACCAGTCATCTACATTAGGTATTTCTCCGAATGGTATCCCTCCCCTAGTCCCCCACCCCACAACAGGCCCTGGTGTGTGATGTTCCCCTCCCTGTGTCCATGTGTTCTCATTGTTCAACTCCCACTTATGAGTGAGAGCATGCAGTATTTGGTTTTCTGTTCTTGTGTTAGTTTGCTGAGAATGGTGGTTTCCAGCTTCATCCATGTCCCTGCAAAGGACATGAACTCATCCTTTTTAATGGCTGCATAGTATTCCATGGTGTATATGTGCCACATGTTCTTTATCCAGGCTATCATTAATGGGCATTTGGGTTGGTTCCAAGTCTTTGCTATTGTGAACGGTGCTGCAGTAAACATACCTGTGCATGTGTCTTTATAGCAGCATGATTTATAATCCTTTGGGTATATGCCCAGTAATTGGATTGTTGGGTCAAATGGTATTTCTGGTTCTAGATCCTTAAGGAATCACCACACTGTCTTCCACAATGGTTGAACTAATTTACACTTCCACCAACAGTGTAAAAGCATTCTTATTTCTCCACATCCTCCCAGCATCTGTTGTTTCCTGACTTTTTTATGATCACCATTCTAACTGGGATGAGTTGGTATCTCTTTGTGGTTTTGATTTGTATTTCTCTAATGACCAATGATGATGAGCTTTTTTTCATATGTTTGTTGGCTGCATAAATGTCTTCTTTTGAGAAGTGTTTGTTCATATCCTTTGCCCACTTTTTGATGGGGTTGTTTGCTTTTTTCTTGTACATTTGTTTAAGTTCTTTGTAGATTCTGGATATTAGCCCTTTGTCAGATGGATAGATTGCAAACATTTTCTCCCATTCTGTAGGTTGCCCATTCACTCTGATGACAGTTTCTTTTGCTGTGCAGAAGCTCTTTAGTTTAATTAGATACCACTTGTCAATTTTGGCTTTTGTTGCCATTGCTTTTATTGTTTTAGTCATGAAGTCTTTGCCCACTCCTATGTCCTGAATGGTATTGCCTAGGTTTTCTTCTAGGGTTTTTATGGTTTTCAATCTTACATTTAAGTCTGTAATCCATCTTGAGTTAATTTTTGTATAAAGTGTAAGGAAGGGGTCCAGTTTCAGTTTTCTGCATATGGATAGCCAGTCTTCCCAACACCATTCATTAAATAGGGAATTCTTTCCCCCACTGCTTGTTTTTGTCAGGTTTGTGAAAGATCAGATGGTTGTAGATGTGTGGTGTTATTTCTGAGGCCTCTGTTCAGTTCCATTGGTCGATATATCTGTTTTGATACCAGTGCCATGCTGTTCTGGTTACTGTAGCCTTGTAGTATAGTTTGAAGTCAGGTAGCATGGTGCCTCCAGCTTTGTTTGTTTGTTTGTTTGTTTGTTTGTTTGTTTTTGCTTAGGATTGTCTTGGCTATGCGGGCTCTTTTTTGGTTCCATATGAAATTTAAAGTAGTTTTTTCTAATTCTGTGAAGAAAGTAAATGGTAGCTTGATGGGGATAGCATTTTTTTAATTATTATTATTTAGCTAGTTTTTTTTTTTTTTTTGAGACAGAGTCTCGCTCTGTCACCCAGGCTGGAGTGCAGTGGCATGATCTTGGCTCACTGCAAGCTCTGCCTCCCGGGTTCACGCCATTCGCCTGCCTCAGCCTCCCAAGTAGCTGGGGCTGCAGGCACCCGCCACCACACCTGGCTAATTTTTTGTATTTTTAGTAGAGATGGTTTTCACTGTGTTAGCCAGGATGGTCTCAATCTCCTGACCTAGTGATCTGCCTGCCTCAGCCTCCTAAAGTGCTGGGATAGCAGAGAATCTATAAATTACTTTGGCCATTTTCACGATATTGATTCTTCCTATCCATGAGCATGGAATGATTTTCCACTTCTTTGTGTCCTCTCTTATTTCCTTGAGGAGTGGTTTGTAGTTCTCCTTGAAGAGGTCCTTCACATGCCTTGTAAGTTGGATTCCTAGGTACTTAATTCCCTTTGTAGCAATTGTGACTGGGAGTTCACTCGTGATTTTGCTCTCTGTTTGTCTATTATTGGTGTATAGGAATGCTTGTGATTTTTGCACATTGATTTTGTAGCCTGAGACTGCTGAAATTGCTTATCAGCTTAAGGAGATTTTGGGCTGAGACTATGGGGTTTTCTAAATATACAATCATGTCATCTGCAAGCAGAGACAATTTGACTTCCTCTCTTCCTATTTGAATACCCTTTATTTCTTTCTTTTGCCTGATTGCCCTGGCCAGAACTTCCAATACTATGTTGAATAGGAGTGGTGAGAGAAGGCATCCTTTTCTTGTGCTGGTTTTGAAAGGGAATGCTTCCAGTTTTTGCCCATTCAGTATGATATTGGCTGTGTGTTTGTCATAAATAGCTCTTATTATTTTGAGATACGTTCCATCAATACCTAGTTTATTGAGAGTTTTTAGCATGAAAGGGTGTTGAATTTTGTTGAAGGCCTTTTCTGCATCTATTGAGATAATCACGTGGTTTTTGTCATTGGTTCTATTTATGTGATGGATTACGTTAATCGATTCGTGTATGTTGAACCAGCCTTGCATCCCAGGGATGAAGCTGACTTGATCATGGTGGATAAGCTTTTTGATGTGCTGCTGGATTTGGTTTGCCAGTATTTTATTGAGGACTTTCACATCAATGTTCATCAGGGATATTGACCTTTGAAATTTTCTTTTTTTGTTGTGTCTCTGCCAGGTTTTGGTATCAGGATGATGCTGGCCTCATCAAATGAGTTAGGGAGGATTCCCTCTTTTTCTATTGTTTGGAATAGTTTCAGAAGGAATGGTACCAGCTCCTCACTGTACCTCTGGTAGAATTCAGCTGTGAGTCCGTCTGGTCCTGGACTTTTTTGATTAGTAGGCTATTAATTACTGCCTCAATTTCAGAACCTGTTATTGGTCTATTCAGGGATTCAACTTCTTCCTGGTTTAGTCTTGGGAGGGTGTATGTGTCCAGGAATTTATCCATTTCTTCTAGATTTTCTAGTTTATTTGCATAGAGGTTTTTATAGTATTCTCTGATGCTAGTTTGTATTTCTGTGGGATCAGTGGTGATATCCCCTTTATCATTTTTTATTGTGTCTATTTTATTCTTCTCTCTTTTCTTCTTTATTAGTATGGCTTGTTGTCTATTTTATTGATCTTTTCAAAAAACCAGCTGCTGGATTCACTGATTTTTTGAAGGGTTTTTCATGTCTCTGTCTCCTTCAGTTCAGCTCTGATCTTAGTTATTTCTTGTCTTCTGCTAGCTTTTGAATTTGTTTGCTCTTGTTTCTCTAGTTCTTTTAATTGTGATGTTAAGGTGTCAATTTTAGATCTTTCCTACTTCCTCTTGTGGGCATTTAGTTCTATAAATTTCCCTTTAAACACTGCTTTAAATGTGGCCCAGAGATGCTGGTACGTTGTGTCTTTGTTCTCATTGGTTTCAAAGAACTTATTTATTTCTGCCTTAATATTGTTATTTACCCAGTAGTCATTCAGGAGCAGGTTGTTCAGTTTCCATGTAGTTTTGCAGTTTTGAGTGAGTTTCTTAATCCTGAGTTCTAATTTGATTGCACTGTGGTCTGAGAGACTGTTTGTTATGATTTCCGTTCTTTTGCATTTGCTGAGGAGTGTTTTACTTCCAATTATGTGGTCAATTTTAGAACAAGTGCGATGTGGTACTGAGAAGAATGTATATGCTGTTGATTTGGGGTGGAGAGTTCTGTAGATGTCTATTAGGTCCACTTGGTCCAGAGCTGAGTTCAAGTCCTGAATATCCTTGTTAATTTTCTGTCTCATTGATCTGTCTAATATTGACAGTGGGGTGTTAAAGTCTCCCACTATTATTGTGTGGGAGTCTAAGTCTCTTTGTAGGTCTCTAAGAACTTGCTTTATGAATCTGGGTGCTCCTGTATTGGGTGCATATATATTTAGGATAGTTAGCTCTTCTTGCTGCATTGATCCGTTTACCATTATGTAATGCCCTTCTTTGTCTCTTTTGATCTTTGTTGGTTTAAAGTCTGTCTTATCAGAGACTAGGATTGCAACCCCTGCTTTATTTGCTTTCCATTTCCTTGGTAAATATTCCTCCATCCCTTTATTTTGAACCTATGTGTGTCTTTGCACATGAGATGGGTCTCCTGAATACAGCACACTGATGGGTCTTGACTTTTTTCTTTTTTTTTTTTTTTTTTGAGACAGAGTCTCACTCTGTTGCCCAGGCTGGAATGCAAAGGCGCAATCTCAGCTCACTGCAACCTCTGCCTCCTGGGTTCAAGCAATTCTCCTGCCTTAGCCTCCCAAGTAGCTGGGATTACAGGTGTGTGCCACCAGGCCCAGCTAATTTTTTGTATTTTTAATAGAGATGGGGTTTCACCATGTTGGCCAGGATGGTCTCAATCTCTTGACCTCGTGATCCGCCCGCCTTGGCCTCCCAAACTGATGGGATTACAGGCGTGAGCCACCGTGCCTGGCAGGGTCTTGACTTTTTATCCAGTTTGCCAGTCTGTGTCTTTTAATTGGGGCATTTAGCCTGTTTACATTTAAGGTTAATATTGTTATGTGTGAATTTGATCCTGTCATTATGATGCTAGCTGGTTATTTTGCCCGTTAGTTGACACAGTTTCTTCATAGTGTTGATGGTCTTTACAATTTGGTATGTTTTTGCAATGGCTGGTATCGGTTGTTCCTTTCCATGTTTAGTGCTTCCTTCAGGAGCTCTTGTAAGGCAGGCCTGTTGGTGACAAAATCTCTCAGCATTTGCTTGTCTGTAAAGGATTTTATTTCTCCTTCACTTATGAAGCTTAGTTTGGCTGGATATGAAATTCTGGGTTGAAAATTCTTTCCTTGAAGAATGTTAAATATTGGTCCCCACTCTCTTCTGGCTTGTAGGGTTTCTGCAGAGAGATCCACTGTTAGTCTGATGGACTTACCTTTCTGGGTAACCCAACATTTCTGTCTGGCTGCTCTTAACATTTTTTCCTTCATTTCAACCTTGGTGGATCTGATGATTATGTGTCTTGGGGTTGCTCTTCTCGAGGAATATCTTCGTGGTGTTCTCCATATTTCCTGAATTTGAATGTTGGCCTGTCTTGCTAGGTTGGGGAAGTTCTCCTGGATAATATCCTGAAGAGTGTTTTCCAGCTTGTTTCCATTTTCCCCATCACTTTCGGGTACACCAATCAAATGTAGATTTGGTCTTTTCCACACAGTGCCATATTTCTCAGAGACTTTGTTCATTGCTTTTCTTTTTTTTTTTTCTAATCTTGTCGTCTTGCTTTATTTCATTAAGCTGATCTTCAATCGCCGGTATTCCTTCTTCTGCTTGATCAATTCAGCTATTGATACTTGTGAATGCTTCACAAAGTTCTTGTGCTGTGTTTTTCAGCTCTATCAGGTCATTTATGTTCTTCTCTAAACTAGTTATTCTAGTTAGCAATTCCTCCAACCTTTTTTCAAGCTTCTTAGCTTCCTTGCATTGGGTTAGAACATGCTCCTTTAGCTTGGAGCAGTTTGTTATTACCCACCTTCTGAAGCCTCTTCTGTCAATTCATCAAACTCATTCTCTGTCCACTTTTGTTCCCTTGCTGGAAGGAGTTGTGATCCTTTGGAGGAGAAGGGATGTTCTGGTTTTTAGAATTTTCAGCCTTTTTGTGCTGGTTTTTCCTCATCTTCATGGATTTATCTACCTTTGGTCTTTGATGTTGGTAACCTTCGGATGGGGTTTCTGTGTGGATTTTTTTTTTTTTTTGATGTTGATGCTATTCCTTTCTGTTTGTTAGTTTTCCTTCTAACAGTCAGGCCCCTCTGCTGCAGGTCTGTTGGAGTTTGCTGGAGGTCCACTCCAGACCCTGTTTTCCTGGGTATCACCAGTGGAGACTGCAGAACGGCAAAGATTGCTGCTTGTTCCTTCCTCTGGAATTTTTGTCCCAGAGGGGCACCCACCAGATGCCAGCCGGAGCTCTCCTGTATGAAGTGTCTGTCGACCCCTGCTGGGAGGTGTCTCCCAGTCAGGAGGCATGGAGGTCAGGGACACACTTGAGGAGGCAGTCTGTCCCTCAGCAGAGCTTGAGCACTATGCTGGGAGATCCGCTGCTCTCTTCAGAGTCAGCAGGCAGGAATGTTTAAGTCTGCTGAAGCTGTGCCCACAGCTGCCCCTTCTACCAGGTGCTCTGTCTGTCCCAGGGAGATGGGAGTTTTATCTATAAGCCCCTGACTGGCGCTACTGCCTTTCTTTCAGAGATACCCTGCCCAGAGAGGAGGAATCTAGAGAGGCAGTCTGGCTACAGCAGCTTTGCGGAGCTGCAGTGGACTCCACCCAGTTTGAACTTCCTGGTGGCTTTGTTTACACTGTGAGGTGAAAACCACCTACTCAAGCCTCAGTAATGGCAAATGCCCCTCCCCCCACCAAGCTCAAGTGTCCCAGCTTGACTTCAGACTGCTGTGCTGGCAGTGAGAATTTCAAGCCAGTGCATCTCAGCTTGCTGGGCTCTGTGGGGGTGGGATCCACTGAGCTACACCACTTGGCTCCCTGGCTTCAGCACCCTTTCCAGAGGAGTGAATGATTCTGTCTCGCTGGCATGCCAGGCGCCACTGGGGTATGAAAAAAAAACTGCAGCTAGCTCAGTGTCTGCCCAAACAGCTGCCCAGTTTTGTGCTTGAAACCCAAGGCCCTGGTGGCATAGGCACCTGAGGGAATCTCCTGTTCTGTGGGTTGTGAAGAGCATGGGAAAAGCGTAGTATCTGGGTCAGAGTGCACCGTCCCTCAAGGCACAGTCCCTCACAGTCCCTTGGCTAGGGGAGGGAGTTCCCCAACCCCTTGTACTTCCCGGGTAAGGCAATGCCCCACCCTACTTTGGCTCACCCTCCGTGGGCTGCACCCACTGTCTAACCAGTCCCAGTGAGATGAGCTGGGTACCTCAGTTGGAAATGCAGAAATCACCCACTTTCTGTGTTGATCTCTCTTGGAGCTACAGACCAGAGCTATTCCTATTTGGCCATCTTGCCAGCCACCGTTTTGAGATTTTTTTTATGTTTAAATCTTTGCTCCATCTAGCATTTACTTTGGCATAAATATGTCTTCAACATAGAAGTTTAACTTTCTTTAGTGAAATCTACGTATCTTTTCTTTTATGATTTCTGGCTTAGATATTCTGGTTTGTTTCTTGGAATGAAATTTCTTGGGAAGAACGTGAGGAGTGAGCTGGAGTAGGACACACCCAGGTGGCTGGCAAGAAACCCCTCTGAAGAAGTCTCTCTCTCAGGGAAAGGTCCATAATTTTCCATTCCAGTTCAGCTCAGTCAACATCTACTAAGAACCTACTCTGTTCCAGAGACTGTGTTAAGTGCCAGGGGCACAGAGATGAGGAACATCTCTGCTTGCAAGTGGGAGTGACAAATTTAGAAACAGAATGACCAGTGTGGTAGGTGCAATGAGCAAAAAGCATAAGGATCAGTGAGCACACATAAGGGCACCTATCCCAGGCTGGAAGGGAAAAGCCTATCTGAGAAGGCCTCCTGGAGGAGATGAAGCCTGAGCCGAGTTTGTTTTTCCCATTTGAATAACTAGAATATTAGAATAAGACCATTCAATAAAGACAATTCTGAAATCACCTTCCAATTAAAACAACTCTTACTTTGTAACTTCATGTTGCTTATATGACATAATGCACAGCATATTACCTGCTAAGATACACACTTTCAATATCATTGAAAAGACAGAACTGGAACAGAAAGCTGCCTTAATCAACAACAGAATATAGCTCCCAGACCAAGGGCGAGAGGTCTCCAGTGTAGGGACAACCTGGTGCACAGCGATTACGAGAGAAGGCTAAAGTGGAACCCTAATTTCTCCATGCAGCTAAAAGCAGTTTACTATTTCTGAAACTCAATCTAGAAGGTAGGGAACTTTAAGATAGGAGACTGGTTGCTTTCTATGACAGTCAGGGCCAGATTGTAAAGGGGCTTATGCTTTATGTAAAGAATGGGACATGAGAAACACTGAGGTGTTGTAAGTTGAGGGGTGTCTGATCTGACAAAACAACTTGGAAATCATCAGCATGAGATGAGATTGCCCAGGGATATCAGGTTGCAGAGGATTTAACCTTTGCAGATCCTTGATCCCTTTGAGGATGTGATAAAAGCTACAGATGCTCTTTCCAGAAAAACAAACATACTGAAAACCACACCAACATATACACAATTTCAGGGGATCCTCAGATTAAGAATATTTGGTATACAGAGGACTGAGAAGTAGCCTGAGGAAGCGGATATTCAAAGGATGGGAAGAAGATGAGGGGAGCAGGAAAAGGGCCAAAGAAAAATGACCCAAGAGGTACTGGAAGAGCCAGGAGACAAGTGTTGGGAAGCTGTGGGAGCACAGAGATCCAAGGAGGACGTGATCAGCAGTGTTGAATGCTGTAGAGACGTCAGCTAAGGTCAGGACTGAAACATGTCTTTTGCACTTACAGTTAAGAAATCACAGCCGAGAGAAGTGGCTCACATCTGTAATCCCAGCACTTTGGGAGGCCAAGGTGGGAGGACGACTTGAGCCCAGGAGTTTGAGACCAGTCTGGGCAAAAAAGCGAGACGCCATCTCTATAAAAATTTTAAAAATTAGCTGGGTGTGGTGGTGTATGCTGTAATCCCAGCTACTTGGAAGGTTGAGGCAGGAGTCCAGAAGTTCAAGTTTGCAGTGAGCTATAATCGTGCCACTGCACTCCAGTCTGGGTGAAAGAGCGAGACCCCATCTCTAAAACTAAAAAGAAAGAAAGAAAAATCATTGGTAATGGTATTGAGAAAAGTCTCTGCGGAGTAACTAGTAATGTTAGCTCCAGATATACTTTTTCAAGCCCGAGAATTATATAGGTGGCATCTAGGTGGAAGTAAGGGTAGGGGACTTGTCTTGACCCTGCATTTGCAGAGAACTAATACGTCAAATAATTGTCAATTGTCCAGAAAAAGTGTTGAAGGGGCTTATGGAGATTATGTCTGTTTGTCCCTGTTGCCACCACTATAATGGAGTCAAAAGCCAGAAAGCAACAGTTGAAGGAATGATGTGAGGAAATGGAGAAGTTTGGTTTGTTAGGTAGGAGAGACCTGAAGGGCAGTTAACATAAGAAACAAAAACAAGACAGGGATTTGTCTCCAAGAAGTGGACACATCCTGATATTTCTATCCTATACACTAAGAAAAAGAAAGGGGAAAACAGAGAGGCTCAAGACACAGAGAAAAGTGGCTGAAGGGCCAAGCATCCAGGAAGAGAGTCTGGACTTGAAGAGGAGGAGAGTCCCCCACCTGGAAGTGCAAGGTGGGGGGCCTGTGGCTGTGTATAATTTCCTCCAAGTATGAATTGAAGTGGATCAGCCCCAATGGCCTCTATTTTCCCCATAACATAAGAGGTGAGGTTGACTGCTGAGAGTAGAGATGGGAGTTGTATGGAAGACTGGAGGAGGACAATGCCTATTTTTTAGAATCACTGATGAGGGATGTATGGGAAAGGAAGCTAAACAAGGACAAATTAAAGAACAGCTCAGCAGGCTGGTGATGGAGCAGTGTCAGTCATGGTCCCGACAAGAAGCAGATGGCACATTCAAGTGGTGTAACTGAGGAGCATGTCCGGAAAAGAATATTCACCAAGGTGTGAACAGGGTGAAGGGAAACTCATAAAGGCCAGTGAAGCACCCTGGAACTAGCAAGAGTGGGGAGCCTTTCCCACCCCCAGACCTCAGAGGCAAGAGGAGGGAGCAGATCCCAGATCCAGAGGGAATTGGGGTAATTTAGGAGAGGGCTGCCACACTGGAACTCATACAGCACAGATGCTGACATTATCTGAAGCCAGGCAGCCCTCTCTGTCTCCAGGTTCTGGTGACTGCTCCATCCTCTTGTCCCAGTCCCAGGGGATTCTGCTATTACTTGTGGTTTCACTATACTCTTTCTATACTTTTATAAATATAACTTTATTAGATTATCCAGTTTGAATACACCATCTATTTCCTGAAGGAAACCTGACATACATGGTTCTTTAAAAAGACTAATAAAATAGACAAACTCTAGAAAGAAGAACAAAGGAGGAGATGAATAATGTTAGGAATAAAAAGGGAGACAAAGGGCCGGACGCAGTGGCTCACGCCTGTAATCCTAGCACTCTGGAGGCCGAGGCAGGTGGATCACTTGAAGCCAGGAGTTTGAGACCAGCCTGGCCAACATGGCAAAAGCCTATCTCTACTAAAAAAAAAAAAAAAAAGAAAAAAGAAAAAAAACATTGGCCGGGCACGGTGGCTCATGCCTGTAATTCCAGCACTTTGGGAGGCCGACGTAAGTGGATTAGCTGAGGTCAGGAGTTCAAGACCAGACTGGCCAACATGGTGAAACCCCTTCTATACTAAAAATACAAAAATTAGCCGGGCATGGCACACCCCTGTAATCCCAGCTATTCAGGAGGCTGAGGCAGGACAATTGCTTGATCCCAGGAGGCAGAGGTTGCAGTGAGCCGAGATGGTGCCACTGCACTCCAGCCTGGCTGACAGAGCAAGACTCTGTCTCAAAAAAAAAAAAAAATTAATTGGCCAGGCATGGTGGTGTGCACCTGTATTCTCAGCTACTCTGGAGGCTGAGGCAGGAGAATTGCTTGAACACAGGAGGTGGAGGTTGCAGTGAGTTGAGATCGTGCCAATGCACTCTAGCCTGAGTCACAGGCAAGACTCTGTCTCAAAATAAACAAGTAAATAAAAGGGGGCAGGAGAGACAAAGTACAGTTATAGCATGGATTTTTAAATACACTTATACTATGAACAACTTTATGCCAACAAATTTGAAAATTTATAATGGACAAATTCCTAGAAGAGATATAACTTAAAACTCAAGAAGAAATTGAAAGCCAGACTAGATCTACTGCTATTAAAGAACCTGAAACAATGGATAAAAAATCTCCCCATAAAAGAGTGTTTTATGTAGCAAATGTAAATATTTCTAATGTCATTTTTTTCTTTAAGAAAAAATTTTTAATAGAGATGGGGTCTCACTATGTTGTCCAGGCTTGTCTTGAACTCATGGGCTCAAGCTATCCTCCTGCCTCAGCTTCCCAAAGTGCTGGGATTACAGGTATGAGCCACTCTAATGTCTTTTTAAAATCTGACCCAACAATCCTGTGTACCTGTGTGTACTTCTTATTCTAGAAGAAGCTCTAACAGGCTGTGGGAAGCATCTGCTTTATTCACTGTTTACCCCAAGCCTAACATAGGCTTGGCTTGAACTTAACATAATTAAATGATGGCAGGAAAGTTAGAACATCTAGGGGATCAGTAGACATATGAGACTTCAGATAAGGGTAGGGGACCTTCATAAAAAACAGTAGGTCCCAAGTGAAACTCCAAACAGCCAGGGAAGGGCTGTGATCTTTAAGACTGAGCCCTAGTCCACCTGCTTTGGTACTAGTCAGTACCAGAAGTCCCTTCAGAATGAAAATCTTCATGCAACAAGTTTCTCCTTAAGATCTAGTCTCTACAACAACCTAATGAATCACCTCTGGAACACTGAAATTCACCATGTGGTCCTTTTGTTAATAGTGCTAAAGTACGTTATTAGGAAGTTCCTGAGAGAAACAGCTGAATAACATTACCAAAAAGGCCAGAACCCAGCTGGGTGTGGTGGCTTGTGCTTGTAATCCCAGCCCTTTGGGAGGCCAAGGCAGGTGGATTACTTGAGGTCAGGAGTTTGAGACAAGCCTGGTCAACATGGCGAAACCCTGTTTCTACTGAAAAAAAATATATATATATACAAAAATTAGCTGGGCATGGTGGTGGCCGCCTGTAATCCCAGCTACTCGGGAGGCTGAGGCAGGAGAATCTTGAACCCGGGAGGTGGAGGCTGCAGTGGGCCAAGATCATGCCACTGCACTCCAGCCTGGGTGACAGAGTAAGATGCTATCTCAAGATATATGAGAAGTTTTTCAGTAACTTTCAAGCTACTTATATTTGTTCCCCCACCCATATAGTTATGACCTGCAGTAAAACTTCTGAAACAAATATTTTCCTTTAAAGGCACCAAGAATCATGGTCTTATCACCATGACAAGAGGGTCCTAACTTTCATTTTTGATGTAGGGAAATTAACTTAGTTTTTATTCTTATTCAGAAGTTCTACAAAGTCATGTGGGTTTCAGCTGAACACAGGATGTGGGCACAGAACCCAGGGTTGCTTGAGGGTTAGATGAGACTTGGGAGGGTGTTGGGTTTTGCCTACCAGGAGCAGCTACGTTTTTGTTTTTGTTGTTGTTGATTTGTTTTTACTCCTGAGCTTCTGGACCAGTTTGCCATTAGAGCAGCCACAAAGATGTAAGACTGTGTATCTCATGCAAAAGTGTTTTTACCATGAAGATCTGACTTCCAAATTCACAGGGGTCTCTCATCAGTCAGAGCTGAGTAGCTGACTTAAGCTCACATGACCCGGTGAAGGGCAAGCATCATCAGGTGGACTTGAGGGCTTCAAGTACGCTGCCCTGAAGCGCCAGGAACGTGGTTGCTAGGCATCCTCCCCAGGATCTACCCAGGACTTTCCTATCCAATTTTGTTGAAGCAAAACCTAGGGATTAAATTAAATGCAACCTCACAAAGTACCAATGAAGGGTGTGGAAAACAGGGATCCTCTTTTTAACTATCTGCCCCCAAATATCAATCCCAATAAACTGTACTAAAAGCCATGGATGGCTAAAAATGCAGTTTATGTCTTTTCTCCGTTCAAGCGTTTTTTTAATCATTAAACTATGTTCTCATATTTCCATCAGGCCCCAGTGGATGGAGGATGCTGGCCCTTTAATGGGTGAGCAGGGGAGGAGCTGGGACTTTTAAAGCCAGGAGCGGCAAACAGGTCCTGGCCCAGGCTGCTATGAATAACTTAAACAGAAAGGACAGCAACAGTCAGGTGGTGGGTGTCGGGAGCAAGGCATCACCACACTCGGACGGTGACTGGTGATGTCGGTTGGGAAGTACTTCTCTTCCTGCTTCTAGCCTGTGCCTCATTTCTGTCCCTTTGTGGGACAGCTCCCTAGAGCTGAGCTGGGAGGGTGGGTGTTTATGGCAGTCTGAGACCCCAGGGTCTCTCTCCTCAAGACCATGGCCAAGAATTCTCTAACCATCTTGCTGGGAGGATTCCATGGCTGTTTTAGGGTGCCATGTCATCCTTACTGACTGAGGATGGTGCCTCTTGGCCTCTTTCTTGTCTCAGGTTTACCTTCCAGAGGCTGGCAATGCTGTTTCACTGGAGGACACAGCTAAGAAGGAAGTCCACCAGCCTGCCAAGATGAAATGCCTTGAAGGTATCAACAAGTGGGCCGTGATGTTATATAAAATGCCCCAGCATGCAGAGCTTGCTGGTCTGTTTCACATATGGGATTGGATGTCCAGAGTCACTGGAAGTTATTCCAAATTCTTCCACTTGCTAATTATATTATAATGGGTGATGGAAAGGTCACTCTTCTGGGCTTTATTTTTCTCACCAACCTAGTAAAATTATCAACAACAACCCAGGACAGCCTCATATTACTGTTAAATGAACATATGCACGTAAAGTATATGGCACACAGTAGGGTTAAATTGCAGTGAGTCAGGGCAGGTGGAACTTGTTCAAAGAGGCAACAGAAAGGGCGTTAGGTGGGGCAGAGCAGATGGAAAAGGCTGTGCTAGAACTTAATGAAGGAATTGAAGAGGGGATGTGAAAGTGAAGGTGTTTTGTATCTGCCGGGTTCCTTTTGTTTGCTTTTTAAATTTTTTACTTAGAGACAGGGTCTCACTGTGTTGCCCAGGCTGATCTCAAACTCCTGGGCCCAAATGATCTTCCCGCCTTGGCCTCCCAAGTAACTGGGACTACAAGCACGAGCCACCACACCTGGCTCAGGTTCCATTTGACTTACTGGGGGATGGTTCGGGGCACCTTGGGAGAAGGGAGGCCGAGTTAAACCCACAGAACAGGAGGCGTTATGTTCAAAGGTGGTGCTGGAGATGGCTTATGAACAGAAGTGCTATTGAGTAGCAGCCTCTCTAGACAAGACTCACAGCTGAGCCCCCATCTTACCTTCTCCTCTGGCCCACACTTAAACCAAGGGCCAGGTAAGACCTGTGGCCCCTTGGCTTCTGAGGAGGAGCCGGTGTCTGCCTGCCAATTGGAAAAAGAAGAAGAGAATGAAGGGGAGGAGGAGGAAGAGCAAGAGGAGGAGGACGAGGAGGATCTGGACCCAGATCTGGACCCAGACCTAGAGGAGGAAGAGAATGATCTTGGGGATCCAGCTGTACTTGGTGCTGTCCACAACACCCAGGTACCATGGCAGAAGGGAATGGGAGAGGGTTGTCCTGAACTGTCTGTGGCTCACAGGCTGTCACTAAACATTCCTCTTCTCTTTTCTACCCTTTTCTAAGACAAGTTCTGGATTAACACTTTCTTTTTAAGCCTTGAACTTGAGTTAGGGACTCTCTCCTTCCCTCTTTCTCCTGTCTCCCACTTCATTTCTGATGCTGTTCTCGCCTTAAAACCAGGTCCTAGCAGAGCTGTGCATCGCCCACAGGCGGTGGCCCTGCTACTAGCGTTAAAGGTGAGTCACGTTTGCCTGATCCTGGGCCCCTCTGTCTCAGTAGTCCATTCCTGGTATTTATTCCCCTGGATCCCATAACTAGTGGAGAAGGACAAGGACTCCTATGTAGATATGAGGTGATTTCAGAACTTCCTTCAACCTACTACTAAGGTACAGTAGTCCATGGTTTCACTTTCTGCCATTTCAGTTACCCTTGGTCAACTATAGTCTGAAAATAGGCGAGTATAGTACAATAAGGTATTTTAAGAGAGACCACATTCACATAACTTTTATTACAGTATATTGTTATAACTGTTCTATTTTTATTGTTCATTTCTTATTGTGTCTAATTCTTAAATTAAACTGGCCGGGGCAGTGGCTTATGTCTGTAATCCCAGCACTTTGGGAGGGTTGCTTGAGGCCAGGACTTCCACACCAGTCTGGGCAACAAAGCAAGACCCTGTCGCTACAAAAAAAAAAGAAAAAAAATTTTCAAAAATTAGCCAGATATGGTAGCACATGCCTGTAGTCTCAGCTACTTAGAAGTCTGAGGCAGGAGGATGGCTTGAGCTCAGGAGTTTGAGCCTGCAGTGAGCTATGATGGTGCCACTGCACTCCAGCCTGGGTGACAGAGCAAGACCCTGACTCTAAAAAAAAAATTTTTTTAATATATATATAAACTATCATAGGCATGTATATATAAGAAAAAAGCACTATACACAGGGTTTAGTACTATCCAGTTCTAGGCATCCCTTGGCGGTCTTGGAACATATATGTCTCATGAATAAGGGAGGACCACTGCACTAGTCTTATTCCTCCCAGGAGAGGGAGAGGGATTCTGGCCCAGCTGACTTTGAATCTGAGGGAGGGCCAAGCTGCCACTGCCCTGGATGTTGGAACACCTGGTCTTGCTGCTTCCTCCCACCACCTCAAAAACACAGGTGAATGCAGAAGACACTACAGGGGCCCATTAGAGCCTGGTTTTTCCTCCCTCCTGTTCCAGAGAGCTCTGCTTAGCTCCCCTGGAGTCAAGGCCCCTGGTGTGCTGGGAATGTCACTTGCCTCCTTGCATTTTCTGTGGCAGGTGAGTCTGCTGCAGTCTCCATACTGTGGGTAGTGAGGATTCCATCTATTATGTTCAGTCTACCCCCAACCCTGGTCTGGAGTTAAGGCACCCAAAGTGAGGTATGGGTGTGGGAGGTGGGAGTTGCCCCATCATAGAGGAGCTTGATAAATGACAGAGGTGGTGTGCCCAACCAGGGGCATGGATAGACACCTTAATATGTGGTACTGGGACAACTGGCCATTTGTATGAACAAGGACAAACTAGATCCCTACTCCTGCCTTAGGCAATCTTTCAGCAGATGGCCAGCCCTTAGCTGGAAAGAGCACCTGCCCTGCAATTAACTGTATAATGGGAACATGGCCTGGGGTAGAGGAATTCAAGAACCAGGATATCCTGCAGGGAGAACTAGAAGGAATTAGAGCTCTGAGGAGGGCTTTGAGTGAGTCAGAAAAGACAGATGAGTACTGCCCCAGCGGCTGAAGACAGCCCAAGAGAAGACTATTATAGAGAGGAGAGTGAGAGGTGTTGACTTTCCAAATGGTAGGAAAAGCACATGACCCTGCATTGTCAGGGAATGAAGAGCTGCTTCCTAGTCAAGCCCTGTTGAAACAAGGGCAGGAACCATAGTCTGGTGCCCCCAAAGCTGCCTTGAGGGACTCACAAGATGGCACAATGTTGGGTGAAGTTCTTGAGGGGAAAAGGTAGGAAAGGAACTGAGCCCTCACAACAAGAGCAGCATTCTTTTGGTGGAGATGGCGTTCTCCCAGACCTCTTAATTCCTCTCTCAGACCTTGGACTACCTGTCGCCCATCCCTTTCTGGCCTACATTTCCCAGCACCAGCTCTCCAGCACAGCACTTTGGACCTCGGCTGCCCTCACCAGACCCAACTCTCTTCTGCAGCCTGCTGACCTCGTGGCCCCCTAGGTTCAGGTACTGGTTTGAGGTTCTCCCCAGAGGTCTCAGGAGGTGCTGGCTGAGGAGGGGCGGGGACCATGCCTACCAGTTGCCACAGGAAAACACAGAAAACTAGTAAGAGAAGTCTGAGGTATAGTCTAATTCCTTCTCCCTCACAAATGTAGCCCCAGGGAGATTAAAAATTTATTTAAAGCCGGGTGCTGTGGCTCACACCTGTAATCCCAGCACTCTGGGAGGCCAAGGTGGGAGGATCACTTGAGGCCAGGAGTTCGAGACCAGCCTGGCCAACATGGTGAAACTGTGTCTCCACTAAATATACAAAAATTAGCTAGGCGTGGTGGCGAGCGCCTGTAATCCCAGCTACTTGGGAGGCTGAGGCAGGAAAATCACTTGAACCCAGGAGCCAGAGGTTGCAGTGAGCTGAGACCATGCCACAGCACTCCAGCCTGGATGACAGAGGGAGACTGTCTCAAAAATTAAAAATAAAAATATATTTGCGATCAGGTAGCATGATGGAACTGAGACTACTATTCAGAACTCCTGATGACCAGGCCAAAACGTTTTCTACTGTTCCAAGATTTCCTGCAGCCAAATTGCAGGAAAATAGATGTTGGAGGAGCTTGGGAACCCTGTGGGTCTAGGACTACGATGTGCCATGTGGCTGACTTTGGGAAAGTACCTAAACAGATAAGGTTCCTTAGATGTCCATCAGAGCTGACCTGGGCTGAATGAATGGAGGGGGCAGAGAACTGAGAGCTTCCTTCCACCCAGCTCGTTACTTCTTGTCTTCCCAGTCATCTGACCCAGCTCCACCCTCGGCACCAACGAATCTTGCAGCAGCAGCAGCATAGTCAAACACCAAGGTAAAGCCCAGACCAGCAGCAGGGTTGAGGGGAGCCCATCTGCATGCCGGGTCTCCCCTTGTGACCAGTTGTCTCCCTCAAAGCTCCCATGTGGTGGTTAAAACTCTCATACTGTTGCCCACCTCTGTGCTTGCTCCATCCTTCCCAGAGAGCCCCACTTCCTGCTCACCGCACTCCTTAGGAAGTGCCAGTGGTGGGTAAGTCTAAAGGGTTGTTCCTCCTGGCTTAAAGTCCCCCAGCCAAGAAGCCTTGGTCTCAGCAGCCAGACCCCTATGCTAACCTCATGACCAGAAAAGAGAAGGACTGGGTGATAAAAGTGCAGATGGTGCAGCTGCAGAGTGCAAAACCCCGCCTAGATGACTACTATTACCAGGTGAGCCCCGCAGTACTCAGCCCAGCCTCTGACCTTGGGTCAAATGGGCCTGGACTCCCGGGCCCTCTCTGATCCTCTCTTCGGCTCATAGAGGTCATGTCTGTTCAGGTGGGAGAGAGAATCACTACAGGATGGGGGCCGTATTTCTAAAATTGACATCCCAAACTCATTTCTCTCTATCTTCCTACATTTCAGCCAACTAAGATTATTTCCAGTTCCCCAAACACACTTGGGTTTTGTCTCTACTCTTTGCTAAGAATTTTCCCTGTTCACCCAGGAAATATGGATTTTCCCACCTGTGTATGCTGAGAAATGTCTTGTTATATTCATCTACTTTGACTTTTTAGATCTAAAGCACAGGTATATTATAAATAGTGGGATTCAGTTTGTTTAATTGAACGAACGACAGCAGATATTTTTACTCATTTTCCCCTGCTTCCTTCTGCCTTTATTTATGGGGCAAGTCTTTGTCCACAAGTTTTTGGGTTGTCTAGGCTGTTATCTTTCTTTTTCTTTTTTTTGAGACAGAGTCTCCCTCTGTCATCCAGGCTGAAGTGCAGTGGCACCATCTCAGCTCACTGCCACCTCCACCTCCAGGGTTCAGGTGATTCTCCTGCCTCAGCCTCCCAAGTAGCTGCGATCACAGGCATGCACCACCATAAGCAGCTAATTTTTGTATTTTTAGTAGAGATGGGGTTTCACCATGTTGGATAGGCTGGTCTTGAACTTCTGACCTCAAGTGATCCACCCGCCTCGGCCTCCCAAGTGCTGAGATTACAGGCATGAGCAACCGCGCCCGGCTGGCTGTTTCACTTTCACCTCAACATCTGGGAGCCTCCCATCCAGTGCCCCACCCTTATTGCCTTCTCATTTACATTAGGTATTTTTCCTTTCTTTCCACCAAGCTTCAAAAGCCCTCCTTTTTCTGCGAGGGTCACTGAAAGTGAAATAGTTTTGTATTCTTGCCTTTTTGGCATTGCTTCTAAACAAAAGAGCCTTTTTCAAATCCTTGTTTGGCTTGTCAGTGGATTTTAGTTTAGGATTTCTCAACTTTAAGAAAATATCAGAGCTGCTGAGCAAATCCACAGAAGTATAAAACTGGCCTAGAGGGCAACTGACAAACACTTCCCTATAGCTAGTTCTGTGCTTAAACCTCTGGATGGCCTTCATATCATCAGATAACCGATTTTTAGAAAGCACAGGTGAGATCACAAGATTAAATGGGGAAGTGGGGAGGACAGGTGGTATGCAGTGTGTGGGTACTAGAGCATGAGGAATGCAGGAAGGTTACAGACGCTGGAACAGGTTTGCTCACTGGCTCTCCACTTTGCTCTCTGACCTTTCATCAGACTTGGTGGTGGTATCTGGTCTTTAAGTATTTGGTATGTGAATTCCAAGATGGGTGATGTGGGGCCCAGGGTGCTTAAGACACTTTAGAATAACTGCAAGGAGGGCCTAAGGTGCCAGCATCATTTCTGGAATGATTGTTGTAGGAAAGAGTGTTAAGAGGCCGTGCTTGTCTGGGCACAATGGCTCGCCTGTAATCCCAGCACTTTGGGAGGCCAAGGAGGGCTGATTGCTTGAGTCCAGGAGTTCAAGACCAGCCTGGGCAACATGGTGAAATCCCACCTCTACAAAAAATACAAAAATTAGCTGGGCATGGTAGCACGTGCCTGTGGCCCCAGCTACTGAGGAGGCTGAAGTGGGAGGATCACTTGAGCCAGGGAGGTTGCAGTGAGCCAGAGATTGCGCCACTGCACTCCAGCTGGGTGACAGAGGGAGATGCTGTCTCAAACAACAAAACTTATAACACACACAAAAAAACTAAACTTAAGAGGCTGCACTTGAGAAACTTAATTCTAAATTCAAAAGATGAATATAAGGTGTTTTGTTTTTTTGTTTCCTATTCCGTGCATTATCAGGAATATTACCAGAAGCTAGAGAAGAAGCAGGCAGACGAAGAGCTACTTGGACGAAGAAACCGGGTTGAGTCCCTCAAGCTGGTAACGCCTTACATTCCGAAGGCAGAGGCTTATGAGTCTGGTAGGGTCAGGGCTGACCTGCTGACTTGGGCTGGGCATCTGGGTGGACAGAGTGTGGGAGGGGGAAGGAAATGTGCCTCTCTTCTCATGCAGTGGTCCGAATCGAGGGTTCCCTGGGCCAGGTAGCTGTGTCGACATGCTTCAGCCCTCGCCGAGCTATTGATGCAGTACCCCATGGAACTCAAGAGCAGGTGGGAGCACTATCTTCCCAGACATTTTTCTCTCCCCTTTGGAAGAAGGGTCTAGAACATTCTTGTGATTAAGACTGTGACCGAAGGAGGAGGAAGAAGTGTGATCAGACTTTGTTTCTAGCCTTTCCAGCTCAATCTCTAGCTAGTTGGGGGCCTGGGCTAGGGCTGTGGCAGTGGCAGTGTAGCTGATAGCTGGTGACTCTCTTCTCCTAGGATATAGAAGCCGCAAGCAGTCAGAGGCTTCGGGTATTATACCGGATTGAGAAGGTGAGATATCAGTTCCTTAGGGACGAGTTCCAAACCTACCTTTGAGAATGAGATATTACCCAAATTTACCTCTTTTTCCACCCTCAAATTCCCAGATGTTCCTTCAGTTACTAGAAATAGAGGAAGACTGGAAGTATAGGCCTCCACAGCCCTGCTTTTCTGAGCAGCAAAGCAACCAGGTTGAGAAGCTCTTCCAGACCTTAAAGACCCAGGAGCAGAACAACCTGGAGTGAGTGTGGGAGGGTTCCACCTCAGCCCAGGAAGGGAAGGAGCAGCAAAGACACTGGTCTTGCTTCTGCCTCTCCTTTCTGGCATGTAGCCCTCTCCTCTATGCAGAGCTCTGAAAATGTTCTCCTCTCTCCCTTGCAGAGAGGCAGCAGATGGCTTCCTGCAGGTGCTCTCTGTGAGGAAGGGGAAGGCCCTGGTGGCCCGGCTGCTCCCCTTCCTGCCCCAGGATCAGGCTGTTACCATTCTTTTGGCTATCACCCACCATCTGCCCCTCCTGGTCCGGAGGGATGTGGCTGATCAGGTACTGTGGCATTGAGTGGAGAAGAGGATGGTCTCCTGAATAGGTTAGGGGTCGTTCCTCCCCTCCAGTCCCCACATGCCCCAGAGATGCCAGAGAAGGTGCTGGGCACAGCGAGGGATGCTGGCCTTGCCACCCTCAGGCAAGGAAGTTACAGAACTATTATAGGAACAGTGGATCATCTTCAGGTATGACGAACAAAAAGCAATAGGTGTATGGTTGCACAGGTGTCAGTGTGCTGAGGAGGTCTGAGTAAAAGATTAGGACGCCCTGATAAATGTTGAGCCCCTATCTACTTTTCTTAGAGAAGGATTCCTAGGACAAGTAGGTACCGAAGGTGTCAGTGTTGGGGATGGAGAGTCATAGTGGTGATAAGCCTGGTAAGTAACCTCACCAGGACGTGCCAAAGACAGGTCAGCGAGGGAAGGGACTGTGGAAGCAAGGTAAGGGGAGGTGAAGTTGTAGTGGAATTTGGGAGGTGCTTACTGATCTTCTTGCAGGCCCTACAAATGTTATTCAAACCTCTGGGCAAATGTATTAGTCACTTGACCCTCCACGAACTCCTCCAAGGACTTCAGGGATTAACGCTGTTGCCACCTGGCTCCTCAGAGCGGCCAGTCACCGTGGTGCTTCAGAATCAGGTAACATGTCTAGGAGGCTTTTTTCCATAGATGGCTTTCAGGTTGGTATCACTGATAAGGGGTAAGTTGGGGGACAGTCTCATCTCTACACAAATCTTATCCTCTGCAGTGCTTCTCTATTTCTAGTAAGCACATGATCACCTGGAAGCTTATTAAACCCAGCTCCTTGGTCCCACTCAGTCATTCAGTAGGTCTGGGGTGGGGCCCATGCACCTGCTCTGCTTTTCTAATAAGCTCCCTGATTGCTGCTGATGTGAGTCTCTAGAGCAGGTCTCCAAACTCTTGTATACCCCTTTCAGTAAAAAAATATTCTAAACCACACTACTCATGTGTTTATAAATCAAATACATGTAACACTAGTAATAATAGGTACATAATAAATATTTTCTTTTTTTATTTTTTAGATAGTCTCGCTCTGTCACCCAGGCTGGAGTACAGTGGCATGATCTTGGCTCACTGCAAGCTCTGCCTCCTGGGTTCATGCCATTCTCCTGCCTCAGCCTCCCAAGTAGCTGGGATTACAAGTGTTCGCCACCACACCCAGCTAATTTTTGTATTTTTAGTAGAGACATGGTTTCACCATGTTGGCCAGGCTGGTCTTGGACTCCTAACTTTAAGTGATTCACCTGCCTCGGCCTCCCAAAGTGCTGGAATTACAGGCATGAGCCACTGCGCCCAGCCAATAGGTATATAATAAAAGATAGAAAATTTTAAAGAATGAGACTCTAGATGTGAAAATTTTGATGCTCTCTTCTAATATCCCAGTGGGTTATCTCATGTATGCCATACTGAAGGTCTTTGCTTAAAGAAGTGCCTCTTAAAGTGGGGTCCACAGACTACCTGCTTCAGATTCCTGGATGCATTCCCGATCTCCTACTCCTAGGAGTTAAGCCTAGAAGTATGCATTTAATCAGCTCTCCAAGAGTGTCTTTTGGAAAAGTTCAGAGCCGTGATTCCTATGGAAAGGTTAGAGAGTTCTTTGGCTCACCAGTGTAAAACCTGACAGCACTTGTGGATATTTTGAGCTCTATCTCTAAATGTGAACCTGTCCTTTAGTTGGGAAGATAAGAGTCAGGAAAGCACCAAATGCCGAGTGTGAACTCATTTTGCTCTGGAATATATATATGTCCCTTGCAGTTTGGAATATCTTTGCTCTATGCCCTGCTGAGCCATGGGGAGCAACTGGTATCGCTGCATTCTTCCCTAGAGGAACCCAACAGTGACCATACAGCTTGGTAAGATCATAAAGGCCTTGTAAATACTATCTAGTACCCTCGGGATGTGCAGACTGAGCCAGGTGAGGTATTTCCTGAGGCATTTTCAAGTACTGAGGAAGAGGTTGGATAGAGAAAGTAGTAGCAGTGTTGTAGCTGTTCTGCTTTTTTTCTATAGTGCCCTAGAGTTTCGGTTTCTTCTAGGAGGCAGTATAACATAGTACCTAAGGGGACAAGCTTTAGAGTTTAAAAAGACCTACGTTTGAATTCTGGCTGTATCACTTACTAGCAATATAACTTTAGGGCAAGTTCTTTCACTTCTCACTTCTCTTAGTTTGTTTCTTTATCTACAAACTAGGGATGATGGTATTAACCCCTCATAGTTCTTAAGATTAAATAGGAAGGGAAATGTGTAAAGCACTAAGCATTGCTTGGCACGTACCAAACATGCAAATGTTACCTCTGAATTGCTACCTGGGGGTGGGGGACAATGGTAGTAGTAACGGAAAGATAATAAGAAACCTTGGCCCTGAGTCTGTTTCTTAAGCCAATCTATTTGCTTATATTTATATTTATGCTCTCTAGGACAGACATGGTGGTTCTGATTGCCTGGGAGATAGCCCAAATGCCTACAGCCTCTCTGGCAGAACCCCTAGCTTTCCCCAGCAACCTACTTCCCCTGTTCTGTCACCACGTGGACAAGCAATTGGTTCAGCAGCTGGAGGCCAGGATGGAGTAAGTAATGGCAGAAACAAGGTCAAAGCCCCTTGTTCAAGCCCAATCTATGTTCTGTTACTTGCTTCACTACTTCCTTCTTCTAAATTATGAGCATGAAGGATCAGGTGTTTTTAGAAGTGGTTCTACACACTGACATTTACTGAGTAACCATTCTTGACTAAGTCTTCAGCCAACCTTTTATTCCAGGTGCTTTGGTCATTTATAGTGCTAACCTATTTGAGGGCAAGAATTAATTTAAGAACCTGAATTATTCATTCAAGAAATACTTGAGGGACAACTATTCTAGGATATAAGCATGAATAACATGGTCATCTCTGTCCTCAGAATTACTGCTAGAAAGAGTCAGATACTAATTAAATCATATAAATACTTGCAAAGTAGAATTGTGCTTGCAGTTAATATCTGTTCTCTTTATAGGTTTGCCTGGATTTACTGATCTGTTTGTTCTGGAATACGTGTATGTGGGAAGTTGAATCATCAGACACTAGCTACATAGAGTATGTTTACAGGGATCCAGAGAGTCTGAAGACATTTCTTATGCCTTTATATATTGGAGAACCCTTCCCCATTTTCATATCCTTTCTTCAAAAATCTAAATGATGTGCCTAAAAATAAGACACGGCATAATAAGGTATAATTAAAGAGATAATAGAATGATGTGTTGGAACTTGCTTGTAAGTTAAAACCTGTAATGAAGGCTATCTTATGTGTGAGTGCTCCAGGAATGTCCTTTTTCTTTCTTTCTTTTTTTTTTTTTTTTTTTGAGACAGGGTCTTACTCTGTCACCCATGTGGGAGTGCAGTGCCACCATCATGGCTTACTGCAGCATTGACCTCCAGGCTCAAGTGATCCTCCCACCTCAGTCTTCTGAGTAGCTTGGATTACAGGCATGTGACACCACACCCAGCTAATATTTAAAAAAAAATTTTTTTTGGCCAGGTGCAGTGGCTCATGCCTGTAATCCCAGCACTCTGGGAGGCCGAGGTGGGCAGATCACCTGAGGGTCGGGAGTTTGAGACCAGCCTGACCAACGTGAAGAAACCGCATCTCTACTAAAAATACAAAATCAGCCAGGCATGGTGGCACATGCCTGTAATCCCAGCTACTCGGAGGCTGAGGCAGGAGAATCGCTTGAACCCAGGAGGCAGAGGTTAGAGGTTGCAGTGAGCCAAGACTGTGCCATTGCACTCCAGCCTGGACAACAAGAGCAAAACTCTCAAAAAAATTTTTTTTTAATTTTTTCTGTAGAGACAAGGGTCTCCCTATGTTGGCAAGGGTGGGCTCCAGTGATCCTCCCAACTTGGCCTCCCAAAGTGCTGGGATTTACAGGCATGAGAAGACTGTCCTGATTATAAGGGACAAGGCCTTGTTGTAGCTAACACAAGTGTAACCTTAGAAATTGCTTTAACGTTGCCATTTTTTACAGAACACAGCCCCAGCTAAGCTTAGAAGGTTGAATATATCTCCCTTGTGATAGAAAACGTTTGGTTTCAGCTGGGCACGGTGGCTCACGTCTGTAATCTTAGCACTTCCAGGCTGGGACAGGTAAATCACCGGAGGTCAGGAATTCGAAACCAGCCTGGCCAACATGGTGAAACCCCATCTCTACTAAAATACAAAAGTTTAGCTGGGTGTGGCGTGCGCCTGTAATCCCAGCTACTGGGAAGGCTGAGGCAGAATTGCTTGAGCCCAGGAGGCGGAGGTTGCAGTGAGCCGAGATCCCGCTACTGCACTCCAGCCTGAGTGACAAAGCGAGACTCCATCTCAAAAGAAAAAAAAAGTTTGCTTTTATTTTGACAAATAAGGTCGTGCATTGATCAACAAATGCGGGAGTACCTTTCATGAAACATGCACTGTTTTAGGTACTAGCCAGGACAGTGGTGAGCAACAAAGTCCTTGCTCTTTTGAAGTTTACATTCTTATTGGACAGGAACTGGCAGAAAATATCAAGTAGTGATAAATACTATGATTAAAAACAAAACTAGGTGAGAGACTGCAGTAGAAGGGACCTTAGGTTGAATGGCTTAGGGAGGCCTGTCAATAGAGGTTACATTTATGCTGAAATGTTCTGAATGTGGAAGATGTGTTAAGAAGGTACAGTTGTCTTTTAGGAGACTTTACCAAAATACCTATTCAACCCCTCTTCTCACCTCAAACTCTTTGCTCCTCTCCTTCTCTTGATCTTGGATCATACTTCCCTGAGAAAACAGACAGGAGCTCTCTACCATCTCCACCCCTTACTTACCCCGTCTCTCTGACTGTTACAATGGATATTATTTGACTTCAAATTTCGGGTCAACACCCTTACTATGGATCCACACTGTAAGACGGTCCATGCTACCAAGGAAATGGCACCACCCCAGAGCCTGTAAGCGAACAGCACAATAAGAAAAGCGAAGAAAAGAGGCAGGAACTGGGTTCCAAGGGAGCTGGAGGCAGCTGGACCAAGAAGGCAAAGAGCAATGCCACAGAGCGAGAACGGCTGCAACGGCCTGCTACGCTAAGCTAGGCCTTCAAGCATGTTAAGCTTGAAGCCGAGCAGTTAAGCAGAGTGGGACTGGCGTCAGGGCAGATGTGGCTTTGCTAGAGAGGCTGGTACTGCCCCCCACAGGAAACGAATGGAATCAACCGGAGACAGCCGAGAGATCTCCGCGGGAGTCACGAGGCCGAGCGGGAGCCGCTACGTACACCGCGCATGCCCACGACGCAGTCAGGTTCCGGCGAAAGTGACCGGAAGTAACCGCCGGGCCAAGATGGCTGCAGAGGAGGGGGTCGCGAGTGCTGCTTACGCCGGCGGTAGCTGGGGCACCGCGGCCATGGGGCGGGTTCTACCGATGCTGTTGGTGCCAGTCCCCGCCGAGGCGATGGGGCAGCTCGGCTCCCGGGCGCAGCTGCGCACACAGCCGGAGGCTCTGGGGAGCCTGACGGCTGCGGGCAGCCTCCAAGTGCTTTCTTTGACGCCTGGCAGCCGGGGCGGGGGTCGCTGCTGCCTGGAGGGCCCCTTCTGGCAGTAAGTGCTGAGGGAGAGTTGGGCCGTGGGGGGAGTCCAGAGCCTAGGCTCGGCTGGCTGAGCCCCAAGGGCTCACGCCGAGGCCTCCCTGCAGCCATAGAGGTGGCGGGAGAAGGGTGCCAGCTGCAGGAAACGCCCCAGAGGCGAGCCTGGTTTCCTCACAGAACCTTTCCCCCGACCTGAAACGCTCGCCTCGTTGCATTCTGGCAGCCCGGCTCTCCTGTTCCGGGTGGGCGGAGACGGCACCCAGCTCCACTGCCACCTGCGGCGAACCCGGAACGGGTCTCAGCTGAGGCGCTGATTCTTTCATTATTCAACACAGGTTGATTAACTGTCACAGGGTCGAGTCCCATGCCCATTTCTTTCAGTTAAAGATGCCAGCTGAGGATCATCTCTAATTTGAATCATCCTGATAGTTTTTTCATGTCCTTGAAGTGAATAGCGTTTTCTTTCACATGTAGTCCTCTTCCTCAAGGACAGAGTCCAGTTTGTCCCTTCACTTATTCAGCAAATATTGTGTGCTTGCTGTTACATAGGAGCAGTGCCTAAAAAGTTGAGTAAGACACTTCTTTCTTGCGAGGCGCGCACGTTTGGGGAAGACAAACATGATTACAATAATGCATTACTTTGTACTTCCGTAACTCTTGGTTCAGTACTTCAGAGTTTACATCATAAAGTTTGGGAACGCCCTCTTAGTGTTTTGAGTGGGCTGCTGCTTTTTTTTTTTTTTTTTTTTAAGATAAGGTCGCTGTCGCCCAGGCTGGAGTGTAGTGGCTCAGTCACGGCTCACGGCAGCCAGCCTTGACCTCCCGGGCTCAGCCTCCCCAGCAGCTACGACTACAGGCGTGCACCACCAGGCCTGGCTAATTTTTCTATTTTTTGTAGAGATGAGGTCTCACTGTGTTGCCTAGGCTAGTCTCAAGCTCCTGGGCTCAAGTGATCCCGCCTCTCCCTGCCAAAGTGTTGGGATTACAGGTGTGAGCCACTGAGCCTGACCTGTTCTTTTAATAATTATTAATAGTGAGTATTTTCACAACTCTTTCTTTAAGATGAGTAGCCAAAAGGTGTCTTATTAATCTTGGAATCTCCAGCTCCTCTAACAGCTCCTGACATTTAGAGATTCATTTGATAAATCAGTGAATGCTTAACTCTTCTGGGTTTGTCTTCTCTACCCTTGATGTCTAGTTGCTCGAAAGAGGAATCTCTGCGTTTAGTTTATAAACTTATTATAAACTAAGTTATTTATAAACTAGTTTAGGGGAAATTAGTTTATTTAGCAGTATCAAGTACCTATGAATGTGGCTCTGTGAAGAGAGGAATGGGGCAAAGAAAAGCCGAAATGTTTAGGTGTTTGAGAACCCAGCAGGGAAGGTAAGACCGAGATGAAATAAAGGGGGCGTTCATATGCTAGTTCATGAAATTAGAGGGGAGGAGGACCAAGAAAGGACTTTTTAATTTTTTTATTTGAATTGAATTTTAATTCAGTTAAAATACTTGATAGGGTAAAAATAAGGGCATGTTTATAGTATTTAGAGTTTACTTCCTACTTTTTCAAAGTACATAGGTCTTTTTAATATTGTTGAAATTACATCATATGTCTTGTTTATTGCATTGAAAATTTCCTGTCTTTCTATGTGGCAATATTGTCCCTATGCTAATGATGTACTCTACCTTTTAAGTATATCTTAGTTTAACCTTTTGTATATTTGACATTTAGGTTATTTTCTACATTTATCAATATGAACAGTCAGAAACGTGTCTTTTTTTTACCTAATAAGGACATATTAATACTATAATAGTATAAAACTACTATAGTAGTATAAAATACATAATAGTACATAATGCTATTATGTACTCTTATTAGTTTTATTACTAATTGAATTAAATCATGTATGTACCACAGTAGTTTTATATACTACTCTAGAAGTATAAAACTACTTCTGTAGAAAAAGCAAGTTTCTTAAAAGATGAAATTTTATCAGCATGGTATAGCCTCACCTCTTTCATTGTGTTATTTTCAAATCTGGGGCTTTTATTTGTAATGTGTAATTTAGTTTTAATATTTAATTTGAAGCTGAAACACCATCAGTCTTGCCAGTGTTGTTATTTTGACATTTCAGTTTAAGAATTCCGTAACTGTACTGTTTAGTAATGGTAGTCATTAGCTACATGTGGCTGTTAAAGTAAAAAATTTGGTTCCTCAGTTGCCCCACATTTCAAGTGTTCAGTAGCTGCATGTGGCTATTGACTACTGTATTGGGCAATGCTAATTAAAACATTTCCATCACGGAAGGTTCTATTAGGCAGAGTTTTTCAAGATTTGGAATCGTCAGTCTATAAATACAAATAATCACTTTCTTTTAAAAGTCAAAACATTTAAGTTATCAAAAGCCTATTTTATTGTGAATACCACCTCATATAAATAATATACATATTTTGTTGTTGATACCTACCCTTGATCATGACAGTTTGTTTAAACATACTAGTTGGGATTAAAGATGAAAGAATAAATGGAGCCATCATTTCTTGCTCTGAGCCCCACATTTTTGTTTTTTACCACCCACTCCTATATTTTCGTGTTGGTGTAAAAGGGAAGCGGGAAGAGGAGGGAGGTCCTAGAGCAGTTTATGTTCTCTTAAATTGAAGTGTAGAATGAATATACCAGGTCAACTAAACTGTTCTCTACTTATTCAACCCTTCTACCCCCACCATTGTGGGTAAATATTACTGCGGATATAGAATATAATAAATCTAAACTTTTTTTCTTAGCTTTATATGGGAGGATTCTCGTAACAGCAGCACACCAACTGAAAAGCCCAAACTGCTCGCTCTTGGAGAAAATTATGAACTGCTTATCTATGAATTTAATTTGAAAGATGGAAGATGTGATGCAACCATTTTGTATAGCTGTAGTAGGGAGGCATTACAAAAGCTCATTGACGATCAAGATATCAGTAAGTATCTACAGGTGGTCTTTCAGCATATTTAAATTTGTGACATTACCATGTAGTTACATACTTCAGGAAAAGTTGTCATAGAGGTGAAATCAGGTCTACGCTGTCTGATATAGTAGTCACTAGGCAGATGGGGCTATTGAGCACTTGAAATATGGTTAATATGAATTAAGATGTCCTTTGTGTCATATACATATTAGATTTTGAAGACTTAATACTAAAAAAGTAAAATATCTCAATTTTTTCTATTTAATTACATTTCAAAATATGAAATACTTTGAATATAAGCTAATGTATATTATTAAAATTAATTTCACCTGTTTCAATGTGGCTACCAGAAAATTTTATTTATTTATTTTTATTTTATTTTATTTTTTTGAGACAGTCTCGCTCTGTCACCCAGGCTGGAGTGCAGTGGTGCCATCTCAGCTCACTGCAACCTTCGCCTCCCCAGTTCAACTGATTCTCCCACCTCAGCCTTCTGAGTAGCTCGGACTACAGGCGCCCGCCGCCACGCCCAGCTAACTTTTATATTTTTAGTAGAGACAGGGTTTCGCCATGTTGGCCAGGCTGGTCTCAAACTCCTGACCTCAAGTGATCCGCCCACCTGGGCCTCCCAAAGTGCTGGGATTACAGGTGTGAGCCACCCCTGCTAGAAAATTTTAAGTCATGTATGTGGCTCACATTATATTTCTATTGGACAGTGCTGATCTAGACTGCTTATAGAGCTGTTGACTGCCGGGAGCAGAAATCAAAGCACTCAGGCCTCTATTTTTAAAGCAGTAACATACTCTTCACCCTTGATTATAAGGTTTCTTCTTTTTTTCTTTTAAAAAAAGAAAAAGTGTTCTTATGGGGTCCCATGGGTAAGTTGGCTTTTTTGAATACTCCTTCTAGTGTGCTATCAGACTAGCATAAATGGAACCAGGGACATTGTAGGCCATCTTTAGTCATCCTCTTACCCACCTCCCAGTGACTACTTCCTTAGGTGGGTGTGAACGATAACTGCGTAAAGTTAGACTAAGTCCAGTTCCTTTTTTGTTTTACTTTTTTGTATTAGATTTATCAAATCAAATGTACCAGTTGTAAAATTGTGACCAATGAGTTTGAAATAATATCCTTTTGTTTTGTAGGTATTTCCTTATTGTCTTTGAGAATCCTGTCATTTCACAATAACACATCATTATTGTTCATCAACAAATGTGTCATCCTACATATTATATTTCCTGAAAGAGATGCTGCAATTAGAGTACTCAACTGTTTCACACTTCCCTTGCCTGCACAGGCAGTGGACATGATTATTGACACGCAGCTCTGCAGAGGAATTCTTTTTGTTTTGAGTAGTTTAGGCTGGATTTGTATCCTTGGTGGTAGAAGTGTTGATTGATACGTAGAGGAGAAGAACACCTATAAAGATGAGCCTTTTTAGGCTTTAGTTTTGGGAGCTGGGATATAGGAAGCGTGGTTAGTTTTTCAGTAAAACTTTTCATGGAAAAAGATCCTCATAAACTTAAAATACTAAATTGTATATTGCTTTATATTTTAGTTGAATATTTTCCAGTATATACATTTTTAATAGTATTAACCATACATATCTGTGTTCTTTTAAAATTGTATATTCTCTGCATTACCTGTTTATTCAAAATGTATTTCTTGAATATCTACTATGTGCTTATGTGGCCAGGTGCGGTGGCTCACGCCTGTAATCCCAGCACTTTGGGAGGCCGAGGTGGGCGGATCACAAGGTCAGGAGTTCGAGACCAGCCTGGCCAATATGGTGAAACCCCGTCTCTGCTAAAAATACAAAAAAATTAGCCAGGCGTGGTGGTGCATGCCTGTAATCCCAGCTACTCAGGAGGCTGAGGCAGGAGAATTGCTTGAACCTGGGAGGTAGAGGTTGTGGTGAGCCAAGATCGTACCACTGCACTCCAGCCTAGGCAACAGACTGAGACTCTGTCTTAAAAAAAAAAAAAAAAAAAAAAGCTTATGTTGTGATACATGTCTTTTCATGTATAAATATAGTCTACCTCTTGTCTCTAATGATGTTTCCATCATATGAATGAATGTTTGCTTTGCCACGTTAATTTGATCTTAGAAAATATTATGGGTTCTTTGTCTCCAGTAGATCTGTTGGTCATCAGCAAAATTATTCTGAAGATTTGACAAATTACCCCTTATATGATTTTGGAACTTTAATTTCTGAATTAAAATAATGGTTTTTATATTTTGTAATAGGTATATAATTTTTGCAAAAGTGTCATAAATCCTAAATTAACAATTTTTGTTGCCAGGTTATGGAACTGCACTGTCCAAAACAGTAGGCACTAAGCGTATGTGGCTATTAAGCATATGAAATTGGCTAGCATAACTTGGGAACCGAATTCTTAATTTTGTGTAATTAGATTTTTTTTCTTCTCCTGAGACAGGGTCTCACTCTCACCCAGGCTGGAGTGCAGTGGCGTGATCTCGGCTCACTGCAACCCCTGCCTCCTGGGCTCAAGCGATTCTCGTGCCTTAGCCTCCCGAGTAGCTGGGACTATAGGCATGGGCTGCCACGCCCAGCTAATTTTTGTTACTTTAGATTTAAAAGCTGATACTCAGTTCAGTCATTGGAGAACTTTTAAGGATGTTTGTTACAACTTTAGTTGTTCCAACTTTCAACCTTAAATTTTATGAAGTCTCAATACAGATCCGGTATTTCTGATGAAAATTTAGTATGCAAATTAAGATGTGCTCTAAGTGTAAAATATCAGACTTTGAACATTTATAGAAGAAAAAACATAAAATGTCTCAGTTTTTATACTGACTGCATGTTGATAATACTTTGGATAGACAGTATTGGGTTACATAAAATAGTAGGTTTACCTCATCTCTTGGCCAGTGCTGTTGGAAAATAGCAGTGCCTCTGGGCCTGGCCCAGAGCAGATGTTCAGCAGGTATTGTTGAAGAACTTGGTATCAGGTTCTTTATTGTGGCATCAACTTCATAGTCATCTGGTTGTTATAATGGGGGCTTGCCTCAGTTTTCAGTCTTCTTCTGTTATACCTACAAAATTGGAGTGATAAAGTCTATAGCTCTTTCCCAACCTGTGCTTTAAATAGTTAGGCATACTTACAAAACTGGCATTTTCTTTTAACTCTAACTAAAAGACATTTTTGATGTTGTGGATGGTACATATGTAGCTCATGTGGATTTAGCACTTCACAAAGAAGACATGTGTAATGAGCAGCAACAGGAGCCAGCCAAGATTTCTTCATTTACTTCACTGAAAGTTTCTCAAGACCTCGATGTTGTAGTGATTGTCAGCTCCTCCAACTCCGCAGTTGCTCTTAACTTAAATTTGTATTTCAGGTATGTAGATGACTGCAGTTTCTAATTTGAGGTAAATAGTTAGACTGATAAGAGGTTAAAAATATCCTCGTTAGTTTTTTTTTTTAACTAGTGTTTCTTTTTCTATTCAGTTAGATCATGTTCTAGCTAATACATTGTAAAGTAGTTACTGAATAATATGTATAACTGACCACTGGCTACCTTTTATATTTTTACATGTTCATCAAAGTTTTGATTTTGATTTGATTTATATATGGTTTATGTCATGTAAATCAAAATTACACAATTTTAAACCACAGTTTAGCACTTAATTGTATAGACATGTTATTTCCCTAATTTTCTCATGTTTCCCATAGAGTTTATAAGCTCCTTGAGAACCCAAGTTCATGATTTGTTCTTTAAATTCATTGTCAATGACTTTTTCTTCCAGTTTACCTTAGCTTTCCACCTCCACAGCCATACCCTAGGCTTTGTCAATATTTGAAGTCATCCCTCCCCCAAGTCACTACTTTTTACATCTCAGTCTCTGACCACAACTTCCCAAACTTTCCAGCTTGCTTACTCAAGTACTCCCACTTCACCTGTCCTCTGACCTAACTGGAATTTCCAATTCATTGACCTTCCACTCTTTACCCCCTCCTGTCTTCACTTCCCTCTCTTTCCAGCATAGATTCTGTGATCCATCATACAGTTACTTTCTTGCATGTACTCTAAACTCTTGCTCCTGCCCTGTAATAGCACTTGGTCTGGCAAAATTTCAACCCTGATTGAAATCTTTTTTTCTGCCTTCACAGTGTCTACAGTCAGACAGCTGAGTACTTGTAGAAAACAACAAAAGAAAATTGATACCACTCTAGGTTCACACTTAGTACCTTTAATTGGTCTTAATGTTGCCTGGAAATTTTACAGTGATTTTTCATGAGCCCATTCTTTACAACTGTATTTTTAAACCTTGTCTGTTTTCCTCAAACCTCCATTAATCTCTTTATTCCCAACTTTTCTTGGATGACCTTGCCTCCTATGAAGGCCCATCCCTCTGTGTGTGCTTTAGATCCCATTCCTTCCATCCTTCTTAGGGGCCTTTCTCCATTTCCTCTCTTTTTAATATAGTTGTCACCTTTATCCACAGTTACACTTTCTCCCGGTCAGTTGTGTTCCGGAAATATTACATACAGTAAGATATTTTAAGAAAGACTACATTCACATAACTTTTATTACAGTATATTGTTGTAATTGTCCTATTATTAGTTATTACTCCCTCACTGGGCCTAATTTATAAATTAAACTTTATTATAGGTATGTATGCATAGGAAAAAACAGTACAGTTGACCCTTCAACAACTCAGGGATGCCAACCCCCTGCACGATCAAAATGCCACGTGTAACTTTTGACTCCCCCAAAACTTAACTACTAATAGCCTACAGTTGACCAGAAACCTTACTGATAATATAAACAGTTGGTTAACACATATTTTCTATGTTATATGTATTATACTATATTCTTACAATAAAGTAAGCTACAGAAAAGAAAATGTTAAGAAAATTTTAAGGAAGCGAAAATACATTTACAATACTGTACTGTATTGATACTCTACATAATCTGTTTACAAGATGAGTAGTCTGTCTGAAAAGGCAAGCAACCGCAGCAGCATACCTCAACCCATGGTACATGTCAGGCAATTCATGTTTTTCTTACAATGTCATGACCTTTCTCTACTTGGGAGCACTTCCAGCATTACATTTCATATGGGTCCCATGGTGTTATACAAGGTTATGGTATGGCACGAAACATGATGAAAAATACATGAGAACCACAAGAAATCACTTTTAAAAAATTATGTTGTTATTATTTTAGAGACAGGATCTTGCTATGTTGTCCAGGCTGGACTCAAACTCCTGGGCCCAAGCAGTCCTCCAACTCAGCCTCCCGAGTAGCTGGGACTATACGTTCACGTCACCGTGCCAGCTAAAGAGATCACTTTTTACTGTGTTACACAATTTACTGGAGAGAAGAACTGCTCACACAGAGATTATTAGTACCACATGGCATTTTAAGCAGATGCTTACAACACTAGGGCTCACTGCAATGGCAACAGGAAGTGGCCATGAGATTATTACAGCAGTACAGTATATACTACAGCTAATTATATGCAGTTATTTAATACTGCATCTTGACATTCGTTTACATTTTCTTTGGCTTCGAATGTTATCATGTACAGTCCATAAGTGTGTACATTACATAGGTTCTGATAAATGTTAACTTTTTTTTTTTCTTTTTTGAGATGGAGTTTCGCTCTTGTTGTCCGGGATGGAGCGCAATGGTGCAATCTCAGCTCACTGCACCCTCCGCCTCCTGGGTTCAAGCGATTCTCCTGTCTCAGCCTCCTGAGTAGCTGGGATTACCCACCACCCACGCCTGGCTAATTTTTTGTATTTTTAGTAGAAATGGGGTTTCACCATGTTGGCCAGGCTGGTTTTGAACTTATGACCTCAGATGATCCGCCCACCTTGGCCTCCCAAAAATGCTGGGATTACAGGCGTGAGCCACCGCGCCCAGCCAATCTTAACTTTTTATAATAAGTTTGTGGGTTTTTTTTTAATTTTGAGATGGAGTCTTGCTCTGTTGCCAAGGTTGGAGTGCAGTGGTGCAGTCTCGGCCCACTGCAAGGTCTGCCTCCTGGGATCAAGTGATTCTCGTGTCTCAGCCTCCCAAGTAGCTGGGATTATAGGCATGTGCCACCACGCCCAGCTAATTTTTGTATTTTCAGTAGAAACAGGGTTTCGCCATGTTGGCCAGGCTGGTCTTGAACGCCTGACCTCAAGTGATCCACCTGCCTCAGCCTCCCAAAGTGCTGGGATTACAGGCATGAGCCACTGTGCCCAGCCAATTTGTGCATAATTTATGGTAGAAAATGATAGAGTAGTAACCATGTAACTTTTATGCATTCATGACATACCTGACTTAATCTTGATTTTAAAAAATATTTCTAGGCTAAACTGGGCATGGTAGTACATGCCTGTGGTCTCAGCTACTCCGGAGGCTGAGGCAGGAGGATTGCTTGAGTCCAGGAGATCAAGGCTACAGTGAGCTGTCATTGCACCACTGCACTCCAGCCTGGGCAACAAAGCAAGACCCTGTCTGAAAAAAATATATTTCTAGGCTACATGGTTCATTTGTGAGTTTAAACAAATTGTTGCAAATCTCTACAAATTTTTCCAATGTATTTTTGGAAAAAAAAAATCGTATAAGTGGACCCATGGAGTTCAAACCTGTGATATTCAAGGGTCAACTGTATGTATAGGGTTTGGTACTATCTGCAGTTTCAGGTACCTACTGTGTGTCTTGAATGTATCCACTGTGGTATCCACAGTGGGAACTACTGTATCTCCAACTTCTTTTTGGTATTAGATCCACATCCAGTTAATCATCAGGTCCTACCCTTTCTGTCTCCTAAATGTTTCTTTTGTTTGTCCACTTTTCTCAACTCTTCTGTCGTCACTCTATGCCACCATTATCTCTTAACTGAACTATTTTAATAGTCTCCTACTTGATCTCCTCATGCCTATTACCCCCTCAAAACCATCCACAATAGAGTAGCTAAGAGTGGTGTTGTTAAAATGCATATTTTATCAGAGGTGTAGCCAGGCATTAGCATCTGGGGCAGGGGTATCTACCTTTTATTTTGTTGATGGGGGAACTATTTTCTCATGCATCTTCTCATTTTCGCCCTACCTTCTCTAACTTCTTTTCATCATCATCCTGGGACAGTGTCATATGGTTGTGTCAACAAATTACCTTCAAGTTGTTTAAAGGATTAATATTTAATAATGTAAGTGTTCAAGGAGATAAAATCCTTCCCCTTCTTCCCCTAGCTACTCTGCTGCGTCTGTTCATATTGCTTCTCTGCTTAAAAGCCTTCTTCAGGTTCCTTTTCCCCCTCAGATAAAAGTTTAAAATTCTTAATAGCCTATGGGGCCCTGAACCATCTTTCTAGCCTCATCCCATTCCATCTTCTCATTTTCTGTACATTAGCCACCCTAGCCTTCTTTGTTTCTCAAATGTAACAGCCCCCTTTTCCACATGTACTCTCCCACCTATACCCACATACATACTTTACCTTCTAGTTCTTATGCATTCCTCTGGTCGCAGCCTAAATCTTACTTTGTGGTGGCAGTATAATGAGTGATTTTAAAATCTGGACTGGAGGCCGAGGCAGGCACATCACTGGAAGTCAGGAGTTTGAGACCAGCTTGGCCAATATATAGTAAAACCCTGTCTCTACTAAAAATACAAAAATTAGCCAGGCATGGTGGCATGCACCTATAGTCCCAGCTACTTGGGAGGCTAAGACAGGAGAATCGCTTGAACCCAGGAGGCAGAGGTTGCAGTGAGCTGAGATTGCGCCACTGCACTCCAGCCTGGGTGACAGAGTGAGACTCTGTCTCAAAAAAAAAAAAAAAAAAAAAAAAAAGCTAGACTTGATAGTCACATTAGTCTGTTTCAAAGTGTTTCTGAACCTTAGTTTCCATATCTATAAGATGGGGTTATATTTACCTCACAGGGTTGTTAGAGGCTTAAATAAGAGTTTGTGTGAAGTGTTTAGCATAACATCTGAAATATAGTAGACAGTAAGTATTCTTATTGCTTTATCAAGCTAACTGCCCTTAATAGAGTAAAATTCTTACAGTTCACTCTATTACTGTGACATAAGCAAGGGAGATAAGGAGTTCCTTTCTGCGGAATTTGTTGTACTATTCCTTCTCTGTAATCTCTTATTTTTAACAGGAGCAATAGTAACACAAATTTGGGTTTGATCATCATTTTTTCATATGGCTATCATTATTTTTAAATGTAGGCAACACCCAGGACACCTACTGTGTGAAAGAATACTAGAAGATCTTCCTATTCAAGGACCTAAGGGCATAGATGAAGATGATCCTGTTAACTCTGCCTACAACATGAAACTGACCAAGTTTTCCTTCCAAATTGATAGGTACAGAAACTTCCTTTTCATGTAGTTTATTGTTCTTATTTTTTATCATGCTGACGCTGTACCCTTTCATTAAAGGTCTTTATTTGATAGATACTTTTTTTTCTTAAGAACATCTTTGCCCTGGTTTAGTGTTTTACATAGTGCCTTTTACTGTGACAGGTGTTAAGTTATATTTTACCTTGTTTCCAGGTCTTGGAAAGCCCAGCTATCATCATTGAATGAAACAATAAAGAACTCCAAACTGGAGGTTTCCTGTTGTGCTCCATGGTTCCAGGATATTTTGCATTTGGAGTCACCTGAATCTGGTAACCACAGTACAAGTGTGCAGAGCTGGGCCTTCATTCCACAGGACATAATGCATGGGCAATATAATGTTCTACAGAAAGATCATGCCAAGACCAGTGATCCAGGAAGATCATGGAAAATAATGCACATCAGTGAACAAGAGGAACCCATAGAGCTTAAATGTGTGTCTGTGACAGGATTCACTGCACTGTTTACTTGGGAAGTGGAAAGGATGGGCTATACCATTACCCTCTGGGATTTGGAGACCCAGGGCATGCAGTGTTTTTCCCTTGGCACAAAGTGTATTCCTGTAGACAGTAGTGGAGACCAGCAACTGTGCTTTGTTTTGACAGGTGAGACTGTCTTGTATTAGATTGAAATCCATTGCTGAGATGTATGCTTTCCTACTGTATTTTACTTCTGCCTCAGTGCCTGCTCTTGCCTTTAAGTGGTATTGTAATTGTTTATAGAGGAAGTTTCTTGTTATTCTTGGTAATAGTGTCTCATATGTTTGGCTTTTAATTAATGTCATTTCTGCCCAGCTAAATGCTAAGATACTAAGAGAAAGTTTGAGAGAAATGAAGTTTATTATTATTATTATTTTTAACCCAAAGAGTCTTCATTTGACTTCACAAGCAGAGGTTGTAAGCTAGGTGCTCATGGGCCATGTATGAACTGCTTATTTATTTTGCTTGGCTTGCACTGTCTAGGCTTTTAAAAAAGATTATAAACATTCAGAATGAGAGGATTTCACACAAATTCTAATTTCCAGCTGTTACTGAAAAATTATAAGATCTGCCGGGTGCAGTGGCTCACGCCTGTAATCCCAGCACTTTGGGAGGCTGAGGCGGATGGATAACCTGAGGTTGGGAGTTCAAGACCAGCCTGACCAATATGGTGAAACCCTGTCTCTACTAAAAATACAAAAATTAGCCTTGCGTGGTGGCCGGCACCTGTAGTCCCAGCTACATGGGAGGCTGAGGCAGGAGAATTGCTTGAACCTGGGAGGCGGAGGTTGCAGTGAGCCGAGATCGCACCACTGCCCTCCAGCCTGGGAGACAGTGAGACTCCGTCTCAAAAAAAAAGAAAAAATTGTAAGATCTGGCAACACTGGATCTGCATTCCTGCATAGTAACTTATGGGTTGGAGCTGAGTTTCAGTTGTTCTCTTAGATGGGCCATTTTATTTCTCTTTTTTTTAATTTACTTTTTTTTTTTTTAGGCAGAGTGTCACTCTGTCGCCCAGGCTGGAGTGCAGTGGTGCGATCTTGGCTCAGCACAACCTCCACCTCCCTCCAGAGTAGCTGGGACCACAGGCACGCACCACCACTCCCAGCTAATTTTTGTATTTTTAGTAGAGACAACGTCTCGCTCTTTTGGCCAGGTTGGTCTCAAACGCCTGACCTCAAACAGTCCACCTGCCTCAGCTTCCCAAAGTGCTGGGATTACAGGTGTGAGCAACCACACCTGGCTGTACTTTTATTTTTTAATAGAGATGAGGTCTCACTACCTTGCCCAGGCTGGTCTCAAACTCCTGAGCTCAAGTGATCCTCCCAGCTTGGCCTCCCAAAGTGCTAGGATTACAGGCGTGAGCCACCATGCTTAGCCTGAGCCATTTTATTTCTGATTAGGTTTTTCTTGCACTTTTCTCACTACCTGCTTTGCCCCTGTACCCATGGGAGATTTTGATATTTCAGATATGCATTCATTCACCGAATAATTCATCTTCTGCAAAGGTATTGAATGTTGTGATTGGAATTAACCGTGTGTTTCTTCTATACCCAAATTTTGGTAATCATGTATTTCTATGTGTCAGGAATATGCTATGAATTATTTTATAATAGTAAACCAGAAACCTGACATCTGTAAATGATTAAAGGTTCCAGGATTGATTATGCAAGATAATATAAAGTAGAAATGTGGGGTTTAGTGCTTTTTTTTTTTTGATATGGAGTCTTACTCTTGTCTCCCTGGCTGGAGTGCAGTGGTGTGATCTGGCTCACTGCAACCTCCGCCTCCCAGGTTCAAGTGATTCTCCTGCCTCACCCTCCCGAGTAGCTGGGATTACAGGCGCCCGCCACCACACCTGGCTAAATTTTTGTGTATTTTTGGTAGAGACGGGGTTTCATCATGTTGGCCAGGCTGGTCCCAAACTCCTGACCTCAGGTGGTCTGCCCACCTCGGCCTCCTGAAGTGCTGGGATTACAGGCAGGAGCCACTGTGCCTGGCTAATTTAGTGCTATTTCATAAAATGCATTGCTCTTATAAGAATTTGCCTTGTGGTCAGTGTTTTAAAGACAAATTTCCTTGGTGGGTGCAGTGGCTCACGCTTGTAATCAAAACATTTGGGAGGCCAAGGTGGGAGGATCACTTGAAGCCAGGAGTGTGAGACCAGCCTGGGAAACAAAGTGAAACCCTATTGCTACAAAACAATTAAAAAATTTTTTTAAATTAGCAAAACAGTTTTTTAAAAATTAGCTGGGTGTGATGGCATGAAACTGTAATTCCAGCAACTCCAGAGGCTGAGGTGGGAGGATTGCTTGAGCCCAGGAGTCTGAGGCTGCAGTGAGCTATGATCACACCACTGCTCTCCAGCCTAGGCAATAGAGGGAGACTCTGTCTCTAAAAAGGAAAAACCCACAAAACTCTCCTATAAAAATGTTGAAAAACCATGATGAGTTAAGATCATTATAGTACATGATATCCAGTAAATATAAATATATTTGTAATTATAGTACTGAAGTATTGAGTAATTAAAAATCAATTCCTAAATCATAATCCTAAAATCTAATCTAATTTGTTAAAGCTAACTTTTATTTTTCCTGTAGAGAATGGACTCTCTCTGATTTTGTTTGGTTTGACTCAAGAAGAGTTTTTAAACAGACTCATGATCCATGGAAGTGCCAGCACTGTGGACACTCTTTGTCATCTCAATGGCTGGGGAAGGTGCTCAATTCCCATACATGCACTAGAGGTAACAGAATTAAATGCCCAAGAACATTACTTAATTATTTTGTGTTATATACTTTTATTCGATTTAGGATTTGAGAGAATTCATTTAGTTTAGCAGCAAAAAGAACTATAACCTTTGTATATCTATTTAAACAGTTCTGGCTGTTTCATTACCCTAACTCTGCTTAGTAGTTTACCCTTTTTGGCTTTAAAAGACATAAGATTATAGTAAATAATAAGAAAAAGGTACAGGAAATGGAGGCAACATTAAGCTGATGAGACTAAATGAAGTGGAAATAAGCTATGGAAAGCTTGAACAGTAATGATCTTTTATTCCTACCTTATGCTTCCTACTTTTTTTTTTTTTTTTTTTTTGACACAGGGTCTCACTTTATTGCCCAGGCTGGAGTGCAGTGGTGCAATCTCAGCTCACTGCAACCTCCGCCTCCCAGGTTCAAGCGATTCTCCCACCTCAGCCTCCCCAGTAGGTGGGACTACAGGCACGCGCCACCATGTCCAGCTAATTTTTGTGTTTTTTGGTAGAGGCAGGGTTTTGCCATGTTGGCCATAGCTGGTCTCGAACTCCTAATTTCAAGTGATTCACCCGCTGTGTCCTAGAGTGCTGGGATTACAGGAGTGAGCCACTGCACCCAGCCTGCTTCCTACTATTCTGATCCAACTTCAGAAGAGGCATAACCTGAATTTATGTAAGATTTTATAATTCACAAACACTCTTTTACATGGAATATCTAATTTGGTCCCAAAACAACCATATGAGACAGATTGGGTAGTTTATATTCTTTTTATTTTACAGATGAAGAAACTTAGGCTTTCAGTGATTGAGTGGGTGACCCAGAGCCATGTTAATGAAGACAGGAGCTAGAATCAAGGGCAGGGTACCTTCTGCTATACTACACAGTCCCTGAAGTTAATAATGTTATGTGCCAGTTTCTTTAAATGACAGCTTTATTGAGATATAAATCACATACCCATAAAATTCACCCTTTTAAAGTGTACAATTCAATGGCCTTTGGTATATTCAGAGTTGTGCAGCCATCACCACTAATTCTAGAACATTTTCATCACCTCAAAAAGAAACTCCATAACCATTAGTGGCCACTCCCTATTTCCTGTTGTCTGCAAGTCTTAAACACCAATCTACTTTCTGACTGGATTTTTCTATTCTGGACATTTCATGTAAATTGAATTATAAAATATGTGACCTTTGTGACAGGCATCTTTGACCTAGCATGTTTTCAAAGTTCATCCATGTTGTAGCATGTCACTACAACTTCATTCCTTTTTATGGCTGAATATTCCATTGTATCAATATATACTGCATTTTGTTCATTCATCAGCTGATGGACATTTGGGTTGTCTCCACTTTCTAGCCATTATGAATAATCCTGCTGTGGACATTTGTGTACAAGTTTTTGTGTTGACATATGTTTTCATTTATCTGGGGTATATACCTAGCTGTGGAATTAGTGGGTCATTTATTATTTTTGAGGAATCCCCAAACTTCCACAGTGACTGCACCATTTTACATTCCCATCAGCAATGTATGAGGGTTCTGCTAGCTGCACATCTTAGCTAACACTTGTTATTGTTTGTTTTTTATTGCAGCCATCCTAGTCAGTGTGAAGTCAAAATGAAATGGCATCTCATTGTGGTTTTCATTTGTATTTTCCTAATGACTAAACATGTTGAACATGTTTTCATATGCTTATTGGCTATTTGTGTGTCGTCTTTGGAGAAATGTCTGTCAAATTAGGTTGTCTTTTTATTGAGTTCTAAGAGTTCTGTATATATTCTGGATGCTAGACTCTATGACATACATGATTTACAAATACTTTCTCCCGTTCTTTGGGTTGTTATTTCACCTTTTTAAAATTTTTTTAACTTTTATTTTAGGTTCAGGGGTACATTTGCAGGTTTGTCACATAGGTAAATTGCATATCATGGGGGTTTGGTGTACAGATTATTTCATCACTCAGGTAATAAGCATAGTACCTGATAGGCAGTTTTCAATCCTCACCTTCCTCCTACCCTCCACCCTCAAGTAAGCCCCAATGTCTATTGTTCTCTTCTTTTTGTTCATGTGTACTGTGTTTAGCTCCCACTTATAAGTGAGAACACCCAGTATCTGATTTTCTGTTCCTGCATTAGTTCACTTAGGATAATGGCCTCTAGCTCCATCCGTGTTGCTGCAAAGGACATGACCTCGCTCTTTTTTATGGCTGCATAGTATTCCATCATGTATATGAATCACAAATTCTTTATCCAGTTGATATGGTTTGGCTCTGTGTCCCCACCCAAATCTCATCTTGAATTGTAATAATCCCCATGTGTCAAGGGAGGGAGGTGATTGCATCATGGGAGCAGTTTCCCCAGTGCTGTTCTCCTGATAGTGAGTTCTCAAGAGATCTGATGGTTTAAAAGTGGCAGTTTTCCCCTGTGCTCTCTCTGCCACCATGTAAGGCATGCCTTGCTTCCCCTTCACTTTCTGCCATGATTGTAAGTTTCCTGAGGCCTCCCAGCCATGCAGAACTGTGAGTCAATTAAACCTCCCTTCTCAGGTAGTATCTTTGTAGCAGTGTGAGAACAGACTACTAATACACTAGTTTGCCAACCTAAATGCCAATCATGGGCATTTAGGTTGATTCCATATCTTTGCCATTGTCAATAGTGCTGTGAGGAATATATGTGTGCATGTATGTTTATGGTAGAATGATTTATATTCCTTTGGTTATATACCCAATAATGGGATTGCTGGGTTGAATGATAGTTCTGCTTTAAGTTCTTTGAGAAATCGCCAAATTGCTTTCCACATTGGCTGAGCTAATTTACATTCCCACCAGCACTGTGTAAGCTTTCCCTTTTCTCTGCAACCTCGCTAGCACCTGTTATTTTTTGACTTTTTCATAATAGCCGTTCTGACTGGTGTGAGATGGTATCTCATTGCGGTTTTGATTTGCATTTCTCTAATGATAAGTGATATTGAGCATTTTTTCATATGCTTGTTGGTCATGTGTATGTCTTCTTTTGAAAAGTGTCTGTTCATGTCCTTTGCCCACTTTTTAATGGGGTTATTTTTTGCTTGTTAATTTGTTTAAGTTCCTTATAGATTCTGGATATTAGACCTTTGTCAGATGCATGGTTTGCAAATATTTTGTCTTATTCTGTAGGTTGTCTGTTTATTGATAGTTTATTTTGCATTGCAGAAGCTCTTCAGTTTAATTAGGTCCCATTTGTCAATTTTTGGTTTTTGTTGCAATTGCTTTTGGTGTCTTTGTCATGAAATCTTTGCCAGGGCCTATGTCCAGAATGGTATTTTCTAGGTTATCTTCCAGGGTTTTTATAGTTTTAGGTTTTACTTTTAAGTCTTTAATCAAACTTGAGTTGATTTTTGTATATGGTATAAGAAAGGGGTTCAGTTTCAATCATCTGCATATGGCTAGCCTTTTATCCGAGCACATTAATTGAATAGGGAGTTCTTTGCCCATTGTTTGTTTTTGTCAACTTTGTGGAAAACCAGATGGCTGTAGGTGTGTGGCTTTATTTCTGGGCTCTCTGTTCTGTTCTATTGGTCTGTGTGTCTGCTTTTGTACCAGTACTATGCTGTTTTGGTTATTGTAGCCTTGTAGTATAGTTTGAAGTCAGGTGATGTGAAGTCTGCAGCTACAATTGTTCTTAGACAAAAGGCCGAGAAGTGATGATGTCTCCAGCTTTGTTCTTTTTGCATAGGATCGCTTTGGCTATTCAGGATCTTTTTTGGATCCATATGAATTTTAAAATAGTTATTTCTAATTCTGTGAAGAATGTCATTGGTAGTTTGATAGGAATAGCATTGAATATGTAAATTGCTTTGGTCAGTGTGACCATTTTAACAATATTGATTCTTCCTATCCATGAGCATGGGATGTTTTTCCATTTGTTTGTGTCATCTCTGATTTCTTTCAGCATTGTTCTGTAATTCTCATTGCAGAGATCTTTCATCTCTCTAACTGTATTTCTAGGTATTTTATTCTTTCTGTGACTTTTGTGAATGGGATTGCATTCTTTATTAGGCTCCCAGCTTGAATGTTGTTGGTGTATAGAAATGCTGCTGACTTTTTTTTTACATTGATTTTGTATCCTGAAACTTTGCCAAAGTTGTTTATCAGATCCAGGAGCTTTTAAACAGAGACTATGGGGTGTTCTAGGTATAGAATCATGTCAGCTGCAAACAGAGATAGTTTTACTTCCTCTCTTCCTATTTGGATGCCTTTTATTTCTTTCTCTTGCCTGATTTTTCTGGTTAGGACATCCAGTACTATGTTGAATAGGAGTGGTGAAAGTAGACATTTTTGTCTTGTTATGGTTCTCACAGAGAGTGCTTCCAGCTTTTGCCCATTCAGTATGATGTTGGCTATGGGTTTTTCATAAATGGCTCTTGATATTTTGAGATATGTTTCTTCAGTGCCTAGTTTGTTGAGGGTTTTTAACATGAAGGGATGTTGAAGGGAGTATTACTTGAGGAGCAAGCAATGGTTTTTGTTTTTACTTCTGTTTATATGATGAATCACATTTATTGATTGCATATGTTGAACCAGTCTTGCATGCCAGGGATAAAGCCTACTTGATTCTGTTGGATTCGCTTTTTGATGTATTGCTGGATTCAGTTCACTAGTATTTTGTGGAGAATTTTTTTTTTTTTTTTGAGATGGAGTCTCGCTCTGTTGCCCAGGCTGGAGTGCAGTGGCGCGATCTTGGCTCACTGCAAGCTCCACCTCCCGGGTTCACGCCATTCTCCTGCCTCAGCCTCCTGAGTAGCTGGGACTACAGGCGCCCACCACCACACCCGGCTAATTTTTTTTTTGTATTTTTAGTAGAGACAGGGTTTCACCGTGTTAGCCAGGATGGTCTCAAACTCCTGACCTCTTGATCGGCCTGCCTCAGCCTCCCAAAGTGCTGGGATTACAGGCGTGAGCCACCACTCCCAGCCAGAGAATTTTTATATCTATATTCATTAAGGATATTGGCCTGGTTTTCTCTTTTCGTTGCGTCTCTGCCAGGTTTTGGTATCAGAATGATGCTGGCCTCATAGAATGAGTTGGGGAGGAGTTCCTCCTCAGTTTTTTTGGCTTTTCACCTTCTCGATGGTGTCCTTTGAAACACAAAAGTGTTTTAGTCTTATGAAGTCAATGTATCTTTTTTGGGGGGATGAGGGGGTCATTTTTGCTTTTGGTGTTGAATCTGAGAAAGCATTGCCTAATCTGAGATTGTGCAGATTTATTCTTACAAGACTTTTATAGTTTTAGCTCTTACAGTTAGGTTTATTATGCACTTTAAGTTCAATTTCTTATATGATATGAAGGAGGAAACCAACTTCATTCTTTTGCATTCTTTGTGGATCTTCAGTTGTCCCTGCACCATTTGTTGAAAAACTTATTTTTATATACTCTAAAATATCATTGTAAGAAAAATAATTAAGTCTTCTGTAAATCTACCATCCAGAAGTAATCATGTTTACTATTTGGGTGTTATTTCCTTATAGTTATTTTTTCTATGTTAATAATAGACAAGTGTTATCTCATTAATTTTCTTATTAACCCTATAGGGTTAATACTGTTAGCCCCATTTTATAGATCAGGAAGCTGAAGCACAAAGAGGTTAGGAAATCTAACTCAGCTATACATGGGCATAGGTGGTAGCACCAGGATTTTAATTCACACAGTGCCTCTCCCCTTAAACAGTGCACATGTCTCTGTGTGAATTTAATTAGTATTGCATTGTATATACAACATTGCTTTGGCCCTGGTCTCCTCCTACATAAAAATGAATGAGTAATATATATTTTAAGTGATAACAATAGTAAAACAAATATTCTTGTATCCACCATCAAGGCAAGAAATAGAATATCATGGATATCTTTGAATGTGTATGCCCTGCCCTGATCCTATTCCCTTACCTTGCCTGGCCTCAGAATTAACCACTCTTCTGAAATTTTATTTATTTATTTGTTAATGAGACAGGGTCTTGCTCTGTCACCCAGGTTGGAGTGCAGTAGTGTGATCATAGTTCACTGTAACCTTGAATTCCTGGGCTCAAGTGATCCTCCTGCCTCAGCCTCCCAAGTAGCTGGGACTATAGGTATATACAACTGCACCCAGATAATTTTTATTATTTATTTATTTATTTTTTTTGTAGAGGTGGAATCTTGCTTTGTTTCCCAGGTGAGTGTCGAATTCTTGGCCTCAAACAATCTTCCTGCTTTGGTCTCTTAAAGCACTGGGATTACAGGCATAAGCCACCATGCCCAGCCATTCTGAAATTTTTAACCATTCTCATGATTTTCTTTATTTTTCTGCATATAAACGTATCCCCAAATAATGCTATTTAGTTGTAGCTAATGTTGAATTTTGCATAAAATGGAACCACTGTGTATGTGTGTGTGTGTATATATATAATTATATATTTTACATATTTTTTTCTTTTCTTTCCTTTCTTTTTTTTTTTTTTTTTTTTTTGAGATGGAGTCTTACTCTGTCACCCAGGCTGGAGTGCAGTGGAGCTATCTCAGCTTACTGCAACCTCTGCCTTCTGGGTTCAAGCGATTCTCCTGCCTCAGCCTCCTGAGTAGCTGGGATTACAGACACGTGCCACCACACCTGGCAACTTTTTGTATTTTAGTAGAGATGGGGTTTCACGATATTTGCCAGACTGGTCTCGAACTCTGACCTCAGGTGATCCTCCTGCCTCAGCCTCCCAAAGTGCTGGGATTACAGGTGTGAGCCACCATGCCTGGCACTGTATGTATATTTTTTGAGACTCAACATGATTTTTTTGATTCATCCATGTTTAATGTATATAACTATAGTTCATTCAGTTTCACCCCTGTATCGTATCCCACTGTATAATATGTCTTTATCCAGCTTTATGTTGTTTCCTTTTTTTTTTTTTTTCTGTTAAGCAGTGTTGCTGTAAAGTTTCTCATGTATCTGCTGCAGCACATGGGCAAGAGCGTCTCTAGGGTGAAAGCAGAATTGCTTGATCATACGGCATGCACATGTTTAATTTTATTGATAATACTCTAGTTTTCCAAGATTGTTTTATCAGTTTATGCTCTCACCAGCAGTGTATGGTTTCTCATTGTTGCATGTACTTGATGTTCTTGCCAGCACTTGATTTATAACGTTTTTTCCAGTATGATGGTATGATGGATTTTCATTTGCATTTCCCTGATTAAGGTTTAGTGTGTGTGTGTGTGTGTGTGTGTGTGTGTGTGTGTAAGATATTTGGATTTTTTTTCTTTCATAAGTAACTGTTCAAGTTTTTTGCCTATTTTTCTTTTCGGGTATTTTTCTTTTTCTTATTGGTTTGTAGTGTTGGATATTCTCTAGATATCAATTCTTTGTTGTTTGTGTGGTGGATGTATTCTAGTCTGTGGCTTGTCTTTTTACTTAATTCGTGGAATCTTTAATATAGTTCTTAATTTTAATGGAATTTAATTAATCAGTCTTTTCCTTTATGACTAATGCTATTTGTGACATCTATCCTTAAATTATATAGTTTTTGTTTTTTCCTAAAAGTTTTTCAATTATGAATTTTTTTTAATGCAGTGGAGAGATCTCAGCTCACAGCAGTCTCTGCCTCCCAGGTTCAAGCCATTCTCCTGCCTCAGCCTTCTAAGTAGCTGGGATTACAGGCACCTACCACTACACCCAGCTATAAATTATGATTTTCACATTTAAGTTCTTTATCCATTTAAAACTTATACATGATATGGGCTATTTTAATTTTTTCCCATACCGATAACCATTTGTCTGAGCACTTTTTTGAAAAGTCCTGGCTGGGTGCGGTGGCTCACGCCTGTAATCCCAGCACTTTGGGAGGCCAAGGCAGGCAGATCGCAAAGTCAAGAGATCAAGACCATCCTGGCCAACATGGTGAAACCCCGTCTCTACTAAAAATACAAAAATTGCTGGGCATGGTGGTGCACACCTGTATTCCCAGCTACTCGGGAGGCTGAGGCAGGAGAATCACTTGAACCTAGGAGGCGGAGGTTGCAGTGAGCCAAGATCACGACACTGCACTTCAGCCTGACGACAGAATGAGACTCCGCCTCAAAAAATAAAAAATAAAAAAGTCCTGTCTTTTACTGCTGATCTGAAATGTCTTGAGTGTCATATATTAAGTTTCCACATATGCATGAATTTGTTTTTGACCTCTCTATTCTGTTCATAGGTCTTTCCTTAGGCCAATTCCATCTTGCCTTTATTATCGAGGATTTTAATTAGGACAAATTTCCTTATTCTTCAGGGGTGCCTTTATTGTTGTCTGTTCCTTAATCTTTACTTTTTAGGATTAGCTTGTCAAGTTTCATGAAAAATTGTTAGGATTTATATTAGAATTACATTAAATCTATATATCAAGTTGGGAAGAAATGGCGTCTTTAGGATATTTAATCTTTATATCCATAGTCTTTCTTGTCTTTTGGGGGGCGGGGCAGGTCTTTATTAATGTCTTTCAATAAAACATTACAATTTTTACAATTTTTCCATTAAAATCTTGGCATCTTTTCCATTATTTTTGGTGTGTGTGTTGTGTGTATATTTAAATACTGTATTTATTGTTCATTCTAAGTGTTTTTGTTTTTGTTTTTTTTGAGACGGAGTCTCACGCTGTCACCCAGGCTGGAGTGCAGTGATGTGATCTCGGCTAACTGCAATCTCCATCTCCTGGGTTCAAGCGATTCTCCTGCCTCAGCCTCCCAGGTAGCTGGGACTACAGGCACATGCCCCTACGCCTGGCTAATTTTTTGTATTTTTAGTAGAGACGGGGTTTCACTGTGTTAGCCAGGCTGGTCTCGATCTCTTGACCTCATAATCTGCCTGCCTCGGCCTCCCAAAGTGCTGGGATTACAGGCATGAGCCACCATGCCCGACCTTAAGTGGTATTTTTTAAATTGCATTTTGTTAATTGACAGTATAAGGAAATATAATTAATTTTTGTGTATTGATTTTTATATCCAGCAAATTTGTTAAATTAATCCTAATAATTTATTAGATTTTATTGAGTTTTCTATATAGTTAATATACATATAACATCAGAATAATATAGTTTTCTTTCATCTTTTCAAATCCTTGTATGTACTTCTTAGCACTTTTTCTTTTGAGACCAGGTCTCACTCTGTCACCTAGGATGGAGTGCAGTGGCATAGTCCTGGCTCACTGCAGCCTCCGCCTCCCAGTTGCAAGGGATACCCCCATGTGAGCCTCTGAGTAGCTGGGACTACTGTTGCACACCACCACACCCAGCTAATTTTTTTATTTTTTGTAGAGACAGGGTTTTGCCATGTGCCCCAGACTGGTCTTCAATTCCTAGCTCAAGCAATCCTCCCTCCTCGACCTTCAGAAGTGCTGGGATTAGGGGCGTGAACCACCACGCCTAGCTACCACCTTTTTTCTTAATTGGGGTACTAGGGTCTCTAGTATAACATGATCCAGAAGTAATCTTTGCCTTATTCCTGAGTAGAGCACACACGCTCTCTCTCTCTGTCTCTCCATCTCTCTCTCTGTCTCTCCATCTCTCTCTCTGTCTCTCCATCTCTCTCTCTCTCTCTCTGTGTGTGTGTGTGTGTGTGTATATCTCTTTGTGTGTGTGTGTGTGTTTTAAGATACCCTTTGTAAGGTTAAGTTCCCTTATGTTCCCTGCTATGAGGTTTTATCATGAATGGGTATTGGATTTTATTGAATGCCTATTCTGTATCTATTGAGATAATCATATGAATAATCTCCTTTAATTTGTTACTGTAATGAACCACATTATTACATTTTTATTTTTGTATTGTAAAATACAATGTGTAAAAAAATACGCAGAATACAGTTTAACAAATAATAATAGTTACTATTATTATTATTTTTTTTTTGGAGACAGTCTCACTCTGTCACCCAGGCTGGAGTATAGTGGCGCAATCTCGGCTCACTGAAACCTCCACAGCCCGGGTTCAAGCGATTCTCCTGCCTCAGCCTCCTTAGTAGCTAGGATTACAGGCATGCACCCCCACGCCCAACTGATTTTTGTATTTTTAATAGAGGTGGGGTTTCCCCATGTTGGCCAGCCTGGTCTTGAACTCCAAACTTTAGGTGATCCACCCACCTCGGTTTCCCAAAGTGCCGGGATTACAGGCGTGTGCCACTGCACTTGGCCAACAAATAATTATCAAGCAAAAACTCTTGTAACCACCATCCAGGTGAAGAAATAAAACATCATAAGCACTCCAGGAGCTCCTTTGTGCCTAAACTAGTTTAGAAATTATTCACTTTCTGTTCTTTAAGAAGCTATCCTAGGGAATATAATGTACATACTTAAATTATCAGATCTAAAGTTTGTTTTTTTGTTGTGTGTGTGTGTGGCTTTTTTTGTGTTTTTTTTTTTGTTGTTGTTGTTGTTTTTTGAGATGGAGTCTTGCTCTGTCGCCCAGGCTGGAGTGCAGGTGGCACGATCTTGGCTCACCGTAGCCTCCACCTCCTGTGTTCAAGCGATTCTTGTGCCCCAGCCTCTTGAGTAGCTAGGATTACAGGCGCCTGCCACCATGCCTAGCTAATTTTTTGTATTTTTAGTAGAGGCATTTCACCATGTTGGGCAGGCTGCTCTTGAACTCCCAACCTCAAGTGACCCACCTGCCTCGACCTCCCAAAGTGTTGGGATTACAGGCGTGAGCCACCACACCCAGCTCAGATCTACAGTTAATAACTAATTGTTTTGAATAATACAGGTCCGTTGAATGCTTTAACTTCATTTACTCATAGCCTATTCATGTTATTGTTGTGTTTTATTTTTTTAACCACATTAGACATTATTATGTATTTAGGTTCATTTTTCATCATTTATTTTGCTTTTTAAACTTTTTGCTGAAAATGAAGACACAAACACATACATATCCTAGGCCTAGGATCATCGATATCACTGTCTTCCACCTCTACATCTTGTCCCACAAGACAATCTTCAGAGGCAGTAACATGCATGGAGCTATCGTCTCCTATGCCTTTTTCTGGAATACCGTGAAGGACTTACCTGGGGCTGTTTTATAGCCAGCTTAAAAAAGAAATAAGGAGTACATTCTAAAATAACGAAAGTATAGCATAGTAAATAATAGGCTGTAGGAATTTTCAGCTCTATGATAATCTTATGGGAACCACCATTGTAAATGTAGCCTGTTGTTGAGTGAAATATTGTTATGTGGCACATGACTACTCAGTTTTAATAAAAGTTCCATGTGCTTGAAAATTGAAAATGTATTTTCCAACCCAGGCACAGTGGCTCACACCTGTAATCCACTTTGGGAGGCTGAGGTGCACAGATCACTTGAGGCCAGGAATTTGAGACCAGCCTGGCTAACATGCCAAACCCCATCTCTACTAAAAATACAAAAAAATTAGCCGGGTATGGTGGCTCACACCTATAGTCCCAGCTATTTGAGAGGCTGAGGTAGGAGAATCGTTTGAACCCAGGAGGTGGAGGTTGCACTGAGTGAGCTTGAGGAACTGCACTCCAGCCTGGGCAACAGAGTGAGATCCTGTCTCCAAAGAAAAAAGGGAAAACAAAATGTATCTTCCATTTGTCACATTGGTCTTTCAATCAGAAGTAGTTAGACTGTTGACACTTTGCTCAATCCTTCTTAACCACTATGAGACGTTGGTACATTGTGGATAATTTCTTCATATCTCCCAGTGCACTAATTCTTTCTTCACCTGTGTCTAATCTGCTATTAAACACATCTGTTTCTAATTTAAATTTTTATTTTTAGAATTACTATTTTGCATTGTTTTTATATGTGTGATTTTGAAAATTTGTAAATCTATAGAAAAACTTCAAAAATTAGTAAAATGAACATTAAGTTAAATTTCACCTAGTTCACCAACTATTAACATTTTACCACATTTGTGTTGTTTTTTTTTTTTTTTTTGAGATGGAGTCTTGCTCTGTTGCCCACACTGGAGTGCAATGATGCGACCTCTGCTCAGTGCAACCCCTGCCTCCTGGGTTCAAGCGATTCTCCTCTCTCAGCCTCCCAAGTAGCTGGGATTACAGGTGTGCACCACCACGCCTGGCTAATTCTTGTATTTTTAGTAGAGGTGGGGTTTTACTATGTTGGCCAGGCTGGTCTCAAACTCCTAACCTCAAGTGACCTGCCTTTCTCCCAAACCACATTTGTTTTTTTGTTTTTTTTGAGACAGAGTCTCACTCTGTTGCCCAGGCTGGAGTGCAGTGGCACGATCTCGGCTCACTGCAAGCTCCGCCGCCCAGGTTCACGCTATTTTCCTGCCTCAGCCTCCTGAGTAGCTGGGATTATAGGCGCCCGCCACCACGCCCGGCTAATTTTTTGTATTTTTTAGTAGAGACGGGGTTTCACCATGGTAGCCAGGATGAAACCACATTTGTTTTAATTGTACCTTTTTTTTTTTTCTTAACCATTTTAAAGTTGCAAACTTTATAATCCTTCACTCTAAGTACTTTAGTATATATATCATAAGAACAAGAATATTCTATTCATTGATAATTTAGTTTTTACTCCCATCACTCAGAACGAAGGCATAGTTTGTTTATAGTCTCCTCTGGGGCCAATAATTTTTTCTAGTTTATCTTTTTTTGGCGGGTGTCACCTCACATGGACCCTAGGTTTGTCCTGTTTTTTCTTCCTCCAACATAACTCCCACCAATATGTCTCACCTGCCTTGGTATATTAACACCCAGAACTTTGGCCCATTGGCTCTCAAAATCTGGTTTCTGGACCAGCAGCTCACCATGACCTGTAGATTAGAAATGCAAATTGTCAGGCCCCTCCCAATATCTATTGAATTAGAAGGTCTAGGGGCAGGGTTTTGCAGTCCACAGCTTGACAAATTCTCCAGGTGATTCTTATGCACACTGCTTTATGCTAAGGGTGGCAAATTTTTCTTTTTTTTTCTTTTTTTTCTTTTTTTATAGGTGGAGTCTCACTCTGTCACTCAGGCTGGAGTGCAATGGCGCAATCTCTGCACACTGTAACCTCCGCCTGCCAGGTTCAAGCAATTCTCCTGTCTCAGCCTCCCAAATAGCTGGGACTGCAGGTGCACACCACCACACCCAGCTAATTTTTGTATTTTTAGTAAAGACAGGGTTTCACTATATTGGTCAGGCTAGTCTTGAACTCCTGACCTTAGGTGATCCACCCTCATCAGCCTCCCAAAATGCTGGGATTATGGGAGTGAGCCACCATACCCGGCTTTTTTCCTTTTTTCTTTTTTTTTTTTTTTTTTTTTTGAGACAGGGTTGCATAGGCTGGAGTACAGTGACGCAATCACAGCTCACTGCAGCCTCAACTTCTTGGGCTCAAGAGACCCTCCTGCCTCAGCATCCCCAGTAGTTAGGACTACAGGTGTGCGCCACCATACCCAGCTACTTTTTAATTTTTTTTAGTAGAGACAAGGTCTTTACTAAAACCTTTTTAGAAACAAGGTCTCACTATGTTGCCCAGGCTGGTCTCAAACTCCTGGGCTCAAGCAGTCTTCTCGCCTCAGCCTCCCAAAGTGCTGGGATTGCAGGCATGAGCCACTGTGCCTCACCAACTTTGTAAAGAATGAGACAGTAAATATTTTAGGCTTCTCAGGCCACATGCTCTTTTGTTTTTGTTTTTGTTTTTTGAGACAGCATCTTGCTGTGCTGCCCAGGCTGGAGTGCAGTGGTATGATCTTGGCTCACCACAACCTCCACCTCCCGGGTTCCAGCCATTCTCCTGCCCCAGCCTTTTGAGTAGCTGAGAGTACAGGTGCCTGCCACCACACCTGGCTAATTTTTGTATTTTTAGTAGAAATGGGGTTTCACCGTGTTAGCCAGACTGGTCTCGAACTCCTGACCTCAGCTGATCCACCTGCCTCGACCTCCCAAAGTGCTGGGATTACAGGCATGAGCCACCACACCTGGCCATCATACTTAAAAAAAAAAATGTTTATTTTATTTTTGTTTATTAAAAATATAGAATGCAGCCAGGTGCGATGGCTCATGCCTGTAATTCCAGCACTTTGGGAGGCCTAGGCGGGAGGATCACCTGAGGTCAGAAGTTTGAGACCAGCCTGGCCATCATGGTGAAACCCCGTTTCTGTTAAATTAGCTGAGTGTAGTGGTTCAGACTTGTAATCCCAGCTACCTGGGACTCTGAGGTGGGAGGATCACTTGAACCTGGGAGGCGGAGATTGCAGTGAGCCAAGATCAAACCACTGCACTCCAGCCTGGGCGACAGAGCAAGACTCTGCCTCAAAAAAGACAACTGAGAATCTGGCTGGGCGCAGTGGCTCATGCCTGTAATCCCAGCAATTTCGGAGGCCGAGTTGGGTGCATTGTTCTAGGCCAGGAGTTCGAGACTAGCCTAGCCAAACACAGTGAAACCCGTCTCTATTAAAAATACAAAAAAAAAAAAAAATTAGCTGGGTGTGGTGGTGCATGCCTGTAGTCCCAGTTACTCCAGAGGCTGAGGCACGAGAATCACTTAAGCTGGGCAGGCAGAGGTTGCAGTGAGCTGAGATCATGCCACTGTACCTCAGCCTGGGTGACAGAGTAGGACTTTATATTGTACTGCCATAACATTTTAATTCAAATAGAATATAACTTAATTGTAAGGGTAATCCCTAATATTTAGCTTTGAATTGTTGTAGAAATATAAAATGGTAGAGCTGAAAAGGTTTTGTAGTCTAATAACCTCCTGTTTCTATTGAAGCAGAAATTGGGCCAGGCACAGTGGCTTGTACCTGTAATCCCAGCACTTTGGGAGGCCAAGGCAGGTGGATCATTTGAGGTCAGGAGTTCGAGACCAGCCTGGCCAACACAGTGAAACCCTGTCTCTACTAAAAATACAAAATTTAGCTGGACGTGGTGGCGGGCACCTGTAATCCGAACTACTTGGGAGGCTGGGGCAGGAGAATCTCTTGAACCTGAGAGATAAAGGTTGCATTGAGCTAAGATCATGCCATTGCACTCCAGCCTGGGCAACAAGAGCAAAACTCTGACTCAAAAAAAAAAGAAAGGAAAAGAAAGGTTACAGAGTCTTGCCCCAGATTGCATAATCAGTCATTGTCAAAATCCTCACTGGAGCCCATGTACTCATGCAGTCTTTTGCCTCCTGTAGTCTCACCACATTAAATTCTAAAGTTTGTTTAAAAATCTGAATCCTGATTTTTTTTTTCCTATTGTAATTTTTTTCTGATTTTTATTTTCCTCCTCATTTCAGGCCGGGATAGAAAATCGTCAGCTGGACACAGTAAATTTCTTTTTGAAGAGCAAGGAAAATCTTTTTAATCCATCCTCAAAATCTTCTGTATCTGATCAGTTTGATCACTTGTCATCCCATTTATATTTAAGAAGTAAGTGGAATAAAGATTTCTACGTTTGTATTTATCATTTGATCTTCTTAATAACTTTCAAAGTATGATGTTGTGTTTTCTGATGACTCATTTACTTGCCAAAACTTAGTCATGGGATTTTATATACTTTTTGGAAACTTTCTTTTTTTTTTTTTTTTTTTTTTGAGACAGAGTCTCACTCTGTCGCCTAGGCTGGAGTGCGGTGATGACAGCTCACTGCAGCCTCACCTCCTGGACTCAAGCAATCCTCCCACCTCAGCCTACTACAGTAGCTGGGACTACACGTGTATGCCACCACACTCAGCTATTCTTTGTAGAGAATGGGGTCTCACTGTGTTGCCAGGCTGGTCTCAAACTCCTGGGCTCAAACAATCCTCTGCCTCCCAAAGTGCTGGGATTACAGGCGTGAGCCACCATGCCTGGACAACTTTGTGGAAATTTGGCAGTGTCATCAGATTCTATAAATGTCGTCATACTATATGGGGTATTTATTGCTCATATCTTTTACTGTACTCTGTATTTTTATTATGCAAGGAAGAGGCAATCTTTCAAATTCAAGACAGTTTTATACACGACAGAAAAACATTTATTTGGAAAATTGCCTGCCCTTGCAACCATCTGAGATGTGTATTGACAGTGTGGCTTTCCGAGTTGTGGATTAGGATTTGTTATAAGAATTTTTGGTGGGATGCAGTGGCTTGCCCTGTAATCCTAACACTTTAGGGGCCAAGGTGGGAGGATCGCTTGAGTCTAGGAGTTTGAGACCAGTCTGGGGAACATAGCAAGACCCCATTCTACAAAAAAATTTTAAAAATTAGTTGGGCATGATGACGCATCCATAGTCCCAACTACTTGGAAGGCTGAGGCTGAGGATTGCTTGAGTCTGGGAGGTCTAGGCTGCAGTGATCTATGATTGTGCCACTGCACTTCAGCCTGGTTGCAAAGTACGACTCTCAAAAAAAAAAAAAATTCACCCAGACTTCTCTGCTTTTTTGCCATATTACCAACACTTTTCAAGATTTTGGCTTTCCTTTTTAATAAATAGGAAGCCTAACTTTTATTCTTGGACCAGGTAGCCATGTAAATTCTCTCCTTAGAACAACAGGGTAATAAAGTATATTTTCCCCTTGTTAAATAAAAATTACTGGAAACCATTGTTTTGATGTGAGCTGTACTAGGCCCCATCAGACCAGAACAGAAATCAAAATGGAGTCAACTATGCTAAAGTTCCATAGCATCAAACTTAAAATAAGGTGGTCTTCTGACATTGGGAGAAATTAGGAGAGAGCCAATAATCCCAAACAGTCCAGTTTCAATCTGCAATCAGCGTGATAATGACGTTCCTCTGATATAATCCTTATGTAAAAGAAGTAACGTAGGCCAGGTGCAGTGGCTCATGCCTGTAATTCCAGCACTTTGGGAGGCTGAAGCGGGAGGATCTCTTGAGCCCAGGAGTTTGAGACTAGCCTGGGTAACATAGTGAAACCTTACCTCTACAAAAAATTTTAAAATTAGCTGTGCGTGGTGGTGTGCATGTGTGGTCTCAGCTACTCAGGAAAGGGAGGTGGGAGGATTGCTTGAGCCTGGGAGGTTGAGGCTGCAGTGAGCCGTCATCACGCCATTGCACTCCAATCTGGGCAACAGAGTGAGACTCTGTCTCAAAAAAAAAAAAAAAAAAAAAAAAGCTGGGTGCAGTGGCTCACACCTATAATCCCAACACTTTGGGAGGCCCAGGCGGGAGGATCACTTGAGACCAAGAGTTCATGACCAGCCTGGGCAACATAGTGAGACTCAGCCTCTATTTTTAATCGGAAAAAAAAAAAAAAAAACTGATGTAGTTTCATGTTAAATAATCAGTATTTTTTGTATTGTTCTGTCTCTCTTCGTCTTACAAAAAAAGTAGCTTTGAAACAACTAATATGCTCTTTTTTCTTTGCTTCTGCTTTCTTCAGCTCTTCCATGTCTATAAAGCCAACCCCTTCTGCTCAGCTCACTAGAACACCTTTTCCATGTTATGAAATTAAGTGTTGCCACATTCTAGAGTTGCAATAAAACCAATTGAGATCTTTAATCTAAATTTGTTGTAATTTTGTCCTTTGACACTCTGTAAATACGGTTTTATAATCTGTGTTTTTTCCCCACTTTATACTGTAGACATCTTTCTTGTTAATAATATATACTTACTAAATATGATGACATAGAATTTCATTGTATGGGCTGTACCATAATTTACCAAGCCAAACTCCTGTTAGACATTTAGATTTATTCTAGTTCTTAGCTGTTAACAGTGTGCTAGAAATGCTGTATGTGTGTGTAATTTCACATATGTATAATCATTTACTTATATTACTAGAATTTATTGTTAAATTCTAGACCTGGAATTTCCAGGTTTAAGAGTATGCACAATTTATATTTTTAAACACCTTGATAAATTGTCCTTCAAAAGTTGTATCAATTTGTAGTCTGCTTACATGGAGAAAATTACAACCTGCTGTTTTTCCACTGATGTAGTATTAGCTTTCACTGAGAAAATGAATTGGATGTTTTCTTTTTTTTCTTCCTAAATCTCATATATGGTGGAAAGATATTTTCTTTTAAAAACACATTCTCAGACTGGGTGCAGTGTCTCGCGCCTATGATCGCAGCACTTTGGGAGGCCGAGATGGGTGGATCATGAGGTCAAGAGTTCGAGATCAGCCTGACCAACGTGGTGAAACCCCATCTCTACTAAAAATACAAAAATTAGCCATGTGTGGTGGTGCATGTCTGTAATCCCAGCTACTCGGGAGGCTGAGGCAGGAGAATCGCTTGAACGAGGAGGCGGAGGTTGCAGTGAGCCGAGATCGCTCCATTCCATTCCAGCCTGGGAGACAAGTGAAACGCCGTCTCAAAAAAACAAAAACACACATTCTATTTTGTTTTGAGTTCAGAGTTTGGTCTCCTCTTTCTTGAATTGCCAGCTTTTCTAATGCTCTGATGTTTTAAAAACTGCTTAAATTTATAGAAAAAGGCCTAGTTTTTGATATTGAGCAGGGCTCCATCAGCAGTTATAGAGTCATTATTCACTTCTGTTGTTTGGTGGTTAGTGATTTCTCCTCATTCCACTCTCACCTGCACTGCTCAGCTCTAAAGGGTGGAGATGGGACCTGAATGAGAAGCACTGGTAATAGCCTTACCTGCTCCCCTAGGGGGAAAACCCGTTTCCCATAATTCTCATACATCTCACAGATGTAATCCGCGGGGGGCAGCGGGAGGAGTGCTGAGACAAACAGGAATCACTTAATTAGAGCCTTCAGCTGCAGATGCAACATCCAGGGGCCCACACTTCTTGTTTTCACTTGAATGTTTAGCACAGAATAGCTTTGCAATCAGACAGGCTTAAATTCAAATTTTGGCCCTGCCACTTACTTTTTCTTTTTTCACTCTGTTGCCCAGGCTGCTGGAGTATGGTGGCACAATCTTGGCTCACTGCAACCTCCGCCTCCCGGGTTCAAGCAATTCTTCTGCCTCAGCCTCCTGAGTAGCTGGGATTACAGGCACCTGCCAGCACGCCTGGCTAATTTTTGTATTTTTAGTAGAGGCGGGGTTTCACCATGTTGACCAGGCTGGTCTCGAACTCCTGACCTCAAGTGATCTGCTTGCCTTGGCCTCCCAAAGAGTTGGGATTATAGGCATGAGCCACTGCGCCTGGCCCTGCCACTTACTTTCTAAATTAGCTCGGGCAAGTTACTTATCCTCTCTGAACCTCAGTTTTTTTAATCTATGGAAAGAGAATATAATACACACCTACCTCTTAAGTTGTTGAAAGGAATAAATGAGATAGCATTTATAAAACAACAAGTACAGTACTTAAGATGTAGGTGGTCAGCAAAAGGGTAATAGCAGTGATATCAGTAAATGATAACTATTAATAATTAGAATCATTAAAGTTTGCAGGTAATAAGCCTGCAGAAAAGTTTTGTGTGCTTTTTGAAAATAAGACATTGGTCCTTGTTTTATGTTTAAAAATATTGTAACATGATATTTTTGATATGTTAATTTTATTGTGAGTATCCTGGTGTTCTTTATGTTAATTTCTTTGGTTCTTTCTCAGATGTGGAAGAGCTGATACCAGCATTGGATTTACTTTGCTCGGCAATTAGAGAAAGTTATTCTGAACCCCAAAGCAAACACTTTTCAGAACAATTGCTTAATCTTACACTGTCTTTCCTTAACAACCAAATAAAGGAGCTTTTCATTCACACTGAAGGTAAGAATAGCAGCTAGGAAGGGGTCAATTCTACTGTTCCTGTGTCAGAACAGATACAAGTGCTGCTATTGGGTGACACAGCATAAACCAGTGGCACGCCATTTACTACATTTGGGTAAGGTCAGTGTGTAGTTGAGTAAGTGAAATGGGTTTTGATACTGAGAAAGTTGAGAAAGACCCAGGACTAATCGTGAAGGACAAGAAAAGGAAAGGGTTATATTAAAATACAGAGCTACTTACTTGTAAAAAGGAAAATCCTCAGACATATTGTTTGAAATTTAAAAATACCAAGTTTGAATTTTGACTTTCTTTAGAATTCTTTATAACAGCTCATGGTTTATATTTACACACACACACACAAATTGGCACATTGGTATTTTCCATAGAACTAGATGAACATCTGCAAAAAGGAGTGAACATTTTGACTAGCTACATTAATGAACTTCGAACCTTCATGATAAAGTTTCCTTGGAAGCTAACAGATGCCATAGATGAATATGATGTACGTGAAAATGTCCCCAAAGTAAAGGAGAGCAATATATGGAAGAAACTCAGCTTTGAGGTAAGTACGAATAATCATCACTTCTTTTATTTGCCAGATTCAGAAGATCTGAGAAAACAATAGAAAGAAACAAAATTCAGACTCTATATACTTGTGATTCAGAATGTTTGGCAAAGGTTTTAGGTTTTATCGGTTTGGGGATTTCTGATTATGACTTCAAATTTATGTCTACAAGCTCCATTTATTTAATTCGCTATAAGGGTAGGCTCCCTCTTAATGCTAGATCTGCCCACTTGGGTTCAGTAACAAACACCCAACTCTAAACCCATGTGAAGTGGTACTCCTTAGCAATACTCCCTCATTGGCTCAAGCCTGGTGCTTTGGACTCATGCATTCTGCCTGACCTCTGGATAAATTGAATTGCTGCTGATGATTAGATCTTTGGAAATTTTTATTTTATGACATTATTACTTAGAAGTATACTTAATTTTAGTCCTATCTGAAATTCTATTTAAGACATTTTGCCAGTTAAATTTGTTTCCATCTGTTTGCCTTTTTTCCCACCACAGTAAAAGTTATAATAATACAACTAAAATTTACTACCATCTGTATGACTTAGGGACTGGAAGAATTCCTTCATCCACTGGAGGGTATTGGTATTGGAAAAACAAAAGCTAAAACAGCTTAACACAGATGATCATAATCAGTAGGGAATTAAAGTGATAAGATGGAGATACTGCTAGGTTGTTAAGATTGCTGTTCTTGGGGTGGAGGGATTAAAGTACGTGGTGTGACTGCATTTTCTGTATCTCTTATTCATTCTGTAACCTTAAAAAGTAAGAAATTATCCGGGTACAGTGGCTCACGCCTGTAATCCCAGCACTTTGGGAGGCCGAGGCAGGCAGATCACAAGGTCAGGAGTTCAAGACAAGTCTGACCAAATGGTGAAACACTGTCTGTACTAAAAATACAAAAAAATTAGCCAGGTGTGGTGGCAGGCGCCTGTAATCCCAGCTACTCGGGAGGCTGAGGCAGGAGAATTGCTTGAACCCGGGAGGTGGAGGTTGCAGTGAGCTGAGATCGCACCACTGCACTCTAGCCCAGGTGACAGTGCGAGACTCTGTCTCAAAAAAAAAAAAAAAAAAAAAAAACAAGAAATTACTTACTTTTCCTTCTACTTTTTTGTCTCCTTTTTCCTGTCTCCTTCACAGATTTCTCTTCCTGTTTCCCTCCTTTAATGTTCTGCAAGGCTTTGTCTATGGTCCTCTTTTTACTCAAAATCACTGATTTTCAACTTTTGCCAGGGGAAGGGGTTATACTTTACTCTGGTAAAAATTGTAGACCCTGTCTTCAAAAACAGGCATGTGAATGTGTACACATAGACAAAATTTTATACATGGCTTAATGGGGTTTACAGATCTCTTTAAAGCCCTAGGTTAAGAATGCCTCCTTTCTGTTCCCTCTAGGGTTTAGATCTTCAGTTTAAGTATTTCTTTTCACATGGATTGTTGGTAGTAGCCTTCTAATGCCTCAATATCTTGAGCTTGAATCACTTTCAGTCCACTCTCTATATTGCTGCCTGGATATTTTTCTGTAAATATGTATCTGATTACATCACATCTTGCTTTTACGGTCTTTCAGTGGCTCCACGTAGTTTCAGGATAAAATCTACCTCAAACGCAAGGCTCATCATGATGGATCCTCTGCTTTGCTTTCAAGTCTCATCTGCTACTCTCTCCAGTTACATTGAGTAATTTGTAGTTCCCTGGAGGCTTGATGCAGTTTCTTTTCTTTGTCCCTCTGCATATGATACTCCCTCTTTTTGGAACACTTATTCTCTTATCTCAGTATATCTATGGAACACTTACTGATCTTTAAATTTTTTGCCCATCAGTTACTAGTTACTTCTACTAGCAAGCCTATGTGGGGGGACATGGGGGTGGGGGTGGTCATCCTTCTTATTTAGGTGTTTCTCTTCTAGACCTTCCTCTCTAGCACCCTGGGTTACTTTTATCACAGCCCTTATCATACAGTACTATAATCAGTGTGTCTTCCACTAGCTCCTGGAGTGTAGGGTCTTAGTTTTACTCAATTTAATATCCCTTGAACCTAACTCCAAATCTAGTAATAGATTTTAAATAAAAGTTCCTTTGTTAGATGTTACATAAATGTATAATCCCATGTTGATAATCATAATAAGGAAATGAAAAAGAACTTAAAAGGCAAACGTTTTTCTTTTCCTAGGAAGTTATTGCCAGTGCCATTTTAAACAACAAAATACCAGAGGCACAGACTTTCTTCAGGATTGATAGTCATTCTGCTCAAAAACTTGAGGAGCTTATTGGCATAGGCCTAAATTTGGTCTTTGACAATTTAAAAAAGAACAATATAAAGGAAGCCTCTGAACTTTTGAAGAATATGGTGAGTGGTGTAATCCATAAAGTCTTAAAATGTATTTAATATAATTTCTAGTTATTATGAAATTGGTTTGTATTCATAATTATTTCATAAACTAAGAAATTTATGTAGTAAATAATGACACTAAGAAATAATGACATTAATAACACTGAGAATGGCTGGGTGTGGTGGCTCATGTCTATAATCCCAGTGCTTTGGGAGGTTGAGGCAAGAAGATCGCTTGAGGCCAGGAATTCAATACCAGCATAGGCAACATAGCAAGACCCTGTCTCTAAAAAAAATAAAAAGGACGTGGTGGCTTGCACCTTGTACCTTGTATTAGTCCATTCTCATATTGCTATAAAGAACTACCTGAGCCGGGCGTGGTGGCTCACGCCTGTAATCCCAGCGCTTTGGGAGGCTGAGGTGGGTTGATCACCTGAGGTCAGGAGTTTGAGACCAGCCTGACCAACATGGTGAAACCCCGTCTCTACTAAAAGTACAAAAATAAGCCAGGTGTGGTGGCGGGCGCCTGTAATCCCATCTACTGGGGAGGCTGAGGCAGGGAAAATTGCTTGAACCCAGCAGGCAGAGGTTGCAGTGAGCCAAGATGGTGCCACTGCGTTCCAGCCTGGGCAACAGAGCAAGACTCCATCTCAAAAAGTAACTAAATAAATAATAATGAACTACCTGAGACTGGGTAATTTAGAAAGAAAAGAGGTTTAATTGGCTCACAGTTCCACGGGCTATACAAGAAGCATGGCTGGGGAGGCCTCAGGAAACTTACAGTCATGGCAGAAGATGAAGGGGAAGCAGGCCTGTCTTACATGGCAGGAGAAAGAGGAAGAGAGAGCAGTGGGGAGGTGCTACACACTTTTAAACAACCAGATATCGTGAGAACTTACTTCCTATCACAAAAACAGCAAGGGGGAAATCCGCCCCCATGATCCAGTCACCTCCCAACAGGCCCCTCCTCCAACATTGGGGGTTACAATTCAACATGAGATTTGGGCAGGGGCACAGATCCAAACCATAGCACACCTGTAGTCCTAGCTACTCAGAAGGCTGAGGCAGGAGGATCTCCAGGAGTTCTAGGCTGCAGTGAACTATGATTGCACCTAAAAATAGCTGGTAACAGAGCAAGACCCTGTCTCTAAATCTAAAAGAGAAATAACACTGAGAAATGTTTTGGTACTGAGAGCTTTTTTTTTTTTTTTTTGAGACAGTTTCACTCTTGTTGCCTAGGCTGCAGTGCAATGGTGTGATCTTGGCTCACAAAACTTCCACCTCCCAGGTTCAAACGATTCTCCTACGTCAGCTTCCTGAGTAGCTGGGTTTACAGCGTGCGCCACCATGCCTGGCTAATTTTGTGTATTTTTAGCAGAGACAGGGTTTCTCCATGTTGGTCAGGCTGGTCTCGAACTCTTGACCTCAGGTGAACCACCTGCCTCGACCTCCCAAAGTGCTGGGATTACAGGCGTGAGCCACCGTGCCTGGCCTGAGAACTTTCTTGAAGATATTTTCCCCCTAATTTTATTTAGGTATGAGTGACAAAAATTACATGTATTTAAGGTATACAATATGATGTTTTGATATGTATGTACATTGTGAAAAAATTACCACAAGTAAGCTAATTAATATATCACCTCACATAGTTATGTGTGTCTATATGGTGAGAACACTTGAGATCTACTCTCAACAGATTTCAAGTATACAATGTATTATTATTAACTTTAGTTACTATGCTGTACACAGGTCTCCAGAACTTATTTATCTTATATCTGAAAGTTTGTACCTTTTGACAAATATCTACTCCTTTCCCCTACCCCACAGTCCTTGGTAATATCATTCCACTCTCTATTACTGTGAGTTCAGCTTTTTTTTAGATTCCATATATAAGTGAGAGCATGAAGAATTTGTCTTTCTGTGTCTGGCTTATTTCATTTAGCATAATGTCCTCCAGGTTCAGCCATGTTGTTTAAAATTGCAGGTTTTCCTCTCTCTCTCTCTTTTTTTTTTCTTTTTTTGTAGAGACAGGGTCTCACTATGTTGCCCAGGCTGGTCTCGAACTCTTGGGCTCAAGCAATCCTCCTGCCTTGGTCTCCCAAGGTGCAGAGATTATAGGCATGAGCCAACATACTTGGCCTTTTTTTTTTTAAGGCCAAATAATATTCCTTTGTATATATACACCACATTTTCTTTATCCATTCATCTGTTGATAGACACTTAGGTTATTTCCATATCTCTTGAAGAGATTTTTAAATGGCATTTAAAAGTACTCTCTGAGCCGAGTGCAGTGGCTCACACCGGTAATCCCAGCAATTTTGGAGGCCGAGATGGGCAGATCACTTTTGAAGCAGGAGTTTGAGACCAGTCTGGCCAACGTGGTAAATGCTGTCTCTACTAAAAAGGCCAAAAATTAGCCAGGTGGGTGATGCATGCCTGTAATCCCAGCTATTCGGGAGGCTGAGGCACAAGAATCATTTGAACCCGGGAGGCAGAGGTTGCAGTGACCTGAGATCACACCACTGCGTTCCATCCAGCCTGGGTGACAGAGCGAGACCCTGTCTCAAAAAAAAAAGAAAAAGAAAAGAAAAATACTCTGTTAGACCTGGCACTTTGATTAGGAGGAGATAGTGTTTCTCATAGAAGACTTCACACTTGTCGAAGCATGCATAGGAGCTCATTATTTGTTGGAGGACATTCTGTATTGTTCATGTGACCCCTTAACATCTCCACTTGAACTTTCTAATAAATTATGCCTTTGCTGGGCTTTATGCTCTGTGGTTTTACTTCATATGAGAAGGGGAAGCCTTAGAAGTAGGGCTCCTAGACTAAGCTGAGATCTAGCCCTAACCTGCATGGTTGGGGTCTTGCCCATGGTAACTTTCAGGAGGTGCAGAGGAGTGGAACTGTGTAAAAGGGATGTTGTTTGCATTGATCATTGTTTCCACTTGAATCAGCATACCAGATTGCTGTCATTTTGGTCCTGTGGTAGCCTAGCATTGCCTTAAATTGTTCTGTGTGCTGCCTTTGCTCTGACAAAATGCTTAAGGACTTTAGGGATAGGCAGTAAATACATATAATGAATGTAGGAGGGCCAGGCAGGGTGGCTCATGCCTGTAATCCTAGCACCTTGGGAGGCTGAGGCAGGAGGATCACTTGAGCCTAGGAGTTCAAGACCAGCCTGGGCAACAGGAAGAAATCCCATCTCTACAAAAAATACAAAAATTAGCCAGGCATGGTGATGCACACCTGTAGCCCCAGCTACTTGGGAGGCTGAGTTGGTAGGATCGCTTTGAGCCTGGGGGTCGAGGCTGCAGTGAGCTGTGATCACACCACTGTACTCCAGCCTAGGCAGCACAGCTAGACTGTCTCAAAAAGAAAAAAGAAAGTAGGGAAATGAGTGTTTGAAAGAGCAGAAAGCTATGGAATTCTAACAAGATAGATGTTTATAATAGGGTGTTTCTGTATCTAACACATATTTATGTTCAAAATAGTTCCATTACAAAATGTAACTTTTTTTGGTTTTCTATGTTTATTTTAGGGGTTTGATGTAAAAGGCCAATTGCTCAAGATCTGCTTCTATACAACTAATAAAAATATACGTGACTTTTTGGTAGGTAAAGGTGAGACTACATAGTATACATTTTCTAGAAAGCCTGGGTGAAAAACTTGGAAGAAAACCTTGGAAGAAAAACCTTAAGTAATTTTAATGTTCAACTAATATCTAATAAGTAAAAGTGTGACAACCCCTTCATCTTTTTTTCCCCTTCATCTTTCTTCAATGACTATTTTACATTTGTGGCAAAAGAAAATTTGTGTTAATATACATTAAGTCAAATGTTCAAAATATAATTCTTGAATGGCATATTATCTCATGACTTTTTTTAATAATCTTTAATTCCCAGCACTACCTTCTTTGATAATCTCATGACATTTTTTGCAAAAGTGCTTGATTTTTTGTAAAGTCACTGCTTTAATTACTTTTTATTCAAGGTTGAAATTTTAAAAGAAAAAAATTATTTTTCTGAAAAAGAGAAAAGAACTATAGACTTCGTGCATCAAGTTGAGAAGCTTTATTTGGGACATTTCCAAGAAAATATGCAAATCCAGTCATTTCCCAGGTAGTCTCATTAGTCCTCTTTTGATAATATTAGAATACCGTTAGATAGTATTTCATTTATAATTGTTAGTGAACACAAGTTTCTTATGTGGAACTGAGCCTGCATTCTCCTTGGAGATAAAACTTGTATCAGACAGAAGGGACTCGAGAGTTTTCTGTCATTTTAATATTTGCATAATCAGAATTATGTGTTCCCCAAAAGAGTGGATGTTCTTGAGCAGATAAAAAGGAATGATGCCTTTTTCTCCAAAATTTAAAAAAAAAAAATTTATATCACTGTTTTTAGGTACTGGATAAAGGAACAAGATTTTTTCAAGCACAAGTCTGTTTTGGACTCATTCCTGAAATATGATTGTAAAGATGAATTTAACAAACAGGACCATAGAATTGTGTTAAATTGGGCTCTGTGGTGGGATCAACTAACACAAGAATCCATCCTTCTCCCCAGGATAAGTCCAGAAGGCAAGTGTGAGAGAGCCTGAAATATGAACATACTGAATGAGGATTAAATTGGGTATTGATATTTGAATATTTTGATGTGTCTCAATTTTAGAATTCCTTTCGGGAAATAATATTCAGGTTCTTTAAAATGCAAGTCGTTGCATTAAGATCTCTTTCTTATCTCAGAGTTTCTGGGAGGGATTTATAATGTGCTAATAAAAGAAAAAAATAGTTAATTGAGATTTCAAGGCTGAGTTTTCATTCCAGCTTCAAAGTGACAATCTGTTTTTGCAAATAGTCTTGAGCTTCTTGTGTAAATTGGGGATCTATGCCATCTGATATAGGGGGATCTGGGTCATAACTAACAGTGGTAAACAGTAGCAATTCAGAGAGTAAAATTCTGGCTTACTATTATGGCTGAAGTTTTTATTTGTTTATTATTTTTAATTTATTTTTTTCTTTTCATCCTTCCCCATCTGAAACAAAGTTTTTATTTACATTAAGGGAAAGAGAAGGGAAAAAAAGGGTTGAACAGGTAAGTGAAATGTACAGCTAATACGTAAGTTTCATTTTAACCACCAGAGTAATTAGAAGCTATATCTAGCTCTTTGGCTGTAGCATTGATTATAAAATGAACAATGTGGCCAGGCGCGGTGGCTCACACCTGTAATCCCAGAAATTTGGGAAACCGAGATGAGAAGATTGCTTGAGGCCAGGAGTTCAAGACCAGCCTAGCAACATAGTGAGACCCCCATCTCTACAGAATATATATTTTTTAAATTACCTGGGTGGACAGGCGTGGTGGCTCACGCCTATAATCCCAGCACTTTGGGAGGCTGAGGCAGGCGAATCACCTGAGGTTAGGAGTTCAAGACCAGCTTGGCCAACATTGTGAAACCCCGCCTCTACTAAAAATACAACAATTAGCTGGGTGTGGTGGTGCATTCCTGTAATCCCAGCTACTTGGGAGGCCGAGGCAGGAGAATCGCTTGAACCTGGGAGGCGGAGGTTGCAGTGAGCCAAGATTGCGCCACTGCACTCCAGCCTGGGCTACAGAGCGAGACTCTGTCTCAAAAAAAAAAAAAAAATTTACCTGGTCATGATGGCACATCCCTGCAGTCCCTGCTACTTGGGCAGCTGAAGTAGGAGTACCACTTGAGCCCAGGAGGTCGAGGCTGCCACGAGTGCACCACTGCACTCCAGCCTGGGCAACACAGCGAGATCCTATCTCAAAAAAAGGAAAATAGTAAAACAGAGGACCTGAATAATTAATATATTGTATAAATATCTATGTCCAGATTGTTATATTTACTCAGTAATTTAGTGTTGAGTTACGTGTCAATAGACATAATTAATTATATTTTAAAATGTGTTTTTTTTCATGTAGAATACAAATCATATTCCCCTGAAGCCCTCTGGAGATACCTCACAGCTCGCCATGATTGGTTAAACATTATCTTATGGATTGGAGAATTTCAAACCCAGCATAGTTATGCTTCACTTCAGCAGAACAAATGGCCCCTTCTGACTGTTGATGTTATTAACCAGAATACTTCCTGTAACAACTACATGAGGAATGAAATTTTAGATAAGCTGGCCAGGTATTATAACTGTTGAACTAATACCCAATGGGAAGAATACAAGGGAAGAGCAAGAAAAAATAATGGTATAGCTTTTCCTTTGAAATGCCATAAATCCAGTGTAGTGTTGTTTCATATTACTATAAAATTTAAAGGGCATCATCTTACAGTGAGGTTTTAAAATCATACTCATTTGGCCAAGTGCGGTGGCTCATGCCTGTAATCTCAGCACTTTGGGAGGCCAAGGCGGGCAGATCACCTGAGGTCAGGAGTTCAAGACAAATCTTGCCAACGTGGTAAAACCCTGTCTCTACAAAAATACGAAAATTAGCCAGGCATAATGCCGGGTAATCCCAACTACTTGGGAGGCTGAGGCAGGAGAATCACTTGAACCCAGGAGGCAGAGGTTGCAGTGAGCCGAAATTGTGCCATTGCACTCCAGCCTGGGCAACAGAGTGAGACTCTGTCTCAAAAAAAAAAAAAAAATCATATGCATTTAATATCATGTGGGTAGTAAATAAGCTCTCAAGGTCTAGATGCAGGTTCCTCCCAAAACATTTTATGCACTTTGGTATAAAAATGTTAAGTTTTCAGTAGGGCTATAAGGAGCAAGTGACAAGAGCTGAGATGGAGATACCTTAGTATCCTGTCTCCTGTGCTTCATATCACTACATGTGTGTTGTGCATGTTCTTGAACTAAGAGAACTGCTGAATTAAGAAATAATGAGGGGAAGTAGCTCTTGAAGTGATGTGAAGATTTTAAACTTTAATTCATTTAGAAAAGCCTGTTAAATTGAACCATATGAACTTGCCATTTGTGTGGGTCAAAAATGACTGAATATCAACCATTTCATTTGGCTCCATTTAATCTATCTTTCTAACCTGTTGAAATAGTATAAGGAAAGCTAATAACATGTATGTTAAGTTTCTTAAACATATTTTTATGTATTATTTTCTATTTACACTTATTGGGGTATACTTACAGCTGTATTTTCCTCCCCAGCTTAAAGATGTGGAGAGTCAGATCCAGGGACGTTAAGTGCTTTGCCCAAGCCAGTTTGTTACAGATTTAAATCCCTTAGCCCTGATTTTCTATTCATTCTTCTCTCCATTGCACTAAATGCTCTTGTTTACTACTAGTAAATATTATAGAACTTGTATGCTTACCTAATATTTTGTTAGCATTTGGTTTTTAAACTAATGTATATATGGTTTTGGAATTATGAAATTAGTAAATTAATGAACTCTATACCACCAGATTAAAGGGGAAAAATCATACCACCCTGTTAGATACAGAAAAGCATTTGATAAAATTCAGCCTATTTACAATCAAAACTTGGCAAACTAAGCATAGATGCAAACTCCCTTAATTTTTTTTTTTTTTTTGAGATGGAGTCTCGCTGTCGCCCAGGCTGGAGTGCAGGGACATGATATTGGCTCACTACAAGCTCTGCCTTCTGGGTTCACACCATTCTCCTGCCTCAGCCTCCGGAGTAGCTGGGACTACAGGCACCCACCACCACGCCCGGCTAATTTCTTTTTTTATTTTTAGTATAGATGGGGTTTCACCATGTTAACCAGGATGGTCTTGATCTCTTGACCTCGTGATCTGCCCGCCTCGGCCTCCCAAAGTGCTGGGATTACAGGCGTGAGCCACCGTGCCCGGCCTTTTTTTTTTTTTTTTTGAGATGGAGTCTCACTCTGTCGCCCAGGATGGAGTGCAGTGGTGCTATCTCTGCTCACTGCAAGCTCCGCCTCCCAGGTCTCCTCATTCTCCTGCCTCAGCCTCCCCAGTAGCTGGGACTACAGGCGCCCGCCACCACGCCTGGCTAATTTTTTTTTTTTTCTTTTGTATTTTTAGTAGAGACGAGGTTTCACCATGTTAGCCAGATTGGTCTCAATCTCCTGACCTCGTGATCCGCCTGCCTTGGCCTCCCAAAGTGCTGGGATTACAGGCTTGAGCCACTGCGCCCGGCCTAAACTCCCTTAACTTAAAAGGGGTATCTAGAAAAATCCTTTTAGCCAACATCATACTTACTCGTGAAACATTGTGAGCATTCTCTTTAGATTTGGAGCAAGACAAGCCTGCTATCAAGTCTTACCAAGTTTATCTTTAAATATAGTGTAATCTCAGTAAAAATCCCAGCGGTTATTTTTTTTGTTTTTTGTTTTTTTTTTGTGGATTATGACATGCCGATCATAAATATTTATATAGAAATTAGAGGGTCTGCCGGGCACGGTGGCTCACACCTGTAATCCCAACACTTTGGGAGGCTGAGGTAGGCAGATCAGTTGAGGTCAGGAGTTTGAGACCAGCGTGGCCAACATGATGAAACATCGTCTCTACTAAAAATACAAAAATTAGCTGGGCGTGGTGGTACTTGCTTGTAATCCCAGCTACTCAGAAGGCTGAGGCAGGAGGATCACTTGAACTCAGGAGGTGGAGGTTGCAGTGAGCCAAGATCAAGCCACTGAACTCCAGCCTGGGAGACAGAGTGAGAGTCCATCTCAAAAAAAACAACAAAAAGAAATTAGAGGGTTAAGAAGAGCCCTAAAAAAGAACTTGCCCTACCAGATATCAAAAGTTATTCTAAGGCTGTAGCAGTTAAGACAGAGTATTGGTGCCGGGGTAGAGAACAGAAGTGTGAGCCTAGAAACAGACCTATACCTGTATGATCATTTTACATATGACAGAGGTGGTCCTGCACAAGAGTGGAGAAAGAACCATCTTTTTGACAATGGGGCTAGAATAACTGAATAGCTATATGGGGAAAAAAAATCTAATCAGATTCCCCTCCCTACCTTGTGTTGTACATTACATCAATTCTGGGTAGATGTTAACACCTAAATGTCAAGTGTGAAAGTATAAAATACTGGAAAATGCTATAAGTGAATATCTTCACAACCTTGGGAGTAGTAGGATATATGCTTTCTAAAAGGCCTAAAGGGGCAAAGATCTGGCACTGAGACCAAGAGAGCTGCCTGGCAGGAGTTGTGACCCTTAGTGTAGGGTGTCAGCCAAGCTGTAGTCACCCAGCACAGAGAGAGCCAGGATATTTCCTTTTATCTCCTGATGGAGCCCTCCCATTGAGTGAACTACAACAGAAGTCTGAGGACACTGGGGTCTCGTAGTAGAACCCATAGAGGTGAGCCTCCAGGAACAGAGTAGGGTGACGCAGAGTAGAGCTTGGATCTGAGGAGAAGGATACCAGCACAGGCTTCTCACAAAAGAGGAAGCACGAATGGCTAATCAACATAGGAAAAGATGCTCTTCCTCATTTATAGGTAAGGAAATGCAAATTTATTTTACCCGAAATTTAGGAACAACTAAAATGGACCTCAGTGTTTCACTAATAAATATGATGTTGGCTAGAAGGATTTTTCTAGATACCCCTTTTAAGTTAAGGGAGTTTGCATCTATGCTTAGTTTGCCAGTAGTTTTTATCATAAGTATGGCTAAATTTTCTCAAAGGTAGAGTGGATAAATATGGTATATTCATACAATGGGATACTATATAATAATGAAAAATAACAAATTATACCCAGAGGTATCAACATGGATAAATCACACAATGTTGGGTAGAAGAAATAAGGTAGAGAACAATATATCCAGAATGTTCCACATAATACAAAGTTCAAAATAGGTAAAACCTTAAATTATTTGGGATTGCATATATGTGTAATAAAACTATGAATAAAAGTAAAAAGGCCAGACACAGTGGCTCACACCTGTAATCCCAACACTTTGGGAGGCCTAGGCAGGAGGATTGCTTGAGTCCAGGAGTTCAAGACAAGCCTGGACAAGATAGACCTTGTCCCTACAAAAAATTTAAAAACTGAGTGTGGTGGCACATGCCTGTCATCCCAGCTACTCAGATGGCTGAGGTAGGAGGATCACTTGAGCTCAGGAGGCGCAGCTTGCAGTGAGCTGAGGTGGCACCACTGCACTCCAGCCTAGGCGACAGAGCAAGACCCTGCCAAAAAAAAAAAAAAAGTATGGGAATGATTATCATAAAAGTCAAGATAGTGGCTACCTCTGGAGGTAGCAAAGGGCATGCAGTTGGGGAGGAATATACCAAGGGCTTATAATGTTCTATAATTAGGTTAGTGGTTCCATGATGTTTCTATAAACTCCATATACAGGTATGTATTTTCTTTACTCCTTTGGTATATATGATGTAACAGTAACTTTGTAAAAAGTAATATTTACATGCAGATTTCTATTCTTGTTCAGTAGTTGGTCTATTTAAATTATTCTGATGTAGCATGATGATTTTGTTTGGATATCTTGGTGAATTTCTCAGTGCTTAGAGCATCTAGCTTCAAGGGTTAACCACTGTTGCTATACTGGGTAATGGCTCCCATCAAAAACCAAAAAATGGAAATAACTTGATTTAGGTTTTTAAAATAATAAAGATAGCTTGAGTCTGTCGTTGCTACCTTTAAATACTACAGTGGTGCAGAAAATTTTATTAGAAATCAGCAAAAAATGTGTCTGAGAACATATAGTGTAAGAACTGGCAGCATTAATTTGTAAATGCTTATTTTTAAGTAATTGAGACCTAAACTGTGGGCATGATTTGGTCTACTCTGAACATAGCAACTTTTTAACTTGACATCCTATAAATCTGTCCATAGGAATGGGGTTTTTTTGGCATCTGAACTGGAAGACTTTGAATGCTTCCTCCTAAGACTGAGCCGTATTGGAGGTGTAATACAGGATACCCTCCCTGTTCAAAACTACAAGACCAAAGAAGGTTGGGATTTCCATTCTCAATTCATTCTCTATTGTTTGGAGCACAGTCTGCAGCATCTTCTTTATGTCTACCTTGACTGTTACAAGTGAGTACTGAGAATGCATTTGTCCTTGAGCAGGTCTTCACATTTTCTCTTTGCATATGACTCCTGAATGTGACTTTTAGGAAAATAGTAAGCATTCACACGAGGAATACTGATCTTTTTGAGGTAGTTTTCTCCATCTCAACAGTTGGTACATCTTTGAGTTCAGTACTACATTCAGCAAAATGCTTATGTGTTTTTTGGTGAATTAATTCTGTAGTATCTCTGTTAACCTTTTAAATAACTTGACTTTAGAATACAATGAAAGAAATGCTTTAAAAGGTTTGAGAGGAAGATTCTAAAGTTTTACCTGGAGTTTTCTTTGATACTTTGATTACCAAGAGAATGCTAAGCAACTTTGATTTCATAGCAAGGTGTATTTCACTTTCAAGGTATATTAGATATGCTCTAAAATTTATATTTCTATAGACACACACACGCGCAGAGAAAGAGAGAGCAATACATCAGTATATGTCTGCCTAAGATTAACCCGCAGAATCATATCTGTGGCCAGTGTTAATTGCTATTGGGTCAGTAATAACAATAACAATAGAAGTAGTCTTTAATATGTGAGTGTTTACAATGTTGGCACTAAGCTAAGTACTTTATATGCATTATCTCATTTAATCTTCACAAAAACTCTATGGGGTAGTTACTCCCATGTCCATTTTATGGATGAAGAAACAGGCTTTGAGAGAGACTAAGTATGTTACTTAAGGCACACAGCTAATAAGTGGAAGAGCTGATTTAATTCTACTTAATTTTTATTCTGGAGCCCACATTTGTGCACTCATAGGCAACATTTTTATTTTACTTATTTTGTGTAGTAAAGACTAGGAATTGGCCGGGCACGGTGGCTCACATCTCTAATCCCAGCACTTTGGAGGGCCAAGGCAGGAGAATCACTTCAGCCCAAAAGTTCAAGATCAGCCTGGGCAATGTAGTGGGTCTTCTTTACAAAGAAGTAAATCAGCCAGGCATAGTGGCACACACCTGTAGTCTCAGGTACCTGGGAAGCTGAGGTGGAAGGATTACTTGAGCCTAGGAGGTCCAGGCTGCAGTGAGCCATGTTTGCGCCACTGCACTCCAGCCTGGGCAATACAGTGAGACCCGGTCTCAAAAAAAACAGACTAGGAGTTCCAAGAGAAGTTGTATTTTTGGTATGTCATATCATTAGTCTTACTTAGAAATGTTGTCTCCATAGCTACTGGCAAGAGAACAGATTTAAGAGCTGTATTTTCAAAGTATGTATTCTGAGCCATAATTCCTCAGTTGTAACCTCTCTGTAGTTGTGTAAGCTTTTTATTTGTTTTTTACTTTGAGACAGTCTCACTCTGTCACTTAGACTGGAGTGCAGTGGCACAATCATGGTTCATTGCAGCCTCGAACTCCTGGGCTCAAGCAATTCCCCCACCTCCGCCTCCCAAGTAACTGGAACTACAGGTGCACACCACCACACTTGGCTTATAAGAGTTTTTTAAAAGCCTCTTATTAAGTTTGAATATGCTAAAAAGTTTTTGTTGTAAAAACCAATAAAATATGAAGTATCTTAAAGTACAAGGTATCTATTAATCTGATAAAGATTTGGATAAATTTCATCATGGTAGTGAACATATGATGTCTCTAAAATCTCTATCTCTAAAATTGTTTCCAGATCATGAAGAATATGTAAAATACAACACAAGAGTGGGAGTATTTTGTGTTATATTTACTTTTTAATTCCAAGATTCTTTTTTTAAATGCTAATCATCGCCTGAGCAAACATGGTTGTAATTGTCTTATCCTGTATGTTAAAGAAGTTTTTTGTTTGTTTTATATACAGACTTAGTCCTGAAAATTGTCCCTTTTTGGAAAAAAAAGAGTTACATGAAGCACACCCTTGGTTTGAATTTTTAGTTCAGTGTCGACAAGTTGCCAGTAATTTAACAGGTATGGGTATACTGTATTAAACACAGAAACTTGCTTTGGATCAGTCACTGGTCTGTTGAATGGTATTAAACTTGTGAACTCTTTTAAATAAATTATTTGGCTGTGGTCAGCTATCTGAATGTAATCTAGGCTCACACTTGAGGTAAGAAGCAGAAGGAAGGCCAAAAAGGTTAGCCATCAGCCAGCCAAGAAAAGCTAGACCTGGAGCAAAGAGCTTCTGTGGTTTTGTCCCCTTCCCCTTAGCATCGTGCTCTAGAATTTCCCTTATCCCACCAGTTTGTCACAGGCTGAATTCCTGCTCTCTGGTAGACTGACACCCTTTTTCCATGAAGAAGTGGTCTGTCTTCCAGATCCCTGTTTTGAATTTTTAGTAAGGAACTCCAAATGGAGTTAAAAGAAATCCATAGTATGTGTGAGATTGTTGTGTCCTCTGCAGTGGAGCTGCTGATGTAGAGGCTTACTCTGGTTGTAATCAGACAGAAAAGGCTTCTTACCCCTGAGGACTTAGCTGGTGTTATGCCAGAAATATGGGAAAGGGGACAGGCTGAATGACCACAGACAAGGAATGTCAGTAGTCTTTCAGTTGCATGTAATGTCCAGTTTCTCTCAAAATGCAGAATTTTTTCATAATGTGGGTTTTGTTTTTTGGTTTTGCATGCTGATTATGAAGTAATATATGTTCATTGTTAAAAAAAAAAAAATTAGAAGCCACAGACAACTATCAAGAAGGTAATACTGGCCAGGTGTGGTGGCTCACACCTGTAATCCCAGTGCTTTGGGAGGCAAAGTGGAAGGATCACTTGAGGATAGGAGTTCAAGACCAGCCTGGGCAACATAGCAAGACCCTGTCTCTACAAAAGATTTTAAAAATTAGCTGTGGTGGCATGCTCCTGTAGTCCCAGGAACTTGGGAGGCTGAGATGGGAGGATCACTTGAGCCCGGGGATTAGAGGATGCAGTGAGCCATGATTGTGTCACTGCACTCCAGCCTAGTTGACAAAGCAAGACCCTGTCTCTTTTTTAAAAAATAATTAATTAATTAGAAAGTAATACCTCCATAGGTAGATAGCCTAGGTACATAGGAAAATAACCACCCATAGGTAACCACTGATAATATTTTAATGTATTTTGTTCCAGTTATCTTCACTGTACTTTTTAAAAACTTAGTCTCTATTGTATTTCATTCACCCAACAAATATTTATTGAGCTCCTACCTTGTGACAGACTATTGTTAAGTGCTAGTAGAACAACAAGAAACATCTATGTTTTTATATACTGCTTTTTTGTGTGTAATATTATAACAGAATTTTCCCACATTCTTAAAGACAATGACCATTTTAGGCCAGGCGCAGTGGCTCACGCCTGTAATCCCAGCACTTTGAGAGGCCAAGGCGGGCAGATCACGAGGTCAGGAGATCAAGGCCATCCTGGCTAACACAGTGAAACCCCGTCTCTACTAAAAATACAAAAAAAAATTAGCCCGGCTTGGTGGCGGGTGCCTGTAGTCCCGGCTACTTGGGAGGCTGAGGCAGGAGAATGGCATAAACTGGGGAGGTGGAGCTTGCAGTGAGCCAAGATAGCTCCACTCCAGCCTGGGTGAGAGAGTGAGACTCCATCTCAAAAAAAAAAAAAAAAAAAAAGACAGTGACCATTTTAAATGTTTACATAATATTTCATTGTATGGATATACCATTATTTAATTTTCTGTTCTCTCATTTTCCAACAATGAGGCCATTTTCCATTTTTTTCTATTATAAATAATAGTCTTGAATATATTTCAATATAAAACTGTCCTTATTTCAGATTATTTTCTTAGCACAGATAGGTTTTGGGATATAAAACTATTGGGTCAAAGGTTACACATGTTTAAGGTTCTTGCTGTAGGACCGGATTGCTTTCCAAGGGAGTTGTACAATTTTATTTTAAGTCCTAGTCTCTACTCATTGTGACCAGCTCTAATGCTTGATGATGAGTTTTTTTTAATTATTGCTAATTGGATAGGTAGTATATGGCATCTAATTAATTTGCATTTCTTTGTTGCTAGTGAATTATATAGTTTTGTGTGTCGGGCATTTATATTTCCTCCTTCATAAATTGGTTATTTCTTTTGCCCATTTATCTGTTAGAGTCAGTATTTTTGGCATTGATTTGGATGAGCTCTTTGTTGAGGACAAACTCAGCAACTCTTTAGGTTGTCATTTGTTACAATTTTTCTCTCAGTTCATTGTTACCTTTTAATTTTCTTTGAACAGTTTTTATTTTTATGTAGACAAATCTTTCATTTTTTCCCTCTGTGATGTTTTCCCATTGCTTTTAAATTTAGGAAGTCCTTTTTTTTTTTTTTTTTTTTTTTTTTTACTGTGGATAGAGTTAAAAATTTATGTTATTGTTCTCACATTTATGTAATCCTTAATTTAGTATTTATCCCTCTTAAGGAGAAAAACACTGTCTTTTATTTTCCAGATCCCAAACTGATCTTCCAGGCTAGCCTTGCAAATGCTCAGATTTTGATTCCCACCAATCAGGCCAGTGTAAGCAGTATGCTATTGGAAGGACATACCCTCCTGGCCCTTGCTACTACAATGTATTCTCCTGGGGGTGTCAGTCAGGTATGGATAGCACTTTATGACAAAATAGGACTGATTTTTAAATTTAGCAGAATTATCTATGGATTGTCTAGATCTCAGCTGATATTAAAATATAAGTACATTCAAGTATTTCATTAGATTAAAGAGCAGAGGATAAGGCTGAATTTAAAAATTTTATATCTCGGCCCGGTGCAGTGGCTCACTCCTGTAATCCCAGCACTTTGGGAGGCTGAGGCAGGCGGATCACTTGAGGTCAGGAGTTCGAGACCAGCCTGGCCAACATGGTGAAACACCATCTGTACTAAAAAAACTTCGCTGGGCATCTTGGCGCACACCCGTAATCCCAGCTACTTGGGAGGCTGAGGCATGAGAATCGCTTGAACCTGAGAGGCGGAGGTTGCAGTGAGCTGAGATTGTACCACTGCACTCCAGCCTGGGCAACAGAGCGGGACTCCGTCTCAAAAAAAAAAAGAAAAAAAGAAAAGAAATTTATGTCATCTTCAGTTTAAAGGGAATGAAGCCAAGTGCGGTGGCTCATGTTTGTAATTCCAGCCCTTTGAGAGGCCAGGGTGGGTGGATCACTTGAGTACAGGAGTTTGAGACCAGCCTGGGCAACATGATGAAACCTCCATCTCCACAAAAAAAAAATTTAAAAATTAGCTGGGCATAACCGAGTGCGGTGGCTCACACCTGTAATCCCAGCACTTTGGGAGGCCGAGGCGAGTGGATCACTTGAAGTCAGGAGTTCAAAACCAGCCTGGCCAACATGCTGAAACCCCGTCTCTACTAAAAATACAAAAATTAGCCGGGCATGGTAGCATACGCCTGTAATCCCAGCTACTCAGGAGGCAGAGGCAGAAGAATTGTTTGAACCCAGGGGGCAGAGGTTGCAGTAAGCTGAGATCGCGCCAGTGTACTCCAGCCTCTGTGACAGAGCAAGACTCCGTCTCAAAAAAAAAAAAAAAAAAAATTAGCTGGGCATGGTGGCGTGCTGCTGTAGTCCCAGCTACTTGGGTGGCTGAGACACGATTACTTGAGCCTGGGAAGTCGAGGCTGCAGTGAGCCAAGATCATACCACTGCACTCCAGCCTGGGTGATAAAGTGAGACCTTGTCTCAAAAAAAAAAAAGCTGGGCGGGGGCAGGGAGGGGAATGAATATGTTATATAGAGATTATTTTTTCCCTTTAGTTTGTTTTCCAATACTCCAGATTTGTTTTCAGAATACAATTAGGATCTGCTTGCTTCTGGGAGTAAGAATACTTTAGATCTGTGGCTTAGTAATTATTGTCTACTATTTGCCCTCTTAGGTCAAAGGAAACCATAATCTTCAGCTACCCATATAAACTGTATTGAGGGACCTAGTGGAAATGTGCCCATCTTTGCTTTTTAGAAGTAGAGTGGCCTGTTTAGAGGGAAATTAAGAATGTTGTTTAAAGGCCGGGCGCGGTGGCTCATGCCTGTAATCCCAGCACGTTGGGAGGGTGAGGCGGGCGGATCACGAGGTCAGGAGATGGAGACCTAACATGGTGAAACCCCGTCTCTACTAAAAATACAAAAAAAAAAAAATTAGCCAGGGGTGGTGGCGGGTGCCTGTAGTCCCAGCTACTCCAGAGGCTGAGGCAGGAGAATTGCTTGAACCCGGGAGGCGGAGCTTGCAGTGAGCCGAGATCGCGCCATTGCACTCCAGCCTGGGCCAACAGAGTGAGACTCCGTCTCAAAAAAAAAAGAATGTTGTTTAATATCTAATCTTCAAAAGTTTCTTAATGGTGCTAGCTTAACTTAGTACCACCTTTTTTAGATTGTTGCAGTATACCTTAAAACACGACTATTTAATCCTCTATTTTTAATCATCTGTCAGAAATTACAGTCATAGAATAACTTTAGAGTTGGGTAAGAAGTCATCTAGTTTATCAGTTTGTAAATATTTTAAAATATATATTATTGAATTAAATGTTGGCAGAGCTGTTTTTCAAACAATTTCTTTACATACAGCTTGAAAATCACTGATCTAGCTGAACTTCCTAATTTTGCAGATGGGGAAACAAAGACCCGATATTAAATATCTAGCTAAGGTCACATAGCTAGTTTGTCTTAGAACCAGAACAAGAACTGTTAACTTATGACTACTTGTCTAATGCTATATTCACTACCACATACTCTTCTCAAGCTAATCTTGTTTCACAAGGTTCTTGTGAAAAAAAGAAACTTTGAGAAGAGAAAAATGCTACTGTCCAACCTGTTATCTGTTTTTTTACTTAGGTTGTTCAGAATGAAGAAAATGAAAACTGTTTGAAGAAAGTGGATCCCCAGCTATTGAAGATGGCATTAACTCCTTACCCCAAGCTAAAAACTGCTCTCTTCCCACAGTGCACTCCTCCTAGTGTCCTGCCATCTGATATTACACTCTACCACCTTATTCAGGTACAGTATTTAGGTGAACTCTATCAGAGTTCAGCAAGGAAAACAGAAATCACTCTAGATCTTTCAACCGGAGGGCATTTAATGTAGGGAATTACTTACACAGCATGATAGCAGAATGGGGAAACCAAATGTGATAGTGAGACAACCCAAAAATAACAAAATAGAAAGCCATCATCACCCCTAAGGCTGCAAGAACAATGCAAAAAAGTGGTGTTACCAGAACCCAGAAGCTGGAGCCGTCTCTGGGAGTTAAACTAACAACGAGGCCGCCTAATGGGAACCAGGAACATAGAGTATAGAGGTAGAAACTTAGCGGAGATGCCCCAGGAAAATGAAGGGGAAGAATATCTTGGCTTCTTCCCTCTTCCCATCTTTAGTCTCCCACAGTGTCTTTGTGGCTATATGTATCTGGTAGCCGAAGGGCAAAGGAGCTTGGGAAATGTAGTTTCCTGCAATACTGAGCAGAGTGGGAAGGGTGGAGGTGGGTCAGACCAAACAGTTGACCAGCATACCTGTCTGCTGTTTTCATCAAAAGCTTCTCTATTCTGCCACTTTTAACTTCTAACTATCTCTTCTCAATGAATCAGGGATGTTTGTTTAAATCAGTGCTTTTTAATCTTTTTCAGAACATCTAAGAATGTGAGAAAGCTGTAAACCCTCTACTCAGAAAAATTACACATATGCATATAATTTTGCTTACATTTCAAAGTGATTCACAGACTTCCTGAAGCCTATTCAGGGATCCTCGGTTAAGAACACCTTCCTTTGCCCATTTCTCATTTCAAAAGGCTTTTCCTTTTTTCCCTGAATACACATATTCTCATAGTATCTTCAACTCAACGTAAGGTTTATAATTCTATAAAGGAGCCGGGTGCAGTGGCTCATGCCTGTAATCCCAACACTTTGGGAGGCCAAGGTGGGCGGGTCACTGAGTTCGAGACCTAGCCAACATAGTGAAACCCCATCTCTACTAAAAATATAACAATTAGCCAGGCATGGTGGCACGTGCCTATAGTCCCAGCTACTCTGGAGGCCGAGGTAGGAGAATGGCTTGAACCTGGGAGGCGGAAGTTGCAGTAAGCTGAGATCGCACCATTGCACTCTAGCCTGGGCAACAGAGCGAGACCCCGTCTCAAAAAAATAATAATTCTATAAAGGCACAAAATCTCTCTTACTCTAATGCAGAGACTTCTTAGGGTATTGACTGGTGCTACTTAAAAGTGTGGTCAGCACTTGTATACTGCTTGTTGCTGGAACGTGGTGAGATTAGTTATGCACCAAAATATGTATCTGCTGTGTCCCTAAGTACACTGTTTAGTTCAGTAGGAGTTTTTTTGTAGCAAGACTTTGAAGAAGGAAGCAGTATTCTGGATTTATACTGATAGAAGTGTCTTACCTTGTTTTAGACCAGCACTTTGAGTAGCACTGGTATAAATGATAAAGTGGATTATGTAAAAACATAGTTTTACTGGGAAAGTACAGGTCACAGATGCCCCTGTGTCTTGTTTTTTCCCAGGCAAAACAAACATAGTTTCACTACGTAAAGTAGTTTGAATCAGCTTGAAACACGAGTGGTTTCATGTTGCTCTTTGTTCTGTTTTCAAGTGGACTGATTTAATTTTTTTAGTGGTTATTTTAGGAAAAGTATTCCTTCTTTAATAGATCACAAAATCTTCCTTAGTTTTACATCAAAGCTACTCTTCTTTTGGGCCATCCAAATCCTGACTTTTTTTGTTCTGTTTTTTTCCTGTATTTTTCCCACGATCCGTTTATAGACTTTGCTAAACATTTGGCCTAGAAAAATTCCAAACAACCACTACTTGCTGCTGCCAGATCTTTTCTGATTGACTTCACCTTGGTCCGCTATTTTTTCTTTGTTGTTCATGTTGTTGCTCATCACATTCCTTCAACCATTTATCTAGTTTTTTCTTCTCTTTTCGTTTCCTTCCCTACCCTGTTCTTTGCTCATCTTATCATGTTTACCTGGTAACGTTTTCTAGTCTTTTAGCCCTCTTGCTTTTTGATTCCAAAAGCATTTCTGAAGCCCATTTTACTTTATAGTTGATGCTCCCTCTACCAAAAGAGTATAGCCTTTGCGGACATAGTTTGACATAAGGAGAGTCTTTAAAAGGAACATAGCCAGTTCTGTTTTAATTAAGATATAAAGATATCTCATAATTCTATTTTATTTTTAGCTGTGTTCAAAGAATTTATGTCCAGAATAAGCCTTAAATTGCCTTGGAAAAGGGGAGCAGACTACCTCTGAAGTCCTTTCGTATAATTTTTTTTACCTATTTTATAATCAATGAACTTCTAATTCTGTTTAACTTTTCCCCTTTTTCAGTCATTATCACCCTTTGATCCTAGCAGATTGTTTGGCTGGCAGTCTGCTAACACACTAGCTATAGGAGGTAAGTCATCATGGGTACTTCTTGAGACATGTTTTAGCAGTGTTAACTACAGAAGTTAATACATGTAACGCCAATCTAGTTTTCTCATTGATTTTTATTTTAAAAGTAAAGGTGTATTCCAAAGGAAAAATAGTTCGCAAAGACAGAATTGAAAACATATTGTGAGTTAAAAGTGAATGTATTAGGTTACTAGTGCTGTACTTGCTGAGAAATGTAATGTGTAACTATTTGCTTATATTTCTTCCTTTCAAAAAGTTATTCTTCATTTCCAGTATAGTATCATAAAAATTAAAAGCATAGGTGTCAGCATTAAACAAATCCTGGCCCTACCATGTAATTAATACCTGTATGACCTTGGTCATGTGATCTAACCTCTTTAATTCTCTATGAAATGAGGTTAATCACAGTGACCACCGAACACATTACTATGAGAATAAAAGGAGGCAAGGCATTTAAGTACCAGATTCACACACATCGCGATGTCCTATAAAGACCATAAGACTGTCTCTGATTTATTTTTTTCTGTTCTTAAACTGTTTTTTCTATTTCTCTTTTATCTTTAATATCATGTTACCTGTGGTGCCTCTGCCTATATTACCCTAAATTAGGCTTTGCATTAGTACTTTGTACATAGTATGTACCCAATATCTATTGACATACATAAAAATTAATTTCTTAATGTATATGTTTTATAAGTTCAAATTTTGATATATAGAATTTACCTTGTGCCCAGAGTCCAATGCATGCCAAGCCTACAGTAGATGTTCAGTAAATATTTGTTGAGTGCTGAAAAAAGTAGTGCTTATTGCATTATCAAATAGAAATACTCTTTCTCAGTGAAGTTACTAGAGAGTAGACAAAATCCCCTCTCCTCTTGTGATGGCTCCAACTCCATCACTTAGGTGGCATCTTGACCTGGCATTCTAACTCTTGGAAATTGAGCACTCTGCCAGGTAGAGTAGAGGCACAGAGAAGTTGAAAGCATGTTCCCTGCCGTTTTTAGAAGTTTAAAACATACTTGAGGAAATAAAGCACAAAATAAATGAAACTTATGAAAATGTAATACTTTTTTTTTTTTTTGGAGATGGAGTCTTGTTCCGCCCAGGCTGGAGTGCAGTGGCATGATCTCGATCTCGGCTCGCTGCAAGTTGTGCCTCCCGGGTTCATGCCATTCTCCTGCCTCAGCCTCCCGAGTAACTAGGATTACAGGTACCCACCACCACGCCTGGCTAATTTTTTGTATTTTTAGTAGAGGTGGGGTTTCACCGTGTTAGCCAGGATGGTCTCAATCTCCTGACCTTGTGATCCACCCACCTCGGCCTCCCAAAGTGCTGGGATTACAGGCGTGAGCCACCGCACCCAACCAATACATATTTATAAAATTGGAAACCTGTATTTAATTTGAATGTTGACTTCTTTTTTCTTATGGTTTTACCACTGAACAGGGATGTAAGAACACTGTGTGGTGACTTGGCTTCTGCACCAGGCCAGAGTAAAATTTCCCTCTAGATTGAATTTTCTCTTATACGCAGTCTCCACACTAAGCCCCAACCTGCTAAAAAATTATGGTCTTATTTGAATAAAAAACTCAAATGTGCTCATTTCAGTACTGTGTGCCTTACAAACGCTCAGCAAATATTTAATGAATGGCTTTATATGTAATTACAAGTTGCCAAAGTCGCTCTGTTCTCACAAGAATACAAATAGGGCACGTGACAGTTTTTTTAATCTCAAAGAGGGAATGTACTTTCAGGTAAGACCTTTGTAAGATGACAGATACCTCCAGGGTCTTCAAGCCTTTTTTTTTTAGGAATCAGGTCACAATGTGAAAAGTCCTTGGAATTCCATGAGAAAACACAACTTTATTTCAGAAATAAGCTTTGAACTTTGAAAACAAGAGCAGGTACACTGTTTTCCAGAACTAGTTTCTGGAACCAGATCACAGTGTTGTCTTTTTTAAAAAATAGGTAGTAAGTGGTTAAGAGACAATTGAATAGTACATGACAGGAGTGACTATTTCTTTCTAACTGGACTCAGCCCTCCATATCCTTGGGATCCACATCCAAGGATTCAACCAACCTCAGATGGGAAATATTCAAAAGAACAAACAAACAATTTAAAAAAAAAAAGAACAATAAAAAATAATACCAATTTAAAAATACAGTATAACAACTATTTACATGGCATTTACATTTATTGGGTATTATAAGTGATCTAGAGTAATCTAAAGTGTATGGGGAAATGTGCATAGGCTATATATAAATACTATGCTATTTTACAGGGACTTGAGCATCCTTCTGCGGATTTTGGTATCCAAGGGTTTCAGGAACCAATCCCCCATGGATACCAAGAGATGACTAGACTCATATCAAAATATCTTCAGACTTCAAATTTATCTAAAAAAAGACATTTTTGTTTGATATTTTCTTGGGTTTAGAGGAACTTTAAACTGAGCGATTCTGCTGGTCTTATTAATAGAAGGATGGTGCCATCTTTCTAAGATATTCATGCTCTATGAATACAACATCAGAAAGTAAGTGATAACAAATGGAGGTTATAGGAGGGTAATTAGTGTAGAGGGAGAAATGTTCTAAAATTACCTGTTGGAGGCCAGGTGCAGTGGCTCATGCCTGTAATCCTAACACTCAGGAAGCTGAGGTGGAAGGATTGCTTGAGGCGAGGAATTCAAGACCAGCTTGGACAACATAGCAAGACACTGTCTCTACAAAAAATTAGCCAGGTATAGAAGATAAGGGTCAAGAAGGTGAAAGAAAAATGTTAAAATTAGCCAGGCATAGTTGTGTGTGCCTACAGTGCTACAGGAGGCTGAGGCAAGAGGATTGCTTGAGTTAAGGAAGTCAAGGCTGCAGTGAGCTGTGGTCATGCCACTGCACTCCAGCCTGGGCAACAGAGCAAGACCCTGTGTCCAAAAAAAAAAAAAAAAAATTGCCTGTTGGAGAAAGGTACAGTGAGTTGGCTTTGGTGAACAGAGGACTCATATAAATATGTTAAAAGGGATTTTATTGCATAATGACCTTTTGTGAATGAATTTAAAAGCTCCTTTTGCAGTTATTTAAAGATTTTATAACTATAGGGTTATTGGCTATTGCCTTTCTGAACTTAAAGGATCATCAAATACAGAATTAAAACCAGGATGGTTCAACATACACAAATTAATAAATGATACACCACATTAACAGAATGAAAGACAAAAACCAGGCCAGGCATGGTGACTCATGCCTATAATCCCAGCACTTTGGGAGGCCGAGGTGGGTGGATCACGAGGTCAGGAGATAGAGACCATCCTGGCTAACACGGTGAAACCCTGTCTCTACTAAAAAATACAAAAAAAAAATTAGCCAGGTATTGTGGCAGGCGCCTGTAGTCCCACCTACTTGGGAGGCTGAGGCAGGACAATGGCGTGAATGCGGGAGGCGGAACTTGCAGTGAGCCAAGATCACGCTATTGCACTCCAGCCTGGGCAACAGAGCAAGACTCCATCTCAAAAAAAAAAAAAGACAAAAACCATATGATCATATCAATAGATGCAGAAAAAGCATTTAGGAAAATTCAACATCCTTTCATAATAAAAACTCTCAACAAATTAGGCATAGAAGGAATGCATCTCAACATTATAAAGGCCATGTATGACAGTCTCACAGCTAATATACTCAGCAGTGAAAAGTTGAAAGCTTTTCCTCTAAGATCAGAAATAAGACAAGGATGCCCACCCTTGCCACTTCTGTTCAACATAGTAGTTGAAGTCCTAGCCAGAGCATTTAAGCAAAAAAAAAAGAAAGGCATCCAAATCAGAAAGAAAGAAGTGAAGTTGTCATTGTTTGCAGATGGCATGATTTTGTATATAGAAAATCCTAAAGACTCTACCAGTAAAACTGTTAGAACTAATAAACAAATTTAAGAAAGTTGCAGGATATTAAATCAACATACAAAAATCAGTGTTTCTATATACCAACAGCAAACTGTCTGAAAAAGATAATGAACAAAACTATCCCATTTCTATTTTTTAATAGAACACAAAATACTTGGGAATAAATTTAATCAAAGAGGTCAAAGATCTGTACATATTAAACTATCAAACATTGGTGAAAGAGGCTGGGTGGGCTGGGCGCGGTGGCTGGCTGGACACAGTGGCTCACGCTCATGCCTGTAATTGCAGCACTTTGGGAGGTCGAGGTGGGCAGATCACCTGAGGCCAGGAGTTCGAGACCAGCCTGGCCAACATGGCGAAACCCCATCTCTACTGTAAGTACAAAAATTAGCTAGGTGTGGTGGCACGTGCCTCTAAGTCCTAGCTACTTAGGAGGCTAAGGCAGGAGAATCACTTGAACCCAGGAGGCGGAAGTTGCAGTGAGCTGTGATTGTGCCATGGCACTCCAGCCTGGACAGCCGAGCAAAATTCTATTAAAAAAAAAAAAAGAAGAAGAAGAGGCTGGGCGCACGCATGTAATCCCAGCACTCTGGGAGGCCAAGGCAGGTGGATTGCTTGAGCTCAGGATTTTGAGACCAGCCTGGGCAACATGGTGAAATCTCATCTCTACCAAAAATACTAAAGAAAGCCGGGTGTGGTGGCATGCACCTGTGGTCCCAGCTACTTGGGAGGCTGAAGTGGGAGGATCACCTGAGCCCAGGAGGTGGAGATTGCAGTGAGCCAAGATTGTGCCACTGCACTCCAGTCTGGGCGACAGAGCCAGACCCTGTCTTAAAAAAAAAAAAAAAAAAAATCAATTATGTTGTATACTTTAAATATATACAATTCTTAAAAGTTAAATAAGTTGCTCAAGGTCACGCAGCTAGTGGTGTCAAGACCAGGAATCTCACACTTTTTTTTGTTTTTTTGAGATGAAGTTTCACTCTTGTTGCCCAGGCTGGAGTGCAATGGCGCGATCTTGGCTCACCACAACCTCTGCCTCCCAGGTTCAAGTGATTCTCCTGCCTCAGTCTCCCAAGTAGCTGGGATTACAGGCATGCACCGCCACATCTGGCTAATTTTGTATTTTTAGTAGAGACGGGGTTTCTCCAACTTGGTCAGGCTGGTCTCAACTCTTGACCTCAGGTCATCCGCCTGCCTTAGTCTCCCAAAGTGCTGGGATTACAGGCATGAGCCACCGTACCCGGCTGAAGCATCATTTCTTACCAGAGTTTTTATGCAACTTCTCAGGTACACATCTTTGTATAAAATGAAGGCGACCTCTATACACTGAAGTAAAATAAATCAGATTTTGGTAGGTTCAAAGTGATACGTAGTGATGGAAAATAATTACAGCAACCAGTTTTGTCATTAGAGAGTTCCATGTGCAAATCTGAAATTAATTATGGTGATATACAGATAATTAATATTGTTTTACTTTCCCCCCAGATGCATGGAGTTATCTCCCACATTTCTCTAGCCCTGACCTGGTTAATAAATATGCTATAGTGGAACGTCTGAATTTTGCTTATTATTTACATAATGGACGGCCATCATTTGCATTTGGTACTTTTCTGGTCCAGGAATTAATCAAGAGCAAGACTCCCAAGCAGCTGTGAGTATTTAAAATATAATTTTGTCTGGGTACAGTGGTTCACACCTGTAATCCCAGCACTTTGGGAAGCAGGAGGATCACTTGAGCCCAGGAGTTCAAGGAAGCAGTGAGCTATGGTCATGCCACTGCACTCTAGCCTGGGTGACAGTGAGGCTCTGCCACTAAAACAAAAAAAGTAAAATAAAATATAATTTGTATTCTAAAAAAGGGCATATCTGTATAATGTTTTACATGTACATTGAAAAACATACTGGAAACATACCACAGTTAACAGTGATTACATTTGGATGGTGATTATTGTTGTTTTCATTTGTGCTTCCCTGTGTGTCCTAAGTTTTTGGCATTTAGTGTGTGTGATTTTTGTTAATTGGAAAAAACATAAATATGTTTTGAAAAATAATAAAATTTAAAATCATACAGGAGTTTGTCAAATATTAGCGGTTAAAGAGGGAATTCTAAGGGAGGGAGAACGTTAGGACAAATACCTAATGCATGCGGGGCTTAAAACCTAGATGATGGGTTGATAGGTGCCACAAACTGCCATGGCACATGTATACCTATGTAACCTGCATGTTCTGCACATGTATCCCAGAACTTTAAAAAAAGGGAATTATATGATGAGATGTGAATTCTATATTTAATGTCTTTAATAATTCAATTATTCATTTTTATAAAGCACAGAATTGAGAGGAGCATTTACTATAATGAACAGCTAAATATAGATTTACTTTATTGGTTTATTTTATAATTAACAAAGTAATACCTTTTTTATGGTAAAGTATTCAAGTAGTTCAGAAAGGTGAAAATGAAAGATAGCCCTCAGCTTCCCATTCCACATGGTAAAAACATGGTTAATAATGTCTTGTGTGGGCTGAGCACGATGGCTCACACCTGTAATCCCAGCATTTTGGGAGGCCAAGGTGGGCGGATCACAACCTCAGGAGTTTGAGACCAGCCTGGCCAATATGGTGAAACCCTGTCTCTACTAAAAATACAAAAATTAGCCAGGCATGGTGGTGGGTGCCTGTATCCCAGCTACTCAGGAGGCTGAGGCAGGAGAATCGCTTGAACCCGGGAGGCGGAGGTTGAAGTGAGCCAAGAATCACACCACTGCACTCCAGTCTGGGCTACAAAACGAGACTCCCATCTCAAAAAAATAATAATAAAAATAAAAAATAGTAATTTCTTGTGTCTTTCCCAAATTTTCTATTCCTATAAAAGGCCTATATGAGTTTTTTTTAATGTGCTTCATGATGTCAAACTTACATTTAAGTGGCATTGATATTCTTCGTAGTTTGTATACGTACTCATAATTGATAAGATCACAAGTTGGCAGTCTTTCAGAAGTTGTACTTCATGTCTTGATGAAGTTGGAAGCAAGAATAATTTAGACTATGACTAAGCGTTTTAGAAAGTCAGCTTAAGGGAAGGGGGGGCTCTTGGGCCAAAAGACAACTGAAAAGCTACCAGGAACCTAAACGGGTATGTGCAAGGGGCAAAAGGTAAGGGAGAGGAGGCCACAAATCACATGGCTGGCACTCCCTCTGTCACTGATTTAATTCCATTTGCTTTTCCTGGTGAGACATAATTTTCATGTGCTGATGTGATTTTGATTCCTTTCTTTTTCAGGATCCAGCAAGTAGGCAATGAAGCCTATGCTACAGGGCTCTCCTCCTTCCACATACCTTCAATAGGAGCTGCATGTGTTTGTTTCTTAGAATTGCTTGGCCTTGACAGCCTCAAGCTCAGAGTTGATATGAAAGTGGCCAATATAATTTTGAGCTACAAGTGCAGAAATGAAGATGCTCAGTACAGCTTTATCAGAGAGTCTCTAGGTACAGCACCTTTTATCTGGCCTGCTTTGTTTAGAGAAGGTGTGACGAGGTCTAAGGCATTGAATTGTGAGTGTTTGGGGAGAAAATGGTTATCTTCTTGGTTTTATCCTTTTCCTGCAGAGTGTGTGTTCTTTGTCTCACTTTCTTGGGCACTTTAATTGGGTTCTGAAATGGCCCTGAGCCACACTATTCAAACAGAAATGCTCAGGTTTTGACTTTTTCTCTTCACCATATTTTGTTGTTTATATTTCTTACAGCCGAAAAACTATCTAAACTAGCTGATGGTGAAAAGACAACCACAGAAGAATTGCTTGTTCTCTTAGAAGAAGGTACTTGGAACAGCATTCAGCAACAGGAAATAAAGAGGTTTGTGAGTTGCAGTCTCAGCCTCTTTTCTAACAAGCTTATTGTGCCAACCTGTGTTTGCCTAGTTTTTCTTTGAACAACTCTGGTGTTTTCACTAAATCCCCCTAGACCTTATCTTCTTCTTTATCTAGCATGTAGCAGATACTCAGTAAATGAATGATTTTAATTGCATCTTGCCATCAGTGAAAAGAGGGTGAAGATAGCAATTCTCTCTTTAGAGATGGACTTACCAAGAGATGGAGAGCAGCTTTGTCTCCTCCACTGCCCTGCTAGTCAGAGAAGTCTTTTAAATGGTACATGTTGAAATGCCAGAAGATGTGGGTTCAGATGTCTTGGAGGATTGGAAAAAAATGAAGAAGAAGAGGATGATGTAGGATGGGTCTTCCAAAATTTGACTTTAAGTAATGTCCTTACTTTTTTCATTTTATTATGTCAGTTGATAATGGAAGCTGAAGTGACCGTATGTAAAAGCACCTCCTTACACTTCATGCCTTCTTTATGCTGCCCCACTGGGGCTGACCTAACCACTCCAGACCCTGAGAACGCACCCTTTTTCTGTACATCCTATCACTGATTCTGTTCTTGGCAGAATCCTGCTTGCAGCAGGAACATGTACCCTACCCCTGGTGAGGAGGCCCAGGCACCCACCAGGCCTCTGAGTACTCTAAAGTGAATAGAGCAAGAGAAATAAGTGCTCAGAAAGTTTCTTGACTGACAACTTCCTCAGTTCTCCTAAGGATGCTACACAGCCAGTATAAATAGGTACTTGATTGATGACTTGGGGAAGGAATGAATTGTGCCAGTATGCTAAGCTAGCTATTCTGCCTTATGGGTGAAAAAGTCTACTTTTTTTGGCTAGGCACAGTGGCTCACACCTGTAATCCCAGCACTTCAGGACTCTGAGGCGGGCGGATCACCTGAGGTTGGGAGTTCAAGACCAGCCTGACCAACATGGAGAAACCCCGTCTTTAGTAAAAATACAAAATTAGCCGGGTGTGGTGGCACATGCCTGTAATCCCAGCTACTCCGAGGCTGAGACAGGAGAACTGCTTGAACCCAGGAGGCGGAGGTTGCAGTGAGCTGAGATCGCACCATTGTACTCCAGCCTAGGCAACAAGAGCGAAACTCTGTCTCAAAAAAAAAAAAAAAGAATCTACTTTTTTCAAAGTAGCCTAATAAATATTTAGTATTTGTTGGAGAATATACTGTGCTTTAATTTATATCATTTTTACTCATTTTCCAGTTCAAGCTAAAGCTATATTTTAATTAGTTTTTTGTTTTTTCTTGACCACCCCCACCTCTAATTCTGATTATAGGTTATCCAGTGAATCTAGCAGCCAATGGGCATTAGTGGTACAGTTCTGCAGGCTACACAATATGAAACTAAGCATATCTTACCTTAGAGAATGTGCCAAAGCAAATGATTGGCTGCAGTTCATTATTCACAGCCAACTCCACAACTACCACCCAGCAGAGGTAAGCCACTAATTGTTAGCAGTCACTCAAAAGGAAATAGGAACACTTCTTAGAAGATAGCATTCTTTCTGTTGTGTAGACATGACATAGGCCTTTTTTTTTTTTTTTTTTTTTTTTTTTTGACCAGGATACGTACTGGATACATGGGCTTTTGTTTCATATGATACTATTATTTTTCCTAAGATTTCAGTAGGTTGGCATCAGACAAGGCACTAGTACTGAAGAGCTGAAAAGCTTTTGTGACTTCAGATTGAATATGAAAATTCATTAAAAGGCACCATACAGCTTTGTAAAATTATATAGTAGTCACTCTGAGTTAGTTCAGGGTGAGAAAGCATAATTTTGTCTATGCTTTTCTCTAACATTTTCAGCTCCAGCTGAAACTGAAAGTTGGGTTTCTGTTTAATCATCTGATATGCCTTCTAGGTGAAATCCCTTATCCAGTACTTCAGCCCAGTCGTTCAAGACCACTTAAGGCTGGCTTTTGAGAACTTGCCCTCAGTGCCCACCTCCAAAATGGACAGCGATCAAGTCTGCAATAAGTGCCCCCAGGAACTTCAAGGAAGCAAACAAGAGATGACCGATTTATTTGAAATTCTGCTCCAATGCTCAGAGGAGCCAGACTCCTGGCACTGGCTTCTGGTTGAAGCAGTGAAACAACAGGCCCCTATCCTCAGTGTTCTGGCCTCATGTCTCCAGGTGAGGATCATGAGAAGCCTAAAGTAAGTACCCAGAGAACAATAGAATAAGTAATGAGGGACAGGAAAGGCTGATAATCAGAAGTGGGGTGATGATGACAGTGAGATTGCAGCATGTGTTTCCAAGTTCACTGCAACATTTTGTGCTTCTCTAGCTTAGGCTCTGGGCCATTTGGTGTACTTTCTTGTGCCTTGACATTCAGTGAACTCAAGTGATCAGAGCCTTGGTTTCTGGTTGGCAGTCACAGAGAAAGACGCTTTGGTGGACTGACCACCACTGTTTCTTTAGTGCCCTCTTTAGCAGGGAAGAGGGACATTCCAGACAGTCCTTTAATCAGTAGATCAGTGGAGGGCAATCCTACTCTCTTATGATTAGTACTTCCCTGACTTTTGCGTATACCCCCTTCTGTCTGCTTCTTGGTCTTTTGACCTGCAACACTCTGCAGGACAGTTTAGAACAGTCCCTTGGTTGCTCATTAGTTTGTTTCATGTTTGAAGGCTTTTCAAGCCATTTTAACTAAGTTGGGTGACTTATTCTAAACAGGAAATATCCATCTGTAGTATTTGTACATTTGCCAGGTAATCCAGGCCTAGTTGTTATTTTATGTATCCCGTGGCAGGGTGCCAGTGCCATTTCTTGTCTCTGTGTTTGGATCATCACTTCTGTGGAGGACAGTGTTGCAACTGAAGCAATGGGACACATTCAGGACTCAACAGAGGACCATACCTGGAACCTTGAGGATCTTTCAGTCATTTGGAGAACATTATTAACGAGACAAAAGAGCAAAACTCTCATCAGAGGTTTCCAGCTTTTCTTTAAGGTAGTGATAGTTGCTTCACTTCTTTCCAGAGCTTAAGAGATTACTTCAGCATATCCCTTCTTGGCTTTTTCTTATTTTCATCCCTGGATTTTTTTTAGCCAACAACAGATAATGATGATAATATTAGAAGTACCACTTACTGGCCGGGCTCAGTGGCTCACGCCTGTAATCCCAGCACTTTGGGAGGCTGAGGCGGGTGGATCACTTGAGGTCAGGAGTTTGAGACCAGCCTGTTCAACATGGTGAAACCCTGTCTCTACTAAAAATACAAAAACTAGCCAGGCATGGTGGCGTGGGCCTGTAATCCCAGCTACTCAGGAGGCTGAGGCAGGATAATTGCTTGAACCTGGGAGGTGGAGGTTGCAGTGAGCCGAGATCGTGCCACTGCACTCCAGCCTGGATGACAGGGCAAGACTCTGTCTCAAAAACAACAACAACAACAAAAGTACCATTTACTTAGCAAAGTCGTATTTATTTATTTTATTTTGTTTTTTGAGACAGGGTCCTACTCTGTCATCCAGGTTGTAAGGTTGTAGTTCAGTGTCATAATAAGGCTCACTCCGGCCTCAACCTCCAAGGCTCAGGTGATCCTCCCAACTCAGCCTCCCAGGTGGCTAGGAAAACAGGCACACACCACCATGCCTGGCTTTTTTTTTTTTTTTCGCATTTTTAATAGAGACAGGGTTTCGCCATGTTGACCAGGCTAGGCTAGTCTTGAACTCTTGGGCTCAGTGATCCTCCTGCCTCATCTTCCCAAAGCACTGGGATTACAGGCATCAGTCACCACACCTGGCCCAGGGTGGTTTTTTGTTTTTTGTTTTTGTTTTTGTTTTGAGACACAGTCTCGCTCTGTCACTCAGGCTGGAGTGCAGTGGCACGATCTCGGCTCACTGCAACCTCCACCTCCCGAGTTCAAGCAATTCTCCTGCCTCAGCCTCCCGAGTAGCTTGGACTACAGGCGCGTGCCACCATGCCCAGCTAATTTTTTGTATTTTTAGTAGAGACGGGGTTTCACCATGTTGGCCAGGCTGGTCTCAATCTCCTGACCTCATGATCCTCCCACCTCGGCCTCCCAAAGCGCTGGGATTTACAGGCGTGAGCCACCGCTCCAAGCCTCAGGGTGCTTTTTATACATTATTTTAGTGAGTTTTCACAATAATCCTATGTGAAAATAATATTAGATATTATGGGCCAGGCACGGTGGCTCACACCTGTAATCCCAGCACTTTGGGAGGCTGAGACGGGCGGATCATTTGAGGCCAGGAATTTGTGATGAGCCTGGCCAACATGGCAAAACCCCGTCTCTACTAAAAATACAAAAAAAAAAAAGAAAAGAAAAAAGCCGGGCGTGGCAGGATGCACCTGTAAACCCAGCTGCTTGGGAAGCTGAGGCACGAGAATCACTTGAACCCGCAAGGTGGAAGTTGCAGTGAGCCAAGATCACGCCACTGCACTCCAGCCTGGGTGACAGAGCAAGACCATGTCTCAAAAAAAAAAAAAAAAAAAAAGATATTATGAAGTGATGTTGCTCTCATTTGACAGACTAGTAAATCAAGGCTCACAAAAGTTAAGTAACTTATCCAAGGTCTCAAAATACTTCAGTAAGTGGTGTATTTACAGTTCAGAGCCATACTTTCTAATTCAGAACTCCTATTATCTGACTGAGCGACTCCCACTGACAACAATAAAATGTATGAATCAGTGCCACAGGCAACAGTAGGTAAGGTGGATCAGTAGAGCAGGTTATCCAGGTGTGTGTGTTTAAAATGTTATGCCTGGGCATGCTAGCGCACACTTGTAATGCCAGCCCTTTGGGAAGCCTAGGCGGATGGATCACTTGAGTCCAAGAGTTCAAGACCAGCCTGGGCAACACAGTGAACCCCGTCTCTACAAAAAATACAAAAACTAGTTGGGCACGGTGGCACGCACCTCTAGTCCCAGCTAATCTAGAAGCTTAGGTGGGAGGATCACCTGAGGTCAAGGCTGTAGTGAGTGAGCTGTGATCATGCCACTGCACTCCAGCCTGGGCGACAGAATGAGGCTGTGTCTCAAAAAAAATAATAAAAAATAATAATAAAGGTGTCATAGCACCATCTAGTGGAATGCTTCCTGCCTGTGTGCAATAGGCCAAGTATAGAATAGACAGAAAATTGATTGTTGAGTAGGTATAACTGGACTGAGTATCATTTTTCCAAAAGGAAAAGAAATTATATTTAACTTTAATGTACATGATTTAATCTGTGAAGCTATTGCTAATAGCATTTCTTTTTTTTTTTTTTGAGGCAGAGTCTTGCTCTGTTGCCCAGGCTGGAGTGCAGTGATGTGATCATAGCTACAGCTACAACCTCTAGGTCTCAAGTGATCCTCCCTCAACTTCCCGAGTAGCTGGGACTATAGGCACATGCCACCACACTTGGCTAATGTTATTTATTTATTTATTTATTGAGACAGAGTCTCACTCTGTCGCCCAGGATGGAATGCAGTGGCACAGTCTTGGCTCATTGCAATCTCCACCTCCCAGGTTCAAGTGATTCTCATGCCTCAGCCTCTGGAGTAGCTGTGATTGCAGGCATGCACCACCATGCCTGGCTACTTTTTTATATTTTAAGTAGAGATGGGGTTTCATCGTGTTGGCCAGGGTGGTCTCGAACTCCTGGCCTTAGGTGATCCCACTGGCTCGGCCTCCCAAAGTGCTGGCATTACAGGCATGAGCCACTGTGCCCTGCCTTATTAATAGCATTTTTAACATTCTCTTATTTGGCATTATTCATTGAAAAAATATTAAGTTCAAAATTTTGTAATTTGTTTCAAACTCTTTGTCAAAGGATTCCCCATTACTACTGGTGATGGAGATGTATGAACTGTGTATGTTCTTGAGGAATTATAAAGAAGCTGAAGCTAAACTTCTGGAGTTTCAGAAGAGCCTTGAAACGGTAAGTTGGAATTATGGTGCTCTTTCTCACTGGTCTGTACTTGGTTGGCATGCATGGACTTTTTTGTTTTTCTTTAAAGACTTGGTGTCTCACTCGGTTACTCAGGCACAGTGTTACGATAACAGCTCACTGCAGCCTCGAACTCCTGGGCTCAAGGGATCCTCCTGCCTCAGCCTCCCAAGTAGCGTGGCTAATTTTTAATCTTTTTTTTTTTTTTTTTTTTTTTTTTTGAGACAGTGTCTGGCTCTGTCGCCCAGGCTGGAGTGCGGTGGCATGATCTCGGCTCACTGTAACCTCCACCTCCCAGGTTCAAGCGATTCTCCTGCCTCAGCCTCCAGAGTAGCTGGGATTACAGGTGCCCACCACCACACCCAGCTAACGTTTTGTATTTTTAGTAGAGACAGGGTTTCACCATGTTGGTCAGGCTGGTCTTGAACTCCTGACCTCAAGTGATCCACCCACTTCAGCCTCCTGAAGTGCTGGGATTACAGGCGTAAGCCACTGCACCCGATCATTTTTAATATTTTTTTTATAGAGAAGAAGTCTTGCTTTGTTGCCCAGGCTGGTTTGGAACTCCTTGCCTCAAGCAGTCCTCCCACCTCGGCCTCTCAAAGTGTTGGGATGACAGGCATGAGCCACCATGTCCGGCCACACTGGTCTTCACTGTAATGAAGATTTGAAAGTTATATATTTGAAAATACCAAATCAGTTATTTGAATATGCCTAGGATTCTAAAACCACAGAAAATAGGCACATTAATTTCCTTAGCCTATTACTCCCTATGGCCAGTTGGCTACCTCCCAGGTATCTTATTCTTGCCTGACCAGCTTAACCAGTTCCATCATCTGTTCACATTAGTTCCTCTTCTTAGAGCAACAGAGTTAGGTATACAAGTAATTAAATAAAGACTAAGCACTAATGCCCTAATCCCAGCTAATTTTAACAAGGACACTCAGGAGGATAAAGAATCAAGAAGAGAAATATTTTTTAAAAAAGAATAGAAGTATTATATAACTTTTGTTCTTCTAAACATCAAAATCCAGTCAGAATGGTTATAGAAAACATTCAGGAACAGTGTCTAAGCAGGAATAGTAGCAATTTAGTGAGCTGACTACCAGTGTTCTTTCTCATAATAATTCCCTTAAACAACTTTGCATTAAGGGAGACGCTGCAAAAGCAAAATGATCTTTTTACTTACAGTAGGTAAGTCCTATTGGAATTTAAGAGAAGAGGATGAGAAATGGACAGGGAGGACCACATAGGGCATAGGAAAGACAGTAGAGAAGGAAATTCATTCCAAATAGAGGTAAGAAGATAGCAGTAATGTGACACATGATTTTATAAACCATTCCTTAATTTAAGATCTTGGCAGTCTTGAGAATTCCATTGAAGGGAATATTGTCTTCTAAAACCTACGTCACAGCCAAAAAGCCCTGCATGTTAAACTTACCTTCAGAATGACTTTTATAGTGTGTTCAGAAGTATACAGGAAGTATTCAGCCAAGACTAGGGCCTAACTCAGCACTAGGCACAGAGGTACTGAATTATAAGTTTTTGGTGCCTATTAACATATACATGTTTTGAAACCCGGCAGTTAAGTTTCTATTCCACCAAAACACCCAGTATTTTTTGTGATTATGTTGTATGAAGTCTAGAGTGAACTACGAGACTATAGTGACTGAGAACCAAATATTAGTCTTCCAAAAATAATACGAAGCAAGAACCAAAGTAAAAATCAGGAATGAAGTCACAAAAGAAGCATCTGTTGGGCACTATCATCATAGCTGTAATCCCAGCACTTAGGGAGGCAGAGGCGGGAGAATGGCTTGAGGCCAGGAGTTTGACCAGCCTGGGCAACATAGTGAAGACCCTGTTCTCTACCAACAACACAAAGGAAAGAAAAAAAAACAGCAGCAGCAGGTAAGAAAGCACCACTCCTCTGAAATCAGCCTTTTCCTGCAGCATCCTAGAAGATATTTTTGCCACACCTACTTGTAGAAATGCAGCCTGCCACTTGAATTCATCTTCCTATTAATATTTTTAGCATTCAGTTGAAATGATGTAAATCCAAGCTTCTTAACTGAGACCGTTCTCTAACAAGAATAAACTACAAGCAAAGTGGTAGAACTAGCGAAGTAATGTTAGGCACGTCTTTCTAAGCGGTTTTTATAATGTGAATTTAAAATCCTCTGGATTCAAGGGCAGGCCTACATCCCTCTTTAAAGAAGTTGCTAGGCCAGGCACGGTGGCTTACGCCTTTAATCCCAGCACTTTGGGAGGCCAAGGCAGGCGGATCATCAGGTCAGGAGTTCGAGACCAGCCTGACCAACATGGTGAAACCCCATCTCTATTAAAAATACAAAAAAATTAGCCAGGCGTGGTGGCACGTGCCTGTAATCCCAGCTACTCAGGAGGCTGAGGCAGGAGAATCACTTGAAGCCGGGAGGCAGAGGTTACAGTGAGCCAAGATTGCACCACTGTACTCCAGCCTAGGCAACAGAGCGAGACTGCGTCTCAAAAAATAAAATAAAAATAAAGAAGCTGCTAAGTGAAACATCTGGTTAATTTTACAGCGACTCAAAGGGCTATTAATTTGATAGTCACTAAGTAGGAATATTTTACATTAACTCTGTAGTTAGCATTCAGTCTTTAGGACTCTTGCCCATCTTTTTCACACATGCAGCTCTATACCAGAACTTTCCACAAAGAGACAATGTGCAAAGCTGCTGAGGAGGGCTTGTTTTTGCCAGTCCTCTGAGCCCCATTACCAGTTCCTGCCATTTGGAAAGGAACTGAGTAAGTGCCTCATGACAGGCGATGGCTTTTGAGGGAATTTTAGCTTTCTTAGAGGTTCCCAGATTTGGAGGTTTTGATTTGCTATTCTCATGAAACTGCTTTCCCTAAGCTTCTCTTTTTCTTTCATAGCTTAACACAGCAGCCACAAAGGTCCACCCTGTCATCCCTGCCATGTGGCTGGAGGATCAGGTGTGTTTCCTTTTGAAGCTTATGCTACAGCAGTGTAAGACCCAGTATGAGCTGGGGAAGCTTTTACAGCTCTTTGTTGAAAGAGAGCATCTCTTCTCTGATGGTAAGACAATCCTTACAGTTAAGTTGCTATTAAGAAGTTAGCTTTCTTAATCTTGAAAATACTTTAGAGGGGTAGTTAGGAAATTAAAATGCATGTAACATTAACTTACAGTCTACAACTGGGAGTAAAGAAGTTACAGAGAACTTTAAATTGTGGTTAAAATATTGAAGAAATAATACAACAGCATAAAACATAAATGATATAACCAATCATCTCATTCTAAGCAGTTACCAAATAGCCACATTTCCTCCTGGCTGGCTTCTACATTACCCTGTTGTGGGGGTCCAACCCACAGACGCTGACCTAGCAACAGATCAAGACATACACTGACAGAGATATTTTGCCTGTCAGTCCGGCTAAGGGGCTCTGCTCCGAGTCTGGAGCATTGCTTCATAAGCTGGCAAAGTTTGCATTTATTTAGTACAGATTAAATGGCAAAGGTTTTGAGTAAACACCATTAGACGGTAATTAACATTGCCGATCCCCTGAGTAGAGAGCAATTATGTACCCGCGGTTGATCAAAGGTTGGTCTTAGGACCACATGAGTAAACAAGCTATTTAGATATACTTCCCCACATTCCCTTGTTATTTGCTTTTTTGCTATCAACTAAAGGTAAAGAGGATTAGGCTGCCTTCAGCCAAATCTGTCACTGAAGCTATGCAAACGGCCCAGCCTTCTGAGAAGGTTTGTGTTTATTTCCTATAACTATCTTATATAATTTTTCCTATATTAGTATATAATTATTCTTATATAATATTTCCTATAACTATTATAGTTTTTCCTCTACAATTTTTCCCACCACCCTGACTTAACTCCCACACCCTGTCACTATCTTCTTCTCTATGGCAAGTAACCTTAGCATTGCTCAGGGTCACAAACCCTATTTCAGAAATGCACAATTCATTTTTAAAGTTTCAGAGAAAATTGTGCTTGTTTTTTTGTGTTTTTGTTTTTTTTGCAGATTCCTCAAGATGTTGGCAGTTAAACTTGTTGCTGATTGACTCAAACAAATATTGCCTTACTATCTTTTCCACTTGTTTGATAATTTCAAGTTTTTTACTGAATGATAATGTTGTTCTTTTATACTATATTCTGACAGTTTGGCTACTAGGGTTATTTTCTCACATTTAAACTCACAGATGTTCAGCTGGAGAGCTCAGATTTGCACAGAACACTGACAGAATCCTGAGCTCAGAGCCAGTTGTTGCAGGCTGTGGATCTGATGACTAAAAGGAAAAAGAGGTGTTTCCAAAATGTAGTGGATATAAGATGGCACTTACCAGTTACTGTGCAGACCAAATGATAAGTCCTTTTAACATATATAGGTGTTTTCATTGATCTGTAGTAATAATTTTTTTCAAAAATGAATTTCCTGTTGTTTGCCATAATCTATCTTTGAATAATTATAAGAATTGACTACATTGTTAAACATGACTATAATAGTTTTATTCTATAATTTTTTATATTTTTAGAAATTGTGTTAACTATGTGTGCGTATTTAACATTTATTTGCTTAGAGAACAGGAATACGTTTTTTGTTTTTTTTTTTTTTTTTTGAGACAGTCTGGCTCTGTTGCCCAAGCTGCAGTGCAGTGGCACGTTCTCAGCTCACTGCAACTGCAACCTCTGCCTCCCAGGCTCAAGCGATCCTCCCACCTCAACCTCCTGAATAGCTGGAATTACAGGCACACACCACCACACCTGGCTAATTTTTGTATCTTTTATTAGAAATGGGGTTTTGCCATGTTGCCCAGGCTAGTCCCAAGCTCCTGAGCTCAAGCACTCCTCCCGCCTTGGCCTCCCATAGTGCTGGGATTACAAGCATGAACCACTGTGCCCAGCCAGGAATATGTTCTGTAAAAATGTGTTTTATATGATTGTGCAGGGTGTCTTACTGTCCCCAGAACTACCTGAATCAGACTGCTGCCCAGCAGGTGGCATTGGAAATAACCTCCTGTGGAATGTTTCTCATGCCCCTCTCTTATGGTAGGACACACATAGACTCTACTTAGACTGTTTGGGAAAGGGAGCAAACTCAGCCACATAAATTGTTGGCAGAGAATTCTTTGTTTTTGTTTAATAGAGAGAAAGGTCTTACCATGTTGCACAGGCTGGTCTTGAACTCCTGGCCTCAAGCGATCCCTCTTGCCTTGGTCTCCCAAAGTTCTGGGATTATAGGCGTGAGCCACTGCACCTGGCCAAGAATTCTTAGTGTTACTAATACTTTCCAAGGGACATCAGGAGGAGCTCAGTTAGGTCTCCCTGGGTTAAGTAGATAAATTTTAGAGGTGCAAGTGATGCTTCATTCTGAATACAGTGTGCCACATTAGAGCCTAGGCTATTGGCCAGCTGGAGATTTAACTGTCCTACAAGTTCTCTGTCTTGATCCACATGATTCCTGCATTGAATGAACAAATGACCACTAAATCAGACAAATTTGATCAAGGTAGGAGATAAATCCAGAAAGAGAGAGACCAGTCTGAATGACTAAAATCTTCCTACTGTGTTTCTACTACATTGAAGGCCACCAACCTCTGCCCTGTATATAAAGCCAGATGTGTAGATTGAGTTCATGTGCTAATCTCTAACAGTTTTTTTTTTCTTTTTGAGACAGAGTCTCACTCTATTGCCCAGGCTGGAGTACAATGGCACCATCTCAGCTCACTTCAACCTCCACCTCCCAGGTTCAAGTGATTATCCTGCCTCAGCCTCTGGAGTAGCTGGGATTACAGGCGTGTGCCACCACACGCCTGGCTAATTTTTGTATTTTTAGTAGAGACGGGGTTTCACCATATTGGCCAGGCTGGTCTTTCCTGACCTCAAGTGATCCACCCACCTTGGCCTCCCAAACTGCTGGGATTACAGGCGTGAGCCACTGCGCCTAGCCATTAATCTGTAACACTTCTTACTATATGACAAGCAAGTTCAGTCAGACTTTACCACTAACAATTTTGCAGGACCACTTTTTTTGGTATACAGCTACCTTATGGCTTCCTCTGCTAGTCAACCAGAGTAGAAAAATAGCTTTTTTTGGCCGGGCATGGTCGAGAGCAGCCTGGACAACATGGTGAAATCCCATCTCTACTAAAAGTACAAAAACTAGCCAGGTGTGGTGGTGTACACCTGTAGTCCCCACTACTCAGGAGGCCAAGGCAGGAGGATCCCTTGAACCCAGGAGGTGCAGGTTGCAGCGAGTGGAGATCACACCACTGCATTCCAGCCTAGGTGACAGTGAGACTCCATCTCAAAAAAAAAAAAAAAAACAGCTTTTTATTTTCCCTTTAACCACATTACTATGTTAAACACGTATATTTTCCCCCTGATATGTATTACTCTTGAAATGCTGTAGTGGCGTTTTATTGACTAAATGTTTATATCCTCTTCTTTTTGGCACAGGTCCAGATGTGAAAAAGCTTTGCGTCCTTTGCCAGATTTTGAAGGATACATCCATAGCCATTAATCATACAATTATTACCAGCTACAGCATTGAGAATCTTCAGCATGAATGTAGATCTATTTTGGAAAGACTGCAGACAGATGGACAATTCGCTTTGGCCAGGAGGGTAGCAGAATTAGCTGAGTTACCTGTGGACAACTTGGTTATTAAAGAGGTATCATCGGTCTTTTTTTTTTTTTTTTTAAGATACGGGGTCTTGCTCTGTCACCCAGGCTGGAGTGCAGTGGCGCGATCTCCGCTCGCCGCAAGCTCCGCCTCTCGGGTTCATGCCATTCTCCTGCCTCAGCCTCCCGAGTAGCTGGGACTACAGGCGCCCACCACCATGCCCGGCTGATTTTTTTTTTTTTTTTTTTTGTATTTTTAGTAGAGATGGGGATTCACTGTGTTAGCCAGGATGGTCTTGATCTGACCTCGTGATCCGCCCGCCTCTGCCTCCCAAAGTGCTGGGATTACAGGCGTGAGCCACCACGCCCGGCCTCATTGGTCTTTTTAAGTTATTTAAAATCTTAGCTTTTAAAATCAGCATTAAACAGTAAATCAAATGAGATGTATAATTTATAGGAGATAAGACTTTTTTTTTTACTTTTGACACACACATTACTTTCAGAAATGGATGAGCCTACAATTCCCATGATTGAGAAATGTGTGCTGCAAATGTAACATTAGTTTGTAGGATATGCTACAACTATTTTCCTTTGAATAGAATTAAATATAAGGGGGCTTCCACTTAAACCCCATTCCATGAGATCAATCAAGAATTGTTTTTCATACCATAACTTTCCAGATAAAATATCTAGGGTCATCTGTAGCCAAATCTCTGTTCTCTGATTTGATTTGGTTTTAACAAGTATGATAAGGCCAGGTGCAGTGGCTCATGCCTATAATCCCAGCACTTTGGGAGGGCAAGGCAGAAGGATTGCTTGAGCCCAGGAGTTTAAGACCAGCCTGGGCAACATAGGGAGACCCTGTCTCTACAAAAAATTAAAAATTAGCCAGGCATGATGGCACACACCTGTGGTCCCAGCTACCTGGGAGGCTGAGGTGGGAGGATCTCTTGGGTCCAGCAGGTTGAGGCTGCAGTGTGCTGTGATCGCCACCACTGCTCTCCAGCCTGGGTGACAGACTGAGACCCTGTCCAAACAAGTATGATATACTTAGGGAACATTAGCATTTATGATACTTTTTTATCCAAGAAAGGCTAAAATCTGCTTTGTTAAATTTCACAGATAACACAGGAAATGCAGACCCTAAAACACATTGAACAGTGGTCACTAAAACAAACAAGAATTGACTTCTGGAAAAAATGCCATGAGAATTTTAAGAAAAATTCAATTTCAAGCAAAGCAGCTTCTTCCTTTTTCTCAACCCAGGCCCATGTGGCATGTGAGCACCCAACTGGATGGAGCAGCATGGAGGAGCGCCATCTGCTGCTCACCTTGGCAGGGCACTGGCTTGCCCAGGAGGACGTGGTGCCCTTGGACAAGCTGGAGGAGCTGGAGAAGCAGATCTGGCTGTGCCGCATCACCCAGCACACTCTTGGAAGAAATCAGAAGGAAACAGAGCCCAGATTTTCTCGACAGATCTCAACTAGTGGTGAACTTTCCTTTGATAGTTTAGCCAGTGAGTTTTCCTTCTCCAAGTTGGCTGCTCTGAACACATCAAAATACTTAGAACTTAACAGCCTTCCATCCAAAGAGACATGCGAGAATAGATTGGATTGGAAAGAGCAGGAGTCACTAAACTTTTTGATTGGGCGCCTACTGGATGATGGCTGTGTGCATGAAGCAAGTAGAGTATGCCGGTATTTTCATTTTTATAATCCAGATGTCGCCTTGGTATTGCACTGCAGAGCACTGGCCTCAGGGGAAGCTAGTATGGAGGATCTGCACCCAGAGATCCATGCTCTCCTACAAAGTGCTGAGCTGCTTGAGGAAGAAGCACCCGACATTCCCCTAAGGAGAGTCCACAGCAGTAAGTGAAGGAGATCAGATGGCCCAGAGTCTTAAATGGCACTGTTAGCACTGTCTCCAAGAAGGAAGGGACCCTTGTGGCAGAATAGTTCTACCAAGTTAAGGGGACAACAACTTTTTTCAAGGTAATCTGTAGACGAGCCAATTAACTAGGCAATGAAATAGAAAGATCTATGTCTTTTAAACTAGCTATGTTTCAAAGTTAAAGGGAATCTATCTGATTTGTAGCTAGTTCACTGAAATTTATTCTACATATTCTATACATCTGTAAATTTAATCGTTTCCAGTCTTACATTGATAGTATATAGAAATATGGCTTTTTGTTTTTCTTTTTGGTTTTTTGTTTTTTTGTTTTTTGAGATGGTGTTTCATTCTTGTCGCCCAGGCTGGAGTGCAATGGTGTGGTCTCAGCTCACTGCAACCTCCGCCTCCCAGGTTCAAGTGATTCTCCTGCCTTAGCTTCCCAGGTAGCTGGGATTACTGGCTAATTTTTGTATTAGTAGAGACCGGGTTTCACCATATTGGCCAGGCTGGTCTCGAACTCCTGACCTCAGGCGATTCGTCCACCTCGGCCTCCCAAAGTGCCGAGATTATAGGGCGTGAGCCACCGCACCCGGCCAGAAATCTGTTTTTTATGTTACCTTTATATGACTTTGTTAAACTTGCTTATTCTAGGAGATTTCTTGTAGATTCCTCAAGATTTTCTACATAGACATTCATGTCATCTGCAAATAGAGAGAGTTGTATTTCTGCCTTTCCAATCTGTATGCCTTTTATTTCTTGTTCTTGCTTTATTGCACTGACTAGGCCTTTCAGTACTGTGTTGGATAGGGGTGGCGAGAGTGGACATCCGTACCTTTTTACTGACCTTAAAGGGAAATTATTTGATCTTTCATCATTAAGTATGGTATTAGCTGTAGGTTTTTGAAGACAGGCTTTATCATGTTGAAAAAGTTCCCTTCTATTCCTGGTTTGCTGAGAATTTTTATCATAAATCAGTTTGAATTTTGTCATGTTATTGCTGTATCTGTTAATCTGATCATGTTTTTTTTTTTTCGTTAGACTATTAATGTAGTAGATTACATTAGTTGATTTTTTAATATTGGACCAGCCTTGAATTCCCCATTTACATAAATCCAATTTGGGCCTGGTGCGTTATTCTTTTTGATTTTTTGCTGGAATCAATTTGCTGTTTTGTTAAAGATTTTTACATTTATGTTCATGAGGAATGTTATTCTGTAATTTTCTTTATTGTACTGTTTTTGTTTTTGAGATGGAGTCTCCCTCTGTCGCCCAGGCCAGAGTGTGGTGGCACAATCTCAGATCACTGCAACCTCTGCCTTTCAGGTTCAAGTGATTCGCCTGCCTCAGCCTCCCGAATAGCTGGGGTTACAGGCGTGTACCAGCACGCTTGGCTACTTTTTGTATTTTTAGTAGAGATGGGGTTTCACTATATTGGCCAGGCTGGTCTTGAACTCCTTACCTCAAGTGATCCGCCCATCTTGGTCTCCCAAAGTGCTGTGATTACCGGCTTGAGCCACCGTGCCCGGCCTTTTTTTGTACTGTTTGGTTTTTGTATCAAGGTAATGTTGGTTTCATGAGTTAGAAAGTACTCCCTCCTCTTTTATTTTCTGGAAAACATTGTGTAGAACTGGTGTTATTTCTTCCTTAAATGCTTAGTAGAATTTACCAGTAAAACTATCTAAGACTGGAGATTTCCATTTTGGAAGATTTTAAACCACAAATTCAATTTCTTAAATAATTACAGGACTATTCAGGTTATCTTTCTTATCTTGGGTGAGTTTTAGCATTTTGTGATTTTCAAGGGAAACTTTTTCTTCTGCTTTTTGGGTTATTTGAACATTTTTTAGTCTTCCATTTTAATTTATTGTGATTTTGACTCTGCATCTTTGTATAGTTTAATTTTTTTTTTAGAGATGACAGTGTACATCCTTAACTTTCCACAGTATACTTAGAATCAATATTTTACCACCTCAGCTGGAATGTAGGAGGAATCTTACCACCATTTTAGGTCACTTTATTCTTCTCCCTTTACATCCTACTTGTCTTTTATTACTTCTGCATACATCGAAAACCTCATTAAACAATGAGGTTTTTGCTCTTAGCCAAAAAATATATTTTAATAAACCCGCCTCGGCCTCCCAAAGTGCTGGGATTACAGGCGTGAGCCACCACGCCCAGCCTTTTTTTTTTTTTTTAATAATCAGTTTTTCATCATCTGAGAATGTCTCTATTTTACTTTCATTCCTAAAGGATGTTTTGCTGGATATAGAAAATTAGTTATTTTCAGGCCAGGTGCAGTGGCTCACACCTGTAATTCCAGCACTTTGGGAGGCTGAGGCAGGCAGATCAGTTGAGCTCAGGAGTTCAAGACCAGCCTGGGCAACATGGCAAAACCCCGTCACTACAAAAAATACAAAAATTAGCCAGGTGTGGTGGCACATGCCTGTGGTCCCAGCTACTTGAGGGGCTAAGGCACGAGGATCGCTTGAGCCCAGGAGGATAAGGCTGCAGTGAGCCATGTTCATGCCACTGCACTCCAGCCTGGGCAACAAAGTAAGAACCTGTCTCAAAAAATAAATAAGAAAATTAGTTATTTTCTTTCAGCGCTTGAAAATGTTGTTCACTTCCTTTTCGCCTCCATGGTGTCTGATGAAAAATCTGCAGTCAGTTGAATCATTGTTCATCTATATAAACAGTGCCTATTTCTCTGGTTGCTCTCGATGTTTTTTTTTCTGTTGTTGGTCTTCAGCAGTTTGATTATATTGTGACTGGATATGTATTTCTTTGGCTTTATTCTATTTGGGGTTTACTGAGCTTCTTGAATATGTAGGTTTATGTGTTTCACCAAACTTGGGTACTGATCAGCCATAATTTTGTCAAATATTTTCTCAGCACCATACCCTACCTACTCTCTTTCTGGAACTTCAAGTACATGAATATATAATTTTTGTTATTATCTCTTAAGTCCTTGAAGTTTTGTTCAGTTTTTGTTTGTTTGTTTTTGAGACGGAGTCTCGCTTTGTCACCAGGCTGGAGTGCAGTGGCGCAATCTCGGCTTACTGCAACCTCTGCCTCCCAGGTTCAAGTGATTCTCCTGCTTCAGCCTCCCAAGTAGCTGGGACTACAGGCATGCATCACCACACCCAGCTAATTTTTGTATTTTGTATTTTGTATTTTTAGTACAGACAAGGTTTCACCATGTTGGCCAGGATGGCCTCGATCTCTTGACCTCGTGATCTGCCCGCGTCGGCCTCCCAAAGTGCTGGGATTACAGGCGTGAGCCTCTGTGCCTGGCCAGTTCAGTTTTTTTTAAACTTTTTTTCTCTCTGTTGTTTAGATTGGATAATTTCTGTTATTGAATTTTATTTCTATGATTTTAAAATTTCAGTTACAGCCATGCGTTAACAATGAGGATACATTCTGAGAAATGCATTGTTGGGTGATTTCATCACTGTGCAAACATCTTAGAGCACACTTATACAAACCTAGGTGGTATAGACTTCTACACACCTATACTACATGGTATATAGCCTACCGATCCTGGGCTACAAGCCAGTACAGCATGCTACTGTACTGTAGTTGATTATAACACAATGGTAAGTATTTGTGTATCTAGACATATCTAAACATAGAAAAGGTACAGTAAAAAATATGATATAAAGATTTTTTAGCTTCAGGAAATAAACAATTGGAGATTTTCATTTAAAAAAATTTTTTAAATGGTACAATTTGTAAAGGGCTCTTAACGTTAATGGAGCTTGCAGGACTAGAAGTTGCTCTGGTTGTCACTAAGTGGTAAGTAAATGTGAAAACTTAGGACATTACATTACTGTAGACTTTAGAAATGCTGTACATTTAGGCTACACTAAATTTATTTAAAAATTAAGTAATTGTGCTATGTCACAATGACTATGATGTCACTAGGTGATAGGAATTTTTCAGCTCTATTATAATCTTACAGGATCCTCGTATATGCAGTCCGTTGTTGATGGAAACATGGTTATACAGCACGTAACTGCATTTTTCAGTTCTAAAATTTTCATTTTATTCTTCATATCTGTTTCTTTGCTGAGACTTTCCATTTTTCTGTTTGTCTCAAGACCATTCAGAATTGCTTATTGGAACATTTGTATTATAGCTGCTTTAAATTCTTTGTCAGATGATTTTAACATTTGCATCATTTTAATGCTAGCTAGCGTCTCATCTTTTCTCATGTGAGTTGAAATCTTCCTGCTTTTTCTTTTTTTTTTTTTTTTTTTTTTTGAGACGGAGTCTCACTCTATCGCCCATGCTAGAGTGCAGTGGTGTGACCTCGGCTCACTGCAGCCTCTGCCTCCTGGGTTCGAGCAATTCTCCTGTCTCAGCCTCCCGAGTAGCTGGGACTAGCGCCACCACGCCCAGCTATTTTTGTGTGTTTGTGTATTTTTAGTAGAGATGGGGTTTCGCCATGTTGGCCAGGCTGCTCTCAAACGCCTGACTGTAGGTGATCCACCCACCTCGGCCTCCCAAAGTGCTGAGATTACAGGCGTGAGCCACCACGCCCAGCCCCTCTTCCTGCTTTTTCTTATGCTGAGTAATCTGGGGTTGCATCTGGACATTTTGGGTTTTTTTGTTTTCTTGTTTTTGTTTTTTGAGATGGAGTCTCACTCTGTCACCCAGGCTGGAGTGCAGTGGTGCAATCTCAGCTCACTGCAACCTCGGCCGCCCAGGTTCAAGAGATTCTCGTGTCTCAGCCTCCCAAGTAGCTGGGATTACAGGTGTGCACCACCACACCTGGCTAATTATTTTGTATTTTTAGTAGAGACAGGGTTTCGCCATGTTGGCCAGGCTGGTCTCGAACTCCTGACCTCAGGTGATCCACCCACCTTGGCCTCCCAAAGTGTTGGGATTACAGGCATGAGCCGCCACGACTGGCTGCATCTGGACATTTTGAATAGTGTATTATTAAAATACACTATTTGAGACTGTGGATCTTATTTAAATCCTATGAAGGATGTTGATATTTTTTAGCAGACAGTTGACCTGGTTAGGTTCAAGCTGAAGTTCCAAACCACTGCCTGTGCATTGTGGTTTTAACATCAGTTCATTTTCCTTTGCGGTAGTATTCAGATCTGTCCTGTGTGTGCACGCCACCTAGTGGTCAATCTGTGACCTTGGTAGTGATCTGTGCTAGTTAGGATCAAGGCCATACATGTGTAGTCCAGGAGTGAGCCCTGTAGTTCATAAAAATGTATTGAGTTGCTTTCCTGGGGCTCTCCCAGCTAGTTTTTTCCCTGAGGCTTCTCTTTTCAGTTATTTGGCCAAAAGCTGAAGGTTTAGTTACCCCCACTCTGTCTTGCACTACCCTGACTATTCCTACACCCAGGGCCAGGTGACAGGAGGGTAATGCAAAAGCAACAGGGGTCTACTCCGCCCTCCTGAGACCAGAGCGCCCCTGCTCAGAAAAGGAGGCTCCTCTGGCCAGGCACGGTGGCTCACGCCTGTAATCCCAGCACTTTGGGAGGCCGAGGTGGGCGGATCATGAGGTCAGATCAAGACCATCCTGGCTAACACAGTGAAACCCCATCTCTACTAAAAATACAAAAAAAAAAAAAAAAAAAATAGCCAGGCGTGGTGGCGGGCGCCTATAGTCCCAGCTCCTCGGGAGGCTGAGGCAGGAGAATGGTGTGAACCCGGGAGGTGGAGCTTGTAGTGAGCCGAGATCACGCCAATGCACTCCAGCCTGGGCGACAGAGCGAGACTCCGTCTCAAAAAAAAAAAAAAAGAAAGAAAGAAAAGAAGGCTCCCCTTTCTGAGAGCCTTGGCTCTTGCCTGCTGTCACTGCAGCCTCTCCCACCACTGCCAGTGGCTTGCTTGGGAGCCAGGACAAGGAAGAACAGGAATTAGGAGTTCCCCTTCCCACTCTTCAAACTGGTACTAGAGAGCTTCTGGAATTCACACTCTCTCGCACTCACACTTCACCTCAGCCCTTAGTTCTTAGGTTTTAGTCAGCACTGCATTCAGGCCAGAGCTTGTTAGAGGGGGGATAATGATAATTCTGGTCATCTTCAGTTTGCCTGCTACTTTTTACTTTTCCAGAGTCCTTGTATGCCACATGTATTATGTCCAGGTTTTGTATTGAATTCAGTGGGAAAGACACAGTAGATTGAGCTTATTATAACCAACTTACCTAGAATTGGAACTCTCAGTGAAGGATTTAAGCAGGGGAATAGCATGGTCTGAGTTGCATTTTATTTTATTTTATTTTTTTATCTTTAAGAGTTTTTGTTTTGTTTTTTTTTGAGATAGGGCCTCACTCTGTTGCCCAGGCTGGAGTGCAGTGGTGCAAACATGGCTCACTGCAGACTCAACCTCCAGGGCTCAAGCAGTCCTCCTGCCTCAGCCTCCTAAGTAGCTGGAACTACAGGTGCACACTACCATCCCCAGCTAATTTTTAAATTTTTTGTAGCAGTGGGGGCTCACTGTGTTGCCCAGGCTGGCCTCAAACTCCTAGGCTCCAGGGATCCTCCCACCTTAGCCTTCCAAAATGATGGGATTACAGGCATGAGCCACCACCTCTGGCCTACAGCACTTTTTAATAATATTTTAAAATAAAAATTGTGCTTAGTGTAGCAAATCACATAACAGAAATGCATAAAGTAAAAAGTCAGTTCAGACTGGGCACAGTGGCTCATGCCTGTAATCCCAGCACTTTGGGAGGCCAAGGTGGGCAGATCACCTGAGGTCAGGAGTTCAAGACCAGCCTGGCCAACATGGTGAAACTTCATATCTACTAAAAATACAAAAAATTAGCTGGGTGTGGTGGTGCACACCCGTAATCCCAGCTACACTGGAGTCTGAGGCAGGAGAATCGCTTGAACTCAGGAGGCAGAGGTTGTAGTGAACCGAGATGGTGCCACTGCACTCTAGCCTGGGTGACAGAGTGAGACTTCATCACACACAAAAAAAGCCAATTCAACACTACCCCCACAAAATTCCCCAGAATAATACTTGCTTGGTATGCATTTTCTACTTGTAAGCAACACAATATTTATTTTTTACAAAAAATGAGATTACATCATATTGATCTACATTTTTGTCCTCTCAGTACATATAGATAGACCCCCTTCTTTCTCTTTTTTTTTTGAGACAGAGTCTCGCTCTGTCGCCCAGGCTGGAGTGCAGTGGCGCGATCTCCACTCACTGCAAGCTCCACCTCCCGGGTTCACGCCATTCTCCTGCCTCAGCCTCCCGAGTAGCTGGGACTACAGGCACCCGCCACCACGTCCAGCTAATTTTTTGTAGTTTTAGTAGAGACGGGGTTTCACCGTGTTAGCCAGGATGGTCTCGATCTCCTGACCTTGTGATCCGCCCACCTCAGCCTCCCAAAGTGCTGGGGTTACAGGCATGAGCCACCACACCTGGCCTGACCCCCTTCTTTCTAATGGCTGCAGAGTATTCCACTGTACAGATGTACTAAGCTTGAATAATGCTTTATTGATATACATTTAAATTTTTCTGTTTTGTTTTACAAAGTGTGATATAAATATTCCTTACTTTTTTTTCCTAATAGAAACCCTTTATCAAATTAATATCTTCTCCTATTTTAAGCTAAGAGCTTTTTTTTTTTTTTTTTTTTTTTTTTGAGATGGAGTTTCATTCTTGTTGCCCAGGCTGGAGTGCAATGGCACAATCTCGGCTCACTGCAACCTCCGCCTCCCGGGTTCAAGCAATTCTCCTGCCTCAGCCTCCTGAGTAGCTGGGATTACAGGCATGCGCCACCACACCCAGCTAATTTTAAATTTTTAGTAGAAACAGGGTTTCTCATGTTGGTCAGGCTGGTCTCGAACTCCTGACCTCAAGTGATCCACCCACCTCAGCCTCCCAAAGTGCTGGGATTATAGGCGTGAGCCACCGCACCCGTCCAAGAGCTTCGTTTTAAAAAAAATCAGGAATAGATTTTAATTTTACTATAAATTAAAGCATATTTGCAGGTGGGTGCAGTGGCCCATGCCTGTAATCCCAGCACTTTTGGAAGTCGAGGCGAATGGATCAGTTGAGGCCAGGAGTTTGAGACCAGCCTGATCAACATGGCAAAACTTCATCTCAACTAAAAATGCAAAAATTAGCCAGGTGTGGTGGTGCACACCTGTAATCCCAGCTACTCGAGAGGCTGAGGCACGAGAATCTATTGAGCCCTGGAGGCAGAGGTTGCAGTGAGCTGAGATCGCACCACTGCACTCCAGCCTGGGTGACAGAGCGAGACTCCATCTCAAAAAAAAAAAAAAAAGTATGTTGGAGACCGACTGGGGGTGAGGGGCTGGCAGCAGGAGACAGATAACAGCTCCTCAGAATGCAGAGTGATGAAGGCTGGAACTAAGGCCACAACTGGAGAGATGTTATGGAGAGAGTCAGCTATACTTGGTGACTTATTTGATACAGGAGGGAGGACATATAGAGAAGACTCTGGCAAGCATCTTTGGTGCTGATCTCTAGAGCACTCATTAGGTGGCCTTGATCTTTGTAGCATATGAGGTCTTTGAAGTATCCCAGGGTGGGATTTCCTGGAAGAAGGCAATGAAAGAAGTTGAGGTGGGGCCCTGTCAACAGTGGTCCTATCCCCAGTCAGAGTAATGGGAGTGCAATGCAGGGAGCTTCAAGCAGAGAGGTAGAGCCATAGAGAGCTAGGGAGAGGCCAGAACCTCCCAGCTTAGAGCCCCTCAGACTTGTATTTGCTTCCAGCTTCAAGTCTGGATAGTCAGAAGTTTGTGACAGTGCCCTCCAGTGATGAAGTGGTAACTAACCTGGAAGTGCTGACAAGCAAATGCCTCCATGGGAAGAACTACTGTCGACAGGTCCTCTGTCTGTATGATCTTGCCAAGGTATGTGCCAAGGGGTGGGGCTCCTCTTTCTGAGAGGGAGGGAAATGAGAAGTTTGAGGTTGATTTTGGACATTGCCAAGTCAGCCTTTTAGATGATAATCATGACCTGGGAGTAGAGCTCTTATCAGGATGTTGGCCCTCATAATTTTATCTTTGGGGAATGGTGGGGAGGACACCAGGCCAGGTGCCAGGGCGATCTGACTCCTGGCTGCAGCTCAGCAAACCAGAAAGCTAGGGCTGTGGGCCCCTGTTTCGTCATCTATAAATGATGATCTGACCATGAGGGTCTCTTCTAGACTCAATATCTTGGGTTTTGCATTATGATTGTGTGGAGCATTCCATATGGAATGTGATGACTATAAAGACAAGAGCCAGAGGAAGCAGAAATCGTCTGTACCTTTGTGCTGCTTGGGAGAGAAAAACAGTAGACTGGAAGTAGAAGAGCACAAGAGAAATAAAGCCAAACCCTAAAGCCCTCGTCTTGGAGAAGACTCAAAGACTTCTTTGGAAATTGAGGGTTTTGCTGCTGCTCTGGGAATAATAAAGGCTCTCGTATTTTAGTCGGTGTTCTTACATTTCATAATACTTTTAAAAATCAGGCCGGGCATGGTGGCTCATGCCTATAATCCCAGCAATTCGGGAGGCCGAGGCGGGTGGATTACTTGAGGGCAGGAGTTTGAGACCAGCCTGACCAACATGGAGAAACCCCATCTCTACCAAAAATACTAAAATTAGCTTGGTGTGGTGGCACATGCCTGTAACCCCAGCTGCTCAAGAGGCTGAGGCAGGAGAATTGCTTGAACCCAGTAGGCAGCGGTTGTGGTGAGCCAAGATTGCGCCATTGCACTTCAGCCTGGGCAACAAGAGTGAAACTCTGCCACCCCCCCCAACCCTGCCGCCAAAAAAATAAGTGTCCAACAAGAGAAAAACCTGATGCTTTCTGAATACAAGCCTTTCTTTTACCTGGATTTGGCTTTGGTGAAATGATAGAAAGGGTTAGAAAACAGTACTTGCTTTTTCTAAGGTTCCTGCTGAGGGTGAGGAGTCTGTAAGCTCAGAATACAGTAGAGTCTGTCCACATCAGATTTCAGAAAGGGCTCTTTTGCTTTTTCCTGGCTTCTAAAAGTGGCCTTGACTGGCTTTGTCTTTCTCTCAGGAGTTGGGCTGTTCCTACACAGATGTTGCTGCTCAGGATGGTGAAGCCATGCTCCGGGAAATCTTGGCCTCTCAGCAGCCTGACCGATGCAAACGAGCCCAGGCCTTCATCAGCACACAGGGCCTTAAGCCAGATACTGTGGCTGAACTCGTGGCAGAAGAGGTGACACGGGAGCTGCTTACTTCATCACAGGGAACAGGTGCCCTACCCCCCGGGGATTCCCAACCTCTCTGACAGCATTCTCTAGCTCCCAGTGTTAAGGATTTGGATGTTGTGCTTATATACATCCTGTATGTGGTTCTCTCAAGTTTCTGGATTGCAGTATTTTGTTTAAATAAAACAAAATACATGCTTTATTTTTTACAAAATACATGTACAAAATACATGCTGTTGCTTTTTATTGTTTTATGATTACACTGGGAGTAGCTGTGGCTTTCTGAGCTAAAGAACTGTCCTGGCTGGGCGTGGTGGCTCACGCCTGTAATCCCAGCACTTTGGGAGGCCAAGGCTGGCAGATCACGAGGTCAGGAGATAGAGACCATCCTGGCTAACACAGTGAAACCCACCTCTACTAAAAATACAAAAAAGTAGCCGGGCGTGTTGGTGGGCACCTGTAGTCCCAGCTACTCGGGAGGCTGAGGCAGGAGAATCGTTTGAACCTGGGAGGCTGAGGTTGCAGTGAGCCAAGATCACCCCACTGCACTCCAGCCTGGATGACAGAGCGAGACTCCATCTCAAAAAAAAAAAAAAAAAAAGAACTCCTGTCCTATAAAATGACCAATAGGCCAAGGGTTTCGAGCTCAGCAAGCGGAGAGCTGCAGAGCTCCATAAGCATTACCTCCTGGTGCCTAAGCCTGGGCAGAGTGGGCCTCTCTTAGATAAAACCAGCACCTGTCTTCACACCTCTCTGTATAGGACATAAGCAGATGTTCAACCCAACAGAGGAAAGCCAGACATTTCTTCAGCTGACCACTCTGTGTCAAGACCGCACATTGGTAGGCATGAAGTTGTTGGATAAGATTTCCTCCGTTCCCCATGGGGAACTGTCTTGCAGTAAGTTATTGACCTTTTTCTTACATATTTTGGCCCTAAACAGGTCTCAAAAGGTCTCCCAGTCTCTCCAAAACTTGATTTGGGTCCCGTTCCTGCTCTGGATGCCTAGCCCTCCAGCAGGAGTTATAAGTTCTTGGTAGAAAGCCTTAACTTCACTGAAGAAAATTTAGAAATTATGGATGAGTACCCCCAAATTTAAAATCATACAAAAAGGTAACCTTTACTCAACATACTTATTTCACTCTTATATTGCCCTGCAAAGAGAACGTTATTGTCCCCTAGAAGGGAGACAAACTTTACCTTAGGAAAGCTGATTACATCTGTTAAGTGGCAGAGCTGGTATTTGAACCCAGTCCATGGATTCAAAGCCTGTTTATTTTCCATAATGTCTGACTCATTATAGGCCTTCATTAGAATGTGTGATAAGTTCTATTTTTTTAAAAATGACATACTCTGTATAGTTTATAATTTTTTTACTTTATGAATATGCTGTCATTAACATTTTTCATGGCATTGAATATTCTTCTATATAACTTCTAATGGTTACACAGATTTCTTATATATAATGAAAAACTGTATATTAGAATGGGGAACAGTGGCCCACGCCTGTAATCCCAATGCTTTTGAGAGGCCAAGGCAGAGGATAATTAGAGACTAGGAGTCTGAGACCAATCTGGGGAACATAGTGAGACCCTGTCTCTAAAAATATTTTTAAAAACTTAGCGGGGCATGGTGGTGCACACCTGTAGTCCCAGCTACTTGAGAGGCTGAGGTGGGAGGATCCCTTGAGCCCAGGAGTTGGAGATTGCAATGAGCTGTGATTGCAACACTGAACTCTAGCCTGGAGAACAGAGTAAGATCCATCTCTAAAAGAAATTTAAGGCCGGGCACGGTGGCTCAAGCCTGTAATCCCAGCACTTTTGGGAGGCCGAGGCGGGCGGATCATGAGGTCAGGAGATCGAGATCATCCTGGCTAACACGGTGAAACCCCGTCTCTACTAAAAATACAAAAAATTAGCCGGGCATGGTTGCAGGTGCCTGTAGTCGCAGGTGCCTGTAGTCCCAGCTACTCGGGAGGCTGAAGCAGGAGAATGGCCTGAACCCGGGAGGTGGAGCTTGCAGTGAGTGGAGATGGCGCCGCTGCACTCCAGCCTGGGCAACAGAGCGAGCCTCCATCTCAAAAAAAAAAAAAAAAAAGAAACTTAAATAAAAATAGGCTTCTCTATCTCTTCTCGGTCCAGTTCAACAGTATTTACTGAGTGCCAACTTTGTGCCAGACACTATAAGCATCTAGGATATGGTGTATAAGCAATTCCTGGAGCTCAGACTAGGGTCTTAATACACAGTAAGAGCCAGAATGATGGGGTCAAGATAGAGTTCTGGACAAAATGTCCAAACGAAGGCCTGAAGGATTCATTGTCAGGGATGCTTAGGAGTCAGTAGGACTGGAGAGGGCCCTGCAGATGCAAAAGCCCAGAGGCTACAGCATGTTTTAAGGATGGAGAACCTTCTTCAGTCCTCACATTGCAGGTGTTTTTCCCAGTTTGCCTTTTCATTGTGCTTACAGTGATTGTAGTATTTTTAAATCTGTACATGTCAGACTTTCACTACTCTAGAAAGCCAGAACACCAAATGGCACTTGATTAGGCCCTGAGACCTTTTGCTGGGATACAAGCAGAGAATGCCCTTGGATTCATGTTGGCAGGAACTCCATCAGTTTGTCTGCAGAAAGTTTCTCCATGTTTAGAAGGCGAGGGTGCTGTGTTCTCATTTTGGGGGCCTTTTGGGGAAACAGTCACTACATGATTATCTTTGAGGATTGTGCCATGACTGAGAGAATGATTTGGATGTCATCAAGGGGCTGTCTCAAAGCTACAGCTGCTAAGTTCAGGGACTTCGGAGGGCTGATGGGACGGCCCTCTCCAGACAGGCCCCTTCTCCACCAGGCCCTTTTTCCCCCCTGCCAGGCAGAGGTTGACAGTGGGCAGCCAGGGTTCATAATCTTATCTTACCAGTACCCACCCTCCCAGCCACAGAGCTCCTGATCCTGGCCCATCATTGCTTCACCCTGACGTGCCACATGGAGGGCATCATCCGAGTCCTACAGGCCGCCCAGATGCTCACAGATAACCACCTGGCCCCCAGTGAGGAGTATGGGCTGGTGGTAAGTAGCCCCCTCAACCCCAGTCTCCATCCTGTGGAAACCTTTGAGAGTAGTAGAAGGGGTGGGAGCCAGCCCAGAGCTGATGTAGTCGTAGGGAGTTCTGCCCATCTGGATACCGCTACCTACTTGAGAGTTGGCTGGGCAGCCCAACCCTCTGCTCCAAGTTATCATTTCTGTCAGAATCAGAGGTTGCTCCAAAGGAGCAAAAGGGAGAAGATCCCTCCCAGGTTCCAGGGCCATCCCACCCCCTAGTCAGGGCAGTTAACTTTTCTAGATAGAGGGCTAAGACAGCTGCATTTTTCCCCAAAACAAGGTTTGGACCTTCCCCCCATCTCTGAATTGAAGTAAGTCGGCAACTCAGTTCCCATGTGCCTCCCTAAATTCTCTGGGCTTGAAACTGACCTGAGTGGCTGAGCAAGCCACTGGGCCACTGTCGTGAGTAGTGGTGAAAAGAGGAAGAGTGCCTGCCCAGGAGAATGGCACTTTAGCACTTGAGAGTCACATTTAAGGACAGCAAAGCTGTTCATGGTGGCTCATGCCTGTAATCCCAGCACTTTGGGAGGCTGAGGCAGGCGGATTGCCTGAGGTCAGGAGTTGGAGACCACCCTGACTAACATGGTGAAACCCTGTCTCTTTACAAAAATTAGCCAGGCATGGTGGCACATGCCTATAATCCCAGCTACTCGGGAGGCTGAGGCAGGAGAATTGCTTGAACCCGGGAGGCAGAGGTTGCAGTGAGCCGAGGTCGTGCCACTACACTCCAGCCTGGGTGACAGAGCAAGACTCCATCTCAAAAAAAAAAAAAAAAAAAGAACAGCCAGTGGTGGCCCAGTGACTGACATTTCTGAATCCTCCAGAGGCCCCCTGTTGGGTACATGGGAGGGAGCTAAGCATGGTAGCCTGGAAACTAGCCCTTCTCCTCCTGGAGCTTGGCATCTGAAAGCAACCACTGATGGTAGTTGTCTGGCTCAGAGAACTCCAGACTCCAGGTGATGCTGATGCGAGCTGTCCTCCCACTTCACAGGTACGGCTCCTCACTGGCATTGGAAGGTACAACGAGATGACATACATATTTGATTTGCTGCATAAAAAGCACTACTTTGAAGTGCTAATGAGGAAGAAGTTGGATCCGGTAGGTGCAAAGTAATGAGCTCCAGGATGGGGTGTACTGCTGATAATTCAGGAGCCTCAGCTTTTCTCAGGAATAATCTCAGTCAGGGTAGACTCTTGGGAAAATGGAGGGAAGGAATTAGGGACCTCCCCAAGACATACACTGTCACCAGTGGCTTCAGATTCTGGTTCAGATCAGTCCGTGAATATGCTGATGCCATATATTTTTTTTTTCTTCTTCTTTTTTTTTTTTTTTGAGACGGAGTTTTGCTCTTGTTTCTCAGGCTGGAGTGCAAATGGCGTGATCTCGGCACAACATCCGCCCCCCAGGTTCAAGTGATTCTCCTGTCTCAGCCTCCCAAGTAGCTGGGATTACAGGCATGCACCACCACGCCCGGCTAATTTTTGTTTTTAGTAGAGACAGGGTTTATCCATGTTGGTCAGGCTAGTCTTGAACTCCCGACCTCAGGTGATCCACCCATCTCAGCCTCCCAAAATGCTGGGATTACAGGCATGAGCCACCGTGCCCGGCCGATGCAAAATACTGAAGAAAATAAGTTTGTCCTCCTCCACCTCAGCCTCTGTCTCCTGCCTCTACTGTCTTAAATGCCTTCTCTGGCAGGGGCAAAAACCCTGAGCCAGGCTGAAAGTGGATTGTCTAGCTCTGAGGTTGTTTGAGGGCTTTTAGAGTGGAGAGTTTTCAGGAGACTGTGAAAAATTGTGCTGCTAAGAGCCAGGTTGGGAATCAAACACAAAAGTTTAGACCAAAAAGCTGTGGAGCCATTTATGATGATGAACAGGAAGGCGGCTTGGAAGCAAAGGCCTGACTTGGTTAAGTCTTGGGCTCTGCAAGCCCGTGTGTCCTCAGTGTCCTCTGTGACACCAAGCATACCCCTCACAGTACCTGTTTCCAGATCATTTGGATGATTCATTGCTTCTGCTCATTTCACCTTTGGCTTCTGGGAACATGGGCCCAGCCAGGCAGGATTAAGAGAGAAAGCAGAAAAAAATCTCTCTTTAATATTGGGCCAATTTCAGGACAGACCAATCTAGTCATCAAGTGAGGAGCAAGTCCTGGACATAGGTGCATCTTCAAGATCCCCCAAGGGTTTTTAAAACTGTTTTTGAGGCAGTTTTCCTTCTGCATTTAAATATTTTAATAACTTTTTCCTGATTACAAAAGTAATGCATATTCCAGGTAAGACACTTGGAAAACAGAACAGCACAGAAAAAGCCCTCAGTGTCTATCCATCTGGAGACAGTCACTAACAATTTGGTATAGGCCTTCTTTGCACATGTACCTGAAAACATCTATATATAATTATTTTAATAAAACTTATACAGTGAAGAGATGAAATATCCTGCTTTTCTCACTTAACAAAGTATATCATGACTATTTCCCAAATCAACAAATCATCCTCCTACATAAGTTTTAATGGCTACATGGTATTCTCTTCCCCTTATTTTGGACATCTGGATTGTTTCTCATTGTTTGCTATTAAATATCCCTGTTACATTCATCTTAGCACTTTTCTCTGCTTATCTCTTTAGGGATAGATTCCTAGAAATGGAATTGTTAGATCAGCTTATGCGGGTGTATTTTTAAGGTTTCTCCCTTTAGAAAAAGTTTTGCCTTTCACACTTCCAACAGGAAAGCACACATGCCTGTTTCCTCATACTTGGGACAGCATAAAACTTGTATTTATTCTCATTTTTGCTCCTCTTCCTTTTTCTTGGGAGTTTTTAAGGAATGCAGAACAAGGTGACTCAGCTAGTCCTGTCTGCCTTGCAGTCCCTGACACCTTGCTTTTTCCCTTTTATTCTGGGCAGAGTGGTACCCTGAAAACAGCCCTGCTGGACTACATCAAACGCTGCCGTCCTGGAGACAGTGAAAAGCACAATATGATTGCCCTGTGCTTCAGCATGTGCCGGGAGATTGGCGAGAACCACGAGGCAGCTGCCCGCATCCAACTGAAATTGATTGAGTCTCAGCCCTGGGGTGAGTGAGGTCACAGCCGCACTACCAGAACAGTGCTGCTAGCTAGGTAAAATTCCTTTTTTTTTTTTTCTTTTTGAGACAGAGTCTCACTCTGTCCCCAGGCTGGAGTGCAGTGGCACGATCTCAGCTCCCTGCAACCTCCGCCTCCCAGGTTCAAGTGATTCTCCCGCCTCAGCCTCCCAAGTAGCTGGGATTACAAGCACCTGCCACCACACCCGGCTAATTTTTTGTATTTTTAATAGAGATGGGGTTTGACTATGTTGGCCAGGCTGGTCTTGAACTCCTGACCTGGTGAACCGCCCACCTCGGCCTCCCAAAGTGCTGGGATTACAGGTGTGAGCCACCATGCCCGGCCCTGGATAAACTTCTTACAGCAAAGGACAAGAGCCCATGAGATGGGCTATTAGAATCTTGAGGTAGGTGGCCCGGCACAGTGGCTCATGCCTGTAATCCTAGCACTTTGGGAGGCCAAGGCAGGTGGATTGCCTGAGCTCAGGAGTTCAACACCAGCCTGGGCAACATGGTGCAATCCTGTCTCTACTGAAATACAAAAAAAAAATAGCCAGGTGTGGCGGCATGCGCCTGTAATCCCAACTACTTGGGAGGCTGAAGCAGGTGGATCACTTGGACCCGGGAGGCGGAGGTTGCAGTGAGCCAAGATCGCGCCATTGCACTCCAGCGTAGGTGACAGAGTGTGACTCCATCTCAAAAAAAGAATCTTGAGGTGGATATGTCGCTCAGCAGGACCCCCACTTGGGCAGACAGATGGAATGGAGACTTTGAAGGCATTTGCAATTTAGGATTGTACTCTTGGATCTATAGCCTATATATCCAGGGTATCATCCACCAGGAACCAACATGCACGGTGATACCATGTAAGCCTTCCTTGATGTTTTGGAGAAATGGGGCATTAGAAGGGGCACTGAATCCTACTGCGGAGTGAAGTTACAATAAGCGTATGCATTTCTGGCCCAATAACCTTTATCTGAGTGAGGTGTTCCTGCCTGCCTGTGAACATGGCTGGGATGTTTCTATTCTAGCCACCATCACGATGAGTGGGATGAGAACAGTCAGCTTTGGGAGTCAGACTCCGCAAATCTTCTTTATTTCCCCTACAGAGGACAGCCTCAAGGATGGGCACCAGCTGAAACAACTGCTGCTGAAGGCCCTGACTCTGATGTTGGATGCAGCAGAGAGTTACGCCAAGGTAACCCAAAGGCTTTTTTCAGACTGGCCTTGGGACTTGCTGTCTGCAGTAAAATTATTTTCTTTTGTCCTTGGGCTCTTTCCAGGTGAAGCGGGAGGGCATCATAGGCCAACCAGGAACAGAAGGGGTGAATACCGTTGTGAGGGTTCACACGGGAGGTGACAACTAGGTCTTTCTCTACTGTGCCTCTCTACCCTTGTTCCTCAGGACTCCTGTGTGCGACAGGCCCAGCACTGTCAGCGGCTCACCAAGTTGATAACTCTGCAGATTCACTTTCTGAACACTGGCCAGAACACAATGCTCATCAACTTGGGCCGCCACAAGCTGATGGACTGTATTCTGGCCCTACCTCGGTTCTACCAGGTGAGCAAGAAAGCAAACTGTAGCCAGCACTGCTAGCATCCTCTCTCCTTCTGTCCCACTCATGGAACCCAGAGGTAAGGCAGGGCTAGTGACAGAACCAGGACAGTCCAGTTCTGATTTAACTCTCTGATACCAACATAAAACGGCAATTTGATGTATTTCTCTCTAGTATATTGTTGGGCAGAGGTTAGAGAATGGTAAGACAGTGCTGTCTCCCTTTCCTGTGCTATTAGGCCAGCAGAGAGGCAGACACCTTTGGCCCTTTAACCCCAGGCTGCAGACTGGTACTGGCCCATGGCCTGCTAGGAACCAGGCCGCACAGCAGGTGAGCACCGGGCAAGCAAGCATTACTGCCTGCACACCACCTCCTGTCAGATCAGTGACAGGACTATATTTTTATAGGAGCATGAACCCTGTTGTGAACTGCACATGCAAGGGCTTCTTATGAAAATCTAATGCCTGATGATCTGAGGTGGAACATTTTCATCCCGAAACCATCCCCTCCCAGTCTGTGGAAAAATTGTCCTCCAGGGAACCTGTCACTGATGCCAAAAAGGTTGGGGACCACTGCCTTAAGACAGTTGAGGTTCAGAGTAATACTCTTGCTAGTGGTCCTGCAAGAACCTCCTAGCCCCAGCAGTTACAGAATGGCACACTCAGGTTAGTACAGCAAGTCAGGGAGATTGGTTCTAGCCCTTTAAAGAAGTGGATTATCAGGGAATCAGCCCTTTCACTGTTCCTCATACTGCTAATGGGAATAATATATTCTTAGCAGTTTCAATTCATTGTGAGGAAGATTAAAAACACTGAAAGAAGCTAGGCATGGTGGCATATGCCTGTAGTCCCAGATATGCAGGAGGCTGAGGCGGGAGGATCTTGAGCCCAGGAATTTCTGGTCCAGCCTGGGCAACATAGTGAGACCCTGTCTTTTTTAAAAAAGGGTTTAAGATAATTTGGGGATTTATGAGAGGGAAAATGCCAAACACACACCTGACTTTTCACCACCTCTGATACATAGAGCCTTTTAACATAATTGGTAATGATCATATTCACTACATGAGTGAGTATACAGTATTGTTTTCTACAACAGTTTGTTTTTGATTTTACATCAGATGGGCTCTGATGGTGTCCTTCTTCACCTCTCCTTTTAAGGCTTCTATTGTGGCTGAGGCCTATGATTTTGTTCCAGATTGGGCTGAAATTTTATACCAGCAAGTGATTCTTAAAGGAGACTTTAATTACTTGGAAGAATTTAAGCAGCAAAGGTTATTAAAGTCCAGTATATTTGAAGAGATTTCCAAAAAGTAAGTATTAAAAGTTGACTGTAAACATTGCTCCTTGCCTCTGCTTTGAGGTGAGACAAGTGTAAGAATTTTATGGCTAAGTACACCATGCCTTTAGATTACCTCTACTTAAAATGGCAAAGCAGTATCAAGAATCCTTAGAAGGAAGTCTTTTAACAGATTTATGCAAAGAGATCAACAAGAACAGTTTGCTCATAGTGCTTTGTACTTTAAAATGGGAGGATAGCTACTCAGTGCCAAAAACCTAAAACACTGGCCAGGCCCAGTGGCTCATGCCTGTAATCCCAGCACTATGGGAGGCCGAGGTGGGAGGATCACTTGAGGTCAGGAGTTTGAGACCAGCCTTGCCAACATGGTGAAACCCTGTCTCTACTAAAAATACAAAAATTAGCTGGGTGTGGTAGCTGGCACCTGTAGTCCCAGCTACTCGGGAGGCTGAGGCAGGAGAATCACTTGAACCTGGGGACAGAGGCTGCAGTAAGCTGAGATCGTGCCACTATACTCCAGCCTGGCAACAGAGTGTGACTCTTGTCTCAAAAAAAGAAACGAAAAACACTAAAACATCAGAGGTGCCTTTTGGAGTACTAAACTTACTCTATAAGGTAAGCATTAACATACTCATTTTTAAAGAAATATTTTATCAAGCACCCCTAATACTAGTCTGAGATAACCCAGACTCCAGCACCCTCTGCTCTATAGGTAATAGTAAGTGGTACTTCAGAGCTGACAGCCCTCACTCAAAATACAGTATCCTAAGGTGGGCACAGTGGTGCACACTTGTAGTCCTAGTTACTCGGGAGGCTGCAAGAGAAGCAGCTGAGCCCAGGAGTTCACACTCTGAAAAGCCACTGTACTCCAGCCTGGGCAACACAGTGAGACCTCCATCTTTTATTTAAAAGAGAAAAAAAAGGGCAGCCACAGAGACTCACGCCAGTAATCCCAGCACTTTGGGAGGCCAAGGCAGGCAGGTAACTTGAGGCCCGGAGTTCAACACCAGCCTAGCCAACATAGCAGAACGCTGTCTCTACTAAAATTACAAAAATTAGCCAGGGTGGTGACACACTCATGTAATCCCACCTACTCGGGAGGCTGAAGCACAAGAATCACTTGAACCCAGCAGGTGGAGGTTGCAGTGAGCCAAGACTGCTCCTCTGCACTCCAGCCTGGGCAACAGAGTAAGACTGTCTCAAACAAAACAAAACAAAAAAAAACAGTATCTTAACCTGTACATTATGTTTCTTTATCTAGATATAAACAACATCAGCCTACTGACATGGTCATGGAAAACCTGAAGAAATTACTCACATATTGTGAAGATGTTTACCTGTATTACAAGCTGGCATACGAACACAAGTTTTATGAAATTGTAAATGTGCTTCTGAAGGACCCTCAGACAGGTTGCTGTCTAAAGGACATGCTAGCAGGTTAGATGATTTCATAGGTGTCTGTTTTCTTGTACTGTTAGCAGATTCTGACAGATGTGATGAGAAGAAGAATGCATTGGAGATCTTTGCTAAAGTTGAACAATCCCGGTACTGTACCATATCAGTCCTTTGTGGGTAGTAGGTAGCAAGTAAGAAACTTTTCAGGAGGAAATTCCTATTTAAAATAGTTTGATTTTAGATGATTGTTCATCCACACCATTTTATATAGATACTAGTATTAAGATCAAAAGCTTCCTCTTCCTCAGGACAGCTTCTACTTTAGATGATCCAATAATGATTAAAGAATACCTGTACCTGCAGATTCCAGTTTCAAAGAAATTTAATTATTATTTACACAGTTAAGGAACAGGTGATACGTTTTCATTTGTTAGAAACTGATCTTTCTGTAATAAAATAGATTTTCAATTCAGTGTATGTCATTATTACTGCTAAGGAAATCTTAGCCCTTGTCTGCCTTAAAGGAATCTTTATTTAATTTACTGTAATTATTGCTGTGTAGTCACTACTTTTTGTTAATTCCTCAAATCACTTAGATGGTCTTGTTTTCCACTTAGTAGGTATACAGAGCTTTGACGTTCCTATTTCCTATATAAGAGAAATTTAAAACATTTTTTGTTCTTTCTGTCTTAGGGGAATAAAAAAACACTAACCACACATTTGGTTAAACTGCTTAGGAGAAGACATAATAAAGATTCCCCAATCTATACTTAACAGCCATAAACCTGAGTTACAGGCTCAGTTACTCCAAATAAATAGTTCTTATAGGTACTTAATTAATTAGGCCTTGGTATCTAAATAACAAAATAATTTCCCCAAATAAATAAGAGGAAGGCAGCCCTATACCTTTGTTGCTCTATGGTGACAATATAAGGACCTGGCAAATCACTCATGTTTTAAAGCTGTAACTATGTCAAGCATTTATTAAGATTTAGTATATAGAGAACGTAGAGAACTGTACTCCCAAGAGCTGTGTTCTATACTCTCAAAAAGTATCTCTTGGGAGGTAACACAAAATTTAAGTCCTCACAACAGTGATTTTATTAAATTAGTTGCTTTATAAAACATTGCAGATGTCATAATTGTTAACATAACAATTTACCAAACTGTAGTTAACTGGTGCAGTTTGCTGAGCATGTTTTATAAAGGAAAGGAAATGCCAAAACCCTGGTAAAGTTGTTCCATTGCAGCCTAAGAGAACAAAGATTTGTTTCTCAGACACTTAAATCAGGCAAATAAAAATAAGTTTCCCTCCCCCACCTGAAGCAGTTCATCAGTAGAAATAGCCTGATAAATAACTAGACAGTCTTTGCACTCGAGAGATTCCACAACATGTAATGCAATAATGGAAAGGTTTACCTTCTTTAGCTTCAAAGTTGGAGGGTTTTGGTCATTTTAATTTTATATCAAACTAGTGCTTTTCAGCCGCAGTATCTTCACTCTGAGATAAGCAGTCTTCTTCACAATGTATTTTTAATATCCTCATGTTCAATTTTAAGACAAAGCAATTTTAATACTAGGTGCACACCACATGCCCTTGCTGCAAACTGCTTTTCTTGACAAGTTATGAAGTAGTTCAAGGAGGTATGGTTAAGGCTGTATTACTGAATGGTGCTGGTAAATACTACACAATTTTTTTTGTCACGTTGCAACCTTTTGTTTCCAATTTAGTGACTGCTGCTATGAAATCAGATAGCAACAATGACAACATTATTAGGTTTTGAACTATGATTTAGTGGCAACTTAGGTTCCCAATTTTAACCCCTTGGCAGCAAGATCCAAGTTCCCTCATTTGCACATTAGCACCTAAGTGTCAAGGGGTTAAATAACCAGCACAAAAGATACTGCACTTCTGATTGTAGCATTTGGCAGAACTGAAAGGAAAGGAAGTTGTGCTACATGTTCAAGGGATTGTGGGCAACATAAAGATGACACCAAGAAAAGATAAAATGTCACATGAAGTCTTCATAGTCTTGTACATATCCTCCATCATAACCACCATAATCTGCCAGATCATCTTTCATGGTGGCTTTTAATCCCCCTCCAGGAACCACACCTTTCTTCTTCTTTTTGGCTTTGCTTTGCTAAAGATGAAAGAGAGTTAATTCATGAAACTTTGTGTGCTATGGGCATCTTATCTGGTACAGCAACCCTCATAAACACACAAAAACCTTTGGTCCCAGAAACACTAGTTCTGTAAGGGACATCCGAGCCTACATGTTTTGGACCTGAACAGGTCTCCCAGAGTCAGTTTCTCCAAAACTTGATCTGGGTCCTTGGTCCTGCTCTGGATACCTAGCCCACCAGCAGGGGTTATAAGTTATTGGTAGAAAGCTTTAACTTCACTGAAGCAAATTTAGAAAAGTGTGGATAAGTACCCCCCAATTTAAAATCACAAAGCTAACCTTTACTTGACATACTTCTCTTACTTTACTCTTATAAATACTCTGCAAAGTGAGTATTATTGTCCCTATTTTAGAAGGGAGAAGACTGAAGCTTAGAAAAGCTGATTTACCTATACCTATTAAGTAGCAGTGCTAGTATTTGAACCCAGTCTGTGATTTCAGCAATTTCTATTAACTCAGAAAAGAGGAACATGTCTGGAAACAAAAGGACAGTAATAGCACCCATACTCCTCTTCTAGTCTAACTTAAATGGTATTAGTGAGTTGCTTGACTTTTAATTAGGACAGGCTCCTATTATATTTGTTGACTGTTAGACCTATAACCCCACTCTAATTTAATACACATTTCCCTACACAGCTTGCTCTTACCTTTTCTTGCTTCTGTTTTTCACTGCAAAGCACAGTCAGTGAATTGGTAATTTTTTTCAAGTCATCAATTTCCACTTAAAAAAAAAAGGGCATACCATTAAACTTGAATTTTTAAGCATTTTGAAAAGTTAAAGCTAAATATGTACATTCCATATATATCTATATATCCCAAAATGTACATTCCAAAAGTGTTATGAGAAATCCAATTTGTTCATTGTTAAACTTCAGTAACTTTGAAAGGACCATGAATTTCTCCTCTTTAAACATAAGGTGGCCAGGCACAGTGGCACATGCCTGTAATCCCAGCATTTTGGGAGGCCTAGGTGGGTGGATCACTTAAGCCCAGGAATTCGAGACCAGCTTGGGCAACACAGCTAGACCCTGTCTCTTGAAAACAAAATTCATTTTATTTATAATGATGACCTGTAATCACCAACACACCATTGCTCAACCAAAGAGAAACTGTCTTTATAGCTCACAATGCTCCCTACTATCCTTCCTCAGTCTAAACAAATGGGGGAGGATAACATGCCCTTCCATTAACACACCCCCAGTAATCAGGGAGAACAGACAAATAAACATGAAATGACAATTACTATTTTTTTTTTTTTCTTGAGATGGAGTCTCACTCTGTCACCCAGGCTGGAGTGCAGTGACGTGATCTCGGCTCACTGCAACCTGCGCCTCCCGGGTTCACACCATTCTCCTGCCTCAGCCTCCCAAGTAGCTGGGACTACAGGCGCCCGCCACCATGCCCAGCTAATTTTTTGTATTTTTAGTAGAGACGGGGTTTCACTGTGTTAGCCAGGATGCTATTGATCTCCTGATGTGATCCGCCTGCCTCGGCCTCCCAAAGTGCTGGGGTTACAGGTGTGAGCCACCGCACCTGGCCTATTTTATTTTTTTTTTTTGAGACAGAGTCTCGCTTTGTCACCAGGCTGGGGTACAGTGGCGTGATCTCGGCTCACCACAGCCTCCACCTCCCAGATTCAAGTGATTGTCCTGCCTCAGCCTCCCGAGTAGCTGGGATTACAGGTGCGCGCCACCATGCCCAGCTGATTTTTGTGTTTTGTTTTTTTTTTTAATAGAGATGGGGTTTTACCATGTTGGCAAGGTTAGTCTCAAACTCCTGACCTCAGGTGATCTACCAGCCTCAGCCTCCCAAAGTGCTGGGATTACAGGCATGAGCCACCACGCCCAGCCAGAATGACAATTCTTAAACCTACAATGACAACACCCTATCCCATGATGTCTCCATTTTCTTGCACGGGAACTACAATGAGAACAGTGACCATCTCTATGTCCTACCAAGAAATAGTCCTGTTCAGTGGACAGCATTATCAGCCTTATAAAAATATGAAGCTGGAAAGAGACACCAGTTTTTAGCTACCAGAAAGTGTTCAGTTTTGGTTAGAGAACACCTCCAAAAACCAGAAAAAAATTAGTACATGCAGAATAAAATATCAACTCTGGGCACATTACCAATCAAATGTAGAACCCTCAGCTTAGTGATAATTTCTCAAAGAAAACCCAATTCATTGTGTAGGATTCCTTTTTCTCCATCTTAAAAACTGCAAATAGGCTGGGCGTGGTGGCTCACACCTATAATCCCAGTACTTTGGGAGGCCAAGGCAGGGGGATCACCTGAGATCAGGAGTTCCAGAGCAGCCTGGCCAACATGGTGAAACCCCGTCTCTACTAAAAATACAAAAAATTAGCCGGGCGTGGTGGCAGGCGCCTGTAATCCCAGCTACTCAGGAGGCTGAGCAGGAGAATTGCTTTTTTTTTTTTTTGAGACGGAGTCTCACTTGGTCACCCAGGCTGGAGTGCGGTGGCACGATCTCAGCTCACTGCAAGCTTTGCCTCCCAGGTTCACGCCAGTCTCCTGCCTCAGCTTCACCTTGTTAGCCAGGATGGTCTACAATCTCCTGACCTCATGATCTGCCTGTTTTGGCCTCCCAAAGTGCTGGGATTACAGGCATGAGCGCCAGACCAGGAGAATTGCTTTAACCCAGGAGGCAGAAGTTGCAGTGAGCTGAGATCGTGCCTCTGCATTCCAGCCTGGGCAACAATGCAAGACTCCATCACAAAAACAACAACAAAAACAACAAAAACTGCAAATACTAGCAAAACCAGTCCCTTCCATACATTCCTGCTTCACCACCCATGGCTGTCACTCCCATTCACCCTGCCCTGAAATGTATGACTCCTATCAAGGTGTGGCACCACAACCACGGACCCAGAGAATAGGTGCCAGCCCTGTCACTCAACTTGCACCCTGTCTAATTCTGATTTGTAAAAGACAGTGGCTGAAGTCTCACCCAACCCAAATCCTACAGTGCCAGAGACCTTTTCCCTCAAAAGATACTTCCCAGCCCCTCTCAACTGATAATCAGATAAAAAGAATAGGCCAGTGTTTTATTAGCTGCTTTGCTGACAAGCCCAGGTATCTCTTAGGGAAGCCATTGTAAAACAAGAAGTCCTCCTACCCCTACAAACAAACAAAAAGATCCAGCACTCAAATTCACTGTATCTGCAGAACAACATTCACAAGGTAATTGCTAAAAACAGCAAATCATGAGTCTGTATTATAGTATCCTTGAAAATAAAAAATAACCTTCAACCTCCTGAAGAGAACATCCTACTAAAAATCTACCCAGAGGGGCTAGAAATTAGAATTACTTACATGAAATACACACATCTCGAACTAAGACTTCCAAAAAACTGGCATAATATAGTGACTTTTCATATTGTGTAATTTTATCTTTTAGTAACTTTCCAAACTCTGTAAAGTCATCTCTTGAAGATGGGTTCATAGCATCTATTCCATAAACTGTATTATTAACACCTGTAGGAGAAAAGAAGCACTGAAAAGTATCAGGAGGTTAGGATTTTTAAAAATGAAACCTTACAAAGCCAATAGCTATCTGAATAACCCTGTTGTTTCATTCTAAAGCAGGGGCTCTGAACCTGGAGCCACTGGAGTCATTGGATAGAATGGCTGGGTGAGGGGGGATGGGGGTTGCAAACTTAAATCAGAAAAAAAGTTACATCTTTATTAACCTCTAATTCAGCATTTCCTTCAGTTTCAATTGACTGGCAACAAATCACAGTGGTATTAGCAAAAGACTTACCAGGAGAGATCACACTCTCCTGACATTACAGATATCTTACAATATTAATATTGTTCAGTCATAATTACTCTCAAACGACATTATTTATTAGACGTGCCACTACACCTGATTTAATGCATCGATAAGGAAGCATATAATTCTGTATCACAAATTTGTCATTTTAGTATTTTGACATCTATTTATATATAACAGGTTTTCTTTATAAATAAGTATTTTATTCATTTAAAAACAATATATCAAGGCCAGACACAGTGGCTCACACCTGTAATCCCAGTGTTTTGTTTGGGAGGCCTAAGAGGAAGGATCGCTTGAGGCCAGGAGTTTGAGACCAGCCTGGGCAACACAGCAAGACCTCATCTCTACAAAAAAATTTTTTAATTAGCCAGGTGTGGCCAGACGCAGTGGCTAACACCCGTAATCCCAACACTTTGGGAGGCCTAGGCAGGCGGATCACCTGAGGTCAGGAGTCCGAGAGACAAGCCTGGCCAACATGGTGAAACCCCGTCTCTACTAAAAATACAAAAATTAGCCAGGCATGGTGGTGGCATGTATCTGTAATCCCAGCTACTTGGGAGACTGAGGCACGAGAATCACTTCAACCCAGGAGGCGGAGGTTACAATGAGCCGAGACTGCACCACTGCACTCCAGCCTGGGTGACAGAGTGAGACTCTGTCTCAAAAAAATAAATAAAATTAGCCAGGTGTGGTGATATTCACCTGTAGCCCTCGCTACCCGGGAGGCTGAGGTGGGAGGATTGCTTGAGCCCAGGAGTTTGAGGCTGCAGTGAGCTATGGTCATGCCACTGCATTCCAGACTGGATGACTGAGCAAGACCCTTTCTCTAAAAACAAAACAACATATTACATTACAAAAGGGATACTCTGTTCTTGTCCAAGAACACCCCCACAGTAAAGTGGGGAGAGAGGGAACAAAAAGAATAAGAAACAAAGATGGATCCTGTGAAAGTATTTGTCTAACTCCAGAAGCTAAGCAGGGGTAAACATGTTAAATCCCAATAGAAGAAATCTGGCCTAGGCTGTGCATGGTGGCTCATGCCTGTAATCCCAGCACTTTAGGAGGCCAAGGCGGCAGATCACTTGAGCTCAGGAGTTCAACAACAGCCTGGGCAGCATGGTGAAACCTTGTATCTACAAAAAAAAACCCCAAAAAACAAAAATTACCCAGGCGTGGTGGCATGCGCCTGTAGTCCCAGCTACTTGGGAGGCTAAGGTGGGAGGATAGCTTGAGCCCAGAGGCAGAGGTTCAGCCGATCTCGGCCACTGTCCTCTAGCCTGGGTGACAGAGCCAGACCCTGTTAGAAAAAAAAAAAATCTGGCCTAGATGAGTTTTACACTAAGATAAGTATGCTTCTGTATCCTCCATGTCAAGTAGATTAGTTATTAACAATATTACATGTGGTATTTTAGTATGAGAAACACAACAGTAAAATCCTATTAACAATGACTATATGAATGCATGTTTTTACCTTTTAGTCTATAACAGGTGTCCCATGCTAGGCTTTATGCACACTTCATAAACCTGCCTCTTTAATAAACACATGGGCAGCTTTTACCATCCTAGGAAGACACATAATAACAGCCAAGAGCTCTCTATAATTAGATGAGTGCAGTTAAGACCTGCCAAGCATACAATGGTGCACAGGAGCATTCACAGCAACTCCTGGTATTTGTACAGATCCACTGACAGATAAGGTCATACTTCCCCATGAAAAGGAAAACAATCACTATAGTCAGCCTGTTGATCTGTTTCAGAGTAGAGAAAGTATGAAAGTGGGGGAGGGGTATCAGAATAACTAGAGCTTTCCTTCTTGGTTATAAATTTCAGTGATTTAACTGTTTCAACATGATCTTCTACTCTGAAAAGTACTCAACAGGTAACGATAACTTGGTTAAATGAAGCGAGGGCTTTGACTATTTCTCTAGCCATGTCTCTTACTCTGGAACACTCTGAATTTATCTATTTATAGGATCCTGCACTTTTATCTCACGCACTAACCACAGCTGCAGACACTGCACAAAGAAATGGAGGCCCTCTAAAGATAGGGCATGGTAAGGGCAAAGAAGGGTTGCAGAAGGAAATGACACTGAGCACAAGAAGGCACAGCAAAAGCTGCATGCCTCTCACCTGGAGCAACATCCTACTGTCTAAGTCTTAAGACAACAGGACAGCCCTACAGTCCATTTCAAAGCTACAGACCTCACATTTCATGCAAATTTCATCCAGCTGATAAAAATATTCTATGCAGTAGTGTACTTCATCTGAGTCTACTCCTTTTTGCCCTTCTTGCATTGCTATAAATGACTTATCTTAATAATCTTTTACTCAAAACAATTATTCAAAAATCTGAACATGTAATGAAATCTCAAATATACACAGAGATTAAAAACTGCTTTCTAATATCTACATTAGCCAGTTGTTTCTTTTAAGAAAAGGAGATGTTTTCTGAACTTTCTGGGTCTTCACCTGTAACAGTTTAATACCGTATTGCAATCATAATCCCGTCTTACCAAAAGTTTCCTTTGCTAATTCGAGGTCTGACTCTTCCTGTAATTTCTTTAGCCGCAGTTTATCTGCTAATTGTTCTTCTGGTGTTAGCACTTTAGGTTCTTCAGGTTCTTCTAACTAAAATGAGACAAAAGTTTTTAAAAAGCACAGGGATTATGATGCACTCAGTACCTTTCTGTATTGTACGAATTCTTAAATAAGCGTATATAATAACAAATAAAAGTGAACACTGGTAATTACTGTTTCAGGCATTCTTCTAAACACTTTAGTTTTTTTTTTTTTTTTTTAGACAGAGCCTCACTCTGCCACCAAGGCTGGAGCACAGTGGCATGATCTTCGCTCATTGTAACCTCTGCCTCCTGGGTTCAAGTGATTCTCATACCTCAGCCTCCCGAGTAGCTGGGATTACAGGCGTGCACCACCACATCCAGCTAATTTTTGTAGTTTTAGCAGTGACGGGGTTTCACCATGTTGGCCAGGCCGGTCTTGAACTCCTGGCCTCAAGTGATCCGCCCATCTCAGCCTCCCAAAGTGTTGGGATTACAGGTGTGAGCCACTGCGCCCAGTCCACTTTAGGTATCCTTAACCCAATTTTAACGATAAGCAATGGAGGCACAAAGAAACAACCTGCCCACAATAGAAGGTAACAGCTGGTAACGTGACAGATTTGTACCCAGGAAGACTGGGGTTACTTCTATAACCTTTTTTAAAAAAAGGAATTGAGACTGTGGATAAGGTAAAAATATTACTTTCATACACTGCTACTAAAACTATATTGGAAAACCCTTTCTAGGGCAACTTGGTAATATGGATCAAGTCTTAAATAATATTTTTACATGCTTTAATCAAGTATTCTACTTCCAGGTATTTACCTTAAGAAATAAGATGCACACAAATATGTAAGCCCAAGAATGTACATTAGAGTATTATTCATAATTTCAAATAAATTTACAGACAACCTAAATGTCCAACAGAATGGTTCAAAACATTTCCCCTTTTCATCATATTGTATAATTATAAAATTACCACTATAACAAATTTTAAAGATATAATAGATGTCATTTGTTTCCCAAACCCACTTCTCTGAGATGACAGTTGACAGCTTAGTGTATATCTATCTTCTCTTTATACTGGGATATAATTATTTTTTCTTTTTTTTTTTTGAGATGGAGTCTCGCTCTGTCGCCCGGGCTGGAGTGCAGTGGTGCGATCTCCGCTCACTGCAAGCTCCGCGCCTCCTGAGTTCACACCATTCTCCTGCCTCAGCCTCCCAGGTAGCTGGGACTACAGGCGCCCGCCACCACGCCCGGCTAATTTTTTGTATTTTTTAGTAGAGACCGGGTTTCACCTTGTTAGCCAGGATGGTCTCGATCTCCTGACCTTGTGATCTGCCTGCCTCGGCCTCCCAAAGTGCCAGGATTACAGGCGTGAGCCACCACGCCTGGCCGTTTTCTTTTTTTTGTTGTTTTGAGGCAGGGTCTTGCTCTGTCACCTAGGCTGGAGTGTAGTGGCGCAGTCATGGCTCACTGCAGCCTCAACTTCCTGGGCTCAAGAGATTCTCCTACCTTAGCCTCCCAAGCAGCTGATACTACAGGCATGTACCACCATGCCCAGCTTATTTTTCTATTTTTTGTAGAGACGGGGTCTCCCTATGTTGTCCAGGCTGGTCTCAAATCCATGGACTCAAGCAATACTCCCACCTCAGCCTCCCAAAGCGTTGCAATTACAGGCATGAGCCACCACGCAGGCTGTTTTAATTTTTGAACCATGTAAATGTGTTCTGAAATAGAAAATAGGCCAGGCACAGTGGTTCACGCCTATAATCCTAGCACTCTGGGAGGCCAAGGCGGGTGGATCACCTGAGGTCAGGAGTTTGAGACCAACCTGGCCAACACGGTGAAATGCCATCTCTACTGATAATACAAAATTAGCTGGGCATGGTAGCACATGCCTGCAGTCCCAGCTACTCGAAGACTGAGGCAGGAGAATCACTTGAACCCGGGAGAAGGTTGCAGTGAGCCAAGATCACACCATTGCACTCCCGCCTGGGCGACTAGAGTGAAACTCCATCTCTAAAAAAAAAAAGAAAAGAAAAGAAATAGAAAATAGGCTGGACGTGGTGGCTCATGCTTGTAATCCCAGCACTTTGGGAGGTTGAAGCAGGCAGATCACTTGAGGTCAGGAGTTTGAGACCAGCCCGGCCAACATGGCGAAACCCCATCTCTACTAAAAATACAAAGATTAGCCAGGCATGGTTGCGTGTGCCTGTAATTCCAACCTGGGATGCTGAGGCATGACAATTGCTTGAACCTGGGAAGTGGAGGCTGCAGTGAGCCAAAATCACACCACTGCACTCCAGCCTAGGTAACAGAGTGAGACTCTGTCTAAAAACAAAAACAAAAAAAAACAAGCATATATTTCTGATCCTGTGCCAAATAATCAAAAACAAATACATTTATATAGCACATGGCACAGAAATGAACAATTTTTATATTATGTTCAATATATACACTGCAAATAAAAACTAATCCTGGCCAGACGCGGTGGCTCACACCTGTAATCCCAGCACTTTGGGAGGCCGAGGCGGGCGGATCACGAGGTCAGGAGATTGAGACCATCCTGGCCAACATGGTGAAACCCTATCTCTACTAAAATACAAAAAATTAGCTCGCCGTGGCTCCTGTAGTCCCAGCTACTCAGGAGGCTGAGGCAGGGGAATGGCTTGAATTCGGGAGGCAGAGGTTGCACTGAGCCGAGATTGTGCCACTGTACTCCAGCCTAGCGACAGAGCAAGACTCCATCTCCAAAAAAAAAACAAAAAACAACAACAACAACAAAAACTAATACTGCTGACTAGAATGAACTACAGGCACTGGCAAAAATCACTGACTGTAGTCACTGCACTATCATGACTATTCCTGAATGTTTGTGAAAACTTAAGACACCCATATATAAAACTGGGTTCTGTTTTTGCAAAAACCACAAATCAATTTGTTTTGGATTTTACCTATCTTATGGCATCCATTTACAGTCTTCACAGAGCCCTTCAAATTCCTAGGTAATATTTGCAGCCTGTTAGAAACTATACCACTACCGATGTGAGAATTCTGTATTTTAGAAAACAGAATTTACCCTCTTTTTAATTTCTTCTTGCCTTTTCTTCTGTTGCCGTTCTTTCTCTTTTATCTTCTCTGCTATTTTTTTCTTTTCTGAAATTTTTACCTCTAAAAGTAAAAAAAAGTTTTATTCAGTTATACTGAGTATTTTCCAGTTTATGGATGAGACAGACATGATACTTGTATACTGTTAAGAGACCAAACCTTTCCCAGCTTCAAACAGTGATTTTTCTCACAAATAATGGGAAACTTCTGGGACTCTTCCTTCTCCTCTCTAATGTGACCCCTAAGATCCAAATATCTCTTCATATTTCCCCACCGTCCTATAGGCAGGGCTTAGATCATTCAACTATAATTAATGCCGGAACCTCTACCCTTTCCTACTAACAAGCACTCATACAGAAATACAGCAAGTATCTAATCTGATTATATTTTGAGGCGATAGAGAAAAGTTGCAGGGAAAACAGAATAAAGTGGGAATGGAAGGACACTTGGTTTCTAAATATGGTTTCTAAATACCAAAATGTTCCATTTTGTGAGCGTTCTGTCATTTGTCTTAATACAAGTCACAAATGCTCAGCAAGACATAAAAACAAAAATGGAGGCGCCCCAGTGGCTCACCTGGTTTTACTTCTGCTTCCTCTTTTTTTTCATCATCATCGTCATCCCAGTTATCCTAAAGAAAAGGACTTCCATTAATAATTCTTGCATGTTTGCTTTTCTACGTGAACTTTATTATCAACTTGACTAACTCCAGAGAAATGTTTGTTAGTATTTTTTTGTACTGCATTAAATTTATAAATTAATGTAGGGGGAATTGACATCTTATAATGCTGAGCTGCCCTAACCAAGAATAAGAACTGTCTTTCCATTTGATCAAGTACATTTTTGTATCTTTCAGAAGTGTTTTAAAGTGGTTTCCCTATTAGAGGCTCTGCGCATTTCTCTTTAGATTTATTCCTAAGTATTTCATCTTGTATGTTGCTATTATAAATAGGGTGTTTTCCTATTATGTCCTCTAGGTGGCTATTATTTGAGTATAAAAACCTATCGGCAAGACCCAGTCTCTGCAAAAAAAAAAAAAATTAAAAAATTAACTGGGCAAGGTGGCATGTGCCTGTAGTCTCAGCTACTTGAGAGGCTAAGGTGGGAAGATCACTTAAGCCCAGGAGGTTAAGGCTGCAGTGAGCTATGATAGTGCCACTGTACTCTATCCTAGGCAACTCACTATCATAAAAACCCTGTCTCAAAACAAATAAACAAAAATGACTATTGGCTTTTTTATATGTTAATATCCTGCTACCTTACTGAATTCATTTATCACTTAAGTTAGATTTATCGTTGCTTCTCTAGGGTTTTACAGGTATGCTACCTTATCTGCAAACAAAAGATAGCTTTACTTCTCTACCAATCCTTAGGCCCTCACAAGTGATTTACCTAATTGGGCCAGCTAAACCTCTAGTGCAATGTTGAACAGCAGCAGAAGTAATGGGCATCCTTGCTTTCTTGATGGAAATGCCTCTATTGTTTCCCCATGAAGTGCTATGCATCCCAACAAATTTATGCAGTAAAATTTACCAGACTTTTTTTTTTTTTTTTTTTTTGAGACGGAGTTTCACTCTTCTTGCCCAGGCTGGAGTGCAATGGCACGATCTCAGCTCACTGCAACCTCCACCTCCTAGGTTCAAGTGATTCTCCTGCCTCAGCCTCCCCAGTAACTAGGATTACAGGCATACACCACCATGCCTGGCTCATTTATTTTTAGTAGAAATGGTTTTTGTTTTATTTTTTTTTTTTAGACGGAGTCTCGTTCTATCGCCCAGGCTGGAATACAGTGACGATCTCAGCTCACTGCAACCTCTGCCTCCCAGGTTCAAGTGATTCTCCTGCCTCAGCCTCCCGAGTAGCTGGGATTACCAGCACATGCCACCATGCCTGGCTAATTTTGTATTTTTAGTATAGACAGGATTTCACCATGTTGGTCACACTGGTCTCGAACTCCTGATCTCATGATCCGCCCGCCTCGGCTTCCCGAAGTGCTGGAATTACAGGCGTGAGCCACCGTGCCTAGCCCCAGTCTTTTCTTTCATTGCCTCTGGATGGATTTCAAGTCAATTAGAAAGTCTTTTCTTGTTTTTTTGTTGTTTTGTTTTGTTTTTGAGATGGAGTTTTGCTCTGGTTGCCCAAGCTGGAGTGCAATGACACGATCTCGGCTCACTACAACCTCCACCTCCCGGGTTCAAGCAATTCTCCTGCCTCAGCCTCCCAAGCAGCTGGGATTACAGACATGCACCACCATGCCTGGCTAACTTTGTATTTTTAGTAGAGATGGGGTTTGTCCATGTTGGTCAGGCTGATCTCGAACTCCCAACCTCAGGTGATCCACCCACCTCAGCCTCCCAAAGTGCTGGGAGTACAGGCATGAGCCACTTCGCCCAGCCAGTAAGTCTTTTCTTACACCTAAGAATTCACCCACAATTTTTTCTAGAATGTATAGGGTTTCATTTTTTTTTTATTTAGATCTCTGATTTGGAGTTTTTTTCTTGTGTATGATATGCGACATGGATCTAATTTCATTTTTTTCCCCAATGGCTACCCAGTTGTCACAGCATCATTTATTAAAAACCCTTTAATAAATAATGGTTTTTTTCCCTGGGCTATGGTTTGAATGTGTCCTCCAAAGTTCATGTGATGAAATCTCCAATCCAACAGTGTTGAGAAGTAGGGTCTTTTAGAAATCATTAGAGGCAAAGCCCTCATGAATGAATTATTAATACCTTTATATTAGGAGTAGATATCTGATAAAAGGATGAGTTCTGACACCTTCTGCAATCCTTTGTGCTCTTTTGCCCTTCTGCCCCAGGATAACAGAGCAAGAAGGCCCTCGCCAGATGCCAGCACCTTGATACTGGACTTCTCAGCCTCCATAACCATAAGAAATAAATCTGTTGTTTATAAAATACCCAGTCTATTGCATTCTATTGCAGCAAAAAACATTTTAAGATACCCTGTGACTTACCATATACTAAATTTTCATATGTACTTGGTCTATTTCTGGGCTTTTGATCCTATCCCACTAGTCTACTGTCTCTCCATATAACGGTACCATACTGGGTTTTTTTGGTCTTGTTTTTTGAGATGGAGTTTCACTCTTGTCGCCCAGGTTGGAGTGCAATGGCGTGATCTCAGCTTACTGCAACCTCTGCCTCCTGGGTTCAAGTGATTCTCCAGCCTCAGCCTCTGGAGTAGCTGGGATTACAGGTGTCCACCACCATGCCGGGCTAATTTTTGTATTTTTAGTAGAGACGGGGTTTCTCCATGTTGACCAGGCTGGTCTCGAACTCCTGACATCAGGTGATCCACCCACCTCAGCCTCCCAAAGTGCTGGGATTGCAGGCGTGAGCCACCATGCCCAGCCCGTACTGTTTTAATTACAGAGGCTTTACTTTAATGTCAGCTAGAGCTAGTCCTTCCTTGTAGGTTTTCAGATTTTTTAGTGTTTTCTTGGCCTTTCTTGCATGTTTTGTTTTTCCATATGAACCTTCATATCAATTTATCTAACTTCATAAGAAAGCTTCTCCATTAGCAGTTAGGACAACCTAGCTGAAATCAATAGCCTCTCTGAAAGTGATTCAGTTATTAATAAATAAAAACTGAGAGAACTTTATAGTTCTTACTTCCCCCCAAATGTAAAAAGCATCCTATACTCTGGCCAATAGCTCATTTATTTCAAGGAGTATTCCATACAACATAAGCCTGGTTAATAAATTAAGTCTATATAATTCTTAAGCCCACTATTAAAAAGGAGTCAGGCCGGGTGCGGTGGCTCATGCCTGTAATCCCAGCACTTTGGGAGGCTGAGGTGGGCGGATCACGAGGTCAGGAGTTTGAGACCAGCCTGGCCCACATAGTGAAACCCTGTCTCTACTAAAAATACAAAAAATTAGCTGGGCGTGGTGGCAGACACCTATAATCCCAACTACTTGGGGGCTGAGGCAGGAGAATCACTTGAACCCAGGAGTGGGAGGTTGCAGTGAGCCAAGATTGTGCCACTGCACTCCAGCCCAGGTGACAGTGCGAGACTTCGTCTCAAAAAAAAAAAAAAAAAAAGAGTCAAGGCCGGCTTACGCCTGTAATCCCAACACTTTGGGAGGCCAAGGCAGGCAGATCACCTGAGGTCGGGAATGCAAGACCAGCCTGACCAACGTGGAGAAACCCCGTCTCTACTAAAAATACAAAATTAGCTGGGTGTGGTGGCACATGCCTGTAATCCCAGCTACTCGGGAGGCTGAGGCAGGAAAATTGCTTGAACCCAGGAGACGGAGGCTGTGGTGAGCCGAGATCGCGCCATTGCACTCCAGCCTGGGCAACAAGAATGAAACTCTGTCTCACAAAAAAAAGTCAACAGCTAATCAAGCCTTCATGGATACCACTCTCTGACTCAGGGCACTTTAATCCCAGCACTTTGGGAGGCCGAGGCAGGCAGATCACTTGAGACCAGGAGTTCCGAGACCAGCCTGGCCAACATGATGAAACCCCGTTTATACTAAAAAATACAAAAATTAGGTGGGCATGGTGGTGCACGCCCGTAATCCTAGCCACTCAGGATGCTGAGGAACAAGAATCATTTGAGCACAGGAGGCGAAGCTGCAGTGAGCCAGGATCGAGCCACTGCAGTCCAGCCTGGGCAACAGAGACTCTGTCTCAAAAAAAAAAAAAAAGATCTATACTGTTTTTTCTACGCCTAACTCAATCATTGAGCTAAATATAAACCAATTATCAAACACAATTTTCTAAAAGCTCCACAGAACTTAGAAGGCTCAAGTTTAATAGGGACAGACACAGCCCTATGATTAAAGACGGCTTTAATCATAGGTAGCCTGGCCATTGTCTCAGCAACCACCAGGCACACTATGACATGCCATTTGAAGCTGAGTGGCAAGATGGCAAAAGCAGGGCAAGAGGCCCTGATGCTACTAAAGAAGCAAAGGCTGACTAGTATGACTAATATGCCACAATATGACACCAAGCTTCTGGTTTCATAACACGACAGATCACAAATTTGTATCAGTCTAGGAATATAAACTAACCAAGCCTTGGTTCTTAATAAAAATCTCTAAGTCCACTAAAGAAATTAAAAATTCAACATCCTGATTAAGGCTGTCATACAGTCTGCAAGCATAATTAAAGGAACTTTGTATTAAAAAGTAAGTGTATTTTTATATTCATCTTACTTCAGCAATTTAACCCACAGCTCGCAGTTTTAACAGATTGAAAGCAAACCAGCTAGTCATTATTTGAGTAACTGTGATACTAGAGTTAGAAATTAGAGATCAAACGTTTGTATTTCGCCGTTAGTTTGCTAAGTGCTATACATCACAGTACAAAAGGAACCAAAGAGCTAAAAATAAAAGTGAATTACTAGGCATTTTTTGTTGTTTAAATCTTCACAGAACACAGGAAGGCTGGATCTGTGAGTGATAGGGGGCAGTGTTTCAGATAGGAGGACCATTTGCTTACTTCCAGAAGATGCATATTTACAACCCTTCTGAGAAACAGGTGTAGTAACAAGGTTAATTCTCACAACAGTCCTGTAAGAAGGTAGTGTTATTCCCCCATTTTAAAGAAAAGGAAACCGAGGCCCAGACATAGCCAACCCACAATCTCAGTGAAAAACTAAGGGACCTGCTCTGAATGGACCAAAGTTCTTTAAAGTGTCATGGGTATAAAGTTACAGTTAGAAGAATAAGTTCTGGTGTTCTCTTACACAGTACGGTGATTATAGCTAATAACAATGTTATATATTTCAAGATAGTTCCATAAGAAAATTTTGAATGTTAACACCACAAAGAAAGGATAAATGTTTAAAGTGATGAAATGGTAATTACAATGTATACATGCATTGAAACATCACAATATACCCCATAAATATGTACATTATTTGCCAATTATAAAAAATAATTTTAAAAAAGTTTTAAATAACTAAACATTTGACTGACCTTTTTATTGAAAATAAAATGATTTACTTTTTAAAAAAGCATGTTTTAAACACTTGCTTACAAAGTTCATGGTTTAGTAGAGTTCAGTTCACTGTAATAAAGCAGCTTACAACACATCTTTAGAGTAACATGCTGAGATACATCCTTTAAATGTATACATGTAAACAGCTTCATTTAAGGCTTTAAACACAATGTTAAGGAAGGTCTTTAAAAAGCATGTTTTAAACACTTGCTTACAAAATTCACAGTCTGGTAAACAATTTAATTCGCTGGAATAAAGCAATTCCAATGCAATTCCAATGCAAAATAATAATAAAAATAAAAATAGTATTATAGTAAATATGACTTCTTCCCTGAGTCCTGAAGTATAAAATAACTAACTGGGAACTAAGTCCCTCTCCTGGGAACTCTGGGAATCTCATAAAGAGAAGGATTATTACACATATTAAGATATGCCCAGCTAGAGGTATACTGGTTACCAAACTTCTCACCTTAAATTGCCTGTAGTGGTTCTCTACTGATCTTTTTTTTTTTTTTTTTTTTGAGACGGACTCTCACTGTGTCGCCAGGCTGGAGTGCAGTGGCGCAATCTCAGCTCACTGCAACCTCCGCCTCCTAGGTTCAAGCAATTTTCCTGCCTCAGCCTCCTGAGTAGTTGGGACTACAGGTATGCACCACCATGCCTAGCTAATTTTTGTGTTTTTAGTAGAGACCGGGTTTCACCATGTTGGCCAGGATAATCTTGATCTCTTGACCTCGTGATTCACCCACCTCAGCCTCCCAAAGTGCTGGGATTACAGGTGTGCCTGGCCCCTCCCACCTTTTTTTTTTTTTTTTTTTTTTTTTTTTGAAATGGAGTTTTGCTCTTATTGCCCAGGCTGGAGTGCAATGGCACGATCTCGACTCACCGCAACCTCTGCCTCCTGGGTTCAAGCGATTCTCCTGCTTCAGCCTCCCAAGTGGCTGGGATTACAGGCATGTGCCACCACGAACTGGCTAATTTTGTATTTTTAGTAGAGATGGGTTTCTCCATGTTGGTCAGGCTGGTCCTGAACTCCCGACCTCAGGTGATCCACCCACCTCAGCCTCCCAAAGTGTTGGGATTACAGGTGTGAGCCACCACGCCTGGCCAGTTTTCTACTAATTTAAGAAACTGGGCCAGATGAGTTGGCTCACGCCTGTAATCCCAACACTTTGGAAGGCCAAGGTGGGTGGAATACCTGAGGTCAGGAGTTCAAGACCAGCCTGGCCAACATGGCAAACCCGTTTCTACTAAAAATACAAAAAAAAATTAGCAGGGCGTGGTGGTGTGCACCTGTGGTCCCAGCTACTCGGGAGGCTGATGCCCAAGAATCACTTTGAACCCGGGAGGCAGAGGTTGCAGTGAGCCGAGATCACGCCACTGCACTCCAGCCTGGGTGATAGAGAAGGCCTCCGTCTAAAAAAAAAAAAGAAAAGAAAAGAAAAAGGAAAAAAACTGGTCTGCAAGCCTCTGGTAGTAAGAGGTCAAGAAGGAAGAAGTATGGCTGAAAATAAGGAGCTCCATCTCAATACCCCCAAGGTAAAGAAACAAACTCAACACAGGAGCATTTTTATTTAATGTTGATGCTCCTCAGTTACCCTTCCCAGAAAAACATAACCCCCACCCCACCCATATCACTGCTCCCTCAGTACATTCACACCAACTCTATGTCCACCTCTATCCCTGTCCCTAGTTTCTCCCATCAAAGCATAAACCTTACCCCAGACACACATCAATGCAGACATAATGAAGCTACCTAGACATTCCCTACTCCATCACAGAATGGATTTTAGTAGCAAAAGAAGTGATTCTGGCTAGGCGTGGTGACTCATGCCTGTAATCCCAGCACTTTGGGAGGCCAAGGCAGGCAGATCACGAGGTCAAGAGATCGAGACCATCCTGGCCAACATGGTGAAACCCCATCTCTACTAAAAATACAAAAATTAGCTGGGTGTGGTGGTGCACACCTGTAGTCCCAGCTACTTGGGAGGCTGAGGCAGGAGAATCGCTTGAACCCAGGAGGCGGAGGTTGCAGTAAGCCAAGATTGCGCCACTGCCCTCCAGCCTGGAGACAGAGCGAAACTCCGTCTCAAAAAAAAAAAAAAAAAAAGTGGTTCCTATCAACATGTACCAAGAAGAGCCATGACATCTGCTCCTCAATTCATAAAAGGACCATCCAAACCTTGACTGTCACTCTCTCCCCAAAGTGCTTACAAGTCTGCCCTGAAGTTACTACCAAACTAGCACTAAGCCCCTAAAGAAAGGAGCATAGTAAGTGTCAGCAAAAAGAGACTGGTCACACTTCCAAACAGATGTAATTATAAAAGCAAAAGGCCAGGTAGCTTTCCCCAGGAAGTTAGAGTTTTTGTTTCCATAGTTACAAAATTAAGTGTCTGAAAAGTAGATTTAAGGTAGAATGTTCACCATGCTGCTTCAAAAAATATGCCCAATTTTTTGTAAACATTAGAAGTTTGTAAATTCCAGCAGCAAATTCAGATAAAATGTAAAAAGGGTTCCTAGAGAAACAGCTAAAATTAACACTTAAAATAGGGAGCAAGTCTACAACTCACTTCAAAGAGCCCTAAATGGTTATTTGGTTCAAGAGACTACCTATGAACATCCAATTAAATCCTTTACCCAATTATTTTTGGTAGCCAATTAATCTTTCAACTATAATATCCAATTTATCTTCAAAAGAATCACCCAGGCTGCTCTCCTAAAATGGCTAGCTTCTTAGAATAGGGCCTGTTTATAAACTACTTGCTTATCTATACTCTTGCCCTGCAGATACACACCCATCATTTAAGCTATTTCTATGAAAAAGATGGCTGCTTTTTAACTTTAAAACTTGCTTCCCTAATTGAACACAACTAAGTATCAGAAGCAAAGCAGAAAACTTTATATCTTGCTTTCTTTTTATTTCTAACAATGTGGCCAGTAGTTAGCTGGTTCTGTCTTCATAATATAAAACTACATTATGTCACATGCAATGAGAACACATTTAGGGCTGAAAATGCTTTCCAACTTAAGCAAGATGTATTTATAGATTGTCAAATAGAAGTAGCTTCAAATGAGCAATAAAACTCTTTTGCCCTATAGCAACAGCCTAGGAACTAACATATACTCCTTCTCCTTTTTTCTTTAAATAATTTGGTTTAGGTAAAACATAATCTCTTGCTGGGAAAGAAAAAAAAAGCCTTTAATTTGTGTTCTGTAAGCTGTGCAGTTCTGAGAGAACTCAGAACTGTGCAACGAGATCTTGGCAAGGGTAGACTTCCCAGCAAACTTCAGTTTTTTAAAAGCCAAAATGTTCTTCCACCATCTCAGAACTATGCTGGGTGCCTAGAAGCCAAGGTGCCTGCCTTAGTAAATTCTACTTCATTTAATTCAATTCATTAAGCTTTTAACATACTACAATGGATCAGCACTCAGCTGAGTTCCATCTCAATGCCTACCTGTCTCATATTCAGGACAGTTATCAATCTACTTTAAATTTCTGGCTAAGCAATATCAAGACACTGAACACTAAACAAGTGGTTTATTTACAATGATCCATCATGACAAGAAAATATTTTTCAATAACAAACATGCTTCCTAATTCAAAACTTGCTAGTTTATAAAAGTGGCAGGGTATGAAATGATATGATTGAGATTTTCTTGAAAATAATCTGGTTGGAGGAGGAAAGTGGGGATACAGAGGAGACAAGACTGGTCACTGGTTTATTAAATGTTTCTCTCTACTGCATGTTTGGAATTTTTCATAAGTTACACATACACACACTTTCTTCAAAATACCCATTTTCTGGCAAAATGCCCACCTTCTGGGTATTTCCTAGTAATTTCACATTCTGTAAAATACAGATCCTGTTCTTTAGAAGTTGTTTCCAACCCCTGAAAATTGTCCCTATCTGGTAGATTCAAACTATTTATTGGAATAGGATCCTAACAGAGAGTGAATGAGTAGGACGAGAGAGGCTCAACTAAATCTGTTCTTCAGGATCGCTCTCTCTTTAAATGTTTTGGGGTCTTGCTATGTTGCCCAGGCTGGCTTCAAACTCCTAGGCTCAAGCAATCCTCTTGCCTCAGCCTCTTCAGGATCTTTTAAAAGAAATGCTATATGGTTACAGAGGCAAATGCCTGAGATGGCTGAACACAGCTATAAGTTTCTGCAAACTCTGTACCCTTTGAATAAATCTAGCTTCTAAACTGTTCTACTGAAATGCTAGGAGACTAGTAAAATGGAGCAAAAGTTATGTTGTCCTTGCGTCCAGTAGGTACTCACTGCCTTCTCAGTCAACACATCCTACGTATCATACCAGCAATGAGGAAGGAGTCATATATGCCAAGTGAACAATTCTTCCCACTACCTCTGCACAATTATCAGGATAGTAAAAAAGGTAAATAAAGCCAGGGTGATGGGAAACTATGCTCCCGAGTTCTCATCTTTTTAACTGGGAAAAAGCATAGCCTTTTCTTGCCATATATATTAACGGTTGTACAGTTTCACCTAAGTCCACTTCTGCCACTGCCAGACAGCTATTTGAAAAGTCAAGGACAGCAAAATATTAAGTCTACTAAATGAGAGTAAAGTGCTGGAGCAAATTATAATAACAAAAACACCAGCTTTCCTTTCATTTCCCAGGACATTACAAATGACATTAAACCTGTATTTTTAAAGGTTAAGTACTAGATGCTGACATAAACAGAAGACCTCACGGAAACTAAGCCTTGTCTGCAACTCCTCATAAAAAGTACAAAAACATAAGAATTCAGAAATTTGGTAATATGGCTGAGTCTGCTGGCTCACGCCCATAATCCCAGCATTTCAGGAGGCTGAGGAGGATAGATCACTTGACTCCAAGAGTTCGAGACCAGCCTGGGCAACTTGGCGAAACTCCATCTCTACCAAAAACAAAAATTAGCCAGTCTCACAAATCTGTCTCAAAATAAATAGGCCAGGTGCAGTGGCTCACACCTGTAATCTCAGCACTCTGGGAGGCCAAAGCAGGAAGATCGCTTTAACCTCAGGAGTTTGAGACCAGCCTGGGCAACTTGGCGAAACTCCACCTCTACCAAAAACACAAAAATTAGCCAGTCTCACAAATCCGTCTCAAAATAAATAGGTCAGGTGCAGTGGCTCACACCTGTAATCCCAGCACTCTGGGAGGCCGAGGCGGGAAGATCACTTTGACCTCAGGAGTTTGAGACCAGCCTAGGTAACATGGCGAAACCCTGTCTCTACAAAAAAAAAAAATATATATATATATATAGCCAGGCGCGGTGGCTCACGTCTGTAATCCCAGCACTTTGGGAGGCCAAAGCGGGTGGATCACGAAGTCAGGAGTTCAAGACCAGCCTGGCCAAGATGGTGAAACCCCGTCTCTACTAAAAATACAAAAATTAGCTGGGTGTGGTGGTGGGCGCTTGTAATCCCAGCTACTCGGGAGGCTGAGGCAGAGAACTGCTTGAACCTGGGAGGCGGAGGTTGCAGTGAGCCAAGATCGTGCCACTGCACTCCAGCCTGGGTGACAGAGCAAGACTCTATCTCAAAAAAAAAAAGAAAGAAAAAAATATGTAAATTAGCTGGGCACGGCGGTGCACACCTGTAATCCCAGCTACTAGAAAGGCTGAGGCTGGAGAATCACTTGAATCCAGGAGGCGGAGGTTGCAGAGATCGTGCCACTGCACTCCAGCCTGGGAAACGGGGTGAGACCTTCTCTCAAAAAATTAGATGAATAGATAGATTGTTTTAAGTTAAAAAAAAAAAAAGAAAGAAAGAAAAAGAAATTTAGCACTAAAACAGCAACTGGGGCCGGGTGTGGTGGCTCACGCCTGTAATCCCAGCACTTTGGGAGGCCAAGGCGGGCAGATCACAAGGTCAGGAGATTGAGACCATCCTGGCTAACACGGTGAAACCCCGTCTCTACTAAAAATAGAAAAAATTAGCCGGGCGTGGTGGTGGGCACCTGTAGTCCTCGGGAGGCTGAGGCAGGAGAATGGAGTGAACCCGGGAGGCGGAGCTTGCAGTGAGCGGAGATTGTGCCACTGCACTCCAGCCTGGGTGACAGAGCGAGACTCCCTGACTCCATCTCCAAAAAAAAAAAAAAAAAAAGAGCAACTGGACAAGATAATCTTTGTGGTCCCTTACAACTTGTAAATATCCAAAACTTGTTCCAAGTGATCAGAATTATATTCATCAGAGGCTGGGTGCGGTAGCTCACGCCTATAATTCCAGCACTTTGGGAGGCTAAGGCAGGAGAATCACCTGAGGTCAGAAGTTCAAGACCAGCCTGGGCAACATGGCGAAACCCCGTCTCTACTAAAAATACAAAATTAGCCAGGCGTGGTGGTGCGTGCCTGTAATCCCAGCTACTTGGGAGGCTGAAGCAGGAGAATCACTTGAACCCAGGAGGTGGAGGTTGCAGTGAGCCAAGATCGCGCCATTGCACTCCAGCCTGGGCAACAAGAGCGAAACTCCATCTCAAAAAAAAAAAAAAAAAGAATTATACTCATCAAGATCGATACCATTTAGATCCCTTAATCCCGAGGAAGTTATTCCATGACATTAGTCTAGACTATCCATTAAAACTTCATTTTCTGGGCCGGGCGCGGTGGCTCACGCCTGTAATCCCAGCACTTTGGGAGGCTGAGGCGGGTGGATCACGAGGTCAGGAGATCGAGACCATCCTGGCTAACACGGTGAAACCCCGTCTCTGTTAAAAATACAAAAAATTAGCCGGGCGTGGTAGCGGGCGCCTGTAGTCCCAGCTACTCGGGAGGCTGAGGCAGGAGAATGGCGTGAACCCGGGAGGCGGAGCTTGCAGTGAGCCGAGATCGCGCCACTGCACTCCAGCCTGGGCGACAGAGCGAGACTCCGTCTCAAAAAAAAAAAAAAAAAAAAAAAACTTCATTTTCTGCAACTTCTTTCCTAATATCTCTAATCTTTTCTCTGCATTTGTTAATTTATTCCCAAATTTCATAACAGATGTCTTAACTGCCACTTCCTATATGCATGGAAAAAAATGAAAGGACCAATATGAACCCAAGGCTCAAAACTGAAAATCTGCTACAATGTAGAGGGGTAACTAATACCTTGTAATGCGGCTGGTAACAAAATCTAGTCCCATGTTTCTACAACATGTAAATAAAGCATCTAAGTGTCTTCAAACAATAACCAGTCGATTTATTAACTTCAATGTGTGCAAAGCTCACAACATTCTTGAACCTCAGGCTGTCAGTAAATCGGACATCCACACATCCAACCTCATCGGACTGGGGAGAGAACAGAAAAACTCAAAACAACATTCCTATTAAGTTCATAGTGATTATCTAGCTTAAACTTTTCAGCCCAGGCAGGATTTATAGGGTTCTCCGTTTGTGTTTATAAATTAGGAGAAATTCACTAAATTAGGCAAAACCACAAAAAAAATCATTTTCCATTTCACACAAAACTATCTGCACAAATATAACAAGATTTTGAGAACTTTGTTAATAAGAGTCTTAACATTTTGGATTTGAGACTTCTGTAACTATGTAAAAAAAAAAACCACGTAGAAGTAAATGTCACTTACAGCTGTATAATGAACCCTTCGGAGTTTTCAAAATCAAACGACTGAGGTAAAAATGATTATCTACAAGGCACAGACAAAACAACAACAACAACAAAAAACCACGGGCCCGTCATCTACAACCACCACCAAATCTTCAATATTTTCTTAGGTGTCGTATGTGTGTAGTTGAGTAACTGTCGTCTCTCCATTTCTCAGGTCACGGTGTGAACTACCTGGGTTTCTGTCCACTAACTGCGGGCTATCTCAGTGGTCAGTTCATTCTTTTTACCACAGGGTGGGGGAAGGGAGAGCCAAAAGTTATTTCCCTTTACTGTTTCTAGCTGTCTCGTGTGGGAAAAAAAGGTTGAAATTCAACCACAATATTTCACTCATCTAATCCCTCGAACAAACTGTATAAGTAGACCTCAGGGTCATAAATGAGTTACTGGCCCTGGGCTGACCTGAGCTCCAAAAGACAGGCGAGTCTCAAGGCTTTCCATATGGATAAGCTACAAGGCTCAATTCCCAACTTCCCGGTCTCATTCCTGCGAGAGGCTCCGGACCGCGAAGCTTGCACGTGGGCCGACCCGGCCGATGCTGTCACCTTTCGTCGCCAGCCGGCGGGTGGGATCCACGCCGGAGAGCAGACTCTCAACCGGCGAGGGAGTCCGGGAGGCCACGCTGCCAGTCTTCGGCCCACACATGGCCGGCAAGCGGAGGGGAAGAGAGCACCGCCAGGCCCTAGGCTCGCGCCTGGATCCACGGCCCGCAGGCCCCGGCAGCGACCCGGGGCCCAGAGTCGGCCGGCAACAGCGCCAGCCCGCTTCCGCGCTGCCCGGCGCCGTAGCCCGCACCCACCTTGACGTCCTCGTCCTCGTCCTCGCCTTCCCAGCGGTCCCCGCCGGCAGTGCCGCCGCCCCCCACCTTCCGCACTGGGTCTTCCACGGAGAAAGCGTCGGCGTCTACGGAAGAAAGCGAGCCGTGTTAGTGCCTGCCACTGCGTGGGGCCGGCGCCGGCCCGGGCCCTGCCCCAGCAACTTCTCCTCACCCCAGGAGTCCGAGTCCCCCGCCGCCGCCGCCGCCGCCATCTCGAGCCGGGTGTGAGCGTGTGTGAGAGGGAGAGCTAGCGAGGAGTTAGCACGGCGGAGGTGAGTCACTGGGTTTGCTCTCGTTGACCGGCGCGGAGCAGGATGGGACCGTGGCTGACTGTGCGCCGAGCCGAGGCCACGCCCCCTCAGGCGGCGGCGGCGACGCGCGCGGGTAAGAAGTGGGCGGGGACCGCGGTCGGTGGCGCTGCGGGGCTTAGGGAGAGGCGGAGGGGGGGCGGAGGGAGGCGGAGGGGGGGGCGGAGGGGGGCGGAGGGGGGCGGAGGGAGGGGCGGAGGGGGGGCGGAGGGAGGGGCGGAAAGAGCAGAGGGAGGGGCACAGGGGGCTGAGGAGTGCTGCGTTGGGCTTCCAGCTCCCTACAACGCAGACCAGTACTGGAGTTCGTGCTGCTGGAAGACCGCCGCCCGACTCTGGGCCCCGGGTAGGAAACGTAAGTGCCAGGAAGTTAGCAGAGTGGTTCTTTGGCTGGCGCCTGAACCTCGCCAGTCTTCGTCGCCCCTCCCCTGCCAACGCCTACCCCGCTTCGACCGGAGGGTGCGCTGTCCCTCTGGTCACTGTGATCACCGTCCCTGGCCGCCTGCGGATACCCACGCCGCGCTCAGAAGAGGGCTCTGAGGCCACGCCCGCCTGTGGGGTCGGTGGCCGGGCTTCCGGGACCCCAGAGGGAGTCGTCGCGCGCTAGGTGGAGGGGACCCCTCTGGAATCCGGCGATCCCCGGGCGCAGATGCAGGAGCGAGTGGGGAGAGCCGCGTTCCTGGCATGTTTGCCTCGAGTTAGTCACGAAGGAATCGAAGAGAGCCTTAGTCTTCGAGGCTTTTCCCTTCCTGTGAGCCCCTTTGAGGCCAGCACATTGATTTTTTTTTCTTTCGCAGAACAATTTCGGACCTCCTGGGGTCTATGCTAGGTATCAGGTGTATCTTTGCCCTCCATCAAGTAGCAAAGATGGACATGTAAACAAATTTCGACACTGTGATGACTGCCACAAAAAGCAGCATTATGAGGTTGAATGTAAAAGGATAACCTTAGCGGCGGCGGGGGCCGGAGGATGAAGGAAGGCTTCCTGAGGTAGGCGCTGGTTGAAACTGAAGTTGGAGAGAGCAAGTGGCATTTGCTGAAGTGCATTTCCGGTAGAAAACTCCAGTGGTCCCTCACCTGACTGAGTGGCGCAGTCAGAGATAAATGGAACAGGTACACTGACCAGAAAGGGCAAGATGGACTAAACTTCGCCGTTGGGCCACTGGGCTCCCCCGCAGGATTTTAAAGGGCTAGCCAGTAGATGGATTTTGTTTTTGTTATTTTCGCAATTTATTTTCAAATATGTAATACGCGAACTTGGTACAACATTCATGTGATAAAAAGGTAGATACGTGGGCAGGACGCGGTGGCTCACGCCTGTAATCCCAGCATTTTGGGAGGCCGAGATGGGCGGATCACTTGCTGTCAGGAGTTCGAGACCAGCCTGGCCAACATGGTAAAACCCCGCCTCTACTAAAAATACAAAAATTACCTGGGCGTGGTGGCGGGCGCCTGTAATCCCAACTACTAGGGAGGCTGAGGCAGGAGAATCGCTTGAACCCGGGAGGCGGAGGTTGCAACAGTGAGCCGAGATCGCGCCACTGCTCTCCAGCCTGGGCGACAGTTAGACCCGTCTCAAAAAAAAAAAAAAAAAAAAAAAAGGTAGATACAACGATCAGCTGCTCCGCTCCGTTCTTTCTAGTGGTAACCATTGTTCCCCCTTTCTGGTGTTATCTTTTCAGAGTCTACAAATAAACATTTTATAAAGATGATCCTTCAATACATATTCTACAGCCCAGTTAAAATGTGAGAGGCCATGATCTACAGACAGCCGTTTATAAAGGTGGATCAGGGCCGGACACGGTGGCTCAACGTCTGTAATCCCGGCACTCTGGGAGGCCAAAGCGGGAGGATCGCTTGAGCCCAGGAGTTCGAGACCAACCTGGCCAACATGGTGAGACCCCATCTTTACAAAAAAATATATATATCCAAGCATAGTGGTGTGCACCTGTGGTCCTGTGGTCCCAGCTACTCAGGAAGCTGAGGCAGTCGAGGCTGCAGTGAGCCACGTTCTGGCCACTACACTCCAGCCTGGGCATCAAAGTGACAAGACCAAAAAAAAAAAAAATGTGGATTGGAAGGAGGCAAGAAAGAAGGCAGGAAAAGGGTGGAATGTAAGTCCCTAAGGACACAATCTTACTCACAATTGTATCTCCAACATTTGGCATAATGCCTAATATGTAAGTATTTTATGAATTAATTAAACGAGAACACAAGCCTAAATTAAGGCAATGGCAATGGAGAAGAAGAAACCAACTTGAGAAATATTTAAAGGTCATTGTCAATGGAAGTTAGTGACTTTAATGGTTAATTTTATCTATCAACTTGGCTAGGCGATGCTACCCATGTTACTCAGTTTTTGGTCAAACACTAGTCTAGTTGTTGCTATGAATTGTATTTGTTAGATGTGATTAACATTTAAATCAGCAGACTTTGATTAAAGTACATTACCCTCTATAATGAGGGTGGGCCGCATCCGGTCAGTTCAAATTAAAACGAGACCCTTAAGAAGAAGCAATTCAGCCTCCAGACTGCAGCGTCAAATCTCCCTGGGTCTCCAGGCTGTTTGTCTGCCCTGCAGATTTCAGACTTGCCAGCTCCCAGAATAATGTGAGCCAATTCCTTAAAATAAATCTCTTTCTGCATATACACATCCTATTGATTCTGTTTCTCTGGAGAACCCATACTAATATAGTGTCTGACTAGATATGAAGGAGGAGGGGAAGGGAGAAATAGAAGATAGACGATGCCTTTGGATATTGAGTCTGACACTTATCTAGTTGCTTAAGTCAAAAACCTGAAAACTGGCTAGGCACGCCTATTACGGGCTCACGCCTGTAATCCCAGCACTTAGGGAGGCTGAGGCAGGCAGATCATTTGAAGTAATTCAAGACCAGCCTGGCCAACATGATGAAACCCCAAGACCACTAAAAATACAAAAATTAGCCGGGCGTGGTGGCACATGCCTGTAACCCCAGCTCCTCAGGAGGCTAAAGCAGGAGAATTGCTTGAACCCAGGAAACAGAGGTTGCAGTGAGCCGAGATTGTGCTACTCCACTCCAGCCTGGGAGAGACTCCATCTGAAAACAAACAACAAAAAAAAAATGCTGGGCGCGGTGGCTCACGCCTGTAATCCCAGCACTTTAGGAGGCTGAGGCGGGCGGATCACCTGAGGTCAGGAGTTCAAGACCAGCCTGGCCAATGTGGCAAACCCCGTCTCTACTAAAAATAAAAAAAAAATTAGCTGGGCATGTTGGCGGGCACCGTAATACCAGCTACTCGGGAAGATGAGGCAGGAGAATCACTTGAACTGGGAGGCAGAAGTTGCAGTGAGCCAAGATCGCGCCATTGCACTTTAGCCTGGGCGACAAGCGAAACTCCATCTCAAAAAAAAAGAAGAAGAAGGCTGGGCGCGGTGGCTCATGCCTGTAATCCCAGCACTTTGGGAGGCCGAGGTGGGTGGATCACTTGAGGTCAGTAGTTCGAGACTAGCCTGGACATGGTGAAACCTGTCTCTACTAAAAATACAAAAATTAGCCAGGTGTAGTGGCTCATGCCTATAATTCCAGCTACTTGGGAGGTTGAGGCAGGACAATGGTTTGAACCCAGGAGGCAGAGGTTGTAGTGAGCCGAGATTGTGCCACTACACTCCAGCCTGGATGACACTCTATCAAAAAAAAAAAAAAGAAAAGAAAAAAAAAAAAAACTGGGGCATGTGGGTTGAAGGTGCTATGGAAAAATTCATGGGCTATGTGTATGCAGCATTGTTTTCAAAGCAGAAATTGAGAATTCATTTATAGTGGTGTGCATACTGCTTTTTCAAATGAGGAAACAGGAAAACAAGGGTCTAGACCTATGTATTAGGGACTTCCTTTAGTCTGTAAAACTTGTGCCGGGCGTGGTGGCTCACACCTGTAATCCCAGCACTTTGGGTGGCTGAGGCAGGTGGATCACCTGAAGTCAGGAGTTCCAAGACCAGGCTGGCCAACCTGGTGAGACCCCCGTCTCTACTAAAAATACAAAAAAATAGCCGGATGTGGTGGTGCACTCCTGTAATCCCAGCTATTTGGAAGGCTGAGGCAGGAGAATCGCTTGAACCTAGGAGGCAGAGGTTGCAGTGAGCCAAGATCATGCCACTGCACCCAGCCTGGGCAACAGAGCGAGACTCTGTCTCAAAACAAACACACAAAAAAACTTGTGATTCACAGGTTAGTCTCTAGGGGAGCTCTATAATCACAAAGACAGTGACAGTATTCCCATTTTACAGATGAGCAGACTAGGTAATCAATGTTTCTTAACAAATTAACATTAAAACTTCTGTCAGGAAGTTCCAGGCCAGGCACAGTGGCTCACATCTAAAATGCCGGCACTTAGGAAGGCTGAGGCAGGAGGATCACTTGAGCTCATTTCAAGACCAGCCTGGGCAACATGGCAAGACTCCATCTCTACAAAAAATAAAAAATTAGCTGGGCATGGTGGCACACACCTGTAGTTTCTGCTACTCAGGGGGCTGAAGTGGGAGGGTCACTTGAGCCTGGGAGGTTGAGGTTGCAGTGAGCCATGATCGTGCCACTGCACTCCCTCCAGCCTGGATAACAGAGCCAGCCCGTCTCAAAAAAAGTTTCATCATGGCTGGGTGCAGTGGCTTATGACTGTCATCCAAGCACTTTGGGAGGCAGAGACGGGTGGATCACCTGAAGTCAGGAGTTCCACCAGCTACTCAGGAGGCTGAGGCAGGACAATCACTTGAACCCGGGAGGTGGAGGTTGCAGTGAGCTGAGATCCCGCCACTGCACTCCAGACTAAGTAACAGAGTGAGACTTCATGTCAAAAAAAAAAAAAGTTTCATCATTAAAGCTATAGAAGAGTAAATAAACAACACAAATGAAGCAGAGCTACTTATAGGTTCTTTTTTTTGAGATGACATTTTGCTCTCGTTGCCCAGGCTGGCGCAATCTCTCCTCACGGCAACCTCTGCCTCCCAGGTTCCAGTGATTCTCCTGTCTCAGCCTCCTGAGCAGCTGGGATTACAAGTGTGTGCCACCATGCCCAGATAATTTTTTGTAGTTTTAGTAGAGATGGGTTTCATCGTGTTGGCCAGGCTGGTCTCGAACTCCTAACCTCAGGTGATCCCCCCCGCCTCAGCCTCCCAAAGTGCAGGGATTACAGGTGTGAGTCATTGTGCCTGGCCTTATAGTTTTTTTTTTTTTTTTTTTGAGATGGACTCTCGCTCTGTTACCCAGGCTGGAGTGCAGTGGCACAATCTTGGCTCACTGCAAGATCCGCCTCCTGGGTTCACGCCATTCTCCTGCCTCAGCCTCCCGAGTAGCTGGGACTACAGGTGCCCGCCACCGCGCCCGGCTAATTTTTTTTGTATTTTTAGTAGAGACGGGGTTTCACCGTGGTCTTGATCTCCTGACCTCGTGATCCGCCCGCCTCGGCCTTCCAAAGTGCTAGGATTACAGGTGTGAGCCACGCGCCCGGCCCCTTTCTAGCTTCTTTTTAAGAGGAAGTACCTTAAGCATCAGACTCAAAATCTTATAAAGATGGACTAGGTTAAGGCTGAAGAGCAGATTGTTTTAATTGGAAGTAGGGGCAGGTCAAAACTCCTATTTATAAAAGTGCAAAATTATGGAGTCATTGCATGTTTTTTCTAATGATTTCTTGGGAAAAAGAGTACATGTAAAAACAAATTTTGGCAGAGCACAGTGGCTCATGCCTGTAATCCCAGAACTTTGGGAGGCCAAGGCAGGCAGGTGGATCACTTGAGGTCAGGAGTTCGAGACCAGCCTGGCCAACATGGTGAAACCCTGTCTCTACTAAAAATACAAAAATTGGCTGAGCATCATGGTGCACGCCTGTAGTCCCAGCTACTAGGGAGGCTGAGGCGGGAGAATCGCTGGAACCCGGGAGGCAGAGGTTGCAGGGAGCTGAGATCCCACCACTGCACTCCAGCCTGGACAACAGAGCAAGATTACATCTCAATAATTAAATAAATAAAGTTTTTGATTTATATGATTTGATTAAGTTAAATGAAATTTTTTATTTTAAACCAAAACGAAAAACCAAAACCCTACCCCCATGAGTCTTAAGACATGAAACTGTCTCCATTCAACTTCCATATATTTTTCCATACTTACAGGGTGCCATAAAATCCTAGAGTACCTTCCTACTCCTGTCTGGCCAGCGGAAAAAACATGCCTTCCTCAGGGAGTGCCTAAAATCCACATGATTAGTAAGCTCTCAGTAAGCCACACAAGCCATACTCTCCCCAGAACCTTAACAATCTTCTGACCTGACTGTCCACTATGATGCTATCACCCAGTGCATTAACTTAGAGAAAGGGAATACTTTACATGGAGAGTTATATAACCGCTAACTGGCCTCCCACCCACCCACTCTATTTCCAAAGCAATCTTTTAAAATATGCACCTGATCATTTACTCCCCTGAGCCTCCTCTCCCCACAGCCAAGCCTAGCTTTAGCCCTTTAACCAATAAAAGGATCTTGACTTTCTCTACTGGTAGATTTTAAGCTTAAGATTTTAAAGCATTGTCTGTTTTGCCACCTTCTACCATTCACAGAGCCTGGCATGGTGCCTAACACGTAGTGGTTTTTATTTTTTATTTTTTGAGATAGAGTCTCTGTCACCGAGGCTGGAGTGCAGTGGCACAATCTCGGCTCACTGCAACCTCTGCCTCTCTGGTTCAAGCGATTCTCCTGCCTCAGCCTTCCAAGTAGCTGGGACTACAGGCGTGCACTACGATACCTGGCTAATTTTTGTATTTTTAGAAGAGACGAGGGTTTCACCATGTTGTCCAGGCTGGTCTCAACTCCTGACCTCAATTATCTGCCCACTTCAGCCTCCCAAAGTGCTGGGATAATAGGCGTGAGCCACTGCACCCGGCCTAACAGGTCTTTTAAAAAATGCAGCCCACTGCTATGTCTTTCTTAAAAACCCTCCCTGACATCTGTGGTCCTGTGGTATTACAATATCCTGATCCTACTGCACATTCCTGCTTTCTGGCTTCAGACATCTCTCAAAACCTGGTATATAGTTCTCATCCCTCCTTCAGAAAACTACCTGCTTTAACATCTCCATCCTCATGTTACTTGTATATTGCTTTACGGCTTATAACATGTTTTGACATTTCATTTGATCCTTATAATTCTGAAAGGTAGGTAACAACCCTCTTGCTTATTAAGTGGCTGGGTTTTCAGGGACTTGAATTCAAATTTGATTCTGAACTTCATGCTTTCATTGACCATGCTCTCAAGTCAACTGTCTGCCTGAATAGAATGTTATAGTGCAATCACTTATTTCTCAAGGATTATTGCAGTGGCTTTCAAAACTGTGTGCGTCTCAAACTCCTTTGGAGCTTAGGGAAAATAGCTATCACAAAGTCTCATCACAGAAACTAGTGTGGGACCAGAGTGCTACTATGCTATAGTGATACTGGCTCATTATTTTAGCCCATACATCGAGTATATTCCTCATCTTAGCGCACTATAATCTGGTTCACTCTTGCCATCTTCTCTCTCCTTTTCAAAACCAACCCCTTTTAATTCTGGTTGGTATCTTCAAGTGTTTTTCACCTCTGCTCACAGTAGTTCCAGCAATAAAGAATGCCCTTCCAAAATCATTACTGTAATGGTAATTAAGAGACTTACATTCTAGTCCTAGCTCTGTGATCTTGGGAAAACACTGTAAAATAGAGTACACCTAGAACTTGAAATTTCCTTCTAGTTTAAAATGAATTATTACCTATAGGTCTAGTTTGTACCACTGTATATTCCTTACATTTTATAAGAACATTTTGTTGGCTAAATAGACTTACAAACTTGAGAAAGCTTTGTATTCATGAACAAACATAATCATACAAAATGCCAAGGCACTAGGAAATAGAATATTATGGTGATAACTAAATTCAAGTCTCCCAGAGGAACTGCATAGTCTTGGGTCACAGCTTTCTCCAAGTCTCAATTTCCTTTATGTTTTTCAACATCAAAAGGGAAAGTAATGTGAAAAAAAGATATGCTTCTAAAAAAAAGCACTGTACAAATGTTGTTAGAAATTATATTGTTTCTGATGGCTGATAAAATATCATCAAAGAGAAGTGCTTCCATAAAAGTTTTATTTATCCCCACAACAACCCTGTGAGGTAGGGTGATCAGGGCATTTGAAGATGAGAAAACTAAATCTACATTACTTGTTCACGGCTATACTGCATAGTAAATAAGAAGAAATTAAATTGAGATTTTAAAATGTCCATGACTTTAATATTGATTCACGTGGAAACAAGGCAGAGAGAATATTAACTCCCCCCTACCTTAATGCCAAAAGGACACTGCCTTGAAAAATCCCATTTCAAAAGATGAAAGTAGTATTTCATTGCTTATTTCTACAAAGATTTATAAAATAAAAAAATAGTGAAATATTTTACAGATAATATATATAATGGTCTCATTCAGGGACATGTCCTTTAGCTATGTATATGGTCAACTATTCCAAGTCCTAGAAATGCAAACCCTTAAAAAATATGAAAGACAAAAATGATAATGAGCAGTAGCCTTAATCTTCTTTATTATTCCTCCATGTATCTTGAATAAGCTCTGCGAAATCTGGTCCCAGTTTAATAAAAAAAAAAAAACTCTACCACAAAGAGATGTCTGGTGAACTTTAATTTTGTTGCCTACTCTCAAACCAGTGTCACATTTAGCTAAAACATTGATTACCCAATACTGGCTATTAGAATCACCAGGAGAGCTTTAAAGAAAAAACAAAACAAAACAAAACCAACCAAACAACAAAAAAAAAGCCAGAACTCTCAGGCCCCTCTCGAGATCCAGTGAGACAATTTTCCAGGGGTAGGCCCCAGGAATCTATTTTAAAAGCTCCTCAGAGTAATTCTAATGGTCAGGTTTTGGAATCAACTGATGTTATCTTAAAATACTAATATCAAAAGCATAAACTAGTATAAACTTGTCGCCCTCTCCCCCACCGCCCCACCCTTTTTTAAAAAAGATCTCAAATCATGTTATATCCCCAGAACTCTTGCCTCTGGGCAAGTAATTTCAATTCAAGATACAGAGAAACATTTTATAAAAATGTACCCTAGTTAGTGAGACTTGGATTCCAATAATAACTTAAGTAGCATTTAAATATAAGATACTGAGTTTTGTGGTTCATATTCTGAAAATTCTTAAATGTATTTTATACAGGTTTGTCGTAGGCTTTCAACTCAGGGGAAGACATGAGAAGTAATGACATCAGCACTAAAAAAATACTATACTCAATTATAGCTCATGAGAGGAATAAGAAAGTGAATGAATGACAACCCTAAGGCCTTTTGGCCCATACATTTTTGTTCCCAGTCCACTCTTCCCCTATAAGGGGAAATAAAATAAACATTCTTTACTAGTTGCTTGGCATAGTTATTCGGTGGGTAACTATTAACTAAGTTAATTTAGATACACAAGATTAAAAGATAACAAATAAATACCTAGGAAGACAAAGAGAAGTCAGGTCAGAAAACCTTAACTAGCTAATGATGTAGTATATAACACCATCATATTAGTACAATTAAATAAAGGCTTCAATGTCCTTTACATTTTAGCTTTATGTGATTGACACAGACATGGAAGAGATCTGGTCCTTATGAAGAATTCTGTGCTCGCAGGAAAGATTTGTAGGAATAATGAAATGCTTTCTTCATTGATGAGATGAAGTCTCTGTTTTTCAGGCAAGTTGACAGAACAAAACAATGAGAAACGAACTTCTTTAGAAGGTTGAATGAAATTAAGATCTAGATGAAAAAGTCATTGGCCAAAGATAATTTTTTAAAAAAAAACATTCTATGTTAACCCTTGGGAAAAAAACAAAAAACAAAAAACAACCCAGAGAAATACAAAAAAACAATGTACACATTCATTTCACTGACAGTTACAAGAAAATAGCCGTTTATAGAAGTTACACAATGCTTTCAACAAATCCCAAACAAATTTTGGGAAACAGATAAAGCCATTGGGTAAAAATAAATATACATACTAGCTAATATAAAACAATTTATGGTTACGAATTGTCATCAATTCTCTTAGGACACAAGGATAAATATGGTGATATAAATCTGATGAGGGCTACATATATTACATGGAATTAAAAAACAACTGATTAAAACATCCTAACAATGATACAAATATTTAAAAGAATGTCTTAAAAGTCAGACATTTACCACTGGAAATAGCACGACTTTAATATGTACTCCAGAGTTGTAATGTGTATACAGGTCACTTTCGCTGTGTCTCATCAGGTATCCACCTCTCCTGCATTTACTAGTCAGTTTTTTAAGAGTTCATGTTTCCTGTGTGAGCTGAAGGGGCTGGGCACATTTCAATTTAAAAAATACACACCTCCGATTAACTAAATGGAAGTTTTTTACATCTACCAACAGATAAAGAAAAGAGAGGATAATGGGAAGACAAAACATTGTATTAAGGTAGAAGGAAGCTGGATAAATTGTCTCTGTAAATTATCTTAAATTTTGTATTAACAAATTTAAAATGACTCAAATAAAATAACAGAGAAAAAATATATTAATTTGGCCTCAAGGAATTTTCTCAAGCCATATAAAATTTTCTTAGTTTATTTCTTTACGGAAGTATCTTATGCTTGATCAGCTGACTTAAAGGAACTCTTCTAGTGTGGGACTGAAAACAACTTTATCATTGATAAAAGATGATTAGTTTTAAAAGTTGGTTTTTATTATTGAAGTGCCCACAGGCACAAGAGTATAGGTGCTTACATTTCCCTTTAGATTATGGGAAAGCCCTTTTGAGAATGCACTAAATCAGGAAATCTTTCAGCAATCAGAATGCATGCTGAAAGTTCAGATCTTTTAAGTTTTGGGTTTCGCTGTTTGAGCATAAAAAGGAAGGGAGCAGGGAGAAATGTAACTAGGTTCACAATTTTGAGCAAGAGCATATGTAAAGGTAACATATGTACATTTTATTTCAAGAAAGACAGAAGACAAACAGCATAAAGATGCCCAGATGCCCTAAAGATAAATACATTTCAAAGATTCTCATTAAAATGAATCTGTAGTATTTTTTTCCTGCAAGCAAAATACCTTTCTTTAAATAAAATTAAAAAAATCAGTATTCTGAATTGCAAATGCTTGTTTTTTTTTTTTGCAGAAAATCTGCCATGATTATTTTTTTAATGAATAAGGATTTTCCACAAAACAGGCTTGCTCTACATGCTAGATTTTTAAACAGTTCAGTGACACAATATGCTAACTACATACACAACAGATAATATAGTAAGAAAACACTCAACCTGATGAAAAGTTAAAATCTTCATTAATACACTGAAAATTGACATAACTCATGCCTTTAAAATCAAAAATACAAAAATTAAATGTTTTCCTAAAAAGATTTCCTTATTTTAAGGATTCATTTGAAAATGAAGCTGCATGTAATTTGTACAGTAAGTTGTACAAGTAAACAGGTAATATACATAAAAAATTAATTGACATACTCCTCAATTATCAGTTGTCCACCTTTAATTTCCAATACTGTACTTTCTTAACAAGCATACAAAATATCAAACTTCTCTTTAGAAAAAGTGCCGTTCTTTGACATCCTTTACACAAAAACAGTCTGAGCCTGTGGCATGTTAATGCAGTTGAGAGGCAAAGCATACGAACTTTTACAAATTCTACCTTCCATAAAAAGCCTCCCGAAAAGGAGATTACGTGCCACTATAAAAATATCAACCTCTTGTGGTAGCTGCATTAGAGAACCAAGGCTTGAAGACTATTTTCATATAGCATAGAAAAACCACTATGAGAGCATATTAACTGCATTGGTGGCTTGGGAGTGTACTGTGCCACAGGATTATGCATAGCTACTGTTAGGTACCAAGACTGTTACACAGTTTTAAATTGATTGTAACTGAGAGCATAACAGAGGTACTACCAGCCCATGCAAAATAACTAAAAATACTGAGTCACTGTGCTGAATACTTCATTCCTGGAGAAAACCAAAGGCAGCAGTAACTAAATCAAGCCAAACAGGTGACCAAACTTTCTCCTCAAAGATTTGTGAGCACAGTGAAGTCTGAGGTATACCTTTATCCATTAAATCTGTGTGCCATTGCAAGATATTACCATTTGAGAATATACGCCATCACAATGGTTTAAATCTTTTGTATATTAGTCATTCATATATTCTTATCTACCCAGTCTCTTGATTTTTGAAAAGATTTCACCTACAGTAGAATATTACAGAAACAAAATATAAATGCATGTCTTTCTAAATGAAACTTACATAGACTAAAAGTAGAGAATATTTTTAAACAAATATACAATGTGCAGGCAGACAAAGCAGGAAAACGGCCATTCAAATGTATAATAAAAAACTAAAAATTGACTATCTCCAGAAAACTATGAAGCGCCTCAACTAAAAGGAATGCATAATGAAATTCTAATCTAATACAGGTCAAAAATGTAAAAAGGTTATAAACCTTAACAGGAAAAATAAAACAACTTTTACTGGCCATTCCTGTTGAAATGAGAATCATAAAGTAACAGAAAAGTGGCTACAAACCCACTTAGAGCACCAAACAGAGAGAAAATAAAAGTCCATTTTCATCTCTGTTATTATCATAAAATCCTGTGTGACTACAGGTCAAACTGCTGGTGGCAGAAACAGAATTCTTTATAAACTGCAGATGTCCTGTACATAAAAAATTTCACTGGAGTTGCACTAGTTCTAAAGACTCTTCTGTTTTAGCCTACCTACTATATGTATTCGATCTGAGATAGATAAAGTCTCTTTCTGTAACCCTTGATTATTATTGGGCACCAAAGATAAGAAAAGCAAGACGGGGTACAAAAATGCAAAATTTCAACAGTAATGGCAATGTTTTTGTCTTAGTCCAAAAGGGTCCTGCATTCTCTCCCCCTTCAGTGATTTGACAAGTCTTTGTACTTAATCTGGGGGCAGCAAATCATGCAAGCGAAATCTGTCTCTGATGTGTGGTCGAACATCTTCATTCTGCGTGGAAAAAAGACAATTTTTAAAAAGGCATAAAATTTCAAAGATATGATCCTCATAACATACATTCTTACCTTGCAGAGAAAACATACCAGTTTTTATTTTATGACATATTTTATTTGCCAAATAGAGATACTACACAGATGCAGTTAAATTTAGATTTTGAAAAGAATTTCGTTGAAGATTTCTTTTTTAAATTTTTGTTTTTTCAGACAGAGTCTTGCTCTGTTGCTCAGGCTGGAGTGCAATGGCACAATCTCAGCTCACTGCAACTTCTGCCTCCTGGGTTCAAGCAATTCTTGTGCCTCAGCCTCCAAAGTAGCTGGGACTACAGACGCCCACCACCATGCCTGGCTAATTTTTTGTAATTTTTGTAGAGGCAGGGTTTCACCATGTTGGCCAGGCTGGTCTTGAACTCCTGACTTCAGGTTATCTGCCCACCTTGGCCTCCCAAGAAGATTTGTTTATTTATTTATAAATGAACGAATGAATGAATGAATGACAGGGTCTTGCTCTTTCACCCAGGCTGGAATGCAGTGGCACAATCCTGGTTCACTGGAGCCTCAAACTTCTGGGCTCAAGCAATCCTCCCACCTCAGCCTCCTGTGTAGCTGGAATTATAGGCACACACCACAATGCCCAGCAAGCTTGCTTGCTTATGTATGTATGTATGTATGTATGTATGTATGTATGTATGTATGTATGTATGTATGTAGAGATGAGGTCTCACTATGTTGCCCTGGCTAGTCTCAAACTCCTGGCCTCAAGCAATCCTCCCACCTTAGCCTTCCAAAATGGTGGGATTACTGCTGGGTGCAGTGGCTCATGCCTGTAATCCCAGCACTTTGGGAAGCCAACGCAGGTAGATTACCTGAGGTCAGGAGTTCGAGATCAGCCTGGCCAATGTGGTGAAACCCAGTCTCTACTAAAAATACAAAAATTAGCCAGGCGTGGTGGCGGGCGCCTGTAATCCCAGCTACTTGGAAGACTGAGGCAAGAGAATCCTTTGAACATGGGAGGCGGAGGCTGCAGTGAGCCGAGATTGCGCCACTGCACTCCAGCCTGGGCGAAAGCACAAGATCCTGTCTCAAACAAACAAACAAAAAACAGTGGGATTAAATAGGTGTGCACCACTACATCCCGCCAAAGTTTCATCAAGCAATAGAGGCCAAACCAAGACAGGTAAAAGGGAATTCTACTTTCTACATTGGTCTTTAAAGCTAAGTGTTCCATGTGATATAGAAATAGAATTCCCAGAATAAAGTTTCAGTAGCATAAGCATTAATTCTAGATGTGAATTATAAGACCAAAATGAAAAATTTAATTTTGTTTTGAGACGAAGTCTCACTCTGTTGCCCAGGCTGGAGTGCAGTGGTGCAATCTCGGCTCACTGCAACCTCCGCCTCCCGGGTTCAAGTGATTCTCCTACCTCAGCCTCTAGAGTAGCTGGGATTATAGGCGCCCACCACTACGCCCAGCTCATTTTTATATTTTTAGTAGAGATGGGGTTTCACCATGTTGGCCAGGCTGGTCTCGACCTCCTGACCTCAAGTGATCCGCCTGCCTCGGCCTCCCAAAGTACTGGGATTACAGGCATGAGCCACCACACCCGGCCAATTTAATGTTATTTCTAACACAACTGCTTAGCAATTTGTAAGAGAAAGACCACTGAAATAGTAAAGACATTCAATCTATAAATTCTTAAGTACTGATAAGCATAATGTTAATATAATATATAAAGTCTGAAAATGTGGTTGGGCATGGTGGCTCACGTCTGTAATCCCAGCATTATGGGAGGCTGAGATGGGCAGATAGTTTGAGCCCATGAGTTCGAGACCAGCCTGGGAAACACGGTGAAATCCCATCTCTACAAAAAATACAAAAATTAGACAGGCATGGTGGCACATGCCTATAGTCCTAGCTACCCAAGAGGCTGAGGCAGGAGGATAGATTGAGCCCAGGAAGTCAAGGCTGCTGTGAATAGTGATTGTGCTACTACATTGCAGCCTGGGTGACAGAACAAGACCCTGCCTCAAAAAACAAAAAAGTTTGAAAATGCACATAATCTTTTTCAACCTTTGCCCTTATCTCCCATGACAGATGACTTTATCATCATCATCATCATCATTATGTTTTAAAGAGCTGGAGTCTCACTATGTTGCCTAGTATGACCTCAAATTCCTAGGCTCAATCAATCCTCCTGCCTCAGACTCTAAAGTAGCTGGCACTACAGGCGCCTATGATGGCACCTGTGACCTGGCTCACAGTTGACTTTATAAGTCAGTACACACAAAGCAAAGACATTTAAAAATATTTATTTCAATATAGATGAGCTAACAAAAACACAACAGAAAAAGATAAGCTATACTTACCAGTTCTACAAGCTTCTCCAGGAATGGAATCAATTTTAGGAGTTCATTGTCATTTTTATCCATAAACCAACTTTCTATAGGGATTCCATTAGAAAGCTAAAACAATAAATAAGTAATTAAATCCTCTTTTACTTATATTTTACCTAGTTTGGAAAAAGTTAAAAAATAAACAAAGATTTATTAAGTAAACACTGATCTAAAAGTTCCTTTGAAAAGTAATGTCACCGGACTTTTCTTTGACAACTCAATAGTGCAAGAGACAGAGGATAAGGAAATAAATTGAAGCCTATTGGTTTTTCAGTGTCATTTCTTCTCAGAGTATATAAAACTAAACAAGAAAGTTCCATTCAAATACATTTTATAAGGATCATTAATATAACTAAAATATTCCATTATTCCTTCAAGAAATAGTTACAATTAGTACAATGCTAGGTAGGCACTGTGAATGATGGGACACTGCCAATCTAAAGAGAATATAGAAAAGCCTATATTTTTTTTCCCCTTAAATACAGTGACCATATCTCCCATTCATTATTCTATTCCCATCGAGTAGGATGATAACTTGAAATATAGTAGAAACTTAACAAATTAATGGTATTTCATTGCAGAGGAGCCTAAAAACAAGAATGCAAGCCATATTTATTTTATGGTGAATGATCTCTGGGATAAAATGTTTTAAAATTTAGGCTAAATGTTGTATATGAGATGGAGGATAATTGATATAATTTTATCTAGGAACCAAGATGAAATTCTTAAAAGACATTTTTAAATGTAAACAAATAAAAGTAAGGACCTAAATATAACTTAGTATCATATACAGCTTTTCCCTTGTTTTCTTTTTATTATAGACATTTTGAAACACAGGACAAATCTAGTTTATACTCCAATCCACTTTGCATCATCCCTATTCTGGACTGGCTTATTGTGAAGCAAATCTAAGAAATCCTATCACATGGGGCTGGGTGTGGTAGCTCACACCTGTAATCCCAGCACTTTGGGAGGCTGAGACAGGTGGATCACCTGAGGTCAGAAGTTCGAGACCAGCCTGGCCAACACAGCAAAACCCCGTCTCTACTAATAATACAAAAAAATTAGCACGGCATAGTGGCGCGCACCTGTAGTGCCAGCTACTAAGGAGGTGGAGGCAGGAGAATCACGAACCCGGGAGGTGGAGGCTGCAGTGAGCTGAGATCGTGCCACTGCACTCCAGCCTGGGCGACGAGCAAAACTCCATCTCAAAAAAAAAAAAAAAGGAAAACAAAAAAAAGAAAAAAGAAATCATATCACATGGACATATTCATAATCTCAAATATACCTTGAAAGGATGACTCATCAGGCAGGCGCAGTGGCTCACACCTGTAATCCCACCACTTTGGGAGGCTGAGGCAGGCGATCACCTGAGGTCGGGAGTTCGAGACTAGCCTGACCAACATGGAGAAACCCCGTCTCTACTAAAAATACAAAATTAGCCAGGCGTGGTGGCAGACACCTGTAATCCCAGCTACTCGGGAGGTTGAGGCAGGAGAATCGCTTGAACCCAGGAGGCGCAGGTTGCAGTGAGCCAAGATCACGCCATTGCACTCCACTCCAGTTTGGGCAACAAGAGTGAAACTGCTTCTCAAAAAACAAAAACAAAAAAAAACAAAAAAAAAAAAAGGAAGGAAGGATGACCCATCTATATTTGTAGTTATATGTCAAAGAAATATTAACAAAGGGTACAAATATATTGACGAAATAGTCTAAGAAAATATTTCAGAACATTAAACCAAATAACCAGACCAGAAGAACATAAACTAACTATAGTACTCAAATGTTTATGATTAAATTACTAATTACTGATTTAATAAGTGATAAGAATGCTATTCAATGATGCTTATCTTATAGTTTTCTTACTCAGGTTTTTCTTCATTTATGCTGCATGTCATTTAAGTAAAAATTTTCCAAAAGGAATATACCACTTTGTCATTTCTAATTCTAAAAAAATGACACATTAAAGGGAAATTCCACCAGTGAAAATTCTCTTCTTCTTCTCCCATCATATTCTGTTTGGCAGCATGTGTCTTCATTGTATTTTTTCCAATCTGAGTTTTTTTTATCAACTTTCTTCCTACCTGATATGCAAAGGCTTGTGGTGAGTTGTCAATTATTATAGTTTTTGAAAGATCTCTTCCAAGAATATTTAAGTCCTTTATATAGTTTCCTTGTACACAAACACAATGTTCACGGAAAAGCCGGTGCCTAAACATAAAAATAAAAACAAATTAAAAAAAAAAAACTTTCTAAAAAGTAGAACATATACACATATATATACACCATAGGCTTTATAGTTTAAGCCATATGATTTTCTCTCTTGAAGGAAATTCAAACACAAATATGGGTCTAAGCGTTGGGCTGCCATTTTACTATAAAAATTCTAAGCAATTACTGAAAGCTTACAACCAAATATTACTATGCCTTAAAGAACTTGAGTTTATCCCAAAATGTTATTATTAAATTATAAAGGGGGATTAAAAACTCTAAATTGTTTTTGTAATTTATTTACCCAAGAAAGCTCAGCTCAGATGCAGCATCTGGTTGTCAGCGAGGTCCTGCTTTTTAACCAATTTTCCAGATGGTTGACTGAGGAACAAGGAGGTCAAGTGACTTGCCCAAGGTCACACAGTAAGTCAGTGGTTAGCCCCGCATTGGAACCCAGGATCCTCCTGGCTCCCAGTCCTTGGCTCTAACCAGTGGACCACACAGCCTCCCTATCCCTGTACATGCCAGAATAGAAAATATAAGAAGGAATGTTTTTGTGTTGGCATTTGAAAAAATGCTTTTTAGATTTCCTTATATTTTTTGAGAAAAGGTCCTAAGACCAAAACATTCCATCATTTCAACTTTTCCTAAACACCCCTCTTTTAGTATATGTGTATGATCATTTGAAAAAACAGATTAAATGAAATGAGGAATTCAGATTTAAGTATCAAGTATTATAAATGTAAACTGATATTTCACTCACATAGAAAAATGCTACATCATTTTAGAAAGCTATGAAAGGTTTTACAATAAATACTAAAGTGATTATTATAATCCCAATTTATACTCAAAATACTAGTCTCTGAACATTACTAATAATTGATTCATATAATTTTTTTCTACCTTGAAGTACTCTATTCTGTATATATTAATAATTGGTAAGTTGTCTTCCTTGTGTCTTAATCACACTAACAATTTTACAAAATCTAGGACCTATCTGGACCTGTATTTTAAATTATGCAATTTCAAGAAACTGATATTTTCTACCCACAAAATCTGTCACAGTGCTACCAAGAATAAATAAAAATCTACGTATACACACACAAATAAAAACTCAACCTTAAAATTATCAGTGCCAGTTGGTATGGCAAAAAGGAAGAATTTAACGAACAGACAAAATGTATAAGCAGTTCTTTCCCCCTTATTATAAGGAATAACTTTAATAATCACAGTCAAACGATCATCTGGCCCCGGGAAAGTTTAGTCAGTTCTACTTTGAAAAAACAACAACAAAAAAGACTAGGTAAATTAATTCAAGCCTTGGTTGGGCCTAAATAAGATTCACTGTTTTATTTCTATAAACATTTAGATATGAGGAAACTGGAAAGGCAGATACAGCATGTAAATTCAAGTCACTGTTGATGCCTCTTCACTGATAGTGGCAAACTCATTGAGACAGGAGACAACTGAATCTGTATGTGGATACTACAGTTATTTTAATTAAATTACAGTAAAAGCCTTCCAATTATTCATTCAGGAATCTGAGGGTGTATAGCATGTATTTGCATTTTTAGAAAAAAACTATTTGTACCAGTCATCAAAGAGCAGATCATCCATGTGAGTACAGACTTGTGTTAGAAACTCATGAGATTTAGAGATCACAGGAATTTCTTTTTTTCTTTTTTTTTTTTTTGAGACGGAGTCTCCCACTGTCGCCCAGGCTGGAGTGCAATGGCAGACTCTCGGCTCACTGCAACCTCTGCCTCCCGAGTAGCTGGGATTACAGGCGCCTGCCACCATGCCCAGCTAATTTTTTTTGTATTTTTAGTAGAGACGAGTTTTCATTATGTTGGCCAGGCTGGTCTTGAACTCCTGACCTCGTGATCCGCCTGCCTTGGCCTCCCAAAGTGCTGGGATTACAGGCGTGAGCCACGGCACTCAGCCTAGATCATAGGAATTTCTTAGAGTCTACCTTGTCACCAACACAGACAATTCCCTATAGCACTCACAATCTACTCTTTGAAAAGCTTTTGTTGGCCAGGCGCGGTGGCTCACGCCTGTAATCCCAGCACTTTGGGAGGCCAACGTGGGCGGATCACGAGGTCAGGAGTTCCAGACCAGCCTGACCAACATGATGAAACCCCGTCTCTATTAAAAATACAAAAATTAGCTGGGCGTGGTGATGCGCGCCTGCAATCCCAGCTTATCAGGAGGCTGAGGCAGGAGAATCGCTTGAATCTGGGAGGCCGAGTTTACAGTGAGCCAAGATTGCACCACTGCACTCCAGGCTGGGCGACAGAGCAAGACTCTGTTTCAAACAACAAACAAACAAACAAAAAAACAAGCTTTTGTTTCAGATTTCTCAAAATACATCTAGATAGAACAAATGGAAACCCTCAAGTGTGTAGGTTTTATAAATCTAGTTTAAAAGAGGATTGTTAATTTATAACACATTGTCATAGCATGACTATCATTTGTTCCTCATTAGTAAATGAAAGCTCCAAGAGGGAAGAGCTTGTGTTGCTCACCACTGTTCCCTGGAATACTGGAGATGCTGAACAGAAATCATTATAATGAATGAAGTCATCAAAACAAAATCACTGGGTATACTTTAGTAAAGTGAGGTAAAATTAGCATAAATTACAATATACTTTTGTGAATAGAAAATACCATTTCCCATTTGTGTGACTGCAGCTTACTTATTTTGACCCTTTAGATTAAAAAACAAAAGATACCACAGCTTTATTTAGAATAAAAAACCTTCCAAAATATGAACATTAGGAAAAGCCTTTCAGTATACTTGCAACCACTGAATAATAAAGGTACTGTTAACAGCAGAAAATACAGTTTAGGATTTTCCAGTAAGACAACATGGGAAAAGTATTTAAGAAAATTTATACTCAGCTGGGCTGGGTGCAGTGGCTCACGCCTGTAATCCCAGCAGTTTGGGAGGCCAAAGTGGGTGGATCACTTGAGGTCAGGAGTTCAAGACCAGCCTGGCCAATATGATGAAACCCCATCTCTACTAAAAACACTAAAAATTAGCCAGGTGTGGTGGCACACACCTGTAGTCCCAGCTACTCGAGAGGCTGAGGCAGGAGAATCTTTTAAACTCAGAAGGCAGAGATCGCAAACTGCACTCCCGCCTGGGCAACAGAGTGAGAATCCGCCTCAAAAAAAAAAAAAGAAAAAGAAAGAAAGAAATAGAGAAAGAGAGAGGAGAGAAAGAAAGAAAGAAAGAGAGAGAGAAAGAACGAACGAACCAACCAACCAACCCAGCTATTAAAGTCTTTTTTTTTGAGATGGAGTTTTGCTCTTGTTGCCCAGGCTGGAGTGCAACGGCACGATCTCGGCTCACCATAACCTCTGCCTTCCGGGTTCAAGTGATTCTCCTGCCTCAGCCTCCCGAGTGGCTGGGATTACAGGCATGTGCCACCACGCCCACCTAATTTTGTATTTTTAGTAGAGACGGGGTTTCTCCATATTGGTCAGGCTGGCCTTGAACTCCTGACCTCAGGTGATTAGCCAGACTCAGCCTCCCAAAGTGCTGGGATTACAGGCGTGAGCCACCGCGCCTGGCCCTATTAAAGCTTTTATGAGCCGTTTGTGTCATCTCTCTCAGCTTTTGATCAAAAATTCAAAGATTAACCCCTCCTCTTAAAGGATACAGCAAGACTGCTGCAGTCTTACTATCTCACTTCAGCTGACAAAATAATGGAACTAATTATCATAATATTTTAAAATCACCACGGCACTCCCACTAACCAGGAAAACACTGCATCTGCTGGCTCAGGGCACACACAAGGAACTGAGTCCAGTCAAGATAACCTGAGTGACTAAACCCATTGTAATTTCCAATCAGATTCATGTAACATTTTCTTTCCATGGAAGATAAATTTGCTTTCAAAAAAAGCAAGGGCTTAATTTGATCCTTTCTGTTAAAAAATAATTTTTATTTCTCTATGCCATTAAAAAGTAAATTAACATGCATTACCTCAGAGACATATGGAGATGAAACATCATGCACAACGTGGAAAAATTCCACACAACCCCCCCAACCCCTGTCTTCCCCAATCCCAAAAGAAATGAGGATATAGATGTCACAGTGAATAAAGGCACTGGATCTTTGTATCCTTTAAAGAACGTCTGTCTGGAGTTCCATCATTAGGAACTCTTTTAAAGAGTTTAGGGGCTTAAAAAATTCATTTATATTCACCATTCAACACATATGCAGCCAACTGAAAATGGCCATTAAAATGAAATAGAATCAGTAATTTCATAGATCAGTGTGACAGACATTTCCACTATTTCTTAATTAAATTTACCTGACCAGTTGCTTTTTAGGGTCTAGTATGTTCAGTAACTTGTCTGCATACACCTTCTTAGAAGCAGTAAAAAGAATGATCTATAAATTCAGGGGAAAAGAAGTAATCATTATACATGGTCTAAATATGGGTACTATATTGAATAAAATAAAAATACATATGTAATTAGCTTAAGCATGTTTACCTCATACATCTGAGACATTCGTTCCAGGAATTCCCTGAAAAATGGTCTTAATCTCACATAAACCTAAGGAAATACAAAGATAAGTTTCAGCAAATAAACATACAATGGGAAACCACTTCTTTTTAAGATGTGCTGTATTCTAACTTTGATTATAATGAAAAAGTTCATGTTTTAAAGTATAGAAATATTAACTAAGTACCACTCAAACCAAGTATATTTCACATACAAGCGATCACTTAAACCAATCTCTTTGGTGGGATAATAATAATCACTGATGATCAAGTCATTTTTACTAATAGCAGCATACAGTACTTCACTGGTATGTAATTTTAATAAACATTTAAGCTAAAAATGGAAAGTTTCCCTCTGAGATTTTGATCCACCAGTAAGCTCCATCTTCCAGCCAGGTAGCATCCATCCAATTATTGTGTCCACCTCTAGCTGACCTGTCTCAATGACCTTCCTCAATAATTACTCAGAATTCCTTCAAACAACCACCTGCTAAAAATATCTCTATTTTAAATTTATATCAAGGTAAATAATATTCAAAAGGAGACGTCTGGATTGATGGGTTTAAATAACCTCAGTTTTTCAGAAATCAATCTTCCTATTCTACATTTAATGACTCAGATGTGGCATCTAAATTAGCACTATTGGCTACTTGAGATTAAAATTATAACAGTCAAACACAACAGTTCTCAAAACCTACTGGTCAGTACCAGAAAAGACTACAGTACCTACAGAACTGCTTTACATACATTATTTTCTTATTTCTGTGTCTCTCTTTGCCTACATTTAATATAGCTCCTATAATCTAATATTCAAAAAGCCATGAGCAACCATTAAAACTATTTACATTCTGATTCCTCTAAATTGTATTCATTTTGTTATAAAATTTTACAGAAAGAAAAATACTGTACTTCATTCAAAGATGACTACTATTATAATTTCAAATACCACGAATAACAAGTATTTATTGAACTAGATTCACGGATTCAGATTAAAAACAAACCAAACACCTTGTGGTAGCAACAAATTCAAACCTAGGCTTAGTGGAGTTTCAATTCTGGCATCCATATACATGCACACAAAAATGCCCCCATGACAAAAATCTAGTTCTAGGAATGTTTTAGGGCAAAATAGAGAATTTCCTTAAGAACTGACCACTTATAGGAGACAAATTCTGTTTGTTTGAGATGGAGTTTCACTCTTATGGCCCAGGCTGGAGTGCAGTGGCACGATCTTGGCTCACTGCAACCTCCGCCTCCTGGGTTCAAGTGATTCTCCTGCCTCAGCCTCCCGAGTAGTTGGGATTACAGGTGCTCATCACCACGACCGGCTAACTTTTTGTACTTTTAGTAGAGACGGGGTTTCGCCATGTTGGGCAGGCTGGTCTCAAACTCCTGACCTCAGGTGATCCGCCCGTCTTGGCCTCCCAAAGTGCTGAGATTACAGGCGTGAGCCACCAAGCCAGGCCAGAAGACAAATTTTGAATGATCATTACTGTGCTAATAATATCACTCTGTCCCCATCTCTGGGGTAGATAAAGGTTTACTTGTTTTTAATCCTATTAGTTTTTGTTTTTTTTTTTTGAGAAGGAGTCTTGCTCTTTCCCCCAGGCTGGAATGCAGTGGCGTCATCTTGGCTCACTGCAACCTCCACCTCCAGGGTTCAAGCAATTCTCCTACCTCAGTCTCCGGAGCAGCTGGGATTACAGGCATGGGCCACCATGCCTGGCTAATTTTTGTATTTTTAGTAGAGATGGGGTTTCACCACATTGTCCTCCTAACCTCAAGTGATCTGCCTGCCTCCCAAAGTGCTGGGATTACAGGCGTGAGCCACTCCGCCCGGCCTAATCCTATCAGTCTTGATGATCAAAAACAAAGTAAACCACATACCCCTCCTCGAAGCAGAAAAAAAGAACCAAATCCTCAGCATCCAATCACCATCATTTAGGATGAGGTCTAAAAAATTTAACTATAGTTGTTCTTCTAATCAATTTTAACATTTTCATCCTGAAACATTTGGTGTAGTTTGTAGCCTTGATTGAAAACCACACACACCTTCTTTGGTAAGCCAAACAACAACAGATTTTTATGTATATTATTTTACTAACAAAATCATTTTAATCAACTGAGTCTTTTCAAAACAGATTTGTGATGGTTAAGAACAACCCATCTATTCTGCCAATACTTTTTCTGAATTCCATCTCAAGGTAGATGATAAACTATAAACTATCAGAACCTTTTACTTGTTGCCGGTGTTCATCACTCACATGCAGTTAGTAACCAAAAATATTTCATTTTTTCATATATATAAATGTTTTATTTTCAATATCCCTATTATCACTTGCTCCATATACAGGTTGAGTGTCCCTTATCTGAAAATGCAAAATGATCCAATGAGCATTTCCTTTGAACGTCATGTCAGTGCTCAAAAAGTTTCAGGCTGTTTTTTTTTTTTTTCTTTAAGACAAGGTTTCACTCTGTTGTCCAGGTTGGAGTGCAGTGGTGCAAACATGGCCACTGCAGCCTCGACCTCCCGGGCTGAAGTGATCCTCCTGCCTTAGCCTTCCACATAGCTGGGATGACAAGTGCATAACACCATGCCTGGCTTTAAACAATTTTTTTTTGGTAGAGATGGGCTCTCACTATCTCACTATGTTGCCCAAGCTGGTGTCAAACTTACGCTCAAGCAATATTGCCTTGGCCTCCCAAAGTGCTGGGATTATAGGCATGACCCATCACACCCGACTAAGTTTCAGATTTTCTTTTTTTTTTGCGAGACCGTCTCATTCTGCTGCCCAGGCTGGAGTGCAGTAACATGATCTTGGCTTACTGCAACCTCTGCCTCCCAGGTTCAAGCAATTCTCATGCCTCAGCCTCCCCAGTAGCTGGGGTTATAGGCGTGTGCCACCACATCCGGCTCATTTTTGTTTTTTTAATAGAGACGGTTTTCACCGTGTTGACCAGGCTGGTCTCAAACTCTCGAACTCAGGTGATCTCCCCGCCTTGGCCTCCCAGGGGAGGTATTACAGGCATCAGCCACCACACCTGGTGATAAATTACAGATTTTGAGGCATTTCAGATTTCGCATTTTTTGAATTAGGGATATTCAACCTGCAGTAAACTAAGATAAGCAGGGCCTCTTTGAGATTTATTGCCTCTGAACACAACACAATTCCACTGCACAAGAATATGTCTAGTTAACAATATTTTCCACCCATAGTAAGTGGAACATTGTTCAAAGGTGACATTTTCCAACTTCTCATACAGTGACTTCCAGATTAGGTCAAAGCTATAACTTCATTGTGCATACTACTACTTTAACTATACTTAAATATAACATGCATCTTAAAATTTGACATTGCTTTCAAAATGTGTTTGTTTACTGGGGATAAGAGGTGGCACTGAAGATAAAGGAATATATTGCTAGAGTGTTTCTTTACTATGAGAATGGAAAGAGTTACTGTTGAAAATAACAGTTCCTATCCTCAGAACAGATTCACCATGTGAACAAGAAGGTGTTTCAGTATTAAAAGACACAGGCAGAGAATGAGGGAGGAAAGTGGGAAGAAACGTAGAAAGGTACTGGGCTGGGGTTAGGGCCACATGGGGTTGTGCCATGTGATGCAAAGGAAAATCTCAGAAACAGAAGTAGAGATGAGACATAAGGCCAGCAGCATCTAAGTCATTTGGATATAGGTAAGCGTGAACAGAAATATATAAGTCAAGAAGCACTACGTACTGTCTGGTAAGAACAAATAAAGAACATCTGTCAGGTACATATAATACAATGAGTTTAACTCTTGAGACTACCATTACTTTATTGTGTTAGGTCAGAGATACAAAAACAGACAGATGCACATATAGACATGCCTCCAAATGCTTCAAAATCTACTCTATAAATAGCATTAGCTCCATTTTTCTTCTAATTTTACTCTCATACAAAGATTCCTTTCCTGAGCTGCCTACTTCCCATTTTCTACATTTCCTTAATCCACTCCTTTCTCTACTTAGTATTTTACCTTCTTGAAACTTGCAACTCTTCAAAATTATGTAATCTCCCAAAGGCCAAAAGCTTCATTTCAGTCTAGTATACATGTTTCTTCAAATCGATAATATTTTATTTATAGTACAAATAATTTTAATATTTTCTCAGTAAACCAAATATATTGTGGAAAATGTCAAAAGTTTAAAAATAATGCCTAAAGCCATAATAAGAAATAATTATATTTAAAAAACTATTCAAGATTGACTACTACTTGAAGATACAGATTTATGAACATGTTCATTATGCAAACTTTTAAAATGAAAATCTATCAGAATATCTGTAAAAGAGTGTTGTGGTGCCAGGCATGGTGGCTCACGCCTGTAATCCCAGCACTTTGGGAGGCCAAGACGAGTGGATCGCCTGAGGTCAGGAGTTTGAGACCAGCCAGACTAACATGTTGAAACCCTGTCTCTATTAAATATACTACTAAATATACAAAAATTAGCTGGACGTGGTGGCATGCACCTGTAGTCCCAGCTACTGGGGAGGCTAAGACCGGAGAATTGCTTGAACCCAGGAGACAGAGGTTGCAGTGAGCCAAGATGCGCTACTGCACTCCAGTCTGGGCAACAGAGTGAGACTCCGTCTCAAAAAAAAAAAAAAGGTGTTGTGAACTGATTTTACCAAAATTTAAATTTTACACAGAAAATGAATATATAATTTTTTTTTTTTTTTAAATGGAGTCTCGCCCTGTTGCCCAGGCTGGAGTGCAATGGTGTGGTCTCAGCTCACTGCAACCTCCGTCTCCCAGGTTTAAGCGATTCTCCTGCCTCAGCCTCCCAAGTAGCTGGGGCTATAGGCGCATGCCACCACAACCGGCTAATTTTTGTATTTTTAGTAGAGACGGGGTTTTGCCATGTCAGCAAGGCATGTGATCTGCCTGCCTTGGCCTCCCAAAGTGCTGGGATTATAGGCATGAGCCACCGCGCCCAGCCATATATATAATTTCAAAAAACCCACTACACTACTACTACTTGGTATGAATAATACTTGATGGTCTATTTTTTTTTGTATTAAGATAAAAATTGTATATAGATAGTACTGAAAGGCTATTAATAGTTAACATAGCTGGATTTTTAAAAAAGTAGTCATTGGCTGGGCGTGGTAGGTCACGCCTGTAATCCCAGCACTTTGAGAGGCCAAGGCGAGCAGATCACCTGAAGTCAGGAGTTCAAGACCAGCCTGGCCAACATGGTGAAAACCCCGTCTCTACTAAAAATACAAAAAATTAGCTGGGCATGGTGGTGGTGCATGCCTGTAGTCCCAGCTACTTGAAAGGCTGAAGCAGGAGAATCACTGGAACAGCGAAGGTGGAGGTTGCACTGAGCTGAGATCACACCACTGCACTCCAGCCTGGGTGATCAAGCAAGACTGTGTCTCAAAAAAATTAAACAATAAAAAAAATAAAAATAAAGGCAGTCATTAAAATGATAATCCACTTATAAACTGATTCTAGATATTATGTGGTAAAGTCTGTCTAAATTAAAACTCACGTCGAATTATATAATTTCAAGTTATATACTTAGTAATTTCTACTAGTTTATCAAACCTTAATCTAATATCATAGATAATTTTAACAGTATGACCCCCCAAAAAATTACATGTGAGTCTTTTTAGGAAAAACATTTCTAAATGATTTTTAGGCCCAGATAATATGACCATAACTTTCTTTTTTTATTTTTTGAGATGGAGTCTCACTCTGTCACCCAGGCTGGAGTGCAGTGGTGCGATTTCAGCTCACTACAACCTCCACCTCCCGGGTTCAAGCAATTCTCTGCCTCAGCCTCCCGACTAGCTCGGCTGACAGGGCTCCGCCACCATGCCTAAGTTTTTTGTATTTTTAGTAGACACAGGGTTTCACCATCTTGGCCAGGCTGGTCTTGAACTCCTGACCTCGTGATCCACCCGCCTCAGCCTCCCAAAGTGCTGGGATTACAGGGGCTAGCCACAGCGCCTGGCAGACCATAACTTTCAAAAAGAAACATCTTTGAAACTTTTTCCATGACATCCTTCCAACCTATTGCTACATTGTAGCAATAGGTTTTAAAAAATGATGAATCCAAGGAATCATCCACTTTAGAGTATGACATCTGTTTTAATCAAAAAGATGACTGGTAGGTGCTATTTCTTATTTAATTAAGCAAGAAGAATTAAAACAGTAGAAAATAAACAAAGTTGGGGAATATAAAGAATGAGATGCAGCCAGGTGTGGTGGCTCAATGTCTATAATCCTAAAATGCTAGGGCATTTTGGGAGGCCGAGGTGAAAGGATCACTGGAGCCCAGGAGTTCTGAGACTAGCCTGGGCAACATGGCGAAACCCTGTCTCTACAAAAAAATACAAAAATTAGCCAGGCGGTGGCACTCGCCCGCAGTCCCAGCTACTCAGGGGGCTGAGGCAGGAGAATTGCTTGAACCCAGGAGGTTGAGGCTGCAGTGAGATGTGATCATGTCACTGTACTCCAGCCTGGGTGGCAGAATGAGACCCTGTCTCCAAAAAAAAAAAAAAAAAAAAAAAAGAACAGAAAAGAATGAGATGCTACAATTAACTGAAAAAATCTTATCTTACCATCAGTAGATACCACAAGTGTACAAGTGGCTGTACCAATTTTTTAACTCTTCTGTATACCTCAGTTTCCCTATCTATAAAATATATGATATAACAACAATATCTACATCATAAGGTGGTTGTGAATACACGTAAAGTACCTAGAACAGTGTCTGGTACATTCAAAGTGCCAATAGCTATTAGCTATTATTATCTATCTCATTGTTTAAAAGTAATCAGTCACAAGAAGAGCTGGAGTGAGTATGATTCTATTGGGCAGAACTGGGCAACCTCAATTCCAAAGAGAAAGCCCTACAGCCACAATCTATACTTTTGGAAGAGGGAGATAACAAACTGTTTCAGTAAACTGTTTAATTTAGTTCACATGTTCTTAGCATCAATACCAGAGCTTAAAGATAAAACCCAAACCTTCTCCAAAGAAAGAGGGTTATTCAGGTAGGCCCTAGAGTGGTCTCAATTTCATAACCCACTGAGTGATGTTACAGTAGTAATCTTTTGCTTCATGAAAATTCCAATAAGAGGTAGACAGATGCTGGGGGTAGTATTTGTAGGTGGACAAATTTGGGATGAATAGGTAAACACTAAAACCAATAAAAATAAAAACAAAACAACAAAAAAATCCCTAAATTAAAAGCTCCTGCGGCTGGGTGCAGTGGCTCACGCCTACAATCCCAGCTCTTTGGGAGGCCGAGGTGGGCAGATAGTTGAGGTCAGGAGTTCATGACCAGCCTGGCCAACATGGTGAAACCCCATCTCTACTAAAAATACAAAAATTAGCTCGGCATGGTGGCCCATGCCTGTAATCCCAGCTACTCAGAAGGCTGAGGCAGGAGAATCGCTTGAACCCAGGAGGTGGAGGTTGCAGTGAGCTGAGATGGTGCCACCATACTCTAGCCTGGGCGACATAGTAGCGAGACTCAGTCTTATTTAAAAAAAAAAACCAAAAAACAAAAAACAAAAGCCAGGCGCGGTGGCTCACGCCTGTAATCTCAGCACTTTGGGAGGCCGAGGTGGGCGGATCACGAGGTCAGGAGATTGAGACCGTCCTGGCTTACACAGTGAAACCCTGTCTCTACTAAAAATACAAAAAAATTAGCCGGGTGTAGTGGCAGGCGCCTGTAGTCCCAGCTACTCGGGAGGCTGAGGCAGGAGAATGGTGTGAACCCGGGAGGTGGAGCTGGCAGTGAGCCAAGATTGTGCCACTGCATTCCAGCCTGGGCGACAGAGCGAGACTCTGTCTCAAAAAAAAAGTTCCTGCAAAACCTTACTCAAACAGAAATCAACCTGAAAAGAAATTTTTTAAAGAGTACAGGCAGGGCATGGTGGCTCACATCTGTAATCTCAGCACTTTGGGAGTCTGAACTGGGTGGATTGCTTGAGCCCAGGAGTTTGAGACCAGCCTGGGCAACACAGAGAAACCCCGTCTCTACAAAAAATACAAAAAAGGGCATGGTGGCACATTCCTGTAGTCCCAGCTACTGTTTGGGAGGCTGAGGTGAGAAGATGGTTTGAGCCTAGAAGATAGAGGCTATAGTGAGCGGAGATTGTGTCAATGCACTCCAGTCTGGCTGACACAGCGACACCATGCCTCCAAAAAAAAAAAAAAAAAGTCAAAGTAGGATAAAATGAAGCTTAATGTATTCATATAGGTGATTTATATGATTTATATTAAAAGTTACCAATGGGGCTGGGCATGGTGGCTCATGCCTCATGCCCGTAATCCCAGCATTTTGGGAGGCCGAGGTGGGCAGATCACTTGAGGTGAGGAGTTCAAGACCAGCCTGGCCAACAGGGTAAAACCCCATCTCTACTAAAAATACAAAAATTAGCCGGCCTCAGTAGCACGTGCCTATAATCCTAGTTATTCGGGAGGCTGAGGCAGGAGAATTTCTTGAACCCGGGAGGCAGAGATTGTGGTGAGCCAAGATAGCGCCATTGCACTCCAGCCTGGGCAACAGATTGAGACTCCGTCTCAAAAAAAAAAAAAAAAAAAAAAAGTTGCCAATGAAGCATAATTTTCATCAGGGAAAAATTGGCCATTATATTGTATGTACATATATTTGCATATATTAAAAAACTTGATGTATTTACATTAATAAAGTTTAGTCAAAACAATGGCCATTTTAGTAAAACAAAAATGTTACCTTTAAACTCAAACTCTAAACTTCAAAGGAAATGAAGCCTCCAATTTAATGTAATCAACTGTCACACCTTCTAAATTTATAGCCATTAAATAAGAACTTTCCACATAGTATGTTTTCTTTTCTTTTCTTTTCTTTTTTTTTGGGGAGACAGTCTCGCTCTGTTGCCCAGCCTAGAGTGCAATGGTGCGATTTCGGCTCACTGCAACCTCTCCCTCCCGGGTTCAAGCAATTCTCCCGTCTCAGCCTCCCGAGTAGCTGGGATTACAGGCACCTGCCACCACGCCCAGCTAATTTTTTTTTTTTAGTAGAGACAGGGTTTCACCATGTTGTTTAGGCTGGTCTCGAATCTCTGACCTCAGGTGATCCACCTGCCTCAGCCTCCCAAAGTGCTGGGATTACAGGTGTGAGCCACCATGGCTGGCCCGTATGTTTTTTCTCCTCCTTTTTTTTCTTTTTGAGACTGGCTCTCTGTCACCCAGGGTGGAGTGCAGTGGCGTGATCATAGCTCACTAGGGCCTGAAGCTCCCGGGGTTCCGGTGATCTTCCCACCTCAGCTTCCCAAGTAGCTGGGACTAGAGGTGTGTGCCACCTATTTTTGCATTTTTTGTGGAGACAAGGTCTCACTACATTGCCCAGGCTGGTCTTGAACTCCTGAGCTCAAGCCATCCACCCACCTAGGGCTCCCAAAGTGCTATCATTACAGGCATGAGCCACCACACCCGGCCTCTATTTTATTTTAATGAATTGCTCCTAATTTTGAAAGATACATTTTAGACAAAGAATCCCCATGAAATATATTTTTCCATACTTTTGAGAAATAGAGAACTATTGGTTTCATTTGTATCTTTTCCTTTTTTTAGCCAATTAATAATGAATAATTATGATGAAAAAATTAGTACCAATAACTAAACATACTAATAAGGATGGGAAAGTGACTTTAAAATTATTCTAAAGTAGTATTTTTAATATTCATCTACAATTAATTATTGAATTATTGTTCCCTACAAGCTAAAATATTAGTTTTATCCTCTATACTATGCAACTATGACCCTGAAATGGTTGTCTGATTTCTCAGCCTCCTGGCTCAAGCAATCCTCCTGCCTCAGCCTATCGAGTAGCTGGGACTATAGGTGCTCCCCACCATGCCCGGCTAATTTTTTTTTTTTGGAAGGGACAGGATCTCACACTATCTTGCCCAGGCCGGTCTCAAACTCCCAGGCTCAAGCATTCCTCTCACCTCAGCCTCCCAGTGCAGGGATTACAAGCAAGCCACTGCCCCGGCCTCAAAAGTTTTTTTTAGGCTACTTTTGTAGATGAATCTCAAGAACAATGTGCATGTTGGTTAGTATCAGTTTAAGCCAGAACTTGAGAAAAAAAATTAGGTATTTACTACAAAATTATAAATTTAAATGATTGGTTTCTTTCCTTCATGAAGCAAAAATAAAGCTGACTTTTCTAGAAAAGACTGTAAAGAGGAGACAGAAGCAACTGACCCTCTACTTCTCTTGTTCTTTCTTTTCTTTTTTGAGATGGAGACTCGCTTTGTCGCCCAGGCTGGAGTGCAGTGGCGCAATCTTGGCTCACTGCAACCTCCGCCTCCTGGGTTCAAGTGATTTTCCTGCCTCAGCCTCCTGAGTAGCTGGGATTACAGGCACCTGCCACCACGCCCGGCTAATTTTTTTTATTTTTTGTGGAGATAGGGTTTTGCCATGTTGGCCAGGGTGGTCCTGAACTCCTGGCCTCAGGTGATCTGCCCATCTCGGCCTCCCAAAGTGCTGGGATTACAGGCGTCAGCCACTGCACCTGGTTCTACTTCTCTTGTTCTGTGATATGAAAATTATCCTAAGCTGTAAGATTCCCAAGAAAACTGAAAGAATGGGGATGCGGGTAAGCTTTGCTAACCGTGGCCTTCCCCATCCACCTCTTCCCCCAACTTTTCCCATAAAAGCAACCTCTACTAATAAAACAAAGCATCTTTTACAAGTAGCTCCCTACAGGGATCCTATCTGTCCTTGAGTGCTTACCACAATCTGATTTCTGGACAGCTGACCCAAAGTTTGTTGATTTTACTGATCTTCAGAAAGCCACTGACTGGCTAAAGTCTTATTGGTGAACAGAGTCAAAAATCAGATGCCCCTGCCAAGCTTTACAGAATGAGGAGTTGGACAACACAGTTACGTTTGGCTGCACTGTGGTGAAACATATGAGGTATCTTCTTTTTGTCTTCAATCAGCCACATTTGGGCTGAGTAGTTCTATTACATCTTCAAAAAACTGAGCTCCAGTTCTTGATGGAGACAGAGGAAGGTCATTGAGGAGGTGGTTCAGCTCAAGAGCTAAGTGAAAAATGTCTTTTGATTCACTCCTGCTTGTGGATAGAAGTCATCTTCGGGATGGAAGAGGGAGTGAGATGACCTAGAGTCTTGAATTGGTGGATCTGCAGGAACAGAAACTAAATACAGTGGAGACCTCTTAACTGAGTAACACCACGAGATGGATTTCCTGACAAAGTGCCAATATAGGCTAAATATAAAGATTAAACATGTGCAATAAAAGTGATCATGCACTTGTTTTTCCAGATATCAAATGCATTTGTACCATTTTATGAATACATGTTTTCTTAATAACTGATTATAAAACAACGTAAAAAAAAAACCAATTTAAGAAAAATAGACCCATTCAAACAAAAAGCCTGTAATTTTGCCTATATGAGTGCCATTTCCTCACGTTTAACAAGTCGGTTCTTTCAAATGACTTTTTCTCCATATACAAACTATACTCTGTCTAGTCCACATAGTGTCAGTAGTAACATACATCAAATTTTAATTTGAGATAGATCTTTCAGGTTTTTTTTAATCCCCTAGAGAAATGAAATTCAAATTACACCTCAAGGTACTAATTTACAATAATCTACCGGCTTACAAATTCTAAGACTTGCATTAACCAAGTTTACTCCTACATATCAACCAAAAGAAGAGTACGTATCATTAAGTCAGGCAATCTTTAAATGTGAGTAGTGGCCACCTCAAAGTTCCCTCAAACTTTGATTTTAAAAAAACTTTAAAGGCCCACAACCAGATTACTGTGGATCTAATTTAAATTTTCTACATACATTTACAAGAATTTTGATGAACATTTGATTACTTACTTCTACTTACAATTTGAATATGTAAATTTACTGTATATACTCTCATAATTATTAGACCAGGAATCAGCAAACTATGGTGGCCAAATGCAGCCTGCCACTGATTTTTGTATATAACATTGTACTGGGACACAGTCATGCTTTTTCATTTATGTATTGTCCATGGCTACTTTCATGCTGCAATAGCACAAAAAGCAGTCATGACAGGGACCACAAAACCTAAAATATTTACAACTGGCCCTCTATAGAAAAAGGTTGCCAACCCCTGATATAGACAATTATTAAAACGTATATAATACAATTAAATTATTTTGAAATGAAACAGAAATAACATGTAGAGTTAAAATTAGTTATAGGTCAACCATAACAAATTTACCACAGAAAGAAAAAAAACGTAAAATAAGTCCCAAGAGGACACTCCATCTGGCTTTCAGATGAAAAATTTGATCTTTACATATAGAATATATATACACATATATGTAAATGCTATAAAACTAACATTCAAGAATAATACAGATAACACGCTATGGAACTGTTCATTTAAAAATGGTTAATTTTGTCATGTAAATTTCACCTCAATAAATTTTTTTAAAAATAAGAGTATATGCAGTACTTTACAGATTTCTACCTTTAAGTGGGCCACATCATAGTATAGTGGTTAAAGATTTAAGTTACATCTTACCTAATAATGTGGTTTCTCCAATATCTCTTAGATCATCTCAGACCCTTGTGTATATTTCTTCTTTGCCAGTAGATGGAGACAACACCACTGAAAGTTTAAAAGACATCATTCCCTGTTTAAAGGGAGCTTGCTGGTCTGAAAACTGGGGGAACCCTAACCCAAAGATTTCTTCATTTATTTTTTAAAAGACAGAATGGCTATGCCAAAATAAGAAATCCAAGGGAATGTACCAAATATTAACTACGGATATCCTCAAAAATTTACTAAAAAGTAACTAAACTCTGTCTGTGATATGGTAACTAAATCGTATTAAAATGCAATCATCTCTATAGCTTATAAGGTTCAAACTACCTGCTCTGTGCTCTCATTTAGGCTAGATCATTTATTTTTCAGTTTCAGAAAGTGTAACTCAGAATACATAAGAAAAAGAGTTGTCTGAATTCCACAGAGGTAGCTGCAGTACATACATATAGTATTTTAATTAGTCATATATGCTGCTAGAAGCTTTTTATTCAAAATAAGACAACTATCCAGATCCACATGAAATAATAAGAACTTTAAAAAGAGAGTTAAAGCAGAAATGGTAGAAGCAGTAAGAAAAAAATTCAATTTTATGATCATACTGAAGAGAAACGCTCATGAAAGGGAAGAATCAAATTTACCTACTTAAGTTTCTTATTTCACTACTAAAAATTACATAAACAGAATAAAAACCATCTGTAAGAAATAAATTTCAATTTCAAACCTAGAAGCTTAAGAAGTCATCTCAAAATCATTGTTTATCTATATTTTTCAATTAATAGCTTTCCTTTCCAAATTCAAAGGCTTAAAGCCATTTTTTTCAAATGCAATCATGAAAAACACCCAAAAGCAAAAAACAAAGAAAAACCCCAACAAGGTTATCGAGCTTAAAAGAGAAAACTAAGATATCACTATACTATTTACATCTGCCACAAGGACTCCTGTCCTTAAAGTCCACTAAACAAGAACAACAAATTTGATAAAAAAAGGTCTTAAGAAAAATACTTGCCTTAAACCAAATAATCATCAGTTTTGAAAGGGAACAGAAAAATCTTTAAATCTTTTAATTTTATGTACATTTTGCTTAACCCCAATTATACATCAGGACTAAAATCAGCTTACATAAAAAGTGAATTCAGTATTCAAATATTTATTGCCATAGCTACAATACCTACCCTAGGTTAAAACTAGAACTGACAACTAAAATAAATCCTCTTACAACTCATTACTAGACAAAGTAGGTTAAAGTAGCCATGAACCACAAACTTCTATTTAACTCTTAAATTTCACGGTTTCTGTGAGACATCAACTATTATCTGCCAAGAAAACTATAACCACATTCTAACTGCCTTTAAGAGCACATAAACAACCAAACACATTTTCATCATCCACATGGCAAGCACTCTGTGACTTTACTAAGTTAATCTTTAGGCTGGCTCCCTCTTGATAGACAACAAACTTTTCGATTCCCAATCTTTCAACAACTATTATATAATGCAAATAATGCTAGTTAAATAACAACCTCCAAAACAGAAACGCACTTTGCAATTTTCAAAGTGTATTCACTTATATTATTAACTCAATCTTATAATAATGGAAAAACCTTAAAGTAAAAACTATGGCCAGCACACATAATCCACAGTGAAATGTTAATGATATTTGTATTTTCCACTGTTACCTGTCCATCAGCACAGATGAGAGAGAAATGCTTAAACTAAAATGCCCTAAGTAAAACAATAACTAGAAGAGTGTCCTGGAATTCTAAGATTAATTATAAAAGAGATGTACTAAAGTATAATTTTCACAGACCACATTACTACTATAGGAAATAAAATGATCAACAAGGAATGAGTTTTCTTTGTATTAATTGGATTTTTGGAAAACAAAAACAAAAACACCAGGAGTTAACCTGGCAAGTTCCTCTTGAGGATCTATGATGTCAGTGCTCCTGCCTCCACCTGCTGGCAAACAGATTATGAAACTAGCTGAGATCTCAAGGTAAGAAAGTTAGCATTTTTGGAGTAACAAATTAATGTTGTTTTATGTAATATCTAGCATGATGCTAATTTTGTTAATAAATCATTAAAATGTTGATGAAATCCATTATACTTCTACAGAAAAACACATTTAATGTCACATACACACAAAAAAATACAAAAGATTTTTTTTATCAGAATGTTACCTATCAGGCCAAAAATCATCAAAAAAATTTTAATTACCTGATAAATGACATCTTGGAAAAGGACTGGAAAAGTAAGTGCTGCATCTTCTAGCTCATTTAGACTACAATGCACTAGTGTTTCATCCTTCAAATAAAAAACATAAATTGAATGAAACAAGATAGTAAAAGAAACTTCAAAGGATAATTTTATCCTTAATCACCAAAACACTAAAGCACCCATTCATATGTTGAATTTTACATTTATAATATATTACTATATGTGGCACAGCAATTTGGGGTAGGAGTTTCTAAAGTCACTAGTTCTCAGGTACAGCTCCTGGACTAGCAAGCAGAATAAACATCATTTGAGAACTAGTTAGAAATGCAAATGTTAACCTCACTTCTGATGATCAGAAACTCAGGGGAGGGGATGGGTCTCAGCAATCTCTGTGTTTTTTTTATTTTTATTTTTTGAGACAGAGTCTCGCTCTCAGGCTGGAGTGCAGTGGTGCGATCTCAGCTCACTGCAACCTCCGCCTCCTGGGTTCAAACGATTCTCCTGCCTCCGCCTCCTGAGTAGCTGGGATTACAGGTGCCAGCAATCACGTCTGGCTAATTTTTGTATTTTTAGTAGAGACAGGGTTTCACCATGTTGGTCAGGCTGGTCTCGAACTCCTGACCTCAGGAACATGCCTTGGCCTCCCAAAGTGCTGGGATTACAGAAGTGAGCCACGGTGCCTGGCAACAATGTCTGTTTTTAGAAGCCCTTCGGATTCTGACACATGCTCAAGTTTGAGAAGCAAGGCTTTGAGTTCTGCAGCTGCCAACTTTCAGTTAAACCCACATGCATGTTACTTTTTTACAATCAGCAAATGTAAGTGTAGAATCTAATTATTAAAAATATATATTCTGTTCATTTAACTCCTTATCCTCCAACTTTTTATAAAGCATCTTACTTTAAGTAGATGTTTTAGTATCTCACAAATTATGTTTCATGTAATTTTACTCAACACCAGATGATCTAGGTTCACTGCAACCTCCACTTCCCGGGATCAAGTGATTCTCCTGCCTCAGCCTCCCAAGCAGCTGAAATTACAGGCGCCCACCACCACGCCCGGCTAATTTTTGTATTTTTAGTGGAGATGGGGTTTCACTATATTGGTCAGGCTGGTCTCAAACTCCTGGACTCAAGTATCTGCCCGCCTTGGCCTCCCAAAGTGCTGGGATTACAAGCGTGAGCCACTGTGCCTGACCTAGATAAATTTCTTTCCTTCCTTTTAAAATTGAAATGAGATCTCACTTTGTTGCCCAGGCTGCAATGCAGTGGCACAATTGTAGCTCACTGCCGCCTCAAACTCCTGGCCTCAAGGGATCCTCCTCTCTCGGCCTCCCGAGTAGCTGGGACTACACGCTTGCAACACCAGGCTCATTCATTTTTTGTAGAGACGTGGGTCTCACTATGTTGTCTAGGCTGGTCTCGAATTCCTGGGCTGAATGGAGCCTCCCAAAGTGCTGGAATTACAGGCATGAGCCACTGTGCCTGGCTAAGATAAATTTTCTATGAGAGCTAAACCACATCTCCAAATATAGGGTACCAATTATAGGGTTCCAGTAACAAACGCTTAATAATAAAATATTTTCCAATATGACATGAGATACATTTTTACTAATATCAAGAAATTAGTTCCTTCCTCAATCCCAGGGCTTCACTTTACTAGCCTTAAAAAAAGTAAACAGATTTTAAAAATGCAAAATTAATAAGAAATCAAGAGGCAGAGGGGAAATGTGACTATATATTAAATTTGGTTAGCAAATGATAGGAGATCATTGTTTTCAAAGCTTTTCTGGTACCCTAAAATATCATTTTTTTTCTGAGACAGAATCTTGCCCTGTTGCCCAGGCTGGAGCACAGTGATATGATCTCAGCTCACTGCAACCTCCGTCTCCTGGGTTCTAGTGATTCTTGTGCCTCAGCCTCCAGAGTAGCTGAGATTACAGGTGTGTATCACCATGACCAGCTAATTTTTGAATTTCTAGTAGAGAATGGGTTTTGCCATGTTGGTCAGGCTGGTCTCAAACTCCTGGCTTCAAGTGATCGGCCCAAAGTTCGACCTCCCAAAGTTCTAGGATTACAGGCATGAGCTACCACACCCAATCCCTAAAATACAAATTTTTAAATCACATCAAGATATCATACTGGGGCCGGGCGCAGTGGCTCATGCCTGTAATCCCAACACTTTGGGAGGCCGAGGCGGGCGGATCATGAGGTCAGGAGGTCGAGACCATCTTGGCTAACAAGGTGAAACCCCGTCTCTACAAAAAATACACAACAAAAAATTAGCCGGGCGTGGTGGCAGGCGCCTGTAGTCCCAGCTACTTGGGAGGCTGAGGCAGGAGAATGGTGTAAACCCGGGAGGCGGAGCTTGCAGTGAGCTGAGATGGCACCACTGCACTCCAGCCTGGGCGACAGAGCGAGACTCCATCTCAAAAAAATAAGAAATTGTGCTTTTGAGACTATTAATAAAAAGTGTATTGGTATAATATATATGTAAAAATAAGAATAAGAAAAGGGTTATGGTCTTGCATATGGTTAATTAAGTTGACCCAAATTATATTTGGTCCTTCAGGAAAACATGATCCTGACAAAAAAAAGGGAAAGCTAACATAAGCATGATTCTAAAAAAGAATTTCACCCCTTTATTCTCTCTACCTCTACAGATAATATACTTACCAAGTCTAAAACTAGGGAGAATTCCGGTGTGCTTCTTGTTTTCAACGGAAGAGCAGGTTTCCTATTTAGTTGTTCTTCTGTCAGTGGCGGGACATGTTTGATGAAATAATAGCTATAAATCAGATTTTAAGAAAATTTCAACATTTTACTTTTTATACATATAGAACATTACTAAGCTCAGCCCATTTAAAAATCTATAAAGCAGTTAACCCAGAAAACAAAACTTATAAAACATATTAATAAAAGTGAAAACATACAAATTAGTATCTCTGTAAAATAGTAACAGCTGTTTTTGTTTGTTTGTTTTTGAGACAGTCTCACTCTATCACAGGTCACTGTAACCTCTGCCTCCTGGGCTCAAGTGATCCTTCCACCTCACCTTCCCTAATAGCTGGGACTACAGGCATGTGCCACCGTGTCCGGCCAATTTCTGTGTTTTTTATAGGGACGAGGTTTTGCCACATTGCTCAGGTTGGTCTTGAACTCCAGGCTCAAACAATCTGCCTGCCTGGGTCTCTCAAAGTGCTGGGATGAGCCACTGCACCCAGCCCCAGTAAAAGTTTCAAATACCTACAGGTCACATATCTTGGCAATATACTATTTAGCCACCAATCCACATATATAATGTACTTTCATCATGCTCCAAAAAGGAAAGAAAAAAAGAGAAAAAAGCAACTCACGGGTCAAATACTTCCCAGTCTTCTTCATAGGTGGCCTCCGCGTGGGCTGATGAATAACCACTATCTGGAGTTACTGGTGCTATTTAACACAGTGAAAGAAAAAATGTTGCTTTTACTTAATGCTTCATGAAATATATATTTTTACTGCTTCTATCTAAGATCTTCCTAAAGCCTTGTGTATTTTAAAGACAGAAATAACTTGTAAACACCTAAAAGCCAATTTATTAACATATAGATCTAACTTTAGATCTAAAGGGAAAAATGACCACTATAGAAAAAATGGCAAACCAGATCATGGCTAGAATTAAGATGTTTATCAGCTAAGAAAAAATCTACTACTTATTACCAGAAAAATATACACCAAAAAATGTAATCTTCTAATTGTATGGTGTTTACATGTAATCACCAAAAAATTTCATGGTGCTCTTATAGGGGTAATAGTTCATAAAATGCCTTGTACATACACGCAGTCAGTAAATGTATGCTGACAACAGACCCAAATGTAGGTTTTTTGTTTTTTTTTTTTTTGAGATGGAGTCTCGATCTGTCGCCCAGGCTAGAGTGCAATGGCATGATCTCAACTCACTGCAACCTCCACCCCACAGGTTCAAGCGATTCTCCTGCCTCAGCCTTGTGAGCAGCTGGGATTACAGACACGTGCCACCACACCTGGCTGATTTTTGTATTTTTGGTAGAGACTGGGTTTCTCCATGTTGGTCTGGCTGGTCTCAAACACCCAACCCCAGGTGATCCGTGCACCTCAACCTCCCAAAGTGTTGGGATTACAGGCGTGAGCCACTGCGCCCGGCCCATGAACAGTCTTTAAAAAGTTCATGAACCCTTTGAAGATTTATTTTAAAAAATTGTATGTTCCCAGGAATCTCAAGACTATGATCTCTTTTTTTTTTTTTTTTTGAGGCGGAGTCTCGCTCTGTCACCCAGGCTGGAGTGCAGTGGCCTGATCTTGGCTCACTGCAGGCTCTGCCTCCCAAGTAGCTGGGACTACAGGCATGTGCCACCACACCTGGCTAATTATTGTATTTTTAGTAGAGACGGGGTTTCACCGTGTTAGCTAGGATGGTCTCGATCTCCTGACCTCATGATCCACCGGCCTCGGCCTCCAAAAGTGCTAGAATTCCAGGTGTGAGCCACCGCACCCGGCCACAACTATAATCTTAAAAAATTAAGAAATGCAGCCAGGTGTGGTGGCGGGTGCCTGTAATCCCAGCACTTTGGGAGGCCAAGGCAGGCGGATCACCTGAGGTCAGGAGTTCGAGATCAGCCTGACAAACATGGAGAAACCCCATTTCTATAGAAATACAAAATTAGCTGGGCATGATGGCACATGCCTGTAATCCCAGCTATTCAGGAGGCTAAGGCAGGAGAATCGCTTGAACCCGGGAAGCAGAGGCTGCAGTGAGCCGAGATTGTGTCATTGCACTCTAGCCTGGGCAACAAGAGCAAAACTCCACCTCAAAAAGGAAAAAAAAAAATTAAGAAATGCTACTCTATGCAGACATTCTGTTTTTTTGTTTGTTTGTTTGTGTTGAGGCGGAGTCTCAATCTGTTGCCCAGGCTGGAGTGCAGTGGCGTGATCTGGGCTCACTGTAACCTCCGCCTCACCGGTTCAAGCAAATCTCCTGCCTCAGCCTCCCGAGTAGCTGGGATTATATGCACCTGCTACCACGCCCGGCTAATTTTTTGTATTTTTAGTAGAGATGGGGTTTCATCATGCTGGCTAGGCTGGTCTCGAACTCCTGACCTCAGGTGATCCACATCAGGTAACCCGGCCTCCCAAAGTGCAGGGACTACAGGCATGAGCCACTGCATCCAGCCAGAAATTATTCTTTTAACCTTTTTTTTTTGAGACAGGGTCCTGCTCTGTTGCCCAGGCTGGAGCACAGTGGAGCAAACACTGTGGACTCGACCTGGGCTCCAGCAATCCTCCTCAGCCTCCCAAGTAGGTGGGACTACAGATGTACCACCACACCTGGATAATTTTTAAAATTTTTTTTGTGGAGACAAAAAAGTATCTTGTTATGCTGCCCAGGCTGGTCTTGAACTCCTGGGCTCAACAGATCCTCCTTCCTAGGCCTCCTCAAGTGCTGGTGAGCCACCGTACCTGATCAAAATCACTGCTTAGAAGACTTACTATTTTACTTCTAATTTATAAACACTTAAAAATGATCAAGAAGTAATTCTATATTGCATGCCATAGTTCATTCCCAGTTTGAGCTAAGAGCTTATCTTTTGATAGTGCTTTAGAAATTATGCTGGGAATTTTCCAAGACAATAATTATAACTTAAATGTAAGAAGACAAAGGTAACTTACAAGCCAAATAGGTAACGTCTCAGATATAAAAATTTAAAGTGGAACCCAATAAAAATTTCTATAATCTTTCTATAGAAATGAAATGGTAGATAATAGTCTTTCAAGACAAAAATTAATCTTTTGTGCAATTATCATGTATTAACACCTTTTGAGACAGAGTCAACATGGTGTGTATGTCCAATGGATGACATCAGATGTAAAGCAGAATTTTTTTTCATCTCTGACATTATGCTTCCAATAATTAGCACAAAAAAAATCTCCAATAACTTTACCATTTCAAGTTCCTATTAATCTCAAATGAAAGAATATTTTTATTTTATTATTATTTTTTGAGACAGGTCTCACTTTGTTGCCTAGGCTAGAGTGCAGTGGCATGAACACAGCTCACTGCAGCCTTGACCTCACAGGCTCAAGCAATCCTCCCACCTCAGCCCTTCAAGTAGCTGGGACTATAGTATGCAAGCCACGATGCCCAGCTAATTTTTTTGTTGTTGTTTTTGTAGATACAGGGTTTCGCCATATTGCCCAGGCTAGTCTCAAACTCCTAAGCTCAAGTGATCTGCCCACCTTGGCCTCCCAAAGTGCTGTGATTATAGGCATGAGCCACAGCACCCAGCCAAGAATATTTGTTAAGTGCTTATATGCTAAGTATTTTGCCTATTTTATCTCCTTTAGCCTGCAAAACCTTGTATTACAAAAACCATGTTAAAGCTAAGAAAACTGTTTTTGAAACTGTCTCAAAAGCTTAAATAAGCTGTCCAAAGTAACACAGCTGCTAGCTTCCTACCTTCTTGTTCTCTTTGGCTATGTTCTCAAAGTTAAGGAAAAGAATACTTTTGTCACTCATACTAAATGCCTCTATCTATACTCTCATGATCATCCCAATCAGAGTAACTACAATGTGACACACCATGTCATTTAGCTCACTTCTTTGTAGCAGCACTCACCATACTGTATAGTGATGTTTCTGTATATTTGGCTCTTCAATTAGATCACAAACTCCTCAGGAGTCAATTCATCAACAGTTCCAATCACAAAAAAAAAAGGTGCTCATAAATGCTGGGAGAATAAATGAATGACTGTGACAACTATAGTATATCTTAATTTTCCCTTCTAGAAACCGCTAAGTTACAGAAATCCTTTCTCCATCTTCACAGTTGTCAGAAAAAATAAATACAAAGGCTTATACAGCAGCATGAAAATACAGAACGAACATCAAACAGGAAGCCAAAGCCCTGAACTTTAGTCTATACTTTACTTTATTAGTCTTATACCACTGGGCAAAGTAATAAGCATAAAATGATGGGTCAAAGGTGGGTTAAATTGCAAATATTACCCACAAAAGAATGAACGTAATTGTATTGATTTGACTGTTAGATTCTGTATTATTTTTAAATTCTGAATTTAACATTATACATATGAATCTTTCACTTGATGACTTTAAAATAAACCTATTTTGCTGCTTGTCTCTTCACGTTGGTATTACTGGATTGCATTATATAGAAGTTTCATAATTGTATCATATTTTCTTTAAATGTTTTCTGCTGTGTCAATTACTTTTTTAAAAGTTTCCTTTTTATAGCTGAGAGAAGTACAGATGCCCCTAGACTTATGATGGGGCTATATCCCAATAAACCCATCATAAGTCACAAATATCATAGGTCAAAATGCATTTAACACCCTGATAAACCCACTGTAAAGTAAAAGAATTGGAAGTTGAACCACTGTAACTCAGGAACCATCTGTATATTATATTTCCTTAAACCAAACTATGTTTCTTTTTTTCTTTTGTCTTTCCCAAGACTGGATCTTGCTCTGCTGCCTAGGCTGGATTGCAGTGGCTCAGTCATAGCTCACGGCAGTCTGGAATTCCTGGGCTCAAGCAATCCTCCCACTTCACCCTCCTGAGTAATTAGGACTACAGGCACATGCCACCATCCCCGGCTAATTTAAAAAAATTTTTTTTGGCCGGGCGCAATGGCTCACACTTGCAATCCCAGCACTTTCGGAGGCCGAGGTGGGCAGATCATTTGAAGTCAGAAGTTCGAGACCAGCCTGGTCAACATGATGAAACCCGGTCTCTACTAAAAGTTAAAAAAAAAAAAAAAATAGCTGGGCGTGGTGTCACATGCCTGTAATCCCAGCTACTCAGGAGGCTGAGACAGGCGAATCGCTTGAACCCAGGAGGTGGAGGTTGCAGTGAGCCAAGATCATGCCACTGCACTGTCCAGCGTGGGCGACAGAGTGAGACTCCACCCCAGACAGGGTCTGGCTCTTTTGCCCAGGCTGGTCTCAAACTCTTGACCTCAAGCAATCCTCCTGCCTTGGCCTCCTGAAGTGCTGGGTTATAGGCCCCAGCCATCATGCCTGGCCCCAAACTATGTTTCTTAACTAATATATATTTACTGCGCTCTCTCAAATACCTGGTACCACAATAAACAACAACAACAACAAACACAAACAAACGAAACAAATTTAAGATAAAATCTCCATGCCCTAATAAGAAGATGGCCTTCTTCAGTTTTATTTCTGCTTTTAAGAATGGTGGAACACAATTCCATCTTGTACCCTGTCTATCCACCACAGTACTCAGAGGTAATGAAATTCCTGATCCATATGTTTCCACATTTCAAGGACAACTGGCTCCGAAACCCAATAATTATGTTTGGCCTTTATAAGGTTCCAAGTCAGGCTGCAAACTTAGGTATATAGGGAGATCTAGGAACAGAAGCAGTTTTTGGGGGGATGTCATCGATGTAATCAAGCAAATCTGAAGGTATGAGACTGCCTCTAGCTAGTGACCTCAGACATAAGGGTCTAAGACTTGTGCAATAATAATAAGGATATTCATAAACATGAGCATATATTTTGTTAGTTGTATTAAATTTCTCCAAGCAATAAGATTAGTGGTAATAATTAAACTGTAAAATGACTAATACTTAGTCAAAATCTTTTAAAAATTTTCAATTTCAAAATGACTTTGGATTTTTGGGACAAAGCTTTGTTTCCAATTTTAACTTTTTCTTAACTTCCAGGAAGAAAAACCTATGCATATAATGTGCTCATTTAAGAAAAAATATGAAATACTGTATTTTTTATCAACTACTCATGAAGATGTATAAGAAAAGAAATTTTCTTCACCTGTAAGGGGTGGGATATCACGATTAACTGTTTCTTCTGCTTCTTCTAAACCATTGTTTATTGATGGTCTCACTTGAACTGCTTGATTTGAGTAAGCTGCTCCATTAGTTGATGTAGTAGTACTGGTAGTGATCTCATCCACCTGTTCCATATCAAGTTGTTTTACTATTTCTTCAGCTTCCACAGCCTGTCCTGGAGAATCTGATCCTGATGTTCCTGAAATCATGATTCAGTGTACTATCATCATTTAAAAATGCACCTATTTAGAAAAACTAAATGCAGCATCACCGTACAATATATTTATTTAGACTGATCATTCCTGCAGGAACAAAGCTGAGGATATTGCTTTTAGAGAATCTTTGCTAGCTATTTCAAACAATGAAGAATAAAGACTTACAGGCTAGAGTAACATTTGTGAGCAAAGTTTCTGCATCCTAGTCATGTGTGCAATTGTAATTTTTCAACCAGAGGTATCAAAAAATTAGCTGTTCCCCTAATCATGAGAACCTTTTAATTAAAAGATATAAAAATAATTTCTCAGCAAAACTCCATCTCAATAACAAAGACAGGGCCAGGTGTGGTGACTCATGCCTGTAATCCCAGCACTTTGGGAGGCTGAGGCAAGCAGACTGCTTGAGCTCAGGAGTTCAAAACCAGCCTGGGCAACATGGCTGTCTCTACAAAGAATATAAAAACTAGCTGGGTGTGGTGGTGCACATCTGTGATCCCACTACTCATGAGGCTGAAGTGGGAGGATCACTTGGGCCCAGCAGGAGGTCAAGGCTGCAGTGAACGGTGATCGTACTATTGCACTCCAGCCTGGGTGACAGAGCAAGACCCTGTCTCAATTAAAAAAGAAAAAATAATAATCCCACGTCTTTCCATTTCCTTCTGGAATCTTCCAAATGTCATTTTAAACAAAAATAACAAAAAAAAATTAACCTCCAATATTCTCAACTTCCTTACAGAACATTCCTTCTCCCTTGTTGCTTTAAGTTTAACCTCTTTCCTAAAAGGTTTTCCTGATACCCTTCCCTCAATGCTCTTTATTCTCCCATACCAATATACTAATTGAATCAGAATTCATTTATCTCCATTGCTACTATTCAATCACTGGTTTTCCACTAATGTGCAAAAAAAGTCTGCTCTTTTGAGACTGATGTCACATGGCTATATAATTCTTCACTTATCCTCACTGCTGGCACCTACCATCTACTGCCAGAATCCTCTCAATCGCAAAGAAGTTTAATACATAGCTACTAGTTTACTGCTCTATTTAACACAGTATTTTTTCTAGTTGTTATTACAGATGATGTCAATGACTCATCCAATGACTAATCCTCAAAGTTCTTGCCCTCTTCAGCTCCAACCATCTTCACTCATACTGCTCTGTATCAGTTACTACCATAGCTATAACCTGGACATTAACACTGAGAAACTTCACCTCTGAAGCCTAAAATTCTAATACTGTATTAACCACTTACCACAACCTCCTAACCCTCAAATTATATATCTCATACTCCCATTATATGTGATCTTCAAACTTGATAAAGGCCAGTCTGTTTAATTCCAAACACGTCCCTCAAACACTTCTTCTCAACCCTCCTCATCTAGTTAAGACTTCGTGGTGTATCACTTAAATACACTGTCAAACTGGCAGCCTCAGTATCCTTGATCCCTCATTCCTCCACTGTCATCCATCAAGAAATCCCTCTTGAATCAACGTAACCAACAGGCTTCTCAGACCCTAGTTGCAGGCTATGGAACAAAAAATACAATTACAAAGACTGGTCATAATCCAAATAAAACAGAGAGACACAGAGACAGGGAAAGGCAGGGGGAGGGGAGGAGGTAGGTGGGGGGGAGGGGGGAAGAGAGAGATGGGGGAGTGGAGAGAGAGGTTGTGTGTGTATGGGGTGGGGAGAGAGAGACAGAGACACACACAAAGAAAATATCAATGTAAACCTTCACTATTCTTCCCAAGTCCCTTCCACTAGAACTATCATTAATGACACCATCTCTTCCTTCCAAGAAAACTCTATCAAACTTCAACTCCTTCTTCCCCAGACATCTATTTCTGTACACACCTTCGGAGATATACACGCCTTCAGAGATTCTTTACTTCAGCATGAGGGGAAAATATTACTACTGGGGTTTGTTTTTTTTGTTTTGTTTTGTTTTTTGAGATGGAGTTTCACTCTTGTTGCCCAGGCTGGAGTGCAATGGTGCGATCTCAGCTCACCGCAACCTCGGCCTCCCAGGTTCAAGCGATTCTCCTGCCTCAGCCTCTTGAGTAGATGGGATTACAGGTGGGTGTGCGCCACCATGCCCGGCTAATTTTTTTTGTATTTTTAGTAGAGATAGGTTTCTCCATGTTGGTCAGGCTGGTCTCGAACGCCTGACCTCAAGTGATCCGCCCATCTCGGCCTCCCAAAGTGCTCGGATTACAGGCGTTGAGCCACCGCGCCCAGCCTGAATATTTTTATTTAAATATTTCACGGCATCTCAAACTCAGCATGGTCCAAATTACACTCAATTATCTATCTCCCAGGAACTTTATTTTCCTTGAATCTTCTACTCTTGTGCCATCTTCATCTCTATTCTCTTTCACCTCCAATCTGCACCAAAAATGTGTCTATTTTCTATCCTCTGATCCTTCCTGTCTTCTCTAGTACAATTAAGGTCTCATCAAGTCTCACACGAACGACTACAAGTCTACTAATTGTTCTACCTGCCTATGGCCTCTTCAGAATCTAGTCTACACACTACTGCCCAAGTGATCTTTATAAAACATAGATCTGATCGTATTATTCACCAATTTAAAACCTTTCAGGCCGCTCTGCCTATGGAGGAGGAGCCATTCTTTATTCCTTTTTCTTTTTTTTTTTTTTTGAGACGGAGTCTTGCTCTGTCACCCAGGCTGGAGTGCAGTGGCATGATCTCAGCTCACTGCAGCCTCCGCCTCCTGGGTTCAAGTGATTCTCCTGCCTTGAGTAGCTGGGATTACAGGCACATGCCACCACACCCAGCTAACTTTTGTATTTTTCTTTAGTAGAGACATGGTTTCACCATGTTAGTCAGGCTGGTCTTGAACTCCTGACCTCATGATCCACCCGCCTCGGCCTCCCAAAGTGCTGCGATTACAGGTATAAGCCACGGTGCCCGGCCTATTCCTTTACTTTCTTAATAAAATTGCTTTCACCTTGGGGAAAAAAACAAAACAAAACAAACTTTCAATTATCCCATACTTGAATAAAGTTCATCATCTTACTATGTTAGCTCTATTATATGACTTCTTCATAGCTCTCCTACCTTATCCCTTCTCAAATGCAATGCTCCATCAATTACAAACTACAAACAGCTCTCAAATACACTATGCTGTTTTCTGCTGCAAGGCCTCTACGCATGCTGCTCCTTCTACCTGGAATGGCTTTTGCCACTTTTCCAGATTCGGCTTTTCTTTCAAGCCTTTTGTGAGCCACTACCCCTGCCACCCAGAAGACAGGACCATTCCATTCTTTTTATTTTTTTTTTAAGTGGACCCCCTACTTGGCTGTCCAAGCTTGAGTGCAGTGGTACAATCACAGCTCACTGCAGCCTCAAACTCCTGGGTTCAAACTGCTGGATTGAAGCATTCCTCCCACCTCAGCCTCTGGAGTAGCTAGGACTACAGGCGTGCACTACCACGCCCAAATAATTTTTACATTTTTTTGTAGAGACAGGGTCTCACTATGTTGCCCAGGCTAGTCTCAAACTCCTGCCCTTGAGCAATTCTCCTGTCTTGGCTTCCCGAAGAGTTCAGATTACCGGCATCAGCCACCACACCCAGCTCCCAAGGAGCTGTATATTATTAATGAGGTGGAAAACATACATGAGACGTTGACAAAATATGCTAATAAAATAAAAAAGATCTTTTTAAAAACTATGTATTTTTTTGCTGGGCACAGTGGCTCACATCTGTAATTCCAGGACTTTGGGAATCCGAGGTGGGTGGATCACTTGAAGGTCAGGAGTTTGAGACCAGCCTGGTCAACATGGTGAAACCCCGTCTCAACCAAAAATACAAAAAAAATTAGCCGGGCATGGTGGCAGGTACCTACAGTCCCAGCTACTTGTAAGGCTACAAGTATTGCTTGAACCTGGGAGGCGGAGGCTGCAGTGAGCGGGGAGATCGCGTCACTGCACTCCGGCCTGGGCAACAAAGAGAGACTTCGTCTCAAGAAAAAAAAAAAAAAAAAACCCAAACTATTTTTTTAAAAAAAATCCAAATCACAGTTAATGGTTTATACTTACCATTTTTATTTGCTGGTGAAAAAAAGTTGAAGACAGGTGAAAATATGGTCCCCAACAAAGTAGTCCTTGGAGGACTGCCAGAGGAAGGATTATCTTCTAATTTTCCATTTTGTTTTACATGTTGATTTGTCATTTCATAACTACCAGCTTCTAAAAAAGAAACAAGAAAAAAGTCATGATCTAGAAAACACTGAATTTCAGAAATGTGTTATAAATCATTCATCATAGAAGTAACTCTTTTTCCCTCAAAATACTTCACGAAAGCTAATTAATGTTAATGTTCAGGAAAGCTTATTAAAGAAACATTGAGGTAAATTACTCGTAAGTCAAATGCTCTTTATGTATCAATGTGTTTATAATGCTAACATTTACTGAGTTTTTTCAAAGTAGATTTACACCTATAGACTGAAGAAAATTCTTTGTAAACAAGCAAACTAGTTCCCACCACCTAGAACACAAATAATTTTATTTTTGTTTACATTCTAGGACGGTTCTAATTCATAAAACCTTCCCTCACATCTGCTTCTATCTAATGAATGACAGCGAAATGAATAGAGGCAACATAACTCTACTGAAGCAAAAGGCTATATATAGCAGTGTCAAAAATTACTTATGGACACTGAGACACCATCTCAGAGTGGCTAGGGAAAATAATTTTAAGTTTCCTGTAAATCAAAATGTTCCACAGATCTTTTAAGAATATAAAAGTAAAATCAATCAACTGTTCTAATTAATCATCCTTTGATTCTCCTCAACTTTTGATGTCTACAACACTTATTTCCTTCTTTGCTATGGTTCTTTTAACTTGTTTCTTTCTCTATTTTGTCCCCCTTGTCTTGTCTCAGTCTTTTTCTCCCTCCTGGTTTGTTTTTTCTAACAATAAAGATATATTGCTGCACTGGGCAGAGACAAGGGGAGAAATTGCTGCTGTGTTTAAGATAGCATTGGTTAAAATAGTACTCCATACTCTAAAGCAGGGGTCCCTAACCCCATACCCACTGGTACCAGTCCGCAGCCTATTAGGAACTGGGCCGCAGAGCAGGAGGTGAACAAGCATTAACGCCTGAGCTCTGCCTCTACTACCTTATCTGCAGATAAGCTGCTGCATTAGATTCTTTTAGGAACATGAACCCTACTGTGAACTTTACATGCAAGGGATCTAGGTTGTGCGATCCTTATGAGAATCTAACTAATGTCTGATGATCTGAGATGGAACAGTTTCATCCTGAAACCATTCCCATCACTGTCAGTGGAAAAACTGTCTTCCACAAAACTGGTCCTTGCTGCCAAGAGGTTGGGGACTGTTGCTCTAAAGTGTTATTCTTTATAGCTGTCTCTGCTTTTCCTTAATGCTATTCTCCTTCTTTTTGACTTTGAGGAGCTTCTCTGCTATGCAACAAGGTATTGACAGAGTTTATCAACAGCGGCAGTATTGACATTTCAGTCTGATAATTCTTTGTTTTGAAGAGCTGTCCTGTGTATTGTAGGATGTTTAACAACATCTCTGACATCCACCTGCTAGACACTAGTAGCCACCCCTCCACAAGTTGTGACAACCAAAAAGGTCTCTAGATATTGACAAATGTCCCTTGGAGGAAAAAATCACCCCTAGTTGAAACCTACTGGACTAAGTGATGCAAGTCCCCTCTGAGCTCTTAAGTAGAATAATCTAGGAAGAAATTTGGTATATATTTCAATTAAATTAAGTCACAATTATTATTGCTTTAAGAAATGAGTTTATTTAGATGTTCAAAATGTTGATCCACATACATTTTTATGCTAAATAGCATAAAGGTATATACTCTATCTTTACTTACTTTAATTCAAAGTAAGATTCAAATTAGCACATTTTTATTTCACTTCATGTTACTAATAATACAAATATTACAAAATTAAGGCAAAAATTACTCAAAGTAGTTTTGTTTTGTTTTTGAGACAGAGTCTCACTCTGTCACCCAGGCTGGAGTGTAGTGGCACAATCTCAGCTTACTGCAACCTCTGCCTCCCGGGTTCCAGCGATTCTCAACCTTCAGCCACCTGAGTAGCTGAGATTACAGGCATGCGCCACCACGCCTGGCTAATTTTTTGTGTGTGATTTTAATAGAGACGGGGTTTTGCCACGTTGGCCAGGCTGGTCTCAAATTCCTGGCCTCAAATGATCCGCCGACCTCGGCCTCCCAAAATGTGAGGATTACAGGCATGAGCCACTGCACCCGGCCTCAAAGTAGAGTTTTAAAAATAGATAATAAATGTGTCAGGTGAGATCTCTGCTTACACCTAAATAAAACAGTATCTAAATATTAACAAACCTCCATTTACTTGACTTTTCCGTCTTACTCGAGATATCTGTTTGTTAGGTTTTTCTCCTGCTCTTGGTGTTGACGTGATCAAATTGTTATCTATATCACGTTCAATTCTACTCCGTTTTGAAGGATTTTCTCTCTCTTCCTTAAGATATAAGAGAAAAAAAACACACTAAGCACAATCATTCTGCCTTATAGGTTACAATATTAAAATGAAAAAATACGGTATAATATACTTTCCTCTGCTTTTCATATCCAGGAAAAACAAAATGCAATTATAGGTAATATCAACACAGAAAAAATTTGACAGGGCTGTAAGAACATGAATGCAATTACAATATACAAATACAATTACAGCATCCCTACAATTCAGATCCCTTCCCCAAGGTCCATTAAGTTTTCCATGCTATCAAAATATTAAATTATAGAATGTGCTCTGAATCTTCAAAAGCTTTCCCTCATTTTTAGAAGTGTCCTTAAGAACAGAGATCATTTCCTTAAGCAACTCAGGGTAGGAGAGGGAGCCCCACTGAATGTGCTGGCAAGTCACATATTGCCCAAAAATAGAGGGTGGGGATAAAGGTGGGGCCTGGCACTGCCACACCCGCACTGCCTACCTCAATTATTCAATTACCAGAATAAATAGTATAGAGTCTACCCCTTAACAAAGCTCTCTATTTGCTACCTTATATGGGGCAAGTACCCATGACCAGTTTATACTATTCTTGCAGTACTAATGGACTAAAATAGTATACTTTCAGCCATTAGGATGATTTATGTTTTACTATTTATATATATAGTTTTCTAATTTGTAAATTTTTTTTTTTTTTTGAGACAGAGTTTTTCCTCTGTTGCCCAGGTTGGGGTGCAGTGGTGTGATCTTGGCTCACTGCAACCTCAACCTCCTGAGTTCAGGCGATTTTCCTGCCTCCACCTCCCGAGTAGCTGGGATTACAGGCGCCCACCACCATGCCCAGCTAATTTTTGTATTTTTAGTAGAGACGAGGTTGGAATTACAGGCGTAAGCCACTGTGACCAGCCTCATTTGTAAATTTTTTCTAGAGTCATGCACATGAGTGATTTTTTCTTTTTCTTTTTTTTTTTTTGAGACAGAGTCTGACTCTGTCACCCAGGCTAGAGTGCAGTGGCACGATCATGCCTCACTGCAACCTCCGCCCGCCTCCTGGGTTCAAGCGATTCTCCTGCCTGAGCCTCCCGAGTAGCTGGGATTATAGGCACGCACCACCACGCCCAGCTAATTTTTGTATTCTTAGTAGAGACAGGGCATCACCATATTGGTCAGGCTGGTCTCGAACTCCTGACCTCGTGATTCGCCTGCCTCGGCCTCCCAAAATGCTGGGATTACAGGCATGAGCCACAGCACCTAGCCACATGAGTGATTTTCTAGTATTACTATAATACTGCCCTACATAATTCCTTACTGCTTTAATGAGACTACCTGAAATCTTTTGGTAAGGATTAGATCTTCAAATTTATATATTATATATAATTGATACATATAATCAACATTCTCATCTCTACTTTTTTGTATTTAATGTTTTTACCCTACAGCAACTAATAAAATGCACTAACATACATTTTCTACAAGTTGGATATTGCTGCATTATTTCTGAAACAAAACTTGGCATTGTAAATGGTGAAAATTACAATAGCATACAATAATGCCTCAGTGATCCACAATAAAATCCTTCCAATTCTGACCATGTACTATTCTCCTGTATTTTAAAATGAGGATCGGGGAGCCTCCTATCACAAACATGGAATCTTCATTATCAAAAAATACAGGAGCTCTCTTTATAAAGTCTTTGAAGAACAGAAATAATACAGCAGTTTCAAATACATTAAGTCCTAGCCTCCCCCTGAAATGTCCTAGTACAGCTGCTATAACATACATACATACATTCACGAAAACCTTGCATTCTGCAACAATAAAAGTAACAAAACTTATGGAAAAAATGGGTCCAGAAGGGGAGAGAGGTATGTTGGGGCAGATTAGTTCATGCCCCTGTAACTCTGTAACCATAGCACTAACAAAAACAATGATTGGAGCTGGGCTTGGTGACACATGCCTGTAATCTCAGCTACTTGGGAGACTTAGGTGGGAGCCCAGGAGTTCAAGGCTGCAGGGAGCTATGATTGCACCACTGCACCCCAGCCTGGGCAACAAAGTGAGACCCTGTCTCTAAAACAACAACGACTGGGACCATCAGAGATAACTTGGACATCCCTAACCAGGTAAGGCAGCTAAGAGGGCTGGAATGCTACCTCAGGGGATAATAAACGGTACTAAAAACAATGAAGTAGAAACAGGGGCTTATGGGAAAAGTGAAGCTTTAAGCTAGCAGGGATGCTGTTAAGTTGGGCACAAAAGGAAATGCAAACTGCCACATGTGAAGAGTCCCTGCTAGACCAGGGTGCACCTCTCTGGAGAGAGAATATCTGCTGCAGATTATCAGTTTTAATTAAAAATAAAAATAGGCCGGGCGCTGTGGCTGAAGCCTGTAATCCTAGCACTTTGGGAGGCCGAGGCAGGCGGATCACCTGAGGTTGGGAGTTCGGGACCAGCCTGACCAACATAGAGAAATTCTGTCTCTACTAAAAATACAAAATTAGCCAGGCATGGTGGTGCATGTCTGTAATCCCAGCTACTTGGGCGGCTGAGGCAGAAGAATCGCTTGAACCCAGGAGGTGGAGGTTGTGGTGAGCTGAGATCATGCCATTGCACTTCAGCCTAGGCAATAAGAGTGAAACTCCATCTCAAAAAATAAAAATAAAAATACAGGTGAAAGGACTTGTGCCTATGTAGCAGCTGAACTGGAGGCTTTTTACTTTCCTGATGAAGAGAATATCAAATTCAACTCTAATTATTCAGTTTGTTGTCTGGTTTAGAAGAAAATCATCTACAAACCCCTCCCCCCTACTATGTTATTGATACTACTCCCCTGTTTACCAATAGTGAGTAAGCTACATAATATTATTGTAGGGGCACCACATATTGTTGCAGAACAGACTATAAGGCGGTCACTTTAGAACACATTCAAATACTTCAGGTTACATGTCTAAAACGGAAGAGGAAGCTATTAAGGTCAAGACTAAAATTCTACAGTCATTGACAGTAAAATCGTACTCTTCAGAATAATTCACTGAAATGCCTAATGATCCAATCCTTTTATTTCCCCCCAGTAGAGACAGGGTCTTGCTATGTTGTCCAGACTGGTCTTGAACTCCCAACCCCAAGCAATCCTCCTGCCTCGGCCTCCCAAAGTGCTGGGATTACAGGCATGAGTCATGGTGCCCAGCCTGATGACCCAATTCTGAAAGACAATTTGTCACCCAATCCTAGTCTTCTGTGAACATTCAACTGTAAAATTTGGGTATACTTTGAACATGGTAGGATTTTTTAGAAGAGGAAGACGAACTAGGAAAGACACAGTTTCTACATTACTATATAAGCTGTTTCACTAAATACAATAATCCTACAATGTCTTCTCTAAAATCTGTATTTTTCTTTTTTCTTTTTTTCATGGAGGCAGGGTCTCTGTCGCCCATACTGGAGTGTAGTAGCACAGTCATGGCTCACTACAGCCTCAAACTCGTAAGCTTAAGCATTCTTCCTGCCTCAGCCTCCCAAGCAGCTAGGAATACAGACACATAACATCACGCCCTGTTAATGTTTTTATTTTTTGTAGAGACAGGGTCTCACTATGTTGCCCAGGCTGGTCTCAAACTCCTAGCCTCAAGCTATCCTTCCACCTCAGTGCAAAATTTGTATTTTTCAAAGTTGTCTCTAAGATAGGTAATTAAGGGGAAAATCATGGGAAGGTGTTCTTAAATATATGAATCCCCATGTAAATACAGAGAACTGAAAAGGCAAGAAAAACCCATGGGCAACATTTACAATGAAACCAGAAGACAAGGTATCCCCCACACTCAAAAATGCAAGCAGATGAGAACAAACCAACAGGCACAATAACTAAATGTCCATATATACCAGTGCAAAGGAAAACAGAAATAAGCAACAAGTGAGGTGGCACACCTGAGAAAAGAAGCCCCAAATACCTAACAGGTAGGTAGTCACTGGAAACCACGGCAGGCCAATTTGAGAATAGCAAATGAAATAAGGGGGAGGGGAGTTGGGGAGTTGCTGTCCAATCCAATAGCATAGGGGGTCTATGGCTAGAATTGAAATGACAGGAACAGTCTGCTCCTATGAACTCTTGAAACTGACCAACTATGGCCCCCTTCTAGAACAAGTTTCCATACTTAGGAGGAAGTATTGGGAGTGGAATCAAATGTGAGTAGGGCAGGCACAGAGAGAAAAGAAAGAGAAATTCCAAATAAACACACGGTAGAAATAAAAGACAAAACTCAAAAAGCATCACCAATATTTAAAAACACTACATAAAAACAAAATTTGTTCAAAGAGATACCCTGAACTACATAACTTTCTGAAAATTCAGAAAAACTAATTTCACATAAAAATGAGCAAGAAAGTATAGATATCAAATCCCACACAAAACTACTATAATGAAACACACGTGGAGCAGAACAATACCTCTATAGATAAAGAACACGTGTCAGAAAAAGATGCATAGGGAAAAGATAAAAATTATAATCTCCTATTTCAAAATCAGGCAAAATAAGAAAATATGAGGCTGGTGTGGAGGCTCACGTCTGTAATTCTAGCACTTTGGGAGGTCGAGGCAGGAGCCTCACTTGAGGCCAGGAGTCTGAGATCAGCTTGGGCAACACAGCAAGATCCCATTTCTACACAAAAATTTAAAAATTAGCCAATCATGGTGGCATGTGCCTATAGTCCCTGCAACTCAAAGAGGCTGAGGCAAGAGGATCACCTGAGCACAGGAGTTTGAGACTGCAGTGAGCCATGATCATGCCACTGCAACCTGGGCAACAGAGCAAGATCCTGTCTCAAAAAAAAAAAAAAAAAAAAAGGAAAGAAAATATGAGACATACAGCAGAGGAAGAAAAACTCAGAAACTAAGAAACAGGACAAAAAAATTCAAAAATTTTTACAAATCATTTCAGAAATAAAGACTATACTACAAGGGGCCCAAGAGAGTAAACAAAAGATTATACCTTATAAGAAAGAGGGTAAAATGAACAATTTTGTTTTTTTGAGAGCCAGGGTTTCACTAAGTTGCCCAAACTGGTCTCAAATTCCCAGGTTCAAGCAATCCTCCTGCTTCAACCTCCTGAATAGCCAGGACTATAGCTGTTGGCCAGCACACCTGGCAAGGGAGAAAACTTTTTTTTTTTTTTTTTAAAGAAATGAAGACAGACATAAAAACAAATGAAGAAAATGTAAAAGCCAGGAGTGGCATGTCAATTCAAGACACGTTTTATTATTTTTTATTTGTTTTTGAGACAGGCTAGACAGCCGTCACCCAGGCTGAAGTGCAGTCAGTGGCTCCGCTTCCTGGGTTCAAGCAATTCCGCCTCAGCCTCCCAAGTAGCTGGGATTACAGGCGCCTGCCACCACGCCCAGCTAATTTTTGTATTATTAGTAGAGACAGGGTTTCACCATGTTGGTCAGGCTGGTCTTGAACTCCTGACCTGAAGTGATCTGCCTGCCTTGGCCTCCCAAAGTGCTGGGATTACAGGCCTGAGCCACCAAGCCCCAGCTCAATCCAAGACATGTTCTAATTTAGCAACTTAAAAAAAATTATATTATCAAACATTTGACAGAAACGCTTTTCATGTTGGAAGAAAATAGAATAACATTTAAAATAACCAAGAAAAAATGTGAGTTAAGGATTTTATATCCAGCAAAACTGATTTTCAAGCATATAGGGCACTGTTATCAACATGCAAAAGCTCAGAATATGCTTCTCATGAGTCCTTTTTTTTTTTTTTTTTTTTTTTTGAGACAGAGTCTTGCTCTTCTCGCCCAGGCTGAAGGGCAGTGGTGCAATCTCAGCTCACTGCAACCTCCACCTCCCGGGTTCAAGCGATTTTCCTGCCTCAGCCTCCCGAGAAGCTGGGATTACAGGTGCCTGCCACCACGCTGAGGAAATTTTTGTATTTTCTTTTTTAGTAGAGACGGTTTCACCATATTGGCCAGGCTGGTCTCAAACTCCTGACCTCAGGTGATCTGCCTGCCTCAGCCTCCCAAAAGTGCTGGGATAACAGGTGTCAGCCACCATGCTCAGCCCCACCAATCTTTTCCAAGGAATTCACTACAAAAATGAGCTTCAGACAATGATGCTAAGACTAAGCATAAACATCAAGCACATCAAACAGATGGAGAACCTGTAGAACTAAGCCAAATTTGAATAAAGGATAGCATGTAATGAGTATGTGCTCAAAAAATGTAGACATAAAACTAAGAAAATTGGTGAGAAACACATACTAAATAAAGTTCTGCAGGCATCAGATAAATAGTACCAGATAAAATCCTAAATGCATTGGGTGAATAACATAATGGAAAATATGTGAATACATATAAAAGATCTTTGTGTTAAGTATTTTTTTTTTTTTTGAGACTACGTTTCGCTCTTGCTGCCCAGGATGGAGTGCAATGGCACGATCCTGGCTCACCACAACCTCTGCCTCCCAGGTTCAAGTGATTCTCCTGCCTCAGCCTCCCAAGTAGCTGGGATTACAGGCATGCGCCACCATGCCCAGCTAATTTTTTGTATTTTTAGTAGAGACAGGGTTTCTCCATGTTGGTCAGGCTGGTCTCGAACTCCCGACCTCAGGTTATCTGCCCACCTTGGCCTCCCAAAGTGGTGGGATTACAGGCATGAGCCACCGTGCCTGGCAAGTACTTTTTTTTTTTTTTTAAAAGACAGGGTCTTGCCCTGTCACCAAGGCTGGAGTGCAATGGCACGATCTTAGCTAACTGCAGCCCTGACCTCCCAGGCTCAAGTCATCCTTCCACCTCAGCCTCCCAAGTAGCTGGGACTACAGGCACACACCAAGTCCAGCAAATTGAAAACAAAATTTTTTTGCAGAGACGGGGTTTTGCTATGTTGCCCAGGCTGGTCTGGAACTCCTGAGATCAAGGGAACCACCCACCTTGGCCTCCCAAAGTGCTGGGATCACAGGTATGAGCCACTGCACCTGGCCCCCTTTTCTCCCCTTTTTATTAAAGACAGGGTCTTGCTCTGTCACTCAGGCTAGAGTGCAGTGGCACAATCTCACCTCACTGCAGCCTTTGTCTCCTGGGATCAAGTGATCCTCCCACCTCAGCCTCTAAAGTAGCTGGGACTACAGGTGTGCTGCACCACGCTCGACTAATTTGTTTTTAAAAGTTTTTGAAAAGACGAGGTCTTACTATGTTGCACAGGTTGGTCTCGAAATCCTGGGCTCAAGCGATCCTTTCACCACAGCCTTCCAAAGTCCTAGGATTAAAGGCATAAGCCATGGTGCCCAACCTTGTGTTGTGCACTTCTACTGTGCTCTTACTAATTATCTAGTTATACCTGCTATAATCTCTGTAACTTCATTATGATTTAGTAAATTATTATTTTGCAATTTCAAAATTTTTCTATATAAAGTAATGCATCACATAACAACTGGGATATGTTTTGAGAAAAGCATCTTTAGCAATTCCATCACTGTACAATCATACAGCGTATTTACACAAACCAAGATGATATTATCTACCACACACCTATCGCTCCTAGGCAACCCACCTGTTCAGCAAACTACTATACTGAATACTGTAGGCAATTATAACAAAATGTTAAGTACTCATGTACCTAAACACAGAAAAAAGTACAGTAAAAATATGGTATTATAACCTTATTGGACCATAAGGTGGTCCATGCTGACCTAAACATCATTACCTGGCACCTGACTGTATATATATATTTATGTGAAAACACAGCAAGAGTACTCTTCTGCTTTTGCTTTGCAATAATATATTCATTTAAAATACATTTGCTTCTAAATTTTAAGTTTTACATAAAAGTTATTTCAGAATTTAGTAATATTTTAAAATAAAATTTGTGGCCGGGTGCAGTGGCTCGCGACTGTAATCCCAGCTCTTTGGGAGGCCAGGGCGGGTGGATCACGAGGTCAGGAGATCGAGACCATCCTGGCTAACAGTGAAACCCCATCTCTACTAAAAAATACAAAAAATTAGCCAGCGTGGTGGTGGGTGCCTGTAGTCCCAGCTATTCAGGAGGATGAGGCAGGAGAATGGCATGAACCCGGGAGGTGGAGCTGGCAGTGAGCCGAGATCGTGCCACTGCACTCCAGCCTGGGCGACAGAGCGAAGACTCCATCTCAAAATAAAAAAAAATGTAACTTTTTAATACTTAATAATGAATCATTAGGTTACAACAGGGAGGTAAGAAGAGCTGTGATTTCAATCCATTGGTGCACTGCTGAAAAATAAGAAACTGACATATCAGGATTCTCTGACTCACAAAGCAGTAAATCTATTCCAGAGACTCTTGATGCAATTGTCAATAGCAAATGAAAGCATGATAAAGATATCTTCCCTTTGGCTGCATAAGGTTGCCTTACTACATCTTACGTAATAGAACATACTTAAATAGATGAGACATATTTAAATGGTGACAATTTAGTATACTGTCATTTGAGAATGAGTTTTTTAAAAAGGAATTTAATACTTTAAATATATACATAATGAGTTCTTTAAAAGCAAAAAGTGGTTACGGTTTTTCAAACTAAAAATGAAAAAGCGTCTGAAGAATCTTTTTTTTTTTTTTTGAGACGAAGTCTTGTTCTGTTGCCCAGGCTGGAGTGCAGTGGCATGATCTCAGCTCACTGCAAACTCCACCTCCCACGTTCAAGCGATTCTCCTGCCTCAGCCTCCCGAGTAGCTGGGATTACAGGTGCCCACCACCACACCCAGCTAATTTTTGTATTTTTAGTAGAGATGGGGTTTCACCATATTGGCCAGACTGGTTTCGAACTCCTGACCTCAGGTGATCCACCCGCCTCGGCCTCCCAGAGTGCTGGGATTATAGGCGTGAGCCACCGTGCCCGGCCTGAAGAATCTTAAAGTTATCACATTGCATTGGTTGAAAAGGGGTAAACAATATCAGAGAGATAAATCTTTGCATAGTAGATAGTGCTGAAAGTCTGCTAGATAAAAAGTCAGTAAAAGAAGCATGCCCTCCCACTTTCCAATGCTAAGTTAAATCACTGAATGAAAGATTTATCTGCAAACATAAAAAAAGAAGTAATATCTAGTATGTAGAGAATTGTACTTCTGTGCCTTATTAATGTGGCCGGACTTGGTATTTTGCCTACATGTATTTATTTGATACCAGCACCAACTAATTAGCAAAGAGTTTTGTTACTGTGAATGCATGGTAACAAACAAAAGTGGTGAATCCATTTATTTATTTATTGTCTTTCAGTCCATTCTAGAACAACTTGTGTTAACATTTGTGCTAGTTATGCAAGAGCAACGGTGTATATAGTAACTGGCACCTTAAGACAAATCAAGGCACTGAAACCCAACAGTCATTGTATTCTTTTGTTCTGAGATGGAGTCACCCAGGCTAGAGTGCAATGGAGTGATTTTGGCTCACTGCAACCTCTGCCTACCGGGTTCAAGCAATTCTCCTGCCTCAGCCTCCCGAGTAGCTGGGATGACAGGCATGCGCCACCATGCCCGGTTAATTTTTATATTTTTAGTAGAGATGGAGTTTCACTATGTTGCCCAGGCTGGTCTCGAACTCTTGACCTCAGGTGATCCACCTGCCTCAGCCTCCCAAAGTGCTGGAATTACAGGCGTGAGCCACCAAGCCCGGCCCACTGCATTCTTTATTGCCACGTTTAGCAAGTTGGGAGAGCCAGTTCCTCTCAAGAAAGTTCTTTCTTCTTTTTTAAAACAAAGACGACAGAGTCTCACTTTGTTACCCAAGCTGGAGTGCAGTGGTGCGATCTCCACTCACTGCAACCTCCGCCTCCTGGGTTCAAGCGATCTCCCGCCTCAGCCTCCTGAGTAGCAGGGACTACAGGCTTATACCACCATGCCCAGCTAATTTCTTGTATTTTAGTAGAGATAGGGTTTCACCATGTTGCCCAAGCTGGTCTTGAACTCCTGAGCTCAGGCAATCCACCCTCTGCCCTCCTCGGCCTCCTAAAGTGCTAGGATTACAGGCGTTACAGGCGTGAGCTACCGCACCTGGCCCCAAGAAAGTTCTTGATGAAGCTGTAAAACTGTTAAATCTCGGCCTTTTTATATGAGTCTTAACATTCTGTGGGTGGTGGCTCACTCCTGTAATCCCTGCACTTTGGGAAGGCGAGGCAGGTAGACTGCCTGAGCCCAGAAGTTGGAGACCAGCCTGGGCAACACGGCGAAACCCCATCTCTTATAAAATATAAAAATTAGCCTGGTGTGGTGATGCAAACCTGTAGTCCCAGCTAGCAGAGGCGTGAGGATCACCTGAGCCTCGGAAATGGAAGTTAAAACAATGCAGGTTAAAAACAATAAGATACTCTACCCCTGTAGAAAGACTAAAGTTAAAAAGACTGACAATATCAAATACTGGTAAGAATGTGAGCAAGGGAAACTGCTTGAAATTGTTAAATGGAATGTTAGACGGTGAAATAGCTGGGCAGTTTCTCAAAAGTTAAAAAGTGTCTTCAACAAATGGTGCTGGGACTTAATGAAAATGAACATGCAAAATAATGAAGATGACTTCTTACCTCACACCATCTATGAAAATTAACTCAAATGTATCAAAGAGCTAAAAGTATAAAACTCATGAGAAAATCTAGGGATACGGCTGGGCGCAGTGGCTCACACCTGTAATCCCAGCACTTTGGGAGGCCGGGGTGGGTGGATCACAAGGTCAGGAGATCGAGACCATCCTGACTAACACGGTGAAACCCCGTCTCTACTAAAAATACAAAAAATTAGCTGGGCGTGGTGGCGGGCGCCTGTAGTCCCAGCTACTAGGGAGGCTGAGGCAGGAGAATGGCGTGAACCCAGGAGGTGGAGCTTGCAGTGAGCTGAGATCGTGCCACTGCACTCCAGCCTGGGCGATAGAGCGAGATTACATCTCAAAAAAAAAAGAAAATCTAGGGATAAATCTTTGTCACCCTGATTTTGCCAATAGTTTCTTGGATATACCAAAAGCACAAGCAACAAAATAAAAAATAAACAAAGTGGACTTCATCAAAATGTAAAAGTTCTGTGTTTCAGAAAGGGTCCACAGAATAGAAGAAAATATGTGCATATCTCTGAAAAGGAACTTGTATCTAGATTATATCAAGAACTCATGGCTGGGTGTGGTGGCTCACACCTGTAATCCCAGCACTTTGGGAGGCCAAGGTAGGACAATCTCTTAAGCCCAGGAGTTTGATACCAGCCTGGGCAACATAGTGAAACCCTGTCTCTACAAGAAATACAAAAATTAGGCCTGGCGCAGTGACTCAAGCCTGTAATCCCAGCACTTTGGAAGGCCAAGGCAGGCGGATCACCTGAGGTCAGGAATTCAAAACCGGCCTGGGCCGGTGAAACCCTGTCTCCATTAAAAATAAAAAAAATTAGTTGGACTTGGTGGCATGTGCCTGTAATCCCAGGTACTCAGGGGGCTGAGGCAGGGGAATCGCTTGAACACAGGAGGTAGAAGTTGCAGTGAATGGAGACTGCGCCACTGCACTCCAGCGGGCGACAAAGTGAGACTCTGTCTCCAAAAAGTGGGGAAAGAAATTAGCTGGGCATAGTGGCACATGCCTGTACTCTCAGCTCCTCAGGAGGCTGAGCTGAAGGATCACTTGAGCCCAGGAAGCAGAGGTTGCAATGAACCGAGATCATGCCAAAAAAAAACAAAAAACAAACAAAAAAAACCACCTCTTACAATTCAATAATAAAAATAATACAATTAAAATACCAGACATTTCTCTAAAGAAAATGTAAATGGCCAAGAAGCACATAAAAAAGATGCTCCATACCATCAGTCATTAGGGAAATGCAAATCAAAACTACGACATACTGCTTCACACTCACTAGGATGGCTATAATAAAAAAGACAGACAATTACAAGTGTTGATTGTCCTCAAGACAACTGGAATCCTCATATTTTGCTAGTGGAACTGTAAAATGGTGCAACCACTTTGGAAAACAGTCTGGCAGTTCCTTAAAAAGCTAAACACAAAGTTATCATATAACCCAGCAATTCAAGCTCTTACCCAAGACAATGGAAAACAGATGTCCATACAAAAATGTATACATGAATGTTCACAGCATTCTTCATATGGTCAAAATATGAAAACAATCCAAATGTTCATTAATTGATAAATGGATAATCAAAATGTGGTATATCCATACAACAGAATATTACTTGGCAATAAAAAGGAAATAGTGATATAATATATGCCACAACACGGATGTACTTTGTTTTTTCTCTTTTTTTTTTTTAATTTTTATTCAATTCCCAGGACACAGCCCCAGGAGATCCTGAGAAGAAATGCACCATGGGTGCACTTTGAAAACATGCTAAGTGAAAGAAGCCAGACATAATAGACTATGGTTTCATTTACATGAAATGTCCAAAATATAGCAAAATCCATAGAGACAGGAAGCAGATTAGTGACTGCTTAGGGCTAGAGAGGAAGGGGAAATTTAGGAGCTAGAGGTTTCTTTTGAGGGTGATGAAAATATTCTAAAGTTGAGGCAATGGTTGCACAATTCTGTGCATGTACTAAAAGCTACTGAATTTATACTTTAAATGAATGAATGAATGATACTACTATACAACATAGTGCTGTGCCTATACTTCACTATACTATATTACATATTTAAAGTTTTCTAAGATAGCAGATCATAATAAAGGGGCAGGGTAAACTCTGGGAGGTGACAGATACGTTGATGGCCTTGATGATGGTGATGGTTTCACAGGAATATATTTATCCCCAAACTCATAGAGCTGTATACATTAAGTACAGCTTTTTATATCAAAAAATAATAAGTAAATAAAAGCTTCTACACTCCAAAAAAATGGGTGAATTTTCTGGTATATAAATTATATCTCAATAAAGCTGCTACAAAGAAGTTAAGCATACATCTTATGATCCAGCAATATCAATCTTATTTATCCAAATATTCCTAACAACTTTATTTATAATAGCCAAAAAACAGAAACAACTTAAATAGACAAATTGTGGTAGACTCACACACAGGAATACTACTCGGGGAGGGGAGGGGAAGGAATAAACTACAGATACATGTGGTAACGCGGAAGAAACCAAAAAATGTATGTTGTGTGTGTGAAGGAAGCAAGATAAACTGATTATAATCCTATGAAACTCTATAATGACAGAAAGATCAGTGGTTGTCTCAGGTGATGTTGGGTATAAAATAAGGATACTTTTTGGTCATGTGCATAAATCTGTCAGAATTCAAGAAAACAAACACTTTCAACAGGTGTATTTTATTGTGTTTAAGGTTTTTTTTTGAGAAGTCAATATAGGATATAGGAGGATAAATAAAATTCTAAAAAATAGCTAGTTCACTCAAATGACAGGAAAGGAAAAGAGAAACAAAAGATGGGACAAATCCAGAATACACAGTAAGATAGAAGACTTTAAACTCAAACATATTAATAATTACATTAAATATAAATAGACAAAATATGCCAATGTAGGCCAGGCGTGGTGGCTCACGCCTGTAATCCCAGCACTTTAGGAGGCCAAGGTTGGTGGATCATCTGTGGTCAGGAGTTCAAGACCAGTCTGGCCAACATGGTAAAACACTGTCTCTACTAAAAATATAAAAATTAGCTGGGAGTGGTGGCAGGTGCCTGTAATCCCACTTACTCGGGAGGCTGAGGTAGGAGAACTGCTCGAATCCAGGAGGTGGAGGTTGCAGTGAGCCAAGATTGCGCAGCTGCACTCCAGCCAGGGTGACAGAGCGAGACTCTGTCTTTAAAATAAAAAAAAAAGCCAATGTAAATATATATACACAGGTTTTATAAAGGCTGGAAAAACATATATCATGCAAATTGTAAGTAAGAAAACTGTATGGCTATATCAATATTAAAATAAACTTCAAAATAAATAATATCACTTGAGATAATGAGATACATCATAATATTAATAAGAACAAGTCATACGCTTATAAATACATGAAGCTTCAACATACATGAAGCAAATATTGACAGATAAGTGAAGTAGACAAATGCACAAAAATAAGTGATTTTAACATCCCTCTCTTAATAACCAATAAAACAAGTACATGAAAAAATAAGATAGCTGACTATGCAGTCGCCATTCTTTTTTTTTTTTTGAGACAGAGTCTCGCTGTGTTGCCCAGGCTGGAGTGCAGTGGCGTGATCTCGGCTCACTGCAAGCTCCGCCTCCCGGGTTCACGCCATTCTCCTGCCTCAGCCTCCCAAGTAGCTGGGACCACAGGTGCCTGCCACCACACCCGGCTAATTTTTTTGTATTTTCAGTAGAGACAGGGTTTCACTGTGTTAGCCAGGAAGGTCTCGATCTCCTGACCTTGTGATCCACCCACCTCGGCCTCCCAAAGTGCTGGGATTACAGGTGTGAGCCACCGCGCCCGGCCACCATTCTTTTGTTTCTTTACTTCTTTAATAAACTTGCTTTCACTTTAAAAGAAGATATAGAAAATTAGAATATTATCAACCAATTGGATCTAATTGATATTTATAGAATACTGCACTGAACAACTCCGAAATATCACATATATTCCCAAATACATATAGAACATTCAACAAGATAGAATATGTGCTAATAAGTACCAAAAAATACCAAAGAAATCAAATTATACAGAGTATATTAATACTCTTGAATCGAAATGAATAATCCATGGGTCAAAATAAATCACAAGAAAAATGAATAAAAAATAATGTATCAAAATATATGGCATATAGAGAAAGGAGTACTTTAAAATTCATACCTTTAAATACCTACATTAGAAAAAAAGAATAGTGTAAAATTAATGTTCTAATCAAGGAAGTAGCAAGCTACAGCCATAGGCAAAATTCAGCACACTAATTGTTTCATATGGGCAAGAAAGTAAAAATATTTTTTGTACTTATAAATGGTTGGAGGAAAATACATCAAAAGAACAATAATATTTCATGGCACATGAAAACTATATGAAATTCAAATACAGTAGTTCCCCCTTATGCTCACGTGACACCTTTCAAAACCCTCCAGTGGTTGCCTGAAACCACAGACAGTGCCAAACACTACATATACTGTTTTTTCCTCCATATATATACACCTATGATAAACCTTGAATTATAAATTAGACACAGTAAGAGATTACCAATAAAATAGAACAATTATCAGCATCACTAGTCTTGTACTCTGGGGCCATTATTAAGTAAAATAAGGATTAATTGAATACAAACAGAGTGGTATCTACACAGCTGATATGATAAACAAGAAAGCTACTAAGTGACTAACAGGAGTGATACTTGGGCAAAGGGATGATTAATGTCCCAGTTGGGATGGAGCAGGATGATGTAAGATTTTATCATGCTACTCAGAAAGGTGACTAATTTAAAACTTACCAATTATTTCTGAAATTTCCCATTTAATATTTTCAGACCCTGGCAACCACAGGTAACTAAAACTATGGAACACAAAACCAAAGATGGGGGGAACTACTGTACCAGTGTCCAAAGCCATGTTCATTCATTTATGTAGCCGTCTACAGTGGCAGTTGAATAGCAGCTGCAACAGAGACAATATTGTCCACAAAGCCTAAAATATTTCTTACCTGAAATATTTATAGAAAATGTTTACTGATATCTGATTTAAGCTCTCACTTCCAGAAGCTACAAAAGTAAAAGTAAATCAAACTGAAAACAGAAAATACTGAAAATAGTGGAAATCAATTAAACAGAATGAACAGTTAATATTAAAAATCCCTTTGAACGAATAATGAAATTGATAAACCCAAGCAAGACTCATCAAAATAAAGATCAATAAATTATCTAGATCAGGAATGAAAAGAGGAGCACCATTACAAATTCTATAGACAGTATTAAATTAATAAATACCAACAAAATATGATGTCAAATAAATCAACTTAAATTCCTTAAAAACATGTATGACTAAAACAAGAAAGAGAAAAGCTAAATAATCTCATCTATATTAGAGAAACTAAATTACCGTAAAAGATATCCCACAAAGAAAATTCCAGTTACATTTTAGAAATCCCACTCCAGAATTCAACAGTGAATTCTGCCAAATATTTAAGAATGAAATAATACCAATCGAACACAAGCTCTTTCAGAAGAGGAGGAACAGTCCTCAACTTGTTTTATGGCACCAGCTTAATCTTAATCCCAAAATTTAAAAACATTACAAATCAAGACAAAACTACAGAACAAATCCTCCATGAATACAGATATAAAAATTCTTAAAAAAAAAAAAATCCCCAGCAAATCAACTCCAAGTTACGATTTCCATTCAAAAAAAAATTTATGTACTACTCTACATTAAAAGAATAAGAGGGGCCTGCCACAGTGGCTCACGCCTGTAATCCCAGCACTTCAGGAGGCTGCGGCGAGTAGATCACTTGAGGTCAGGAGTTCAAGACCAGCCTGGCCAAGATGGTGAAACCCCATCTCTACTAAAAATACAAAGAATTAGCCAGGCATGGTGTCACGTGCCTGTAATCCCAGTTACTTGGGAGACTAAGGCAGGAGAATTGCTTGAACCCAGGAGGCAGAGGTTGTGGTGAGCTGAGATCGCACCACTGTACTCCAGCCTGGGCGAGAGAGTGAGACTCCATCTCAAAAAAAAAATAATAAATAAATAAATAAATAAGAAAAGAATAAGAGAAATCTGAAGCCAAAAAGCCTTTGAGAAAACTCAACAACAAAATAAAAACATTTTACAAACAGGAATAGAAGAGAACTTCCACAAACTAATAAAAGATAACTAAGAAAAACATCTAGCTAACATCATACCTAATGGTAAAACAAATTCTCTTCCCCTAAGGACAAGGCAAGGGTGTTGTTCTCACCACTGCTACTGAACATGGTAATACAGATCCTAACCAATGTAATAAGTGAAGAAAAAAATAAGTCCCAGTGATGACAAAGGGTAAGCAAAACTCTCATTATTTGGCATATGACATAATTATATATGCATCAAACAAGACAGAACCCTAGTTCCTTTAGTGGAGAACAGTATTTAGAAACCAAGATCTGGGTGCTATGTGCACACAGTTCAGCAGACAGAGCAAGGAAATAGAATCATGTGCCATACAATGTTTCAGTCAACAGCAGACCACATATAGAACAGTGGTCTCGTAAGATTATAATACTCTATTTTTACTGTATCTTTTCTATGTTTAGCTATGCTGAGAAATATAAATACTTAAAATTGTGTTACAACTGCCCATGATAATCAGTACAGTAACATTATGTTTTGTTTTGTTTTGTTTTGTTGAGACGGAGTCGCACTGTGTCACCCAGGCTGGAGTGCAGTGGTGCAATCTCAGCTCACTGCAAGCTCCATCTCCCAGGTTCACGCCATTCTCCTGCCTCAGCCTCCTGAGTAGCTGGGACTACAGGCGCCCGCCACCACGCCCAGCTAATTTTTTTTTTTTTTGTATTTTTAGTAGAGACAGGGTTTCACTGTGGTCTCGATCTCCTGACCTCATGATCCGCCCGCCTCGGCCTCCCAAAGTGCTGGGATTATAGGCGTGAGCCACCGCGCCCGGCCAATCAGTACAGTAACATTCTGTACAGGTTTGTAGCCTAGGAGCAAAAAGCTATACCACATAGCCTAGATAAGTAGTAGAATACACCATCTAGATTCACATAAGTACTATGATGTTCACATGATGACAAAATTGCCAATTAATGCATTTCAGATTGTCAAGTGACACATGACTAAATATAAATACATGCTTGTGTGTGTGGTGGTGGGAAGAGAATGAATGAATATGAATGAATCTTAAACTGTCGTTTCCTCCATAAATTCCACCAGTTAGTCTGAGCTGATTTTTTTTCATTCCATAGTAAGTGGCAAATTACTTCAATTAATCAAGTAGTTAAAGAAACTTAATAAGGCCAGGCGTGGTGGCTCATGCCTGTAATCCTATTACGGGAGGCCAAGGCGGGTGAATCACTTGAGGTCAAGAGTTCTGGCCAGGCACGGTGGCTCACGCCTGTAATCCCAGCACTTTGGGAGGCTGAGGTGGGTGGATCATCTGAGGTCAGGAGTTCGAGACCAGCGTGGCCAACATGGTGAAACCCCGTCTCTACTAAAAATATAAAAAAATTAGCCAGGCGTGGTAGTGGGTGCCTGTAATCCCATCTACTCAGGAAGCTGAGGCAGGAGAATTGCTTGAACCCAGGAGATGGAGGTTGCAGTGAGCCAACATGGTCCCACTGCACTCCAGCCTGGGTGAGAGTGAGACTCCATCTTTTAAAAAAAAAAGAGTTCCAGACCAGCCTGGCCAACATGGTGAAACCCTGTCTCTACTAAAAATACAAAAAATTAGCCAGGCATGGTGGCACATGCCTGTAATCCCAGTTACTCAGGTGAGGCAGGAGAATCGCTTAAAACCAGCAGATGGAGGTTGCAGTGAGCCCAGCTTGTACCACTGCACTCCAGCCTGGGCGACAGAGCAAGACTCCGTCCAAAAAAAAAAAAAAGAGGAGGAGGAAAATTCCCAAATAAAACTACAGTTTGGCAAATCAGAGTTAAAGATTCTGAACAAAAATCTTCATCTAATCATGTTTTTCAAACTAAGAAATTTAACCCATTAATGTATTATCAAATCAATTTAAATTAATACAATCACCTTTAGAAGAAGAAACAAAACAGAAAAGAAAAATAAGAGCACATCACATAAATTAAGGGTGATTTTTGTTTCACATGAAAGTATTACCATGTGTTTCTTTTTGTAGACCACAGTTAAAAGGTCTAAAAACAGGTATTTCATTAAAACTGCATTCATATGGAAATTTATGATCCTTAACTGTAACATCATTTAGTTAAGAATAGAGGAAAAGGTCATTTTGTTATGAGGAAAACTCTGGAAATGCCATATTTGGAAAAATACAGAGATTCATGGTAGAAAACAAATATATTTTAGTTGTGAGGCCTTCAATTACATATTAGAAATCTCATTGTGCTAAAAAGCAGAAAGGCTGCACACGAACAATTCCTGAATAATCTTGCTGATAATTTCATAAATCTGAAGTCTTTGAATCACAAAATCTGTATTTGAGAGACCAAAGATTTCATTCACACTGAATAGTGTTATCCCAAAGTTTATGTTGAAGCCCTAACCTGAATACTTCAGAACGTGACCGTATTTGAAGATAGGGCCTTTAAAAAAGTAATTAAAAGGGTTTTCTTGGCCAGGTGTGGTGGCTCACGCCTGTAATCCCAGCACTTTGGGAGGCCAAGGCAGGCAGATCACTTAAGGTCAGGAGTTCAAGACCAGCCTGGGCAACATGGAGAAACCCCATCTCTATTAAAAATACAAAAAGTAGCCAGGTGTGGTGGCACACGCCTGTAATTCCAGCTATCCAGGAGGCTGAGGCACGAGAAATCGCTTGAATCCAGGAGACAGGTTGCAATGAGCTGAGACAGCGCCACTGCATTCCAACCTGGGCGACAGAGCGAGACTCTGTCTCACATACACACACAAAAAAAGGAGGATTTCTTCAGGTGGCCCCTAAAGAAGTATGACCAGTGTCTGTAAAGCTGCAGACACAGACCATACACAGACCGAAGACTGACCATGTGAGGGGTGTGAGGGGCAGCCATCTATAAGTCAAGAACAGAGATCTAAGAAGGAAGCATGTTGGCCAACATCTTGTTCTTGGACTTCTAGACAGTGTCCAGCCACTTTGACAGACAATAATAAAGGAGAAAGAATACAGGTATCAGTTAAATACATATGGGTTTAAATCCTAGCAGCACCACTTATTGGAGATGCAGTAGTATAAAGTGGTTAGGAGTGTAGGCTCTGGAGCCAGGTAAACTAGGATCCAGCTTTGCCACTTAAAACTAAGTAACTTTGCGCAAGTTATTATTTAACCTCTCTGTGCCTCAGCTTCCTCATTTGTAATATAAAAGTAACACCTATCTCATATGGTTTGTAAGGCTTAAATTATTACACTTTAAACACTGAGGACAGTGCTTGGCAAATAGTAACTGCTCAATAACTATAAGTAAGAGCTGTTGCGGGCGTAGTGGTACATGCCTGTAGTCCCAGCTACTCGGGAAGCTGAGACAGGGGAATCGCTTGAACCCAGGAGGTGGAGGTTGCAGTGAGCAGAGATCATGCCATTGCACTCTAGCCTGGGCAACAAGAGTGAAACTGCATCTCAAAAGAAAAAAAGTAAAAGCCGTCGTATTGGTCTTCACTATTATTTTTTAACCTGGGTAGGTTATTATTATAATTATTGTTGTTATTGTTACTATTGACACTGCAAGTTACCTAAATTCACTAAGTCTGTTGTTCTCACCTATAAAACATCAAAAGATGGTTAATATTCAATAGGTTTTAGCTGTGAACTCCTACCCAAATTTTGAAAAAGACAATGACACTGTATTTAAGATACATACGTAAGCAAGCATTGTCTAGACACTCAACGCAATTTTAGAATATGTGATTAAGAATATGGTTTATGACATTGTAGATAAGAAAGCAACAATAATTAAAAGCCATATAAGCTCATTAAGACTAATATGTGACAAATTAACCACATTATTTACTCCTAACACAGGATTAGTTGTCTGGGAAAAGACAATTCTGATTTCACTCCGATTTTAGTAAAGCATTCAAATATTAATTTCAATAATAATCTTATAGAATATGATTTTTAAAATCTGAGTTCAGTTACGCACAATAAAGTGAATTTGTAGCTGTATGAAAAACCTTACCCAAAAATGTTAATTAATAAATAAGACAGCCCGGCACAGTGGCTCATGTCTGTAATCCCAGCACTCTGGGAGGCTGAGGTGGGCAGATCACTTGAGGTCAGGAGTTCAAGACCTGCCTGGCCAACATGGCAAAACCCCGTCTCTACTAAAAATACAAAAATCAGCCAGGTATGGTGGCAGGCGCCTGTAGTCCCAGCTACTCGGGAGGCTGAGGCAGGAGAATCACTTGAACCCAAGAGGCGGAGGTTGCAGTGAGCTGACATCGTGCCACTGCATTCCAACCTGGGCGACAGAGCAAGATTTCGTCTCATCAATCAATCAACATTAGCTTACAAACAGATTTTTGCCCGATCTTATGTAACATCTTTGAGTAATGAGGCATTAATGAAAGATCTTAGATTTAGCTAAAACAAAAAAAGAAACTTGGACAAAAATTTCTATAGAAAAATCCTCCTGAGTGGCTGGGCACGATGGCTCACGCCTGTAATCCCAACACTTTGGGAGGCTGAGGTGGGCAGATTACTTGAGGCCAGGAGTTCAAGACCAGCCTGGGCAACATGGTGAAACCCCATCTCTACAAAAACACAAAAATTAGCTGGGCATGGTGGCACACACCTATAGTCCCAGCTACTTGGGATGCTGAGGACAAGGATCGCTGAACCCAAGAGGCAGAGGTTGCAGTGAGCTGAGATTGTGCCACTGCACTCCAGCCTGGGCAACAGACCAAGACTCCGTCTCAGAAAAAAAAAAAAAAAAAGGCCTGAGTGTTCTAGTTCAAGAGTCCCCAGCCTCTGGGCCATGGAACGGTACAGTCCATGGCCTGTTAGGAATGAGGCCACAGAGAAGGAGGTGAGCGGTGAGCCAGGAAGCATTACTGCCTAAGCCCTATCTCCTGTCAGATCAATATTAGCAAATTCTCATAGGAGCACGAACTCTAGTGTGAATTGTGCATATAAAGGGATCTACACAGTGTGCTCCTCATGAGAATCTGATGCCTGATGATCTGAGGTGGATCAATTTCATCCCCAAACCATTAACTAAACCCCACCCTGGCTGACCTGGTCCCTGGAAAAATTGTCTTCCCTGAAACCAGCTGCTAGTGCCAAAACGGTTGGGGACTGCTGTTCCAGTTGACATGAGCCAAAATTTGCTGACCAACAGAGATTAAGCTACTAAAGAAGGACAAAAAGTATAATTTAACACAAAACCACATTAACAGAAACAATTCAGCCAGGCTCAGTGGCTCACACTTTGAGAGGTCCAGGCAGGCAAACAGCTTGAGACCAGGAGTTTGTGACCAGCCTGAGCAACACGGTGAAGCCTTGCCTCTATTAAAAAATTCAAGTAATTAGCCAGACATAGTGGCAAAAGCCTGTAGTCCCAGCTACTTGGGATGATGAAGTGGGAGCATCACCTGAGCCAGGAAGTCAAGGCTGCAGTGAGCTGTGACTGTACAACTGCACTCTAGCCTGGGCAATGGGAATGAAAGAAACAATTCACTGTCAAAAGAAGTACGCTGATCCTTGAACAACCTGGATTTGAATTGTATTGGTCCATTAATACACAAATTTTCTGCCACCTCTGTGACAGAAAGACCAACCCCTCCTCTTCCTCAGCCTAGAAGATAATGAGGATAAGACCTTTATGATGCTCTACTTCCATTTAAATAGTAAACATATTTTCTCTTCCTTATGATTTTCTTAATAACATTTTCTTTTTTTCTAGCTTACTTTATTGTAAGAATACAGTATAAAGCCAGGTGTGTAATACCAACACTTTGACAGGCCAAGGTGGGATGACTGCTTGAGGTCAGGAGTTCAAGACCAGCCTGGGCAATATAAATGAGACCTCATCTCTTTAAAAAAAAAAAAAAAAAAAAAAGGGAGAGAAACTTTAAAAATAGCTGGGCATGGTGGTACATGCCTGTAGTCCTAGCTATTCAGGAAGCTGAGATGGGAGAATCAACTGAGCTCAGGAGTTCAAGGCTGCAGTGAGCTATGATAGTATCACTGCACTCCAGCCTGGGCAATAGAGTAAGATCCTGTCTAAAAAAAAATAGAATACAGTATAGAATACACATAACATACAAAATATGTGTTGAATGATTGTTTATGTTATTGGTAAAGCTCTGGTCAACAGGAGGTTATTAGTGTTAAGTTTTTGGAGAGTCAAAAGTTGTATGTGGATTTTCAACCACATGGGAGAGTCAGCATCCCTAAACTCCACATTGTTCAAGGGTCAACTATAAATATGAATAGAATTCTGAAGACATAACAAAAACCTATCTTCACTTCTGGTTTTTATCTTTCATGAATAACAGATAAAGGTGACCAAGATAATGATAAATATCATATGTCATATAAGGAAAACTAGAAATAGCTGCCCTGTATAATGACTGAAGGTTTGTACTTGCACATGTAAGGAAACACAGATCTGTTTTCAAGTGGAAAAAACTACAAAAAAGTAACATGAGAAAGCAAAAAGATGAGGATGCACTTTATGACAACTAAAGCTGCTCAGAAGAATGAAGTAATAATACGTAGCAAGGTTCCCATCAACAGAGGCTGATGACAACCCATTAGGAATTTATAGAGATGGAAATTCAGGTTTCTGGAAGATATTTCATCTTTGTTATATGATAACATTAGAATATTTTCTCAGTTTACATAAATTCAGAAACTTTTAAAAATTTCTAATTACTTAAAATTAACAAAGAAATTATAGTATTAGAAACAAACAAAAACAAAAAATAAAACCACCAAAACAAAAATTAAAACCCTATGCAAACCAAGAATACTTCCAAATCTTGCCCAGTGACTTACAGTAATTAGGCTTTGTTAATTCTATTACAACAAAATCTATCCCTATGAACAAGTCAGCCAGTAATTTATTTTTCTGCTTAAGAAAGTAATACACTTCCATTATAATGAAAAATTTACCATATAAATAATTATTCTAAGAAAGAACACAAAAATAGTAAAGTCATAAAAAAACTACACACAATAAATAATACTATACATTGATAGAGTGCATTAAAGTTGATCAAACTCAGGCCGGGCGCAGTGGCTCATGCCTGTAATCCCAGCACTTTGGGAGGCCGAGGTGGACGAATCACAACGTCAGGAGATCAAGACCATCCAGGCCAACATAGTGAAAACCCGTCTCTACTAAAAATACAAAAATTAGCTGGTGTGGTGGCGGGCACCTGTAGTCCCAGCTACTCGGGAGGCTGAGGCAGGAGAATCACTTGAACTCGGGAGGCAGAGGTTGCAGTGAGCAGAGATTGCGCCACTGCACTGCAGCCTGGAGACAGAGCAAGACTCTGTTTCAAAAATAAATAAAATAAAATAAAATAAAATAAAATAAAATAAAATAAAATAAAATAAAATAAAATTCATCCAACTGCTTTTCTACCTGTTGTACCATCTAATCTGAAAACAACTCTGAGATAGACGAAGCAGTTGGTATCAGTGCCATTTACTATCTTCCTGAGGCTTGGGGGGTAAATGACTCTCTCCTTAGGTCACTCAAGTTGGTCCAGAATATGAATCTGGAGTACAAGACTCCTGGTCCGTGTCCATTCTTTCTTTTAGTAATGTTCTTTTCTCTTTAACGAAGCAATACATCTTCATCATACAAATGTTAGAACTTGAATAGATGAGAGACATCACCTCCCTAGACAGTGAATATTAACAAGAAACTTTTTCTTTGAAAGAAAATGAAAGTAAAAGAAACAAGTCAAGTAAAAGAACAAGGAAAAATTTATTTTGCTTCCCATAATACTATGTTGAAAAAGCAGAAGCCTACGTGGATTAGTTCAGTGGAATAATGTTCTTCTTAAACTGCCATTAAATATTCTGCATGTAAAACTCTTAGAAGTAAAATTAACACCAAAACGTAGTTTTTGGTGCGCTATCAGATTTCTCATCTACACATGCTTAGAGAAAATAACATAATTGTCACTTTTTTTTTTTGAGACGGAGTCCCGCTGTCGCCCAGGTTGGAGTGCAGGGGTGTGATCTCGGCTCACTACAGGCTCCGCCCCCTAGGGTTCAAGCCATTCTCCTGCCTCAGCCTCCCGAGTAGCTGGGACTACAGGCACCCGCCACCTCGCCCGGCTAATTTTTTGTATTTTTAGTAGAGACGGGGTTTCACCATGTTAGCCAGGATGGTCTCAATCTCCTGACCTCGTGATCCACCCGCCTGGGGCTCTCAAAGTGCTGGGATTATAGGCGTGAGCCACCGTGCCCGGCCAATTTTCACTTTTAATGATATGAAAGTATATGGTAAAATCATTACCTTAGGTGTGCTTCCTTTAATAAATTTTTTAATTGAAGACAACAAGCCGGTTTCATTCTTCGATGGTTTTTCTCCTCCTGAAGGCAGGCTATCATCAACCTCTGAATATTTCCTCTTTGCTCTGGCAGCGCGTTGTGTTTGGATTTGATTTGACTGCTGAGAAGCTTTCCGTGTTCTCAGCCTCATCTTTTATGGGTGCCACATGTAAAACTAAAAGAGAAAAATAATAAATGTAATAAAAAATTAAAAGTTATTAAATTCAACCTTCTCTACCCAAATGTGCCCAGCTTATATAATAAAAATATCTTGGCTAAAAAAACAAAAGTCCTAGACTCTAGGAGACTGCAGTAAGAAACCAACATTTTAAGTAAAAGGCATTATGCTTTATACATTATTTATATTATCCCAATTAACCTTCCCAACAACCTCTGAAATATTATAATATATCCTATGATCTAAAGTAAGGGTAACACCAAACAGTGTGCATGCTCTTTACATAATACTATACTGCCTGCCAACACTACTATTCGTTTAATCATTCGTTCGACAAATATTTATTGCATACATAGTCACATTCAAGGCACTGGGCCAAGTAAGAATTGAGTAAATAGTAAACAAGATAAGGAAAGGTTTTGCTTTTCTGTAACTCACCGGGTAGTGGAAAAGTAATGTCAGCCAATGAATGAATGAATTCCATGAGTACAATTCTAATAATCAACAACCATATAAGTGTAACAACAGAATTTGGATCATTTTGAGAAAGTCCTATCTTACCACATTTAATGATACTTTTAAAACGATTCACATCAGAAAGAAAATATGAGGCTACTTATTTGAGCTCTATCATTTTATAGGTAAGACAATTAATTGCTGGCAAAATTGTCCCAACACTTAGAATTAAAGACATAACTGAATTAGAATCTGTGAAACACAATACAAAGAATACTAAACGAAGAATTAAGAGATGTGAATTTTAATCCTACTCCAATCATGGCTAATCTGTAGTCACTTAGTTATGTTTTATCACATGTATAAAAAAACATATTTACCTTACCATCCTGAGGCTCAAAATGAAAAAAGGACTAGTAAAGGCTATAATGTGCAAAGGACAATAAAGCTATTCACCATAGTGGATACACTCACAGAACAAACTAACTCCAATTAAGCACTCTAAACTCTAAATGTACAGAAATTCCTGGCAAAGATTAGAGTCTCAGAAATTGTTTTTAGTAACTCAACAAAACAATCATAGAAAAAGAAGAAACTTTTTAAAAAATAGAAACTACAGGCTGGGCACGCAGTGGCTCACACCTGTAATCCCAGCACTTTGGAAGGCCAAGGCAGGTGGCTCACCTGAAGTCAGGAGTTCCAAACTAGCCTGGCCAACATGGAGAAACCCTGTCTCTACTAAAAATACAAAAATTACGTGGGCGTGGTGGCAGGGGCCTGTAATCCCAGCTACTCCGAAGGCTGAGGCAGGAGAACTGCTTGAACCCGGGAGGCGGAGGTTGCATTGAGGAGAGATCACGCTATAGCACTCCAGCTTGGGCAACAGAGCGAGATTTCATCACTACCCTCTCCCACCCCGCGCCACACCCCCCAACCAAAAAAGTGCCACACCAATAAACACACAAAGGGTAACAAAGCAAAGCAGCCTTCTTGCTGACATGGAGAGTTTTAGTAGTCTGGATATAAGATCAAACCAGCCACAGCATTCCCTTAAACCAAAGCTAATCCAGAGGTGAAGAAGCTGCATAAGAAAAGTTTGAAGCTAGCACTATTTGGTTCATGAGGTTTAAGGGAAGAAGCTGTCTCCATAATATAGATGTGCAAGGTGAGGTGAAGCAGCAGGTGCTGATATAAAAGTGGAGGCAAGTTATCCAGAAGATCTCACTATGTCCACTGATGAAGGTGGCTATACTAAAACAACAGATTTTCTAAGTAGATGAAACAGCTTTCTGCTGGAAACAGATGCCACCTAGGACTTTCACAGCTATGAGAAGTCAGTGCCTGGCTTCAAAGCAGGCTGGGCACAGTGGCTCACGCCTGTAATCCCAGCATTTTGGGAGGCCAAGGCAGGTAGATGGCTTGAGCCCAGGAGTTCAAGACCAGCCTGGGCAACATGGTGAAACCCCATCTCTATAAAAAATACAAAAATTAGCTGGCCATGGTGGTGCATGTCTGTAGTCCCAGCTACCTGGGAGGCTGAAGTGGAAGGATCACTGAAGCCCAGGAGGTTGAGGCTGCAGTAAGCCAATACCGCGCCACTGCACTCCAGCCTGGGCGACAGTGAGAGCCTGTTTCAAAAAAACCAAAAAACAAAAAAAAAGAAAAGAAAAAAAAAGATCTAAAACTGACACCCTAACATCACAATTAAAATAACTAGAGAAGCAAGAGCAAACAAATTCAAAAGCTAGCAGAAGAAAAGAAATAACTAAGATCAGAGCAGAACTGAGGGAGATAGAGACACAAAAAAACACTTCAAAAAAATCAATGAATCCAGGAGCTGGTTTTTTGAAAAGATTAACAAAATTGACAGGCCGCTAGCAAGACTAATAAGAAAAGAGAGAAGAATCAAATAGACGCAGTAAAAAATGACAAAGGGGATATCATCACCGATTCCACAGAAATACAAACTACTACCATCAGAGAATACTATAAACACCTCTATGCAAATAAACTAGAAAATCTAGAAGAAATGGATAAATTCCTGGACACACACACCCTCCCAAGACTAAACCAGGAAGAAGTTGAATCTCTGAATAGAACAATAACAGGAGCTGAAATTGAGGCAATAATTAATAGCCTACCAACTAAAACAAGTCCAGGACCAGATGGATTCACAGCGGAATTCTACCAGAGGTACAAGTAGGAGCTGGTACCATTCCTTCTGAAACTATTCCAATCAATAGAAAAAGAGGGAATCCTCCCTAACTCATTTTATGAGGCCAGCATCATCCTGATACAAAGCCTGGCGGAGACACAACAAAAAAAGAGAATTTTAGACCAATATCCTTGATGAACATTGATGCAAAAATCCTCAATAAAATACTGGCAAACCGAATCCAGCAGCACATCAAAAAGCTTATCCACTATGATCAAGTGAGCTTCATCCCTGGGATGCAAGGCTGGTTCAACATACGCAAATCAATAAATGTAATCCAGCATATAAACAGAACCAAAGACAAAAACCACATGATTATCTCAATAGATGTAGAAAAGGCCTTTGACAAAATTCAACAACCCTTCATGCCAAAAACTCTCAATAAATTAGGTATTGATGGGATGTATCTCAAAATAATAAGAGCTATTTATGACAAACCCACAGCCAATATCATACTGAATGGGCAAAAACTGGGAGCATTCCCTTTGAAAACTGGCACAAGACAGGGATGCCCTCTCTCACCACTCCTATTCAACATAGTGTTGGAAGTTCTGGACAGGGCAATAAGGCAGGAGAAAGAAATAAAGGGTATTCAATTAGGAAAAGAGGAAGTCAAATTGTCCCTGTTTGCAGATGACATGATTGTATATTTAGAAAACCCCATCATCTCAGCCCAAAATCTCCTTAAGCTGATAAGCAACTTCAGCAAAGTCTCAGGATACAAAATCAATGTGCAAAAATCACAAGCTTTCTTATACACCAATAACAGACAGAGAGCCAAATCATGAGTGAACTCCCATTCACAATTGCTTCAAAGAGAATAAAATACCTAGGAATCCAACTTACAAGGGACGCGAAGGACCTCTTCAAGAACTACAAACCACTGCTCAATGAAATAAAAGACACAAACAAATGGAAGAACACTCCATGCTCATGGGTAGGAAGAATCAATATCGTGAAAATGGCCATACTGCCCAAGGTAATTTATAGATTCAATGCCATCCCCATCAAGCTACCAATGACTTTCTTCACAGAATTGGAAAAAACTATTTTAAAGTTCATATGGAACCAAAAAAGAGCCCACACTGCCAAGACAATCCTAAGCCAAAAGAACAAAGCTGGAGGCATTACGCTACCTGACTTCAAACTATACTACAAGGCTACAGTAACCAAAACAGCATGGTACTGGTACCAAAACAGAGATAGAGACCAATGGAACAGAACAGAGCCCTCAGAAATAACACCACACATCTACAACCATCTGATCTTTGAGAAATCTGACAAAAACAAGAAATGGGGAAAGGATTCCCTATGTAATAAATGGTCCTGGGAAAACTGGCTAGCCATATGTAGAAAGCTGAAACTGGATCCCTTCCTTACACCTTACACTAAAATTAATTCAAAATGGATTCAAGACTTAAATGTTAAACCTAAAACCATAAAAACCCTAAAAGAAAACCTAGGCAATACCATTCAGAACATAGGCATGGGCAAGGACTTCATGTCTAAAACACCAAAAGCAATGGCAACAAAAGCCAAAATTGACAAATGGGATCTAGTTAAACTAAAGAGCTTCTGCACAGCAAAAGAAACTACCGTCAGAGTAAACAGGCAACCTACAGAATGGGAGAAAAATTTTGCAATCTACTCATCTGACAAAGGGCTAATATCTGGAATCTACAAAGAACTCAAACAAACTTACAAGAAAAAAACAACTCCATCAAAAAGTGGGTGAAGGATATTAACAGACACTCCTCTAAAGAAGACATTTATGAAGCCAACAGACACATGAAAAAATGCTCATCATCACTGGCCATCAGAGAAATGCAAATCAAAACCACAATGGGATACCACCATCTCAACACCAGTCAGAATGGCGATCATTAAAAAGTCAGGAAACAACAGGTGCTGGAGAGGATGTGGAGAAATAGGAACACTTTTACACTGTTGCTGGGACTGTAAAGTAGTTCGACCATTGTGGAAGACAGTGTGGCAACTCCTCAAGGATCTAGAACTAGAAATACCATTTGACCCAGCTATCCCATTACTGGGTAAATACCCAAAGGATTATAAATCATGCTGCTATAAAGACACATGCACACGTATGTTTATTGTGGCACTATTCACAATAGCAAAGACTTGGAACCAACCCAAATGTCCATCAATGATAGACTGGATTAAGAAAATGTGGCATATATACACTATGGAATACTATGCAGCCATAAAAAAGGATGAGTTCATGTCCTTTGTAGGGACATGCACGAAACTGGAAACCATCATTCTCAGCAAACTATCACAAGGACAAAAAACCAAATACCGCATGTTCTCACTCATAGGTGGGAACTGAACAATGAGAACACCTGGACACAGGAAGGGGAACATCACACACTGGGGCCTGTCGTGGGGTGGGGGGGATAGGGGAGGGATAGCATTGGGAGATATACCTAGTGTAAATAACGAGTTAATGGGTACAGCACACCAACATGGCACATGTATACATATGTAGCAAACGTGCACCTTGTGCACATGTACCCTAAAACTTGAAGTATAATAAAAAGAATTTAAGCAAAAAACAAAAAAAAATCCACATGATCATCTCAATTAATGCAGAAAAAGCATTTGATCAAATCCAACACCCTTTCATATTAAAAATAATCAATAAATGAAGAACAGACAGGAACTTCAACATAATAAAAAGGTATTTATGAAAAACCCACATGACCTATCATACATGATAAAAGGCTGGATGCTGTCCCTCTAACATCAGGAACAAGACAAGGACGGCCCCTCTCACCACTTCTATTCAACATTTTACTGGAAGTTCTAAGCAGGCAATTAGGCTAGAAAAATAAAAGAAATCCATATTAAAAAGAAAAAAAGGTGAAACTTATCTCTTTGCAAATGACATGGTCTTGTTTAAAGAATAATCATAAAGAAAAAACTGGATAAACTGACTTCATAAAAATTAAAAACTTGCCGTCTACCAAAAGACATTATTGGAAAAATAAGAAGGCAAGGAGCAAACTGGTCGAATATTCACAAAATGCACATATCACAAAGACCTTGTATGTAGAATATATAAAGTCCTACAACACAATAAGAAAACAAGCCAATAGAAAAAACAGGCAAAAATATGAGAAAATATTTCATAAAAATTAGATAACTGGTGATAGCATAAAAAATGATACTCAATATTCATAAGAATTGTAAGTTAAAACCCCAAAGGTATGCCAATTCACACCTCCTAAAATGGCAAAAATTAAAAAGAATGACAAATTTAAATAGTAACAATGATGGAGAATAAAGAGAAGTCTCTTTATTCTCATGTTACTATATGCTGCTGTTAAGGATGTATGTTTTTTGATAAAATTGGGCAATTTCTAATAAATATACACCAAACTCTTTGACTTACTGATTTCACTTCTACATTTTTATCCAAGAGAAATGTAAACACGTTCACAATATATTTTTACAAAAATATTCCTGACAGCCTTATTCACAATAAGGCTGTTTCTAGTTCCAAACTGGAAACAACAAAAATGCCCCAAAACAGAAAGATGAATACTGTGGTGTTTTCATGTAAGTGAATACTAATCAGCATCACAAAGGAACAAGTACTTCTATCATAAACAAACATGAAATAATCTCATAGACATGCTAAACAATGGCAGACACAAAATAATACATATTTAATAACATCATTAAAAAGAATTTTTATCGGGGATACAAATAATCTATAGAGAAAAAAAGCAAAACAGATTTTGCCTTGGAGAAATGAAACGCCCTCTAATGTTATAGGAGTATCTTTTTGTCAAAATTTTACAGAATATAATTTGTAATGGTCATGTAATATTTCAATATTTCAATATAAATGTCTCATAATTTATTTGATCACTGACTTGTTGGAAAATAAACTGTTTCATGATTACTAACATCACCTCAAATGAAATAACCACATAAATTTCAGTCTACATTTCTGATTCTTTCCTTAAGACAGTTTCTTAGAAGTGAATTTACTAGTTTAAAAATTTTACAGCTGAGATCTGTGTTCAAGGTGTTTGGGCTCATCATTGGTCCGATCATTAGTTGACCACTAGGCTATGCAAATATATAGGGAGGTATGCTTTAGTAAGCTAAGCTTAAAAGTAAAAGCAAAAATATTTAAAAACAAAAAATAATAATTAAGCAGAGACATCAGTGTTTGCATACTGCAGGGAGATAAATTTCATAGATTTTTTTCTGCCCATGGAAGTTACTGCTAAACAACCAACAACCTTTGACGGGAGAAAAATCAAGAATCAGAGTGGCTACAATATTATCTAAAATGGCCAGTTTTCAACAAAAAATTATAAGACATGATAGAAACAGTAAAGTATGACCCAAACTCAGGGGGAAAAACTGCAGTGAAAACATATTAATCATGTGCCAGGCTTACAACAATCCAGTGAGAGATATATGTAATTATTTACATAAAACAAAATTCACTCTTGATCCCTTAAGAGTTGGAAAAATTCTTATTTTTGGTGGACATATTGACCCTTTTCTCTGATTATAAAATATACATCATTTTAGAACTTTAGGCTGAGCGTGGTGGCTCACATCTGTAATCCCAGGGCTTTGGGAGGCTGAGGCGGGAGGATTGCTTGAGCCCAGGAATTCTAGACCAGCTTGGGCAACACAGGGAGACTCCCCAGTCTCTACAAAAAATAAAAACAAAAAAATTATATGGGCATGGTGGTGCACACCTCTAGTCTCAGCTACTTGGAAGGCTGAGAGAGAGAAGATCACTTGAGCCTGAGAAGCTGAGGCTGCAGTGAGCCATAGCACACCACTGCACTCCAGCCTGGGAAACAGACTGAGACCCTGTCTCCAAAACAAAAAACAAGAAACAGAAAGACAGTAAAACATGAAATAAAATCTTCCATAATTCCTTAACTCAGAGATGACTGATAATGTGGGTATATTAGTCTGCTTGTTTTAACATGTATAAGTATTTTAATCAATATTTATAATTATACTACATGTATTACCTGTTTTTTTCCCCTTTTATACTATATTTTACCAATGTTGTTTTAAAAATTTGAGAATATTGGCCAGATGCAGTGGCTCACGCCTGTAATCCCAGCACTTTGGGAGGCCAAGGCAGGCAGATCATCTCAGGTCAGGAGTTCGAGACCAGCCTGGACAACATGGTGAAACGCCCCTTCTCTACAAAAAATAGAAAAATTAGCCGGACATGGTGGCAGGCGCCTGTAATCTCAGCTACTTGGAGGCTGAGGCAGGAGAATCACCTGAACCCCAGAGGCGGAGGTTGCAGTGAGCCAAGGTTGCACCGCTATACTCCAATCTGCGTGACAAAGTGAGACTCAGTCTCAAAAAAAAAAAAAAAAATTAAGAATATAATTTTTAATGGTCATGTAATATTCCAATATACAGCTAAATGTTTCATTATTTGATCACTGACTTGTTGGAAAATAAACTGTTTCATAATTACTAACAACACCTCAAATGAAATAACCACATAAATTTCAGTCTACATTTCTGATTCTTTCCTTAAGACAGTTTCTTAGAAGTGAACTTACAAGTTCAAAGATTGTTAACATTTGGTAGTATCTCTGGAAATACTAACAAACTGCTTTCTGGAAAAGTGGTTTGAACTAGCAGTGTATAAGGAGTGTCTATATGACTAAATCTTCCAAATTAGAATTTATTTTTAATATTAAATGTTTCCTAATTTTAAGTTAAAAAAACAGTAAAACTAAGTAATTTAAATTATATTTATAGGTTACCTCCAATTCCCTCTTTTTTTCTAAAAATCTAAAACACTAAAATTGAAAAATGCTCTTAATTCAACCTCTCCAACCACAGCAAAAACACCTCAGGTAGATTCTACATTACTTTTCTTCAGGAATGCTAACGGAATGCTTAAGGAGACATAAGGATCATTATTTCATAATGCAAATGTAAAAAAATATTAATTTTTTTTTTTTTTTTGAGACAGACTCGCTCTGTCACCCAGGCAAGAGTGCAGCAACGTAATCTCAGCTCACTGCAACCTCCACCTCCTGGGTTCAAGCAATTCTCCTGCCTCACCCTCCCAAGTAGCTGGGATTAGAGACATGTACCACCATGCCTGGCAAATTTTCGTATTTTTAGTAGAGATGAGGTTTTGCCATGTTGGCCAGGCTGGTCTTGAACTCCTGACCTCAAAGTGATTCATCCTTCTCAGCCTCCCAAACTGCTGGGATTACAGGCTAGTGCCACCATGCCTGGCTACTTTTTGTACTTTTAGTAGAAATGGTGTTTCGCCTTAAACGAGTTCTAATCAAAAAACTTCCTTATACTGAACTGAGGCCAGGCGTGGTGGCTCACACCTCTAATCACAACACTTTGGGAAGCCGAGGTGGGCGGACTGCCTGAGCTCAGGATTTCGAGACCAGCCTGGCCAACATGGTGAAACCCTGTCTCTACTAACAATACAAAAAAATTAGCCAGGCATGGTGGTGCCCACCTATAATCCCAGCTACCTGGGAGGCTGAGGCTCGAGAATCACTTGAACCCGGGAGGCAGGGAGGCAAAAGTTGCAGTGAGCCGAGATCATGCCACTGCACTACAGCCTGGGCAACAGGCACTGAAGGAAAGTCAGGGGATGTGCTGTTATTGAATTCAAGATGGAAGAAAACATAAAAAAAGCTATTCAGGTGCTAGACAAGCATAGTCTGAGTGGAAGACCACTGAAAGTGAAAGATCCTGATAGTGAACATGCCAGGAGAGCAATGCAAAACGTGATGGCTACCACTGGTGGAATAGATATGAGACCAAGTGGCCCAGAAATGATTACTATCCCACCTAGTATCTTAAATAATCCTAACATCCCAAATGAAATTATCCATGTATTACAGACAGAAAGACTTGGAAGCACAATATTTGTAGCAAATCAGGATTACAAAGTTGGCTGGAAGAAACTGAAGGAAATATTTTAGTATGGCTGATGTGGTGTTCTGAGCACATTCTTGAGGATAAAGATGAAAAAAATCATGGATTGGGCACTGTTACTTTTGAACAGTCCACTGAAGCTGTGCAAGCTATATCTACATTCAATGGCCAACTGCTGTGTGATAGACCAACGCAGGTAAAGACGGATGAGACCGCCTTACCAAAGGATTTTTTTTTCCCTCCTAAGCGTCCGCAGCTTCCCTATGGCCTTGGTGGTATTGGAACAGGGTTAGGACCAGGAGGGCAGACTATCGATGCCAATCACCTGAATAAAGGCACTGGAATGGGAAACAGGGCCTGCAGAAATTAGAATGGAGGGCATGGATTTAGAATAAAATGGGAGAAATGGAGGAGGGACCCCCATGGTGGCAGTATGGAAAATGTGGGTCAATTTGGATCTGGCATGAACATGGGCAGAATAAACGAAATCTTAGTAATACACTTAGGATAGGGAAGATCACTACAAAGCAGAGAGGAAGTGAAGGTGGAGGCAGCATCCCCAAACTCGAGAGGATGAGGCCCAAGCGCTGACCACATTGGGGGTGCCAGCATGGAACGCATGAGTCCAGGCCTGGGCCATGGAGTGGATCGTGTGGGTTCCAAGATGCAGCACATGGGTCTGGTCATGGACCGCATGGGCTTTGTGGAGCACAAAGGCTCCCACAGGGAGCGCATGGGCCTCAGCCTCAAGTGCACAGCTGCTCCCATTGACCATGTGGACCAAACCATTGAGCACATGGGCTCTGGTGTGGAGTGCATGGTTCCTGTAGGTATGGGGGCTGGCCTGGAGCATATGCGCCCCATGATGGATCACATGGCCACTGGCCTGGAGCACATAGGTGCCAACAACCTGGAACATCCGGATGGAACTGGGGTGGACAGGTGCCAACAGTCTGGAGAGGATGGGCATTAACAGCCTTGAGTGCATGGGTCCCGTCATGGGCCAGACACTGGGTGCTGAGATTGGGTGTATGGGCCTAGCCATGGATGGTGGTGGCCATGTCAGCTTTGACTGCACCCACTTAAACTCTGGAGGAAGTTTGGCAGGGTCCTTTGGTGAGGCTGGAGGCCATGCTCCTGGGGGTGGCCAGGAAAGCCTACCACAGGTATTTGTGAGAAATCTCCCATTTGATTTTACATGATCAAATTGACAAATACGGCAATGTGCTATAACCCAACATCAAGATGAAGAATGTGAAGTCCAAGGGGTGTGGTTTGGTTAAGCTTGAGTTGCCAGAGGTGGCTGAGAGCCTGTCAGATGATGACTGGCACGAAGCTGAGTGGCCAAGAGATTGATGGGCAAATCGATAGAAATATGCCTTTTTTAAACATCAATATTTTGTATTTTTTTCTTGTTAACTATTTTAACTTGTTGGCTGGATATATAAAGATGTTTTAAAAATTCTGTTGCTTTTTGATGAAATCTGAATTACTTTTTTACTTTTTAAGGACTGGGGTTCTATTTGAACGTTTGCATTGAGATTGTAATATGCAAATTTTTTTGTAGTTGTGGCAACTTGCTGACATCAAACATAACTTTGATAATAAATACCAGTTGCTGGAAAAATAAAAAAAGAAAACCAATTCTCAATCTATTCTTTTCCAAAAAAGTTCTAAAATACTATATTTACCTGAACATGAAAAGGTTCCTATGTGCAAGGCACTGTGATAAATGCTTTCTCATGTTATTTCACTTAACCTTCTCAACCACATAAAGTAGTGTCTGTTATTTCCATTTTATGAAAGAAAAAGTATAAGGGGAGAAGACAGCAGAAGTGTTTTAAGTAAAAATTTCCACATAATTTCAATATAAATAACTTGCAATGTGAAAATAATATATTTATAACCAACAAAACATTTTAACTGATTAAAAAGTTACCAGGCTGGGTGCAGTGGCTCACGAGGTCTGGAGTTCGAGACCAGCCTGGCCAACATGGTGAAACTCTGTCTCTACTAAAAATACAAAAATTAGCTGGGCGTAGTGGCAGGCGCCTGTAATTCCAGCTACTTGGGAGGCTGAGGCAGGAGAATCACTTGAACCCGAGAGCAGAGGTTGCAGTGAGCTGAGATCACACCACTGCACTCCAGCCTGGGCAACAGACTGAGACTCCGTCTCAAAAAAAAAAAAAAGTTCCCCAAAATTCCAATTTCCCTTTCTCTTTCTTTCTTTTTTGTTTTTTGCCTGTTCCCTCTTCTGAGCCAGCAATTTCCCATTTTTCTCTAAGGTTTTTTGTTTGTTTGTTTGTTTGAGATAGAGCCTTGCTCTGTCACCCAGGCTGGAGTGCAGTGGTTCTATCTCAGCTCACTGCAACCTCTACCTCCCAGGTTTAAGCAGTTCTCCTGCCTTGGCCTCCCAAGTAGCTGGGATTACAGGCGCATGCCACCACACCCGGCTACTTGTTTTCTATTTTTAGTAGAGACGGGGTTTTGCCATGTTGGCCAGGGCGGTTTCGAACACCTGACCTCAAGTGATCCGCCTGTTTTGGCCTCCCAAAGTGCTGGGATTACAGGCGTGAGCCACCGCACCCGGCCAGGTTTGTTTTTTACTTCTGCCTTTTGTCTGAATGGTCCATTGGAATGGGTAATTTTTCAGCTGAACCCCTGGCTGAACAAAACCTTAAGATAAAATTAACCTGTAAAAGCTGTAAGTTTATGGCAGGGCATGGTGGTTCATACCTGTAATCCCAGCACTTTGGGAGGCCGAGGTGGGTGGATCACGAGGTCAGGAGTTCGAGAACTGCCTGGTCAATATGGTGAAACCCTGTCTCCACTAAAAATACAAAAATTAACCAGGCGTGGTGGTGGGCTCCTGTAGTCCCAGCTACTTGGGAGGCTGAGGCAGAAGAATCGCTTGAACCCGGGAGGTGGAGGTTGCAGTGAGCCTAGATCGCGCCACTGCACTCCAGTCTGGGTGACAAAGCGAGAAAAAAAAAAAAAAAAAGGCCGGGCACGGTGGCTCACGCCTGTAATCCCAGCACTTTGGGAGGCCGAGGCAGGTGGATCACGAAGTCAGGCATTCGAGACCAGCCTGGCCAACAAAGTGAAACCCTGTCTCTACTAAAAATACAAAAAATTAGCTGGGCATGGTGGTGGGCGCCTGTAATCCCAGCTACTCGGGAGGCTGAGGCAGGAGAACAGCTCGAACCTGGAAGACGGAAGCTGCAGTAAGCCAAGATCGTGCCACTGCACTCCAGCCCAGGCGACAGTGCGAGACTCCATCTCAAAAAAAAAAAAAAAAGCTGTGTTTTCAAATTGGCTGGTATGAGCTCAAAATTAAACTTCTGATAGAAACAATGTTACAAATACAGAGTAGAGTTCCAGGGCAGCTCCTATGTACATAGTTAACCCATAATATAACTGAATTCAAAAATCTAGAACCTAGGCCAGGTACAGTGGCTCACACCTGTAATGCCAGCACTTTGGGAGGCCAAGTCAGGTAGATCACTTGAGCCCAGGAATTCGAGACCAGCCTGGGCAACATGATGAAACCCTGTATCTACTAAAAATACAAAAAAATTTGCTAGGTGTGATGGTGCATGTCTATAGTCCCAACTACTTGGGAGGCTGAGGTGGGAGGATCACCTGAGCCTGGGAAGTCGAAGCTGCAGTAAGCTGTGACTGCGTCACTGTACTGCAGACAGGGCAACAGCCGGAGTGAGACTCTGTCTCAAAAAGAAAAAAAAAAATCTGGAACCTAACCTATTATACAAATAATATGAAAAACTACAGCCGGGCGGGGTGGCTCACACCTGTAATCGCAGCACTCTGGGAAGCCGAGGCGGGCGGATCAAAAGGTCAGGAGATCGAGACCATCCTAGCTAACACAGTGAAACCCTGTCGTCTCTACTAAAAATATAAAAAAATTAGCCGGGTGTGCGCCTGTAGTCCCAGCTACTCGGGAGGCTGAGGCAGGAGAATGGTGTGAACCCGGGAGGTGGAGCTTGCAGTGAGCTGAGATCGCGCCACTGCACTCCAGCCTGGGCAACAGAGGGAGACTCCGTCTTAAAAAAAAAAAAAAAAAAAAAAACTACATTCCATATCTCAACACCAGGCCTATCTGTACCCCTACTAAGTTATAGATATCTGGTACTGGGAAAACTATATAGCCAAACGCAAAAAAAAAAAAAAACAACAAAACTACTTACCTTATACTACATAGAAAATTAACTCAAAATTGATCAAATACCTAAACATTAGAGCTAAGACTCTTAGAAGAAAATATAGGCTGGGTGTGGTGGCTCACACCAGTAATCTCAGTACTTTGGGAGGCCAAGGAGGGTAGATCGCCTGAGCTCAGGAGTTCAAGACCAGCCTGGACAACATGGTGAAACTTCGTCTCTACCAAAAATACAAAAAATTAGCCAGGTGTAGTGATGTGTGCCTGTGGTCTCAGCTACTTGGGAGGCTGAGGTGGCAGGATCACTTGAGCCTGGGAGGCAGAGGTTGCAGTGAGCTGAGATTGCACCACTGCACTCCAACCTGGGTGACAGAGTGAGGTCTCTTCTCAAAAAAATGTGTCTCTGTGTGTGTGTGTGTGTGTGTGTGTGTGTGTGTGTGTGTTTGTGTGTGTATATGGGAAAAGCTCATAACATTGGATTTGGCAATGGTTTCTTGGTCATGACAACAAAAACACACATAACAAAAAGAAAAACAGATAAATTGGGTGTCAAAATCCAAAATTTTTGAGCCAGGTGCCATGGCTTACACCTATAATCCCACCTACTTGGGAGGCTGAGGCAGAAGGACCGTTTTGACCAGTCTGAGCAACAAGGTGAGACCCCATCCCTAAAAAACTAAAAAAATTAGCCAGGCATGATGGTGCACACCTACAGTACTAGCTACTACTTGGGAAGCTGAGGTGGGAGGATCCCTTGAACTCAGGAGTTCAAGAGTGCAGCAAGCTACAAGTGCACCACTACACTCCAGCCTGGGTGACACAGTAAGACCCTACCTCTTAAAAAATGTTGTTTTTAATTTTTGTGTATCAAAGTACACTATCAACAGAGTGAAAAGACAAACCATGGAATGGCAGAAAATACTTGCAAATCATGTGTCTCTTAAGAAGTTCTTATTTAGAATACATAAAGCGTTACAATCAGAAAGAAAAAAACAACCAGATTCAAAAATGTGCAAAGGACTTGAATAGGCATTTCTCCAAAGAGGATATACAAATAGACAATAAGCACATGAAAACACACTTGACATCACTAATTATCTAATTATCACGGAAATGCTAATTAAAACCACAATAAGAAACAGCTTCACACTCATTTAGATGACTAGTATCAAAAAAATAAAAATAAAAAATAAAAATTGCTGGCAAGAATGTGGAGAAATTAGAATCCTTGCGCTTTACTGTAGAGAATGTAAAATAGTAAAGCTGCTGTGGAAAGTGGCATGGCAGTTTCTCAAAAAAATTAAATATAGAATTGCCATATGATCCAACAATTCTACTTCCAGGTATGCATCCAAAAGAACTGACAGTAGGGTCTCACACAGTACATCCATATTCATAGCAGCATTTTTCACAATAGCTAAAAGGTGGATGCAATCGAAGTGTCCACCAATGGAAGAATGGATAAACAAAATGTGGTACGTACACACAATTAAGTAGTATTCAGCCTTTAAAGGGAAGGAAATTCTGATATATATTATGAACGCTGAAGACTGTTTAATGAACACAGAGTTTCCGTTTGAGAAGATGAAAAAGTTCTGGAGACAGATGGTAGACAACAAGGTGAATGTACTTAATACCACTGAACTGTATACTTACAAATGGTTAAAATGGTTTAACACAGTTTTTAACAAAACTATAGATCTTCATCTAATCCAAAGGTTTCCAAAAGAGTAAGAGATAAGGACTCTGGAATTGGAAAACAAAATCTCTTTTTTTTTTTGAGACACGGTCTCACCCTGTCACCCAGGCTGGAGTGCAGCGGCAGGTTCACCACTTACTTGCAGCCTCAACGTCCCAGGCTCAAGCGATCTTCGCACCTCAGCCTACAGAGTAGCTGAGACTACAGGCATGCACTACTACGCCCAGCTAATTTTTCAATCTTTTGTAGAGCTGGGGTACCACTATATTGCCCAGGGTGGTCTCAAACTCCTGGGCTCAAGTGATCTGCCCATCTTGGCCTCCTGAAGTGCTGTGATAACAGGCGTGAGGTACCATGCCTGGCCCTATTTTTTTTTGCTAACCAACTACTGTGAACAAGGGGTAGAAAATAATGGGGACAGAAGAAAAGAACAGAAAAAGGGACCAAGTAAAATTTGCCTCCTACCCCCACCTTTTTAATATTTACTTACTTTTAAAAATGACAAAATAACCTGTAGACAAAAAATGGCAAATTGTCAGGTACACCAAGTGCTAAAATACTTCATCTTAATTCCAGACTTTAAAATTATCTATCTTTTTTTTTTTTTGAGACAGAGTCTTGCTCTGTCACCCAGGCTGGAGTGCAGTGGCATGATCTCAGCTCACTGCAACCTCTGCCTCCCAGATTCAAGCAATTCTCCTGCCTCAGCATCCCGAGTAGCTGGGATTACAGGCATGCACCACCACACCTACTTTTTGTAATTTTAGTAGAGAAAGGGTTTCACCATGTTGGCTAGGCTGGTCTCGAACTCGTGACCTCAGGTGATCTGCCCGCCTCGGCCTCCCAAAGTGCTGGGATTACAGGCATGAGCCACCGCACCTGGCCACAATATATGTTTTTTTTCCCCCTAGGAATTTCGTAACAGGAAATAGAAGAAGAAGCAAGGTTGAGAGGAGACTGGGAAAAGATGACAAAAGTTACAGAGGAGGAGCTGACCACAAGACAGTTTTGAGGGAACCAGCACTTAGGGAAGAAGAAAAAGCAATCCAGTGCTAATTGGGGAGTCTCTCTTTCCACTATCAATCGATCTAACCAATTCAAACCCTTTCCTTTGGTCTAAACTAAAGAAAAGGCAACCTGAGGGCAAAGAAGTCGGGGAATTACAAGCTACAGCCCCAGAAAGAGAAGAGCACTTCTATGACCCACTGGAGTTTTTCCTAGAGATCCATTCTTCTAAATTAACTGGGTTCTGCCTAGGCTACAGAAAGCTAGAAAGAATGCCACCACCAGCCTAACAACAAAAAAACATGAATAAACTACAAAATTGAACCTTTTAAAAACCCATCCGAGAGCTGAGGACTCAGGCAACCAGGAAACCTCAAATCCAAGAAAATACAACCCCTTCCTAGAAGAGACAGAAAGCAAGCACTGGCTCACCTGAGGTAGACCACGGGAAAAAACAATGGTTCCATAAAACCAGGTAAAAAGAATTCATCTAAAATTGTTAACAAACTGCTGAAGGCAAAGTGTGGATTAGCATGAGAATGTATTATTCCTGAGAGACACAGATAACAAGGGAAATTCAAACCATTTGCAAGATCTTCCACAGACCTCCACCAAAGGCTCACAATATGGGAACATGGGACTGAAGAGAGCCCTCCTCTGTGGTGCAGTGCTGGAGGAAGGGAGCAGCTTCTACAATGGGAAAAATACGAAGCCCCAACCAGATCCTTCTCTTCTAGGGAACAAAAACTGGAAGGGACTAGTGGAGGAACAGCAAGCCCAGTTACCCGCAAGGCACAAGTGAATGCGGGGGAGTGAAAGAAAAAAAAAACTCTACCACTGTAGGGGAAGGAAACAGTGTTGGACCCAGGGTCTTATACCAAAGACATTAGAGATCTTACTAATGTCTCTAATACCACTGAGGCAAGAGCAGAGAAACTCTTTTCCAGATAACACCTACAAAGATAAAAATTTCAGTCTGGCCTAGAGGAGCAAGATTATTGATAGAGTCCCACTCATGAGGCCAAGGCACATAAGCCAAACGCTGAGAACTGATCAGGAAAATTCAGAAATACCTTCCCACATGCCAACTACCAATCTAAGCACAAAGTAACACGAGAGAAATTTGAAGCCAATGGTGCACTTAAGGTACCCTCTGCAACAACAAAACAGAAACTCAGCTTAACTCCTGACTACACTGACTCAACTCCCTACCCTAAAAGTCCACGAATGCAATGTTCCAGGTATAAATATTATTTACTCAGTCTTTACTACCCTATTCACAATATCCAGCATTCACTAAAATATTGCAAGACACACAAAAAAGGAATAAATTACAACCGTCAAGAGGCAAAGCATTCAACAGACCAGAAATCAAGATGAATTTAAAAAAAATTTAAAAACCAGAAATTAAATTTTTTGCAAAGATCAGTAAATTGATAAACCTTTAGCAGTTTGAGGAAAAAAAGACGCAAATAACCATTATTAGGAAGGAAAAAGTGAACATCACTATAGATCCTATATACTTTTAAGGAGAATTTACAGAGTATTACCAACAGGACCAGGCGCAGTGGCTCATGCCTGTAATCCCAGCACTTTGGGAGGCCAAGGCAGGCAGATCACCTGAGGTCAGGAGTTCGAGACCAGCCTTGGCAACAGAGTGAAGCCCCATCTCTACTAAAATTACAAAAATTAGTCAGGCATGGTGGTACGCACCTGTAATCCCAGCTACTCGGGAGGCTGAGGCAGGAAAATCACTTAAACCTGGGAGGCAGAGGTTGTAGTGAGCCGAGATCACACCACTGCACTCCAGCCTGGGCAACAGAGCAAGACTCCATCTCAAAAAAAAAAAAAAAACAAAAACAAACAAACAAAAAAACAGCTTTATGCCTGTACACTCAATAATTTAGATGAAAATCAAATTCCTCAAAACATATGGACCACCAAAGCTCACACATTAGATAACCTAATTAGCCCCATATCCATTAATTTCTAAAATTGAAACTGTAGTAAAAAACCTCCAACATAGAAAACTCCAGGCCCAAATGGCTTCACTGGAGAATCCTACCAATCATCTAAAAAGAAACAATACCAAATCTACATAAACTCTTCCAGAAAATAGAAGGGAACACTTCCCAACTCATTTTATGAGACCAACATTACCCTGATAACAAAACCAAACAAACATAATACAATATTAATTTGGCCCAGTACAGGTTAGGAATTGCTTATATAACATCAGCAACAACCTGATTTTATTAAATTTAAAATATAAAGGAAACAGTTTTAAACATACATATACAGCCTCACGTTGGTAATGCTACTACTTATGTCAGGATTTACCATACCCTTTCAGTTCTTTAGTGTTCCATTACTAGATAAATTACAGGTTGAGTATCCCTAATTTGAAAATACAAAACCTGAAATGCTCCATAATCCAGAAACCTGAGTGCTGACATGACACTCGAAGAAAATGCTCAACCAGTATAATGCAAATATTCCCCCCTCCCAAAAAAAACATAAAAATACAGAGACTTTTGGTCTCAGGTATTTCAGATAAGGGATACTCAAACTGTATCAGTAAAAAATGGAACAAATAAGGTGCGGTGGCTCAAGCCTGTAATCCCAGCACTTGGGAGGCTGGCGGGGGGTGGGGGGGCAGGCAGATCACAAGGTCAGGAGTTCGAGACCGGCCTGGTCAATATGGTGAAACCCCGTCTCTACTAAAAATACAAAAATTAGACGGGCATGGTGGTGGGTGCCTGTAGTCCCAGCTACTCGGGAGTCTGAGGCAGGAGAATGGTGTGAACCCAGGAGGCGGAGGTTGTAGTGAGACAAGATCGCGCCACTGCACTCCAGCCTGGGCGACAGAGCGAGACTCTATCTTAAAAAAATAAATAAATAAATGACAACAACAATAATAATAATATAAAGCTTGGGAAAATGAGTATGCTTAGGAAAGAAATCTGTGAATGAAAATGATACAATTTAGGCATCATCACAAAACAAACATAGCAATAAGGGCAATATTTTAGCCTAAGAATTCATGACATTGGAAGAAAAAAGTATATAATGTAAAACAGTCCTACTTGTTCACAACACTGGTTGTGATCTGGTTCAAGATCTCCTTTCAGGAATACAAAAAGTTAATTGCCCAGCAATTCAAAACTGGGCAATAAAATTTCCTTTCTACTTGCCTGCAGCCCAGGTAAAAGGATTAAAGAGGTAGTGGGTTGGAGTTGGAGAATGAGCCTCTTTCAAATGTTCATTATAAACTGCATCATTAATTCTACTAGAATCTCTACTGCCTCTAAATTTCAGACTCACACTCAACCACATTCTCAACACTTTTACTTGGTACCTCAAATTCAACTCACCCAAAACTGAATTCACTTTTCCCATACCACCCCCATACCAAAAGCTCTTCCTACCGTATTTTTCCTAATATATTCTTCATCACAAGTAATGCTACTACCATCTACCTAACTAGCCAAGCCAGAAACTTAGAAGCCATCCTAAACATCACAGTTATTATTCCTCTCCCTTATCTTATATAGTCAATCATCAAATCCTGATGATTTTACCTCTGAAATATTTCTTCGTCTTGTCCCCTTTAAATAGATCCTGGGCACTGCACAAACTTGCCTGTTCCTCTCACCCAGGTTTCCCATCAACTGCCTTCAAAATAAAGACTAAACTCTAGCATTGCATATGAAACCCACAATAACTACTTCCCAGTCTGTTTTCATTGCTATTTGCTGCCACATTCTTTTGTTTTTTTTTGAGATGGAGTCTCGCTCTGTCACCCAGGCTGGAGTGCAGTGGTGTGATCTCAGCTCACTGCAAGCTCCACCTCCCGGGTTCATGCCATTCTCCTGCCCTAGCCTTCCGAGTAGCTGGGACTACAGGCGCCCACCACCACGCCTGGCTAATTTTTTGTATTTTTAGTAGAGATGGGGTTTCACCATGTTAGCCAGGATGGTCTTGATCTCCTGACTTCGTGATCCACCTGCCTCGGCCTCCCAAAGTGCTGGGATTACAGGCGTGAGCCACCGCACCCAGCCAGCTGCCACATTCTTAGCACTGCAGTACTAATCGTTTCCTGCCCACACTGTGCTCTATACATGCTTCTGCTCTTTTTACCTCATTCTTTCAATTAACTATTATCTTCATTGTTTAAAACTCAGCCCAAGTATCATGTATAAGTAACCACCTCTATAGCCTCAAACCTGTGTAAACCCTGTGATTATCTCTAATTTAGCTCTTAAATTGTATTAAATAATCTGTTTCTTTCTCTTTAATTGCACTAGACTGTAAGAGTCTTGAAGGTAGATGCTGGATCCATAATTCTAGTAACCTGGCACACGAGTTAACTCAATCTTTGTTGAACTAAGCCACAATTTTTCAAATCTCTCTCAAAAAGGCCAGATAATTGGGGTGAAGGAGACCGTATCACTGAAACATAAACAATCTTCACATCAATACTTAATTCTTGCCTACAAAAAGGGGCTTATAAATAAAACTAAAAGTTTCTTCCTCATAAGATTTCCTTCCCCTTCACAAAATCCATGATACCAAGCAATTTTTGAGGCAGACAATTATGGTTTCAAATTGCCTTGTATTAACAATATGATTACAATAATGATAAAAGCATAAATTCAGTTGATAATCTGCTCCCAAGGTCTTGAATGCACACATTTCTACCTAAAAACATTAAGAGAAAATAGCACATTGTATATGAAGAATTCTCAACAAATTACAACTTACTTATGTGCCCTCTTTACAAATGTATTTGCTAATTGAATGAGAAGTGGTATACAGCTTGAGCATCCCTACTAGGAAAATCTGAAATACAAAAATCTGAAAATCCGAAATGCCCCAAAATCCAAGTTTTTGAGCACCAACATACATAATGTCACAAGTGGAAAATTCCACCCCGACTTCATGTGACGAGTCAGTCAAAATGCAGTCAAAACTGTTTCATGCACAAAACTATTAAAAATATTGTTTAAAATTACCTTCAGACTATGTGTGTAAGGTACTTATGAAACATAAATGAATTTCATGTTTAAACTTGGGTCCTTTCCAAGATACCTCATTATGTATATGCAAATATTCCAAAATCCAAAAAAATCTGAAATCCAAAACACTTCTGATACCAAGCATTTTGGATGAGGGATACTCAACCTGTTCTGATGTGTCATGCATTAAGAGAGAAACAAGAGTAGATAACACATATAAATAAAGAAAATTACAAAAAGATCACAAATCAAACATTAAAGGCAACAAAGTCAAGATTTGCTGTAAAACTTTATGTATATTTACAGTTGGCTATATAAAAAATAATACATGCATGCAAGGTTCTAGAGTAGACTCCTGAAGGAGTTACTAAAGGAATGACCTCCAGACTAAGAGGTGGACACACTCAGTTTCCAGTCCTTAATCTATCATTAGTTAGCTGTGAGACACTGCTTAAGTCATGCAATCATTCTAGCACTTTGTTTCCTCAACAGCAAAAGAAATTATTGGACATCAGATCTGGCATTTCACGTGTAAATTTTACCTAAAAAATAAACAAACAAAGAGCTGTCAAAATGGGAGATGAGTCATTAATTAATCAGAGCTGTCTTCATCCTTCCATCATATACAACTCATCCTGCAGCAACCTCATTAAGATAAACATTCACTACATGTTAAGGAGTCTTCAGAATGATTCATCACAATAAAACACAAATGTTATTGGACTAGATGACCTCTTTGGTCTCCTCCAGCTCTAAAATTCTCTGGGTCTGTTAATTTATACTCTACCTTACAAATGGTACGATTACTAAATTTACATTAACTTACTATATTCATGAAAGAAAAAGCTAAAGTCATTGCCCTCTTTGACACCAAATGACATTTTCAAAAGTAGCAGCATGTTTCCACTTAGTCTACATTTCTAGCCTGACTAATCTGAAATCAAGTTTCAGGTATTACAACTGTCCACCTTTACTCTCCACTACTTCCATAAGCCTTCATTATGAAAGGAGGAGGAGGACTTGGGGAAAAAACAGATTTCTCCGTCACCTAAGAAAAAAAATCAAGACAACTAGGGAAGAAGGACTAAGTATAGGAGCATTATATAAAATAGCAACTTGGCCAGGTGCGATGGCTCACACCTGTAATCCCAGCACTTTGGGAGGCCGAGGCGGGTGGATCACTTGAGGTCTGGAGTTCGAGACCAGCCTGGCCAACATGGCGAAACCCCGTCTCTACTAAAAGCACAAAAATTAGCCAGGCGTGGTGGTGCACACCTGTAATCCCAGCTACTCGAGAGGCTGAGGCAGGAGAATCGCTTGAACCCGGGAGGCAGAGGTTGCAGTGAGCTGAGATTGCGCCACTGCACTCCAGACTGGGTGACAGAGCGAGACTCCGCCTCAAAAAAAAAAAAATCAACTCTACAACAGGAAGATTCTCTTTTTTTTTTTTTTTTTGGTTTTGAGACAGAGTTTCTCTCCTTGCCCAGGCTGGAGTGCGATGGCGCGATCTTAGCTCACTGCAACCTCCGCCTCCAGGGTTCAAGCAATTCCCTGTCTCAGCCTCCCGAGTAGCTGGGATTACAGGCATGCGCCACTATGCCCGCCTAATTTTTGTATTTTTGGTAGAGACGGGGTTTCGCCATGTTGGCCAAGCTGGTCTTGAACTCCTGACCTAAGGTGATCCACCTGCCTTGGCCTCCCAGAGTGGTGGGATTACACGCGTGAGCCATTGCGCACAGTCAGAAGGATTCTTTTTTTTTTTTTTTGAGACGGAGTCTCACTCTGTCGCCCAGGCTAGGGCACAGTGGCGTGATCTCGGCTCACTGTAACCTCTGCCTCCCGGGTTCATGCAATTCTCCTGCCTCAGCCCCCGTGGCTGGGATTACAGGTGCACACCACCGCGCCCAGCTAATTTTTGTATTTTTAGTAGAGACAGGGTTTCACCATGTTGGTCAGGCTGGTCTCAAACTCCTGACCTCGTAATCCGCCTGCCTTGGCCTCCGAAAGTGCTGGGATTACAGGGCGTGCGCCACTGTGTCTGGTCAAAGGTTATTTTAATCCTATTCACAACAAAGTGTGTGATAAAGACAGGTGGTCTTTCTGGATCATCAATATTTCTGATATATGGTCTTCTCTGCTTTTCCATTTAGCTAATATTATAAAATTATTTAAAAACTACTAAATATAATAAACTTATCAAAAACATTTGGCAAAATACAGAACTATACAAAAAATAAAACAACTGAGTTAGGCTGATAAAATTATAGGGTTTTCTCTGACTTAAAGTTTTCTTCAATAAATAAGAAAAAAAAGAATGTGTTTTTGGCCGGGCACAGTGACTCACTCACACCTGTAATCTCAGCACTTTGGAAGGCCCACCTAGGAAGAGGTCACTTGAGACTGAGTTCAAGACCAGCCTAGGCAACAGTGAGACCCTGCCTTTATTTAAAAATTTTAAAACTTGGCCAGGCATGGTGGTGCACACCTGTAGTTCCAACTACTTGGGAGGCTGCGGCAGGAGGATCGCTTGAGCCCAGGAGGTCAAGGCTGCAGTAAACTGTGACTGTGCCATTGTACTCCAGCCTAGGTTAGAGAGTAAGACTCTGTCTTCTTTTTTTTTCTTGAGACTGAGTCTTGCTCTGCCATCAGGCTGCAGTGCAGTGGCACGATCTCAGCTCACCGCAACCTCCTCCTCCCAGGTTCAAGCAATTCTCCTGCTTCAGCCTCCTGAGTAGCTGGGACTACAGGCATGCGCCACCATGCCCAGCTAATTTTTGTATTTTTAGTAGAGATGGGGTTTCGCCATGTTGGCCAGGATGATCTCGATCTCTTGACCTCATGATCTGCCCATCTTGGCCTCCCAAAGTGCTGGGATTACAGGCATGAGCCACCACGCCCAGTCAAGACCCTATCTCTTAAGAAAAAAATAAATAAATAAATAAATAAATAACAATGATTTTTCTAAAACCATTATCAATCTATTTTCTCTAGAGAAACAATATATGGGTTGTTAGATTACTGATGACTAAAACACACTCTTAAAATATACACTGATTTTTTTTTTTTTGAGACAAGAGTCTTGCTCTGTTGCCCAGGCTGGAGTGCAGTGGCGCAATCTCGATTCACTGCAACCTCCATCTCCTGGGTTCAAGCGATTCTCCTGCCTTAGCCTCCCAAGTAGATGGGATTACAGGCATACACCACGATGCCCAGCTAATTTTTTTTGTATTTTTACTAGAGACGGGGTTTTACCATGTTGGTCAGGCTGGTCTCGAACTCCTCAACTCACGCCACTGCACTCCAGCCTGGGTGACAGAGCAAGACTCCGTCTCAAAAAACAAAAACAAAAACAAACAGAAAAAATACAAAAATTAGCCAGGCGTGGTGGCAAACACCTGTAGTCCTAGCTACTCAGGAGGCTGAGGCAGGACAATCACTTGAACCAGGGAGGCGGAGGTTGCAGTGAGCTGAGATCGTGCCACTGCACTCCAGCCCGGGCAACAGAGTGAGAGTCCATCTCAAGAGAAAAAAAAGTGTGTGTGTGTGTATATATATATGTATATAAAATATTTAAATCCCTACTTAGGCTGAGCGCAGTGGCTCACACTTGTAATCCCAAGTATGTTCTACTAGTACACTGTTTCAGCTGTTTTTTGTCCTTTTTTTTTTTTTTTTTTTTTTGAGACAGGGTCTTGCTCTGTTACCCAGGCTGGAAGACTGGAGTGCAATGGACGGCACCCTCACGGCTCACTGCAGCCTCAACCTCCTGGGCTCAAGCAACTCCCCTTCTCAGCCCCGCTAGTGGATGGGACTATAGATGTGAGTCACCATGCCCAGCTAATTTTTGTATTTTAGGTAGAGACAGGGTTTCGCCATGTTGCCCAGGCTGGTCTCGAACTCCTAAGCTCAGGGGATCCGCCTGCCTCAGCCTCCCAAGTGCTGGGATTACAATCATGAGCCACCAAGCCCAGCCTGTTGTGTTGTTTTAATCAAATCCACAAACACATTTCCATGCTAGAATCCCATGTTGATCATTCATGTTCAATATAGACTTTCTCTTTTTTCTTCAATCTAACACAGGAATCGGCCAGGTGCGGTGGCTCACACCTGTAATCCCAGCACTTTGGGAGACCGAGGCAGGTGGATCATCCTGAGGTCAGCAGTTCGAGACCAGCCTGGCCAACATGGTGAAACACTATCTCTACTAAAAATATAAAAAATTAGCCAGGCGTGATAGCGGGCACCTGTAATGCCAGCTATTCGGGGGACTGAGACAGGAGAATCACTTGAATCTGGGAGGCAGAGGTTGCATTGAGCTGAGATGGCGCCACTGCACTGCAGCCTGGGAGACAGAGCGAGACTCTGTTTCAAAAAAATAATAATAATAGGCCGGGCACAGTGGCTCACGCCTGTAATCCCAGCACTTTGGGACGCCAAAGTGGGCGGATCACAAGGTCAGGAGTTCGAGAACAGCCTGGCCAACATGGTGAAACCCCATGTCTACTAAAAAAATACAAAAATTAGCCGAGCATGGTGGCGTGTGCCCATAATCCTAGCTACCTGGGAGGCTGAAGCGGGAGAATTGCTTGAACCCGGGAGGCGGAGGTTGCATTGAGCCAAGATTGCACCACTGCACTCCAGCCTGGGCGACAGAGCAAGACTTCATCTCAAATAATAATAATAATAATAATAATAATAAAATAATAATATAGGAACATATGGATATCACAAAATACATAGTCCCTAGTACAGTCAACTGGCCTATTGTGACCTTCATTAAAATATTTGTCTTTAAGGTCTTACAATTCTTCTTGGGGCCACACTCAGTCTCACTATTCCTTACTGTCAGGATCCCAAAGGACTCCAAGCAGCCAAAGCTTCTCACCATAATTCTATCCCCACCATGCCTGTCATCTTTCCGAGACAATGCTCCTATATTCTACACCCCTTCTAATCACAGCCAGTGCATAAAAACTTAACTCTCCTGGCCAGGCGCGGTGGCTCACACCTGTAATCCCAGCACTTTGGGAGGCTGAGGCGGGTGGATCACTTCAGGTCAGGAGCTCGTGACCAGCCTGACCAACATGGTGAAACCTCATCTCTACTAAAGAAAAAAAATACAAAGTTAGCCGGCCGTCGTGGTGGGCGCCTGTAATCCCAGCTGCTTGGGAGGCTGAGGCAGGAGAATGGCTTGACCCAGGAGGCAGAGGTTCCAGTAAGCTGAGATCGCACCACTGCACTCCAGGCTGGGGAACAAGAGCGAAACGCTGTCTCAAAAAAAAAAAAACAAAAAACAAACAAACAAACAAACAAAAAACTTAACTCTCCTATGTTTCCTTATCTCTGAACCCTCAACCTGTGTGTGGTACCAATAAGCTTATTTGATAGTCAATCTGTGCTAATATTGTCAACAAAAGACAATTTTTAAAGTTTCCTCTTTCAGAGAATTTGTGATTTTTAAACAGGACATTTAGAAAAACACTGGAGAGAGATAAATAAAGTTAGGCATTGGCAATTCTCAAATTATACCACACAGTCAACTACCTAGTCTACCTATTTGTAATGCACGTCCAATTACAATTTAATATAGTTTAAATTAAAAAATTAATGTAGTCATACAAACACTAGTGAATATATGTCTGGCTTAGATATATGCCTCCTGGCAAATGCCAAGTAAGTGAAAACTAAAGCTGCAATTAAACGGTTTTAACATGGGTTCCATATCTGTCAAGGCTCCTCATCATGAGCCGGGTGCAGTGGCTCATGCCGGTAAGCCCAGCACTTTGGGAGGCTTAAGGAGGGAGAATCACTTGAGCCTAGGAGTTTGAGACCAGTCTGGGTGACACAGCGAGACCCCGTCTCCATTAAAAAAAAAAAAAAAGTGGGCCAGGTGCGGTGGCTCACATCTGTAACCCCAGCACTTTGGGAGGCCGAGGTGGGTGGATCAACTGAGGTCAGGAGTTCAAGACCAGCCTGGCCAACATAGAGAAACCCCATCTCTACTAAAAATGCAAAAATTAGCCAGGTGTGGTGGCGCATGCCTGTAGTCCCAGCTACTCAGGAGGCTGAGGCAGGATAATTACTTGAACTCAGGAGGTGGAGTCTGCACTGAGCCAAGATCACACCATTCCACTCCAGCCTGGGCAATAAGAGCGAAACTCCGTCTCAAAAAAACAAAAAAAAAGTAGCAAATGACCCCCTGTAGCCAATTTACTTAAAACAATCAGGTACTTTTTAGCTTACTTTTAACCAGAAAAATTACTTAGAGCACAACACAAATAAACTCTCAGCACACTTGATATTTGTGACTTAAAGTGTCTTTTCTACTTTATGCTTTCACAACCTGGTAAGTTACAATTAGATATTGCTTTTTCCAAATTCTGGCAAACCATTTTATTCATTATCTCATCAATCTAAAGCACAGTCTCCTATGACCAGGATAAATTAATACTATTTTGGACTCGGCTTGGTGGCAAATACCCGTCTTCCCAGCACTTTGGGAGGCTGAGGCAGGAGGACTGCTTGTAGCCAGGAGTTGCAAAGCAGCCTGGGAAACATAGTGAGACCCCATCTCTACAAAAAAATTAAAAAATTAGCCAGGTGTGGTAGCATGTGCCTGCAGTCCCAGCTACTTGGGAGGCTGAAGCAGGAGGACTGCATAGGCCCAGGGGTTCACTACTGCACTCCAACCCGGGCCACAAAGAGAGACCCCCATCTCTAAAAAATAAAAATAAAAATAAATGCCATTTTACTCAACTGACAAAATCTATAGGTACAAATCCAGAATCTAGTACATCCTTGGTGAACAACAGGTCCAAGTTTCTTTAACCAGAATTAGATGGACTCTGTTATATAATAATCTCATGAAAAACCACTTAACCAGAAATCACAAACTTGAGATCAGCTAGATGAATCTGGAAAGAAAAGACTTCCCCAATTCTTAATTTCTTAACAGTGGGAAAACAGTAACATTACCAGCTCAAGTTAAATGCACAAGAGACACTATGTAGAATGGAATCTTGTGAAACATACAAACCCTGACATTCCTATGCAATCCTATTTAGATTTTCTATATAGCTACAAGTCCACAAAGCTTAAGGACTACATCATTTATAGCTTTTACATTCTTTTTTTTTGAGACGGAGTCTCGCTGTGTCACCAGGCTGGAGTACAGTGGGGTGGTCTTCAGCTCACTGCAACCTCCGCCTCCTGGGTTCAAGCGATTCTCCTGTCTCAGCCTCCCGAGTAGCTGGGACTACAGGTGTGCGCCACCATGCCCGGCTAATTTTTGTATTTTTAGTAGAGATGGAGTTTCACTATGTTGGCCAGGCTGCTCTCGAACTCCTGATCTTGTGATCCGCCTGCCTTGGCCTCCCAAAGTGCTGGGATTACAGGCGTGAGCCACCCCACCCAGCCAGCTTATACATTCTTTCAACTCTGAGAAAGCATTAAAAGAGTGCAAGTACTGAATGCACGTAGTACTAAACAATTTAGGAGAACTCTTGAAAACAAGGTCTACAATGCTCATTCAGCTAGCTGCAAACTAATTTTTATTAAAAACATTAACGCTATTAACTACCCAAAAAGGTCATTAAAATACAGACAAAACCTACACACTAGACCAATGATTTAAGATCCCTTTAAGTTGCATATTTGGCTCCATTTTTTAAATAAACTGACTCGGCAAGTAGTTAACGTGCCTGTACCTCCACTATTCTATTCGCCTTAGGAAAGTATGAAGTTCAACTTAATCCTAAAAAACTTCTTCACATAAGAGCTACCTTTTGCCTTGACTTTCTTTATGACCTTGGGCAAAGTCTACCAAATGAGGATTATAATAATGTTTGTGTGTTCCTGTTTATTATTGAAAATTAACCAAAACATCGTGCAAACAATAGTGAAATTCTCTAAGCTGGACCTATCCAGAACTGAAAACCTGAGTTATAAATATCAACTGATATTCAATGTGAACAGTTTTTAAAATTTTAATTTGATTAGTGAAAACAAAACAAAAAAACCTGCAAAGATCCCAAATTCAACATGATTAATAAATTCCGAAAACACCAACAGCCTCCTTATTACTTCTCTTTATGAACAATTGGTCTGCAATGTAATTTTAAAAAAAGGAAAGAAAAAGTAAAGAAATATAGTAAAACCAGCTTTAACACGCCATTTCCCTCTTCTAAGAATAAAAAATGGACCAGGAACGAAAATTTAAAACTGGGCGAAGAATGGGGAGACAAAGCAATCTACAATTTGAAAATTACACAGATAAATCCATCATTTCAAGTCACTAATTTGTATACCCACTGAAGAAATTCATCTTGGTACTGCGTTACCAGCATTAGGAAGATAAATCCCTGCCTCGGAGGAACATCTACTGAGTACGTTTCATTTCAGGATCTCAGGTAAGTTTACGAGCTCTTAGATCTCTTTAGGTTTCCCTAAGGTACGCTGAAGTGTTTAACATCATTCACACATCCAGCCACCACTAGGGTGAGAAGTAAATAAACAAGATTTACTTATGCAATTATTTACCACAGAACTCTGGCCAAGAATGCAAAAGTAAACACCCATACAGACATTTAAAATCCAAAGAAAGCAGAGAATATTAAGGATAATAAGGTTCACTCTAACTGACCACTGTGGAAACCAGAGGCCTTCCACATGGACTGTTCTTTACTACCACTCCCGATTTGAAAAAGTAACAATGTCAACTCGAGATTTTAACAGTACAAAAGATAAACAGAACTTAGTCAAATCCCTTCTTCCAGATTCTGAAAAGGTGTTTATAAGAACTGAGATAAGAGCAACGCCCCCCTAAAAGCACCCTACTCGAAAGAATGAAATGCTGAAAACATCAGGTGGGCCAAAAAGGTTAAAAAAGCTAAACTTCTAACTTAATTACCCAGAGGTTGGGACTAGGAACGTGAGATCGGAGTGGGGGTGGGTAGCAAAGTGAAATCTAACCCCAGAAATCACAACGCAGGCCGCAACCTAGGAGGTGAAGCTGGCGGGAAGTGAGCTCCCTTTCTGTTCCCAGGGGAAAGTCCAGAAAGGAGCGGCTCCGCACAGTGGACGTACGAGGCGCCAAAGAGTGCATGCCTACCAAGGCGCCAGAGCCGCTGGAGGACCAGGTTTAGAAGGGGAGGAGATCCCGGCAGACGGCCCTGGAAGAGGAGGAGGACTAAGATTGGAAGCAGCGGCGGCGTCTGGACGAAGGGGATTACCTAACTGTGACGACAGAGAAGTGTCCTCAGGCTCCGGCGATGGTCCCGACTGCGCAATGTGTGGTGTCTTTCCCGCTTACCCCGCAGCAGCAACAGAACCAGCTCCTTCAGCCAGTCGCCATTTCCCGCCTACCGACCTGCTGCACCGCACGGACAGGGACCCGGATGGAAAGCGGCCTCTCCGCGCAGGCGCCCTGACTTCCTCCTCCCCCTCCCGCCACAATTCCGCGAGGTGGGAGGGAAGGAATGTGGGCAGCCACAACGGCAACAACAACCAAAAAAACACTTTTACTTCCGTGAAGAGCGTTGAAGTTCCTTACGCCGGAAGAAACTCTCTAGTCTGAATCCCGGAGAAAAACTGAACACAAGGCCTTAGTACTGGGTCGATTAAGAAAGGACAAAACCTATCAGGATAAGCAAGGGCCTGGGGGATATTTGTACATTAGGGGCCTCCGTAGCCGGCTGTGTAGTGGTCGCAGGGGGAGTAGGGAGTAAAGCGTTAGGAGTGGAGAGGCGGGGACCCGACGGACGGTTTTTCCTCCCGCTCCTAACGGAACTGCTTGGGCAGAGCTGGGAGGGGGAGCGCGCCCTTGCCCCGGAGGCGGGGCTTAGGAACGCGTAGTGCACCCTGGCGGCTAGGGTTTAGTAACTGTGGGCGCGCTGGGTAGGTGGAGCTGAGGGGATAAGGCGGGACTAACGGCTTGGCGCGCTGGAGGAGGTAGTTTGTAGGGAGCGCTGCCTGAGGCCGGGAGAAAGCGAATCTGGCGCCTTTCCTGGGATTTCGGTGGCCCTTGAAGTTTCCCTTTCCAGCTCATTGCCTAAAGGGCGTAGCAGTCGCTTTTGGATCATAAATATTCATGCCCTTCGACTCAACCCTATGTTGGCGGTGATTCTGCAGGTTGAAAACTCGGATCTTTCAGGCCAGTGGGCTCCCACCTGCGACCCTAGGTCAAAGGACGGTCAGCTCCACAGAGTGAAAATGTATCAGTCCGGAGAATCCAGTTCTAGTGGGGTATCGGAAAACCAAGCCTAGTGTTTGGAAGAACATTTTTCACTGAAACTCCAAGCCACTCTCCTTATTCAATCAAGAAATATTTATTGAAAAAATAACTAGGTGCGACGGGTAAAACAGTGAGCCAGGCAGACACGGACACTGCCTTCCCCAAAGGTAATGATTTTTTTTTTTTTTTTTTTTTTTTTGAGACGGAGTCTTCACTCTGTCGCCCAGGATGGAGTGCAGTGGCGCGATCTCGGCTCAAACCTTCACCTCCCGGGTTCAAGCGATTCTTGTGCCTCAGCCCCCCGAGTAGCTGGGATTACAGGCGCGCGCCACCACGCCCGGCTAATTTTTGTATTTTTAGTAGAGACGGGGTTTCACCACGTTGGTCAGGCTGATCTCGTACTCCTGACCTCGTGATCCGCCCGCTTCGGCCTCCCGAAGTGCTGGTATTACAGGCGTGAGCCACCGCGCCCGGCCAAAGATCATAATCTATTGAAGAAGACACCCAAGTAAACAGAATTTAAAAACTGATAAAGCGAATACAAGGATGGCATGATAGGCGTTGTAAAACACATGAGAGTGCCGGCGAGGGGGTCTGGGAAGGTTTCGTACAATAACATCTGAGACAAAAAGGAGGAGTTGGTGTTGCAGGGGAAGAGTGTCTGGGTAAAGGAAACAACAGACGGAAAAGTCCAAAGATGAGACTGTGTTGAGCCATTGGAGAAGTAGTTCTGTGCGCTAAGAAAAGAGGATGGGAGGGCAGGGGGAAGATGGCAAGAGAGGCTGAGAAGTAAGCAGAAATAACATACCGTTGTGAATCTCATTATTTCGAAGTATGGAGCAGGTGGGTTGTCTTCTGAAAACCTTGTATACTACAGATTCTTCTGTCAGAGTTCATTTGCACCGTAAATCTTCCTAGTGCAAAAATGCTCTGAATGCGACATTTATTGGGAGCTGGTGGTATACACAGCACAGAACTATTAATAGTAACAGTCCACACACAAAAAAATAGATTCCTGAAAAGTTCAATGGAATCCA